>NW_027675867.1:0-1200000 GCF_046562875.1 Panthera onca
ACTCCGGGGCACGTTCCCTGTACTAGATTCAGCTCTTTAAAAGTACTGGATACAAGGTTTTGCAACAGAAAAATGGGCTTGTATGTTGTGTTTCACTGGTGGAAAGAGAATTGTTTTCTCTTAGCCCCCCCACCCCGACCCCACCGGCCCAGCTAGTCTGGGGACAGCCGAGACAAACGAGTGAAGAAGGGGCCCACACGACCTCACCTGTGGGAAGAGCATCCTCATGGCAGCCCTGGGGAGACGACAACCAAGTGAGGAGCTCACTGCCATGTGCTCTCCCCATCCCTACCCCCGCCCCCATCCCCAGCCACCAGCAGAAAGGTGGCAGCTCCCTTTTTGAGGACAGGAGCCACGCTGGCCGAAGGTGACACACTCTGTGTTCAGAACACTTGTGTGATGGTCACACCTGTCTCTTTGGGGCTCCACAAATATGCCACCAGCCATCATCAAGACCATCCCCCATCCAGCCTGTGTGTCATGAAACTGGACGACCTTCATTCAGGGTCAAGATCTGGAGACTGGTGGAGATGATGGCAGGACCCCTTAGTCTTCTGGGGCCCAGATTTGACTGGTATGTGAGAGTCAGCCCAAGGCAGGCTTCTCTGTCCCCTGAGTAGGATTTCATCCATCTGTGGGAGGCTCGTGAGAACATCCCGGTGTATGTGTGTGCACACACACTCACACACACCTCTCAGGGATAATACAACGTTGTCAGCTCTGAGCACACGATGCATGAACTCTAGGCAAATGTGTTTACCAAACTGCAGGGTTTTGAGGGGGGGAAAAGGATACTGATGCTATCTCTGCCCCAAACTGGTTTAAGGTTACCAGTAAAGGTAAGAAGGAGTGGTCTCAAACACCAACCACCCCTGAAATACTGAGAGATTTGCCAAACTCATAGTGAACAAGAAACACAAGAGCAGAGCCTATCACAGAGATATTCCTGATGTACCGAGAACCCGGAACGGCACTCTGTGCCCCTCATCCTTCATCATGGCCATGAATCTCCACAACCATTTCAAGAACTAAGCATCAGCACTGCTCCCTTCTCACAGATGAGAAAACAAAGGCTTGAAATCTTCCACCCATATTTCCTTGGTCTGACAGCTAAGAAGGAGCGTGACGGGTGCTTAGTTCTCCAATTCCACTTTCCCAATCTTATTTAATAGTGAGGATTGCTTCCGGAACATGCACAAGAAAGTAGCCAGCAGGCCTTTCATGATAGACGGTGCTTGTAAGATAAACATCGATTCGGTTGGATTGACGCCCTCCACCCCCCCCCCCCCCGGCCCCGTAGATATATAGGGTTTTGCTTTTAGCGTATCCTCTCCTTTACCTGGAAAACACACACACACACACACACACACACACACACACACACACACACACACACACACACACACATATTGACATATCATTTGAAAAGCTTACAAATGACTCTTGCAAGTATAATAACACCACTGATCAGTAGACTTGGAGATGAGGCACGCGCTGGGATAAAATTATTTTTCTCCCAAAGGGACAACACACTTAGCGATAAAGTGCCCATCAGCAGATCCTGCCCAGCAGTGAAAACATAGGCTATGGACATATAACTAGGGAGGGTGTGCACAGCATTCTCAGCTGGAACACAGAATTATTTTATTTATGAAAAAGCACTTGCGCAATTTTGCTGAGAGAGGGGCTTACTTGGGAAGGAGAGTGATTTCTGCTCAGATTTCTTTATTGCTATGAAATGGAACTCCAAGCGCTGCCCAAAAAACTGTCATCGTCAAGTCTGCATTTCAGGGATCAGGAGTGAGCCATAAAAACTGACTCCTGGCAGGCTGCAACTTGATAACCATCCTCTAAATGAATAACCAGCTTCTTCTGTCACTCCTCGTGGTAGCTTAGACATGAACACTCTTCGGAGTACCAGATGTTCAAGAGAAGCCACTGCAGTGTCACTGGACGGAGGGAGGGTGGCTAGAGATGGGAGACACTTCTGTGGATTATGACAGCAGTGCCTTGTTTCCATATAGTTCCTGCTTTCAGACTGAACAGATGGAACCTTCACTCCCTGCACAGTATGAGATATTCCTCCCCAAATGATCATCCTTGGTGCCATCTCCCAGCCAGCTTTGGGCCATCGCAGTTACACACAAGTCTGTGCCATGAAGTCTCAGGGAGGGGGAGTGAGCAGAGAGGTGCTTCTTTCTAATGCACCCTGACCTTCCTCAAGCCACACGATCCCCAGTGTCAGAGAACAAGTCCTGATGGGACCAAGTCTTTCGTTTTCAAACCGTGGTCCTCAGACACCCAGGGCACCACATCTTCAGAACCGCTGGGTTTTCCACCTCCAATTAAGGATTTGGGGGTATAGCATGGAGCTCCAGGGAGTCTGGACACGGCTTATTTGCAACAGTAAAGAATGAGTTCCGACCACTCAGGATAAGCTGTGAAGGCTTGTGGTGTCTCTCTACTGATGCTTCTCCATGCTTCTCCCCACCCATCCCACACCCTGCGGGGGCAGGCAGTATGGCAGGGACTAAGTTGACGGAGGGACTATGGGGATTTACATGGTTTTGGAACTTACAAAACTTGCTCAGAGTTTTTCCTCCTGGCTCAGGCCGGGTCCAGGACATGGCTCGGTCCATAAAACCAGCTCTGAGGCCACAGGCCAAATGGTTTCCATCTTTTTTTTTTTTTAATGGTTATTTATTTTTGAGACAGAGATAGACAGAGCATGAATGGGGGAGGGTCAGAGAGAGTGGGAGACAGAATCTGAAACAGGCTCCAGGCTCCCAGCTGTCAGCACAGAGCCCGACACGGGGCTCGAACTCAAGGACCGCGAGATTATGACTTGAGCCGAAGTCGGATGCTTAACCGACTAAGCCACCCAGACCCTCCCAAACAGTTTCCATCTTAATTCACCCAGCTCCGGGGTCCACCACTGCAGCTGTGGAGGCAACTGCATCCCACAACTTGGTTTCCTCCTTGCACTTTGCTTCATGAAGCCCCAGAACACACGAGCTGGACTGTTCCCCAATTCCCTGCTGGCAAAGTGAGCTCTTCTCCACTCCTCAGTCGTTGCATGGAAATTGTGGTGAGGTGGGGGACCCCGGAACCCTGTTCTGGCCCCAGGCCTGTCTGTCGACAAGAATGTGAATTAGGAACCGGTTTTCCTGCCCAGCAGAGTGGTTCGTTTTCCTACTGTGTATAATGAAGACTCTTGCTCAGACTTGTCCATCCCCAACACAATGTTCCAGCAAGGCACAGTAAGTATTTCATCCTGTTAGACATCAGATGGACCCGTTACATGGACACAGTGTAGCAACGGGGCTTGTTCTGTCCTCTGGGAGATAAAACAGTTCTCCCATGAATTCACTAACACACTCATTGAGCATTCACTATGTAAACGGCCAATTGGGGTTTACTGAGAAGCCAGAGGTGGGACCCTTGTCCTCACAGCTGACAAGTAGCTGTGGATAGTACCGCTGAGCTCCGAGAGTCCGCAGACAAGGACCTGGCTTAGCGTAGCACTAGGTGACCTGTCCAGACAGGGAAGGCCACTCACATGCAGGGGAAGACACTTCTCCAGGTGGGGAAGGGCTCAAAGGAGGAGGTCCTGGAGAGAAGGGGGATATGAGCAGGGTTCGGCAGGGGTCCAGGTGGGGAACTGCAGCTGGAGTCACAAGACAGGCTGCATCTGCCCCCTTGTGTCACACGGAGGGCGCTTGGTGGCCCAGGCATTTGGTGACGTGAAGGCGTGGGCCGGGTAGGGAGGCAGTTTGTCCCCATCGCTCTGCCCTATGAGTCCAGCCCATGTTGACTCTCCCAGACCCCCAACCAAAGATGGCTCAGTGGCCTCCACCTCCCTTCAGCTGGTGAATTATGATGGAAGTGGTGGTCCCAGGGCCCAGGGGACGTCCCTCTGTAGGAAGAAAGGAAGGAGACAGATGTGCTGTCAATGCTGGGCAGCAAATTATCCAGCAGGCGACGGTGGGCCAGGCAAATTCACATTGGTGCATATTCACGGAGCCTTGCACACAACATGGAAATACAAGACTCTAGCAGACAGGAATATGTTCCTTAAAGGGGAATTTGTTCATTAGTGAAGGAAAAGCTTCACAGTTGGTAGAAAGAAAGTGGACTAAGTCGTATATTCAGAGGAACAGGACAGGCCAGTGGAAACTTAAAGAGAAACCAGCCAGACAAGGAGGGGCTGGCACAAACTTGCAGAAATGTCTTGAAGACCAAAGCAGGGAGGAGAGCAAAGGGCACTCAGCTAGGGCCAGACTTCCTTCTCTCTCAGTTACCTGGCGACCAACCCCCTCAGGATGGAAATGATTTAACGGTGAGCAAACCCACACGTTCATGGATGAAAATACCAGCTAGGCAGGACCACCCTGGAGGCCCTGAGGGAGGCCTTTAGAGAGGGCTGTTCACCAGTCAGGGCAGCCTGGGGGTCCACACTGGGGTAAGTCGGGGGCCACCCACAGGCAGACCTGTTCTTCTGCTTCACTGTAACAACTTCCTGCACAGGCTGTCCACACACTCTCATCTTCGTGTTTGCTGGACCTGGCACTGGAGATGGGAAGGACCCGCACACCCAGTGCTCGCTTCCTGTTATGGGATGGCACTAGCAAGCCCCCCTATTTCTCTGACCTCCCCGAGGGTCCCATCAGCAGCAGGATGTGACGGTCACAGGGGAAGGGAGGCCCACCGGCAGTCATGATGACTGCGTGGCACATCTTCAACTGTCTGTGGTTTCAGGCCAGTTGCTGGCAAAGTTACTCCCGGGAGAACTCGATCTTCCCCTGTGAGCCTCCCTCCCGCACCTGGGGGGAGGGTCCCTCAGCACAGTCTACATCCCCTGGGACGTTAGACTCTCCCCATGTCCACCTCTAAGCCAGGACCTGGGGAACAGAGAGGATACACTCTGTAGCCACGAGCCACCCAGCAACCCGGGAAGGGCAGTATGACACATGCTCCTGAAATCATTATTAGTCTTGCAACAATCCCAACTTCTAATCCCACCGATGAGGCCCTAGCCCCTGAAACAGCCGGATGTGCGCAGAAAGACAGAGGTAAATCAGTGCACTTGGTGGCGCGACGACACATTTTCTGTTGGCAATGCTGGGGGCGGACGCTGCTGGAATCTCTTGGATGGAGGCCAGGGATGGTGGCAGATATCCTGCAGCAGCCAGAAAAGCTCCCGTGGCAAAAAGTAATCCTGCCCAAAGTGTCAACAGTGCTGTTGTGAGAAACCGTGATGCAAAATTGTGTTCATTGCAACGATTTCACAGTTGAGGCAGAGGAAAAAAAAAAAAAAAAAGGAAACGGCCTAACTTTCCCAACATAGAGACTTGCTTTAAATGCATTTAATAACTGGACAATGTCAAATTCAAATACCTTTTAAAAAGTTCACTTTTTAGGAAAATTTAATGGCATGAGAAAATGTTCCTGGTATATTGCCGAGCAAACTGGTCAGTGATTCCCAAGGGTTCTGGAGGAAAGATGGACAGGCGAGCCTCAAGGGAAATACTCCAAGTGACACTGTAATCGTGGATGGAAGTCACTGCGCGTCTGTGGAAGTCCGCAGATGTACAACACCGAAAATGAACACTAAGGCCAAGTGCAAGCTTTACGGTTAATGACAGAGGATCCCCACCGACCCAGCGCCCATACCTCCTGCACCCTCCCAGGCAAGCTGCCAATGGGAGGAATGGGGGAGCAGGAGGGAGAACATACAGGGGGAGCCTTGGCACTCCCCACGGGTTTCTCTGTGAAACTAAAACTGCTCGATGAGTCCATTACTTAAAATAATGATAAAGGAGGTTACGGATATCACGCTGCCTGTTCCACTGTCGCCTTGATGACATCAAGACTCCTCACTCAACCCCCCACCACCCTCACCTTCCAGGAGGATGATCCAGGACTGAGGACAGACATGCCGCCGGAAATTTGGAAGTAATCACCTAAGTGTAGGAGTGACGGCCGGGTGCCTCTTCAGATGGGGAACTCACAGCACTGGCTTCCCTCTGTGTCTTCTACCGTCAAGGTGAGAAACGTGTGTCTCTCTCTCCCTCTGAGTGTTCAGCCTCTGGGGAGGGGTGGCACTGGGCCTCCCGCCCCTCCAGGAGGACGCGGGGCTCTACCACGTGCACACTGCCTAGCCAGGGGCCAGGCCGCCATTGGCCTCCTCAGACCGTGGGGGCCCGGGTTATTCACGGGGGAGCTGGGCATTCCAGAGGACCTGCACGAAGGGGAGACTCCCTCAACCTCCCGCGCCAGCTCACTGGTGCTCTGCGCCTGGGCTTCTGGACACGAGTGCCTGGGCTCGGGGAGGGTTTGGGCAACCCAGGTTCCTGTGTGCAAACCACATCTTAATCCCTGAACCAACTCCCCAGGCTAACAGAGACTCCCGATGCATCTTGCAAGCATGTGCCTGGACACATGTGCCCGCAGCTGCGAGGAAAGAACCACAGACTGAAACATTAACAGGACTCACGCAGTGCTTAGTTTGGGAAGGTGGAATTGTGGTTCACTTTCTCCCTAACATTTTGTTTTAAAAATTTCAAGCCTATAGAAGAGTGAAAAGTACAACTCTCACTTGCATGATTCACGTGTGTTTTATGTATCTACGTGGATATATAGATATGAGACATTTATAAGTATGTATATAGAAACACAGAGCATGAGTGGGGGGGGGGGGCAGAAAGAAGAGGAGACATGGAATCCAAAGCAGGTTCCAGGCTCTGAGCTGTCAGCAGAGAGCCCGACGCGGGGCTTGAAATAACCATGAGATCGTGACCTGAGCCAGAGTCGGACCCTTAACCAGCTGAGACACCCAGGTGCCCCTATTTGACTTCTTTTAAACCAGTGTCTCCCCAACCTATTGGAACCACACAACTCAGTCTTTTTTTGGAAGAGAAGTTTTCCTGTTTTATCTTTTGCAACTAGAATGCCTTGAAGCATTCTTGCTTTGCCCTATCCTTAAAACTGGAGACAAAGTAAAACCTGGGTAGGCACTTTCCCTTCCCCCTCCCCACCTCAGGGGAGGAGACAGGAAGTTGTGTGCTGGAGCCAGGGTCTGCATGATCAGCAGGAAATGAGCGGCAGGCCCTCTGGGCACATCATGAAGGCCTCCAAGCAGGAGTCAATGTGTCCTCGGGAAGGGACAGGAGATTGGGCAGACAGATTGGTCTATCCTAGGCTCAGGGTCTTGGCTCAGAGGGGACCTGTACCATCATCCACTGAGACAAAGCAACCACCTGTGTGTGACAGTCCCCGGTGATGCGTTTGGCATCGAGAGTCGCTTGGCCTGATTGTCACTGGAATCAGGCCCTGCAGGAATGCCCATCACCTCCTGACAATACCACTGCCATCTCACAGCCCCTGGCCAAGCATCCCAGGCATTTGCGGAACCGGGATGGGGAGGGGGCTGCCCCAGCATTACCAGGACCCTTCTGGTTGTAAGTGACAGAAACTAAACACAGGCGGGTTTATTAAAGACAAGAACATTATTGGTTCCCATGACCCGGCGACTCAGCACCAGGCAGGCTGCAGGGGGCCAACCTCTGCTGTCAGGTTTATGTTCACCTCCATGGACTACACTCTGGGGAAGCTTCCCTGGTGGTGACACAGTGCACTGGCTCCTGTCCAGGTGAAGAGAGAAGCTTTTCCTGGGTGCTGAGCACAATTCCCAGGGCCCACTCAACAGGCCAATGAGTGGAAGAAGCTGACTGGCTAGGCCTGGGCCAAGTGGGCTCTCTGTGGCTGGGGTGGGGTTAGCCTCACCCATACCACGCAGACAAAGTGTGGGCACAGAGTGGTCCCCCAAAGGAAATTGTGAGTACCCTCACCCCAACACCCAGGAGCGGCTGTCCACTGTAGGGGAAGGGCATACCTGCCCGCTGAACCAACTGTGTCAAAGACACTGGAGGACAAATCAGATCTTTACTGTCACTCCCACACCTCAGCTTCTTCCTCAATACCAGTCCCATCTCGCCCTGCTTCCCCCAGTCGCCTAATGATTACCTTACAGAGAAGAAAGATGGGCCCAGGACTATGCATGCTTACCAATCATTTCGATGGTGTCCAATTCAGGGTGGGAGCAGACCTCCTCCTGGAGGGGACCCCTCAACATGCCCAGAACCGGGGCCCCAACTCTGCAGGAGGTCCGCAGGAAAAGGCAGGAATCTGAGTGTGCAGCCAACGTCCCACCTAATGCTGACGCACGTGGTCCTCGAACAGTGCTTTGAAAAAGCCACGCTGAATCCATGGAGAAGCGACCAGGGCCTGGGAAATTGTTTCATATCTTTAGAAGAACAAAACAGCCCGAGGATATGCATGCAATGCACAGAATCAGAGGAAAAGAAGGGTGTGATGCAAGATGAAGGAGGGCTCTGTTACTGAGGAGAAATGAAGACGTCTGAAATACTTCCGATGCCATGCTCCGAGGTAAAACAATGGAAAACCCCCATCACTGGGAGAAACTGAGAAATGATGGAAATGGTTAGGTGGGCAGTTTGGTCCTCTCTGGGGAGTCAGAAGATCTACTTTGGGGCCCAGGCAGCTCTGTTCCTCAGTGCAGAGACCTTCAGTGCATGAAGACCTTGCCTTGGGCTCAGATGTGCCCACTTGTTAGGGTTGGAAGACCAGGAAGTAGAAGCACTGAGCGTGATGATAGAGTCCGGCATATAGACACACAGGCCTGTCTCCCTGCATCGTATGGTGTGTGTACACACACACACACACACACACACACACACACACACACACACGCATGCACCCTGGAATAGTTCCACTAATTGCTGTGATATGAGAATTTGAATGTTGTACTTTATTTTTATATAAATAAAAAACACAAAAAAACTGCAAGTCAGGACGGACCAGGCTGTAAACTCCATGCCATAGTAACAAATGGTTTCCTGAATACGGGGGCTTAAAACAGCAAATGTTTGTGTCTGAGGAAGCAACACGCTGTCTGTGGGTGGGTGGGAGCTCTGCTCTGCTCCCAGTGGGACCCCGTTCCGGCACCTCTGGTGCTCAAGGCAGTGGAGGGAGGGAGGGCCTCATGGATGTCACACCAGCAGTGGAAGTGACACGTGCTGACTCCACTCACAACTCCCGGGCCACCTAGGAGTGGTCACCTGACCCCTCCCCCCCACAACAGGGGACATGCCAGGAAAGGTAACTCTACCAGATACCCAGACAGGGACAATATACATAGATGTATTTCTACCATCTACAGAGAAATGAGTATTGCTTCATACTAACGACTAGTGCACTCATAAACAATAATAATATGTAGTATATGTATACATATCATATTGCCTGTGTATAGAGATAACATTACATGTACATATACTTAAGTGCACAGGTGTACGTGCACACACATACTCCCCTCTATGCATATGTGTGGTGTGTGTGCACATGTATGTGAGAGTAGGAGTCAATTCACATGGCTTAGTCCACAATAAGCATTTTAAAAAACTAAAAATGAATTATGATCCCAAGCCACAGGTCCTTCGGGCAGTGTCTAACGCCCCTGCATTGCCCTCTCCACACTCACTTTCTAGAAGAGGGAGTGGGTGGCAGGACATCCTGTCCCTGGGTCAGCTAGAGAACCGCTCCACGGACTACGCACACAATGATTTATTGGACCCCTTCAACTCTTCTTTCACAAGTCTGGGTATTACATGGGCATGTTTTGCTATAATTAAATTCCTAGATTACTGTCAAGCCAATTGTTTTACCCATCCGATCTGTAACAATGCGTTTTTATTGTCTCTTGTTTTTTTTTAATTAAGCTGGAAATAGATGTATTCTATGAGATCCAGAAAAGAAATAAAAACAGCCCTATTCTCTAGTCAATCCACCCCAATCAGAGGGACTCTGGAGGAGGGAGGTAGGAATCTTCAGTGAGCTCTACTTAGCGTGGAAGAAGCCAGACATTCTGCATTTGTCCACCCCACACTCAACAGGTATTTATTGAGCAACTACTAAATGCTGGCCACTGAGAAGGACACAGTGGTGAACAGGACAGGATGAGACTATCCTCAAATACTTACATTCTGCTGGGACTGACTTGTAACAAAGAAGTAAGTTTAAAACACTAAGATGGCAGTGTCCTTTATAAAGACAAGCCAACAGCATGCCTGATAGGAAGTGACAATGACTGAAGGCTATGAAAATCAAGTGACCACGGAAGCCCTTTGGAAAATCGTATTGAGATGAGATCAGAATTAGGAGGGCAGAGCTAAACCAAGGAAAACAGCACTGATGACAGAAAGAAATAGCAGGTTCAAAGGCTCGGGGCAGGGAAGACCTCAGCAAGTGTTAGAAGTGGCAGAGAGCAGGGAGAATACAAGATGAGGTGGAGAAGCTTAAATGGAGTTGAATTTTCAGGAAAAAGGAAAAGAAGTGTCTTCTGGGAGCAGAAAGGCAGGGAGGAGGGGACTAGGGGGGCTCTGGAAGCAGCCCCAGCCTTGGCTGTATCTTAGGGGCACACCTGTGCAGTACGCCTGCTTCACACCGCAGACCTCTTGGCCAAAGACTCTTGCGGTCCAGGACGGGCATAAAACAGCATGGACCTTCATGCTGGGACGCAAGCACTCTGGTCTAGTGACCAGTGGCCAGAGCAGTTTCCTCCACACCTGGCTACAGCCTCCAACAAGGGAAGTTCTCCAAAACCCTGACAGAAGCTGACCCCCAAGAACAAGTGTGGCTGAATTTTCCTCTCACCAGGAAGGATGAAGGCTCAGCTTGTTCATTCCTTTGATGGCCAGAAAGTAAGGGTGTTACTTCACAGTTGGGAACCTGATGAATCCCTGCTGCATTTGTAGCCTTGATACTAGAATGGTACCCGGTGTATCTAGGTGCTCAATAAATGATTAATAGAAAGACCTGCCTGGATTGAAGACTTGGATGCTTCTCCCACCCCCTCAAGGTGGCCGCATGCATCCAACGTTCCTTCTCACATCCACCCTGCACCCACGGCTCGCCCACATTCAAGCACACCCACTGCCCCTCCCTGGGTCCCTACAGAGATGGCGACCACACACTTGGGGCTTGGGCAGCATGAAGCCTGATCACTTTCCTCCCTCCAAAGCCCCTTTCTCTGGTCCTCCTGCCCCTTGCTTCTCACTAAGCCCTTGGAAGTGAGCTGCATTCTTTGACCTTGGCCCAAGGCAGGGTCTGTAAATCTTGCCAGGCTGCTCAGAGATTTGGTCCTGGCCTCAGTATTTGACTTATTTCCTACTTGCAACTTTTCTTCTTTGCAGGTATGCTGTGAACAAAAGTAGTGCCCTGAACATCCTGTCATTTAAATCAGGGTCCACCTAGCATGTCTAATCAAACATATGGAAGCACTGTGTCAGCAAAGGCAGGTTCCAGCTGTGGCTCCAAGGCCTGGGGTCTGGGAGGCCAGAGCTCATCAAGCTAGGAAACAGGGCCACGGCCAGCACCCCCTGGGGCCACCCTCCACGTGATCCCCATCTTCTGTTTTGGTCTCTGTGTCTGTTACTGGATAGGAGGCCAGGGAAGTGAGCGGCTTCAGAATCCAAAGGCCCTAGGGTGATGAGGGTTCAGGCAGAACATCTCAAAGTCCGTGGGTGTCATGCACACCCTCTTCCCAAAGACTGTCTGTCTCCCTCCCTTCTGTCACCTTCCAGCATCGTAGCTTGAGTAAGTGGCAGCTTCCAGAGGGCACAGGAAAGAAGCCTGTCCATTCTACATGCATGCACCTCAGGTGTCCAGTCCTCCTGGTATCCTCTTAGCTACTCAAACCAAAACGTGTGGGGGTCTCCAGTGCCTCCTTGCTGGCCTCTTCAATCCACCTCCCTGCCTGAGGTGCCTCCTGCTAACCAGTGCCAGACTGCAGCTTGACTGTGCGCACGGCTTCCTGACTCCACATTCAGTGACATCACCCAGGCAGCTTGCAATCAGCCAGCGGTGAAGTTGTTTGTGTCATGGAATTGTAAAACTCATCATGTTTGTTTTTAAGACTGCTGGCTTACCAACGCACCACTTCTACATCCCAAATTAGTTTGCCCCTCCCCGTCCCCACCATGACCACCTGACTTCAAGTTATCACCTCTCACTTCAAAAACGGCCTTCCCCCATTCCTGCTCCTTCCAGCACACTCTCTTCACTGCAGTTAAAAAGGAAGTTTAAACCTAGATTGGTCTGTCATATCCAATCCTTGTTTAACTTCCTACTAAACTTATCAGAAAAGTCTAACTCCTACCTGTGTCACAAGACCTGAGAGATCTGATCCTGTTTATCTCTTCCCTCCCCCTGTGGTCCCTGGGTTGCACCATGCTGGCCTCCATTCTGTGCTGGACCAAACTGACTACCCCCTTATCTCAGGGCCTTTGCACATGTTCTATCTCTGTCTAGAACATGCTCACCAGCACTTTGCCTGCATGGCTTAAATGCTACATCTTCACAAGGTACTTCTGGACCAGGTTTCTACTGGATGGCCACACACATCCAATGCCAATTCACTCTATTACTGTTGATTTGGGTTTGCTTATAGCACCTTCACCAGTCATAACTCTTTATTTGCTTCTTTATTTTGCCTATAGTCTGGAAACTCCCTCAAAATTATAAGCCCTCAAAGGATAGGAACTATGTCTATTTTATTGTGCTAGGTATCACTATAGCGTGTTACCTAATAGACACCCAAAACAACATTTATTGGATGGATGGATGGATGGATGGATGGATGGATGGATGGATGGATGAACATGTCCTCAGAGCAGCTGAGAGACTAGGGGATCTGAACATGGAAGCCAAGGTGAGGCTTTAAGAAGACTAGAGCCCTTCTGAAATCATGGAAAATCTTACGTATCTGTAGATTTTCTTTCTCAGACCCTTCCAACTGTGATCCAAAAACAGCATCCTGTATTGAAAATCATGGGAGGAGAGAGCTTTCCCTGGACAATGATCACCTTAGAATCGGTCTCTGCCTTACACTTAGCTGCTCACTGGACCTGGGCTCAGTATCATGAATAGAAAGTCAGTAACTCTCCAACAAAGAGTGCTCACCAGAGAGTTCTTTGGCCGTCTACTGGGACCTATGGCTGTGCACAAAGAGCTGGTACCCAGGAGGAACTTCTGAAATGGTGTGAGGCAGGCCCGTGCCCTTGCTGAAAGCATCACAGCCTCCCAGTGCGCTCAGCAGAACCTAGAGCTGGGGACGATCAGACACTGGCACTGTGTGGCCTCGACAGGATGCAGGCTGGATGTCCTAGCATCTTGGGGAGGAATCGGGAATTGGGGTGGGGGGCACTGCATTGACATGGTAGCACCTGGAGGTCTGTACCACGGATTGCCCCCACTTGTAGATCAATACTTCACGCCCATATTGATCTCTGTTGGTTTCCTCACTGACAATCAGAAGTTCCAGAGGAAGTGGTAAACATTCTCCAAATAAAACAGACAACAAGGAAATCTGAGCATAGGCACATTAAAAAAAAGAAGAGGAAAGATTTTCTTTAAAGTCATAAAATATTTATAACAATAACAGATAATGGAGTAGCATTATCTTCAGAATGCAAAGGTAGCAATTAAATCTCTGTCGGGCAAAATGTCCCCTATGCCCAGGGGACCTCAGAACAAAATCTCCTCTTTTTTGATCTCCTACCCCCGTGATTATGGAAGCTGCAAGGACTTGGCTGGGGTGGCAGAGAACTCATCTATTAGAAACCTTAAAAACAAAAGAAAAGAAAACATGAGAACGGGACTCAGGAGAGACTGATTACAAGGTAGCTCCAGATGTGGGTAGAGGAAAAAAGAATGCATTTTGCCAAACTGACAGAGCTCCTGACCTGTAGGTCCCTGAGGTCCAGCTATGATTCCCTATGGATAGGGAAAATTATGGTGTCTCTCTAGAATTTTCCCCCTTGACACATGGCAGGTCAACTTTTCCCAGCAGGAAGCAGATTTTTGCAATAAAGCATTTTGATTTTAATGTATCCTTGTGTAAATTGGATACTCTGAGTCTAGACCCTCATATTTTTTAATACTTGATGGGTGGGAGTGGGGACATGCTGCTATTTTAAATCTCTCAGCAATTTTCTGAACCATCTTTGGAAAGGAAGACTGCTCTTTTATTTCCAAAAAAAACAAAATAAAAAAAAAAACCCAAATCATTTCAATGAGCCCTTTGACTTTACAAAGGAGAAGCCAAACCCCTATTTGGGAATGGAGAGGTTGTAACTAAGGAGATGTGAAATAGCCTTGCGTGATAATGTGAAGTGTGTCACTGCTGTGCATGGAACTCACCTTTGAGCTGGGAGTGTAATGTGGGAGAGGAGTCTAGGACTTTGTGTGGGGGGCTAGGGGGAAGCGGGCAGCATTCTTTCTGCTGATTTGAAAATGCTGCGGTTGATGGCAGGCAAGAGGTGGGTCCTGGGACTGGTGCACGGAATGCAGAAACATGGTATCGGGTTGAGGGTTAAAGAGAAGCACATCTAGCAGGGACCCGCGGCTATGGTGGACCTGGCTTCAGATCACAGCCTTCTTTCAACTTTGGTCTCTCCAAGCTTTCCGTGAAGTTTTGATAAACATGAAAGGAGCCTGATTTAATCCCACTTTAAGGAAACAGAGGAGGACCTTAACCCTTCCGGGGAATGTAACTGCAAAATGCTGGTGATGTGTGGAGGGCAGAGCATTGGTCTGTCTGAGAAGAACAAGTACAGTGGATGTCAATGGATATAATCCTCCTCGGTTCCCTTCCCTGTCTTCATTCTTCTGGCATTAGAAGTTCTCTTTCTAGCCTGAAGCCCTTTACACACCAGACTTAGCCACTCAGAATGTGGTCTCCTACTGGCTCGATCCTGGCCAATGCAAAGCTTCTCTGGGACTTTCACTGGAACCATCAGATGCTGGCTGAGAAAGTTGCTGGGAAGTGCTGTAAGTACAGAGGGGCTGGTAGCTGGCTTTGGTCCATGTACGAGAGAGCCCAGCTGAAGAGGAAGAATGGTTGAGTTATTTATTCCTCTGGTATCCTCTCTGCTTCACTGTTGCAAGCTGGCTTCATCCTCCTTCTGAAGCTCTCACTTCTGCCGTTTCTCCCTACAGCTCTCCTCCATGGAGCCCTGTAACTGCCCCCTCCCCCACTCCTTCAGGTCCTGGGATGGAAATGGTTCTCCCATTATCACTAGCCTAGGGGTTCCTCAATGTGCCGCTCTCTGGACAATATCTCTGTTGATTCTTCTGTTTTGCCAGTTTGTGGTCTATTTCCTTCCTGAAGCCTGATCTAGTAAAGATTGGCCTCTGTGGTCAAACAAGAAACAGGCCCTTCTGTTGTCAGCTGGACAATAATGGGAGTTAGTGAGCCCTAAAGAATGGAGCAGTTAGGAGCCACTTGTGTTATATTCATGACAAACACAAGTTATGAAGCGTGGTCTTTGCTCACAGAACCTCCTGAATTCTGGGAAGTAACCACATCTATCTGAAGTTGCCTCTAAACTTCCCTTAGCATGCTTATCTAGGGCTTCCCAGTGCTGACTCTTAAAAACCAGGCTGAGAGAATGACATCAGCAAGATGGTAGCACAGGAGGTCCCCTGTTCATATCCACACACCTCCCCCCACCCCCCGCTCAGCAATAAAAACCTGGCATCTATCCACAGACAACAGTGCTTTTCTGGGAGCTTTGGGATCCAGGTAGGAAATTCTGAAACCGTATGCAGTCCAAGCGCTATTTTGAGAATCGGGGCCCATAGCCAGGTGGCTGACTCACTGACTGCAGCCTCAACTATATACCCAGAAACAGGTCCATGCCCCTGCAGGCTCAGCTATAGCGCCATCTGCCATCTCTCCTGTCACCAGCCCCATACGTCAAGGGCTCTGGGAGAAGTTATACCCATATCTGCACTGGCTCAGAGGCCCATAGACCTCAGTCCCAGCTGTGTACCTTGAAATGGCCAGCCCTTCTCAGCCATACACCAAGATCAAGTGGGGATTTTCCTTGGGAGACAACGATGGTTCGCTATGTACAAATCGACACAGGTGTTACACTGTATTAACAGGATAAAGGATAAAAGCCATATGCTCATCTCAACAGACACAGATGAAGCATTTGACAAGATTCAACATCCCTTCATGATAAAAACTCTCAACAAATTAGATTTGGAGGGAATGAACTTCATCGAAATAAAAGCCATATATGATAAACCCACATCTAACATCATACAATGGTGAAAAGCTGAAAGATTTTCCCTAAGATCAGAAACAAGACAAAGATGCTTACATTAAACCTAGTACTGAAATCCTAGCCAGAGCAATTAGTCAAGAAAAAGAAATACAATGTTTATAAATCAGAAGTTAGTTTGTCTCTGCAGATAACATCATCTTACCTATAGGAAACCCTGAAGACTCCATCAAAAATCTCTTCAAACTAAATTCAGTAAAGTTGAAGGATACGAAATTGACACACACAAATCAATTACATTTTTATACACTAACAACAATGTGTCTGAAAAAGAAAATAATCCCATTTATAATAGGATCAAACACAATAAAGTGCTTAGCATTAAATTTAACCAAAGAGGTGAAAGATCTGTGTACTGGAAACTATAAGATATTGGTGAAAGAGACTGAAGAAAACATGAAGAAATGGAAAGATAGCCCATGTTCATGGATGGGAAGAATATTGTTAGTGTCCATAGTACTTAAAACGATGTGCACATTCACTGATATTCCTACCAAAATTCCAATGACATTTTTCACAGAAATAAAGAAAACAATCCTAAATTCACATAGAATCACAAACACCCAGAAAGCCAAAGCAGTCTTGAGAAAGGAAAAAAAAAAAAAAAATGGAGTCATCACACTTCCTTATTTCAAAATGTTACAAAGCTATAGTAATCAAAACGGTATCATACTGGCAAAACAAAAAGAAAACAAAATCAGACACATAGACCAACAAAACAGAATTGAGAGCCCATGGGGTGCCTGAGTGGCTCAGTCGGTTAAGCGCCTCACTCTTGGTTTCGGCTTGGGTCACGATCGGCTCGGGTTTTGTAAGTTTGAGCCACGCACTGGGCTCTGTACTGACAATGTTGTGGGGGCTCCTTGGGATTCTCCCTCACTCTCCCTCTCTCTCTTCCCCTCCCCAATTCGTGCTTCCTCTGTCTTAAAATAAATAAATAACCTTCAAAGAAAAAAAAAAAAAGAATTGAGTGTCTATGAATAGACCCATGCATATACTGTCAAGTAATAATATGTGACAAGGGAGCAAAGAACACTCAATGGAGAAAGATAGCATCTTCAATAAATGGTGTTGAGAAAACCGGATATTTTCATGCAAAAGAATGAAGTTAGGGTTCCTATCTTCTCCCATTCACAAAAAGTAGCTGGAAATAGATTACAAAGATTTCAATGTAAGATCTGAAACCATAAACTCCTAGAAGAAAACATAAGAGAAAAGCTCCTTGACATTGGTCTTGGCAAGGCTATTTTGCATGTGACACAAAAAGCATAAGCAACAAAAGCAAAAATTTAAAAAAGCGGCACCATATCAAACTAAAAAGTTTCTGCACTGCAATAGAAATGATCAGCAAAATGAAAAGGCAATGTACAGAATGGGAGAAAATAGTTGCAAACCATGTCCCAAATAAGGGGTTAATATCCAAAATATTTCAGAAACTCATACAACCCAATAGCAAAATCCTCATCATCCTCATCATCAACATCCCCTTTAAAAATGGGCAAAGGACCTGAATGGATATTTTTACAAAGAAGCCCTGCAAATAACCAACAGATGCATAAAACAGTGGTCAATACCACTAAACATCAGGGAAATGCACATCGTGGGAAACCACAATGAGATATCACCTCACACTGAGTAGACTGACCATCATCAAAATTCCAAGAGATAACGAGTGTTGGCAAAGGTGTAGAGAAATGGGAAGAACCCTCGTGCACTACTGGTGGAAATATAGATTGGTACAGCCGTTACCATGGAGCCATTACCAGTACAACATGGAGTTTCCGCAGAAAGTTAAAAATAGTATTTCCACATGATCCAGAAATTCGACTTCTGGGTATATACCCAAAGGAAACAGAATCACTATCTGGAAGAGATATCTGCACCCCATATTCGCTGCAGCATTATTCACAATAGTCAAGAGATGGAAGCAATCTAAGTGCCTATAAATGCATGAGTAGATGAAGAAAATATGCTCCACAGGCAGACACAGAATCTCTCTGTCTCTCTGTCTCTCTGTCTCTCTCTCTCTCAAGCATTACACACACTCACACACACAGACACAGAAACACACACACACACACACATACACACACACACACACACACACACACACACACACACACACACTCAAAGTGGAATATTATTCGGCCACGAAAAGGAAGAAAACCTTCCCAGTTGCAACAACATGGATGCACCTTGAGGGCATCATCCTAAGTAAAATAAGTTGCATGGAGAAAAGCAGATACTGTGTGATCTCACTTATATGTGGAATCTGAAAAATCCAAACTCCTAGAAGCAAAGTAGGCTGGCAGTTGCCAGGAGCTAGGGGCTGGTTACATGGGGAGATGCTGGTCAAAGAGAATAAATTTCCAGGTGTTCGATGAATAAGTTCTGGGGATCTAACATACAGCATGGTGACTATGGTTGACAACACTACATTGTACACTGAAATGTTGCCATGGGAACAAATCTTAGATGTTCTCACCATAACAAACAAGGGAAGTCTGTGAAGTGATGGATGTGTTAACTAACTTTATTGTGGTTATCATCCCACAATATGTAGGCATATCAAATTATCACAGTGTACACCTTAAGTCTGCACAATTGTATAGGCCAATTATATCTCAACAAACGTGAGGAAAAAAAGAAAAATAAAACCAGACCTGCCTGCTGAGCTCTCATTTAGTAGCAAACAGTAGCTGATGGGTAGGAAAGCTGCTTTATCTCTCAAAGCTGAAAAAATGGCAAACACGTGCAGACTCTTGTCGTGCACACGCACTCACTCCGCTCATCCCCTTCACCCCCATCCTACAGATGAGCAAACTGAAAGACTGAACCACTGTGCACGTGGACTCAGCGGGTGCTGAAGAGAAGCAGGATGTGCTGAGCCTGGTGCTCTCCAGCATGCTGGTGGTCTCCTCTGCCTGTGTGGACATCCCTGTTTTTTCTACAAGGAACCAGCTTGTTTAAGATGCTGGCAGGTGGATGAAAGAGATCATTCCCAATGCCTCTTGAAAACCTTCATTTAACTAGATTTGGGACCGGGAACAGTTTGCAAACTGGGTTCAACACCCGAATGTTTTTTTTTTTTTTTTTCATTCATTCTTTGAAGTGAAAGTCACAAAATGTACAATTAATCATTGTAAAAATGAGTAATTCAGTGGCATTTAGTACTTTCATAATGCTGTGCAATCCGCACTCTATCTAGTTCCAAATATTTCTGTCAACTCCAGAGAAAACCTGTACAATTTAAGCAGCGTCTCTCCATTTCTCTGCTGGTCTTTGTCAATAAAGTTTTATTGGAACACAGCCACACTTACTGGCTTACTTGGCAACTAACACCATTCTTGTGCTACAGTAGCAGAGATGAGAAGATAACAGTGGAGACCTAATGGCCCACCAAGCCAAAAATATTACTGTCTGGTCTTTACAAGAAATGTGTGAAGCCTCTGAGCAGTGACTTAGAGCACTAGCTTTGATGTGGGTTGGCATCCTCACTCATCGCTTTGCCGTATGACTTTGGGCGCCTCATTCGCACTCTGTGCCCCACTGTGCTCCTACACAAAGCAGGCAGCCAATCTATGCTCTGTGCTCTGCATGGAAAGCACTTAGCACAGAGCCCGGCATTAGGCAGGCAATCAATGGTGGTCAGTACTATTATCTTGACATTTGTGCCCTTATTTGATGTTCCAAATCACCCTGGGAGCCCAGAAAGGAGATATCTTTGTCTCCATTGTGATGATGGGGAATGAGGGCTTGAAACGGATCGGAACTTATTTAGGTCACGAACCAGTGACAGCCACAGCCACAGCCACAGCCACAGCCACAGCCATAGACACAGCCACAGCAAGGGCCTTGGGCTCATTCTCCAACCGCCTACACCCACTGGTCACTGTGTGCAGGGGCAGGAAGCAGAGAGAAAGAGCATCAAACCCAAAGATCCAACTCGGATGTGTCCCAGCCCTGCCAGGCTCTGGGAATGGCGTGTGCCAGTTTGGGCATCTCAAGAACGTGCTGTGCACCCAAGAGTGGCTTCACCTCATTTCCAAAGTTCACGGATGTTGCTGACAGAGCGCCCACCTTGCAGAACCCCTGGCTGCCTGGATGTGGAGGAGATGAAAGAAAACAACGTGTTTCTATTTCATCAGTTCCCTGCTCTCCTGAGCCTTCCTTCCTCTGGTCACATTTGCAAATTAAAATTAAACCCCACCAGGAAAGGGCTCCTCTCCCAGGCTTCCTGCTGAGCTGGCTTTGCTCTCTTTGAGGTTTTCAAAGCTTCTCTTAAGCAAATTCTTTAAATCCTCTTCCAGAGCCTTGATGTGTTCACAGGGCAACTGCTCCTGGCTCTGGGGTAAATCCAGCACTTTGTAAAGTTTGGGGGTGGGGTGGGGGGGATGACAGTTCAGCTGGCCCTGCAAAAAGCCATTTTTTTGGCTTTTTGACAGTCAGCACAGCCCTGCAGCCAGAGACCTGCTTCCTCACCAGCCAACAGAGGGAGGAACTGGGAATCGGTCAGATGATAGATGGCAATGCTCATTTCCTGGCACTTGAGCTATGGTGAGGGCTGGAGGGGACACTGGGGAATCTGCCCTAAGAGGTGAGCAAACAGCGAAATTCAGTCCTGCCTCTAACCCCTGCCTGAGGGTGTTTGCACAAAGGCAGGCAGGAGTGGTAATACTTTTAAAAGTTTGTCAGAAGCCAGAGGTGCTGGGTTTGATTGAAACTCCACGAGCCTCTTACTTAGCAAGTGATTTCTCATCCCCCCAAACACGTGTGCACCTCCTTGTCCAGGAGCCACACGGGTAAGTGGCTGGCCAGTTCGCGCTTGGAGTGGATTCAAGCGCTTTCATCGTGCCAGTTATAAAAACTGTAATTTTGATTCTCTGACCAAGAGAAGACCACAGAGCCCAGGTTACTCTAAATTTCCCTCTGGAGACCCCGGCAGAGGCTTTGCTGACATGATTTGTCTTTGTCCAGTGCCACGCAGGCAGGCCCAGAATCACAGATCACCGCTTGTGTCTCGTACACACAGGGGAGGCCAAAGCCCTGTGCCTTGTGTGACGAAAGGCAACGTGATGGCTTGGTTGGGGTCGGCGGCATGGGACAGGCCAGCTGAGCCACTCCAGACCTATGGACAGACAACTGAACATTCAGGTGGTAGCACCCTCTCTTCAGCTTTGGTTGCTCACAAAGTATTGCCAACGAGATGGCTGAGAACAACAGACACTTACTGTCTCACCACCCTGAGGTCCAGAAGTCCAGGATCAAGGGCTGAGTGTGGCTGGTTCCCTCTGGAGGCTCCGACAGGGAACCAATCCCTTGCCTTTCTCCCAGCTGCTGGTGGCTACCACATTCCTTGCAGTCCCCAGCCTGTAGAAGCGTGACTCCAGCCCCCGCCTCCCTCTTCACACGGCTGTCTTCCCTCTGTGTCTGTGTCTCAAACTTCCCCCTCCCTTCTTTTATGGGGCCCCAGTCATTGCGCTTAGGGCCCACCCTAAATCTAGGATGTTCTCACCCCGAGGTCCTTACCTTCATTACATCTGTAAGACTCCATTTCCAAATGAAGTCACATTCACAGGTACAGGGGTTACCACCTGGACCTATCATTTTGGGAAACAACATCCAACTCAAGACCGTAGCTAAAGGGATGTGTTAGCCCCAACGCCTGTCCAGAAGCTCACTTTCTGTCCTCAGAAAAGGGACAGTGAGCAGGACAGAAAAGCAAAGAACTGGGCCAGGACCCGGGTGCTGCTGAGTCCTCCCAGCCTCACTGCTTTCTCATTGTGTGACCTCTGGCTGATGACCAGTGGCTTGGTTTGCATGGTTCACGTAAGAACAGACACCAGGCAATTGGTTTGCCAAGAGATCAGAGAATCCAGGGAGGCGTCTGGCAGCTCACGTGTTCAGTGACTGCCACTGCTTCCCTGACGACGGTGAGGTTGACGGAAAGGATGATGGGGTCATCTCTAAACCATGCTGTTCATAAGCAGTGAGGTCTTCGATTCTATTTGTGACCTGAATTAGTCATTTATTCGTGAGCATTTGGGAATTAGACACTAATGGATTGAAATTTCATCGGAAGAACGGGTTCCATACTTCCTGTTTGTTACAAGGGGGCTGGAAGTTGTCCCACGGCCAATGGCGAGTGGAGAGGGGACGGGTTTCCTCCTCAGAAATGGGCGAGTCAGCAACAGTGACACTCAGGTCCGGGCTTCTTCATGCAGAAGTTAGCTCCCCACCCTGAGCGCCTCTCTCAGAAACCTCCCCTAGTTAACTGTCCCTACCTTCTTCCTCTACAGGGGTCGGGCTCAAAATATGTGAGAATGAACATTCAGAATGCATAAGGCCTGCCAGATAAAATGCAAGGCACCCAGTTAAATTTGAATTTCAGAAAAACAACTATTTTTCAGCCTAAGTATATCCTAAATGTTGCATGGACGTAAGTTTCCTGAAGAGTCATTGTTTATCTGAAATCCTAATTTGACTAGACATTCTGTGTTTTTATTTGCTAAACCTGGCAACCCTGGGATGGAGTTTGTCTAGAAACAACCTGTGCATCCTGGCCGAGGGCCGACCATGCTGGGATCTAAGAGAGAGTGGCAGGTTGCTTTGCCGAGGCTGGTGCCTCACCTCTCCTACCCTGCATGTGTCACTCCCTCATTAGAGATGGGCTCTGACACCTGTCCCTGTGAGGCGAGGGTAGGGGGGCTTGTGACCTGCTTATAACCAACAGCAAAAATGGCACGGTGTGACATCGGGGGCAATGCAGATGCCGTGTCGTGGCTGGGACACTGGCTTCTGGAGCCCTGAGCCACCATGTAGGAAATTCAAATATCCTGAGGCAGCCATACTGTCAGGAAGCCTGGGTTCACGGACAGGCCACCTACAGGTGATCCGGCCGAGATCCAGGGAATTTCCAGCACCAACGGTCATCCACACGAGGAAAGAGGCCTTCAGATGACACCAGCCCCCTGCCACTGAGCCAACCCCATCTTTGTAGTCTTCCCAATGAGACAGCACGGGGCAGAGACAGGCTGTCCCTGACGTGGCCTGCAAGGATGTCTGGAAGCATAATGGAACAGCTTTTGCATACCCCCGAGCTCTGGCGTGGGGGGTGTCTGCTGCACAGCGGAACAAGTGGTCAACCAGGCCTTCAGTCACGTCCCGCTTTGCTCCAGCTCTAGTTACTTTTCTCCCGCCCCCACTTCGTTCTGGACAAGGCCATGGTGGGCAGAACCACGGGCCCCCAGAGATGCCCTGAAACCCAGAACCAGTGCCTTTGTCAGCTTGTGTGGAAGGAGGATTACAGAAGGACTGAGGACTGTTCAGCTGATACATAAATTCCGTGAGGCCACATGACACAAAAATCGATGTACAGAAACCTGTTGCATGTCTATACACTAATAATGAAACAGCAGAAGGAGAAATCAAGAAAACAATTCCATTTACAACTGCACCAAATATAATAAAACACCTAGGAATAAACTTTCCAAAGAGGTGAAAGACCTATACTCTGAAAACACTGAGGAAAGAAACTGAGGACGACACAAAGAAATGGGAAAATATCCCATGCTCATGGGTAAAATGTCTATACTACCCAAAGCAGTCTGCACATTTAGGGCAATCCCTGTCACATACCGCCAGAATTTTTCACAGAACTGGAACAGACAATTGTAAAACTTGTACAGAACCAAAAAACACCCTGGATAGCCAAAGTGTCCTTGAGAAAGTAAACCAAAGCTAGAGGCATTACAATTCTGGACTTCAAGATATAGTACAGCGCTGCAGTCATCAAAACAGTATGATACCAGCACAAAAATAGGCACAGAGATCAAAGGAACAGAACAGAAAACCCAGAGACAAACCCAGAATTATGCGGCTAATTAGTGCTGGGCACGGCAGGAAAGAATATCCAAAGGGAAAGGACAGCCTCTTCAACAAATGGTGCTGGGAACATGGACAGCGACACGCAAAAGAATGAAACTGGACCACTCTCTCCCACCATACACAAAAATCAGCTCAAAATGGATGAAAGACCTAAATGGGAGACCTGAAACCATAAAAATCCCAGGAGACAACACAAGCAGTAAACCTCCTTGACACGGACCGCAGCCACTCATCCCTAGACACGTCACCAGAGGCAAGGGAAACAAAAGCAAAAATGAACTACTGGGACCTCATCAAAATAAGAAGCTTCTGCACAGTGAAGGAAACAGTTATCAACAAAAAGGAAACCAACAGGACAAAAAGATATTTGCAAATGACACATCCGATAAAGGGTTAGTATCCAAAATGTTTCTGTATTTCTACACTCCAACACCCAAAAAACAACTAATACAATTAAAAATGGGCAGAAGTCATGAACACATATTTCTCCAAAGAAGACATCCAGATGGCCAACAGACACATGAAAAGACGTTCATCATTACTCGTCATCAGGGAAATGCAAATCAAAACCACAATGAGCTATCACATCACACCTGTCAGGATGGCTAAAATCAACAACAAAAGAAACAACAGGTGCTGGCGAGGATGTGGAGAAAAAAAAAAAAAAAAAACAAAAAACGTGTGCGTTACTGGTGGGAATGCAAACTGGTGCAGCTACGCTGGAAAACCCTATGGAGGTTCTTCATAAAGTTAAAAACAGAACTACCCTATGCTCCAGCAATCGCACTACTAAGTATTTATCTACAGGAGACAAAAGCACTAATTTAAAGTGCTACAATGCACATCTGTGTTTATATAGCGGCAGCATCTACAAGAGCCAAATTATAGAAACAGCCCAAGTGTCGCCTGATTGATGAATGGATAAGGAAGACGTGGGATATATATACACTGGAATACTATTCAGCCACAAAAAAAGGAATGAAATCTTGCCCTTTGCAACAACACGAAAGGAGCTAGAGAGTATTATGCTAAGTGAAGTAAGTTGATCCCAGAAAATCTAATAATGCCATATAATTTCACTCATAGGTGGAATTTAAGAAACAAAACAAACAAGGAGCTAAGAAAAAAAGAGACAGACAAGAATACCAGACTCTTAAGTATAGAGAACACTCTGATGGTCACCAGAGGGGGGGCAGTGAGAGGATGGGGATGAAGGAGGCCACTTGTCCTGACGAGCACCAGGTGATGCACGGAGGTGCCAAAGCACTGTACCCCACAGCTGAACCTAATTTAACGCTGTATGTTAACCAACGGGAATTAAAATAAAACTTCTCAGAAAGGTCATTAAGCTGATTGTGAGATGGGGAGATTTTCTGGGTACCTCACGAAATCCTAAGGATAAGGAGCCGAAGCGGAAAAGTAAGAACTCTAGAGATGGCAGCACAGGAGGGACTCTGACCAGTGCCATGGCCTTGAGGAAGGAGGAAGAGGCCACGAGCTGATGAGGCAGGCATCTCTTGAAGCTGGAAAGGGCCAGGAAACGGATTGCCCCTAGAGCCTCTGGAAGGAACCAGCCCTCCCCACACTTGACTCAGGGCTCGTGCCAGACTTCCCTCTTGAACAGTGAGATACTAAATTTGTGTTCGAAGTCACTGAGTTTGTGGAACTCCGTTATAGCAGCCATGGGAGATGAATAATGGTTCGATGCCTTAGATTTTCTGATGAACAATGAAACTTCTAACTCTAATGATGCCCGTAGGAGATGGGTCCTTCCCACCCCTCCTTCCCTGAGGCCTGGGCTCCGCCTACCCCCACCAGCCAGGATCCACCCTACCCCCAGCCTGTAGACATTTCTGGCCCAGTCTGTCCACCAGACATCGAGGCCTGCCCCCACACTCGCTCTCAGTTCTGCCTCCCCAAATCTTCCCGCCTTAGTGGGCAAGGGGTGGACCACCTGCTTGTGACACCAGTACCACTCACCTGTCACCGACACTTGCAGGCTACCTGCCTGGCACCTCCCACGGCTCGCTCCTGCTCCTCCACCCCTCCCAGTACCTTCCATGCCAACCACGTGAGTCTTCTGTATTTTCTCCCCAAGTTCCAAGAGCCCCTGTCCCGACCACTTCCCTCAGCTCTTCCTCTGACAAGTTGGGGGCAAAACGTTCCGTCTCATGAAGAGAAATTGTCTGAATCCTGATGGTTCTTTGAATGTGGCTTCGACTTCCATCCTGTTGCAAACTAGAGCCCACTCACAGAAAAATAAAGCAGAGCACCCAAGAACGTGCCAGAACAGCTTAGTTGGTCAAGAGACATCAGGGACCCAAACTGTACCAGGCACGCCCACCAGTAAGACACCTGTGAAAATCATTTACCCCAAAATGTGTACGTTGGACATATATGGGCTCCATTCTCTGTTTTCAAGTTTAAATGGGGGAGAAAAAGCTATTTCAGATGAATGGTCCATTTGCTGTGAACTTGCTCTTAATTCAGTCTATAAAAATGTAAAGGGATGAAATAATTTACAAATTCAGCTGCTTACACTCAGCAATAATTTACAGAAATGTACAGGATGAGGCCTCACAAGTGACTTGTTTCCCAATCTCCTTTCCATTTCCTCATGCCTGTGAAAATAGACATTAAAGGTTAGTTTCAAAAAAAAAAAAAACAAAAAACTGTAAATATATCATCCAGACTGAATATTACCAAAGACTCCTGTAAGGACTTGTCTTATATTAACATTTTAAGCACAGTTACTGGGGTTAATTAGTTTTTGGACCCTGAAAAATTGTAAGTGCCTCTGATGACTTACTTGCAACTGATAATTTTGTGTGAGAAACAGAAAAATAATAACAAACAGACAGTGAATAAATACACTCTTCATATTCCTTCTTATTAGTATAGAGAATATATTTCTGAAATTTAATTAAATATCAAGATGTCCAAAAGATCTATAATAAACCACTTTGCAAGACCTCTAAATGTCAAGGAAAAGCACATTTTACATGCAACATCCCTCCCCCCCACCCCCCGTAAATCTATGAAGATTCAAGACTTTTTTTTTTAAATCTGCAGAACCCACAAGTACATATTTTATCTCAGAAATGCTTTCCAAAGACTTGGGAGTAGCTTCTTGTTTGCAGTATGACAGAGTGGAAAGTATTTTAATTTGTCACACAGTGGTTTGGGCCATTAGTTTTAGAGATATGCCAGAGGCTTTATAATAATGCAAGAGCTGCGGACTTCAAGTTTAACGTGGCAGAGCTTGAGGAGAGGGCGATAAAGAATCTCTTTGGCCATTTTTCCGCCGTCCCCGTGCAGACACGCTAGGTCCCCGGCGATACTCAAAGCGTGCGGGAAAGAAGGTGGCACTCTGGGAGGAGAAAAATGTAAAACAGAACCAAAAATAAAGGCATTTGTCAGCCCCGATGGCTTTATCACCTTAATAAGTAATGATGTCTCTGTGCCGCGGTCCCCACGTGTGGCCACATCTCCCCGGTGGCAGCAAGAGGTGAGGGGCGACAGGAACGCGACACAGAAGGCCACTGAACCACACGGGGTGGGAGTTTCACCTTTTTGGTGGTCTCCTATCCCCTCTTCCTACACGCAGGACAACGTCTCATTTCACTGCCAACACGTCTCATATGCTCGCCGATGTCCTTCACCACAAAAAGGGACATCCGGCCCGGAGTCCCTGGCAGGCCACCAACTCCGGGAAGCATTCTGCCATTTAGTCCACCTTGCCCTGTTCTCTTCAGAGCTCCTTCCCTTCAGGGCAAGTGCTGCTGATTTTCCAGGCAGTTGTGCTATAAGGCTGTGGCCCAGGACCAGGTGCAGTGATTCACCTGCTCATTAACATTTGAGAAGCACCTGTCTAAAGGAGGAGCCGGCACATTTTCCGCCAAGGGCCTGGGAGTCAACACTCAGCCTCTGCGGGCCATCTGGCTTCTTTCCCAGCTGCTCAGCTCTGTCCCTGTTGTCTGAAAACAGCCACGGACAGTACGTGCATGGCTGAGCTCCTACAAAAGTTTATTTCTAAGAACAGACAATGGGCCAGCTTTGTTCTGCAGGCTCTAGTTTGCTGACCTCTGGTCTGAAGTTGTCTCTACAAAATCAATGTATTTTGTTTTTGTTTTCGTTTTTGTTTTTTTACTGTGTATTTTGTAGAAGAAAATGTGAAGCAAATAGTATCCCAGGAATACTCTGCTGTCCAGTGGTGTGCTGCTAAATGTTTAACAACTGGTGGTCCAGACGTTAAAAAAGCCCCACTTGTAGCAACTACAGATTCCCTGGGGATAAATATTCCCACCATAGCCAATTTCCAGCTATGCACATATATCACTGAACACTAATCTATTAGGGCTCTCCAGACAAGCACACCGGTATTTATACATAAAATGTATTTATCCCATTATACCTTTACACTTATCGTATTATTTATCCTACTTAAGAGATTTAGGAGAAATTGGCTCATGTGGTTATGGAGGCTGAGAATCCCCACAACCTGCCACCTGCAAGCCGGTGACCCAGGCAAGCCCATGGGGTAGTTCCAATCTGAGCCTGAAGTTCCAAGAACCAGGAGATCCAAAGGTGTAACTTCCAGTCCAAGAGGAGAAGAGCCTAAGACTCCCCAGCTCAGTCAGGCAGAGAGAAAAGTCCACCCTCCACCTTTTTGGCCTACCCAGACCCTCCAAAAACTGTGCAATGCCCATCCAAATTGAGATGGCCACCTGCTACATTCAGTCTAAGGATCCACATGCTAATCTCTTCTGGAAACACTCTCCCAGACACACCTGGAAGTATGGCCAGTTATCCGGGCCCCTGAGGCCCAGTCAGGTGGATATAAATGCACCATCATGGCAGAATCGGGAAGGGACGTGCACAATCAGCTCTCTCGAGCAGTGCAAAAACTTTCAAGGTGCATCTACTGGGTGGGGTGGGGTATGTCCAACACATCTCGTCCACCTGGAGCCTCAGAATTGACCTCATTTGGAAACAGGGTCTTTGCAGATGTAACCAGGTGACAATGAGGTCATAGTGATCTGAGGAGGGGACTAATCCAAAGCCTGGTGTCCTTCTGAGAAGGGTAAAGTTTAGACACCAAGGCACAAAGGAGGAAGATGTGAGGAAGGTGAGGGTTGTCTGCCCAGTAAGTGGTAGCTGCATACTCATGAGGCAGGACTCAGGGGTGTGTGGATATGGCAGAGTCTGGAAAACTCAGTGCTAGGTCACACAGGCAGTCAGTGTCACGATGGGCATTTGAGCTCAGACGTGCCCCTTATGAGAGCCCACATCCTTAGCTCTTTGACTATGTGGCTTCTCAGAGGGGAATGCAAAGGTCTCCATTAGATTATTTTTTGTGAATTGAGATTTCTTGGCAATTTCCTTCAGCATGTCCTGAAATCACCGAGCAGGTGGAGGTCTCTTTCCTGACCCCTGGCAGCACATTTGCCTTGACCGGCCTTCTGTCTAGAATATTGCGGTTGCCATAATTACAAACGTACTGTGGCAGTCACAAGTGTGTCCTGTGTCATTTCTGCATGCGTGGCACAGAGCTCTTTCTCCCCCAGTGCCTGCCAAGTGCTGCGTAATCACCTGGCCACCATGACCCCCTTAGAGGACTCCTCTCTCTGGCCCATGAAAGTGTCCTGAGACCCTGCTCGTTTCCTGCAGAGAATTCTGCTCACCATACATGCTTGTCGTCACCAGGGCTGTGAGAGTCACATTCTATTCATAATGACACAGAGGCCCCCAAACACAGGCTCTGGGATGGCCCCTGTGGCCACTCCGCCATGGATGTCACAGAGTCAGCAGCAACAGCAAGTGAGGCGATGGCCTGTTTCAGTTGAAAGTCCAGCTGGGTCCACGTTTTCTCCACATGTGATGAGAAGTAATTCCTCACATGCAGTGTTTTGAGTGGAGATGCTGTCAGAGTCTAGACTTGAAGAGTCACAAGAGGAAGGGGGTCCGATTCAGGCCAGTTTGTCGGGCCGGACAGCCCATGAATGTAGGAGCTTCCTGCCTGAGGGGCTGGGACGGGACCACAGATGAACAGGACAGAGGCAGGTTGGCCCTGGAGCCCCTCACTTCCGGGACCTCGGGGAGAGTCCCTGTCATGCATTTATGCTCACACGCTCTACAAAACCTGCAAGGGGAGACACTTCAACTTCAGTCGGTTCAGACCACGGTCTCGTGCTCCGACTCCCCTCCTTCACGTCTCCCTCACACCAGATGGTGTTAACGGGACTTGGCACGCCTGGGACACGCTTATTAGGGTTCAGTGGCAGCTTCGTACAAATTCACCTCCACGAAGAGCTCCATGATGCCAGCCAGCCCGGAGCAGCAAGGCCAAGCCTCCCACGTCCTCGCTTGTGGGGTCCAGGGCCAGATGCCGCTTCACGACACAGGCACCTAGAACCACGAGTACACCGCAGAAGAGAAACAAGGCTTGGGACGTGTGGAGCCAGGAGCCAGGGGGCAGGAAATCCTGACCACAGGAAAGTCACTGTGAGGACAGGACCCAGTTCTCTTCAGCTGTCAGCAGCAACTAGTCAAAATGAGCATTGTCTCCTGCAAGGGGTAATGCGTAACGCATAGATATGAGCATCGGCACACCATTTATTTTTTTGATGGGCTGAAATGGAATTCATCAGAATTCTTGTGTCCATAGGGCAAAAACTTGTCTGATGTGACAGTGAGCATGTCCGTGAGTCGATCTGCATGTTGTGTGCAGTCCACTCTCCATAATCATACTAATAACAACACTTTTGGGCTGCCTGGGTGGCTCAGTCCATTGCATCTGATTCTTGGTTTCAGCTCAGGTCATGATGTCACAGTTCATGGGATCGGGCCCCCTGCTTGGAATTGTCTGTCTCCTGTCTCTCTGCCCCTCCCTCACTCATACTTACTCCCTTTCTCAAAACAAATAAATAAACTAAAAAACAAAACAAAACGCTTTCACCCAACCACACTACAAGGCACATGGAATTGGCGTTCTATTCTCTCTGTTAAAACAACACCACACAATCTTTGTCACATGAGGAGGCAAGAAGTGTGCAAGAGAAAAATGTAGGAGGAAAATCCATTACATAATCAGGCAACCAAGTAACTTATAAATTCAACAGTTTTCTAGAATTTCTGATTTTTTTAAACACATCAGCTTTTTAGAATTTAAATCAACCCCTTTCCTAACCCTTTTTGAAGGTCATTTTTTATTGTTTTTTAATGTTTATGGGGGGGGGGCAAAGAGAGAGGGAAAGAGAGAGAATCCCAAGCATTCTCCGTGCTCTCAGTGCAGAGCCTGCTGTGGGCTCGATCCCATAAACGGTGAGATCGTGACCTGTGCCGAAACCAAGAGTCAGACTCTTAACTGACCGAGCCCCCCAGATGCCCACATATTGTTTTTTAACTTTAATTTTGAGCCCAGGGAATCTGTATCTCAAAGGACTGACTTGTGCATGCATTTGCTCAGTATGGAGCACTGGTTCCACAGCAGGTGCCATGAGGCACAGCAGCCAAAAAGAGCATCAGGCCTTCCTCTCTCGGAGAGCGTGTTCCCACAGAGGGCTCAGATAGTCAACGTGGAGACAGATAAATAAAGGACTGTGGGGGGGGGGGGGAGCAAATTGTAAATATAGGACTGTGGGGGGGGGGAGCAAATTGAACTGGCCAGGGTGACCATCATGGAGCCCAGTGAGGGCGTGATGTTTAAGCAGAGACAAGAATGGGGAGGGACCAACAGGCATAGCTGGGGAAGAGCAGCCCAGGCAGTGGAGTCACACGTGCAAGTGTCCTGAGGTTACAGGGCGGGAGGGAGTTATCTTGTTCTGGGAAGAGGAAGAAGGCCAGCAGGGTTGCAAGGACGGCAGGGAGGGGTGGGTGCTGGGGAGAGACGGGCTACGTCTGCCATGTGTTAGCTCTCTGTGTGCACAGCCACCATCACATACACATGTGCCCTTGAGTGGGACTGATACAGACCCCCGTGTTCTCCCTCCGGCAAGTTTCCGAATTCGCCCTCAGCCCATTCTGGTCACATGCAAAAGCCTTCTCGACCAGGCACCCCAGAATTCATGTGCAAGCGTGGCTCTGAGTGACAAGCCTTGCCAACGTGGGCGGAGAGCCTTTCAATTCAGGATCTTTCATGTGACGCGTCGGCCTGCTGGGTCGACCTAAGGGCAGCCAGGCAGAGACACAGCACCATCTGGACACCTTCTCCAGATGCCAAAGCTGAATGGATCCTTTCACAACCTGGAGACCACGACCCTTCCCCGAACACCACCAGCCAATTGAAACCCCGATTTCCCTCCTCCAGAGACTTAACGCAGAACCAGTCCCTGGGTGCACGCTCAGGAGTCTGCATTCTGGTTCCTCTTTGGAAATGGTGACTCCAGCCCTGTGCTGCTCTCAGAGGGCTGTTCTTACCGGAAGGGAGGCGGTCTGGAGGGACCAAGAGAAGGTGATGTGCGCAAGATCCCTGTTTCCCAGTAGCCTGCAGTGGAGGCAGGCATACCGATGTGGCCGCCCAGGGAGCCTGACACATGGCACCTGTAGATTCCACTCCAGGTGCCAGGAGAGACTCTCCCCGTGACTGGGACACAAGCTGGGGAGGAGCCCTTTGGAGGACAGCTGGGTCCTTCCCTATGAGGTGGTTGTGAGTACAGTGGCTGCCACAAAAGTAAACATGCAGAGGACCACCCATCCCAGCTGCAGTGAGTGGCCACCTCTGTCCTCCGTGGGATGCCATAGGCACATCTGCTGATACGGCTCCAGGGTCCCTGGTCTTCATGGACTTGTCCCCACAGGCCTCAAACCCCCAGAAGGTGGGAGCCATGTGCTGTTTGGTTCTGCGTGGTTTCAAGCAGCCCCAGCACGTGACAGGAGCCCAGAACAGCTGAGGGAATGCAGCGAGTCAGGACCTGGCTCAAAGACACAGAGATGCTGTGGGTCAAAGGTAAAGCTGCAGCACCTATAAAACCTGGAGCATCTGCTGACCTGAGCTCACCTGACAGCTGTCTCCATGAGCACATAAACACACCTCTGGGCCACCGCTTCTGCCCTGTATCTCTGAGCACACACTAAGGCATCAACACAGATGTCGAATGACCACGCCGACCTCCAGTCTTATCTGGGCAGACGTCCATGAGAAATCCAACATTTGGAGAGAGAAACTGCGATCATCCAAGTGGGAAGCCCACCGGACAGAGAAGGCAACATGGGCAGGTGTGGGCAGGTGTGGCCCTACAAGACACTGTCCCACGGCACTGGGGTTGGCTGCTACCCGCAAGTGTCCACATGCAGCCAGAGTGCCCTCCACCTCTCTGTGTGGTGTCCTGCCTTTTGTCGGGGTGGCCATTACATCACAACTGACCAGGAACAAAGCGTGGATATTCCCATTAGCAAAGCCGCTTCCTGGTCTGTGGGTTGGGATAGACTTTGCGGATAGAAAAGCGGAATATCGTATTTGAGGATCAGTGTGTTTTCTACAGAGGAGGCACAGGCACAGGCGAGACCCCCAGTGCCAGCCCCACGCCTGCCAGATGGGCCTTCTTCCAGTCCCTGCATCTTTTACTGGGTTCCCAACCCTGGGCCTAGCACTGTGCTTGGCAATGAGGGGCCTGCAGGCCTCTTTCAGCGTGGTGGTTAGTTCTGGTGAGGACAACCAACCAGAGTGACCAGCCAGAGCAGGCGTGTGAAGTGGCCACACTCGTGATCAGTGCCACACGGGATGGCACATAGGATGCCACATGGGATGCCACACAGGACAGAGTAACAGAATCAAAGGGAAGGCCAAATTAGGGGTGGGGTGGGGGCAGGAGGGCCTCTCAGGGGAGATAAAACCAAGCTGAGACCAGAGAGAAGGTGCAGCTGGGCGAATAGAATAGGACCTTCTATAAGCAGGCGCAGCATGACCAAAGGCCCCGTGGTGTGTGTGTTGCGGGGATACACCTGGTCTGCAAGGGACCTGGAGGGCAGCCATTGTGGCCGCAGCATGGGGTGGGGGATGTTCTAAGGCCGGACACCACAGTGGGGGGGTCATTGTGACCAAGGGCCTATGGGCAGGACACGGAGATACCATTTGGCGAGGGCCCAGCTTTGACAGGAGTCCTGGGGAGTAAAAGGGGAAGGCACGTGAGATGCTTTTCACGCTGTCCGCAAAACTCACGTTTGCAAGGGTCCTGCGGATTGTGTATCCGAGCCTGGCTGGCTGTGTGCTGTGTTGGCCATGGCCTCCTCAGCGGTCCTCAGGCAGGGCTCTGTTTTTCCTGAGCTGCTGCCCATCAGCATGAACTCCCCTCTCCGGCTTGCTCCACCTCATCTGTTCCCACTTTCCCCAAGTCACCGGAGCTGGGGCTGGAAACGGAGGACAGGAGAGAGAACCCCCTGGTGTGGAAGAAAGTTCCAGAACTGCCTGTGGATTAGTTTCCCCTTTCCAGGTTTTGTACCTTAGAAATTCGTCATTCCCTTCTTCCCCTTTCGGGTGACAGACAGTTCTCTCATGTGCTGCTGAGAAGATAATTCGGAATTCTGTGTATTCTAATGCGGTTCAAAATGTCTGTGTCTAGCATTTGAAAATAGCTCTGGGCGTTAAATGGTGGCAGCCAGAAAGCTTCCGGAACCGGTGTCTCATCCTCTCCTGGTCTGCCAGCCGCTGCATCAGTCTGTCTGTCTGCATCTGCATGAACAGCAGGCTCCTTCTGCAGCAGCTTGTGGGGCGGGGCCCTTGGGGTGGTTTGGGATGCAGCGGGCGGGTGCACGGGGGCTCTCACTGGGTCACATGCACGCTGCATGCCCGTGTGCTAAGCACCACGCTGGGCACCAAGTTCACAGCAGGGAAGCGGCCTGGCCAGGCCCTGTGCTCTAGAAGCTCAGTCTGACGGGAACACGCTTTAGGGAAGGTCGCTCACAGTCCCCCTGGTGAGGGGCTCCTGTCCCAGCCTCACTCAGGGAAGCTGCGAAAGATCTGGACTGAAGTGGCTCAAAGACCAGTGTGAGTGAACAGCAACAAGGGAGGGGAGGCAGGGAGGTGGAGAGGCCGCTGGTACGAAGTCTGAGGTCGGAAATCCCGGGGCCCAGAGTGATGCAGCATCCGTGGGCGAGCACCTGGGGCAGATGTGTGGAGGAGGGCAGCAAGCCAGCGGTGGGATCTCAGAAACATGAAGGCCCGGTCGGGTGGACAAAGCTGGGGTACGGAGGGGAGACCCGGGGAGCATCAGTCACAAGATCAATGTCCACACCCGCCTCCTCGGTACACCTTGGACAGGTGGGCAGGTGAGCAGCTGGACAGATGAGTCTGAAGTCCTGTACCAAACACAAGGCTCAGAATGCTATGGCCCAGCCCCCCACTGCAGCTTCTTGTAATTGGTATTTCCGCTTCCTCTGTGACTTCCAGCCATTAGGACTGGCTTCTGGTCAGTTGAATTCTAAACTCCCGCCTGCCCCAGGACCTTTGCTCATGTCTTTCCCTCTGCCCAAAACAATGGTTCTTTCTCTCCCTCTGAGCAGTCATCACTGCCTCCAGGAAGGCTTCCCTGCCCTCTCCCTCTCAAGACTAACTCAAATCCTCCTATCATTCACTCTTGAAGCCTTCAAACTTTACGTGACATTATATTCGTAAAACCCGTTACCTGCCTTCTCTATTAAATTCCATCTCTCTGAAGAGAGACAAGTGTCACATCTAGTTTTGCTCAACGTGCAATCTACAGCACAGGAGTGAAATCAGCAGTATTTAGCAGGCAAATGTGTCGACCAGTGATGCTCTGACAAACCAGCCCATGGGGGAGAGTGAGGTACCCACCCTGTAGTGGGTGTGTTTCCTCTGGACCCTGGTGGGTGGAGGGGAGAGGCAAAACTGCCTTCAATCACCAGAAAAAGTCACCACAGCCCCCTTCTCTGGGATCCAGGCCTCCGCTGATCTCTTCCCATCCCCTGGACTAGGACCATTTCACTGAATTTGGAAAAACTAAGTCACACAGTTTGGCATTTTCTCCGTAAACCAAGAGGAGATGAAAAAATTGGACTGAACATGTCTTGTAAACAGCTTTCAGTGTGAAAACCCAACATCAAAATGCAGAGACTACTGGCTCCCTCCAGCTCCTCGGACACGGGCTTCCTCTTCACATTTGGGGAACATTTCCACCGGTGCCAGGGGCTGGGACACTCGAACCACAGCCCCCGCAGAGCACGTCTGTCCCTCCATGGCTGACGTCTTTATTCCACCCGTTCTTGCCCAACCGCCCAAGGGGAAGCCCCAAGAAGGGGCTCTTCAGCCAGTGTCCACCCCTGCTCCAAAGGGAACTTCCAGGATTTGGACTGAACATCAGGAACCAGACTACCTGGTCCGGGTCTGCTGTAAGCCTGGAGTCACCTGTGTCTCCAAAGTTCAAGCCAAAGGAGTTTCGCTGCACTGCCAAGGCCTGCCAAGCGTTTGTACAGGAGCCCGGCCCGGTGTGCGAAACTGCCTGGTGTGTGTCTGGGCATCGCGATGTGCCGGTGACAGGAAGAGCCATGGAAATACCCAGAACGAGGAACAGTTGAATGCAGGATGCTCCAGCCAGGGACTGCCTGGCCACTTCTGAGAATCATGCCCCCAGAGGGCAAAAAGGGGAGGCACAGGGGCTTAGAGACACGGCCCAGCCCCCTGGCCCACTCTCCGCCCTCCCGCCCTCCACTCAGCTCAGGAGGGCCTCCACCAGGCTTGGCTGCACCAGGAGCTCACGGGGCAAGAGTGGACACCAATGGGTCTAATCCAGAATGCCCTCGATGGCCGAGACGCATTCATTCCCCAAAAGAAACTGGGGGTGCCACTGTCCAGACTGTCCAGAGAAGAGGGCTCAGTGCGGAAAGGGTAAGAAACAAATATCCCCCATGAAAATCAAGTCAAAGTTCTCTCACAACACGGGTTTCCCAGCAATTCTCAATAGGATCTTGACACAGGGCTATAAAATAATATTTTACACCTTCCGTATTTCTCCTATTTCAGATCTAATTGATGTTTCAGAAAAGACAAGGCTCTTTTAAGGGGTGGTGTCGGACAGGCGCTTTCCCAGGAGAAACAGGAGAAACTAAACCAGGATCTAGGCACAGGGACACATCCCTGGGAAGGACGGGACCTCAGATGCTGCACAGACAGCAGTCACACTTGGCAGCATAAAAAATGAGAAATTTTACATAGCAAATGCCTTTGCAAACACATCAACAGGTAAATGAAAGCCTTGTGGGTTTTATTTTGTTTTAATTTTTTAATACTTATTTATTTATTTTTGAGAGAGAGAGACAGAGTGTGAGCAAGGGAGGGGCAGAGAGAGGTGGAGACACAGAATGTGAAGCAGGCTCCAGGCTCTGAGCTGTCAGCACAGAGCACAACGCAGGGCTCAAACCCACCAGCTGTGTGATCACGCATGGCCTGAGCCTCCCAGGTGCCCCTAAATGAAGTCTTTGTAAAAAAATAAATACAGATCTTCCTGGACTCACGATGGGGTTGTATCCCTATCAACCCATCCTTCGTTGAAAACATCATTAAGTCTAAAATGCATGCATACGCCTGACCTCCCACACCTCAGAGCTCAGTCCAGCCTGCCTTCCATATGCAAGAACAGTCGTGTGAGCCCACGGCTGGGCAGGACCATTCATCCTAAATCCTATTGGATCAAGGAGTGCTGACTGCCTCGTGGAATGTACCAAATACTGTCCTGAAGTGGGAGCCAGAGGGGCGCCTGGGTGCAGAGTGGCCACCAGCGTATGGGTTGGTGACACTTGTGGTCATGTGGCTAACGGGAGCCCGCGCTCCCCCACATCATAGGAGATGATCGGACCACACATCACTAACCCAGGAAGAGGTCCAAACCCACAATCCCAAAGATGCTTTCCACTGAGTGCATGTTGCCTTCACGCCACGGAAAAGATGAAAAACGGTTAGGTCAAACCATCGGCAGTCTGGAGCCATCAGCATTTGCAGCAGATAAGAAGCAATGGGTGAACAGCTCCAACACGCACAGACCTCTGACAGAAAGGACAAGAAGAAACAACCCAGCCATTCGTCAATGAACAAAAGGATGTGCACAGTCAGTAAACCTCAAGAGCATCGCCAACCGACCGGCAAACGTGAAAACAATTCTCAAACTCACTCGTCTTCAGGAAACGCTCATTAAAGCCACAGGAGTCATCACTGTACCCTCATCACACCGGCAATGATTTAGTGGAGTAGTCGATGGAGACCCAGGCAGAAAGATCACCAAGGTCTCCGCGGAGCTGGGGGAAGGTGCGCCCCGGTCCCTGCAAGACCCCTGCGACTATTGGCTCCACAAGATGAATGTGACAGTGGAAGCTGCCCTTCCCACCACCCCGCCAGCAACGCGGATCATTCATATCTTAACCTGTCATTCGGGAGAGCCTTCTTCGGCATATTTTGGGCACTCGCGCAAACCTGTCGAATGACACACATGGCATGTCACAGGCTACAAGCTGCTCGGTGACACCGAGGAAGGTTCCAGAAGAAAGTCATCCCCGCTCACCGCTGATGCCACCACGCTCCCCATCTTGTAGGCAGTCGCGCAGGAGCACTGGATGGTTGCTCAGGGCCTCCCCCCGACTTAAGGAACCTGGGAGTCTAGCCAAAGACGGGCCCCCCAAGGTCCTCCCAGGAACCCTCACCTCCTCGCCACCTCTGCCAGCAGGACACAAGGAGATGAAAGATGTGTCGTCGTCGAGGCACCTGGAGGTCTCAGTTGGTTGAGCGTCCGCCTCTTGGCTTCGGCTCCGGTCATGATCCCAGGGTCGTGTGATCCAGCCCCGTTATCGGGCTCCATGAGCCTGCTTAAGATTCTCGCCTTCTGTCTGCCCTCTTCCCCACTCGAGCTCTCTAAACATAAAAAGTGAAATTAAAAATTTTTTAAAAAGATGATGTGTAGCAGGCTCTCTTTCTCTCCACTGGCTGTTCCTCATCCACTTGGAATACGGTGATTTCAATCCCCGAGCTTCTAACCCTCCTTTGTCCTCACAACCTTCGGCTTCTCCTCACCTTTAAATTTCTCAAAGACACAGCACCAGCTTACTGTCTGACTTCTTTCTGTTCACGCGTCCACCACTCTTTGTGCCCCAGCTTCCTCTCTCTGTAAACTCAGCGAGGCTCCCGGGACGACTGCCAGCAGGTCCTTGTGGGCCTCAGCCAATGCTATCCCTGGTTGGTTTCTTTGACCTTCAAAGCATCTGATCTAATAGGAAGGGTTTTTTATCACACATCACACCTGGAGCTTGGTGGGTGCCAGACCCGTGTCTGTGGGCCAGATGAGCAACTGAAGAGAGCAGTAAGTATGTGGATGGGAAGGAGTCGGGAAGTCCCCCAAGAAGGCCCTAGCTGTACTTCCTTGATTTAAGGCAGAACAGAGGGGAATGTGTGGCGTCTCTCTTTTTTAAAATTGACGTTAAAAAAATATCTTCACAATCCTTCCCATGGTTCCCCCAAAAGGGGGAAATGGGGAGAACTGTGAGCTCAGCTTTACAGAAAGTACAAGTGTCCCTGTTACACCCCACTGCAGATTTCACAACTAGGCTTGAGCACATTTGCTCTGGCTACCATTTACTGGAAGAAAAGCTGCTCCAGGAGAAGCCAGAAAGACCGAGTGGATGGTGAGGTCCCTGCGGCCCAACTGGACCCATGCATGCCTTCCCCTCCAGACACCATAAGCTGGCCGTGTGATCTAACCTGCACAAGACGTCCATGCGGCACGTGGCCACCTCTCAACCATGCAAGAAACATGTGTCCTGGACTCACAAGGTGCCCGGCACTGGGAACCAGACAATGAGCTCTCCCGTCCAGACCCCAATGGGCAGAACCACACGACGGACGAAAGAATGAAGTACAACATAAGATTGGATGGTGGCAGCAGCCAGAAGAAGGAGTCAGCAGGGAAGGTGATGGGCTGGGCATATGCAATGGTAGACCAGGTGCCCAGACCTGGCAGGGCAAAGGAAGAGGGCAGAGGGGAGGCCCCAGCCCCTGTGGTGACAGGCCTGAGCTCTTGGCTTGCTCCCTCAGGTTCAGAGATGTTGTACCTGGTGTGCCAGTGGCACCTGGGCTTTGGGCCACACCTGTGTAATCACCCCCTCTACTCCCGCATCACGCTGTCTTGATGACCGGGGCATCTCTGTGCAGCTCTCCAGTGTCCATGGGAACTGTTGCCTCGCCTAAAGCTCAGGCAGTGCCTGGGACCTGTCAACCTGCCAGGTGCTTGCCAACTCCTTCCTCTGGGTGACCGACCCTGCCACTCTGTGTTCACAGGGGGCAGACCGACCACAAGGTATCGTGACACAGACCATTGGACTCTGGTCTCTATTGCTTCCAGAACCTTCTCAGACAAGAGAGTCAGGCCCCCTGGGCCATGTACATGTAGACACTTTACTCCCCATGGCTCAGTTCTGCACACGGGGCTCACCTCAAAAGGCACCCCTCATGGAAGCCCTCCCTACTTATTATTTTCCGTGGGACCCTCTCACTCCATCACTCTCCGGCTCTGTTAACCTTTGGCCATATCTGTCCTTGCAGGTACACAGGCTGTCTTGGTTTTGCACATGTCAGCTACTGGAACACCATGCGGGGTGGGGAAGGGCAAATTGCTTGTTCACGTCTGGGTCTTCAGTGTCCAGACCATGCCTGGCAGTGAGTGGGTGCTGCTTAGTGCCTAAGGAAGGAGAAAGGGGGACACGTTATTTGTTATTCCCAATCCCTGGCTCCTCCCACTGCCCGCTCCACCCCTGCCCTGCTTCCCTTCTAGAAGGTGCAGCTGGAGTAAGAATCCCTCACATTTTTTTTTTTTTTTTTTTTTTTTTTTTTTTTTTTTTAGAATCCCTCACATTTATACACTTCTGTTTTCAATCTATGATGTCGACACCCAGAAAACAGGAGGTGCTCAGTGGGCATTGGTAGGATGAGTGAAGGAGTGAATGAGTGAATGAGTGAACGAATGCACAAAGTTTAATCAGAGCTCGCAGATTCCAGCCAAGGGAGTCAAGGGGCCTTCCCAGGAGAGCGGAGTTGAGCTCTTTCCTGAGGGAAGACGGAAATTGGCCTGGGAGCTGTGCCCAGGTGTGCCTGCATGTGCCCTGCACTGGTGGGTCGGAGACCCTCTTCCTGTGTCCTCCCTCTGCCTTGAATAGCTCAGCCTTCCCCTGTGCTGGAAGCCCAGCCCTGCCCTGGCTGTGCCTCTAGGCCCGACCCCTGTCCCTCCTTTCCTGCTCTCTGAAGTGGACGCCCCCTGGGTCTTCCCTCTCCTCTCCACCTGCTCCCTCCTGAACTGCTTAGAGCATTTCTCCCGCAGAGACATTGTTCTCCTTTGGAGCGTGAACCCTGTGGAGTAAAGGTGGGCAGGAGAGCTGAAGATCAAGAATGTCTGTGAAGAATGAGGGTGACTTTTGAAGACACTGAGGCCGTGGAGATTGAGGCGGCAGAAGGATGCTGCCTACGTCCATTTAGGAAGGCAGAAATGGGTCCCCTGAGCCCAGGGAAAGAGGCCACCATCCCCATTTCTGAGAGGCAGTGTCTATTGTTAGTGTGCTTGGGTCAGGTGCCTGCATCAGGCCCTGTGATGGGGAGGAGGAAGAAGAATGTGTGTATAAATAGGTAGGTGCGTGAGCATGTGTGCACAGACACCCACAGACACACACGGCATAATTGTATGCGTCAAGCTAGTGCTTTAAAGCCGTAGATCTTGCCTACTATTGCTTCAAATGTAAAGGTATCTGCACAGTTAGATGCAGAAATTCTACTTCTAGTTATGTGTCCTAAAGGGATACTTACGTATGTATGCGAAGATGGGCAGTCAACGATGTTTATCGTAGCACGGTTGTAATAGCCACCACCATGCCCCCTGATGCACAGGAGACTGGGCAAGTCCAGGTCAAATGAGATGAATAAGTACAAATAAGTAAGCTGTCAGTGATGAGGCAAGAGCATTGACGCCAATACAGGAATATCACCAAGCCCCATCACTTTGTGAAAGAAAACAAGGGACGTTTGCATGTTTGAAAAGCTGCTGGGGGTACGCATCCTTTTGTTTAAATTTCCACTACTTTAAAAAAAATTGTTATTATTTACTTATTTCTGTGAGAGAGACAGAGACAGAGTGCGAGTGGGAGAGGGGCAGAGAGGGAGGGAGACACGGAATCCGAGGCAGGCTCCAGGCTCTGAGTTGTCAGCACAGAGCCTGAAGCGGGGCTCAAACCCACAAACCGTGAGATCGTGGCCTGAGCCAAAGTCAGATGCTTAGCTGACTAAGCCAGCCAGCCCCTCCAAATTTTCACTACTTTCTTGTAATAGCGTAAGAATGTCCAGTTTTCTTAGGTAATTTAAAGTCACCTCTCCGATGGCAGAGATCGAGGGGATGGTTGGGGCTGATGTGAAGCCATGTGCACGCTCAGTGAGGAGATTCCCCAGAAGCTCTTTCTGTTGGTATTTTTTACAAGGAGGAGCTATGCAGGCTTTGGAAGCAAAATGGAGTAGATTCTTGCCTGTCTTCATATTTGAAGGAAAAGGCTCTCCTTTATGAGGCTTCCCTCTGGGACACAGCCTGTCCTTTGGGTTTGAAAATCATTCAGCCTCCACAAGTTAGAGGCTCGTTCAGACAAAACTACCACATGCCTCGTGTTCCAAATCTCCTTCTGTCTGCTGGTTGTCCAGTGTACATCTTTGAGCACTTACTAAGAATCGAGAACTAGGCTAGGAATAGAATATGAGCAAAATTAAACATGTCTTTGCCTGCAAAGACGCTGCAAATACGTGTTCATAGCACATGCAAAAAGCGTGCTATGGGAATGAGTCACGGAAGCCCTGAAGGGAGCCACCTGCACGGTTGTGTGGTCTGTGTACTGACCAAGGGCTTTCTCAAGAGAGTATAATGAGAGGGGATTGAAATCTAGCCCACACTTTGCTGACCAAAACCTGTGCCCTAATGTAGGGCTGTATGCACCTGCTGGGGGCACCACCATCCCTCCCCAAGCCATAAGTCCCCAGGGCTATGTTTGGCCAGAGGCAGCATCCTTCCTAATCGTCTACCCAGAAGGGGAGTCGCATATTAATGCTTCCACTATTATCTGTAGGCTAGATGTGTCTGTGGATATGGCCTCGTCGGGGATATCAGGGAGGGCTTCCTGGAGGAAGTGACACATGCTCTCTGGATGAGGAATGAGAAGAGCTCTCCAGCCAAGAACCAGTGGAGGCCGAGGGTGGGAAAGGTCACGGTCCATGTGGGTGATGGTGATGGGAGGGGCATAGTGGCAGACGCTGCCTGAGCATCCCTGCTTCTCTTGTCTTTCGCACACTTGTGTGAGCATTCCGCATGACAGATGACTGGACACCGAGCTGCTGACTAAGAGCCCGCACTTTCTCTGAACGCAGCAGAAGTACACAGGACTTACCAGGAGCCTCACTGGGCCCCTGTGGAACAGCTCATCCTGACCCCTGCTGGCCAGAGCCAAACCAAATTTCCCCGCTGGCCTGAAACCTCATCGTCTTGTTCTTCCAGGGCATTCTAGTGAACAATTTATTTTATCTATTTTTAATTTTTTTTAATGCTTATGTATTTTTGAGAGAGAGAAATGGACAGAGAGGGAGAGAGAGAGAGAGAGAGAGAGAGAGAGAGAGAGAGAGAGGAAGTGGGGGAGGGGCAGAGAGAGAAGGAGACACAGAATCCGAAGCAGGCTCCAGGCTCCGAGCTGTTGGCACAGAGCTGGACGCAAGGCTCACACCCAGGAACCTGGAGATCATGACCTGAGCCAAAGTCGGATGCCTGACGGACTGTGCCATCCGGGTGACCCTCAAAAACGTTTTTTTTTTAAAGCACCCTCTGAGGGGCGCCTGGGTGGCTCCGAAGGTTGAGCGTCCGGCTTCAACTCAGGTCATGATCTCGCAGTCAGTGAGTTCGAGGCCCGCGTGGGGCTCTGTGCTGACAGCTCAGAGCCTGGAGCCTGTTTCGGATTCTGTGTCTCCCTCTCTCTGACCTTCCCGTTCAGGCTCTGTCTCTCCCTGTGTCAAAAGTAAATAAAACGTTAATAAATAAATAAATAAATAAATAAATAAATAAATAAATAAATGCACCCTCTGAGCATGGCTTGTGGGCGCCTCTGGAAGTAAAAGAGAGGAACCCCCTTTGACCGTCAGTTAAGTAGCTACAAGGAGGCGTCAGAAGGTCTCACTATGGACAGGTGCAGATGGCAGTGTGGGGAGAGCTGGAGGCGCCTGAGCATTCTACAAAGTCAACCCCATCGGTGGGCGGAGACTTACTGTCTGGCTACAGGGCACATCAGAGGCACGAAGCCCGTGACTTGCCCAAGGTCCCAGAACTCTGCAGAAGTGCCTCCAGGGAGTTTGGGGGAGGACGGGTGTTCCTGGCTGTTTCTGCTCAATCACAGACACTCTTAATTTAGCTCCCTCCACGATGGGGTCCCCTGGGCATGATGTTTTCAAGTCTCACTGCACAAACAACTTTGTAAACTGATGGAATCCTCCTCCCTTATTTTATGCAGAAGAGTAACCGAGGGAACAGGGAAACGGAGGTTGTCAGTATCACAGGTGATTAGTGGCAGAGCCGGGGCCGGGACCCACAACTGTTTAGAAGATGGAAGTTGTACACTTGAGTTCTGAACCCTGGCTGCACATGAGAATTACCTTGGAAATGTTTTAAAAATTGCCATGTCTGGGCCCACTCTGCTCAATTGCATCAGAATCTTTAAGGGTGACACGCACATTCGGTATCTTCGAAAGCTTCCCAGGATATTCAAATGCACAGCTCTGACAACACTGCTGGGTAGAAACCTTCAATGGGAGGAATCACAGGTCCTCTGCATGGAAAAGTAGCACTGCTGTCCTGCTGGACTATTCAGACATTCTGTTTCTACTTGTGACAGATTTGGTAGGTTGTGTTTTCTTTTTCATCTAAGCTGTCAAATTTATTGGCATAAAACCATTTAAACATTTCCTTGTCCATTTATCTATCTATCTATCTATCTATCTATCTATCTATCTATTCATTCATTCATTTATTTTATTGACGTGTTTTATTTTTTATTTTTATTTTTTTAATTTACATCCAAATTAGTTAGCATATAGTGCAACAATGATTTCAGGAATAGATTCCTTAGCACCCCTTACCTATTTAGCCCATCCCCCTTCCCACTGCCCCTCCAGTAACCCTCAGTTTGTTCTCCATATTTATGAATCTCTTCAGTTCTGTCCCCCTCCCTGTTTTTATATTATTTATGTTTCCCTTCCCTTATGTTCATCTCTTTTGTCTCTTAAAGTCCTCATATGATTGAAGTCATATGATTTTTGTCTTTCTCTGACTAATTTCACTTAGCATAATATCCTCCAGTTCCATCCATGTAGTTGCAGATGGCAAGATTTCACTCTTTTTGACTGTCAAGTAATGCTCCATTGTGTGTGTGTGTGTGTGTGTATATATATATATATATATATATATATATATATATATATATATATAAAACACTACTTCTTTATCCATTCATCCAATATTTGGATGTCAAGTAATGCTCCATTGTGTGTGTGTGTGTGTGTGTGTGTGTATATATATATATATATATGTATATATCACTACTTCTTTATCCATTCATCCAATATTTGGACTCTTTCCTTGTCCTTTCAATGTCTGTAGGGTCTGTAAGGATGTACATATTTTTATTCCTTATGTCAATAACTTATATTATCTTTCTCTCTCTCTTTTTAAAATTAACACAGTATTGGGCACTTGGGTGGGTGAGTCAGTGAGCATCCGAGTCTTGATTTTGGCTTGGGTCATGATCCCAGGGTCGTGGGATCAAGACACGTAGTGAGCTCCACACTGAGCCTGGAGCCTGCTTAAGGTTTTCTTTCTCTCTCCTCTCCCCCCTCCTGTACTCATGCTCTGTTTCTCTCTCTAAAATTAAAAACTAAATAAATAAAAGTTAAATTAAAATAAATTAATACAGTATTATTAGGGGGGTCTAGCAATTTTATTACTCTTTCCAAAGAAAAACTTTTCAATTTGTTAAAATTCTTTCTGCTTTTGTCTATTTCCTATTTTACTAATTATTGCTGTCCTACTTATAATTTCCTCAGGTAAGTCAATTGATTTCCTTAGTTACTCCCCATTGGTCCCCTCCCACCAACATTTGGCAACCACTAATCAATCTACTTTCTGTTTCTGTGGATTTTCTTAATCTGGACATTTCATATGATAGTCATACAAACTGTGGCCTTTTCTTTTACATAATTTTTTCAGGGTCCATCCATGTTGTTGTAGCCCTGCATTCCTTCATTAGCCCTTCAGTTCTTTTTATGTTTCACTGTATGGAAATCACACTTTATCTTCTGATATGTTGATGGATATCTCAGATTGTTTCCACTTTTTGGCGATCATGAGTAATGCTTCTAGGAAAATTTGTGTACAAGTTTTTGTGTGGAAATATGTTTTCCATTTTCTTAGACATACTTTGGAGTGCAATTAATTGCTTGTGTCATTAGGAACTCTATGTGTAACATTTTGAGAAAAATGTCAAAAGTTTTCCAAAATGGCAGCGGTTCCATTTTACAATCACATAGCAAAGTCTGATCGTTCCAATTTTGCCATATCCTTGCCCAAGCTTGTGATGTTGTCTTCTTCCTTTTAGCCATCCTAGTGGGTGTAGAGTGTTATATCATTCAAAATACTCTGTTTCACTTGTGATTTATTCCTTGATCTCTGGCTTGTTTCAAAGTGTGTTCTCCAATTTATAAGATTTTAGAGTTTTTATCAGGTTATTGATTGACATTAATTTCTGTTTTAAATATAATTTATTGTCAATTAGGCTAGCATACAGTGTATATACAGTGTGCTCTTGGCTTCGGGAGTAGATTCCCATGATTCGTTGCTTACGTAGAACACCCAGTGCTCATCCCAACAAGTGCCCTCCTCAATGCCCATCACCCATTTCTCCCTTTCTCCCCCACTCCTCAGCAACCCTCAGTTTGTTCTCTCTATTTAAGAGTCTCTTATGGTTTGCCTCCCTCTGTTTGAAATTATTTTTCCCCTTCCCTCCCCCATGGTTTTCTGTTAAGTTTCTCAAGTTCCACACATGAGTGAAAACATATGCTGCTTTCTGTGACTGACTTATTTCACTCAGCATCATACCCTCCAGTTCCATCCACGTGGCTGCAAATGGCAGGATTTCATTCTTTCTCATTGCCAAGTCGTATTCCTTTGTGTACATAAACCACATCTTTATCCATGATTAACATTAATTTCTCACCTAATTCCAGTGTGGTTAGAGAACGTACACTATATGCTTTAATTCTTTTGAAATGTATATATTTAAAAATTATATAAATGGAATAATTCACTATATAGCATTTTGAAATTAGATTCTTTTACTTAATGATATGCATTTGAATTCTTCCTGTGTTGCACGTGTCAATAGTTTCCTATTGCTGAGTAGTTTTTCATTGTGTACATAAACCACAATTTATTCATCTATTTGGGTTGCTTAACAGTTTTGACTCTAAGGAATAAAGCATTTATGTAGAACTCTTTATGTGGACACACAGTTTCATTTTTGTTAAAAACCTAGAAATGGAATTGTTGGGTCATTGATTGAATGCATGTTTATACTAAATTCACAAGGAATTTTCTAACATAGCTGACATGCTTTCCATTCCACTGGCAACATTTAAGAATTTCATGTATTCCAACACTCTACAAAATTCGAAATTCTCAGTCTTTCTGTTTGGTGCTATTATGTTAGTTGTGCACTGGTATCTCGTTGTGGTTTTAATTTTCACTATCTCTAGTGATCAATACTGTTGAATGTTCTTTTACCTGTGTCTTTAACCATATACATGTTCTTTGGTGAATTACCTGTTTGTGTCCTTTATTGCTTGTTTAATCTTGTTATTATTGAATTGTAAGTATTCTTTACATATTCTGGAAACAAATAATTTGTCAGGTAAAAGTTTTGGAAATCCTTCCTCCTACTCTGTGGCTTGGCTTACATTTTATTTTCCTAATAGTGGTCTTATGAAAGCAATGTTCTTAATTCTGATAAAGCCCAATATATCTTTTTAAATTAAAAATTGTATTTGAGATACTTGTACATTTGAGATTGTAAGAAATAACCCAGTTGTCAGAAATAATACAGAGAAGTCCCGTGTACCCTTTACTGAGTTTCCACCAAAGGCAACACTTTGCAAAAATATACTTCAATATAACCACCAAGATATTGACATTGGTATAACCAAGGTACAGAACATTTACATCCACAGGGATCCCTCATGTTGCCCTGATGTAGCTACAGGCACTTTTCTTTTTCTACCTCTGCCTGCTTAACTTAACTCCGGAAATGTGTTCTCTATTTCTATAATTTTGTTATTTTGAGACTGTTATATAAATGGAATCATACAGTATGTAACTATTTTGAGATGAGCTTTATTGCACTCAGAGTAAATCCCTTGAGATTAATCCCAAGGAGTTGCTAGTATTCCTTTTTTTATTTCCAGTATTATTCCATGGTATGGATATACCACAGTTAGTTTAACAATTAACCCACTGAAGGATATTTAGGTAAATTCCCATTTTTCACTGTTGCCAATAAAGCTATGAATTGTGTCTATAAGTATCTACATGAACATAAGTTTAGAATTATTTCCCGGGAGTATTGTTGCTCGATCTTTGATAATTCCATCACTAATTTGAAAAGAAACTTTCTAATTATTTTCCAGAGTAACTCCACCATTTTAAATTCCCACCAGCAATGTAGGAACAATTCAGTTTCTCCAAATCTTTACTAGCTTTTGGTGTACTCACTATTTTTAAAATTTCTGTTGTGTTGATGGTGTGGATTTCAGTATGCTTTTAATTTCCATTTCCTTAGTGGAAAAGAGGTTGAACATTGTTTCATGGGCTGATATGACATCTTTGTATCCTATTTAGTGAGATGTCTGTTCCTATCTTTTGCTCAGTTTTTAATTGGATTTTTTAAATGTTGACTTTCACAGATTCTGTATATAGTTTAAAATAAGGCTTTTGTTGGAAATATAATTTGAAAATATGTGTCCCAGTCTCTACTTTGTCATTTTGTTATCTTGACAGGGCCTTTTGAAGAGCAAAGTGGTTAATTTGGATGAAGTCCACCAAATTATGCTGGTGTCCAGATCTTTGCTTAACCCTAAATCCCCAAGTGTTTGTCCCCTACTATAGTTCTTCAAGGTTTAGTTTTGTGCTTTATATTTTTTACCCACGATTCATTTTTATTCATTTCTGTGTAAGTGATGTGACTCAGGTCGAGTTTCAGATTCTGTGCTATTGTTGTTGTGTATTTTCCTCCGTGTGTGTTACAAACACCACGCCTCAGTGTTGTTATTCTTCTCTAAGGAGCTAAAAGTCTCTTAAAGGGACTTGAGTAATGAGTAAATATATATTTTCTCACTTATTCCCCACTTGTGGTTCATTGGTTTTCACATAAATGCCTGTTTCCATCTATTATCATTTCCCTCGTTCCCGAAGAACTTCCTTTACTATTTCGTGTACCTGGTGTGCTCATCACGAATCATTTCAGCCTTCCTTTTACACATAAATTGTCTTTATTCCAGCTTCACTTTTGAAATATACTTTTGTTCTGATTAGTATCCTAAGTGGACAGGCTTGTGTTTGTTTTCCCTCAGTGGAAATGCTCTCTGCCGTCTTCTTCCCTGGGGTCTTTAGACTTACCTTTGTTCCTGTTTATAGAATGTTTCTTTGTTCCCTGAATGCTTTTTTTTTTTTTTTTTTTTTTTTGCTTTTGAAAATATCTTGTGTCTTTTTCTCAACTTACTATGTTTTTATTTATTTATTTTTTAAGTTTTTAAATGTTTATTTATTTATGAGAGAGACAGAGACAGGGCGTGAGCAGGGGAGGGGAAGACAGAGAGGGAGACACAGAATTGGAAGCAGGCTCCAGGTTCCGAACTGTGGGCACAGAGCCTGACACGGGGCTTGAATTCCCAAATGATGAGATCATGACCTGAGCTGAAGTCGGATGCTCAACCAACTGAGCCACCCAGGTGTCCCATCAACTGGGTGTGTTTTTAAAGATTCTACCACAATCTGTACATTTATCTGAAGTTTTCTCTTTTTCATTCCTAGATAACATCCCCATCTCTGAACTTGTGCTCTTTGTTAACTACAACTTAGACGATGAACCTGTGAGCTCTTTTTAGTCTAGAATCTCTGATTGCTTTTAAGATTTTTCTCTCCATCACTGGCTTTGAAGAAATTAGTTATGCTGTACCTTTGTGTGGTTTTCATGTTTCTTGTGCTTCAGGGCCATTGAGATTCTTCCATCTGGGAGTTTATAGTTTTCATCCAATTTAGAAATTTTTCACCATCATTTCTTCAAATATGTTTCTCTTCAAACTGCTTCTTATTCTAGGGCTCTTAAAATTATTAGGTAGCTAAATACTCCATTTTATGTTTTGAACATTTTTAGTCCCTGTGTTTCATTCTTCAGAGCTGGTATCACTGTGTCTTCTGGGTCGCTGATTTTTTCTTCTGTGACATCTACTCTGCCACCCACACCTGTGTCACATGTTGACCCTGTTTTCATGAAATCCATAGTCTGGTCAAGGAGACCCAATTCTCTTGCCCATGTTTGATGTGAGTTTCCTTTCTTCCTTCCCCTCTAATCTTCTGAATACAGAACCTTTAACTTTGAAATCATATGTTCCCCCTTAATAAATCAGCCAACTGGTTCTTCTAAGACAGAGGTTTCTTTGTAATACCGTAATAATGAATGTGGCAAAAAGTATCATTGCTTCATTTTTTATGTTTATTTAGTATTTCCAGAGAGAGAGAGAGAGAGAGAGAGAGAGAGAGAGAGAGAGAGGAACCAAAGCAGGCTCCAGGCTCTGAGCTGTCAGCACAAAGCCTGTCAAACTCAAAACTTTGAGATCATGACCTGAGCTGAAGTCTGACACTTAACCAAGTGAGCCACCCAGGGACCGTGTCATTGTTTCTACACTGAAGTACCTTCCTCTTCACCTTTACCTTCCTTGTATGAACGTGCTTCAAATTCTGTGCCTCTCTCTCTCTCTGCCCCTCCTCCCACTTGCACTCTGTCTCTCTCTCTCTCTCCATCTCAAAAATAAATTAAAAAAAACATTAAAGAAAAAGATGCATAAATTCTAGGAATCTAATGAACAACGTAGTGATTACAGTTAATGGTACTATACTGTACACTTGAAATTTGCTAAGAGAGTAGGTCTTAGGTGTCCTCGCCTCACACACGTGATCCTAACCGTGAGATGTTGGGGTTTTTAACCACCTTGACTGTGGTGATCATTTCACAATATATCCTGCATTAAACCAACAGAGTGCACCCCTTAAAAATAAGGTACAGTATGTATTTCAATAAAACAGCCTGGTGTGGCACGAGGGAGGCAGAGAGCCTAGAGGAGACTGTCAGGGGGGCATAAAGGGAGACTGGAAGCAGGCAGAAGGCCCTTACTATGTTGTCCCAGAAAGTGTGGCCAGCATCGTTGCTCATAGAAAACAGAAAATGGTTTACCAAGTGAGTTTTCAGGCCGTGTGTTCACAGGAACCCTCATGTTTTTTTTCCAGCTGACTGTAGTCAGAGGAGCGAAGGAAGAGATGAGCTTTTAAAATAATTTATCAGATGGAGAGGAATCAGGACACGGTGGGTCCCAGATTCAGTACTTTCTCATCCCAGCCCTCTCAAAGAGCCCAGAAATCTCAACTCAAGCTATAGCTTCCAGGGAAACCAAACCCGGGAGTCTGTTGTTCAAAATCATGGTGTAAAGAAACATCCATGGATCTGACTTTAAAATTTCCTTGGGGACGCAGAAAGATTAAAGACCCTTTGGACAGACCACAGCCTCCCAGTCCCTCCCTGTTGGAGCCAGCCTGTAGAAATGAAGCCCTCCTTTTCTTGCTCCATTTTCAGGGAAACCAGAGGACAGATGGTCATTGTCCTCCACCCTGAGGAAAAAAAAAATCTCACCAACAATTAAAATTGAAATGACCAGTATGTAAAAATGCCATCTTACCAGAAGTCCAAAATATAAAATAAATAGCAACATTTCCTGGTTGCTGCGAAGCTCAGTGTTAGAGTTCTCTTTTTTTAGAACAGGGGGACTAGTATAAAACTTTAAGTTAAGGGAATATAAATGATTTCTTTTATATTTTTAACTAAGGGTGTTAAGGCCACTAATTTTTATGACCTTCTGTCTTTCTCCATGGCAAGGTCTTTTTACCATTGTCTTCAGAAGAGAGTCTCCTGAGAGCCCTGTGCTGTCTCAGCCTCACTGCTGTGTCCCTGTCCACAGACAAAGGTGGGAACAAAGTTGTCGTTATTACAGATGTGCAGGGGAGCACCCTGCTGCAGGGAAACTTCAGGAAACACTCGGAAACTGAATAATGGCTCCCGGAGAACAGGAACAGATATGCCTCAATTTCAGAAACAAATGCACATGAAACATCATCTTTTATTGGAGGACATATATATTAACTTAAACTCTTTTAAAAAACATAACCAGGAAACAGTGACCTTTCCAACGCCTTCATGAGCTGCGGTTTTAGGAGAACATAATAAATGCCACGAGACGTTCTGGAACAGAAAACATAGAGATTCTACAAATGAAACTCGGGACACACGGCCAAGATACCCAGTATAGACCTATGTGTACAGTCACTGCTATGTATTTTTTTCCCATCAAAAAGTTGACATTCAGGATATTCAAGAAATGAGAGTGCCCTTTCAGACTTCAAATTGGGATTTATTTCCTGATGATGCTGTGTTTATTTAGCCATGTATTGTGTCATGCAACAGAAATGGGCTTTCATGAAAATAAAATCTCTTACTTCTTGCTATCAAAATTCAGCATGAATTCCATTAAGAGAATGTAATGTTAGGGTAGGTTCGATGCACTAATCGCTCTTTATATGTACAATTTTAAGAGCTGAAACCATCTCTGCTGTGCCTTCTCCTTCGAACATTTGTTTATGAGCATGTATGAGTTCATAAGCTATCTTGAGCTCAGAATTAAATTCAGGCTAAAATGTAAGGTAATAGTAGAATAAAGAGGAGAATAAGTTACTGTATATATTTGAGAACATGTTCAGATTTTGATGTTTGGGAGAAAAGCCAGCTTTCTGTGCTAGAATTTTTCTGCGGTTCCCCTCATATGGGTCTATATGCAGTGGTCTACGCTGGTTTTCCTGAGTGTTTACTTATTATGAGACAGGGCCGGCCACCACTGGACTATTTTCAAGCCAAGTGTGACTATCTGCTCTTGAATTCTCTGTTTTCTTCATGTTCCTACACCCACGTCCTCACTTTCCAGAGCCATTGGAAAGGATGAAGGGCACTGTAGTGTGAGCCCACCTCAGTGCTGAGATGCCTCACGGGGTGACCGACTGACTGAGGGGACAGACTGGTTTGTTTCCAAGTGACGGGGCAATGTGCGTCCCCTGGGACCTGGCCCTCAGATGTGGTAGCTCAAAATGTCAAGTAAAGCAAACTATTACTCTTCCTTGGGAACGGACTGTTGTGTTGGCCAATAATGAACATGGAAATTGTGCATCTGAACGTAGAGGATGCTCACCTTGCAAATCTATTTTCTTATCCTGAATGAGCATGAAGTAACTTTTTTTTAGTCCATGATCCTGAAAAACTGAAAGATTATGGCATACAATTATCTCACTGTCAAAAAGCTTTCTTCTGTTGAAAACGAAGTCAACTTCCTTGAATGTTTAGCCCTTCTTTTAATTGATCTATTTTGAGATTTCACTGGCATGTTCGGGATACTCAGAAGTTGGGGTATTATAGACAGTTGTTTACTGGGGTCTGTCAGGAAGGTGCCTGGCCCCGGGAATGGCTGCAGATGGAGAGATGCCAGCCCTATGCGGCTCTCATCAGAGATGTGTGCCAGGTGGTGAGGGGTGACAAGTCCCAGTGCCAGAAGCCTTCACAACTCGGTCCTCACCCCTCTATATCTTCATCCCAAAGGCCCCAGCACTCAAGCCTTGTTCAGTTTGAGGTGCCCCTCTGATATCAACCCTGTCCAACCGTCTCTGTTTCTGCGTCTTGGTCTCTTGACTTCTCTTTCTTCTCACAGCCCTGCGCACACCATGCATCTGCCTACAATGCTGTTCTCTCCCTCCTTGACTGACTGTGTTCTGTGCATCCATTTGGTACTCGATTAAGTATTGCTTCTTCTGGGAAGACTTCCTTGGCCTTCTTTGAGACCATCGGAGTATTTCTCATACTTGACTGTATTTATTTAACGATTCCCTTTGTTACACTCTATACTGAAAATCTCTAAATCGTCTACTTCAAGCCAAATGCTGCTCACTGCCTGTTTTTGTAAACAAAGTTGTATTGGCACACGGCCATGCCCATTCATTTTGACACATGGCTGCTCTTGCAGTATGAAGGCTGAAATGAATGCCTCTTCCATCAGAGGTGTATGGCTCAAAAATCCTGAAATATTTACTCTCTGGCCAGTAGGAGAATAAGTTTGCTGACCCCTGCTGCAAACAATTAGGTCAGAGACCTGGTTCTATTCCGTCATCAGTACTTGGGCTAGCACCAACAGATATTTATTTTCTGGACATTTGTTGAATGAATGAATGAATGAATGAATGAATGAAAGTGAGTACGTTGCCCGAGAAGCTCAGCACGAAGGCACTAGAGGTAACTGGCTTACATTTGCGGAGGATCTGATATGCAGAAAAATGCAGAACATTAATGTTCTTGATTCTGTTTGTTCTGATGCTACTTCTAACCAGTTAGCGTGTATTGGCTACTCACTAACTGCCACAGATAGTGCTAACGGATTTAGCTGGTTTCTCTCACTCAATCCTCGCAACAACCCAACATGATAGGAACTAGTGTCATATCCATCTTACAGAGAAATACACGGAGTGTGGGAAAGTTTGGTTTGGCCGTGACCCCCACGTCTAGGAAGCAGACTTTTGGGAGCTCACTTCTTTCACCCATGAGTCTCCACATGAACTAGCTCATTTACTTATTTGGGAATTGTGTCTTCAGTTGCATTTTGTTTTTGTGCAAAGTATATCTTCTCTCTGAGCAACTGTCTAGGTGTCTAGGTGAATGGTTAGTTTCGTAGGAAGTCCGGCTTCTGTAATGAAACTGAATTTCCCATACATTCCATGGTAGCCACAGGTATAAGATATATTTTCAGAATTGTTATATTTGGACTAAAAAAAGTGTGAACCCAACAATTCGACTCAGAAAGAATTTTCTGAAGTCAGGAAGTACATGGGATGGACGGGTAAAAATCACTGCAACCAAACAATTGCAATGACAAAACAACAGCAACAATAAACGTGAGCAAAGCTGAAAGGCATTTTAATAGATCATCCCCATGAAGAGCGCTCTTATGGGTAAGAAACCTGATGGGTGGAAAGGACCCCAGACACCAGGGGCATATAATCTTCACATGGGGTTATGAACAGCACAGGCATTTAAGTGGAGCACTCATGGTATTCCATAGAATAAATACTATATTCTGTAATGAATGAATGGAGTGATGTTTACAGTGTGACTTTGGCCTTCTGATAGCTGCTAACGTCTAAAAGTTGGAATTACATTTTTAGTCACTTACTTTCCATACTTTGACATTATAAGCTATTCATATTTTATTTGTCTCTTTTGTCGTAAGTAAGCCGTTAACCCTAAAACGGGTCCACAGATACAAGAGGGCTTGAATGTGAAATGAAAAGTCAGAGGAAACCTACATTTCCAAGATTTTATGAACTAGTTGCCAATGGGAATATGCATAAACTTGGAAGCAATTTGTTTGGTTAAAAGAAGAAGTTCTTCATCCAAATTGCAAAATCACATGGGCTTCACATCAGGGCCAAAGTTAAAAGTGACTGAATTGGTCATTTGAAGGAAAATCTTCAATTTATGTTTTAATACGGTTCTTTTAAAAGCTGAACTAGTTGAATCATTAACCAAAAACCTACAAACAAACAAGCACACAAAAAGTGCCCAGGACCACGTGACTACCAATGAACTCTAACAGACCTCTAAGCAATCAGTACCAATCTTTCTCAACCTCTTCCAAAACATGGAAGAGAAAGGAAGACTTCCTAACTTATTCTATAGGGCCAGCATTACCCTGATACCAAAGTCAGCGAAAGACATAAAAAAAAAATAATAATAACTAATGTGCCCATGAATAAAACACAAAAATCCTCAACAATACATTAGCAAACCAAAGCAAGTAGCAATAGTAGCAATATGTACCATGAGCAAGTCGGATTCACTCCAAGAATGCAAGAGTAGTTCAACATACCAAAACCAATCAGTGTAATACCTCACATTGATAGAATGAAGAAAGAAAAGAAATCACATAATCATTTCAATAAATGCAGATTAAAAAAAACAAGCATCTGGTAAAATCTAGTGCCCTTTCAAGGTAAAAACAAACAAAAACTAAACTAAACAAGGAATAAAGGGAACTTCCCCGATGTAATGAACACCATTTATGTAAAATCCACAGCTAATACCACACCTGAATGAAACAAGAATTCACACTTTCACCATCTTTTCAGCATTGTACGCGAAGTCCTAGCCAGAGCAATTAGGCAAGAAAAAGAAATAAAAAGACACCAATATTGGAAAGGAAAAAGGAAAGTTGTCTCTATTTATAGAGGATATAATCAGTTGTATTTCTGTAATGAACTGTCTGAAACAGAAATTAAGAAATCAATTCCATTTACAACAGTATCAAAAAGAATTAGGTACTTAGGAATAATTTGAGGAGGTACAAGTCTTGTACAATGAAAACTACAAAATATTGCTGAAAAAATGCAGGCATCTGAATATAAAGACACCCTGTGTTCATGTGATAGAAGACAATAGTGTTGAGATTGTAGGACTCCCCCTAACAATCTATGGATTCCTTTTAATAGCTATCAAAATCTCAATGGCTTTTTGTAAAAGTAGTAAAGCTGGACATACATTTGTAAGAAAATTCAAGGCACATAGAATAGTCAACTCTATCTTGAAATAGAAGAACAAAGTTGGAGGACTTATACTTGTTCATCTCAAAACTCTTTCCTGCATCAAAGGACACTATTCAGAATGAAAAAAAGAACGCACAGAATGAGGAAGTATTTACAAATGACATATCTGAAAAGGGTCTAGTATCCAGTATATATAAAGAACACTTACAATTCAACAACAAAAAGACTAGAAGCCCAATTAATGCATGGGATATCAACATGAACAGTCATTTGAGGAATGCAGATAAAACCACAATGAGATAATGCCACTTCACACCCACTAGGATATGTAGGATCATAATCATAATCCATAGGAAATAAGTGTTTGTGAGAATGTGGAGAAATTAGAACACTGTGCATTGCTGATCAGAATTTCAAGTGATGGAGCCACTCTGTAGGACACTTTGGATGATCCTCAGTAGGTTAAACCTAGAACTGCCACATGACCCAGCATTTCCACTCCTAGGTATATATCCAAAATAATCGAAAATAGGTGTTCAACCAAAAACTTTTATGCGAATGTGTGTTGCAGTACTTAATACAGTAGCAAAAAGGCAGAAACAACTCAAATGCCCATCAAGGGATGAACAGATAAATAAAGTGTAGTATAGCCATACAACGGAATAGCATTCTGGTATAAAAGGGGATGGCGTACAGATACATGCTATAACACAGATGAATCTTGAAAACTTTGTGTTAAGTGAGCAAAGACACAGAGGCCACATATTTTGTTATTCCACTTACATTACACATACAGAATAAGCAAATCCATATATAGAAAGCAGATTTGTAGATTTTAGGGGACAGGTGTATAGTGGGGTGGGAACTCAATGTGTACGGGATTTCCTCTTGGAGTGATGAAAATGTTCTGGAGCTACATGGTGGTGGTGGCTGCACAAGGGTGTGGAAGTACTTCACTGCCACTGTGTTGTACACCCTCAAGTGGTTAAAAAGATACACTTTATGTTTTGTGTATTTTACCACAGTAAAAAGCTGAGCTATAATGGCCAGTTTCTCCAAAGCAATGAAATTATTTTTTTATTATGCATCTTGGCAATTTTATATTTTAAATGCTTATTTTTTTTTTCTGATTAGAAAAACAGTATTTGTTTACTAGTAAGGTTTCAGCCTCACAGAAGCACTATGGGAAAAATAAAACATACCCATGTTCCCACTACTAACAAGTAGCCACAGTGAGTTTTTTTTTTTTTTTTTTTTTTTTTTTTTTAATTTTTTTAACGTTTATTTATTTTTGAGACAGAGAGAGACACAGCATGAACGGGGGAGGGGCAGAGAGAGAGGGAGACACAGAATCGGAAGCAGGCTCCAGGCTCTGAGCCATCAGTACAGAGCCCGACGCGGGGCTCGAACTCGCGGACCGCGAGATCGTGACCTGAGCCGAAGTCGGACGCTTAACCGACTGAGCCACCCAGGCGCCCCTCCACAGTGAGTTTTTAATGTCAATCCTTCCAGGCTTTTTTGTCATGGGCATAGGGGTGTGTTCACACACTCATGGTTGTTATTTGCATTTTTAACAAAACTGTTATTATGCAGTACATAGGCTGTTATAATCTGCTTTCCCTCTTGCTATATCGTGAGCATTTTCCTATTGTCATTTCATGTTCTCCCGCATCACATTAAATGGCCAGATAGCATTCCATCTTATGGTTGTAACATACTTTATTTAGCCAATTTCTATTGTTGGATAGATCCTAACATTTTAGAGTCGGAATACACTATAGACATTGTTGTGTCCAAGTTATTTCTTTCCCAAGCTTTATAGCTGCAAGCCTTAAGCACATGGCACACAAAAACCATTCGAAATTTTGAAAACAGTGTTAATTTTTCATTTCCAGCTGGATTTGGGTATTGCAGGGGCTTTGGATTTGCCATTCAGGAATCTAAAAGATGGAAATAGTGGATGGGTGGTAGGAGTGGGGAACGAGCCAGGTGTGAAATAGTGCCCAAGGCATCAAAAGTCTATCCTGAATGGTTTTGTGTCCCTGAAAAATAGATATGGAGACCACAAAATAGGTTCTATTGAATCTGTTGATGACAGTTCCATCATGCAAAATGGATAATGCCTTGACAGAGAAGAGACTAAGTAGAGAACGGGTTGAGGTGAATGTGTCTCTCAGAGTCAAGCAGCACTTTCTCTTCCCCACAGTTCACGGAACGAGAACATCCAGTCATTCGGTCTTGCTGTGCTGAGCCTCCCTTTGTGTTTCTGGAGGCACGGGTGCCAGGCAGGAGAAGTCGTTCTTGACGCTTTTTTTTTTTTTAATTTTTTTTAATGTTTATTTATTTTTGAGACAGAGAGAGACAGAGCGTGAATGGGGGAGGGTCAGAGAGAGCGAGACACAGAATCTGAAATAGGCTCCAGGCTCTGAGCTGTCAGCACAGAGCCCGACGCGGGGCTTGAACTCATGGATCGCGAGATCATGACCTGAGCGAAGTCGGCCGCTTAACCGAATGAGCCACCCAGGCGCTCCATTGACGCTTTCATTTCAACTGCCCATCAGTGTCAGAGACTTCAGGATATTCTCTGATGATGTCTTTAAACCCAAATGAGTCACATCAAGGTAGAAATAACTGCGTTCCTTGAGGTCTACACGGCATGTGACACATACTCTGGATGTTGGAGGATTATCGAAGCAGTTGTATGTGTTTCCTGGGGTGTCCCTCATGGGACGGAGGCTTTCCAATTAAAGTGCTGCACTCTCCCTGTCACCGAGGCATTTTCCACAATAGGGTGGCTTCTCAATATCACTCCCCATTGGCTTAGTTGGGCTTGGTAGAGGGTACAGGAGGCCACCTTGCCTGGTCTTAAGCTGAAGTTTTCAGTCCAAGTTAGATTGGTTTTATGAAGAATCATTCCTAGACTATTTTTTTCTAATGTGTTGAATGGATTTTTCTTATTGAGCTATAGAAAATTTTCTATCTCAGGCACCAATTATTTTTCTGTTGTGTATGTTTCAGTTTATTTCCACATCTTTTGCCATCAAACTATGTGCATAGTATAGAGAAATTTAAGAATCTCATGTAACCAAACACGTCTTTCTTTCCTTCCTTGTTTCTGTACTTTATGACTTAATTTAGCAAGGCTTGTCCTCCCCAGTAATTAGTATTAGTTTTTAATATTTCTTTGTATTTTATTCCTAGGCTTATATGACATCCCCCTTCCATTTCGCTCTATTATCCACCTGAATTTAGATTTGCATGTCATTGGAGGCAGGGGATGAAGAATACTGTTTCAAGACCACCACCTATATAATCTTATGTTCTCCACTAACAAGTGTGTCTTCAGGATGCATTTCCTTCCTTTGGAAATTAAATCTAGAAGCAAGTCTTGCTTGTGAACAGTCAGAGAAGCTTCATTTGGTGTGAATTCCCAGTGGTCTTACTTCAAATCAAGGCCAGTACAAAGCCTGGACGCTTATTTCAGTGATCCTTTCGGCTTCTTTCCAAGGGAAGACATTGTAAGGTCATTCACAGATTTATAAAATGTGTTCTCATGCCTTGTGCTGGCTACAGAGGAATTTCTAGTATGGCCCAGTATGCCTTGAAAAATTTGATGAGCTTTCCAGAATGAGTAGGTAAGTCTGTGCTGTAAGATCAAAAGCCCTAAGTCCAGATCACTGTCTTAAAAAGGCCTTCTTCTGAGTGCCTGGCCAAGGGCCTTTGCTTCTTATGCAGCTGTCAAAGGTAACAACAGGAGAGCCACTGGCAGGTGAGGCCTCCCCAAGGTAGGACTTAGAAAAGACTTACAGTGCTCACCCTTTGCAGGGAGGGGCATGGCCTAGAACCTCAGTGATCCTGGCTCCCCCCTTTTTTTCTTTCACGAATCTCCTTGTTCAGGGAGAGGTTTACCTTTGCCAGAAAAAGGCTTCTAGTTCAAGCATCCATCTGTCTGTGGGGACACCGTGTCCCCTCTTTCCCTTACCAGACCACAGACACTCAACAAAGAGCATCTTATAAACACATCAGAGCCAGGTAAGGTTAACCAGAAGGAAGGAAATGACACTGAGTGATTGGGGTGCAATGATCCTGGGTCACGCCAAATCACCACAGCTTGAACTCACAAAGTCTTCTCTTTGCTCTTGGATGTCTCCCACCAGCACCTCTGGACGCCCGGTGGAAGCATCACCACCCACAGAAACTTTCCACTGCTGGTTCGAGAGCCTTTTTTCCCAACAGAGCAGCACAGATGGATGGTGTCAGCAGAGGGCTAGGTGAGTCAGCAAGGTCAGGCCAGACCATTCAGCCCACGTCTGTGTCTAGTTGAGCAAACAGCAGAGCCTAGGGGATGCTGTCGGGAGTATTCTAACACTGATGCAGTTTGTCTTGCTGGCCTTGATCTCTGATGCAATTAACAAATTCATAGTGAATGTACTCCTCATAGCTTTGTGCCCTGGAAACTTCTTGGAGATTCCTCTCTCTCCTGCACGTTCTAAGAAGCTGGTGAAAGACAGGGAAGATGGAATTTTTATAAAACGCAATCCTTCCTGGAGCTAATGCTGAGTTATGCTTCCTGCCCTCTAGACACGTGCTCCCATTCAACTTCAGCAGGAGCATGAGGCACTTGCCTGCCACATGGGCACATGGTGGGAAGTGAGAGAGACAGAGAGAGAAAATGCAGATATATACGTATCTGAGAGAGAGAGAGAGAGAGAGAGAGAGAGAGAGAGAGAGAGAGAGAGTGCACGTGCCTCAGATGTCTGCTCCAGAATTTTCCCCTTCATCCCTTTACTTGCTGGGCCGCCAGATGGAAAATGTAAAACAGCGCTGCTGCAGGAAGCCCTGTGACTGCCCAGGGTCCTGAATGATGTCTTTTGCCAACTTAGAGACTGGACCTTCTCCGGGTCTGAGGCTCCTTGTAGAGATTGAATTCCAGGATTCCAGAAGGCTCTCCCCTTCTTACAAAAGGAAACGATTGTCCAGGCAACAGTCCATTCACATCTGGCAAAGGTACAGATAACTTCTTGGAATCGAGCTCAGTATTTTACAGCTCTGGGCGCTCGAATGCTCTCTTGGTGACCACTAGACCCAGCCTTCAATCTTTCTTCTTTGCAAGAGAGGGTCTCCCGGAAGTCCAGAGGTGTGATGAGGCACAAGGAGAGGTGCACCTGCTTACCGCATTGTGGTCACCACAGAGAAAGTTAGGGGGAAGAGGGCTTTGGGTTGGCTGGGGACACTTGCTGCCCTTGGCTTGGCACCTCCACCCTCACGGTCGGGAACCTGGCCAGGGAGTAGCAGATGGGCCCAGGGCTGGAAGCAGCCAAGAGACTGCTTCTGCACCCAGCGTGCTTGTGGATGAGCGAGTCTCTGAGTCACACCATCAGATGAGTTTGCCTCCATGGCCTCCAACCCTTGGCTGAAGGATGAGGGCTCTCTCCATCTGCTCCGGAATTACAGAGTGGAGCCCTTGCCGAGAAGCCCACTCAGGAGTCCTTTCTGAGAGCTGAGTGAATGTTCTACAGTGTGTGCCGACATCTGGCCTCGTAGAAGACCCGTGTGCCGGGGACCCTGGAGAAGTGCATGGCAGGGCTGGCAGGATTCGGCTCTGAGAGGCAGTGACATGTCCCCTGACAGCCTAGGTGACAGAGGGCTCTTCGTTCGTTGCCTGGGCTTCAGAACAAACACTTCCCCAGAGCAAAGAGACACCGTTTAGCAAACTTGAAGCCAAAGCTAACATAAGAGGCAAGGAAATCCATGCAAAGGGTGTCAGTACCAAGGGCTAACACCCGATTAGCACTCCCAGCCTATGAGGCCATGTGCTATAGTGGCCATAATGGGCACTGTCCCTTTCATCTTCAAAGCAGCCCTAGGAGGCCAGTGATGTGTCATTATTGTGCCTGTTTGACAGCTGAGACTCAGGCTCACAGAGGCCCAGATGCTTGCCCTGAGTTGAACAGAAGCAGAGGAGACAGGACCCCAACCATGGCTGTGTGATGCAGCAGTAACATTGACTCCTTCAAACCTGTGCTGTGAAAAGTGGTGGTATCGATACATTCTTTGCAAACTAACTAAAGATAGTGAGAAGACAGAAAGCGCCCTCTCTTTCCATTTGAGCTCCCCGCGCATCCCTCCCCATCTCCCCAGCAGCCAGGCCCGGTGGCCCCTGGAGACAAACTTACTTTAGCACATGGCTGCTTCTGGCCCTGCTGGAATTCCCTGGGAAGCTCTTTTCTCTTATTCCCCGTAACTGCTCTTGGTGTAAAGTTCTCAGAGGTGAAGCTTATCCTGATCCATTTACCTCCCAGATGCCTAGTTTTCTTCTCCCTCGGGGTCTGACGCCACTTCTCCTCCTCGCCCTCACTGGTGTTGGCCTTTGCAGGTTGGAAATCGGAAGGCTCCCTGCAGTCTCCTTGTTGGCACTGAGCTGGAGACTGGGGTGGGTGGGCATAGTGCCCACAGTCTGGGGAAACCACAGCCCGGTGAAAACGACAGCTGCTTCCTTACAAATGTGACCGAGCAACCCCTCCTCCTCCACCTGGAGCCCTGGTGGGGCTTGTTGTTTCACAATAACAAGTTAGATAGTGTGTGTGTGTGTGTGGGTGTGTGTGTGCGCGCGCGTGTGTGCGTGTGCACGTACACACGTGGGCACCCACATGCACACTCAGCTTCCTGGTTGCTCAGATACAAAAGATGAAAATGTTGTTTTGGGGTTTTAAGGTCCCTTATTAATGTATATTATATATATAATAAATATATAAATATAATATTATATATAATATATATAATAAATACATATACATATAATATTATATATATATATATACATATATAAGTATATATATATATATATATGTGTGTGTGTGTGTCTATATATATATATATATATATATGTATAACATATATATATCCAAATATATGTACATATATGTGTGTGTGTGTGTGTGTGTGTGTGTGTGTGTGCGTGTGTGTATAAATCAGCTTTCTTTCCATGACTTATAGCCTACACGTGCAGGAAGTCCCTAACCTTGGTCCCCATTCAGCCCCTCCACTCTGCAGAAGGGTGTAGACATTTCTTCCAGAAAGGTTTGGTGCTGATTGGCTGTTACGTGCATGTACTTAGCAAGCTCATCGATTGTTCATTTGCAGTCAAAATGCCAAACCCCCAGCCTCTGGGTCCACCATTCTGTCTTCCTGTTCTGTCCCCTGCCTCTCTTCCGTCTAGAGCAGGTGGCGTTTCTGCCGCAAAACTAACAAATGTATTTGGGGGCTCCACCTTGAGGTGGGGTGCTCCTTCAGGGTGATGGCGAATACCAAGCAGCAAAGGAAGCTTCTAACTCATTTGAGAACAGAGTAGAAGAAAGTTTCAGGAAAGCCCGTTGTCTCGGTTCTGAATGCCAGAACCAAATACCACAGACGGGACACTCAGAAAAAGGGAATCTGTATCTCAAGGTTTTGGAGGCTGGAAGTCCAAGGTCAAGGTGCCTGCAGAGTAGGTCTCTGTGAAAGTCCCTTCCTGGCTTGTGGCTTCCCATCAGCTCCCGGTGTCCTCCCAGAGCCCATGTTCTGTGCTTGGTGCTTGTGCTCTTGGCACAGTCTTGTTGGATTAGAACCCCACCCTCATGACCTCATCTAACCTTGATTACCTCCTTGAAGGCTCTACCTTCAAACACAGTGACATTTGGGATTAGGGCTCCAATCTAGGAACTCTGGGGAGACACACATTACTACAAGTTACTACAATTTAACTATAACCTAAAAGCCAAGATGAACATATTCCTCCTACACATGTAGATTTCAATGAGTTTCTTTCTTCCCTTTTTCTATTCCAGTTGGGAGAGTGCATTGTGCACCAAGAAAGCTCAAGTCCCAGTAGGCAGAGGGGAGAAGTACCCTACAACCCCCCCCGTGCCCCCTGTCTCCACTGCTACCAGGGACACGAGCGTAGCCATGCATGCCGGGACAGATGCCCACCAGCATGTGCCCTCCCGGTGAGGGGGTCCCCACTGGCCCTGCTCCTGGCCGGTGTGTGGGCGTTGGGTCTCAGACTGTCTCACACCTCACTCAGATGTGCACAAACCATGTGGTTGCTCTGTTTTTGCAAGCGGCTGCTCCAGTGTCCTCGGGGGTCCCCCATTTGCCATGTAGCAAGTGGGGGGAACCTTCAGCCCAGCCCAGTGAGCTCGGTCTGAAGAAATAATTTACATCCGGTAAAACCTTGGATTGCAAGTGACTTGTGCTGTGAGTCTTCTGCAAGACGAGCAAACACTTGTCATAAATTTTAGCTTGATAAACGAGCGATGTCTTGCCATACGAGTCGTAGGTGGCAATGAACGTTCCATGATCACAACTGAGCCGATGGTTCTTGAAATTCACCTTGATCTATGAGTGCTGTGGATTCCAAGTGTGTTTCTGGAACGAATTACGCTCACACACCAAGGACTTACTGAATTTAGTTTAGCATGTTTGGTCTCTTCATGTAAAGTTTCAGACTTGGGTCACATTCCTCTGTCCCTCTGCAGGGTTGAGTGGGTCTGGGTGGGTGTAGAGGCACAGCTTGTGGCCTGCTGGTGGCAGAGGACAGAGGGAGACCGTAGGCTAGGGAGGCACGGGCCCCTCTGGCTGTGGCCTGATGCCCCTTCTACACCTGGGACATGGACGATGCCCTGCCTTCCCAGGGAGGTGCCTGTCTCCGGGGACTTTCACACCGTGGCGCCTCGCCGGCACATGCTCCCACTTTAGGAAGCCAGGCTCCTTCTCACAGCCTCAGCCTGAGCCCCAAGGGTGTCCTCATTAGGAATCTTAGAGGGGTGGTGCTTTAGGGACAGGGGACCTTCCCCCAGTCCTCCTGTTCCCTGCTCCCCCATGGCTAAGGGGTGCCTTGGCTGGTGGCGTGGGGAGAGGGGGGCTAATGAGGCCTGCTGGAGAAGTGTTTCAGTTCAAAGTCTGAAACGTTGCAAAGCTTCCCCCCAATCGCACACCTCCTTTGCACTCACAGCCTTTTGAAGTGGCTCAGCTGACTCGAACCAGAGAGATTCAAAGCTGAATTTCAACCACTGTTCATTTCTTATTTGAGAATAGGGAAGGCAGATCCTCAGACGGTGAATGCACTGTGTCTGTTCAGGGGAGAGAACGTGAGCTGCTGCGGGACCTCTCGGGGATGCACAGCCAGGCTCCTCTCTGGGCTCGGGGCGAGCGGGGGGCGGGGGGTGGGAGCGGTGGGGGGTGCCGGGACAAAGCCGTTCAGACACAGGGCACAAGTCTGCAGCACCTCACTACAAATTTAGCAGTAAGGCAGCGATCACACAGTGATGATAAATTAAAAAATGAAAAAATAGAGATTAAAAAAAGGGAGAGAGCAGCTCAGCTCCTGAACAGAAGCCAAGCAGGAATTTGCTCCCAGAGTGGTTGGCGGTGCATCAGGGGTGAGTTAGGCTTGCACCCACTTCCTCCCGCCGCCACGGGCAGTCATCACCTTTATTCTCTCTGGAAGGCACGCAGCATGGGGCGTGCGTTCACCTTCAGGGCTTGTGAGCACATCAGACGTCTCATCTGGATGTAACGCACCCAGGAGTGCAATTTCTCAAGTTGGCAATTTAAGCCATAGGTGGAGAGGTGGAGTGATCTCCCTGCTCCCTCAGATTCTGGGAGTTGTGAGGTCACCGGAGTCCTGCCCCAGGCCTGGGTCCAGTGGAGACTCAGCCCTGCTGGCTGCTTGAATCCTGGTCTCCTTCATTTGCATGCTGATTATCCAATTAGTTAATGTTCCCTTCTCCAGCTGAGTGGGCTGGGGTGGGGGGAGTCGAGAAAAATAGTAGGGTGGAATCTCAGGGCCATAGTAATGGCTTTCTACTCCTTGAGAAGCATTTGATGGGTGTTTTTCCACAGAACTTAATTCAGTTTTGAATATGAATCAGGATGAAAACAGAACAAATCTCATAGCAATCAATAGAATTTCGCCATGGTGGATCTCGGGGTCATTTAAGATGAACTGGCACAAGGCAAGCTAAATCAAATCAATAAAGGCTTCACACCTTTACCAGAGAGGTCGGACAAGGGCGTCCTTTAGGGTAGAAGTTCTTAGCTGGGGCCTCACAGCTCAGCATTACGGGGTCCGTGTAGTCCTGGATATGGGATTCCAAGCCAGCTGGTGTGTGCATTTAGGGGGGAAAGCATCCTTAATTTTTTCATCAGATTTTTAGAGCAGTGTCAGGTGGTCCCCACTGGCTTTGGCAACACCGTTTAAAAGAAGATTCAGGGATTGATTAGAAACCACAGGGGGAAAGATGTTACCAGACCTGGGCCTTGGAGATGCAAATTGTTGCCGTGTGTGTGTGTGTGTGTGTGTGTGTGTGTGTGTGTGTGTGTGTGTTGGGTGTGCACTCATACCCTTGTGCGGGTCTGCCAGACATGCTAGCAGAGTGAGAAGAGCACTGGCCCAATATCTCAACCCTGTTTCTGTCTGCCACTGTGTGACCTCAGACAAGTTTCTCAACCTTCCTGTGCTTCAGCTTCTTACATGCAGAATGGGGACAGTCGTGGTGTGCATGCCATAGAGGCTTTGAAGATTAAAAGCATCATTCCTCACAAAGATCTGCAGACCGCACAGCAGAGACAGAGACACAGTGGTCTCCGGCTGCTTTGTGCCTCCACTTAAGGCAGCGTTGCCGTTTCTATTCTCGATCCCGCGCGCTTCACGCTGCCGGTCATTTCTGCGTTAGGTATGGGCAATGAGGCACTCGGCAAAGTGCCTGGCGCGAGGTGAGCGTGGTGGAGAGTCAAGGCATGTTTGTTGGGGTGCAGTTCTGTCTGCCAAGTGCAGCCGCGCAGTGCGAGAGCCAACCAGGGTGCATGGAGGAGCCCAGACTTCAAAGCTGGTGACGGCCGCACTTCTGTGAAGCCCTCCTCCTCTGTGCTGACGGCGAAAACTTCTATTTGTATTTTCATCATCTTTCTCCTAAGAGATACATTTTGTGGCCTGCCATTGAGTCTGCTTCCCAAAATGCAGCCTGGAGATTTTTTTTTTTTTTTTGAGATAAACTATCCTGTGAAGAAAGATAGATACTATATTTTAATCTGGGAACATTGCATTCGGAACGTCTTTTTTTTTTTTTTTTTTTTTAAGGCAACATTAGTGGTGCTATCATTCAGAGGATATGGATGTTTCGAGGAAATTTACATCCAATCATGCCTTTGAAGCTTTACCAGCCCTGGGCAATATCATCTTTCTGTCTGGAAACAGCAGTGGCTATGGATGTAACACATGATCCCGGATCATAGTGCCCACACCACGAAGGTCCGTGTCCACACACCTCCAGGCCTCTTGTGGCTAAGATCCTTACACGGGAGGGCCCCTGCCCTGACAGATGTCGTGTACCTATCAGAGCGAAGCCAGGGAGGTCTGCTGGTTAGTGCAAAGGCGGTATCCAACCCAGAGGGAGGACACAGGGGCTGGCATTGAGCCACCGGGGAGCACTCTGCTTAATCCTGCCCCATTTTGGAAACAATGGGGAGGAAGGTGAGCTTGGTGGTTGAAGGCACCTAAAATCGTCACCCTGGGGTGTTTCCCAGATTGAAACTAATTGCCTTTTCTCATAGCAAGAAAGATGCAAAAAAAAAAAAAAAAAATCAAGACCCATTATTTTTGGTCCAGATAGAGCTGGGTGCTTCTATTTGATGAATATTAACCTGTAGAATAAGATGGTCCTCTGTGGGTTGATTCCACCTCAGAACTCCCTGAGAACCCAAGCATGGTCCCCTCGTCAATGAATCTTCCTGGCTGGTGCCCTCGAGCCCCATGTACAGATGTTGGGCCCATCGATTTCAACATATGTAGGAGAAAATGCACCTGTTACCAATAGTCTTCTTACACATCTGTGGGATGTACAATACACTCATCCCCCCACAAACCAAAACGTGACCCTCTGCTGCAGACTCAGGGAGCACCCCACAGTGTGCCTGATGTGATGCTTCTCCAGGAAAGAAACAAAACTGCATGACATCAGTGCCCACCCTTTCCAAAGACTTTCAATTCGCCGTGGTAATGGGGAGCGGGGCCAAAACATGGGCAAGACGACACCAAAGATATTTTTTCTTAATTTTTCTCCAATCGTTATTTATTTTGAGAGAGAAAGACAGAGCTTGATCAGGGGAGGGGCAGAGAGGGAGGGAGACAAGCCGAAGCAGCCTCCAGGCTCTGAACTGTCAGCACAGAGCCCAATGTGGGGCTCGAACCCACGAAAGCAAGATCATGATCTGAGCCAAAGTCAGATGCTCAACTGACTGAGCCCCCCAGTCTCCCCAGTGGTCTTATTTATGGAAACTGTGTGACATTCCTTCCATCCCCAGCCCCTCCCAGTGGGCACACCGTCTGTGATTTGCTGAAAGCTACAGTGGTTTTTATGAGGATGTGTGATCCCACCAAATGGTGGAAACTGACCCAGGGTTCAAATTTGGTGGAACTCAGTCTGTGAAATGGATTACATTGCACCTTGCTAGAATGTAAACGCAAATTCAAGTTCACAAGGTGGGGGTGGGAAGGGATTTACTAAGAGCAAGAAAGACTTGAGCTGAAAATGCATTTTGAAAGCGTGGAATTGCGCTGATAGGTATGGGCGTAAGGAAGACAGGATTCTACAAACATGTATTGGTCCAAAACTTGGGGCTGATGCTGGGCCGGTTAGTGGACAAATACGGCTCAACTGTGACCTCACAGGAGGACGTAGGTCTAGCGGATGCACACTGGGGCAGGAGAGGGCCTCTCTGGCCGGACAGGCAGGAAGGAGCCCGTGAAGGTGGCCACCCGGAGGAGGTGGGGAGTGGAGCCAGAGGGTGGGCACGCCCACGATTTGGAATGCCGCTTTGGTGCTGAGCAGGATGCGGGATTGTGAGGAGACCCCTTGCTCTTTCAGACCCCAGCTTTGGGGACCTTGGGTCTGCAGAGTGTCCTGTTAGGTGACAAGCTAACAACATCACTAAAGAGTGTTATCTGCTTCCCTTAACCACGTGGCCAGGGTCGGGGCACCTGGGTGGTTCCGCCAGTTAAGCATCTGACTTTGGCTCAGGTCATGGTCTCAGCTTCGTGGGGTGGAGACCCCCATTGGGCTCTGTGCTGGGAGCACACGGATCCCGCTTGAGTTTTTCTCTCTCCCTCTCTCTCTGCCCCCTCCCTGCTCACGTATGTGTGCTCATGCTTTCTGTCTCTCAAAAATAAATACAAACCTTAAGAAAAGAATGGCCAGGGTCCTGACACTGTTTCTGCAAAGAGGGGGCCAGCAGGGGTAGGGACTCACTTTACTGGACATGGAATCAGGCTACAGATGTGTCACTGACACCGCCTGTGTGGCACAAAGCCTCACCCTCTGCCCTCGGTGTTTCCTGTTTTCCCTCTCTCTGAACATTTGTCTGAGTTTCTCCTGAAAAGCCAATACTCCTCTCAAGGAAGCAGTGACCCCTATAAGTAGTTCTAGGGAACTCCTAAACCTGGCCCATCTCTCTGTCTCTTGTTCCCAGACCATGGCTCTTAGGAGCTTTAATACAAGTTCAGCAAGTAAGAGGAAGCTGTGATGAGTGATAGTGGCAGGTCGTTGTGGTTTGCTGGGCGACAGGTTACGAGTGTCCCCACAGTTCTGTGTGGCACTTCACTGTTGCTCTTTTTCAACATGTGGCTGAGAGTCACGGCCACGAGCACGGCTGGCTGTCTCTGATGTGCTGTGAGGATGCTGGGGTGGGTTTTTCTTAGGGACCGGAAATCCTGGGTGCCTCAAGATGTTCTATCTCTCTTGGAATAAAAGGCTCTTCTGGGGCCAGTACATAGAGAATCCTTTATGCTTCTGTGAGGGGGTAGCAAAATATATATGAGAACAACAACAACAAAAAGAAATCACCATCACGTTTACGCCTTAAATTTACGGACAGCGTGTCACGATGAAGTCAAAGATTGATACTCACTTTGTGGACTTAATTTCAAATGACTTAGTGGAGGCAAAGCAGGCACTCGCTTTGAACCACCCGCAATCCAAACACAGACTCCGACAGCCGAGTGTGAAAAGGGGCCGTTGGGCACTGCTGACCACCTGTCCCACGTTCACCTCCCCTTCTCTCTCTCCCTGCAGAGTCTCCCCCCGTGTCCGCCCCTCCGCCTGGCGGTCCACGTGGCTCCAGGGGCGCCAGCTGCACCTGGGGGGCCAGACACATGCCTGCACGTGTGCACTGTGGGTCCTGGAGACATGAGGCCTCCTGGGTTCTGCCACAAGCATTCACACCCAGCCTCGGCTTTGGGATTCTGCTGTGTGTCAGGGCAGCGACATGCTGCAGCCACTTGCTGGTGGAGGCCAGCCCAGGGGACAGGTGAAGGGTGCTCCAAAGCCAGACGTGCAGGAAGATGGGCCCGGTGACTCCCTCTGTATGGCTGCCATTGGAGTGGGGGTCTCTTGATTCACAGGCAAGAGAGTCCCTGGAAGCTGAGAGCTAGCTGTTCATACTACGTATCTGGGATCCAGGTGATCCCAAGGTGGCCTACTCAGTCGTTGTTGACTTCGGAGGCCCTTGGGTGGAAGTTTCTCATGCTCCCGGAGCAGGAGCCACCCAGGCATGGCGTCATTCTCCCCGTCCTGCCAGGAGAAGGGCCTAGCACCCCTGTTCACCCCAGCAAGGCAGCAGAGTGGGAGCACAGAGGCCACTGCATTCCCTGGAGGCCTCAGGGAGGCTGCGTGATGGAGGCTTTTCATGGGCCAGATGCCCTGCACCGCCCACCACCGCTTCTGGTGCCTCTGCACGGCCCAGACCACCCTGGGCGTGGAACCCTGGGCTCCTCCTGTATGAGTGAGGGTCCCAGGTCTTCAGTGGCAGAGCATCCCCACCTGCACAGCCCTCCTGCCGCTCTCCTGACAGGCTGTCCTGTGACTGCGCCAGCTCAGCATGGGCAGAAGTGCTGGAGGCCGGGGAGCCTGACGTGGCAACTCCGGCCACAGGCACGGCCGAGTTTGGAAGGTCGTGGGATGGGAATTGTGTCAGTGCTCAGCGGCTTCTTCAGTGTTATGGGCTATTTATTTTTGTGTTTATTTAGTTAGGTTTGGGTTAGAGGCTGGGGGGAGCCTGCACATGCGAGTATGAGCAGGGGACGGGCAGCGAGAGAAGAAGAGAGAATCCCAGGCAGACTCCACGCTGTCAGCACAGAACCCGATGTGGGGCTCGAACCCACAAACTGACAGATCATGACCTGAACCGAAATCAAGAGTCGGACGCTTACCTGACTTTGCCATGCAGGCTTCCCATGTTACAGGCACTTTAACTGAATTGGTGTTTCTGTGGTGAGCAGAGTGCAGGGCACCCAGGAAAGACCTAGTGCTTTGGGAGGCACCTGGCCAGACGATGACAAGAATTGCAGGGAGACCTTCTTTTCGGTAAGGGTTTTCTTCATGTGCCTTCAGAGTGCTAAGTCCTTCCCCCACCTTCTAACTAATTCCTCCCACCGACCTATTAGCTCCATTTTGTAAGTGAAGGCAGAGGTCAGAGAGGTTCAGGAACTGTCCAAGACACACAGCACGAAGAGTGTGGGATCAAGATTTGGACCCAGGGGCGCCTGGGGGACTCAGTCGGTTAAGCAACTGACTTCACCTCAGGTCACAATCTCACGGTTCGTGCGTTCGAGCCCTGTGTCAGGCTCTGTGCTGACAGCTCGGAGCCTGGAGCCTGTTTCGGATCTGTGTCTCGCTCTCTCTGCCCCTCCCCCCGCTTGTTCTCTGTTTCTCAAAAACACATAAACATTAAAAACATTTTTTTTTTTTTTAAATTTGGACCCAGCTTAGTCTGAATGCCAGACGTGCCTGGACTCTCGCCCGTTACTGACATGCACCTAGACCTACGTCTCTGTGACAGTTTGCTCCTGTAGGGAATGTGACGGTGAGAGGCTGAAGGGTCTGACTTACCTGGTAGTTTAGAAGCAACCGTTCATCCAAGAGGCATCGCAAACCTCCAGCTCTCTCTCGCCTCGTCCTTACCCTGCCTGCTGACGAGACAGATGCCATTCAAACACTGGCAAGTTTCTGTCATTGCCCCCAGGGGAGGGGTGACCTTAGAAGACAGGCCAGCCCCATCTGCCTGAGCTGGAAGAGGGTAGAGAAGAAAAACTTCAGGGAATCCAAACACGAAGACCGCAGCCACCCGTCGGCTGTCCTGTGCTGACGATGTGCTCGTCACAACACATTAATAAGATGCTTTCGAATTCCACTCACTTCAAATGATGAAGCCTTATACTGTAAACCGACGTCACCACTGCCCCATGAACGAATGCAGAGGGATAGCTCGCAAAGTCACCTCGACCTTCCCCTGACCTCACCTGCTTTAATTATGCACGAGGTGCTCAGATTCCCTGGCAACAAGCAGGCATTCATTACCTATAATTCCTATTTTACAACCTTTTTGTTTGATCTGTCCCAGAATTCATTCTGAAGAAATCCAACAGAATAAATGATCATTCCCCCCTGACCACTTGACTGCTTCTTTGAATACATGATGAGGCTGCACGTGTGTATTATTTACAAAAAATTGATTGCCACGGAGCCTCCACATCCCTTTCATGCTCTGCAAACGTGGACTTAACACACTTCCTCTGAAACCTGCAGCCAGCCCCGCGTATGTGACAACACGTTGAAGGAGCAAATGGGTTTATTGGTTTGGGCAGCATGTCCCTGGTGAGGAAATTAGGGGATGTGCAGACATGCAAACTCTCCTCTTGTCTGCATCTCGGCACGCTGCTCTGGGGCCCGAAGACTGCATCAGCCTACAGGGAAACCCCCCACCCCTGGGAGACATGAGGACTCCATGAGCCAGAAGCAGGCGCCCGAAGGCGCTTCTCTTAGATCCTTTGCCAGAAAGAAGCACCTACCAGTGGGGGACCCAGGACACAGCGTCACTGCAGCTCGGGGGCTGACAGGTGCCCCAGGGGCTCTGTGATTGGGGCCCTCGGGCGCAAGCCTTCAGACAAGGACTTGGGTCCAAGAGTTCACTTACAAGGAGATGCTAGAAGAATCATAGGGGTTGGGCAGGGGCCAACGAAGGGTGTGTTTGTTACCAGACTTGGGGATCCTTGTGAAACACCTCCGAACTCCCCCAGGGGCAAGGGGGCAGGGGGGCACAGCCCCTGATGCCCACTCATCCCTGGCGGGGGCGTGATCCAGGTCCCCTCCTTGCTTGGCATTTCTGGCCGGCCCTGCTGGTGGCGGGGTCGGGGGGCAGGGGAGTGGGGAGATGGTGTGGCTGGAACTGGACAGCGTGCACTGTGGGGCAGTGGCTGGGTCAGTGGTGGTCCCCACATTTAGGAGACCCTAGTCCCACGTTTCTCGCTGCACACCCGGGGCCCCAGGAGTCACACCAGAGTGACCCTGCGAAGTCGCATCTGTGACCTTGGATCCAGATGGTGTGGTGGCATCCGAGTGAGAACAGTCACCTGGGGACGTGGGGATCTGGGGTCATGGTGAACGTTACCACCTGAGCCTACATTTGTGCCATTCAGAACCTTCTGCAGAGCTTCACTGGTGCTGGCAGTGTAGAGGCCCCCAGACCTGAGGAGGACTGGGAGGTGAGGAGCAGAGGGGAAGTAAGGGAACTGAAATGGGACAGCAAGTAGTGGGAGGTGCACTGCAGGGGGGGCGGGGGAAGGCAGTGTGTTTGAGGCTCACTCGCACATGGCGTCCCCAGCTCAGCTCCAGGGCAAGGACCGTGCAGCCCAGCCTGTGTCCCTGAGACGGACGAGGGCCTGCTCCAACTTGTCTCCAGCCTAGCTGCTCCCAGTCTGGCCAGCGGCCGGGCAGCTCCCGCCTTACCTGGGAGCCATGAGAAATCCCACTGTGGTCCAGCCCTGGCCTCTGATTCAAAATCTGCATTGTCATATGATCCCCAGCTGCTTCCCAAGCCCATGGCCTGAGAGGCACGGATTGGGCTCTGGCTCTCCAGCTGGGAGTCCCGGGCCCTCCCATGGGTGTTTGGGGTCTGAATGTCACGGAGCTCACATGGCTTCCATGTTTTCAGGGGGCCAGACTCTGCACGGCCTCATTTCACTCTGCAAATGACGCTGCTCGGCCACAAGCACCCGGGTCCTCATCACCATACAGGGTAGGAACCCACAGTTGTGCCGGGAACATATACACCACAGTCCCTGAGTCCTGCAGCATCGGGCCTGGAACCCACACCCCTCGGGCCCCCGTCTCCCCGACCGGCCTGTCCCTAGGCAGCGGAACGCGTCCGATCTGGAAGATTGTTGGCAGATTTCCACACCGAAGAAAACATTTTGTTTTGTTTTGCATTTCAAATGAAGGAGACAGTGAAAGACAGACAAAGGGGTGAAGTTGTAGGCAGACAGTTTTGTGCTGTATTTTCTTGCTGAATGTTTTTTATGACGCGTCCGATGCCCTTTAAAGGTCAGATATTACTATTGTTCATTTCCTCATCAGTTAGCTAACCAAGCACTGTGCACCGCTTCAGGTCACAAGTGTTAGTTACTGATGAAAGAGAAAGCCTGCTCTTGATTTTGTAAGGGGAAGACATGATTCAATCGCACGCTTGTAGAAACAGTTTTGCAACCAGGGCAAGCATGCTACGCACAGATTTAATTTGGGGGAGATAACATTATGTCAGATACAGGATCTTGACTCCCATCTCTGGCCACTGTGTGCAGGGGCCACACCTGCTGGTGCCGATCTGGCCAGGACAGTGGCCAGAGCAGACACCACCGTTTATGCATCGTGACCAGGAACGACACCGATTGCTGCAACAGCTCGGGCCAGCCTGCTTCCCCTCTGGTGTGACGGGGATGAGGAACCTGCCTGTCCCCAGCAGGGTGAGGTTCGGGGTGGCATACACAGCCTTTCTCAGTAAACGGTCGGTGAGAAAAATGAGAGCACATGAACTCCTGGTACTTGAGAATCCACATCATGGTAGAACTTCTCTTGGGAAAGCTTGGGAAAGAAAAGAAAAGAAAAGAAAAGAAGAGAAGAGAAGAGAAGAGAAGAGAAGAGAAGAGAAGAGAAGAGAAGAGAAGAGAAGAGAAAAGAAAAGAAAAGAAAAGAAAAGAAAAGAAAAGAAAAGAAAAGAAAAGAAAAGAAAAGAAAAGAAAAGCAAAGCTGGATTAAAACTCCTGGATAGGGTTTGCCCAGCACAGGCGAGCGATGAGGACAAACCTGACGACATTCCACTTTCTTTCAGCATCTTGGGGTCAGTTTGGAAGTAAGAGACAGACCCAGTCCTGTCGCTCAGGGATCAGGGGCATCCGGCTCCAGAAAACAGAGCAGCGGCCCCAGCAGTTACAGATGGAGCTGGCCTGAGGGGCTGTGGCTCCTGTGTGGTACCTGGCTCCTGTGTGGTTCCTCCCTCGGATAAGGGTTTATATCTACCCCCTCCACTCCCCCTACCCTGTGCCTCTCCCTCTCTGCTAAAGGAGACTGGCTTTTGTCCAGACAGCAAAGAGGGAGAGAAAAATATAATCACTTCTCGAAAGGAGAGGGGAAAGGGGTTCCCACGATTCTAATTGGTTGATTTGGGCCACGTGATCAGGGACCTGGGGGGAGGGGAGGGGTTCTGGTGATTCTGATTGGTTGGTTTGGTTCAGAAGCAGGTGATTCTCATGCAAGGTCTGGCCTGCACTACCTGTGTGGAGGAGGGGGAAATATTTCACCTCATTCAGAAGAAAGCGCCAAGCCTGGGGACCCTCCCTTGGAGTTGCTGACTATGGGGTGGGTGGCTCTGGTCACTGGATAGATCCCATGTCCAGGCAAGAGTGCCCTTTGAACTTGTCGCCCGTTGCCAAACCAGCCAGGCCCGGGCACTGCTCTGCTTCATTCCCCACCCATTGTCACCCCCTTTGAGGGGTCACATCACTCAAGGGGACACATGAGCTCTGCTAATGTTCAGTCCCCCGGTTTTTATTGTTGTTAATTCTGTCCTTTGCTGCGATCATGCAATTCTGCTTTGGAAATCATTTTAGGCAATACTGGTCTCATGAGTGTTAGAAGTGACTCTGTATTTTGGCCTGGGGGTGTGTTTCCAGGCTGTGTGAGTTCACTTGTGTTTTATGGGACCGGCAGGAGTCTGGCCCTTCACCTGCGTCACAAATGTATGTGCGCGTACAGTATTGCACACAAGCGCAGTATCACAGCCTCTCCAAGTGCCAGAGACATCTGTTTACGCTGTGCCTTGTTCTCCATATACCCCCACACCTGTCTGATTTGGGCCAACGAAGGCCGATGTGCAAATGAGCTGACATGACACTCTGCCTGCAGGGCACAGACACGCTTCGTGCTTCCCCCGGGTATGGGGGCCCCAGGAGATGCTGTACGTCATTACCTATCAACACTGCATCCGATCAATTTCTCCGGGAATATGACAGGCTCCTTCTTCCCCTCCAGCTGCAGCCAGTGCTGGGGCCCATCCTGGGTTGGAGACGTTCTGCTCCCCTTGGAAATCTCGAGCTTTAATGACTGGTTAACATATCGACTGCCCCCACAAGCCCTAAGGCATCTCCTGCTAAAGGTCAGCCTGCAGCCAGTGTATAATGGCTGCTTCTCCGAGGTAATTAATACTTTCCTTCGATTAAAATTGGAAAATGCACAGAGCGGAACATTTGTCTCAGTTAACATCCACTGAGATGCATCTTCAGACCCATAATCGCTCCCCCGAGGTGGGAGGGCTGGCTTAGGGGACCTCGGACAAGTCGGGTCTGAGGTGGTGGTTTCTCAAAAATCAAGAAAGCACCATCATTCTCACCACGGTGAGCTAATCTTGGCACCGAGATGGCGTGGGACCTTGGAAGGTCTCGGGGAGATGTGTGCAGGCTTCCCAGATGCCAATCAACACCACCCACCCCCACCCACTGCCCTCCCATACTGCCTGCGGCGGCCAAGCCAGGGTCAGGGATGTCCGTATCTGATCACCAGCTGCCTCCTGCCTCCTGAACATGCCAACAACAGAGCTCATTATTCAAACAGATGTTTCTGTTTCCTTCAGATTGCTATCCCGAAGGGAATCGGGCTTTCTCGTTTGCAAAATGAAGACCGTACTTCAGTTTGTGCAAGATGTTAGGTCCCCCAAATACCCAGATCATTGGTAGAGAGGCTGACGGCTCAGGGCAAGAGGTTGGATGGGAAAATGGTCATTCTGCAGTCAGGGAACATTCTGTATTCTCGTGATGGGCCTCCGGCCCTTTATCTCTATCTCTTGAATATTCAGAATTCTGGAGAGCCTCACTCTGGAAGAGTCCCCCACCCCCTAGCCCCCCACAGGCAGGTTATACACCTGTGTCTACAACACAGGTCTGGGGGCCCAGCCTGAGGGGCGTAAGACCCCGTCCACGGGCTCCTCTCTGCCCTCTTGTTAGATACGTCTTGTGTTTACTCCCACACCCTCAGTGGCTGTCCTCTGTTCATAAATAATTTGTGTTGATCACTTAAAAGTCATAAGAGCACACAAAAATAACACGAAGGAAGTAAAAGTCTCCTGAGTCCCTGTTGGCCTGGTCTAACCCGTGGCAAATGGTGACTCGACGTTTTTATTCAAATCCTTCGACTTACTATTTCTTTCCACTTCTCTCCACCATTTCTTTGAGGGATGGGCTGGACAGCGTATTCATTTAGGAGTCTCTCCAAGTCAAGACCCTTTACAAAAATTGTTGCACACTCGTTGCTCTGTGGCTATATAATAACTTAGCAACCTTTGCCCCAGTGACGAACATCCACTTAGTTTCTAGTTCTTTTTGTTTTTGGGGGTGGGGGGTTTTACTGGCCAGGCAGCAGTGCTACAATGTGCTTGATGTACGTACCTATCCTCATGCACCAGCTCAGTCTTTAACTCCTAGAGAACTCTGGCTTCTAGGCACTGATAAGGAACACAAGTGGTTGTTTGCAGAGCCTATCTCTGGGGAAAGCAAACGCTGTTTTCAGCTCCACTGCCACCTTGTCCTGGAAGAGAGTTTGTTCCCATTGCACAGAAGACACCTTAGGCCTGGGGTCATCTTCTCAGATGTGCGAGGCTCTCAGCTCCCATCCCATTTACTCTTGGCTCCCCAGCCCATATCAGCCGTACCTCTCGCGGTTTGCTGAGGTCCCCAGGAATGAGTGACTGACTCTCTATGTTGGAGAACAGTCCGTAGAAATGTGTCTAGGTCCCTCCTGGATGCCCAGCCTCTGTTTACCTCGGCAAGTAGACCTCTCCCCATTCCTGTTTAGCTTCACAACATCAAGCAGATAGCCTTCCAGGGCCAGGAGGAGGCAGGGTTCCTGGGTCCAGACATTGATATAGCGGACAGGCAGAAGGGGGTCATAATTTCATGGTGTGGCCTCCAGTGTAAGTATTAGGAGTTCCGGTGGGGATTGGAGAAAGCTGGTTTCAACCGGTTAAATTATGCACACCGTCTGTCTCCATTCTTCTAAAGAAATTTAGGTAGAGGATTCTGATTTCAGAGCACAGGCAGGAGGCCCAAGTCCTTTGGGGTTTGGGGGGAAAGTGACATTTAGATACGACCAGGACAGGTCTTAAGTGCTGGCAGAATGGAATCGCTAGATAGAGCCTACACATCAGAAGTCAGGAAGGTAGGAAAGAGATTTTGGACTGGGATGGGGGTCCAGACTCTGGACACCCTGGTAGGCAGGGGGTCAGGTTCTGAGCAAGGGTTGCAGGAAATCCCAAGGGCATTTGGAATATGTTGAAGAAAACCTGGACATTCCCAGGAGTTCTGGCTGCTCCCGTCTTTGCCTCCTTCGGGACACGCTTTCCCTGTGATCCCACACCTGCTGGAATCAGAGAGAGCCGCTCTAAGGGGTCAGGGCAAGTACGTCCCGGCCGTTGAGAAGCACATGCATTCACAGAAGGGCCATGGACAGCCTCAAGTTCGGGCAGGAAATGCGGCGTGTGACAAAGTTTGGGCAGGAATGTTGTTTTCTACTTTAAGATGCCTGAAAGGCGTTTTAACACTAACCTCCCATGTAGCTTTCCTGTGGATGATATATAACTCCATTTACCGTTTAATCTGGGTAGCAAAATGAATACTCCATCGTTGTACTATGAATAGTAAATTAACCCAGATAAAAGTGTTCTCCAGCCAATCAAAACCATTAAGTAGCTAGGAGACTAAGATTAGTGAGCACATTCCAAAGGCAATTATAATGAATAACTAAAGAATACATTCACTTCAAGAGGGCAGACGGCTTCAGAAGCTTTCTGGTCTCTCCAAAGAAAATGAGGGTAGGTGGGAAGAAAGCTGAAGAAATTTCGTAAAAAGGACATATTTATTGATCTATGTGGGGCCATTTAGAATCGGTAATGGGTTCTTAGGGCGACTTGGGCGTCTTAGCCATCAGCAGGATCATTAAAGGAAACAAAGAACCAAGAAATTTTCCCTGCTCACCACCTTTTACAGCCAGGTCAAACCCAGAGGCTGTGCCTGAATCTCAGTGTGGCAACAGTTCTCAGTCTCTTGTGAAGAAATACCATTTTCATGTTTTAAATGTAAGTGTAATGCATGCTAATTGCAGACAGTATGGAACACTCACCAAAAACCGTGAAACGATACCAAAACCGATCCATAATCCTGTCACCCAGAGACAGCCATTATTAACATTTTGGGGTAACTAGGTTTTTAAGTGTTTCTGGGTATGTACATTATATGTTTGGATAGTCGTAAATTATTCTGTTCACTTAAGAATGATGGCTTTAATATTTTGGTAAAAATGATACAACTTATTATATAAAATTCAAGCCATACAGATAAATGCAAAGAAAGGTTTTAAAAACTTTCACCTGGGGGCACCAGGGTGGCTCGGTGGGTTGATCATTCAACTCTTGGTTTTGTCTCGGGTCATGATCTCGTGGCTTCACTAGTTCGAGCCCTGCCGATGGGCTCTGTGCTGCCAGCCCGGATCCTGCTTGGGATTCTGTCTCTCCATCTCTCTGCCTCGTCCCTGATCCTGGCTCCCCTTCTCAAAATAAATAAATAAACTTAAAAAAACCAAACTTGCCCCTGAACTCTCACCCAGGGAAGTTAACCATCCTGCATCTTCCTTCAGCTTATGGGCTAATTATGTGCTCTCTCAGAGAGAGAACAATTACCTTCTGCAAAAATGGATGATTGTAGGCTATTTTCATGCAAAAATGGAAATTTTTTTTTTTTTTTTTTGTAATTTCAGGTAAGGAAATAAACAAACCAGAAGGACAAAACACAAGGCTGAAGGACTGTGGCACTACTGGAAACTGTTTCCAGGGGCCACACTGGTTCTTTTAAGAGATTCCGCCCATTCTCTCTCCTGGCTTTCTCTTCTTTGTGCTGAGACATGTCAGCTCATCGCATCTTCCAAGGCAGCAACAGGGCTCCGTGTAAGGCCCTCGGCCGCACATCCTGCTTTTCCTGACTTCCAGCAGATTCTCTAAGTCTGGTGGCTCAATCCCAGACACAACAATGGCCGGATACTGAGAAGTGTTCAACCCGTGGCCATGGTGACCCTCGGCTGTCTAGCCAGTCACTAAAGGGACATTCTTACATGTACCACCAACCCGCATCCTCAGGTGCTAGGGAAAGATGAACAAACACAAACACCAAACAAAGCAAAGCTTCCAAGACCTAAGCAGTGATATCAGTGAATTAAGTGGCTTATGTGGGATAAGAGCAAACCAATAAACCTGAGCATCCAGAGCGGACAGTGAAAACCCCCAGCCTAGTCTTGCCAGATGGGAATTGGGGTCCATGTGGGCATATCATCAGATTTGTCAGGAGGAACCAAAAATCTAAATGTTTTTAATTTTTTTTTGTAATGTTTATTTTATGTGTTTTAAGGGGGGAGGTGATTGAGTTGGGGAGGGAGAGAGAGGGAGAGAGAATCCCAAGCAGACCCCGTATTGTCGGCACAGAGGCTGATTCCGGCTCGAACTCACAAACTGTGAGACGGTGACCTGAGCCAAAACCAAGAGTCGGGCACTGAACCGACTGAGCCGCTCAGGCGCCCCCACAGGGACCTAAATTTTTAACTGAAATCTCCTTACTTACATATATTGAGGGTAAGTTAGAAAATTGAAAACACCGCGCAAAGCAAACAAAACTCACTGATGGGTCAGCCGGATTTCTTTTGCTGTTCTGACACAATTTAGTACAATTCAGGACACCAGTTCAAGAATATCAAGTGAGTAGCAGACAATTTTTAGTGAAAGTATGACCCAGACAATATCTGGCACATATTTATACCAAAAGATATTCATTGTTGTTTGTTTTTCTGTGTTTTATCTGAGATTCAAGTTTACCTGGATATCTTGTCTTTGCTGGTGGGTTTTGGTGGATGATTTCCACCCCCCCTCATGGGGACCCCCATCTTAGGAAGTCTGTGAGCTTTCTCTGTCTTCCCTGCCTCTGTCCAGATTTCAAAGTATTTGGCAGCTAAGTGTCATGTTTTTGTTTTGGTCCGTTTCCTTTTTCATTGATAATGTAGCTGTTTTTCTCTTACTATTATTTTTTTTTAATTTTCTTTTTGTTTCCAGTAGGTTTGGAGGAAATTGTGGGGTAAGAATGTATTTTTTATGCCATTGATGAGCAGTCTCTACAGTCTGCTTTTAAATTTAACATTATATCATATATATCTCCCCATCATGAAATATTCCTATTTAAATTTTTTAATGTTTATTTATTTTTGAGAGAGAGATGGAGAGAGAGCATGAGCAGGGGAGGGGCAGAGAGAGAGGGAGACACAGAATCCAAAGCAGGCTCCAGGCTCTGAGCTGTCAGCACAGAGCCCGACGCAGGGCTCGAACTGACAAACTGTGAGATCATGACCTGAGCCGAAGTCAGACGCTCAACTGACTGAGCCACCCAGGTGCCCCAACATTCCCTCATTATGAAATATTTTTAAAACACATTCACTCGTATGAATTTCCCAAACCTGTCTTAGGTGAAGTTCCGTTACATTTAATGCTCAGAAAACCTGTGTACAGATATTGGAGCTAGAAGCAGAACTGTGTGGGAGAAAGAGTCGATTCTCCTGCTTGTTCCTAATGGGGCTGGGAGAACAGGAGAACCGTCCACGGTGGGTCGGCTCTGACTGTCCTTAGCAGCCACTACAAATGATGGTTCCTCCCACAGCCCTCGTCCCAGATTTCCAGTGGCCTTCCTTAGCTTTACCTTACACAAGTCGGGTGAAGGATTTCTTTTTCTCCCCTAAATCATCTGGGGACCACTTCTTATTAACTGTTGGTTTCTAATGAGCAAGGCAATCCTACCAACTGGGTTTGATGTGATTAAGAAAAGTGCTTTTTCAAGCTATTATTTTTTGTGGTGGGGATGATTCTCGGGTAATTAGGCCACACTGTGGAGACACAACTTGATACATTGGCTTATTTGGGTTTTGACAATATGAATAAAAGTCCTAGGCTTTTGCCAAACAAGCTTCTGAGGAATGTTGGCATTCCATTTGGTATCTGCTGGGATCTGAAGTTGTGTGCGGGGGACAAGGGCAAATGCACAGCTAGGGGAGGAAGGGGCTGCCGTGTCCTGTCCACGTAATTCACCTGGGGGGAGGTCGCGCTGGCTCGCGGAGATAGTAAGGGCACCGTTGGGACCGCATACTGCTTCCCAGGATAACCACATTCCATGAAGAAGGTGGATGGCATCTACCCTGATGGCACAAAACACCGAGATAATTCCATTCTACTTCCTGTTTTTTTCTCCAGATCCACTCCACTGTGGCACAGTGAGTCACGATCGTTCTCGGTTTTAGAGCTGGTGTTTTTAATTTTGTTGGCGGCTTCAAATGCCACTTTTATGAAGTTGAGAATCCTGTTATGTAGAAAGTATGAGGCACTTTGGGTGACATGTTGGGCCTCCACAAACTAGCTTTCTTCTTCTTCAGATACAGGACTGGATTGGCCTGTGGGTGTCTGTCTCGTGTGGGAGGCGTCCACCGGCCAGCGCTCTTGCACTCTTCCACCCAGTGCTTGCTGGCCGGCTCAGAGGGTCCATCCATCCTTGTTTTGGCAATGAGTGCCTTAGTCCAGCCATTTTTGGCTAGGGTAGTAAGAGAGAAAGAAAAAGAAATGGAGAGGAGAAGAAGAAAGGCAGAAGGACAGAGGAAGCGGGGGAGGAGGGAGGGAGCGGAAGAGGGAGAGCATTAGGAAAGATCAATGCTCCGGGATCACTCCACATGCAGAAGGACCACGGGTGTCAGGGTGAGCTTGAGGGCAGGTACTCAGAACATCATCTGAACTTTAAAGTGTCATCCCCAAAAAGAGAAATCAAATATTCAGTGGCTCCAAAATGCTCATCTATCCAATCACGAGTTGCACCTAGCATGCCTCTCCACCTGGAGGCATGGACACAAAAAGGGCTCCATTTCTAGAGCATCTCCTGGAGAGAAAGCTGTGATAAGAAGAAAAGGGAAAACACCCGAGTCTCCTGTGCCCCGCACACCCACAGCCCAGGAGCCAAGGAGAGGCTGACCCTGGTGTCTTTCTTGCCGGCCGGACAGGACTTGATTCTCAGATGTGATTGAGTTAGTGGGGCTGTTGGCAAAAGCTTGTTTTGACTGGTAAAGGATGCAAGTTTGGGATAGAAGTCGGTGACCGAGGAGGACGGTGGAATGTTGAGGTGTCCTCCTCACTATCACATGTCTGAACCACGGCTACTTCTAATTCTCCTGCCAGCACGCTTCTTATTATTTTTGCCAACCTCTTATTTCCAAACCCTGGTTTTGCTTCATTTAACCCTCTTTTCCTGGACCTTTTAGACAAGGCACCCTGTTGGTGAAAAAACAGACAAAAAAAACATCTAAGACACCACTTGGGACTATGTGGCAGCAAACACACTTTGGGGAGGCCTTGTCCTACAGAAGAGATGCTCCAGCGTGTGCAGAGACCATCAACGAGAAAGTTAGAGCAAATGAAAACTTTGTTCACCTTTAAAACAATTGAAAAGAGAGAGGGGGCATTTGAGCTGAGATTTTGAGACAGAAACAAAAGCCTCAGGTATCGACCGCCAGACAGCCTCTGTCCATCCTTCCCTTAGGACGCAGGGTAGGAAATCTGTCAGCCATGGAGCCACCTCTGTCGGCTTTGGACTCCCCCTTGCTTTTTGATACTCCCTGTTTCCTGTAACAAGCCCCTCAGTTGTACACGGTGCCTGTCTTACTCCGCTACTGCCAATGTGGGAACCAGGCCCACCCAGTCTGGGCATCATCCCACTTATTCTGAGGATCCGTCAGAAGAGCACTGTTTCTCAGCCATTGGGCGTTTTGACAGTAGGGCCTCAGTAGGCCTGTCTGCATGTCGCAGGGATCCCTGCCCACTGGGAGCTCATACCCTTTGGTACCTGGGAGGAGACCTCTACTCTTTCTGACTCCAGTCTTTTCTCAAAGAAGCTTCCCTGACCCGACATGTAAAAGGCGGAGCTCGGACGCATCTGCCAAGCTCCCCACCATGCTGTCTTCTGGCCTTGCTTCCCACCGACAAGACCCGTCCTTTGTTATACTGCGACCCTGGTGTCCTTAGGAAGGAGAGCCTTCCCTGGGACCCAGCCGAGACCCCAAGCTGCTCAGCGAGAGCAAAGGCAGGCAGTGATATTTCCTCATTGATCCCAGGCCTTAAGACCCAATGAAAGGACTGCCTACCTGTGCCAGCTGAACTTCAGAATTGTTATGGACCAGTGACTCATGATAACCTCCTTCCTTTCTTTTGGGATAGAAATGTTTGTGTTTTGTTGGTTTGTTTGTTTTCTCTCTCTCTCTCTCTCTCTCTCTCTCTCTCTCTCTCTCTCTCTGTGTGTGTGTGTGTGTGTGTGTGTGTGTGTTTGTGTGTGTGTGTGTGTGTGTGTGTGTGTGTTTTGTGTGTGTGTTTTCTGGTTATCACATGCCCGTGTTGGTTGTATGCTTAATTCATAGGTCTTCATTCATAGGTCTTCAGATTGAAAGTGGAATCGAGGGCCAGTGCACACAAGGAGACTCATTCACACCTGGACCTAATTTGGATAAAAATATCCTGAACTTTGAGCTGATGTTACAAGGGTTGGGTCTTTAAGAGGGAGGATTCTTGGGGTAGGGTGAGGGTATTTTTCATGCAGGATGAAAGTGAATAATAGGAGGCCAGCAGACAGGCTGTGGCAGTCTAACATATGTTCATAAATTCTCTTTTAAGCCCTTCAAAAGGTGGACCTCCATTCCCTTTTCCTTAAGCATACGCCAGACGTACTGAATGGTTTTGAAAAATACAAGAAGGTGAAAGTGATGGTGAGTCAAAAACACTCTAAAGAGCAGATATTGTAGTTCCAATGGTGTTGTGATCAGGGGATAATCGATGGAAGGGGCAACAGGCCATTAGATGCTAGAATTCTATGAGTGGAAGAGATGAACATAAGAGAAGAGAAACAAAAATAATATAAAATCAGGGAGGGGGCAAGACATTAGAGACTCATAAATATGGAGAACAAACTGAGGGTCACTGGAGGGGTTGTGGGAGGGGGAATGGGCTAAATGGGTAAGGGGCACTGAGGAATCTACTCCCGAAATCATTGTTGCACTGCATGCTAACTAATGTGGAGGTAAACTTTAAAAATTAAAAATAAATAAAATAAAAAAAGAAGCTAGAATTGTACACCTATCAAAATTATCAATTAAATTTGAGAGTGGACTCAAGATATCTTCAGACGTGCAAAGACTCAGAACATTTGATTCTATTCATTCTTCATTTGGAAGTTATCTGAAGGTGTATTCCAGCAAAACAAGGAGAGAAAAAAATAAAGAAAAATTATACTTAATAATAGCCAACATTAACAGTGTTTATTTTTGTGCCAGACACTGTTATGGGTTATTTTCACATTTCATTACATATTAACCACACAACAAACTTATAAAGTATATACAATTACGATTATTATCTTCTAGAGGAGGAAATAGGGTTATAAAGAAGCCAAATAACTCATCCAACATCCACGTTACACAGTTGGTAAGTGGAACAAGTAAAGTCTAACCCAAGGCCGTCTGGCTCAAGAGTCCAGGCTTTTCAATGCTCCCTAAATTCCCAGATAGCCTATTACCATGAAACCATGGAAACAAACGGGGACCATAGTAGAGGAAAATCACAGGAAGGAAGCTATGAAGCAGACCTACTGAGTCACCACCTAAATGAGGCAGGAAAAGAGAAGGCTCCAGTAAGTGACCTCTAAGAGTTTAACAGGAAGATGTCATAAGTGGCATGATTTGAGAACACTGAAAGAGTGCAATAAAACAAAGAAGTGTAATTAGAAAACGAGAAACAAGAAAAGGAGAACGAGAAAATATCCATAAGATGGTCTTAGTATGAATGAGACAAGTGAAACATGGCGTGGTTTAAAGCACTGATGGAACACAAAGAAAAAGGATCCATTTCACCTTGATCCTAGAGATGTCCTCATTCAGCAGGTCCAAGGACTCCAGGAACAGAGTAGTAATTCTAATGTTTGCATATTATTTAATAATCCCAATAATTTAAACCATTTATTAGTTTTCAAGTTTTAGAATCAACCTTAAACAATGGAAAGAGACTTGACTGCAGAGCATGATACCAGTGTTAACAACAATGACAAACAGAAGTCCAAAGCTGATGGGAAACCGAGAAAAAGTGCAGCAAGGTTGAGGAAGACATTTATCGTACAATGTAAGGAATGAAAAATGATAGTACAGGTAAGGGAAATAGGTCTCTATTTTAAAATTACATCTTGTGGGGTACCTGAGTGGCTCGGTGAGTTCAGAATGCAACTCTTGATTTTGGCTCAGATTATGATCTCACTGTTCATAAGACTAAGATGAGCATTAGGTTCTGCACTGACAGAATTCTCAGAATTCTCTCTCTCTGCCCCTATCCTGCTTGAGCATATGCTCTCTCTCTCTCTCTCTCTCTCTCTCTCTCAAATAACATATATTCATTCACACATACATACATACATACATACATACATACATACATACATAGATACATATATACATACATAAAATTATATCTTGTGATGGTTAATTTCATGTTTTAACAGGGCTAAGCCACAGGGTACCCAGATATATGGTTAAACATTATTTCTAGTGAGTCTGTGAGGACATTTCTTAATACAGTGAACATCTGTATATCAGGAGACTAAGCAAAACATATTGCCTTGACAAACACTGGGTGGCCTCAACTAATCGGTTGGAGACCTGAATGGAACAAAAGGCAGAGTAAGAGAGAATCCACTGTTGTGTATCTGAGTGTCTTCAAGCTGTGATATTGGTCTCCTGACTTCAGACTCAGACTTGGAGTGAAACATACATCATCAGCTCTCCTGATTCTTAGGCTTTTGGAGTCTGCCTGGAACTAAACTACTGGATCTCCTGGGTCTTCCCTTCTCAGCCTCCATAATCCTGTGAACCAATTCCTATTGATATTGAGTCTCTGCAGAACCCTAACTGGGACATATATGTAACTTCAGCCATTATGTCTTTTTGCCCTCAGATCCAGTTCCTGCACTTCTCCTACAGACTGTGTTTCCTGGTTCCTTGCCACCTGGCTTCCAGAGGGGTTTGACCAATGGGTGTTTGATGGGAGAAAGGGAGGAAGGTATAAGCCTAGAGGTTTTTCTCTCGCCCGCTCCATTTGCTACCGGTGATTTTATCTCCTCCAAATTCTAGCTTCTTTCCAAGAGCCTCTTCTCCCATGTTCTCAGTTCCTGCTAGGTATGGTTCTGAGTTTCTCTAGCCCTGGGGGTGGAAACAGCTTTCTGATGATACTAATTCCTGATTGCTTCGCCATCCTTTGTTTGGCTTCTGGGATTTCCCATCACGTGTGTAACTCTTTAAAATACCGATAGTGACTCACCGGCTGGCTGGACCTGACTGAAACAGTATAAAGATAGAAGTTCAGGAATATATGGGAAGGTGAGGAGAGAGAAGACAGGTGGCTTAAGCGACCTATACGTCATCTTCACATAGGAAGTCAGTAGACGGTGCTTAAAACTGACAAATCAATAAGCAGCAGTATGCTATATTACTTATATTCATGAAGATACCTAAGAAAAGAATATAAACCTGGAACAGTTAAAAGTGTTGCCTCAAATAATGGAGGCAGTAAAGAGACCTGTGGTTTCCAGGAACTCAGAGAGGAAGGGACAGATGAATAATAGATGAAGCACAGGGAATATTTACGGCAGTGAAACATCATGTAAGACAGTGAAATGCTTTGAATCATGGCATTGTGCATTTGTCAAAACTCACAGAACTGCACACCACAGTGAATGCTAAGGTAAACTTGGGACTTTCATTAATAATAGTTTCCATTTTGGCTCACCCGTTGTAACAAATGCACTACACTGACACAAGAAGTTTACAATAGGGAGCACTATGTTTTGGGGGGTAAAAGGGAGAACAGGGGAACTCTGCACTTTCAAGTCTTCTTCTGTAAACCAAAAGCTGTTTTAAAAAATAAACTCCCTTAATGAAAGGAAGGCAGAGAGACAGAAGAGGAGGGAAGGAAAGAGGGAGAAAGGGAGCTACTTAAAAGTCATGGAGGAAACTTAAATGTGGATTACTAAGTGAAGTGATCCAATCCAAAACGCCATATGCTTTACGTTTCCAACTATGATAACATTCTGGAAAAACAAAACAAAACAAAACGACAACAACAATGACAACAACAACGACAAGAACAACAACAACAAAAACACCTTCGGAGACAGTAAAAAGACCAGTGGCTATGAGGGTTTAGGGGGAGAGAGGAAGTGGTAATAGGTGGAGCACAGGGCACTTTAGGGTGGTGTAACTATTCTGTATGATACTGCAATAGTAGGTACATACCATTTACATTTCTCAAAACTTATGAATCTATATAACACAAAATAAACCCTAACTGTTAATGATAATGTGTCTAATGATAATATGTCAATCAATAATGGCTCATCCACCACTTATAATTAATGTATCCACATTAGTGCAAGGTACTATAGAAACGAGTGGGGGTGAGGAAACTGGATTTTTTGTGTAATTTGTCTCTAAATCTAAAATTGTTCATACAAAATGGTCCATTTAAAAAAACCCTGATTTAAAAAAAAAAGAGAAAAGAAAACAAAAGAAAGTGTTGCCTCTGGGGAAGAGGTGTTCGTGGGGGAAACAAAGCTTTTGTTTTGTTTATTGCAAGTCCTGATCTGCAATTTGGATATTATGGGTATTTTTTTTAACTATTTGTATACAATACCTGGATTGAAATTTCTCAAATTAAAAAAAAAATCTGTACACCTGCCAGCATAGATAACATGAAAAAGACCATATTAGCAAGTGTTGGCAAAGCTATCAAGTATTCAGAGCTCACAGACACTATGCAGGCACTACTATAGAAAGAAGTTCATGTAAATTGGTATAACCATTTTGGAAACAGTTTGGAGGAATCTTACCAAAGCTGATAAGGTGGATGACATGCGACCCAGCAAATTCCCTCCTAGATAAATAAATACTATTCTAAAACATGTTCACCAAACGACATGTCCTATAATGTTCACTGAAGCTTTATGCATAATTACCCTAAGCCAGAACCTACCTAAATGTCCACCAAGCGTTGCGGAAATATTGTAAACTATTCATATAAGGAAATTCTATACACCAATGAGCATAAAGGATCTATACATACAATAACATGAATATCACTAACATAAGTTTGAATGAAAGAAGCTAGGTGTAGGACACATAATTCCATTTATATATAGTCCCAAAACAAGCAAAAGTTGTATATTCTGTAAGAAGTCAGAATAATTCCTGTCCCAAAGGAGAGATAGACCGTGACTGAAAGAGGCACAGGTGGTCTCTTGGGGTACTGGTACCTTGTTTAATGAGTGCAGGTTCCACAAGTATATTGAACTTAACTTCATCAAGCTGTGCTCAGAATACTTTTAATAATATATGTCCTTTTTGGGTGCCTGGGTGGCTCAGTCGTTAAGTGTCCAACTTTGGCTCAGGTCATGATCTCACGGTTTGTGAGTTCGAGCCCCACATCAGGTTGTGTGCTGACAGCTCAGAGCCTGGAGACTGCTTCGATCCTGTGGCTTCCTCTCTGGCCCTCCCCTGCTCACACGGTGTCTCTCTCTCAAAAACAAACAAACATGAAAAAATAATATATGTCCTTTTGAATGTATACTATACTTCCGTAATCTTATTTTAATCTGAGTGCAGACCCCTAAATCACACCCTTTTTTTCTCTACTGTCTCTACTAAACATTTAAAGAATATGTACTTTAAAACATCCTAGAAGAGAGAAATATATGTATGTATATATATGTATATATATATTTATATATATGTATATATACATATATGTATATGTATATGTGTATATATGTATATATACATATGTGTATATGTATATGCGTATATGTATGTAAACATATATGTATATATATTTGTATATGTATATATACATATGTGTATATATGTGTATATATGTGTATATATATATGTATGTATATATATATTATATACACATACATATACATACACATTTTACATAACTTATTTCAGTAGTTGGAAGAATCTCAACATTAACATTTCTATGAATACCTTTCAAAGTAAGAGAAGTTCAGTTTTGAGTCCCCTAGAATATTTATTCAAATTTGCTTGGGAGACATACTGTCCCATCTTTTCTGAGCACTGCTTTCCTTTTGGGCTCTGGATATGTCCCGCATGTTATAAATTTCAGTGTAAGGTGACATTGCCAAGACAAGGGAGTGCTGACCAGAAGTCATTGTTCTTGCAAAATCTGCAGCCAGGCTCAGTTTTGATCTTCTTACCACCAGATAAATTCCATCTAGGGGAATTCTTTTATTGTTTATTTCAGCTACTGTAACTTTGACTTGCTCTCCAACCTAGAATATGTTGTTATTCCTTCTGCAGGTGGGAGTGGAATCAGAGCTAAGTCACAGGCATTAGACCCAAATCTAAAGATGAGTGTGTCAATGCTTCAACTGTGAGGCTATCTTTTCCCTATGGTAACAACGCTCTGCTATTTCAAATCTAACTACTGCACTTACTGGTCTCCTTTAACACAGGAAGTACAAAACTCACACATATTGCTTCAAATTTAATTTCGTACATGTAAACTCACACGGATTTAAAGCAAACATTACCGAGCTTACCCAAAATGAAAATTTCGTGTTGACATTTGGCAAGTTCGTGATAGGTAACTCTTATTATTTGTATAAATTCTCAGATAGTTTAATATACATAACAATATGTTTTAAATATATTTCAGAACAAAGGGCAAAAATACGCCAAATATCTAAGGAAGTCTAGAAAACCTCCAACAGTGAAAACTACCTAATAAATCAACTTAACCTCACCACCTGCTGTCCTTTCTTCAACTAAACCCACTCATACATTACCTTCTCATCATTTGTCTTTTGGCTTTCTCAGACCACACTCTATTTTCAGGATGTTAAACTCGCAAGTACCTCTCAGCATATATATTTATTTTCAGCCCACATGCCTCCAGTTAATAGCATTTGTGAAGCATTTTCTATGTGTTCACCCACTAACATCCTTTTTTAATCCTTTCAGTAGTCCAATAGTTTATTTTACTAACCACATGTGGTTTTTCAGGAAGCTAAAGCACAGAGCATTTCTGTAACTTACGTACAGTTCTAACGGTTTCAAGTGGTCAATCTTTCATCCCACCGCAGGCAATGTGATCCACAGTTAGTACGCTGCTGCCTCCAATTATTGATAGGAACTCAGACACAAAGACAAATCCAGGGCACATAATACTATGAATCCTGCACTTGCTAGCACTCTACATCTACCCACTAGGCTGTAATGAAAATTCTGGCTTTACTTTATTCTCTAGGACAGCCTTTACTGCTGCTACTCTTATGCAGCACACTTATGTTCTTTTATAATATAAACATACGTGAGTGTTAGGCTTTCCATCACTACTAGAAGGGGGTTATAGTCAGGACTCAAAATGAACTTTGATGCAGGTTTAAAGTCTTTATTGTGGCAAACTGGGTAATGGTTTGGACTCTGGAATGAAGCATTGTCTCAGAGATTACTAGATCATCAGACTTGATATTGACATACTGTTGACTCCCAAAATAGCATAAAAACCATATCTCCAGGCTTCCAGGGTGTTGACGTTAACAAAAGAAATAAAAATTTCTCACATTGCTTTGAGATTCACATGCAAACATAAGATTCCATTTCAAAAACTTTCCAACATCATTAGAAGAGCCAAACACTGCACGTTCTCTAACACGTATTTACAGTTAATACATTAATAAGAAAAGTACAACCAGATTGTGAATCTTAATCATATGTGCACATTAAGCTGTCCAAGAACACAATTCAGCTCCATGACAAACAACTGAGTTCTAACTCCCATAAGACATGACAATCTACCAAAAATATTTTAAACACACCAATAAAGCAAATTTTATATATGTATATATATGTATGTATATATACATATACATATATATACATATATATGTGTATATATACATATATATACATATATGTGTGTGTGTGGAGATATATATATATATATATACCTCCACTATATAATATATATACACAGTAAATAATATAAATATTATATATATAAATTATATATGCACTAAAACAACTGATTTTAAGACCTCCATGGCAATCCTTGGAACACCAAAAAACTATGAGTTCAAAATTGCTCAGATTTCTTTGTATCCAAATATGTTTCATGCATTTTTATTCAACAGTGTTTAGAATAATAGTAGTATTGTTTGCACACAGCAAATCAATATGTGTCAGCCACCGGTTTAAATTATACTGGATCAATTGTTACTCAAATTTGGACAAAACACACAGCACAACAGTGACAGTAAACAACAATGAAGCTTGCTCTCCACAATTATAACATTACTGGTTCTGTAAGAAAATTAAGTTGCTGGGTGACAAGTAGAAGGGGGATAAAAATGACATCAGGAATTCAAAAGCTTATTTGAGGTGCCAGTCACCACATATAGGCACTCATGCATAGCAAGGTCATAAACTTCCTCCTTACTTGTGCCATATGAGCTATAAAGGTATGAGAATGAATAAAGACTATGGGATTTATTTCAGAAATCTGTACAACCTAAGCGCAGACTCGTTTTAGAAGACAGTAAATGAATGCCTCAGCAGAAAGGCCACCGTGTCAAGTTCCTTTTCACGGTCTGCCCAAAAGGATACATAAAATACTTTCATTTTCCTATTAATATATGAATCAACTATATTAGTTGTGTCTTCACATTTTATAAGTTGTAAAACAAAACTTCAGCAAAGTTTTGCTAAAAACTTGGAAAAAACAAAGATTTTTTTTTTTTTTTACCATCCTGTTTTTTAAACTAGAAATGGCAAAATTTTTTAAGGGACCAGCTAAACAACATATTGAATTTAGGATGGACATTCAGATCCAAACCGAAATCAGATAGCCCAGATAACCCAAAGCATGAATGCAAGTTCAAGTGCAATAAAGTAACAAGGTATAGCAGGGAAAAACTAAGATTCTCAGTTAAGTTCAAATAACTGCATGGTGTCAATGGTTGTGTTTCAAAGCTGTGCTGAACAAAGTTAACCTCCCAGCTACACCTAATTTCAAAACCCTCTGGGAAGCTACCTCGATAAGCTGTATGTTGAAATTACATTCTAATATGGTCATTGGATTCATTTTTAATTATTATACAATTATATACAATAGGGAAGTTGTACAAATATGTATCTTTTCCTCAGGGGCTAATTAGCTAAAACAGTTAATTTGGGAAGGGTGGGGGAGAAAAACCTCTGTATTTGAAATACCATTGGCAATGGAAGCTAGTAACGAAAATTTATATAAGCTTCCTATGAAACGAGTATAATTTAACCCTCTGCATCTTTTATTTTTTTTTTAAATTTTTTTTTCAACGTTTTTTACTTATTTTTGGGACAGACAGAGAGAGACAGAGCATGAACGGGGGAGGGGCAGAGAGAGAGGGAGACACAGAATTGGAAACAGGCTCCAGGCTCTGAGCCATCAGCCCAGAGCCTGACGCGGGGCTCGAACTCACGGACCGCGAGATCGTGACCTGGCTGAAGTCGGACGCATAACCGACTGTGCCACCCAGGCGCCCCAGAGTTCAGCGCTAGAGGCTCCTCCCCTGGAGGCAGAGGCCAGGGCCTCCCCAAGCCAGCGCCTCCTCCTCTTCATGCAGCTCAGGATGTGAGGCCACTAGGGGCCGCCCGCGCTTGCCAGGTCTCGCGGCCGCCTCAGGGCCCTGATGAATTTCCTACCATGAAGCCAAATCAGGAGGCAGGCTGTGAGAGTTACACCGCAGTTGCTAGGAGACCAGGCGCTTTGTGAGGTCACAATGTCTGCATATCTTATCACGGTGGGCTGCCCAAAGCTGCCTTAGGTTTGGCTGTGTTTAAGATTATGCCCTTGAGAAAGACCTGTACCTAATCTTACCTGAGAAGGCCCATAATTCTTCACGAGTTCAAGAGGGTTGTCTTAGAGGTGAATGCACGGGTGCTTCAGCCTCCATTAATTCCATCTAACATGAAATGACACTTAGCGGTGGACAGTACACACAACTTGCAATCAAACATGACTCTAAGAGGGTTTTAGCTAATAAAATCCCTTGTCATGCAACGCACTGAAAGCCAAATTGAAATAACTACTCTACCCTTTCAAAGAATACCGATGTACTGTGCCTTGCTTAGGGTTCCATACGTGTGTTGCTACAGCTCACAGTTCACGAAGCTGTTCTTCACAGCAGCAGCAAACAGTTTGCCTAGTTAGTATCCATGCTCACTTTCATGCAGCTTAGGGAAGACCGAGTCATTGTGTGCTTAAGAACAAAGCGTCAACGAATTCTGTGTGAGTGGCCAGTAGGGCATTCAGTGCCACTAAAACCTATTCACTACCTACCAATTCATGATATTTCAGGTAAGTCATACACAAAGTAGTAAGAGACCGTATGGGATTCCAAGGGTAGAAAACGTGTTACACCGTCCGTGTAAGTGCTATTGAAACCAACCAGCATAGTTCATCCATCATCACCACATACACAATTCATTCACAAAATACTACAAAGACCACCTACCATGATCAACTGAAATACACTTCTGCATGAAAGGACGACTCCAAACTATGTGAATCACTAAGAGTGATAAGTCATGGTAACAATCAGAAGAGAAACTTGCCAAGGTCAACGTGATACATGTGACAGGCCTCTGTCTTTATTCAACTCCTTTTCTTAAACACACAAACAAAACTTTCATCTACGCAGCTTAAGCTACTACTACCTCACGCTCATAAAGTGCTGAAAATGGAAAGCTATCCTTATATTCATTAAGAGCCACCCCTGATTTCCTTTTTCATTCAATGTAATTTATTTTCAAATTGGTTCCATGCAACACCCAGTGTTCATCCCAACTGGTGCCCTCCTCAATGCCCGTCACCCACTTTCCCCTCTCCCCAACCCCACGTGAACCCTCAGTCTGTTATCAATATTGAAGAGTCTCTTATGGTTTGCCTCCCTCCCTCTCTATAACTTTTTCCCCCCATCATCTCCCCCGTGGTCTTCTGCTAAGTTTCTCAGGATCCACACATGGATGAAAACATATGGTATCTGTCTTTCTCTGCCTGACTTATTTCACGTAGCATAATACCCCCCAGTTCCATCCACGTTGCCACAAATGGCCAGATTTCATTCTTTCTCATGGCCAAGTAGTATTCCATTGTATATACATAAACCACAACTTCTTTATCCACTTGTCAGTTGATGGACAGCTAGGCTCTTTCCATAGTTTGGCTGTTGTTGAAAGTAGTGCTATAAACATTGGAGTACATGTGCCCCTATGTCTCAGCACTCCTGTACCCCTTGGGTAAATTCCTAGCAGTGCTATTCCTGGGTCTTAGGGTAGATCTATTTTCAGTGATTTGAGAAACCTCCACACTGTTTTCCACAGCGGCTGCACCAGGTTGCATTCCCACCAACAGTGCAAGAGGGTTCCTGTTCCTCCACATCCTCAACAGCATCTATAGTCTTCTAATTTGCTCACATCAGCCACTCTGACTGACATGAGGTGGTATCTCAGTGCGATTTTGATTTGGATTTCCCTGACCGGGAGTGCTGTTGAGCATCTTTTCATGTGTCTCTTGACAATCTGGGTGTCTTTTTTAGAACAGTGTCTGTTCAAGTCTTATGCCCGTTTCTTCACTGGATTATTTGTTTCCCGGGTGTGGAGTTGGTGAGTTCTTTTGATAGGTTTTGGATAGTAGCCAATTATCCAGTGTGACTTTTGCACACATGTTTTCCCATTCAGTCAGTTGCCTTTTAGTTTTTTTGATTGTTTCCTTCACTGTGGAGAAGATTTTCATTTTGATGAGGTCCCGATAGTTCATTTTTGCTTTTAGTTCCCTTGCCTTCGGAGATGTGTCAACTAAGAACTTGCTGAAGCTGAGGCCAAAGACGATTTTTCCTGCTTTCTCCTCAAGGGTTTGATGGTTTCCTGTCTCACATTCGCGTCCTTAATCCATTGTGAGTTTATTTTTGTGAGTGGTGTAAGAAAGTGGTCTAGTTTCATTCTTGTGCATGTTGCTGTCCACTTCTCTCAGCACCATTTGTTAAATGGATGCTGTCTTTTTTTTCCATTGGATATTCTCTCCTGCTCTGTCAAATATTAGTTGGCCATAGGTATGTGGGTCCAATTCTGGGGTCTCTATTCTATGCCATTAAGTCTATGTATTTGTTTCTGTGCCAATACCATGCTGTCTTGATGGTTATAGCTTTGTGGTACAGGCTAAAGTCTGGCATTGTGGTGCCTCTCACTTTGGTTTTCCTCTTCAGTATTACTTTGGCTATTCAGGGTCTTTTGTGTTTCCATACACATTTTATGATTGCTTGTTCCAGCTTGGAGAAGAATGTCGGTGCAATGTGATTGGGGCTGCATATAATGTGAGGACTGCGTTGGGTCATATTGACATGTCGTCAATATTTATTCTTCCAATCCACGAGCACGGGCAGTTTTTCGCTTTCTCTGTATCTTCTTCAATATCCTTCACAAGCTTTCTATAGTTTTCAGCATACAGATCTTTTACATCTTTGGTTAGGTTTATTCCTAGGTATTTTTTGACTCTTGGTGCATTGTAAATTGGATCCGTTTCTTTATTTCCCTTTCTGTTGCTTCATTATTGGTGTATAAAACGCAACCAATTTCTGTACATTGATTTTGTACCCTGCACCTTTGCTAAATTCATGTATCAATGCTAGAGGACGTTTGGTGGAGTCTGTCGGATTTTCCATGTATAGTGTCATGTTATCTGCAAAAGTGGAAGTTTGAATTCATCGTTGCAAATGATGACACCTTTAATTTCATTTACTGTCTGATTACTGATGCTAAGACTTCCAACACTATGTTCAACAAGGGGGGTGATATTGGACATCTCTCTCTTGTTCCTGATCTCAGGGGGAATGGTCTCAGTTTTCCCCCATTGAGGACGATATTTACTGTGGGCTTCTCATAAATGGCTTTTATGATGTTTAAAGTATGTTCCTTCTATCCCAACTATCTAGAGTGTTTGTATTAAGTAAGGAAGCTGTATTTTCTCAAATACTTTTTCTGCATCTATTGACAGTGTACTATGGTTCTTATCTTTTCTTTTATTAATGTGATGTAGCACATTGATTGATTTGTGAATATTGCACTAGCCCTGCAGGCCAAGAATGAATCCCGCTTGATCGTGTTGAATAATACTTTCTATATGCTATTGAATGTGATCTGTTAGTATCTTGTTGAGAATTTTTGCACCCCTATTCATCAGGGATATTGGCCTGTAATTCTCCTTTTTTTCTTTGTCTCGGGTTTGGGAATCAAAGTAATGTTGGCTTCATACAATGAGTCTGTATGTTTTGCTTTCATTTCCATTTTTTGGAACAGCTTGGGAAGGATAGCTATTATCTCTACGTTAAATGTCTGCTAGAATTCGCCAGGGAAGCCACCTGGTCTAGGACTCTTATTTATTGGGATATTTTTGATAACTGATTCAATTTCCTCACTAGTTATGGGTGCGTTCACATTTTCTATTTCTTCCCATTTGAGTTTTGGAAGTGTGTGGGTATGGAGGCATTTGTCCATTTCTTCCAGGTTGTCCAGTTTGTTGGCATAGAAGATTTTATAATGTTTCCTGATGATTGCTTGAATTTCTCAGGGATTCGTTGTAATAACTCCATTTTCATTCGTGATTTGACCTATTTGGGTCCCCTCTATTTTCTTTTTGAGAAGCCAGGCTAGACGTTTATCACTTTTGTGTATATTCTCAAAAACACAACTCTTGGTTTCATTGATGTGCTCTACTGTTTTCCTTTAGACTCCATATTGTTTATTTCTGCTCTGATCTTTATTATTTCTCTTCTTCTGCTCGGTTTGGGGTGCCTTGCTCTTCTGCTTCTAGTTCCTTTAGGTGTGCTGTTAGATTTTGTGTTGGGGATTTTTCTTCTTTCTTGAGATAAGCCTGGATAGCAATGTTTCTTGTTGTTGTTGTTGTTGTTGTTGTTGTTGTTGTTGTTGTTGTTGTTTTGTTTTGTTTTGTTTTGTTTTGTTTTGTTTTGTTGTTCCCTGCCAGGACTGCCCTTGCTGCATCCCGAAGGGTTTGCATTGTTGTTTTTCGTTTTCATTTGTTTCCTTATATCTTTTAATTTCTTCTCAAATTGCCTGGTTGACCCATTTATTCGTTAGTGGGATGTTTTTTAACCTCCATGCTTTTGGAGATTTTCCATCCTTTTTTCTGTGGTTAATTTAATGTCCCTGCAATTACCACATTCTGATCAACAAGGTTCTGTATATTTTTAATTAATTGTTTTATATACTTGTGTGTCTCCGAATTTGGTGTGTAGACATTTAAAATGTTTAGCTCTTCCTGATGGAGAGACCCTGAAATTGATATAAAAAGCTCTTCGTCATATCTTGTTACAGCCTTTAATTTAAACTCTACTTTGTATGATATAAGTTGGCTACTCCAGGTTTCTTTTGACCTCCAGTAGCATGATAGACAGTTCTCCATCCCCTCCCTTTCAATCTGAAGGTGTCCTCATGTCTAAAATCAGTCTCTTGTAGACAGCAAAGAGATGGGTCTTGTTTTGTTTTTTGTTTATGTTTTTTCTATCCATTCTGATACGCTATGTTGTTTGGTTGGAGCATTTAGTCATTGAAATTCAGTGTTATTAGGGAAAGATATGCGTTTAGAGTCATTGTGATGTCTGTAGGTTTCATGCTTACAGTGGTGCACCAGTTTCCTTTCCCACCAACAGTGAGAGAGGGTTACTCTTTCTCCATATGCTCGCCAGCATCTGTGGTTTCCTGAGTTGCTCATTTTAGCCACACTGACTAGTGTGAGGTGGTATCTCAGTGTGGCTTTGATTTGTATTTTCCTGATGATGAGTGATGTTGAGCATTTTTTAATGTGTCTGTGGGCCATCTGGATGTCTCCTTTGGAAAAGTGTCTATTCATGTCTTCTGCCCATTTTTTCACTGTATTACATTTTCCAGGTGTGACTTGGTTAAGTTCTTTATACATTTTGTATACTAACCCTTTACCAATATGTCATTCGCAAATATCTTCACTCCTTCCATCGGTTGCCTTTTAATTTGGCTGATTGTTTCCTTTGCAGTGCAGAAGATTTTTATCTTCACCAGGTCATGATAATTCATTTTACCTTCTCATTTCCATGTCTTTTGAGACATGCCAAAGAAGAAATGGCTGCAGTTGAGGTCAAAGGGTTTTTTTCCTCTTTTCTCCTCTAGTGTTTTGATGGTTTCCTGTCTACATTTAAGTCTTTCATCCGTTTTGCGTTTATTTTTGTGCACGTTGTAAGAAAGTCATCTAGTTGATTCTTCATCATGTTGCTGTTCAGTTCTCCCAGCACCACTTGTAAAGACACTGTCTTCTATCCATTGGATTCTCTTTCCAGCTTTGTCAAAGATTAGCTCAGCATACATTTGTGGGGCCCCTTTTGGGTTCTCTACTCTGTTTCATTGGTTAATGTGCCTGTTTCTCTGCCATTGTCATACAATCTTGATGATTACAGCTCCATAGGAAAGGGGAAGTCTGGGCTGCCTCCCACTTTGGCTTTCTTTTTTCAATATAAGTTTGAGTACTCAGGTTCTTTGGTTGTTCCGTGCCAATTTTCAGATTGCTTACTCTAGTCTGGAGAAGAATGTTGGTACAATTTTGATTGGTATTGCATTAAATGTGTAGATTGCTTTGGGTAGTATTTATATTTTAACACTATTCATTCTTCCACTCTATAGGCATGGATTGTTTGTTTGTTTGTTTGTTTTCTGATTTTGTTGTGTCTTCATCATTTCCCTTTATACATTTTTCTATACTTTTCACCGTACAGATCTTTTACATCTTTGGTTAGGTTTCTTGCTAGGTATTTTATGGTTCTTGGTGAAATTGTAATTGGCATTGATTTCTTGACTTCTCTTTCTGTTGCTTCCTTATTGGTGTATAGAAATGCAACCAGTTTCTTTACATTGATTTTGTATCCTGTGAGTTTGGTCAATTCATGTATCAGATCTAGCAGCGTTTTCATGGAGTCTTTTGGGTTTTCTGCGTTCAGTCTCATGTCATCTTTGAAAGGCCAAAGTTTGACTTTCAGTGATATATGTTCAGTTAAGTGTAGTTAAAAAGAATTTACCCTTTGGGCTCTATGGTAACTTCATAATTGCACAATAAGTGAGAAATAAGCAAGAACTTTGCATGTTATCCCACATTAGGTTTGGTAACTGGAATCTAACTCTTTAAAATATATTGAATTCCTCATGTTATGGATAGAAGTATGAAACATCTAACTTCACCCAGTGCACACGTGTGTATTTGTAAACACATATGCTAAACAGCAAAATTGTAATACTAGTGAGGTGTACTAAATTTTACATGTTCATTGTACAGATAATATTGTTTTACCGTCTTTATGGTAGCAGCCCAAATAAGACATTTGGAAGCAAGGAGAGAATCCAGAACCTAGAGGATACATTCTCCATGCTCTATTCTGGCTTTCAAATAAATGAACAAATGGAATTTTAAAAAAAATAGATTGCACTGGTAATCATGTTTATTGCAATTGTGCAATAACTTTTTGTGGAGTCTAGCCATAATAAGAGTGCACGTGAATAGGGTTTGGAAATAACACCTATTTATAACTTTGTTTGACATGACAAACTCACTAGCAAAATATACTTTCAAAAACTTTATAATTTTTGCTATTCATTTTTTCAGATATTCTATAAGACCCAATAACGTATTACTCCACATGTAGAAGAGCAAAGGTAGAAATGGTGAACTTTGCATGTGTTACAATGGCTATCACATACTATTATTTGATATCCTAGAATTTTAAACAACTATACAGCTGCACGGCTCATGCTAGGTATTTAAACCTTGACATATTTTACCTTTCTCCTTTTCATTATTTAATAGTTTTTTTTTTTAGAATTAGCTTTTGCTACAATCTCATAACTATTAACTTGGGTAGTAGACATCCAAGTTTCCAGCTTATCTGTTTTTGTATCAGTGATTAAAATCAATCCCTATGTCATTGCCTTTTTAATTAACCATGGCTATGTTTTAGTTCTTTTATCACTGCAATACTAAATTCTCTGTTGTCTTCTATGCCTTTTTTGAAGCCCAGTGATAAATCTTATGACAATTATTCTAAGTTCTTGCTCTTATACTGCTTTTATCTATTTTGATCAATTTAACGGTCACTTCATCCTGGAATTTCGTCTGACAGGAATTCTTCGGTTTCATCATTGTGGATAGTTTTCTATTCCTTATGTGTTTTAACGTTTTTGTTGTTGTTGTTGTTGTTGTTGTTCTTGTTGTTGTTGTTGTGTTGTTTTGTTTTGTTTTGTTTTATGTGCTCTGCACCTGAGAGCACTGCTACATTAAAGTGGGCTCATCCCCTCTCCATGGCCTGGCCCTTCTGGAGGTGTGTTTTGGAAAGTGTTTCTTGCTTTGCGTTGCTATGACTTTCGTTGTTTGATTTCTCATCTCAGAGTGATGTTTGAAAATCCCACGAGGTGTGCTTTGATATGCTCCTTGAAGTACCGAATGAAGTAATTGGAGGTTTGCACTCTCTTGACAGGGGTTAAAACACCTTAAATTGCCATGGAAGGATGTTCTTGCCCTTCCCAACAATGGGGGTTTCTCCTGGTAGTGAGATCCCGGAGATGTGATGGCGCCAAAGCCCGGGCTCCCCACAGACGGCTCCTCCGAAAGGCTCTGGGCAGCTGCACTTATGAAAGCCGCTCATTTTCTGAGTTCCCAGAGGTTACCTTGGGCAAAATTGTGGATTTTTTAAATTACCTGGTCCCATCAATTCCTTCTACCATCCAGATCTTAGATTGTAGGCAAATGACACCTCACAGTTTGCTTTTCCAATTTGTAAAGGGGAAGTATAACATCTATGTTCAGTATAGTTGTGAGATTATTGGTAATGCCTGTAAAACGTGTGGAAAAAATCCTGGCACATTACACTCAATAAACACTGTATTTTGTTTTGATTTCCTCATAGTTGTCACTACATCCATGCAAACTGTATCTCCAGGGTGGGGTCTTTTGTAGGTCAAAATGTAAGCTACACCATAGAAGCTATCAACAAGGCAAACTGTTTTTCCTATTCTTGAGGAGGTGACCCTTCCCTTTTTTGTATATGAATACTAAATTTGGTGGTAGAGATTATTAAAGACTTGAATGTATATTGCAGTCCAGCACACCGGGAGATAGTTAAAAGTCCCCTATTTCAGGCACTGTGGATATACATATCGAGCACCTTAGGTGTCAGGTACTATTAGGTTCAAGTACACAGTGATAATCAAACATGCACGCTCCATATATTCAGGATGTTTCAAACCTCAGCTACAAAAGGTACATGTGTAATTACAACTTGTGGCAAATGCTGTTAAATAAAAGACTAAATGTTATGAGAAGGAATGACACAGAGGACAAAATGTCGATTAGAGGGTTGGCCAACAAAGGTTTCTTGGGGGGAAAAGTCCTTTATTCAAAGTTGGACCCGTAGCAAGAATGGTAAGTTAACTAGCGAACACAAAATGCATCCTAAGCGGAACCTACGTGGGTCTAATTTAAGAAACCAGGAGAAGAGACGGTCCCAATCACCTAATGAAAGGAGAATGAGGAAAGATGGCATTAGAGGGGTGACAAGGCAGGACTGCCAATGTCTGGTGGTCACGTTACAGATTCTATGTGTCATTTTGAGTACAGTGGAGATTAGAGGGTTGTTTTAAGTAGAGGAATGAACTGCTCAGATTCAGGATTTTTGGATTGCATTCCTGATGTAGTGAAAAGAATGAACTGGGATTTTGGTTGGAAGGGAAAGGCAGCATAGGGATAAGAACGAAAATGGAGAGTAGGCAGAAGGTGGTGAGAAACTAGCTGGCTTGGCATACGTTGGAGGTGGAGTTGAGAACCCCTGCTGCTGAATGGATCACAGGAAAGACGTTGAGGAGGAGAAGACTGACAAGAGTCTCCTTCCCTCTAGAGCAACTGAAGACAATGTCCCATTAACAGAGAGACACAAGAGGGGTCTTAAGTTGGTCATGGATTTCAATTGCTTATTCATTGGGTATTAATTCACATACTTACAGAAGTTTGCTTAGATTTTTAACTTTTCGTTGTTTTGTTTCTACCGAATTGCTTCCTTATTACCATCTTGAGGTTCTAACTGATGGTCTCCAATTCTTCGCTGTCAACAAGACCTTCTTACATAAGATTATGGAATTGATGGGTGATGTAGGTACCTCATCTTCTACCCAGTCTTGGTCATCGTCACAAATACTTAATGGCCACTGTTGTAGAAGAAGCTCAAACTCCATCAGGGTTGTTCTCACTGTTCCGGGAATGCCTGCCCCTCCTTTTTTCCCACACATTTGCTTTTGTCTCCTTTGTCCTTCTCCTTTCTGTCTGCCAGCTAGAAATTTGGTCATCCTTTAAGATTCTTTGTGTTATGCCTCTGAGATGCCTTTACTGATCAACTCAGCTCAGTGGACTTCTCCTGATACATGAAACTTGACCTTGAAGTCTTACTGTGTTTTGTATGGTGGTTGGGTTTTTTCTACCCTCAAATGTTGTAAGTTTCTTGAAGGCAAAGATGAGGTCTTCCATGCTTCCAGAAACTTTTATAAACACTCAAACATGGTCAAAGTTTAGAAATCTTTCTTGGTGAAGTGGTGGAGTCAACGTCATATCAGGTGGGAGGGGAGTCTGCTGAAGGAATTTTCGGATTCAAGTGCAACCTTGAAACAAGGTTTACATCACAAACTAAAGGCAATTACCTAACTTCACAAAAATAATAAGTTACAGCACATATCTTCACGTTTCACAAAAGAGTTCTATCATGACCTCTGTTTTCTCCTACCTGTCAATGCATATTGGAGACTGAACTTGAAGAACGTGTTTTCAGAGGTTTGTGATACCTCAATTTAACTGTTGCAGTACTTTCTAGAGTCACATTGTTCGTTTTTGGCTTTCATTCTCTGACATATATTCATCAAGACAGATTCTGGACATGAATCCAAAAAGCAGTTTCAGGAAACTAGAAAATTAAACAGCACCAATTAAATTTTCAGTTGTAACAGTTACTACTAAGGAGATCTCATTTAATTCTGTCTTTATCTGGACCATGGAAAATTAACACTTGCCTTTTCCAGTTTCAGTATTTATGGAGCTGGGATACCAAACTAGGGTATGTCTACATATTTGATACCCTAATCTCCCACTCAAGTGTGCCGTATCATGGAACACATATTTTTAGAACATGTCTAAAGACGTTTCCTTTGAGAATTTGGGGTATTTTCAACATATTATGGAAGCCATGCAGAGTCTCTTAAAACCTATATGTAGTCTTTATGTGTAGGAGCTTTATGAAAAAAGAAGAAGAAAGAGGAAGAAGAAGAAGAAGAAGAAGAAGAAGAAGAAGAAGAAGAAGAAGAAGAAGAAGAAGAAGAAGAAGAAGAAGAAGAAGAAGAAGAAAGAGGAGGAGGAGGAGGAGGAGGAGGAGGAGGAGGAGGAGGAGGAGTCCTCAGGAGGAGGAGGAGGAGGAGGAGAAGAAGAAGAAGAAGAAGAAGAAGAAGAAGAAGAAGAAGAAGAAGAAGAAGAAGAAGAAGAAGAAAGAGGGGGAGGGGGAGGGGGAGGGAGAGGGGAGGGGGAGAAAAGTGATGTCAATATGCCCACAAAATAATTTTTACATTGCATTTTATTGTCCAGAAAGAGGAACCCATTGAGAATTCCTTAAACTGGATTCATCTCCTCCTTTTGTCTGGGGATTTCAACATCTACCCTAGTGGTTCTTAACCCAAGCTCAAATTAGAATGATCTGTGGAACTGACATCCAGACATCAGGGTGATTCTGATGTACAGCCAGGGTTTAAGGCTAAGGCAGCTAACTAAACATTAACGCGCTGTAGTAGATACGCTTCATGCTGAGCACAGTAAAAGGGAAATGTTCATAGCAGCCTTCCGTATAAGTACAGTATGGAAACATACATTCCAAATGTGAATCAACAGTAGAATGGATAAGCAAATTGTTAAATAATCATGTAAGTGAATATAATGTGGAAGTACCAATCCCTGAGTTACATCTATCCAAAACAACATCAATGAGCATTATAATGTTGAACGGAAGAAGCCAGATCTAAAGAAATGCATATTATTCCATTATATTTTTATAAAATTCAAACATGGACTAATTTAATCTGTCGCTCAAAGTCAGGATATTGATTACGTTGGGGAAGGGATATGGAGCAGGAATGGGGAGTGATTGCAGGGAGAGAATTTATGGTGCTGCTAATGTCCTCCTTTTGGAGTTTCATGGAAGTTAGAGGCCTAAGGTTATACAATATAAACTTATGTATTTACTTTACATTTTCAGTATGTCCTCAAACCTATATGCTGAACTAATTGCAGAAGTTCATCTGTATTAAAAGCAATAGAATCCTTTGAAATAAGCTCTTTGGCCAAAAAAATAGTAACAAAGTTGACAGTGGGATGGATCATTATGCGTCATGATTGCTACTAGTTCTTGTTTTGTTTCTTTCTTTGCCTGTCTGTTTGTTTGCTTGCTTGCTTGTTTGTTCGTGTTTAATATGATGTGGTCCTGGAGCAGACCCACTGAAGATGATATTTTGGAAGTTAATATATTGATTAGAGTAAGTGGGTTGATGAATCTGTTCACTAAAGTCTTTCCTAAAGACAATAGCATATGGTGTAAAGCCAATTGTATGATTTTCAAACAAATGTAATTTCTTATAAACTCACAGTTTTTATGGGCTCCTGTGTGGCTCAATTGGTCAAGCATCTGACTTCAGGTCAGGTCATGATCTCACAGTCTGTGAGTTTGAGTCCGGAATCGGATTTGGATTTTGGATTTTCTCTCTGTCTCTCTCTGTCTCTCTCTCTCTGTCTATCTCTCTCTCTCTCTCTCCTGGCTTTTACTCTTTCTCTCTCTCTCTCTCTTAAAAATACATCAACATTAAAAAAATAAAACAAGAAAAAAATAATAATGTTGATTTTGAGACAGGGAGAACACAAACAGAGAAGTGGCAAACAGAGGGAACAGATGATCCAAAGTGAGTTTTATGCTGATAGCACTGAGTCTGGTGTGGTGCTTGTATTCACAAATTGTGAGATCATGACCTGAGCAGAAGTTGGACACTCAGCTGACTCAGCTACCCAGGTATCCCTAGACTCCCATTGTAATCTAGACGTTAGCAACGTTAACACTGGACTATTTGAAACTATCCTTGATATGTTGAATGTACCTAATAAATTTATGAATTGAAACACTTTATTTCTTTAAATGATACTAGACTGAATCATTTATTTGAAACGTTATTTTATGATTATGGTAGTCTTAAAGTTTATTGCAGAAAAGTTAGAAAATTAAAAAAAGAAGAAAGAAAAATGGTCATAAGTCAAACACCTGGAGATAAGCATATCTAAACACCTTTTTTTATGTTTATGTATTTTTGGCAGAGAGAGAGAATGAGAGAGAGATGAGCAAGAGTGAGCGATGGGAGGAGAGACAGAGATAGAATCATAAGCAGGCTCCACGCTCTCAGTGCAGAGCCTAATATGCAGCTTGGTCCCACACACTGTGGAATCATAACTGAGCTGGAATCTAGAGCTAGATGCTTAACCGACTGAGCCATTCAGGTGCCCCTGGAGGTAAGCACCTCTAACACTGTGGTATAATCGCCACGGAAGAGGTATATGTACATGCATTATCCAGAATTAGCTATGTAGCTGTGAATCCCATTTCTGGTCATCTAGTGATACGAGCATTTCACTAGGTCATAAATGTTCTGCAGGGCTATGAATTTTAAAGGCCACATAGCATGCCGTAACCTATTTAAACACTGCTATTGATCATTTAGGGTGTTCGATTTTTTTGCTTCAATTAGTTGCTACAAGTAGAATTAGCTTTTCATGGTCTAGACACAGTTTAGTAAATGTCAATTAAAAAATAAAAAGAACTGCAGCGGGTAATGTGAGGCGGAGGAACAGGTATGACCAGATGTGGCTTCACCTTGTCTATTGCTGGCAGTCTTTACATCCTTCTCTCCCTCATCCTCTTTTTCTCCTCCTTGACCCACAACCTCCACCTCTTTATTGCTCCTTCTTCTCATCCTCATTTCTCTGTCTATACTGGCCTCCTTGCTTCCCATCACTACACACGTTCACACTCCTGCCTTGGGGAATTCATGGGTCCTTCTGCCTAGATCACCTCCTGTCAGCAGGTAGTTCTCTCATTTCCTTGAGTTATTTATTGAACTGACACCTTTTTCAGCAGGACCCTCTGTGTCTAGTATTTCACCCTGTCTAGTATTTCACACCCCCTCCCCCAATTCTTCTATCCTCTACAAGATGTATTTCCTTTTTTTCCCATTCATTATTCTCTACCATAGTTTCTATTTCCATTACCTTTGTCAGTTCCCCCACTGGACTATTAAGCACCAAGATCACAGTGATCCTTGCTTCTTTCGTTCACTAGTGGATCCTCAGGGTGTAGACTGTGTTGTCTCATTCTAAATGCTCCAAAAGTATTTATTGAATGATTCAATGAACCAACAGCACTCCTTTCTTATGAAAGTTTTATAATTTTGTACTTTACACTTACATCTATGATCCATTTGAGTGAAGTTTTGTATAAGTTATGAATTTAGGTCAAGGCTTCTTTTAATTAATTAATCAATGAACCGACTAATTAAACAATTAATTACTTAGTTCATTGATTACTATTGCATACGAACACGTAATTGTTCCAGTAACACTTGATGAAAGACTATATCCCTTTTTCTGTTAGGTTGGCTATATGTCATTATCAGAAGTTGCGTGAGGATGCTTGTGTATGGGGTCAGTTTCTGGATTCTCCGTTCTATCTCTTGACCTGTGTCTCCATCTTTCTTCACTATCACACTGCCTTGATTACGGGAGGTTTATATTGAGTCTTAAAATTGTGCAACATGAGTTCTCCAAATTGGTTATTTTTCAGAGCTGTTTGGCTGTTCTAGTTCCTTTGTCTTTTCACATACATTTTAGAGTCAGCTTGCTGATATCCACAAAACAATCCTGGGATTTCGACTGGGATTATGTTGAATCTCTAGATCAAGTTGATAATTGACATCTTACTAGCGAGGCTTCCATGGGTAGATATGGCATATGTCTCCATTTATTTATATCTTCCTTGATTGATCCAATCAGCCTTCTGTGGCTTTTAGCATACAGATCCTGTGCATGGCTGTTAGATTTAAATGTAAGTATTTCAATGTTTGGTGTGATATTAAATGGTTCTTTAAAAGCTTTTCATATTCTAATTGTTCATTGCTTATGTATAAAAATAAAACTGAGTTGTATATATTGACCGTGTATTCTGGGGCTTATTTAATTATGTTTGAGTTCTAGAAACCTGATGTATACCCCTTAGAATTTGTTTCATGTTGATAACCCCATGATTTAAGAGTCGCGGCAGTTTTCAGGGCACCTTGATGGCTCCATCAGTTGACTACCAGACTGCTGTGCTCAGCAGCTCAGGTCATGGTCCCATGGTCAGGGGATTGAGCCCCGTGTGGGACTCTGTGCTAAGCATGGAGCCTGCTTAAGCTTCTCTCTCTGTCTTTCTCTCTGTCTCTTTCTCTCCCCGTCTCTGCTCATTCTCTCTTTCCAAAATACAAATTGAAAAATAAATAAATAAAAGAATCGAGATAGTTTTTATTTTTACTTTTTCCAATCTGAAGACCTTATCTATGCCTTTTTCTGTACATGCCACGCTTGTAATCAAGGGAGGTACTGGTGTTTATGTCGATTTGTACACAGAACTGGCAGATTCCTTGCTTTTATTGTCTCCTTCCTTGGATTTCTCCCAAACTTTCCCCAATCAAAATAGGATTCAGAGGGACCCTATTCTAGTTTCGGTTCAAGATGGCTGTGTAGGAAGGCCTTGAACTCAACTCCTCCAAACTGAAAGAAGATTTCAACTACCTCCATATTGACCTTAAACTTTCCAACTGATTAACTTTTTCTTTCCAGCTTCTCTCCTTCTTTATGATTCTTTATTTTTGAGACAGAGGGAGACAGAGTGCAAGTGGGAGACAGGCAGGGATAGCAGGGGACATAGAATCTGAAACAGGCTCCAGGCTCTGAGCTGTCAGGACAGAGCCCAATGTGGGGCATGAACCCATGAACCATGAGATCATGACCTGAACTGACGTAGGATGCTTAATCAGCAGAGCCACCCAGGCGCCCCCTCCCCACCCTCAGCTTATCTCTTAATTCAGGATCCTGAAAGCAAAGTATCACCTGATAGGAACTGAATCTACCACTCTAGCATTAAGGACGGCCTGAGCCAATAAGACTCCACCCTCAAGCCCAAGACAATGACCAACCTGACCTTAGTGACCACCTGTGTATACCTACCTCTTTTTGTCCCACATTTTCCTTACATAAACCTGGAAGTATTTTCAGCGCTTTAGAGAGAGTCTTTGATGTGAGTCTGCTGCATTTCTGGTGTCGGCCTCTGAATACATTTCCCATTTGTTTCACCTCCACTAGTTCCTTTCAATTGCGATCTTGTCAGTAATGGGTAGCCAAACCTCACCTTTTTTGGGTCCCCTGGAGCTAGGTGCTCTTGTGCCTGAACTCCCTGACTACGTTTCTGGTGAACCAGCCAGAAGGTGTACTTCCAATTTGTCCAGCTCCCTGGGGATTGCACCCATTGATATAACAATTCCTCCTGAGGAGCTGAGGACTGACTGTACAGATTGTGCCTAACAAAACATAGCAAATCAAAAGACAGAAAAGAAATAAAACAGCAAGACAGAGAGACAGTAACAAAGGGAACACTCACCCCTAACGTTGCCAAGGGTAGTTGGGGAAGGACCAGAAACAGACTCCTCTGTCTTTGGGCAGAAAAAAGAAAGAAAAAAAAACAAAACACAACTCTGCAGTTTGAAAAGAGCAACTGTCATATAAAAGAGAGCATTAGAACTCTGTCAACGACAGAGGAGCCACAGGAGTTCTCTCTGGGTCATAGAGACGGGAGAATGGCAGGGTTACATTTTACATCCACATTTTTTAATATTTACTTATTTTTGAGAAGCAGAGAATACAAGCAGAGCAGGGGCAGAAAGAGGGGGAGAGAAGATTCAGGAAAGGCTCTACACTGACAGCATCAAGCCCAATGTGGTTCTCAAATTCATGAACTGTGAAATCATGACCTGAGCTGAAGTCAGATACTCCACCCACTGAGCCACCCAGCTGCCCCACATTCTCCCCCTACCTTAAAAGCATAGACCAGAGCAGGGTCCAGTTGCTGTAGCTGGCCTGCTGCCTCAGTCAGTTCCAGGCACACAATACACACCAGCCCCAATTGCACTGGACACACACACACCCATGATATGCTTTCCCCCCCTTAAACAGTGCACTTTAAAGAGGAACTAGCATATAAGAAGAGCCATTCCTGGACTGTAACCCACCTCAGCTCCCACGGCCACTTCAGGGCACCCTCTCAGTGGAAAGTCCTGGTACACACTAGTTTATATCCACTTCAGCTTCAACTATATTGGCAAGGTATCCTCTGCATGTACAGCCCCCGGTGCCTTCAGCTTTTACCCACTTTAGCTTCACCTATCTTGCCCAGAAACCATCTGCATAGAGAGATCAAGGACAACCTGTCCCCCAGACTGCTTATGTTCTAGCCACCCTGTACAGGGAACATATACACAGCACCCCAGCTTGCCTCAACTTGCAATCATTTCAGCTTCAGCTGTCCTGCCAGGGTACCCTCAACACACAGAATCCTGGGACACCCCAGTCTGCGTTCACTTCAGCTTTAAGTATCCTGACAGGGCGCCTGTTATGTAGAAAGCCCCAGGATCCCCAGTCCATGAAAGCCACGGCTTCAGCCAGCCAGCCAATGTCACCAACTAGCACACAGAGTCTACCCAGGGGGACAATCATATATAAGACAATTCCTTCAAGTGTAGGAGCAGTAGCTGCTCTGCCTCATCTATAGAGACAAATGCAGAAAGGTAAGCTAAAGGAGAGACAGGGAAATATGTTCCAAAGAAAGAACAATAAAAAAACCAGAAAAGAGCGGAAACACAGGTAAGCATTGTGCCTCAATTAAATAAAGAATATAAGTTAATAATTGTCAAGATGCTCGCCGAGCTGCAGAGAAAAGGCAAGAACTAAGTGAGACCCTTAATTAAGAGATAGCAAACACACACAAAATCAGAGTTCAAGAATATAATACCTGGAAAAACAAACACTAGAGGGAATCAACAGTAGAAGACGGTATGCAGAAGGACATATCAGTGATATGGAAGACAGATTAAGGGAAAGCACCCAAAACAAACAGCAGAAAGATTTTTTTTTTTTAAATGAGGATAGGTTAAGGGATACTTTGGAAATATCAAGTGAGCAAAAATCCACATAATAGGGATTCCACAAGAAGGAAAGGGGGTACCAAAATTATTTGAAGAAAAGATAACTGAAGACTTTCCAAAACTAGAGAAGAAAACAGACATCTAGGACAAGAAACACCGAGTTCCAAACATGATGAAACCAAGGAGCCCCACACTATGACACATCAGAATTAAAACGTCAAAGTTTAAAGGTTAATAAAGAATTTCAAAAGTTGTAAGAGAGAAGCAAAAGTTACCTATGATTTGAAAAACAAATCACAACAAACAAACACCTAAAGCTGTCAGCTGTTATTTCAGCAGAAAGTTGGCATGCTGGGAAAGAGTGACATGATATCTTCAAAGGCCTGAAAGGATAATCCCAAGACCAAGAAAACTTTACCTGGAAAGATTATCATTAAGACTTGAAAAAAAAGAGATAAAGAGTTTCTCAGACAGAAGATAAAGAAGTTTATCACCACTAATCAGCAATGCAAGAAATGTTAACGGGGGGGAATCATAATTAGATATTACAGAATTATGAATAAAAAGATGTAAAATATGACAACATACACATAAAATTTGGAGGAGGGACTTAAAAAAAGTTTCTCTTTGTATTTTATTTTACTAAAATAATATGTTTTATTCCATGTTTGAGAGAGAGACAGAGTGTTAACAGGGAGGGACATTGAGAGGGGGAGGCACAGAATCTGAAGCAGGCTCCTGCCTCTGAGCTGTCAGTACAGAGTCCAACGTGCAGTTCAAACTCACATATTGTGAGACCATGACCTGAGCTCGAAATCACACACTTAACTCTCTGAGCCACCCACTTGCCCCAAAGGTTAATCATTTTAAATTTCTCGAATGTGTTTATATTTAACTGACCGCCAATTTAACATAGACTGCTGTTTCCTTGAGATGTTATATGTAAGCCTTGTGATAACAAACTCAAAACACAAAAATAAAATATGAAAAATAAAGAAAAAGAAAGCCAAGTAAAGCACAACACAAATCCATCTATGAGAAAGAAAGAGAGTACGGAAAAAAAGAAACAGAGACCTACAAAAGCAACCGGAAAACAAAGAACAAAATTACAATTAGTACATAATGGTCAACAATTACTTTAAATATAAATGGCTGAAGTGCTCCAGTCCAAATACGTAGGGTAACAGGATGGACAAAACACAACCCTCATCCGTATGCTGCCTAGCACAGACTCACTTCAGACCTAGACACATACAGACTGAAAGTGAAGGGATGGAGATACATTTCCCGTGCAAATGAAAGCAAACAACAACAAGGACAACAAGAACAACATCAAACAAGAACACCTCAGAACCAGGTAGCAACACCTATATCAAACCAAATAGACTTTAAAATCCTCAATAAAATATTAGCAAACTCCTCTCAACAACACACTAAAATGATTAAGTGGCTTTTATTCCAGGGAAACAAAGATGGCTCATCCAATCAATCAACATAATATCCCACCTCAACAAAACGAAGGGTAAAAATCATATGATTATACCAATAAATGCAGAAAAAGCATATGACAAAATTTAACATGTATTCATGGTAAAAGTTCTCAACAAAGTCAGGGGAGCAGACATGCCTCAACACATAAAAATATTATTTTATATATTGTTTATATTAAGTTCACACCTAACATCTCAATGGTGAAAAACTGAGAGCTTTCCCTGTAAGATCAAGAACAAGATAAATATGTCTACTTTTGCCACTCTTGTTTAATATAACACTAGAAGTCCTAGCCACAGGAATCAGATAAGAAAAAAGAAATTAAAGTCATCTACCTTTGTAAAGAAGCTGAACTGTCACTATCTACAGATGACATGGGAATATGCATAGAAAACCCTAAAACTTTCCCCCAAAAACTACGAGAAGTAATAAACGAATTCAGTAAAGTTGCAGATATGGAATTGATACACAGAAAATGGTAGGGTTTCTATATAATAATAATGAAGTCACAGAAAGAGCAATTAAGAAAACAACACCGTTCCTAATTGCACCAAAAAAAGAGAGAGTAAAATAGCTAGGACTAAACTTATCGAAAGAAGTGAAAGACCTGTAGTGTGAAAACCATAGTCAATGATGAAATTGAAGATGACACAAACAAATGGAAAGCTATCCCATGATCATGGATTGGAAGAATCAGTATCATTAAAATGTCCATATTACTCATAATTATCTACAGTTTCAATGCAATCCCTATCCAGATCCCAAAGGCACTTTTCACAGAACTGAAACAACTAATACTAAAATATGTATGGGACTGCAAAAGACCCTGAAGAGTGAAAATAATCTTGAAAGACAAAACCATACCTAGAGGTATCAAAATCCCAGATTTCAAGATGCGGAGGCAAGAATAAACAATGGGGGAAAGACAGACTCTTCAACAAATGGTATTGGGAAACCAGGAGATCTACATGCAGGTAGCTAGGACCTAACCCTAACGCTGGCCTGGGCTCTGGCCCTAAAGGCACCTAGCATGGACGTCTGAAAGAAATAACGGATTGGGACCAATTACCATTGGGGAAAATCCTGTGTGGAAGTCACACTCTCTCCATGACATTTCCATGGCCGTGATGGAGATGGAGGTGGAGATCCTGAGACAGTTTCAGTCTGGCCCACCCATATGTTTGGCTCCGCTCTTCCAACGCTACCCCTGACCCATAACCGCACATGGGCCCTCATTTCAGTCCTGCAGGGAAATCACATCACTGTGGGGTGTTGGAGCAAAGGCACTTCCGGAGAACCAAACCTAACCCTACCCACTGCTCTGCCTCTAAGCGGGATCACCTTCTAAGGCTGAGAAAAGAAGCGGTGGGGCATGGATTCCTCCTTTTTCTACCCTGTGTTCTCTTCAGGACCTCAGGACATTGAATGCTGCCCACACTCACAGACGACGATAGTCTGCTTTACTGACTCCACCAAATCAAACGCTAATCTCACCCAGAAACACTCTACAAATATCCCGAGAAAAAATGTTTAGTCTGGGGCACCCCACGGCCAACTCAAGTAGACACGTAATAATAACCATCACAGGGTCATTTTTGTTTTGCTTTCCTTCCCTCATTCACCTCCTATTGCTAACTTTCAAGTTCTGAAGTTCTTGCTTTTTATATTCTGACCAGTGTATAGCATTAAGAGAAATTCAAGGAAAGTTGTCTTGTGCAGGGACTAGTGTTTCAGTTAATATGAAAATGTTTCCGGTCAGGTAAGGGAAAAAGATCTTAGCTAGGGCACCAACATACTCCATGGTACTTTATCAGGGTTGGCCCTCAGCTTTCCAAACCCTTAACATGCTAAAGGGAAGGCAGTGTAACATGGGTGAGAGCATGCATGTTGGCATAGGAGCAGAGCTGGTGCCCATCCCAGCCACACCACTTGTGTTTGTGTTATCTTGGACCAATTACTTAACATATCTGAAAGTCAGCTGCCTAATTTATAAAATGGAAATAATAACAAAGCGTCAAAAAGTTTAAACGACAGTATTGGCAAGGTGCTTAATCCAACACCTGACAACACGGAACAAGTGCTCCACCGATGATAGCCATCATTATCCTCATTTGAACAGCTAAGACAGGCTAATATTCTGTGTGGGGTCAGATACCTACGGGTGGATCTCAGGTCTTCTGACACTGATTCTTTAATTTGGAGGGAGCCCAGGGCCAGGATGGCTGAATGAGTACAAGGAGGTAGACCAGTAAGCCAGCCCTCTATCCACCTCTTATTTGATAGTCCAGTTGTATATTCATCTCTTTCCTTCCACTAAAAGAAATGCAAATCCCTCCCTCTAGAAGAAGTAATACATAGACGCTTGCATGTAATATTAAGTTTTATGCTCTGTAAAACTGGCACATGCATCATCTCATTTAATCTCACAATGGCCCTTCATATGGGAGTCCTTATTCCATTTTCCAGGTGAGGAAATTGAGACCTAGGAAAGTCAAGTGCCTTCCCCATAACTTGTTTATGACTGTGGTAGACAACAACCCTAGACTCTACTCCATGTCCAGTGTGTTTTCTTCTGTGCCACAGTTTGTTCTCTTCCAAGGCGAACACTGGTAAAGAATCATTTGAACAAAGCATTAAAAAAAAAAAATCGTTTAAGACGTCTAGTTTTCACCCAAGTAATTAAGGGTGTTAAAGTGGAAGCTGAGATTTCACATGGCTTTGACAATCGCCATCAATTCCTTTCTTCAAGATTTGACTGCATATTCTCATTCTTTCCTTTTTTTTTTCTTTTTTAACTATACTTCCAATCTGCCAGCTCATCCCTAGTTTCTCCCTATGTCTAGCAATGACCATTCTCCATATGTCCACATTAAATCCATCATCAAAGAAGAATAAAAAGATAAAAGATCAAAGCCAGAGAAGTAAGACTCAATACCTAAATGTAAATTGGTGTTAACACTTCTACTTCCAGCCAAATGTGATAACAAAAACCAGATTTATACTCCTTATGGAAGTAGCTAAAAGTGTAGAAAAAATATATAAGAAGCTGTTCTCAAAACACCAGACATCAGGCAGTGAAGGGCAGTGATCCCTGATATTTGGAAATAAATGAAATGGTTCCTATAGTGCCCTAGCTTATTGACTAGGTGGGGATTTGAGTCTGTGGTTTAGAGAGGAGGAAGCTGGCATAGCCCAACAGTTTCCCTGAATTGTGGAGGGGGTAGTCACTGATTCAGGAAGACTGCTATATTTCACAGAGCAGAGTACCAAAGAAGAGAAAGTTGTTCACAGAGAGAACTCCAGAGATCAACAGATTGCCTGCCTTGAGTATTCAATTGGATATGGATAAACTCTTGTGTATGAGGAAACTGAGACCAGGGCAAGGAACAATTCCCACTGCCATACAGGGTCAGGAATAATGCCTGACAGCCAGTGTGGAAGACCTCACAATTTACATGCCATTTGGAAAATACTTGATTTTTGTGTCAGTACTGGACAAAAATTATCCCTAAACTAAGTGCTGCCTGTGCCTTGCCCAAAGTATATTTAAAGAAAGACCTGAAAGGATCAAGCTACTTGTAAGTAACTAAACTATGTCCCAAAACAAAAACCAAGAATATTTTTAGGAATCTAGAAGTATCCAGCCTCTGACAGGCTAAAACTGACCATGTTCAGCAACCCATATAAATTATCAGGCTGCAAAGAAGCAGGAAACTAAGACACGTAAGGAAGGGGAACTCAATTGACACTGACCCAGAAATTACGCAGATGATATAATTTATACATAAGAACATTCAAATAGTTATTATAACTATTATCAGTATATCCAAGAAATTATAGGGCAGAATGAGCATGTTAAATAGAGACATGCAAGTGATATGCAAGACCTAAACCAAACTTCTCATGACAAAAGTAATGACTAAAATAAGAAATCTGGTCTATGATTACTGAATGAAATTAAAGTCATATAGACAGTGCAGAAAAGAAAAAAAAGTTTGATGAACCTAAAGAATAGCAATGGAAATCATCTGAAATGAAACACACAGAGAAAATGTGACTGCAAATCATCCAATACACATGTAATTGTATCTCCAAGGAACACAGACAAGAAAACTAGTTTCAGTAAATAATGAAACTAATTTGAATTTATAGTTGTTAAGGTTGATGCAAACTAAAAATATATAGTTCCAATAAATTCAATGAACCTCAAGGACAGGAAATATGAAAACAACTACACCAAGGCACCCCACAATCAAATTGCTTTAATCCAGAGAAAGGGAGGAAAAAGATTTCTCATCAGAACCAATGCAATCTAGAATACAGTACGATAACTTTTTTAAAGTACCTAAAGTAGGAGACCATTATGACCTTGGATTAGGCAAACATTTCTTAGCTACACCACCAACAATATGATTCATTACAAGAAAAAAAAAGATTGATTGGATTTTATCAAACTAAAACTTTTGCTTTTCAAAGAACAAAGAGTTTGAAATAGAAGACTGAGACTGGGAGAATATATTTACAAATCACCTATGTGAAATGGGACTTATATCTAGAACATATGGGCAATCCGCAAGATTCAATATTCTGAAGCGAAATAATCCAAAAAAAGGCAAAAGATTTGAAAAGACACATTACCAAAAAAGACATATGTACAGCAGATACACACATGAAAATGTGTTGAGCATCATGAGGGGAAATGCAAATATAAACTACATTGAGACAAATGAGATACAATGAGATCAACTTCTACTTCATACCTACGAGATGTCTAAAATCAAAAGACAGGGCTCCGAAGTGTTAGCTAGGATATGAAAGAACTGGAATTCTCACATACTGCTGATGAGAATGTAAAAGTGATAAAACTACCCTGGCAAACAGTTTGACAGTATCCTAAAAAGCTGAACATACAACCTATTCTATGATTCAGCCAAATCTACTCTCAAATATTTTCCCTAGAGAGAATAAAGTTTACGATCATACAAAACAAAACAAAAGAAAACAAAAGAGAGAGAGAGAAAAGAAAAGAAAAAAATGAATGTTTATAGAAGCTTTGTTTTTAATAGGATAAGGAGCAGCTGGTGCTTCAGTTGGTAGATTTCTTGATTTCTTGATTTCTGCTTGGGTCATCATTCCAGGGTCGTGTTATTGAGACTCACATTGAGCTCCGCACTAAGCATGGAGGCTGCTTAAGATTCTTTTTCTCTTTCCCTCTGCTCTCTCTTTCTCTTTCTCTTTCTCTCTCCCTCCCCCTCTCCCTCTCCCTCTCTATCTCCCTCTCCCTCTCCATCTCCCTTTCCCTATCTCTCCCCCACCTCTCCTTCCACCCTCCCCTCTCCTTCTCCCTCCCCCTCACTCTCTAATAAAAAGAAATAAATACGCCAAATGTGGAAATAATACAAATGTCCACTGAAATGTGAACGGATAAACAAGTAGTAACAGACTATTGGAACACACAACACTATGGATAATATTCAAAATACCAAGTGAAAGAAGTCAACTCCCCACCCCCAAAAAATAAGGAGTATGTCTTCTATAATTTTATTTGTATACTATTCTAGAAAGTGCAAGATAATATGTAGGGACAGAAAACAGACCAGAGATTGCCTAAGAATGGGAATCGGAAAGACTTGGGGGACGGAGGGATAGCTAAAGGATACGAGGACATTTTTAGTGGTGACAGACATATTCTTTTCCTTGTTGCTATGTATACATTGGTGTATATGTAACCAAAATTTACCAAAATATGTAATTGTATTTATTAGTATTAGTATTAATTATTAACTGTTAATTAAGTAATTTATTTATTAGGGCTTTTTTAAATTTTTTTAACGTTTATTTATTTTTGAGAGAGAGAGAGACAGAACATGAGCAGGTGAGGAGCAGAGAGAGAGGGAGACACAGAATCTGAAACAGGCTTCAGGCTCTGAGCTGTCAGCACAGAGCCCAACGTGGGGCTCGAACCCACAGGCTTTGAGATCATGACCTGAGCCGAAGTCGGACGCTTAATCGACCAAGCCACCCAGGCATCCCATAGGGCTTTTTTTTCAGAGAGAGAGCTGAAGCGTTCATAACTGGGGGAGAGAGGCAAGGGAGAAAGAGAGAATCTTAAGCAGACTCCATGCTTAGCATGGAGCCCAATTAAGGGCTTGATTGAACCTGGGATCATGACCTGAGCCAAAATCAAGAGTCTGATGCTCAAGTGAGTGAGCCACCCAGGTGCTCCACCAGTTACGTACTTTAAATATGTACAGTTTGTGTATATCAGTTAAACATTAATGAAGTTGTTAAAAAAAAAAAAACATGATTAGATATTGTGACTTTTGACCTCTGGGGCTGCTATTTGAAACCTGGTCCACCAGCATCTACTGATTCTGGGAATTCCCAGTATCTTTCATTAACTCACATAAGTTCTTCAAAATAAATGTAACTTGGGAAAAGGGGAAATACCCTGGCAGTGATCACGTGTATCAATTATAAACATCACAACACTTAGAACTATGATCCATATATGAGGTGGGTGATATAGCATATGTTTCCTTTAGACAACTGAGAGCTGGTTGACTCCCAGCACCCCATTACCCTTGTACACTTGTTAATTACTTGTTTACCAGTTAATGGTCCTCTGCCTCCTTATACTGTATAAAGAAGGGACTTGGTCTGTCTTGCTCACTTCTGTGTTTATAATGTTACAAAACCAGGCTGGAACGCTGGCAGAAAACAAAGCGGCACTCGGAGATCTTCTTTGGATTGCAGATCTTGATGGAATGGCGGGCTCAGAGGACCCTGTTTCTCCAAACTTCTGAGCGCTGAATGCAAGTGGGGCAGGAAATTTACAGTCATCAGCTGTCATATCTGTGGGGGTTTTCCTGCACACAGAAAACAAAGGAAGAAGAACCAGGAGGAGGGGTCTCTAAGATAGAGACCAGAGTTCGTTTTATCCCACCGGCCATCTTTGGTGCAGTATTTTATTCACTTCTCCAACAGTATCCCATTTTATGCCTTTTAAAACACCTTTTTAGTAGGTATCACCTTTCAGTTTTTTAGGTTGGTACCCTCAGAAGGCTAAGATGCCTGCAGTAGTTTGGTGAGCATCAGTGTTTTCAATAAAATGTACCATGGTATTCAGTATACAGGGGCCAATGGATACAAGTAAACTTAGGGAGAAGAGGGGCCCTGCCAGGGCAGGAAGCCAGGATCCCAATCTGTGAGATCTCATTTGTTCCGTTGATTGGTCTTTCCTGTTGTCAATGTTGAATTATTATTATTATTATTATTATTATTATTATTTTTTTTTTTTTTTTTTTTTTTTTTTTTTTAGTTCCTTAATCTTAGTTGTAAGTATTTCTGACTGGTTTAAAAAATAGCAACATTCCTCCCCCGAAAAGATGCAAGTCCCTCCATTTTCTGAAGTGAGGAGGTCGGGGGCTTGTCTATTTTGGGGGGTTACTACCACCAGAGAGTTTATTCGGTTTTCTAAGGTTACCAGAGAATCGGCCACCCATTCCATGTCTTCATTTAGCTCTTGAGATAGTCTATGGTACAGTCCTATGCATAAACCTATGCCCCCTTCTCCAGTTCCTATTCCTGTCACAATTTCTGAGCCTATCCGAATGGGTAGCAGGACTGCCCGTTTAGCCTTAGACTTGGGGCTAAAGGTTGTTAGGAACTGATCTTCAGTGTATACAAATATCCCTGGGGTCCGGAAGATGGAATAACATTTCTGAGTCCAGTTGGCCTCTAAGCATCAATAGGCTGAATTAGAACACAGATAGAACACCCCAAAGGTGCAACATATTTCCTTGTCTGCAATCTGGTGTAGGTCTCCTGGGAGCTTTCCTAAACGTGTGTGTGGGGGGGAGAGGGTCGCCCATATAATAACTCAAAAGGGGAGAATCCCAGTGCCCCAGGCGGGCATTGGGCACACAGGAGGGCCAGACGAATTAAATCTGGCCATAGGGTGTGAGTCTCTTGGTGGAACTTGGCCAGGGTTTCCTTGAGGGTGCAATTCATCCGCTCTACCTTTCCCTGAGCTCTGGGGGCGTTAAGTAGTGTGCAGTTTCCAGGCAATCTTAAGGGACTTTGTTAGGGTTTGTATAATGTCCGCTCCAAACGCAGATCCATTATTACTGTGTGTGATTAAGCCCAATCTCCCGTAGAAGAGCTTTGGCCACCTCGTGACTTCATTCCATTCTGGTCTGGAATGCTTGGAGGTATCCCAAATTGGTGCAGATTGTTCCAAGAAGGTACCTAAACCCTTTATTTGGTTGTAAGTTGGTAAATTCCACCCCTAAGTCCATCCTTTGTGAGCCAGGCAGGGGCTGTGGGGCAGAGCAAGCATTGTTTTTGGCACATGTTACACATTATTCACTGACAGCCTGGCATAATGCTGGCAGCTGGCTGGCTGCCGGCAGCTGATATTGTAGTTCTTTTTGAAGAGGACCTGTAGAGCAGTTTTCCCTAAGAGGGTGAGTTAGCTATATTCCTTCACTAGGTGCTTTCACATTGATGACGGGACAAGACTCACCATCCATCTTTGCTTAGTGTGCCCGCTTCTGTCGAGGCCCAACTTCTTTCTTCACTCATGTACAGGGGTGGGGAGGCTTCCTTCTGGGGCACAAGAGTCAGAGTGTAAGTAGGAGATTCACCTAGATCACCTCAGGCAGCCACTCTGGCTGTTTTGTCAGACAGGTGATTTCCTTGATTTATGGGGGCATCTCATTTCTGAGGTCCCTTACAGTGTAGGATAGCTACTTTGTCTGGTAGCCATATGGTCTCAAGAAGCTTTAGTGTTTCTTCCTCGTTTTTGATAGTTTTCTCTGAAGCGGTAAGGAGGCCTTTTTCTTTACAGATGGCCCCATGTACATGCACAGTAGCGAAGCCATACCAGGAATCGATGTAGATGTTAACTCATTTACCTTTGCGAAGGATGATGGCTCAGGTTAAGGCGTACTGAGTCCATCCCATTGTGCCGACCATCCTTCCGACAAGGCCTTGGCTTCCTGCACTCCCGTGTTGTGATTACCGCATACCCTGCTCTTTGGCTGCACTCCTCTAAATAGCTGCTCCCATCGCTGAACAGGGTGATCTCTGGGTTTGTTATACCCTGGTCTTGGAGGTTTGGGAAGCTGGCGTAGACTTCATCCACTACTCCAGAACAGTCATGGTCAGGTTCTCCCTCCTCTGTGGGAAGGAAGGTGGCCAGGTTTAGTGTTCTTATTCTGTTTCGAGAGTGAGACTTGGGTTCTCATAGAGAAGGCCTTGGGATTGTGTCAGCTGAGAAATGGAGAGGAAACGATATCCTTGGGTGCTTGTGAGCCACACAACCGTGTGTGGGAACTTAACATTAATTGTTTGGCCAAGTGTGAGGTTGTCTGCATCCTTAATGAGCAGGACTGTGGCTCTGATCTCTGAGGCACAGGGGCCATCCTGCAGCCACAGGATCAAGTTTTTTTTTTTTTTTTTTTTTTTTTTGACCGTTAGAACACTGGCCATTGCCAAGGCACCATGCTCTGAGTGAGCACTCCTTTTCATGTAGGAAGAAGTTAAAGGCCTTTCTATGTCAGGCAAACCAAGGGCTGGGGCTTGTCTCAGAGCCAACTTTATTTCTGTGAAAGCGGCCCTCACCTCCTCAGTCCATGCGAGGGACTCCCAGTTTGGTCCTCCCAACAGGTCATACAGGGACCTCACTATGGCTGAGCATCTGAGGATTCTCAATGCGACAGAACCCTACGGCCCCTAAACATTCACACAAGCCTCGTTTTGTTTGGGGCTGTGGCAGTGTGGTGCCACACTTTCTTCCTTTCCGGTCCTCGTTCTCTTTTTCCTTTTGTGAGGAGGGAGCCTAAGTATTGGACCTGCGGTGGACAAATCTGTGCCCTTTTCCATGAGGGTGGTACCCCAAGTAGGATCAGAGCTGTAGGATGGCCTGTGTACCTTTCATACAGTCTTCCTTGGTGTCACTGGAAAGGAGGAGGTCTTCTACATATTGGAGAAGGACATACCCTGTGGTTTCCTTCGGAAAGTCAGCGAGATCTGAACCTAGGGCTTCCCCCAGAAGAATGGACGAGTTGTTGTAACCTTGGGAAAGTAGTGTCCAGGTCAGCTGCATCTGACGCTCTGTAACAGTCTCAGTCCATTCAAAGGCAAACAATGATTCACTTTGTGGAGCCAGGCAGAGGCAGCAGAAAGCATCCTTTAGGTCGAAGCACACAACCCTTCTGGCTGACCACGGAATTTGGCTGAGGAGAGTATACTGAGGGTTCGCAATGACTGGGTGTAAGGAAACCGTCACTTTGCTAATGGCCCTCAAATCCTGTACTGGTTGGTGTCCTCCTGGCTTCTTGCCTGGCAAGAGTGAGGTATTCCAAACTGATTGGCACTCAGTTAGAATACCTCTCTCTCTGAGCTTGGTCATGTGCTCTTGTATGCCCATTCTAGCCTCTAGTGGAATGGGGTACTGCCTTGTTGTCTGAGGTTGAGCTTCAGGGATCAGGTCAACAATGATTGGGACCCGATTCCAAGCTATTTCAGGCGGGTTATCATCAGCCCATAGGGAGGGGAATGTAAGTCTGAATTCTTAGGGGCTACCAGGTAAGGCCTGGGCACAGAACAGTCTCCATTCTTCTTCCCTTGGCAGGGGTATCGCCAAGACCAAGGTTTCCTTCTGCCTTGGGTTTCATTGGAGGCTAGTGTGTCCATTGGGTTCAAAAGGTATCTGTGCCCCAAGTTTGGAGAGTAGATCCCGGCCCAGGAGAGGAATCGGGCAGTCACGTAAGTAGAGGAACTCATGCCGGGCCTTGTGACCCCCAAGTGCACCTTGTTGAGCTTGACAGAAGGGCCATTGCATTGCCTGTGTCCCAGTAGCCCCAAGTATGGTTGCTGTCTTTTGGCCTAAGGGCGCTACCAGGGAAGTAACAAAGGAGTATTCAGCCCCAGTGTCAACCATGAAAGTTATTGTTCAGCCCACCACCTCATTTCAACCGTGGGTTCATGGGGGCCAAGAAACAAAGAGTCCGGTCCCCCTCCGTCCAATTCTACCCCGGCCAGATCAAGAGGGTTCTCACCTCGAGGTTCCTCCAGATATTGGCTGGGTTTTGAGGTCCCCATCCAATTCGGACATTCTTACAATTTCCCTTACCTTTGCAGTATGCACACTGGTCCCTTGCTAAGGGGGCTATGGGCTTCCCCCCTTTTTGTGGTTGGGGTTTTCCCATCTTTGCAGCATCTGTTCTTTAGTTCTGCTGTGAGAAAGGTGGCCTTCTTTTTTAGTCTTCATTTCTCTTTCAGCTGCAAATTTCTGTTCGTGAAAACTGTACTGATGACCTCTAACAGCTGAGTGATATTCATCTGGCAAGCCCTCCAACTTCTGGAGCTTTCGTCGGATATCTGGGTAGCCTGTGCCACAAAAGAGATATGTACCATCTGTTGACTCTGGTCCCTCGGGGTCAAACGGTGCGTATACACGGTACACTTCACATAATCTTTCATAGTAGTCTCCGGGAGACTCCCCAGGGTGCTGTGTGACTGATGATATTTTAGTCATGTTCATGGGATTGTTGACTCCAGCTCAGACTCCCTGAAGGAGGGCTTCCAGGTATCATCAGACGTGGCCCTGTCCTCCTTCTGTGGTGAAATCCCGTGTTGGGCGTTCTTCACGCATGCAGCTTGAGCCCAGACAGTAGGGTCATTGATTCCTGGAGATGTGTGATCTCCTAGGTACTGTCATGTTTCTGTCATTCTTATTTTTAATTAAACAAAGTATGGAGCAACTGTTGACAATCTTCCCAAGTCTGTCAGTACGTCTGGAAGAGGGACTCCATCAAGTCAACCATTGCTTGTGGCTTTTCGGAGTATGGTGGAGTGTTGTGTTTCCACTTGAGGAGGTCGGTTGTAGAGAAAGGTAGATAACCCATCATGGAATGGCTGGTCTGGACTGGTCCATCCTCTTTCTGTCTTTCAGGCTCTCTTGTCTCCGTTACATGCGTTTGGAGAGTTTTAGGTCTGGGTCTGGGCGCAGTCTGGCTGCTGGCCCATGTGGGGTGGGTTATCTGGGTCTGAGAGGGGCGGGGAGATGGGCGGCACTGACTGCAGTGGCAAGTGCACTGACTCTGGCTGTGGCTGGAGAGACAGATGCAGGAGGAGCCTCAAGCTCAGAGGGAGGGAGGTGGGAGCTTGAAGAGTTATAAGGAGGTGGAAAGACAATATCTTCGTCCACATCTTCTTTAAAAATTAGAGGAGCAGTGGATCACTTCTTTGACTCCCTGGTGAGCCTCCAGATAAAGTGGCTAAAACCTTTGCCTGGCTCTGTTTGCTAATGATGAATCACCTTCAAGGCAGGAAATCTGGGACAATTTCAAGCCAGGAGTTGATGTACAGAAATGGATCAGGGTGGCCTGGGTTCCCAGTGACTATTAGCCAAACCTGCTGCACTATTTGAGCATCTAATGTCCCTTCTGGAGGCCATCCTGCATTGAATATGGGCCATTCTAGTTCACAAAATTTCCTTAACTTCCTGGGTGTCATTGTCACCCCATGGTAACCTGAAAACCCCTGTTCACATTTTTTCATCATGACCTCAAAAATCGTAGGCTTACTCTGTTTTCATCCCATTATTAATTTCTTTCTCATATTTGGTGTCACAAAGACAGACAAAGTTAGGGTATACCGCCAGATGAGAGGACTATTCACATACTCCTCTGGTCGCATTCCTGAGGGAAAGTTTAGGTGAGGTTTGGCTATAGTGGACTCTGCTTTGTGACATGTAATGGGAATCTGATCTGATACCGCCCTAGACCTTATACTTTCACAATGACACAGGGGAGCCCATTTAGACTCCAGAGACCTTGGGGACCTTAAGAGTGCCCGTCCATGAAGCACAAACTCTAACTCGACTGGCAACCCTGGCTTAGCTGCACATTCTCTCTCTGTCTCTCTCTCTCTCTCTCTCTCTCTCTCTCTCTCTCTCTCTCACACACACACACACACACACACACACACACACACACACACGCACACACATGCACACCAGAGTCTATTACATTTCCTTCCACAAAATTTACTACCTGGGACACCTATTAAGTCCTCTGGGGATTGATCATGTCCCCCTTCCGCTCTTTTGGGTATGCCTGACTTCTTCGGGGCCCCGGCCTTACCAGTTCCATGGAGCAGGACCTGCCCAAGACAGCGGAGAAGGAGGCTGCTGAAATTCAGGCAGAGCATGCACTTTCTCCCTTGCTAGCCTTTGCTTTGCCACCACCTCACTGTTCTCCCAAACTAGTGGCAACAATGGGCCAGTGCGGTTGGGTTTCCTAGTCAGCAATCTAGTATGTTACGGAACCAGGCTGGAACACTGGAGGAAAAACCAAGTGGCACTCAGAGTTTGGTCAGAGAGTTTGAGAGGCCTGAGAAAACTGAAACTTAAAAGCTTAAGTTACAGGAGACTGAAACCTAACCAAGCCTAACTAGCTTGTTCCGCTTCTGTACAATTGCTTGGCGCGTCCGTGTATTCCTGATCAATCATTGTTGCTTGGCACACCCGTATATTCCTGATCAATCATTGTGATACCCGTACCCCCGGTTGTGGTCTGACCTCAAGGCAGGAACCAATCGAATACTGCTAAGTGTCCAACTTTAAACACCAACCAATCGCAGCTCTGTAACTGTGGAAAATTCCTGATTTCCCCATGACTTGTTTGTACCTGTCTATGAAAGGGGTGTAAAAACCTCTCTCGGGGCCTCTCAGCGTCACTGGCAATTAGTGCGCAAAGGTTCAGGTTCGAACCTGCAATAAATGACCCTTACTGCTTAGCTTTGACTCTGGACTCTTGTGGTTCGTTTCTGGGGGTCTCTTGGACTCTGGGCATTTCAAGTTTGGCTCACCAAAGGTCTGGGCGTGGAGTCCAGTGGGGAGGGTAATTTATAGTCGTCAGCTTCCATATCTGTGGGGGTTTTTGCACATGCACCAAGCAAAGGAAGGAGAATCCAGAGGAGAGGTCTCTAAGCTAGAGACCAGAGTCTGTTTGAGCCCCGTTGAACATCTTTGGAGTACTTTATTCACTTCTCCCACAAGAATAGAGCTCTAAATATCACATAGTATATGCTCATTAAATCTATATTAAGTGAATGAGTTCTATTGCTTCCGTATCGGACATATAACAAGAATTTTGACAATCTATATGGTAAGAGTCCCCAGACCATCACATTATAGGGATTTCAAGGTTTTGTAGTCTTCACACAATATTAAGGTTTTGTTACAACCACCATAAGCTAACCCTACAACCTCCCATCCTGGATCATATAATGCCCCTGTCTCCTCCTCATTCACAGTCTTTTGCAACTGAGTGCAGACAATTCCATAATGTGGTCTTGGTTCAGAAAGCCAAATTCCTCAGTTTTTCTCAGTCAGACAGAATTAAATCTTACTGTGAACATCTGCCAGTAATGTTGCAATAGAGATGAAGAAGATCAATTCAAGTTGACTCCCTGAGCTGATCCCTATAATCTCTTTAGGGCATGAGTACAGTTAAACAGAAATGCTGCACTCAGAATTATGTCTACTGCTTATCCAACGAACAAAAAGCAAGCATTAAAAAAGTAAGCCTTTTCCCTGCAGAGCAGCTTAATCAGGGAGAGTGAGTGGTGTAAAGTGGGTGAATTCTTCTCCAGGGCCTTAACTATTGCAGAGACTCAGTTCAACCTATGGGGGTGTATAACAGAAACATGAAACCTGAGAGCTGCCATTGTTGGGTAACAATGTTCTCTAACTGTGCCTTAGGCATTGACATGATAATCCAAGGGAGAAAAGCACTAATTATAAGTGGCATAGACGTGGACAATTTCTACATGCTTCAACACCTCTTGATAATAGTTAATCCTGTCTGCTCTTTGCACGTGAACATTCCGTTGTTGGTCATTTTCGCCATGACAGAAATGGTCCCCTGTGTTTCCGTGGGCTTGTAAACTTAGCCTTCCTGAATAGGGTTGGAGACATCAAAAGGGTATCTCTTGGTACCTGTTGTTTCATTTTGTTCGATAGTTATGGACCAACCCCTATAAAAGGATTCAGAATTTTCGTAGTATGTCTTAAGACTGAATTGGAAGCCTGTTTCCTTTATTCAATTCAACTTAACAAAGAGGGTATTACATGTCAGACATTGTGAAACATATAACTGAAGGAATATTACTTCCCAAAGATTGACCCTCAAAATCAGTACACCTTACTAATGATGCCTTGTTTTTTGGAAGGTCATGAAGGTGTGGATCAAGGTAAGAATGGATTAAAATTAAATAGAACCAATAAGAAAATATAAAAGTACATTTGCACTTAGTAAGGATAACCAATAATTCATGAAATGTTGTTTATTTCATTTATTTATATGTATGTGTATGTGTATGCTTATACTGGGTTTTGGTGAAATATGTGTTCCTTACAGTAGGTTGGGGATAAAATATTTGAGAGACACTGTGCTAATGCACCTTATCAGGCTGCCTGGTGCCTCTGTAGCTTGGGTTCTTGATAGGGCTTAGGTTCATCCGCTTCATGTGCTTGCATGAAATTTGGAAGATATGATGGCTAGTTTTATGTGTCAACTTTACTGGGCCACAGAAGTCCAGATGCTTGGTCAAACATTTTTCTGGTGTTTTGTGATGGGAAATACTTGAGTCTGTACAGTGAGTAAAACAGATTATTTTCATAATGTAAATGCACCTTATCTAATCAATTGAAGGCCTGAATAGAATAAGGATGATTCTCCCATGGATACTAGGGAATTACTCTTGCCTGCCTGAATGTCTTTAAACTGAGACATTGGCCTCTTCCCCAGACTCAAACTGAAACAGCAGCTCTACCTGAGATTCAAGCCTGCCAGCCATTGGACAAGAACCACGCCATCAGATCTCGTGTGTTTCCAGCTAGCCAACTCATCCTGCAGATCTTGGGACTTGTCACCGTCCACATTTATGGGAGCCAATTTCTTATAAGAAATAAATAAATAAATAAATAAATAAATAAATAAATAAGTAAACAAACAAACAAACAAACAAACAAATAAATAAATATAAATACATAAATATAAATATATATTCATATTCATATGAATATATAAATATAAATATAAATATAAATATAAATATAAATATAAATATAAATATAAATATAAATATAAATATAAATATAAATATAAATATATAAATATATAAAATATACAAATATATTATAAGCTATAATATATATTATATATATATGAGAAACAGAAGTTTTCTCTGTTGAATCTTACTAATTCAGAAGGTGAAAACTATTATCTATTGGTTCTACAGCTGTTTTTTGTTGTTGTTGTTTACAAACACAATGTGGTAGACATTATTCTAATAGAAAAAAAATAGCACCCAACGTTCCATACCTTAATGCTGACAACCCATGAAAATGAAGAGATACCATTTCTATAGTCGTGTTGTATTATAGAGAGAGATTTTCTGGATCAACCTAGTATCATCATGAACCCATGCTTCATACACCCATGCAAAGCAGAGTGTTTTCTCTGGCTGGCCATCCCACAATCTGAAAATAAAGACCTCACTTGTATAACTGCAAGGAACTTAATTGTCCAAAACCCAAATAATCTCAGAAGTAGATTTCTCCAGATAAGAACCCCACCTACTGACACTTGACTCTTACCTAGTGATACCCTAGGCCTAGAACAACAGTGAGTCTGCCTGGACAGACCAGTGAGTCTGCTGGGGTTATTCTGGCAAGACAATTCTGCAGTGCTGTCTTTGGATTCTGGGAGTGCAGTGTACACCCCACTTAACTATCACTTCTCCTGATGTTTTGAACACACAATTCCTCATATTAAGTCACTGCTTGGATAGAAGGTAATTTCTGCCATATGCTACTGAAATTTGACGATTGTACTTCCACATATCTCCTACTAGTTAAATGCAATGATACCTGTAGCTTATTTCGAACTCAAGTAAAGCAAAACAAAAAACTCTAAAGAAGGGGCCACTCCTTACTTCTTGAAAATACCTCTTCTTTTGTTTTTGATAACATTTGACTCTCCTGGTTTCTCTTTTATATTCCCTCTACTAATTTTCATTCTATTTTCCTGCCTCATTTCCATTCATCAAGCATGCATTGAGCACGTACTAGGTTGTAGGCACTGTATACAAAGAACAGAGGTCTTATCTAGAACTAATAATGGATCTTGTTATCCAGGGATTTGCCACTGTGCAAACAAATTAACTATACTGAGTTGATAACATCTGTAATAGAGGTGGATAAATGTACCCTGGAATTGCAAAGAAGAAAACACATGAGTCTCTGGGGCACCCAGGGAGTGCTTTGCAAAAATGAGAGTCACTTGAAGAGAGTCTTCTAGAGAAGGCATATTTCAAATCGACAGAGTAAGGAAGGGCATTCCAGGCATGAAAAAAAATAAATAAATAAAAATAAAAAAAAAAGAGGAAGACACAGAAGTTTGAAAATGTGACACATTAAAGGAGTAGCAAAGTTTCCTTTGGATGGATTTCTTGGGGGAATGGGAGGTTGGTAAAGAGTGAGGATTGGTGTAGAAGGTGACATATGAATTGGATCCTAGAAACAGTTTACAGGAGATAGTTATTGTGCCCGAATGACTTTGATGACTACCCATTGTACTCAAATAAACCTGAAGACACTTCTTGGCTTAGTTAGAAGGTTGCTCATCATCTGTTTAATTCTATAAGGTTAATCTCATCCTATGTTCCTCTTCTCTACCAACCATTCACTCATTTACTCATTTATTTATTCAGTCAGTCAGAGAGGGTATGTGTGGGGTGCATATCACGAAGAATGTGAAAGTCATTATAAGGACTTTGACTTTTATTTTCAATGAGATGGAAAGTCAGTTGAGTAGTCTGACCAAGTTCATATTTTAGTTTTATTTATTTGTTTATTTATTCATTCATTCATTCATTTACTTACTTACTTACTTACTTACTTACTTACTTACTTACTTACTTATTTATTTATTTATTTATTTATTTATTTATTTATTTATTTATTTATTTAATGAGAGTGCCCACAGGGGGATAGAGAGACAGAGAGACAGAGAGACAGAGACAGAGAGAGAGAGAGTGAGAGTGAGAGAGGGAATCTCAAACAGGCTTCATGCCTAATTCATGCCTAGCACAGATCCTAATGCACGTTCTGACCCCACGAGCTCATGATTTCTGGATCATGACCTGAGCCAAAATCAAGAGTCAGATGGCTAACCACCTGAGCCGCCCAGGTGACCCTAATTTATATGTTAAACAAATCACTCTGACTACTGTCTGGGGAGCAGGATGGAGTGGGAAGCAAGCATACAAGCAACAACAACAACACAATAAGGAGGTTACTATAGTAATCCTGAAATAACTGTAGGTTGAATAAGGATGCAAGAAGGGCACATAGTGAGAAAAGTATGATCATGTGTATATTATAAATGTGGATATAATAGGATTGCTTGTGGTTTGAATATAAGGTATGAGAAAAACAGATATAAAACATGATACCAAGTTTGTTTTTGTTTTTGGTTTTGTTTTTGTTTTTGTTTTGTTTGTTTGTTTTTTTGGGGCTGGACCACAGGTTGGTGGTAGTTTTAAGTTGTCTGTTAGAGATCATGGGTTTTAGGGGAAACATCAGGACTTGCTTTTTTTAACATTGTGAGTTTGAGATGCTTATCAGACATCCAAGCTGCATTTTTGTGAATGCAGTTAGATATAGGCATCTGGAGTTTAAATTAAGAAGTTTCGTGTGGACTCTAGGCTGGATTACTTAGTATGAGATCGCATGAGATCAGCTAGGGAGTGAGAATGGATGAGAGAGAAGACATGCAAGGACTGAGCTCTGGGGTCTCTAACTCTTAAAGTACTGCAAGATGTGGAAAAACTAGCGAAGGAAACTAGACACAGTGCCCACTGAAGGAGTAGGCGAGACATGAGGAGGGTCTCGAGTCCAGGAAGCCTGGTAAGGAATGTGTTTCAAGGAAGGAGGTATCAAATTGGTCAAGTGCTGATGGCAAGTCAAATAGGATGAGGTCAAATAAATGATCATCATGGTCACATGGGGGGGTCAGTTGGTTAAGTGTCTGACTCTTGGTTTCACCTCAGGTCATGATCTCATGATTTGTGGGTCCAAGCCCCAGGTGGGACTCCATGCTGACAGTGTGGAGTCTGCTTAGGATTCTCTCTATGCCTCCATCGGTCTCATATCCTCCCCTGCTCACTCTCCCTTTCTTTCAAAATGAATGCATACACTTTAAAAACTACTAAAATATAAATAATCACTGTGTTTTGCAAAGCGGATGTCATTGACCTGTGATGAGAACCGTTTCAGTAGCACCGGGGAAAATCCGAATTGGAGTGGATTCAACAGAGAATTGGAGGAGAATGACTGTAGACAGGGAGGAAGGCAATTCTTTCAAGGAGCATTGTGACAAAATGTGGGAGAAAAATGAGGCAGCAGTGGGAAGGGAAGGGAGCAGGGTCAAGAGAGGGCTTTGGTTTTTCTTTCTAAAATTTGAGAAATAAAAGCATTTTTGTAATTTCCATATTGCTGATGGAAATGATGATATGGCAGAGTGGGGGAGAACTGCTGACAGAAATGTTCTTAACAGGGCGAGAGTGGCTTCAGTCTAGTGTCCAAAAGATAATTGGCCCGGAGAGGAATGAACAGATCCTTCATATTAATGTTGGTGAGAGCAGAGCACAAGGGAATAGGTGTAGATGGAATGGTAGATGCGATAGGTGATTTTGCAAATTCTCTTTTCACTGACCTGGTTTTCTCAGTGCGGTAATAGGCAAAGTTATAAGACCAGAGTGAAGAAGGGTTGGGAACAGTTGGAAGTTTGCGGAGAAGGAAGTTGTGAAATAGAGGTCTAGGGGTGTGAGTAAGTAGCCTTCTGACCTCACTTTGGTCAGTGGCCATCAAGTAACTTTTGTGCTGCTTTTCTCCAATTACATTGGATGTTGCTATGCGTAGGAAGTAGATTGAACTCCCTGCGGTTCCCCACTTCTTTACCTTTGCATAGGTAAGTTTGCATCTGCCTGAGAAGCCCTCTCTACCCTAATCACTCATATTTCAAATTTGCCTCAACCATTACTTACTTAATCCCACCAGGCAGAGTGAATTAGTCCCTTCTTGGAACTCTTGTGGTACCATGGGCAGTACCCTGTACTGTAATTTTTGCCATATTGTAATGATTTGTGTCCCTGTCTCCCTAGATAATTTGGCCACTCCTTGAGGGTGTCAATTTGGTCATTGCACTTCCTCGTATACAGTTTGACTTGTGGTTAGGCTTTGTTAATTGCCAATTGAATTGAATTGAATTGAGTTGAGTTGAATTGAGTTGAATTGAATCGAATGTATTGAATTGAATTGAATTGAATTGAATTGAATTGAATTGAATTGAATTTCATGGAGAGAATTAGCAGAAGGGATTGGCAGGTAGGAAGGGCAGAGCCTAGAAAGAGTGGTGACATTTAGAACAAGACTTGTCTGATCTATAAGGAGGGGAACTCCTGCTCATGAGAGTGGGAAAGGTAACTGTTTACTCACCTGTAGTGGTGGAGTGAATGGAGCCGAAACCCCAAATGGACTTCTGTAAATTGTGTCAACAATTCTTACTTCTATCGTGTTTGCGTTGAGGACCAAAAGAGTTCATATATGCAGAAGGATTTTGTACATAAAAATGTGCTGCATAATGTAAGATACTCTTTCTCACAACACTCTGTGCCAAGATTAAAGAAATGTGTTGATTTTATATATTTTACTAAAGGATAGCGTGTATAACAGAGGAAGAGAAGGATGGGTTTAAAAAAATGATTATAGTTATACTCGTCTTGTTGACCTTTCTGCTCTTCAAAGTCTCTTTGGAAGATATCATCCTGGTCTCTTTCAGTTACAGATGCCTCTTATTGTCTCTGAGACAATAGCCCTAATATGATCTAATTTGCTAAGCCAGGTGGTGTGGAAGACAGAGAAAACGGCCAGCTCATTCTGCAGGAAGCAGCATATAAGGAGCCCACTGATCTGACAGGCTTGTGTCACAATGCACCAGTGTGGGAATTGCCCAGGCTCAGAAAAGGCCAGTTTTTCGCAACATTATACAACTCAAGAGAACTTTCTAACACAGAGGCAATGTTCACAGTTCCACAGAAAACACATGTCTGATTCTTGATGCTGACTAGAAGTCAGCCAGTTATTTTAACACAGGTTATAACTCTCACTGGTTTCACTTCACTTTCCCTTAAGTTTCAGGTTTCTTAAGGGCAGGGACCATGTTCTGGGCTTCATAACCTCTGCCCACACTTGTCTACCATGGTATTTCATGGGCGTTCCGTTATCATCTGTTATTCATTGGGTTTTTTAGTAGGTGTCAGGCAGCTTTCATGGTGACCACGTATTGGCAGATCATCAAGAGAGTGGCAATAGTGGAGCTTTCTCTACTATATGAACCACATGTTATTATCTTAAAATTCCTGGAATATATGTATGATGTCCTGTATGAATGATTGTGAGTTTGTGACACTCATATTCTACTCCTTTTTCCCAACAGTTTAAAATACGTTTATGGCAGTTTACCTTCCTTTCATTCCCTAACTTAAAATATTTTACTTCTTTGGCTTTGGACTACCTGCCTACATGCTAAAAGATGCAACACTAGAAAACATGATTGCATTTTGATGTGTTCTTAGCAGGCTGCCTTAATTGCCAGCTCTGTTGGGTGGGTTGGATATCTCTGCTACTTCTGGCAGGATCTTCTGAGATGCAAGTATATTTCTTGGGCAAAGTAGCATGTTGAGTCCATCATCATTTGGAGTGAAACTCAGTCTACGTCCAGTAGAGTTGGTCCTATTGGTCACATGAAGGAATGAAAACCAGGCCGTATTCGTTTCGATGTCATAACATTCTGGGACGTGTAGTGATGCCCATGAGAAAAAAAAAAAAGAATCAGACAGGGGACTCCATTTAAGAGACGTCTCAGCAAGCAGAATCAAGATGCCAGAATGAGGAACAAAGATAAATGCTGTCTAGGTTGTAGAGGTTGGAGACATTGCTCCAGCAGAGAGAAAGTTCCTTCAGGGTTAAGGGAGAGGCTGGATAGTGATCCTCAGGCCCCTTGTTACCACCTCCAGGCCATGATCTTTCTACTCCCCTGAAATTCCTGCCTTCACCTCCTTAGTCCATCTATTCAATCCCAGAGCGCCACCCTTTTTTTCATGGACATTTCTGGAATCCCTTCCTACTCTTCTTTCTCCTCATGTTGCTCCTGCCTCTGTTGTGGGCAATTTCAGAATCCTGGTAAAATTGCTCTAGCAATGTAGCTTCAGTGTTCTTTAAATTCTCTGGCTCCCACAACCTTAAGAGTCAGTTTCCTCCAGTAGCTAACTTCCGTGATGGTGCTCTGAGCTCTATGATCATCCAGATGTCTCCTGCTAGAATGTGAAATTTAACGTGCCAATATCTCAGAAGACAACCTCCCCTAACCAGGTGTCTCACTACTTGACTTCACAACTTCTCTTCTTCAGCCTGATAGAGACTTGTGGTCCCTACTTCCTCCCTCTCATTTCCCTGTATATCATCCCTTGTGGCTCCACTTCCCTTCCTAATTCAGTGTATACACCTCAGTATGTCACTTTGTGTTGGAACCTCCTAGTCCTCTGCTGCATCGGCTCTGGTGGCCTTGAAGCTTGGATGAGTCCTCCTCTCTGTCAGCCAATCCTCTGTCTCACTCAGCCCAGTGAACTGTTACAGGGACTCACAGTCACTAGGGTCACTCACTATGATTTTATGGTTGCTGATGGCAACCTACCCCCACAGCTTCTTGCCAATCTTAAGCGGTCTTCTCCCCACAGCAGCTATTCCATACCTCCATCATTTCCCTCAACCTATCTTTTTCACCTTTCCCTGGGAAATGACTCTTATTTCATAGATAGAACTTCGATTGTAGACACTTTCAAACTCTCACTCAGACCTCATAATCACACCTTTCAACACAACTTTCAACCCCAACCCCAGTATGAGAGACAAAAATGTTCCTATTCCCACTCTAGATTCATTAATTCATTCGGCAGTCACTGAGAGCCAACTGAGTCCTACGAAGCACTGTGCTATATGCTTGGGACATTAGAGATGAGGAGGCAGACCCTACTCACAAGGCGCTTACAATCACAAGGAGCTTACAATCATGTAGGGGAGGCAGATATTATGGTGTAATGATCCCAAGATGCATGGAGCATTAGGAGAGTGTGAAGGGAAAATCCATGTAACTCAGCCTTCAGGGGAAGGAGATGAAGTGTTGTATGGGACTTTTCAGGTGGCGTGCTATCTTGAACTAATCCTTAAAGAGTGAGTAGGTATTAATTAGGCAAGGTTGGAGTAGGAAGGACACAAGAGGTTCAGGCATTACACAGTAGAGAAAAATCACACTGAATATAGGGAGAGGGTATAAATAGGGTAAAAATAGGAAATTGAGTCATTCCGATTCTTGACTGGGTCCTACACTTTGTAAAGAGGTCATCTCACAAAGAACCTCAAACGATCACATTTTCCCACAATTTCCTTCTGCATTTTTTATTCTTTATCCTAGTGTAATTCCTCTCCTTCCCTCACCAGTATGATTCAATTAGTAACTCACTTCTGTGGATACTATGGCAACCACATTTCCTCTATGCCGCACCCTTCTGTATCTTTGCTTGGCATCAGTGGAGCCTCATGATGGAGCTCATATCTCTACTCCCCTTAGAGTGGACTTTGGAACATGCAAAAGTTATTACATCACTGCCTTCCAAGCTGTGGTTCCCCCACACTCCAGCATGATAGAAAACACCTTTCCCATCCACACCCTGCCCCCACCTTTGCATCCTTACTGGTCCTGGGCCAATTGCTCATGCCCTTAGACTCCCGCATGATCAACTATCAGCAAATTCCTTAATATGCCCTATTGTTTTATACCTAGATGTCTTCCCCATCACCATGGGTATGTTTTGATGCAGCATCTTAATTGGTACATATTTTAATGCAGGCTAAAATAACTATCAAGTATCTAACCTATTCTCTCTTTTTTTTTTTAATTTCCCAGATAACAAGGGTAATAGATGCTTTTTTTTTTTCATTTTAAAAATTCTATTATTGAAGTATAGATTACATACAGTGTTATTTTAGTTTCAGGTGTGTAAAATAGCGATTTGATAATTCTATACATTATTCAGTGCTCACCATGGTAAGTGTAATCACCATTTTTCACCATATCATGTTGTTATAATATGAACTATATTTCCTGTGCTGTACTTTTCACCTCTGTAAGTTATGTACTTTATGACAGGAAGTTTGTAACTCTTAGTCACCTTTCCCTATCTTACACACCCCACCCACTTCTCTTCTTGTAACCACAAGTTTGTTCTCTGTATTGAAGAATCTGTCTGTTTCTTTCTTTGTTTTGTCTTTTAGCTTCTACATAAAAGTGAAATTATATGGTATTTCCTTTTATCGGAATAATCCCACATAGCATAATACCCTCTAGGTTCCCACATGTTGTTGCAAATGGCAAGGTTTTATTCCTTTTTTTACAATGAAATTATATTCCATTCTATGGACACTACATTTCTTTATGTATTCATCTGTTGACAGACACTGGGGCTGGGTTATCATAAATAATGCTTTAATAAACACAGAGGTGCATGCGTCTTTTCAAATTGGGGTTTCCCTTTTCTTTGGGTAAATACCCAGTAGTGGAATTATTGGATGATGTAGTATTTCTGATTTAATTTCTTGAGGAACCTGCATTCTGTTCGCTAGAGTGGCTGCACCTATTTACATCCCCACCAAGAGTGCATTGGTGTTACTTTTTCTCTTACCTTCTCACCAATACTTGTTATTTCTTGTCTTGCTGATACCAGGCAGAGTAGGGAGGGGAGGAAGTTGGGATCCAAATTGCAATATTGAAATATCAGAGGAATGTTATTGTCATATTCATAAACTTCCCTATACGTATCCTAAGGAAAACTTTTTTTTCTTTGACGAGCTTTTTAAAGGTAATATACACATGGTAAAAATTCATATAGTAGCAAAAAAAGTTATTCAGTGAAAGTAAATCTACGTCTTCTCTAGGCCTCCATTATCCTTCCCCAGAAGAAGACCACCTTTAACAGTTTGTAGGGTTTTTTTTCCAGAATCTCAAAGTATATAATATGCATATTATGGTATATGCATACCTCACATGAAAAAATATATATATATTAGGCATATATATATATATATATATATATATATATATATATATATATAGTACCAAGATATTATCTACAGCTCTCCATTTTATAGATACATGATTTTTGTGATTGTTAAAAGGTATGCCATGCCATTTGCCCTCTTAAAAATTAAAGTGTCTGGTCCAATGGGACATTATTTTTTAAATATACTTCATGGTATTCCTACCCTGGCTGCATTGGAGGTATTTAATCTGTCCCCTGTTTATGTGTATTTAATTTGTTTCTAGTCTACGACTATAGACTATATATGCTGCAGTGAACATATGTTTGTGTACATATGCAGTGTACATATGTTTGCCTGCCAGAGTCCAGCAGAGTGTGGGTGTTGCCTCTAAAATCTTACCTGGAAAGAGTTTAATGGGGGAACTGTGAACACAGGTGCTGGCGAGATAAAAGGGCTCAAAACTAAGTGGTCGAGTTCTTGGGGACTAGCAAGAGAAGAACTTCACCTCTCCCAGGCACCAAGGGACAAGGAAAGGACAAGTGTTACTAGAAGCCAATGAGCCCACAGCTGGGAGAGAAGCCACCTAACAGGAGATGTGGCCATGGACTGAGGAATAAGCCACTGCCAAAATTCCAGAGTTCACAGTACATATAATGACTGCTTTTCTTTTGCTCTCTGGCTACCTATTAGTATACCTGCCAACGATGGATGGAAGCCAGAGGACAAGAAAGCCTAAACGATGCAGTCCATGGAGGTCAGCTTACTGGCAGGCATAAGATGATCAAAAATATATCTGCAAGGATGAATGGAGGATTAGCAGTCGCTGGCTTAATATTGTTTGACTTATAGTTATTGGACTTCACAAGGGTGTGAAAATGATAGCATTGTTTACAAATTGTACTTTCAAGAGCATCTGGCTGGCTCAGTGGTGTAAGCATCTGACTTTAGTTCATGTCAAGATCTCACGGTTCATGAGTTCAAGCCTGCCTCAGGCTATGCTGACAACTTGCATCCTGGGGCTGACTTGAGATTCTGTGTCTCTCTCTGTCTCTCTGCCCCTCCCCTGCTCGCACTCTTTCTCTCTCTCTTTGTCTCCAAAACTTGAATAAACTTTAAACGTTTTAAAAGATAAATTGTACTTCAAGTTTAAATTTTTGACCTCTCCCAGTGCTAATGAGATGCGATACGACCCTCTCCTGTGATGCCTGGCAGAGCAACCAGCCACAGCTCCCAGTCCACCACATGATCATGGTGGTGAGCAATCTATATGCTTACAGCCATTCTGTACTCACACAACCGTTGTGTTTATGCTTTCAACACAGTATTCACTGAAATACATGAGACAGTTAAACTTTAATGTAACATAGGCTGTGTGTTAGATGATGTCTCATAGTTTCAGCTAATGCAACTATTCTGAACACACATAATAGAGGCTAGACTAAACTATGATATTCAGCACATTATGTGTGTTAAATGCATTTTTGACTTAGCATAATTTCAACTCACAATGGTTTTATCTAGAGGTGACTCCATCCTAAATCAAGGATGATTTGTAATGTAAAAATCTTGGGAAATTTCCTAAAACTGGAATTGTGGTATCAGTAGGACAGAAAGAACCTCTTCCACATCCATTCCTCCACCTCCTTCCTTTGCTGGTTATTACCAGCGCTTAGCTGTGCCTACGGGCACTCGGAATTAGGACTACATACCCCAGCTTCCCTTGCAGCCAAAGCAATATAAGAGGAAGTGTCATGTGGCAGCTTTTCTGAGAAAGTTGAGACAGCTGTGTGCCTGGTGTCCTTTATTTTTTCTTTGATGTCATTCACATGCGGCCTTGGATCCTGAACTCTAGGGCCAAACCATTTGGATGGAAAGTGAACTGAGATTCTTCCAGCAAGAGCTGGTAGGAACTAGATTTCTTTGCACTTCATAGACTATAGCTGCCCAGTCAGACTTGAGCTGTATACCTCCAAATTTCACTTATTTGGGAGAGAAATCCACTTGTACCCTATTGAAATCATAGTTCTTCCTTGTTCTGTGTTGTAGGGAAAAACCTAACCCTCATGAAGGTATACAGATAACAGGTATAAATAGTTTGAATTTTTATGGGTTTTGTCAAGTTTGGTATTTTGAACTGAATTTTTAATACTGATTTGAACTCAGCTACTCCATTCACAACACATGACTTAATCTTCTTGTGCCTCTGATTTCTCAGAGGGGTAGTAATATAAAGCACTCTATTTGGTTGTTATGAGGAATAATTAAATTAAAATATGTGAAAGAGGTCAGTGTCTGTCCAACATGCCAAACACTCAATGAATGTTATTACTGTTATTTTTACCATTATCATGTTTAACTGTCTTCCAAACAAGAGGTACCAGTTAGCCAATTACATTTCTGAAATGCCTTTTTCCTCTTCCCTTATCTATAGTGTGCATTACCAAAGTTTTTGTCCAATAGATGAGTAGTAGTATTTCATTTTTATTTACAATTGCTTTCTAAAATTGTGGTTGTACATCTTGACATTGTTTAAAAGTCATTTACGCTTGTTTTCTGGTGAACTTCCTTTTTCTTTCCTCTATTCCTTCTATTGGATTTTTGTTTTGTTTTACAGTGTGGCTTAAAAAAAAAAGCAATACAAGCATTATGGGAATTTGTCTTCTGTGTTTCTATTGGTGGTGCAAATATTTCCACTAATTTTCATTTGCCTTTATTTTCTTTTTTTTTTTCTTTTTTTAAAGTTAATGTTTATTTATTTTTTGAGAGAGAGAGAGTGCGAACAGGGAAGGAGAAGAGAGAGAGGGAGACACAGAATCTGAAACAGCCTCCAGACTCTGAGCTGTCAGCAAAGAGCTAGATGCAGGGCTCAAACCCACAAACCATGAGATCGTGACCTGAGTTGAATTTGGACGCTTAACCTACCAAGCCACCCAGGCACCTCACTTTATTTTTTTCTTTTTCCCTTTTTTTTTTTTTTTTTGGCTTTATTTTTTCTTTACAAAATTAAAAAAATATATATATTCAATATAATAAAAATGATCCTTCTCTACTATCATTACATCTGAGCTTAATATCCACCCCTATTTTAGAAAGATCGTTGTCATTCTGTATTATAAGAATAATTCCCCCATGTTTTCTCCTAGGTCTTCATAGATTGACTTACATAAAAAAATATCTTCTCCATTTGTAATAAAACTGGGGGAGGCAGTGAGATGAGATTTAAAGTGATTCTGCAGATGACTGTGTTGGAGCGTCGGCAAAAATGAACGCTTTGACACATAAATCCTACCTAAGAAAGTTATAGTTTCCTTTGATCCACATAATAGATACTTCTTAAACAAAGCATGTGGGAAGCCATCCTCCTTGCAGGTATGGGGTAAGCTTGCCTCCTGGGCTTTTTTTTTTTTTTTTTTTTTTTACTCTTGGGGGGAAACGCATCGGTTGTTTATAATGGAATTTTGTATTTCCAGGTTAAGGTGCTGCCAGGTACATCCTAACTAATTTACAGTTTGTAAGACTGCCTCTCACACATCGCTTCCTGGTAGTAGGCAAAATTTCTTTCTCTGCAACCAGGACCATACTGCCACTTGTTCACAGGTTAAGTAATGATGCCAAGACATTTTTATGCCTATGCTACCAATGGCCCATCTGTGGACAAGTGCAGGCAGATACTGCCTACCTTTTAAGGCCAAGGAGGTATTGAGCCCAGGGCCTTCCACTGGGCTCCACCATTGTTTCTGCTCTCTCTGGTGTTTGTCAGTTGTGATCATCACGGTTGAGAACACACCCTCTAGAGTAAAACTATCTGACTATGTACTTCCATCTTGAGCTATAGGGAAACAAATAAAGTCCCTTTACCTTTTTTGTTCTTTGCTTTCTCTTTTGTGAAACGGACATTACCACAGTGTGGAAATTAAATAAGTAAATAAATAAATACGTAAGTGCTTAAAAAATCTTAGCAACAAGTGCTCAGTAAATATTAAGAAGGCTTATCCCAATAGAGAATAGAAAAATAACTTTCTTGTTTTCTCCTAGGATTTTATAGATGCATTTTTATAAGAAAACATATAACATTGGTAACAATATTATAACATATAATAATATGAAATTATACAAATTAAGACACGTATGAGAAAAGTACTGAAACTTCATGAATAGTATCATTGTTACTATTATTCGAATAATGCATTTGCTTTCAAAGGTTCACTTAGCTATATACTAAATTTGCATATGCTTTGAACCTAGTTCTGGATTCTCTATGACGATTCATTCATTGGGCTTAGCCACATTTGCTTTATAACATAATTTATCATCTGGTAGAACTCACCTAATTCATATGCTTCCTTTTCAGAAACTGTTTTCTGGATCAGCTTGAATTTTGATATTTATACAAAATCTTAGAACCAGCTGATCTGATTTAAAAAATCCATATTTTATTGGGCTTGCAACAAATTTACATAGTAATTTAGAGATGGTTGGCATTCTTACAATAATAACTTTTCCTATTCCAACACAAGGAATGTTTATATTTAAGCTTTTTTAAATTTTTTTTATTTAAAAATTTTTTTTAACGTTTATTTATTTTTGAGACAGAGAGAGACAGAGCATGAATGGGGGAGGGGCAGAGAGAGAGGGAGACACAGAATCGGAAGCAGGCTCCAGGCTCTGAGCCATCAGCCCAGAGCCCTACGCGGGGCTTGAACTCATGGACCGCGAGATCGTGACCTGAGCTGAAGTCGGACGCTTAACCAACTGAGCCACCCAGGTGCCCCAAGCTTTTTTTTTAAATATCTCTCAGAAGAGTTTAAAGTTTTCTGAAAGGCTTATTCACATATTTCTTTCATGTCTCTCGTTAAGTTCCCTCCTTCCTTCCTTCCTTCCTTCCTTCCTTCCTTCCTTCCTTCCTTCCTTCCTTCCTTCCTTCCTTCCTTCCTTCCTTCCTTCCCCCCTTCCACCTCCTTCTCCTTTTACTTCTGTTATAGCAAATGGTGCCAATTCTCTGACTATAATTCTAATTATTTCTTGTTCGTATGGGAGAATGATAAATTGTTTACCTTGTGAGCCTGGATCATATAACTTCATCAGGAAGACTCATGAAAAATCTGATCTCCCTTCCTTCATCGCAGTTACGTATAATTGACATTTGTTGGAAGGAGATAAACAGAGTCAAGAGAATTTCAGTCTTAGAAGAGAAGCCCCTGAGGTGAGAGTAGCCTGAGAGAGCAATTGGAGAGGGAACAAATGTGACCCAGAGAGGAGCTCACTGAACAATGTGATTGGGATAACCCCCCAAAAGCAGGTTGATTAGGAATAGCACCAATCAGTAATTGTCAGATATGATCAAAGCTGTACAAGGGCCACTTTAAAGTGTTAGATGTTTTCCTTTAACCAAGAAATTATAAAGTTACCCAAGATAAAATCAGTAAAATTAAAGCATTTTTCTTTTAAACAGAAAATTCAAGGAAACCAAATTATTAAAGGAAAACATGGTAACATTATAGAGCTTTTTGTTATGAAAAAATCCTATGTACATATGCCAATAAAATAGACAATGAATGTTTTGGAGGCAATGTAAATGACTACACTGGTTTAAGAAAAAGCAGCAAGAGAATGAAAGCGATGCGAGTCATTTCTTTGAAAAACTAGAATAACCCCATAAGTCTAACACTGGAGCAAATGCGTAAGACTTGGGGACCAGCTAGCCTGGCTGAGATGTTTCTTGCCAACACTTACTTAGTTCTTACTCATACCAGGGGAGGTTCTGAACATTTCACAAGTAATTCATGTCATTCTCCTAAGGGCCCTAGGAGGGAGGGGTTACTATTAACCTCCTTTTACACATCAGCAAATTGAAGAAGTTCAGAGGTTAAGGAACTTGTCTGCTCCCAAGGTCAACACAGGTGGCATGTGATGGAACTGAGAGGTGGCATGAAATAGTGTCCTCTAGTGCCAGCGTACCCAAGTTTACATCCTGTCTCACCAGTACTAGGTGTATGATCATCGGCACAGTTTTTTTTTAATGCTTTTGTGCTTTAGTTCTCATATATGTAAGACCAAGAGATGAATATAATAATCATATAAAGAGTTTAGAACAATATCTGAAACATAGCAAACACCCCTTATATAGAATCCTATTATTACTGCTATTATTATTAAAACAGGACAGGACAGAGAATACCTAAAAAGACATAATAACACATATGCAAACAAATGAATTTCCTGATACCTAAAATATCAGAAAATCCAGTAATTTATTTAGGTGCTCTAAAGTTTTTTTTTTTTTTTTTTTCTTTTCTTATAAATTGAATTTATTTTTAAATATTTTACGTTTTTTAAACAGTATCTTATTTATTTTTGAGAGAATGCAAGCAGGGTCAGAGAGAGAGGAATAGCATATCTGAAGTGGGCGTGATGCCTACACCAGTGACCCAATGTAGGGCTTGAACCCACGAACTGCGAGATCATGACCTGAGCCAAAGTTGGATGGTCAACCAACTGAGCCACCTAGAAGCCCCTATTTTTTCACATATAGTGTTATATTAGTTTCAGATGTACAATATACTAATTCAGCAATCCCTTACAATACCCAGTACTCATGGCAACAAGTGCACTCCTTAATCCCCATCACATATTTCACTCACTACATCTGCACCCCCCCCAACACTGGTAACCATCAGTTTGTTATCTATAATTAAGTGTATGTTTCTTGATTTGTCTATTACTCTTTTTCCCCAACTTTTGATCATTTGTTTAGTTTCTTAAATTTCACCTATGAATGAAATCATATGGTATCTGTCTTTCTCTGACTGACTTCTTTTGCCTAGCATTATACTCTCTAGCTCCATTCATGCTGTTGCAGATGGCAAGATTTCATTATTTTACATGGCTGAGTGCTATTCCACTGTGTGTGGGTATTATACATAATATACCACATCATATAATTATGTGTGTATAATACCACATTATAATACCACATCATATATACATACTAAATCTTTATCCATTCATCATTTGATGGACGCGTGGCTGTTCCTTATCTTTGCTATTTTAGATAATGCTGCCAAAATTATCAGGGTTCTTGTATCTCTTTGAATTATCGTTTCTGTATCCTTTGGCTAAACACACAGTAGTGTGATTGCTGCAGTTGTATTTTTCACGTTCTGAGGAACCTACTATGTTTTCCACACTGACTGCACCAGTTTGCATTCCTATCAACAGTGCAAAAGTTCTTTTTCCATATCCTCATCAACACCTGTTGTTCATTGTGTTGCTGAGTTAGGCTATTCCAACAAGTGTGAGGTGGTATCTCATTGTCCTTTTGACTTGCAATTTCCTGATGGTAAGTGATGATAAACATGTTTTCACGTGTCTGTTGGCCATCTGCATGTCTTCATGGAGGAGTGTCTGTTAAGGTCTTCTGCCCATTATTTAATTGGATAATTTCGTTTTTCAGTATTGAGTTTTGTAAGTTCTTTATGTAGTGGATACTAATCCATTACTGGATATGTCATTTGCAAATATCTTGTCCCGTTGTGTAGGTTGCCGTTCATTTTTGTGGATTTTTTCCTTAGCTGTGCAGAAGCTTTTTGTGTGGATGCAATCCCAATAGTTATTTTTGCTTTTGTTTCCCTTGTCTCAGGAGATATACCTAGAAAACGTTTCTTTGGCTAATGTCAAACAATTACTGCCTGTGTTCTCTTCTAGAATTTTTATGGTATCAGGGTCAGAATTTATGTCTCTAATCCATTTTGGATTTATTTTAATGTGTTTTGTAAGAAAGTGGTCCAGTTTCGTTCTTTTCCATATTTCTGTCCAGGTTTCCAACACCATTTGCTGAAGAGAATACCTTTTTCCCATTTTATATGCTTTCTTCCTCTGTCAAAGATTAATAGACCAGATAGTTGTGGGTTTATTTCTAGGTATTCTATTCTGTGCCATTGGTCTACATTCCAATTTGTCCCAGTACCATGCAGTTTTGATTAACTACAGCTTTGTAGTATAACTTGATATCTGGAGTTTGTGATGCCTCCAGTGTTTGTCTGTTTGTCTGTCTGTCTGTTTGTTTGTTTAAGATTACTTTGCTCTTCAGGTTCTTTGGTGGTCCCATATAAAGTTTAGGACTGGTTGTTCTAGTTCTGTGAGAAATGCCGTTGGTGTTTTCATTGGGGTTACATTAAATATGTAGATCGCTTTGGTAACATAGACATTTTAACATTATTTGCCCTTTCAATCCATGAACATGGAATTATCCATTTCTTTGTGTTGACTTCAGTTTCTTTCAACCTTATTTAATAGGTTTCAGAGTATGGGTTATTCACCTCTTTGTATAAGTTTACCCCTAGATATCTTATTTTTTTTAGTCCAATTATAAATGGGATTGTTTCTTAATTTGTCTTTCTGCAGCTTCATTATTAGTGTATAGAAATGCAACAGGTTTCTTTGTGTTGATTGCATCCTATGACTTTACTGAATTCGTTCTTCAGTTATCACAGTTTTGTCCGTGGAATCTTTCAGGTTTTACAGTAGAGTATCATGTCCTCTATAAATCGAGACCATTTTTCTTCTTCTTTATTGATTCCATCGCCTTTTACTTCTTTTTAGTGTCTAATTGCTGTGGCTAGGAGTTCTAGTACTGTGCTGAATAAAAAAGTGGTGGGAGTGGATATCCTTGTCTTCTTCCTAAGCTTACGGGAAAAGCTTTCAGGTTTTCCCCATTAAGAAAGATTTTAGCTATGAGTTTTTCATAGATGGCCTTTATTATGTTGAGGTATTTTTCCTCTAAACCTAATTTGCGGAGGGTGTTTATCATGAATGGATGTTGTACTTCTTCAAATGCTTTTCCTGCAGCTATTGAAATGATAATGGGGTTCTTCTCCTTTATCTTATTGGTGTACTGTAACATGTTAATTGATTTGGGAATATTGGACTATACTTGCAAACTAGGAATAAATCTACCTCAATTGTGGTGAATACTTTTTTATAATGTATTATTACAGTCAGTATGCAAGTATTTTCTTGAGGATATTTGCATCTATGTTCATTAAACATATGGGCTTGTAGTTCTTTTTCTTAGTGGAGTAGTATTCTGATTTTGATATAAGGTTAATGCTGGTCTCCTAGAATGAAGTTGGAATTCCTTTGAGAAGAACAGGGAGTAACATTTCTTTAAGTTTATAGTAGAATTAATCTGGTCCTGGACTTTTGTTTCTTCAGAGCTTTTGGATTTCTAATTTATGTTTGAGATTCTATCTCACTGTCTCTGTGCCTCTCCTCTGTATTCTCCCTCTCTCTCTCTCTCTTTCTCTCTCTCTCTTTCAAAATAAATTACTTTTAAAAAGATAAGTTGAGCCATTTTAAAATCAAATACAATATCAGCAATTACGGCAATATTGTCAGATGGAATGATTTGAGAAACTTTTAAATATTGACATCAAACTTGTCATCCCAATTTTCAATAAATAAAAATTTAAGAGGTTTTTTTGCAAGATCGAATATCAAATCATACGTTGAAGGAGTTTTTTAAAAATCATATATTAAAGCATAACAATTTTTAGAATGAATGTTGGAAATAAAATTGTAAACAAAACAAAATACCTAATTTTTGATTAAACAATTTGATCACTCACTCACACCCACAAGACTCCTGAAGGAGTCCTAGTACTGATGCCCTTGTGTGAACTTCGCTGTTTCTGAAATGACCTCAGGTTACGGATGGGTGGCCCAGATTGCAAGCCAACAGAGGGGAGGGTCGTGGGGAGGTGGGGCTCTTAAAAGCCACGAACACGCCATCCTCTCCCGTGTGCCCTCTGCCCTCTCATCATCAGCCGTGATGAGTCGGGTGATGCTCTTCCTCTGTGTCCACAGGCTTAAGCCGTGTGTCCAACACGCCATGTGAGACTTGTGAGAAGACTCCCAAGTGCAAACAGCAGCAGGCGCTCAGGGAGGTCGCCTCGTCCCAGGCAGCCTGTGTTCCTTTGCCTGAGTGCCTGGACAAAGGCTGCCTCGGCCACATAGGGAACGATGGACTTGTGCAGCCTTAGCATTCTGTGCAGAGGTCCCAGGCAGGCCTGGAACTTAGAAAGGACTGAGATGAGCCTCACCTGCGAAGACGTGAGTGCTGGGGTACTCCTTACAGAGCAGTTGGCTGCTTGCCAGAGAGGTCTGTGCTAGGGATGGGGCAAAGCTCCACCAGCAACAATTGCACCCATCCCAGCGATTACTGTCAGGACTCAGGAGGGAAGGGACTGCACTCTTGTATTCTGGCACCTGACCGTCCCACATAAGCACCTCATTCACAGAGACCCCTGTGTCTCTCCTTGTCTCTCCGGCGGCTTACACACCCAATCCTGCACACACAGAGACACATGGCTACACAATCGCACGAACATATGCACGCTCACACTGCCAGCACCACCCCGGATCTCAGGCCCATTTTGCCACAGATGCCCACACACACTCGCAGGAACTCACGCTGGATCTCTGCCCTCACGCGTACTCTCTGCATGAAATCCCACTCATAAGCCTCGCTGCTGCCCACAACCCACACCTGCCCCTCCCCCTCACACATCTCCCATCCTGAGCCACTGTCTGAGGACAGGGCTCGGGGTCAAAGGAGCCCCGGGTGTGGGAGGAAGCAGCAAGGTATACTGGCATCGACTGTGAGAAGTCTGCCTACTCCTGAGTTCTCCGGGGACACGGGGCCTTAGCTCTGATCCTGACTGGAGGCTTTGCTGACTGGATTCTATCTCACCAAGGACACGACACCCCTCTGGGAGCAAGGGTCCTGGCTGAAACCCCCCAAGTCCTGGCCACACTGTACCAGAACCCAATGGACCAATTTGGTCCAACTGCGCAATCCCCTTCCCTGCCTTTCGGCTCTGGCCTATACAACAAGTCTCCAAATAACAGGTCTGTCTCTTCCTCCTCCTCCTTCCAGGCTCTGCCTGCCCAAGAAGGCAGGCCTCTGTGCACATGGCAACACCTGCCCCACACGAGTACTGCACCTCTCCTGCACACACAGAATCACCTGGGCAGCGGCAGGACAGTCACACTCAGGTCCCTTCCTCATCGTCCCTCCTCAGGTCCCCATACACACACACACACACACACACACACACACACACACACACACACAGAAGGGTTTTCAGCTTCCTGTATGTGTCCACATAAACATCGTGACAACTCTTCAAGGCTGCCACATGTGATCACTTCCCCAATTCTCTCCGGGGCACGTAGAAGACAGGAGACTCATCCACCCATCTCTTCTAGTGCTGGTGGCATCCTCCATTGTTTCTGCATGGGCAAAGATAGAAGCTCTGCGCCATTCATGCTCACACAGATGCAGAGCCCCTGACGCATGTGGGCACACGCAGACACATTTGCGTACATGCACACACACGCACCTCCACGCAACAGACACCAAGAATGATACGGGATATTTGCAAATACATCCCAGATGCTGTCACTCTTGTGCTTCACCCTTTTGTGATCCCCCTTGCTTTCTCACCCAGGGATTCATTTCCAGCCCCCAATGGCCTTGGACCAGTTCTAAGAATGGCTGTCGGGTTGCAGGAGGACATGGCGTGGTGGGGCACATGGAAGGAAGTGCGAGATTCTCACCACAGTGGTGCCTGGGGACACGGCAGCTCCTGACCCAAAGACTGGCAGGCAAATCCAGACTGAAGGAGCAGGGGGAAGCCCGGGACAGGGCGGACATCCACGGGGAGCATTTGTGGTGAAGCACTGCTCCTCCCGATTTGCTCTCCAAAGCCCCAGCCCACAGCACAACTGCATTTGGTTTGCAGGCTTCCACCCTCTGTATGTTTGTTGCTGAGTCTCTGCAGGTCCCCTGTCATCCTCCCACCCTCTCCCCATGCTACCTGTGTCCCTGTGTCGGCGGACCTTCCATTTGCAAGCCAATGTGTGGCCCACGTTCCCTTGCCCATACAACACGCAGGTCAACACACCGCATACTGGGGTTCTCACCGACACGTGAGCACGTCAGATCACTGTCTTCTGGTTCCTTCCTCCCTCAGGTAGTACTGCAGGGGATTGTGCCACAGGTCCTCGATGATGATCTGGAAGAGGACACAGGCCGGCGCCACATTGGGCATAGCCCACTCTCCTCTCTGGCCGGGGGCCACCCACATCCCCACTGCTGACGAAGGCCTCAGGGGCCCCACCTCGGCAATCCTGTTCGCCCCTGGGCAGCTGTGCTCACACAGCCAGTTGAACAAGTTAAGGCTGGTGGGGTCATGCCTGCGACTGGGAGCTCCACGTTCATCATCCCAGAAACACTGGACTGGAGTGGAACGCGATGTCCTGTAGCCTGCAGGAAGAGAGGATTTGAGGAGCAAGCTGATGGCCTCCTCCCCACCCACCTGCCCCTCCCCCTCCCCCTCCCTCCTGCCCCTGATTCATGCTCCTCATCCCCCTGCCCCGCACCATCATGGGACCCACACCCTACCAGCAAAGCTCAGCTGATACTCCTTAATGATCACTGGGTTCCGGAAGTACGGGTTGGCCCCAAAGAAAAACATCACTCTGCAGCGGTACTTGGGATGGCCCACTTCTTCCACCTGCCGTGAGCAATGGGACAGGAGGGGGCAAGTGTCCTCCCTCGGGGTCCTGAGCTACTTGCCTGGCTGTGAGGGTGAGCACCTTTGCCTCACCCTCTCCTGCCCAAATCCCACACCCGACGGGACGGCCCCCAGCCACAGCCTCCCCGGTCTCACCTCCAAGTCGACCACATAGCTGAGCACGTCTTTGTCCTGGGCACCGATCATGGCCGACAACTGGGGGTGATTCAGAATCTGTGCTGTGTCAAGGAGCTGTGCCTTCAGATGCTGTGGAAACAGACACAGCCCCTCTCCAACCCTCCCAGGCTAAGAGCAAGGGACTAGATCACGGCATGTGCAGAAAGACCAGGAAACACTAGTCCCCACACTCCTCAGCCTCTGCAGATGCATCAGACCCCATCGACACTGGGCAGTCCGTTGGCTTCCTGTACCTCCCACGCTGTCTGCACACAGCAGGGAGAGACTCCACTGCCTGCACGCCTCACAGTTCCTTCCTATATCTGACCTGTGTGGGCTGCCAGCAGCCCATCATAGCTTGTGATGTCGGCATGTGCTCTGACCCCTCCTCACGGCTGGGTTTCTTGGCATATTCCTGTGAAGACCTATGTTGTCACCAGCCTCCTGAGTCCAGATGGAATAACATGGCTTACAGGAACCCGACTGCACACTTACGCTGCAAGCAGAGGGTGTGGGAGGGAGAAAGAGATCGAGAAGCACGGACGAGGAGGGCCGAGGAGGGAAAAGGATTAGACACAGTGACACAGCCAGTCCGGAGAGAAAGACATGGGTGGGACCGAGCCGGAGCCTGAGGACAGAGAGGGAAGCAGGGGTGGAGATACCAGGAGAGAATCCTCTGTGTGTGTGTGTGTGTGTGTGTGTGTGTGTGTGTGTGTGTGTGTGTGTGTGTGTGTCAGGGTCTGAGGAGGCAGCTTGTACCCCATTCGGAGTGGGTCTCAGTCGTCCTACTGTCTGGCAAAGGGGCGTGGCGTGGTTCCACTAAAGGTCATGAGTGTGTGTCTGAAATGCTCTCTTTTGAAGGAACTGCTAGGAAACGTGCACAGCCTGTGAATGTGAAGGTGGGTGTGCGGCCTGCGTAACTCTCCCATTTTGCAGCGAAATATTTCCTTGCCTTATCTGCTCTGAGTGAAGGCTGCTTTGTGCTACCCTAGCTCTGGTAGCATGGGGACACATGGCTCGTGTCTGCAAGTAATATTTGAGACCAGCCTGCAGGCCAACGTTGGCGGAGACCTAGAGGAAACTGACCCAGTCACCAAGTCCCCCCATCCCCAACAACCGCCCCTGTCCAAGGCCTTACACTGGATCCCAGACCACACCAACCCAGGGCCAGGGACCATTCCCCAGCTCTCCTCTCTGGGGGCCATCGCCCTGAGGCACCCTGCTCTCAGTGCCCAGCCCTCCTGCACAACAGCCCCCGCCATCACCCACCAGCACAAGGAAGGATACCGCCTGGGCCCAGAAGCCAGGGATGTGCTTGATGATGGCCCTTCTGTGATCCAAGTGAGAAATCCGTCTCCGAAGAATCCTGCGCTTCAGCCGCCATAAGGCCCTGGAATCCTGGGCATTCCCAGCGCTGATCTCCAGCTGAAGACGCTCCAGCGCTGCCAGCGGGTCCTGGGCTGAGGCAGGACGCAGCGCTGGCTCTTGCTGCTGCAGCGGCTGTGAGAGTTGGGGCCCCTCCTCCGCCTCTGCATCTGCCTCGCGCTTCTCCTCTTGCTCCTGAATCTCCTCCTGCTGCTGTCTCTCAACTTCCACCTCCTCCTCCTCGTGCATGTCCTCTGCTTCTGGCTTGGCTTCCTCAGAATTCTCCTCTCCAGCCACCTCATCCTTGGTCACCTCGCCGTTCTCTTCCTCCTCCCCGATCACCACCTCAGCCGCCACCATTCCGTCATCCAATATCAGCACCAATTCCTCCGCTGGGCTTGCCACCTGTATCTCACACCCGGCCTGGGCTTCCTTCACAGGATGGGCGCTTGCCGCCCCTGAACCTGGGGACTGCGGCCAGCCCACGCCCTCCAGCGCCCCTGCATTCCCGCGGGGCCGGGACTCTCCACCTTTCGCATCCAGGATGATCAGGGCCCAGGGTCGACGGGAATCTCCGCTTTGTCCGGACCGCGACACGCTGGCCATGACGCTCGGCCCCGGCCCCAGTGTAGCTAGGGCAGCCTCAGGACAAGGACAGGAAACGGCAGCAGGTGGGGAGAGCCTTGGCCGCAAGACCATTAGCTCCCTGAAGCCTCCCGCCTCAGCCCGCCAAAGTTGCGCGCAGGCGCACAGGCTCTGGGATTTGAGGACTCCGCATTGGCTGTGGCTGCTGTGGAGGAGGGGCCGAGACAGAGGCAGTGAAGAGTGTGCGCATGCGGCCTGGGGGCGAAGTGGTTCCAGGGCAGGTCAGGCCAGCTGGCCAGGTTCGGGGAGCAATCAGTTGCAAGACAGCAAGACAGGGTGCTGGCCGCCAGCAAGCGCGCGCCAATGGCCGGTCCAGGCTCTGGAGCGAGTGCCAAGGTGCCAGCGTGGCCCCCGTTTGCCGCATGTCCTCTTCAGCGCTGTCACCTTCCAGGCCTGAATTGCGAGGTCCCGGTATCGCACAGTCTGTGGTCGCTTGTACACCCTTTCTCCAGAGGCCTCACTACGGGCACCAGAGCATTCAGCACAGGAACGTCCATGCCGTGAGCCACTGCCTGCTCCGTCCCTTGCCCCTTCTTCATGAAGCTGGGGCAAGGCCTGGAGAAGTCCTTAGTGTCACGCCTACCGGGGCCACATGGCCGTCCGCACGGTATCTCCTCCTTGGCCGTTAGGCTGAGGGCGGCGGTAAGGTGGGTGCCCACCCAGAACCAGTGACACCCACCCTAGACCCACCCCACCGCCGTGTCCTTGCAAGAAAACAGCTCAGTAGACCTCACTGTACTGCAATTCAGAGCAAAGAACAACCCCCAGAGCCCCATCTGCCACTGGTGACCTACTGATCTCCGTACAGAGCGCCAGGGAGATGGGGTAGTAGGATTTAGCAGCTTGCTCCGGTCCTGAAATCTAACCTTCCACTAAAAGGAGCACGACTCCAACCAAGCAGGGCACTTAGGGGCCCTTCACCAAGAATTGGAAACTTGTCTGTGTCTGTCTCTGAGAAAGCCCGGTGCCTGCTTTCACTAGTACACACAAAAGCAGATGAGTTCAGTTCACATTTCCCAGGCGCCAACGAGAATTCTGAAGAAGCATGCACTCAGACACAGAATGTCCACTGAGACAGACAGCGAGAAAGAGACATACAGAGAGACAGAGCTATAGAGGGAGAGAGAGAGACACGTGCAAGCAGATGAAGGAAGGATGAGTGGAGGGGAAGACCGGCCTGGAGAGGGAGAGTCCCAGGGAGATTGGCGGGAGAGACAGGGAGGAGGAGCAAGACAAGAAGAGACAGAGGGGCACCTATTACAAGGAAGACAGACGGAGATGGGGGAGGCATTAGTGATGGAGAGGAGGGAGACGAAGACAAAGAGAGCTGGAAGGAAAGTGGGAGGGAGGGACAGGAAGAAGACAAGGGAGGGGGAGGCAAGTAGAGGGTAGGAGGAAGGAGAGCAGGGGCAGCCGAGGCGGAGACAGGTGGGCTGACTCTGAAGACAGGGCAACTACAGTGTGCAGTTTCACCTGGTGAAATTCACCTGTGCTATTTGCACATAGACGAATGGTGTACAGTGGTCAGCCCTCAGCACAAAAGACACTGCTCCCACGTGGACCTTTAGGGCAGTCTGAAACGATCCCTGAACTAGAAGGAAGCTGCAATGAGGTCATTCGGGGTGAGGAAGAGGGCACCGCAGGGAAGAAAACAAGGACCCGATCCCCACAGGGCTGCTGGAAGCCCTGTACTTACCAGCAGGAGACAGGAAATGGGACTGCCAGAAAGAGACAGCAGAGATTTAGGCACAGCACGTGCGGGAAGAAATCACATCCCAAAGCTCGGCAAATTCAAGCAAAAGCAGAGGCTGCACATCCATGAATGTCAATGCTTTCCGAGTGGAACCAACGAAGTTCTCACAGATGCCCAGGAAATGTGCTCAACTCTGAGGCCCCTCGCCTCTGGCAAGCTTCTCATCCAAAGTGACTCATCACATAGAAAGGGTGCACCATGAGCAAAAGAGCCAAGGTCTCCTTCGGATCCCCGGACGCAGACAGGTGATCCGCCCAGTAATTTCAAGCCAACGTATGGTTATAAAGGTTACCTTCCACCACAGTGATGGAGGAAACTCGCACCCGAGGGGAGGACAATGAGGACGTAATGGACAAATTAGGGACCAGAACACACAGGAGGCACACGGAAATGAGACACACACTGGCAGGGGGAAGTCTCTCCCAGCCAGGAACATGCCACGTGGCAAAAGAGTAAGTGGGAAAACGTTGCTGGACCGCTTTTCACAATTTACGCCTGCATCTGCAATGTGCAAGCCAGTGATGTTTGAGCCCCTCAGATGCAAAGGGTTTGAAAACAGAAGGACAGAAAATAGAGATGTGACTGAATGCTCACAGCAAGGCAGCTGCATTTGGGGACATTAACTGGCTGGCAGAGTGCATGGCCAATCCTCTGACGAAGGTCCTACCGGCACGGAATGATTTCTGGCTCCTGGAACATATAACAGAACATGCAGAAACCCCTCCACCTGACAGCAGGAGAGCAATTGGATCTGTCAGTGGAAGAAAGGGGTTGAATTCAGACGGAAACACACTCAAGCGCAGAAGCATACTCCAAAGACAAGACAGGCCACCAGAGCCACAGCTGACACAACACACAGGTGTGCAGAGACGAAGGTGGTTACACGGGTACAGCTGTGCCCACTTAGGCCAGGCAAGGAGGCATCACCAGAGAGGTGTCGGCAAAGGCAAAGCCAGGAAAAGTCATGGACACACCAGGGTCACTCAGGAAGACAGAGGAGCACAGGCAATGCAAGACATTTCCTGCGCACAGAGAACAACGATCCCGACAGACCAATGAAAGACATGTGTGGTTCAGAGACATGGAAGTCAGAAGGCTCCTGAATTGCTGAGGGTGTCCTCTTTCGAGGGACAGCACTCTGGGGCCCACACACGCTGGTGTTGGGGTGGAAGAGGCCACTGGGCAGCAGATACAGTTGTGCAGGGGGTTTAGCAGCTCCTGGACCCTAGGGCTCCCCGGGGAGAGCTGCGGATACGGGAGGACACCCGGGGTTGCCGGGTGTGCAGCATGAGGGCTGTAATCCCTCGGACACAGAGCACCGAGGCCTCTGACCACGGACCTCAAGTGTCCACACTTGAGGGTTTGGCTCTGGGTGCCGTGAGTGCATTCTACACCCACACCTTGTCCGTACCTTGTCTTTGGGACAGGCCGGGCGGAAACGTCACCCTGGCCCCTAAGAAGGTATTGGCTGGAGATATTAACATGTGGGGGACCCTGTGTTCACCTGTCCCGTAAAGTGTTCCTGCTCGGCAAGACCTATCAAGTAACGGCCTGCTTGTGCAGAAAGATGCCCCAAAGGGCCCAGCCTCATGACCACTGGGGCCGTATTCCCACTGCACACTCATGGGCCATACTTTCTTTGGATGTTCACACCCAAAGACTCGGGTCAGCACAGGGAGCTTTTCCAGGGTACCCCGACATTTACCCATCAAGCAGCTGAGAAGACGTGCCTCTCCAGCCAGTGTGCAGACAGCAGCGAGAGAAAGGCCTGCCTTCCCTTCTAGAGAGTGCGACAGCCTCTGCCCTGGAAGAGGTAAGGCTTGGTCGCACAGATCCTCAACTCCACAGCGTGCTGACACCCCGCTGACCATGTTGTCTGCATATGATAAGGGCAAGAGGCCTCCATGCATTGGGACTGCCCACGCCTTCTCTGGAATAGAGCCACTGCAGAGAAGGCTCTTGTACTGCAGAGCTGTGCAGTGGGGGTCCTGGGGGGCTTGGGCAGCTTGGGAGACAGGAAGATTAGTGTCGGGATGTCAGTCTCAGGCACGCTGTGCTGGGGGCCGTGTTACATGGGGATACAGAAGAGCCTGCGATGGACAAGGCTGAACTCTGTCTACTGCACTGCTTGCACGGTGGAGCTTTTGCCCCATCCCTAGCACAGACATCTCTGGCAAGCAGCCATCTGCTGTGTAAGGAGTATCCCAGCACTCACGTCTTCGCAGGTGAGGCTCGTCCCAGTCCTTTCTAAGCTCCAGGCCTGCCGGGGACCTCTGCACAGAATGCTAAGGCCTCACACGTCCATCGTTCCCTATGTGGCCGAGGCAGCCTTTGTCCAGGCACTCAGGCAAAGGAACACAGGCTGCCTGGGACGAGGCGACTTCCCTGAGCGCCTGCTGGTGTTTGCACTTGGGAGTCTTCTCACAAGTCTCACATGGCGTGTTGGACACACGGCTTAAGCCTGTGGACACAGAGGAAGAGCATCACCCAACTCATCACCGCTGATGATGAGAGGGCAGAGGGCACACGGGAGAGGATGGTGTGTTTGTGCCCTTGAAGAGCCCCACCTCCCCATGACCCTCCCCTCTGTTGGCTTGCAATCTGGGCCACCCATTTGTAACCTGAGGTCTTTTCAGAAACAGCGAATTTCACACAAGGGCATCAGTACTAGGACTCCTTCAGGAGTCTTGTGGGTGTGAGTGTGTGATCAAATTGTTTAATCAAAAAATTAGGTATTTTGTTTTGTTTACAATTTTATTTCCAACATTCATTCTAAAAATTGTTATGCTTTAATATATGATTTTTAAAAAACTCCTTCAACGTATGATTTGATATTCGATCTTGCAAAAAAACCTCTTAAATTTTTATTTATTGAAAATTGGGATGACAAGTTTGATGTCAATATTTAAAAGTTTCTCAAATCATTCCATCTGACAATATTGCCGTAATTGCTGATATTGTATTTGATTTTAAAATGGCTCAACTTATCTTTTTAAAAGTAATTTATTTTGAAAGAGAGAGAGAGAAAGAGAGAGAGAGAGAGGGAGAATACAGAGGAGAGGCACAGAGACAGTGAGATAGAATCTCAAACATAAATTAGAAATCCAAAAGCTCTGAAGAAACAAAAGTCCAGGACCAGATTAATTCTACTATAAACTTAAAGAAATGTTACTCCCTGTTCTTCTCAAAGGAATTCCAACTTCATTCTAGGAGACCAGCATTAACCTTATATCAAAATCAGAATACTACTCCACTAAGAAAAAGAACTACAAGCCCATATGTTTAATGAACATAGATGCAAATATCCTCAAGAAAATACTTGCATACTGACTGTAATAATACATTATAAAAAAGTATTCACCACAATTGAGGTAGATTTATTCCTAGTTTGCAAGTATAGTCCAATATTCCCAAATCAATTAACATGTTACAGTACACCAATAAGATAAAGGAGAAGAACCCCATTATCATTTCAATAGCTGCAGGAAAAGCATTTGAAGAAGTACAACATCCATTCATGATAAACACCCTCCGCAAATTAGGTTTAGAGGAAAAATACCTCAACATAATAAAGGCCATCTATGAAAAACTCATAGCTAAAATCTTTCTTAATGGGGAAAACCTGAAAGCTTTTCCCGTAAGCTTAGGAAGAAGACAAGGATATCCACTCCCACCACTTTTTTATTCAGCACAGTACTAGAACTCCTAGCCACAGCAATTAGACACTAAAAAGAAGTAAAAGGCGATGGAATCAATAAAGAAGAAGAAAAATGGTCTCGATTTATAGAGGACATGATACTCTACTGTAAAACCTGAAAGATTCCACGGACAAAACTGTGATAACTGAAGAACGAATTCAGTAAAGTCATAGGATGCAATCAACACAAAGAAACCTGTTGCATTTCTATACACTAATAATGAAGCTGCAGAAAGACAAATTAAGAAACAATCCCATTTATAATTGGACTAAAAAAATAAGATATCTAGGGGTAAACTTATACAAAGAGGTGAATAACCCATACTCTGAAACCTATTAAATAAGGTTGAAAGAAACTGAAGTCAACACAAAGAAATGGATAATTCCATGTTCATGGATTGAAAGGGCAAATAATGTTAAAATGTCTATGTTACCAAAGCGATCTACATATTTAATGTAACCCCAATGAAAACACCAACGGCATTTCTCACAGAACTAGAACAACCAGTCCTAAACTTTATATGGGACCACCAAAGAACCTGAAGAGCAAAGTAATCTTAAACAAACAAACAGACAGACAGACAAACAGACAAACACTGGAGGCATCACAAACTCCAGATATCAAGTTATACTACAAAGCTGTAGTTAATCAAAACTGCATGGTACTGGGACAAATTGGAATGTAGACCAATGGCACAGAATAGAATACCTAGAAATAAACCCACAACTATCTGGTCTATTAATCTTTGACAGAGGAAGAAAGCATATAAAATGGGAAAAAGGTATTCTCTTCAGCAAATGGTGTTGGAAACCTGGACAGAAATATGGAAAAGAACGAAACTGGACCACTTTCTTACAAAACACATTAAAATAAATCCAAAATGGATTAGAGACATAAATTCTGACCCTGATACCATAAAAATTCTAGAAGAGAACACAGGCAGTAATTGTTTGACATTAGCCAAAGAAACGTTTTCTAGGTATATCTCCTGAGACAAGGGAAACAAAAGCAAAAATAACTATTGGGATTGCATCCACACAAAAAGCTTCTGCACAGCTAAGGAAAAAATCCACAAAAATGAACGGCAACCTACACAACGGGACAAGATATTTGCAAATGACATATCCAGTAATGGATTAGTATCCACTACATAAAGAACTTACAAAACTCAATACTGAAAAACGAAATTATCCAATTAAATAATGGGCAGAAGACCTTAACAGACACTCCTCCATGAAGACATGCAGATGGCCAACAGACACGTGAAAACATGTTTATCATCACTTACCATCAGGAAATTGCAAGTCAAAAGGACAATGAGATACCACCTCACACTTGTTGGAATAGCCTAACTCAGCAACACAATGAACAACAGGTGTTGATGAGGATATGGAAAAAGAACTTTTGCACTGTTGATAGGAATGCAAACTGGTGCAGTCAGTGTGGAAAACATAGTAGGTTCCTCAGAACGTGAAAAATACAACTGCAGCAATCACACTACTGTGTGTTTAGCCAAAGGATACAGAAACGATAATTCAAAGAGATACAAGAACCCTGATAATTTTGGCAGCATTATCTAAAATAGCAAAGATAAGGAACAGCCACGCGTCCATCAAATGATGAATGGATAAAGATTTAGTATGTATATATGATGTGGTATTATAATGTGGTATTATACACACATAATTATATGATGTGGTATATTATGTATAATACCCACACACAGTGGAATAGCACTCAGCCATGTAAAATAATGAAATCTTGCCATCTGCAACAGCATGAATGGAGCTAGAGAGTATAATGCTAGGCAAAAGAAGTCAGTCAGAGAAAGACAGATACCATATGATTTCATTCATAGGTGAAATTTAAGAAACTAAACAAATGATCAAAAGTTGGGGAAAAAGAGTAATAGACAAATCAAGAAACATACACTTAATTATAGATAACAAACTGATGGTTACCAGTGTTGGGGGGGGTGCAGATGTAGTGAGTGAAATATGTGATGGGGATTAAGGAGTGCACTTGTTGCCATGAGTACTGGGTATTGTAAGGGATTGCTGAATTAGTATATTGTACATCTGAAACTAATATAACACTATATGTGAAAAAATAGGGGCTTCTAGGTGGCTCAGTTGGTTGACCATCCAACTTTGGCTCAGGTCATGATCTCGCAGTTCGTGGGTTCAAGCCCTACATTGGGTCACTGGTGTAGGCATCACGCCCACTTCAGATATGCTATTCCTCTCTCTCTGACCCTGCTTGCATTCTCTCAAAAATAAATAAGATACTGTTTAAAAAACGTAAAATATTTAAAAATAAATTCAATTTATAAGAAAAGAAAAAAAAAAAAAAAAAAAACTTTAGAGCACCTAAATAAATTACTGGATTTTCTGATATTTTAGGTATCAGGAAATTCATTTGTTTGCATATGTGTTATTATGTCTTTTTAGGTATTCTCTGTCCTGTCCTGTTTTAATAATAATAGCAGTAATAATAGGATTCTATATAAGGGGTGTTTGCTATGTTTCAGATATTGTTCTAAACTCTTTATATGATTATTATATTCATCTCTTGGTCTTACATATATGAGAACTAAAGCACAAAAGCATTAAAAAAAAACTGTGCCGATGATCATACACCTAGTACTGGTGAGACAGGATGTAAACTTGGGTACGCTGGCACTAGAGGACACTATTTCATGCCACCTCTCAGTTCCATCACATGCCACCTGTGTTGACCTTGGGAGCAGACAAGTTCCTTAACCTCTGAACTTCTTCAATTTGCTGATGTGTAAAAGGAGGTTAATAGTAACCCCTCCCTCCTAGGGCCCTTAGGAGAATGACATGAATTACTTGTGAAATGTTCAGAACCTCCCCTGGTATGAGTAAGAACTAAGTAAGTGTTGGCAAGAAACATCTCAGCCAGGCTAGCTGGTCCCCAAGTCTTACGCATTTGCTCCAGTGTTAGACTTATGGGGTTATTCTAGTTTTTCAAAGAAATGACTCGCATCGCTTTCATTCTCTTGCTGCTTTTTCTTAAACCAGTGTAGTCATTTACATTGCCTCCAAAACATTCATTGTCTATTTTATTGGCATATGTACATAGGATTTTTTCATAACAAAAAGCTCTATAATGTTACCATGTTTTCCTTTAATAATTTGGTTTCCTTGAATTTTCTGTTTAAAAGAAAAATGCTTTAATTTTACTGATTTTATCTTGGGTAACTTTATAATTTCTTGGTTAAAGGAAAACATCTAACACTTTAAAGTGGCCCTTGTACAGCTTTGATCATATCTGACAATTACTGATTGGTGCTATTCCTAATCAACCTGCTTTTGGGGGGTTATCCCAATCACATTGTTCAGTGAGCTCCTCTCTGGGTCACATTTGTTCCCTCTCCAATTGCTCTCTCAGGCTACTCTCACCTCAGGGGCTTCTCTTCTAAGACTGAAATTCTCTTGACTCTGTTTATCTCCTTCCAACAAATGTCAATTATACGTAACTGCGATGAAGGAAGGGAGATCAGATTTTTCATGAGTCTTCCTGATGAAGTTATATGATCCAGGCTCACAAGGTAAACAATTTATCATTCTCCCATACGAACAAGAAATAATTAGAATTATAGTCAGAGAATTGGCACCATTTGCCATAACAGAAGTAAAAGGAGAAGGAGGTGGAAGGGGGGAAGGAAGGAAGGAAGGAAGGAAGGAAGGAAGGAAGGAAGGAAGGAAGGAAGGAAGGAAGGAAGGAAGGAAGGAAGGAAGGAGGGAACTTAACGAGAGACATGAAAGAAATATGTGAATAAGCCTTTCAGAAAACTTTAAACTCTTCTGAGAGATATTTAAAAAAAAAGCTTGGGGCACCTGGGTGGCTCAGTTGGTTAAGCGTCCGACTTCAGCTCAGGTCACGATCTCGCGGTCCATGAGTTCAAGCCCCGCGTAGGGCTCTGGGCTGATGGCTCAGAGCCTGGAGCCTGCTTCCGATTCTGTGTCTCCCTCTCTCTCTGCCCCTCCCCCATTCATGCTCTGTCTCTCTCTGTCTCAAAAATAAATAAACGTTAAAAAAAATTTTTAAATAAAAAAAATTTAAAAAAGCTTAAATATAAACATTCCTTGTGTTGGAATAGGAAAAGTTATTATTGTAAGAATGCCAACCATCTCTAAATTACTATGTAAATTTGTTGCAAGCCCAATAAAATATGGATTTTTTAAATCAGATCAGCTGGTTCTAAGATTTTGTATAAATATCAAAATTCAAGCTGATCCAGAAAACAGTTTCTGAAAAGGAAGCATATGAATTAGGTGAGTTCTACCAGATGATAAATTATGTTATAAAGCAAATGTGGCTAAGCCCAATGAATGAATCGTCATAGAGAATCCAGAACTAGGTTCAAAGCATATGCAAATTTAGTATATAGCTAAGTGAACCTTTGAAAGCAAATGCATTATTCGAATAATAGTAACAATGATACTATTCATGAAGTTTCAGTACTTTTCTCATACGTGTCTTAATTTGTATAATTTCATATTATTATATGTTATAATATTGTTACCAATGTTATATGTTTTCTTATAAAAATGCATCTATAAAATCCTAGGAGAAAACAAGAAAGTTATTTTTCTATTCTCTATTGGGATAAGCCTTCTTAATATTTACTGAGCACTTGTTGCTAAGATTTTTTAAGCACTTACGTATTTATTTATTTACTTATTTAATTTCCACACTGTGGTAATGTCCGTTTCACAAAAGAGAAAGCAAAGAACAAAAAAGGTAAAGGGACTTTATTTGTTTCCCTATAGCTCAAGATGGAAGTACATAGTCAGATAGTTTTACTCTAGAGGGTGTGTTCTCAACCGTGATGATCACAACTGACAAACACCAGAGAGAGCAGAAACAATGGTGGAGCCCAGTGGAAGGCCCTGGGCTCAATACCTCCTTGGCCTTAAAAGGTAGGCAGTATCTGCCTGCACTTGTCCACAGATGGGCCATTGGTAGCATAGGCATAAAAATGTCTTGGCATCATTACTTAACCTGTGAACAAGTGGCAGTATGGTCCTGGTTGCAGAGAAAGAAATTTTGCCTACTACCAGGAAGCGATGTGTGAGAGGCAGTCTTACAAACTGTAAATTAGTTAGGATGTACCTGGCAGCACCTTAACCTGGAAATACAAAATTCCATTATAAACAACCGATGCGTTTCCCCCCAAGAGTAAAAAAAAAAAAAAAAAAAAAAAAGCCCAGGAGGCAAGCTTACCCCATACCTGCAAGGAGGATGGCTTCCCACATGCTTTGTTTAAGAAGTATCTATTATGTGGATCAAAGGAAACTATAACTTTCTTAGGTAGGATTTATGTGTCAAAGCGTTCATTTTTGCCGACGCTCCAACACAGTCATCTGCAGAATCACTTTAAATCTCATCTCACTGCCTCCCCCAGTTTTATTACAAATGGAGAAGATATTTTTTTATGTAAGTCAATCTATGAAGACCTAGGAGAAAACATGGGGGAATTATTCTTATAATACAGAATGACAACGATCTTTCTAAAATAGGGGTGGATATTAAGCTCAGATGTAATGATAGTAGAGAAGGATCATTTTTATTATATTGAATATATATATTTTTTTAATTTTGTAAAGAAAAAATAAAGCCAAAAAAAAAAAAAAAAAGGGAAAAAGAAAAAAATAAAGTGAGGTGCCTGGGTGGCTTGGTAGGTTAAGCGTCCAAATTCAACTCAGGTCACGATCTCATGGTTTGTGGGTTTGAGCCCTGCATCTAGCTCTTTGCTGACAGCTCAGAGTCTGGAGGCTGTTTCAGATTCTGTGTCTCCCTCTCTCTCTTCTCCTTCCCTGTTCGCACTCTCTCTCTCTCAAAAAATAAATAAACATTAACTTTAAAAAAAGAAAAAAAAAAAGAAAATAAAGGCAAATGAAAATTAGTGGAAATATTTGCACCACCAATAGAAACACAGAAGACAAATTCCCATAATGCTTGTATTGCTTTTTTTTTTAAGCCACACTGTAAAACAAAACAAAAATCCAATAGAAGGAATAGAGGAAAGAAAAAGGAAGTTCACCAGAAAACAAGCGTAAATGACTTTTAAACAATGTCAAGATGTACAACCACAATTTTAGAAAGCAATTGTAAATAAAAATGAAATACTACTACTCATCTATTGGACAAAAACTTTGGTAATGCACACTATAGATAAGGGAAGAGGAAAAAGGCATTTCAGAAATGTAATTGGCTAACTGGTACCTCTTGTTTGGAAGACAGTTAAACATGATAATGGTAAAAATAACAGTAATAACATTCATTGAGTGTTTGGCATGTTGGACAGACACTGACCTCTTTCACATATTTTAATTTAATTATTCCTCATAACAACCAAATAGAGTGCTTTATATTACTACCCCTCTGAGAAATCAGAGGCACAAGAAGATTAAGTCATGTGTTGTGAATGGAGTAGCTGAGTTCAAATCAGTATTAAAAATTCAGTTCAAAATACCAAACTTGACAAAACCCATAAAAATTCAAACTATTTATACCTGTTATCTGTATACCTTCATGAGGGTTAGGTTTTTCCCTACAACACAGAACAAGGAAGAACTATGATTTCAATAGGGTACAAGTGGATTTCTCTCCCAAATAAGTGAAATTTGGAGGTATACAGCTCAAGTCTGACTGGGCAGCTATAGTCTATGAAGTGCAAAGAAATCTAGTTCCTACCAGCTCTTGCTGGAAGAATCTCAGTTCACTTTCCATCCAAATGGTTTGGCCCTAGAGTTCAGGATCCAAGGCCGCATGTGAATGACATCAAAGAAAAAATAAAGGACACCAGGCACACAGCTGTCTCAACTTTCTCAGAAAAGCTGCCACATGACACTTCCTCTTATATTGCTTTGGCTGCAAGGGAAGCTGGGGTATGTAGTCCTAATTCCGAGTGCCCGTAGGCACAGCTAAGCGCTGGTAATAACCAGCAAAGGAAGGAGGTGGAGGAATGGATGTGGAAGAGGTTCTTTCTGTCCTACTGATACCACAATTCCAGTTTTAGGAAATTTCCCAAGATTTTTACATTACAAATCATCCTTGATTTAGGATGGAGTCACCTCTAGATAAAACCATTGTGAGTTGAAATTATGCTAAGTCAAAAATGCATTTAACACACATAATGTGCTGAATATCATAGTTTAGTCTAGCCTCTATTATGTGTGTTCAGAATAGTTGCATTAGCTGAAACTATGAGACATCATCTAACACACAGCCTATGTTACATTAAAGTTTAACTGTCTCATGTATTTCAGTGAATACTGTGTTGAAAGCATAAACACAACGGTTGTGTGAGTACAGAATGGCTGTAAGCATATAGATTGCTCACCACCATGATCATGTGGTGGACTGGGAGCTGTGGCTGGTTGCTCTGCCAGGCATCACAGGAGAGGGTTGTATCGCATCTCATTAGCACTGGGAGAGGTCAAAAATTTAAACTTGAAGTACAATTTATCTTTTAAAACGTTTAAAGTTTATTCAAGTTTTGGAGACAAAGAGAGACAGAAAGAGTGCGAGCAGGGGAGGGGCAGAGAGACAGAGAGAGACACAGAATCTCAAGTCAGCCCCAGGATGCAAGTTGTCAGCATAGCCTGAGGCAGGCTTGAACTCATGAACCGTGAGATCTTGACATGAACTAAAGTCAGATGCTTACACCACTGAGCCAGCCAGATGCTCTTGAAAGTACAATTTGTAAACAATGCTATCATTTTCACACCCTTGTGAAGTCCAATAACTATAAGTCAAACAATATTAAGCCAGCGACTGCTAATCCTCCATTCATCCTTGCAGATATATTTTTGATCATCTTATGCCTGCCAGTAAGCTGACCTCCATGGACTGCATCGTTTAGGCTTTCTTGTCCTCTGGCTTCCATCCATCGTTGGCAGGTATACTAATAGGTAGCCAGAGAGCAAAAGAAAAGCAGTCATTATATGTACTGTGAACTCTGGAATTTTGGCAGTGGCTTATTCCTCAGTCCATGGCCACATCTCCTGTTAGGTGGCTTCTCTCCCAGCTGTGGGCTCATTGGCTTCTAGTAACACTTGTCCTTTCCTTGTCCCTTGGTGCCTGGGAGAGGTGAAGTTCTTCTCTTGCTAGTCCCCAAGAACTCGACCACTTAGTTTTGAGCCCTTTTATCTCGCCAGCACCTGTGTTCACAGTTCCCCCATTAAACTCTTTCCAGGTAAGATTTTAGAGGCAACACCCACACTCTGCTGGACTCTGGCAGGCAAACATATGTACACTGCATATGTACACAAACATATGTTCACTGCAGCATATATAGTCTATAGTCGTAGACTAGAAACAAATTAAATACACATAAACAGGGGACAGATTAAATACCTCCAATGCAGCCAGGGTAGGAATACCATGAAGTATATTTAAAAAATAATGTCCCATTGGACCAGACACTTTAATTTTTAAGAGGGCAAATGGCATGGCATACCTTTTAACAATCACAAAAATCATGTATCTATAAAATGGAGAGCTGTAGATAATATCTTGGTACTATATATATATATATATATATATATATATATATATATATATATATGCCTAATATATATATATTTTTTCATGTGAGGTATGCATATACCATAATATGCATATTATATACTTTGAGATTCTGGAAAAAAAACCCTACAAACTGTTAAAGGTGGTCTTCTTCTGGGGAAGGATAATGGAGGCCTAGAGAAGACGTAGATTTACTTTCACTGAATAACTTTTTTTGCTACTATATGAATTTTTACCATGTGTATATTACCTTTAAAAAGCTCGTCAAAGAAAAAAAAGTTTTCCTTAGGATACGTATAGGGAAGTTTATGAATATGACAATAACATTCCTCTGATATTTCAATATTGCAATTTGGATCCCAACTTCCTCCCCTCCCTACTCTGCCTGGTATCAGCAAGACAAGAAATAACAAGTATTGGTGAGAAGGTAAGAGAAAAAGTAACACCAATGCACTCTTGGTGGGGATGTAAATAGGTGCAGCCACTCTAGCGAACAGAATGCAGGTTCCTCAAGAAATTAAATCAGAAATACTACATCATCCAATAATTCCACTACTGGGTATTTACCCAAAGAAAAGGGAAACCCCAATTTGAAAAGACGCATGCACCTCTGTGTTTATTAAAGCATTATTTATGATAACCCAGCCCCAGTGTCTGTCAACAGATGAATACATAAAGAAATGTAGTGTCCATAGAATGGAATATAATTTCATTGTAAAAAAAGGAATAAAACCTTGCCATTTGCAACAACATGTGGGAACCTAGAGGGTATTATGCTATGTGGGATTATTCCGATAAAAGGAAATACCATATAATTTCACTTTTATGTAGAAGCTAAAAGACAAAACAAAGAAAGAAACAGACAGATTCTTCAATACAGAGAACAAACTTGTGGTTACAAGAAGAGAAGTGGGTGGGGTGTGTAAGATAGGGAAAGGTGACTAAGAGTTACAAACTTCCTGTCATAAAGTACATAACTTACAGAGGTGAAAAGTACAGCACAGGAAATATAGTTCATATTATAACAACATGATATGGTGAAAAATGGTGATTACACTTACCATGGTGAGCACTGAATAATGTATAGAATTATCAAATCGCTATTTTACACACCTGAAACTAAAATAACACTGTATGTAATCTATACTTCAATAATAGAATTTTTAAAATGAAAAAAAAAAGCATCTATTACCCTTGTTATCTGGGAAATTAAAAAAAAAAAGAGAGAATAGGTTAGATACTTGATAGTTATTTTAGCCTGCATTAAAATATGTACCAATTAAGATGCTGCATCAAAACATACCCATGGTGATGGGGAAGACATCTAGGTATAAAACAATAGGGCATATTAAGGAATTTGCTGATAGTTGATCATGCGGGAGTCTAAGGGCATGAGCAATTGGCCCAGGACCAGTAAGGATGCAAAGGTGGGGGCAGGGTGTGGATGGGAAAGGTGTTTTCTATCATGCTGGAGTGTGGGGGAACCACAGCTTGGAAGGCAGTGATGTAATAACTTTTGCATGTTCCAAAGTCCACTCTAAGGGGAGTAGAGATATGAGCTCCATCATGAGGCTCCACTGATGCCAAGCAAAGATACAGAAGGGTGCGGCATAGAGGAAATGTGGTTGCCATAGTATCCACAGAAGTGAGTTACTAATTGAATCATACTGGTGAGGGAAGGAGAGGAATTACACTAGGATAAAGAATAAAAAATGCAGAAGGAAATTGTGGGAAAATGTGATCGTTTGAGGTTCTTTGTGAGATGACCTCTTTACAAAGTGTAGGACCCAGTCAAGAATCGGAATGACTCAATTTCCTATTTTTACCCTATTTATACCCTCTCCCTATATTCAGTGTGATTTTTCTCTACTGTGTAATGCCTGAACCTCTTGTGTCCTTCCTACTCCAACCTTGCCTAATTAATACCTACTCACTCTTTAAGGATTAGTTCAAGATAGCACGCCACCTGAAAAGTCCCTTACAACACTTCATCTCCTTCCCCTGAAGGCTGAGTTACATGGATTTTCCCTTCACACTCTCCTAATGCTCCATGCATCTTGGGATCATTACACCATAATATCTGCCTCCCCTACATGATTGTAAGCTCCTTGTGATTGTAAGCGCCTTGTGAGTAGGGTCTGCCTCCTCATCTCTAATGTCCCAAGCATATAGCACAGTGCTTCGTAGGACTCAGTTGGCTCTCAGTGACTGCCGAATGAATTAATGAATCTAGAGTGGGAATAGGAACATTTTTGTCTCTCATACTGGGGTTGGGGTTGAAAGTTGTGTTGAAAGGTGTGATTATGAGGTCTGAGTGAGAGTTTGAAAGTGTCTACAATCGAAGTTCTATCTATGAAATAAGAGTCATTTCCCAGGGAAAGGTGAAAAAGATAGGTTGAGGGAAATGATGGAGGTATGGAATAGCTGCTGTGGGGAGAAGACCGCTTAAGATTGGCAAGAAGCTGTGGGGGTAGGTTGCCATCAGCAACCATAAAATCATAGTGAGTGACCCTAGTGACTGTGAGTCCCTGTAACAGTTCACTGGGCTGAGTGAGACAGAGGATTGGCTGACAGAGAGGAGGACTCATCCAAGCTTCAAGGCCACCAGAGCCGATGCAGCAGAGGACTAGGAGGTTCCAACACAAAGTGACATACTGAGGTGTATACACTGAATTAGGAAGGGAAGTGGAGCCACAAGGGATGATATACAGGGAAATGAGAGGGAGGAAGTAGGGACCACAAGTCTCTATCAGGCTGAAGAAGAGAAGTTGTGAAGTCAAGTAGTGAGACACCTGGTTAGGGGAGGTTGTCTTCTGAGATATTGGCACGTTAAATTTCACATTCTAGCAGGAGACATCTGGATGATCATAGAGCTCAGAGCACCATCACGGAAGTTAGCTACTGGAGGAAACTGACTCTTAAGGTTGTGGGAGCCAGAGAATTTAAAGAACACTGAAGCTACATTGCTAGAGCAATTTTACCAGGATTCTGAAATTGCCCACAACAGAGGCAGGAGCAACATGAGGAGAAAGAAGAGTAGGAAGGGATTCCAGAAATGTCCATGAAAAAAAGGGTGGCGCTCTGGGATTGAATAGATGGACTAAGGAGGTGAAGGCAGGAATTTCAGGGGAGTAGAAAGATCATGGCCTGGAGGTGGTAACAAGGGGCCTGAGGATCACTATCCAGCCTCTCCCTTAACCCTGAAGGAACTTTCTCTCTGCTGGAGCAATGTCTCCAACCTCTACAACCTAGACAGCATTTATCTTTGTTCCTCATTCTGGCATCTTGATTCTGCTTGCTGAGACGTCTCTTAAATGGAGTCCCCTGTCTGATTCTTTTTTTTTTTTCTCATGGGCATCACTACACGTCCCAGAATGTTATGACATCGAAACGAATACGGCCTGGTTTTCATTCCTTCATGTGACCAATAGGACCAACTCTACTGGACGTAGACTGAGTTTCACTCCAAATGATGATGGACTCAACATGCTACTTTGCCCAAGAAATATACTTGCATCTCAGAAGATCCTGCCAGAAGTAGCAGAGATATCCAACCCACCCAACAGAGCTGGCAATTAAGGCAGCCTGCTAAGAACACATCAAAATGCAATCATGTTTTCTAGTGTTGCATCTTTTAGCATGTAGGCAGGTAGTCCAAAGCCAAAGAAGTAAAATATTTTAAGTTAGGGAATGAAAGGAAGGTAAACTGCCATAAACGTATTTTAAACTGTTGGGAAAAAGGAGTAGAATATGAGTGTCACAAACTCACAATCATTCATACAGGACATCATACATATATTCCAGGAATTTTAAGATAATAACATGTGGTTCATATAGTAGAGAAAGCTCCACTATTGCCACTCTCTTGATGATCTGCCAATACGTGGTCACCATGAAAGCTGCCTGACACCTACTAAAAAACCCAATGAATAACAGATGATAACGGAACGCCCATGAAATACCATGGTAGACAAGTGTGGGCAGAGGTTATGAAGCCCAGAACATGGTCCCTGCCCTTAAGAAACCTGAAACTTAAGGGAAAGTGAAGTGAAACCAGTGAGAGTTATAACCTGTGTTAAAATAACTGGCTGACTTCTAGTCAGCATCAAGAATCAGACATGTGTTTTCTGTGGAACTGTGAACATTGCCTCTGTGTTAGAAAGTTCTCTTGAGTTGTATAATGTTGCGAAAAACTGGCCTTTTCTGAGCCTGGGCAATTCCCACACTGGTGCATTGTGACACAAGCCTGTCAGATCAGTGGGCTCCTTATATGCTGCTTCCTGCAGAATGAGCTGGCCGTTTTCTCTGTCTTCCACACCACCTGGCTTAGCAAATTAGATCATATTAGGGCTATTGTCTCAGAGACAATAAGAGGCATCTGTAACTGAAAGAGACCAGGATGATATCTTCCAAAGAGACTTTGAAGAGCAGAAAGGTCAACAAGACGAGTATAACTATAATCATTTTTTTAAACCCATCCTTCTCTTCCTCTGTTATACACGCTATCCTTTAGTAAAATATATAAAATCAACACATTTCTTTAATCTTGGCACAGAGTGTTGTGAGAAAGAGTATCTTACATTATGCAGCACATTTTTATGTACAAAATCCTTCTGCATATATGAACTCTTTTGGTCCTCAACGCAAACACGATAGAAGTAAGAATTGTTGACACAATTTACAGAAGTCCATTTGGGGTTTCGGCTCCATTCACTCCACCACTACAGGTGAGTAAACAGTTACCTTTCCCACTCTCATGAGCAGGAGTTCCCCTCCTTATAGATCAGACAAGTCTTGTTCTAAATGTCACCACTCTTTCTAGGCTCTGCCCTTCCTACCTGCCAATCCCTTCTGCTAATTCTCTCCATGAAATTCAATTCAATTCAATTCAATTCAATTCAATTCAATTCAATTCAATTCAATTCAATACATTCGATTCAATTCAACTCAATTCAACTCAACTCAATTCAATTCAATTCAATTGGCAATTAACAAAGCCTAACCACAAGTCAAACTGTATACGAGGAAGTGCAATGACCAAATTGACACCCTCAAGGAGTGGCCAAATTATCTAGGGAGACAGGGACACAAATCATTACAATATGGCAAAAATTACAGTACAGGGTACTGCCCATGGTACCACAAGAGTTCCAAGAAGGGACTAATTCACTCTGCCTGGTGGGATTAAGTAAGTAATGGTTGAGGCAAATTTGAAATATGAGTGATTAGGGTAGAGAGGGCTTCTCAGGCAGATGCAAACTTACCTATGCAAAGGTAAAGAAGTGGGGAACCGCAGGGAGTTCAATCTACTTCCTACGCATAGCAACATCCAATGTAATTGGAGAAAAGCAGCACAAAAGTTACTTGATGGCCACTGACCAAAGTGAGGTCAGAAGGCTACTTACTCACACCCCTAGACCTCTATTTCACAACTTCCTTCTCCGCAAACTTCCAACTGTTCCCAACCCTTCTTCACTCTGGTCTTATAACTTTGCCTATTACCGCACTGAGAAAACCAGGTCAGTGAAAAGAGAATTTGCAAAATCACCTATCGCATCTACCATTCCATCTACACCTATTCCCTTGTGCTCTGCTCTCACCAACATTAATATGAAGGATCTGTTCATTCCTCTCCGGGCCAATTATCTTTTGGACACTAGACTGAAGCCACTCTCGCCCTGTTAAGAACATTTCTGTCAGCAGTTCTCCCCCACTCTGCCATATCATCATTTCCATCAGCAATATGGAAATTACAAAAATGCTTTTATTTCTCAAATTTTAGAAAGAAAAACCAAAGCCCTCTCTTGACCCTGCTCCCTTCCCTTCCCACTGCTGCCTCATTTTTCTCCCACATTTTGTCACAATGCTCCTTGAAAGAATTGCCTTCCTCCCTGTCTACAGTCATTCTCCTCCAATTCTCTGTTGAATCCACTCCAATTCGGATTTTCCCCGGTGCTACTGAAACGGTTCTCATCACAGGTCAATGACATCCGCTTTGCAAAACACAGTGATTATTTATATTTTAGTAGTTTTTAAAGTGTATGCATTCATTTTGAAAGAAAGGGAGAGTGAGCAGGGGAGGATATGAGACAGATGGAGGCATAGAGAGAATCCTAAGCAGACTCCACACTGTCAGCATGGAGTCCCACCTGGGGCTTGGACCCACAAATCATGAGATCATGACCTGAGGTGAAACCAAGAGTCAGACACTTAACCAACTGACCCCCCCCATGTGACCATGATGATCATTTATTTGACCTCATCCTATTTGACTTGCCATCAGCACTTGACCAATTTGATACCTCCTTCCTTGAAACACATTCCTTACCAGGCTTCCTGGACTCGAGACCCTCCTCATGTCTCGCCTACTCCTTCAGTGGGCACTGTGTCTAGTTTCCTTCGCTAGTTTTTCCACATCTTGCAGTACTTTAAGAGTTAGAGACCCCAGAGCTCAGTCCTTGCATGTCTTCTCTCTCATCCATTCTCACTCCCTAGCTGATCTCATGCGATCTCATACTAAGTAATCCAGCCTAGAGTCCACACGAAACTTCTTAATTTAAACTCCAGATGCCTATATCTAACTGCATTCACAAAAATGCAGCTTGGATGTCTGATAAGCATCTCAAACTCACAATGTTAAAAAAAGCAAGTCCTGATGTTTCCCCTAAAACCCATGATCTCTAACAGACAACTTAAAACTACCACCAACCTGTGGTCCAGCCCCAAAAAAACAAACAAACAAAACAAAAACAAAAACAAAACCAAAAACAAAAACAAACTTGGTATCATGTTTTATATCTGTTTTTCTCATACCTTATATTCAAACCACAAGCAATCCTATTATATCCACATTTATAATATACACATGATCATACTTTTCTCACTATGTGCCCTTCTTGCATCCTTATTCAACCTACAGTTATTTCAGGATTACTATAGTAACCTCCTTATTGTGTTGTTGTTGTTGCTTGTATGCTTGCTTCCCACTCCATCCTGCTCCCCAGACAGTAGTCAGAGTGATTTGTTTAACATATAAATTAGGGTCACCTGGGCGGCTCAGGTGGTTAGCCATCTGACTCTTGATTTTGGCTCAGGTCATGATCCAGAAATCATGAGCTCGTGGGGTCAGAACGTGCATTAGGATCTGTGCTAGGCATGAATTAGGCATGAAGCCTGTTTGAGATTCCCTCTCTCACTCTCACTCTCTCTCTCTCTGTCTCTGTCTCTCTGTCTCTCTGTCTCTCTATCCCCCTGTGGGCACTCTCATTAAATAAATAAATAAATAAATAAATAAATAAATAAATAAATAAATAAATAAATAAATAAATAAATAAGTAAGTAAGTAAGTAAGTAAGTAAGTAAGTAAGTAAGTAAGTAAATGAATGAATGAATGAATAAATAAACAAATAAATAAAACTAAAATATGAACTTGGTCAGACTACTCAACTGACTTTCCATCTCATTGAAAATAAAAGTCAAAGTCCTTATAATGACTTTCACATTCTTCGTGATATGCACCCCACACATACCCTCTCTGACTGACTGAATAAATAAATGAGTAAATGAGTGAATGGTTGGTAGAGAAGAGGAACATAGGATGAGATTAACCTTATAGAATTAAACAGATGATGAGCAACCTTCTAACTAAGCCAAGAAGTGTCTTCAGGTTTATTTGAGTACAATGGGTAGTCATCAAAGTCATTCGGGCACAATAACTATCTCCTGTAAACTGTTTCTAGGATCCAATTCATATGTCACCTTCTACACCAATCCTCACTCTTTACCAACCTCCCATTCCCCCAAGAAATCCATCCAAAGGAAACTTTGCTACTCCTTTAATGTGTCACATTTTCAAACTTCTGTGTCTTCCTCTTTTTTTTTTATTTTTATTTATTTATTTTTTTTCATGCCTGGAATGCCCTTCCTTACTCTGTCGATTTGAAATATGCCTTCTCTAGAAGACTCTCTTCAAGTGACTCTCATTTTTGCAAAGCACTCCCTGGGTGCCCCAGAGACTCATGTGTTTTCTTCTTTGCAATTCCAGGGTACATTTATCCACCTCTATTACAGATGTTATCAACTCAGTATAGTTAATTTGTTTGCACAGTGGCAAATCCCTGGATAACAAGATCCATTATTAGTTCTAGATAAGACCTCTGTTCTTTGTATACAGTGCCTACAACCTAGTACGTGCTCAATGCATGCTTGATGAATGGAAATGAGGCAGGAAAATAGAATGAAAATTAGTAGAGGGAATATAAAAGAGAAACCAGGAGAGTCAAATGTTATCAAAAACAAAAGAAGAGGTATTTTCAAGAAGTAAGGAGTGGCCCCTTCTTTAGAGTTTTTTGTTTTGCTTTACTTGAGTTCGAAATAAGCTACAGGTATCATTGCATTTAACTAGTAGGAGATATGTGGAAGTACAATCGTCAAATTTCAGTAGCATATGGCAGAAATTACCTTCTATCCAAGCAGTGACTTAATATGAGGAATTGTGTGTTCAAAACATCAGGAGAAGTGATAGTTAAGTGGGGTGTACACTGCACTCCCAGAATCCAAAGACAGCACTGCAGAATTGTCTTGCCAGAATAACCCCAGCAGACTCACTGGTCTGTCCAGGCAGACTCACTGTTGTTCTGGGCCTAGGGTATCACTAGGTAAGAGTCAAGTGTCAGTAGGTGGGGTTCTTATCTGGAGAAATCTACTTCTGAGATTATTTGGGTTTTGGACAATTAAGTTCCTTGCAGTTATACAAGTGAGGTCTTTATTTTCAGATTGTGGGATGGCCAGCCAGAGAAAACACTCTGCTTTGCATGGATGTATGATGCATGGGTTCATGATGATACTAGGTTGTTCCAGAAAATCTTTCTCTATAATACAACACGACTATAGAAATGGTATCTCTTCATTTTCATGGGTTGTCAGCATTAAGGTATGGAATGTTGGGTGCTATTTTTTTTGTATTAGAATAATGTCTACCACATTCTGTTTGTAAACAAAAAAAAACAGCTGTAGAACCAATAGATAATAGTTTTCACCTTCTGAATTAGTAAGATTCAACAGAGAAAACTTCTGTTTCTCATATATATATAATATATATTATAGTTTATAATATATTTATATATTTTTATTTATTTATATATTTATATTTATGTTTATGTGTATGTGTATGTTTATGTTTATATTTATATATTCATATGAATATGAATTTATTAAATAAATATATATTTATATTTATGTATTTATATTTATTTATTTGTTTGTTTGTTTGTTTGTTTGTTTACTTACTTATTTATTTATTTATTTATTTATTTATTTATTTATTTATTTATTTATTTCTTATAAGAAATTGGCTCCCATAAATGTGGACGGTGACAAGTCCCAAGATCTGCAGGATGAGTTGGCTAGCTGGAAACACACGAGATCTGATGGCGTGGTTCTTGTCCAATGGCTGGCAGGCTTGAATCTCAGGTAGAGCTGCTGTTTCAGTTTGAGTCTGGGGAAGAGGCCAATGTCTCAGTTTAAAGACATTCAGGCAGGCAAGAGTAATTCCCTAGTATCCATGGGAGAATCATCCTTATTCTATTCAGGCCTTCAATTGATTAGATAAGGTGCATTTACATTATGAAAATAATCTGTTTTACTCACTGTACAGACTCAAGTATTTCCCATCACAAAACACCAGAAAAATGTTTGACCAAGCATCTGGACTTCTGTGGCCCAGTAAAGTTGACACATAAAACTAGCCATCATATCTTCCAAATTTCATGCAAGCACATGAAGCGGATGAACCTAAGCCCTATCAAGAACCCAAGCTACAGAGGCACCAGGCAGCCTGATAAGGTGCATTAGCACAGCGTCTCTCAAATATTTTATCCCCAACCTACTGTAAGGAACACATATTTCACCAAAACCCAGTATAAGCATACACATACACATACATATAAATAAATGAAATAAACAACATTTCATGAATTATTGGTTATCCTTACTAAGTGCAAATGTACTTTTATATTTTCTTATTGGTTCTATTTAATTTTAATCCATTCTTACCTTGATCCACACCTTCATGACCTTCCAAAAAACAAGGCATCATTAGTAAGGTGTACTGATTTTGAGGGTCAATCTTTGGGAAGTAATATTCCTTCAGTTATATGTTTCACAATGTCTGACATGTAATACCCTCTTTGTTAAGTTGAATTGAATAAAGGAAACAGGCTTCCAATTCAGTCTTAAGACATACTACGAAAATTCTGAATCCTTTTATAGGGGTTGGTCCATAACTATCGAACAAAATGAAACAACAGGTACCAAGAGATACCCTTTTGATGTCTCCAACCCTATTCAGGAAGGCTAAGTTTACAAGCCCACGGAAACACAGGGGACCATTTCTGTCATGGCAAAAATGACCAACAACGGAATGTTCACGTGCAAAGAGCAGACAGGATTAACTATTATCAAGAGGTGTTGAAGCATGTAGAAATTGTCCACGTCTATGCCACTTATAATTAGTGCTTTTCTCCCTTGGATTATCATGTCAATGCCTAAGGCACAGTTAGAGAACATTGTTACCCAACAATGGCAGCTCTCAGGTTTCATGTTTCTGTTATACACCCCCATAGGTTGAACTGAGTCTCTGCAATAGTTAAGGCCCTGGAGAAGAATTCACCCACTTTACACCACTCACTCTCCCTGATTAAGCTGCTCTGCAGGGAAAAGGCTTACTTTTTTAATGCTTGCTTTTTGTTCGTTGGATAAGCAGTAGACATAATTCTGAGTGCAGCATTTCTGTTTAACTGTACTCATGCCCTAAAGAGATTATAGGGATCAGCTCAGGGAGTCAACTTGAATTGATCTTCTTCATCTCTATTGCAACATTACTGGCAGATGTTCACAGTAAGATTTAATTCTGTCTGACTGAGAAAAACTGAGGAATTTGGCTTTCTGAACCAAGACCACATTATGGAATTGTCTGCACTCAGTTGCAAAAGACTGTGAATGAGGAGGAGACAGGGGCATTATATGATCCAGGATGGGAGGTTGTAGGGTTAGCTTATGGTGGTTGTAACAAAACCTTAATATTGTGTGAAGACTACAAAACCTTGAAATCCCTATAATGTGATGGTCTGGGGACTCTTACCATATAGATTGTCAAAATTCTTGTTATATGTCCGATACGGAAGCAATAGAACTCATTCACTTAATATAGATTTAATGAGCATATACTATGTGATATTTAGAGCTCTATTCTTGTGGGAGAAGTGAATAAAGTAATCCAAAGATGTTCAACGGGGCTCAAACAGACTCTGGTCTCTAGCTTAGAGACCTCTCCTCTGGATTCTCCTTCCTTTGCTTGGTGCATGTGCAAAAACCCCCACAGATATGGAAGCTGACGACTATAAATTACCCTCCCCACTGGACTCCACGCCCAGACCTTTGGTGAGCCAAACTTGAAATGCCCAGAGTCCAAGAGACCCCCAGAAATGAACCACCAGAGTCCAGAGTCAAAGTTAAGCAGTAAGGGTCATTTATTGCAGGTTCGAACCTGAACCTTTGCGCACTAATTGCCAGTGACGCTGAGAGGCCCCGAGAGAGGTTTTTACACCCCTTTCATAGACAGGTACAAACAAGTCATGGGGAAATCAGGAATTTTCCACAGTTACAGAGCTGCGATTGGTTGGTGTTTAAAGTTGGACACTTAGCAGTATTCGATTGGTTCCTGCCTTGAGGTCAGACCACAACCGGGGGTACGGGTATCACAATGATTGATCAGGAATATACGGATGTGCCAAGCAACAATGATTGATCAGGAATACACGGGTGCGCCAAGCAATTGTACAGAAGCGGAACAAGCTAGTTAGGCTTGGTTAGGTTTCAGTCTCCCGTAACTTAAGCTTTTAAGTTTCAGTTTTCTCAGGCCTCTCAAACTCTCTGACCAAACTCTGAGTGCCACTTGGTTTTTCCTCCAGTGTTCCAGCCTGGTTCCATAACATACTAGATTGCTGACTAGGAAACCCAACCGCACTGGCCCATTGTTGCCACTAGTTTGGGAGAACAGTGAGGTGGTGGCAAAGCAAAGGCTAGCAAGGGAGAAAGTGCATGCTCTGCCTGAATTTCAGCAGCCTCCTTCTCCGCTGTCTTGGGCAGGTCCTGCTCCATGGAACTGGTAAGGCCGGGGCCCCGAAGAAGTCAGGCATACCCAAAAGAGCGGAAGGGGGACATGATCAGTCCCCAGAGGACTTAATAGGTGTCCCAGGTAGGAAATTTTGTGGAAGGAAATGTAATAGACTCTGGTGTGCATGTGTGTGCGTGTGTGTGTGTGTGTGTGTGTGTGTGTGTGAGAGAGAGAGAGAGAGAGAGAGAGAGAGAGAGAGAGAGAGAGAGAGACAGAGAGAGAGAGAGAGAGAGAGAGAGACAGAGAGAGAATGTGCAGCTAAGCCAGGGTTGCCAGTCGAGTTAGAGTTTGTGCTTCATGGACGGGCACTCTTAAGGTCCCCAAGGTCTATGGAGTCTGAATGGGCTCCCCTGTGTCATTGTGAAAGTATAAGGTCTAGGGCGGTATCAGATCAGATTCCCATTACAAGTCACAAAGCAGAGTCCACTATAGCCAAACCTCACCTAAACTTTCCCTCAGGAATGCGGCCAGAGGAGTATGTGAATAGTCCTCTCATCTGGCGGTATACCCTTACTTTGTCTGTCTTTGTGACACCAAATATGAGAAAGAAATTAATAATGGGATGAAAACAGAGTAAGCCTACGATTTTTGAGGTCATGATGAAAAAATGTGAACAGGGGTTTTCAGGTTACCATGGGGTGACAATGACACCCAGGAAGTTAAGGAAATTTTGTGAACTAGAATGGCCCATATTCAATGCAGGATGGCCTCCAGAAGGGACATTAGATGCTCAAATAGTGCAGCAGGTTTGGCTAATAGTCACTGGGAACCCAGGCCACCCTGATCCATTTCTGTACATCAACTCCTGGCTTGAAATTGTCCCAGATTTCCTGCCTTGAAGGTGATTCATCATTAGCAAACAGAGCCAGGCAAAGGTTTTAGCCACTTTATCTGGAGGCTCACCAGGGAGTCAAAGAAGTGATCCACTGCTCCTCTAATTTTTAAAGAAGATGTGGACGAAGATATTGTCTTTCCACCTCCTTATAACTCTTCAAGCTCCCACCTCCCTCCCTCTGAGCTTGAGGCTCCTCCTGCATCTGTCTCTCCAGCCACAGCCAGAGTCAGTGCACTTGCCACTGCAGTCAGTGCCGCCCATCTCCCCGCCCCTCTCAGACCCAGATAACCCACCCCACATGGGCCAGCAGCCAGACTGCGCCCAGACCCAGACCTAAAACTCTCCAAACGCATGTAACGGAGACAAGAGAGCCTGAAAGACAGAAAGAGGATGGACCAGTCCAGACCAGCCATTCCATGATGGGTTATCTACCTTTCTCTACAACCGACCTCCTCAAGTGGAAACACAACACTCCACCATACTCCGAAAAGCCACAAGCAATGGTTGACTTGATGGAGTCCCTCTTCCAGACGTACTGACAGACTTGGGAAGATTGTCAACAGTTGCTCCATACTTTGTTTAATTAAAAATAAGAATGACAGAAACATGACAGTACCTAGGAGATCACACATCTCCAGGAATCAATGACCCTACTGTCTGGGCTCAAGCTGCATGCGTGAAGAACGCCCAACACGGGATTTCACCACAGAAGGAGGACAGGGCCACGTCTGATGATACCTGGAAGCCCTCCTTCAGGGAGTCTGAGCTGGAGTCAACAATCCCATGAACATGACTAAAATATCATCAGTCACACAGCACCCTGGGGAGTCTCCCGGAGACTACTATGAAAGATTATGTGAAGTGTACCGTGTATACGCACCGTTTGACCCCGAGGGACCAGAGTCAACAGATGGTACATATCTCTTTTGTGGCACAGGCTACCCAGATATCCGACGAAAGCTCCAGAAGTTGGAGGGCTTGCCAGATGAATATCACTCAGCTGTTAGAGGTCATCAGTACAGTTTTCACGAACAGAAATTTGCAGCTGAAAGAGAAATGAAGACTAAAAAAGAAGGCCACCTTTCTCACAGCAGAACTAAAGAACAGATGCTGCAAAGATGGGAAAACCCCAACCACAAAAAGGGGGGAAGCCCATAGCCCCCTTAGCAAGGGACCAGTGTGCATACTGCAAAGGTAAGGGAAATTGTAAGAATGTCCGAATTGGATGGGGACCTCAAAACCCAGCCAATATCTGGAGGAACCTCGAGGTGAGAACCCTCTTGATCTGGCCGGGGTAGAATTGGACGGAGGGGGACCGGACTCTTTGTTTCTTGGCCCCCATGAACCCACGGTTGAAATGAGGTGGTGGGCTGAACAATAACTTTCATGGTTGACACTGGGGCTGAATACTCCTTTGTTACTTCCCTGGTAGCGCCCTTAGGCCAAAAGACAGCAACCATACTTGGGGCTACTGGGACACAGGCAATGCAATGGCCCTTCTGTCAAGCTCAACAAGGTGCACTTGGGGGTCACAAGGCCCGGCATGAGTTCCTCTACTTACGTGACTGCCCGATTCCTCTCCTGGGCCGGGATCTACTCTCCAAACTTGGGGCACAGATACCTTTTGAACCCAATGGACACACTAGCCTCCAATGAAACCCAAGGCAGAAGGAAACCTTGGTCTTGGCGATACCCCTGCCAAGGGAAGAAGAATGGAGACTGTTCTGTGCCCAAGCCTTACCTGGTAGCCCCTAAGAATTCAGACTTACATTCCCCTCCCTATGGGCTGATGATAACCCGCCTGAAATAGCTTGGAATCGGGTCCCAATCATTGTTGACCTGATCCCTGAAGCTCAACCTCAGACAACAAGGCAGTACCCCATTCCACTAGAGGCTAGAATGGGCATACAAGAGCACATGACCAAGCTCAGAGAGAGAGGTATTCTAACTGAGTGCCAATCAGTTTGGAATACCTCACTCTTGCCAGGCAAGAAGCCAGGAGGACACCAACCAGTACAGGATTTGAGGGCCATTAGCAAAGTGACGGTTTCCTTACACCCAGTCATTGCGAACCCTCAGTATACTCTCCTCAGCCAAATTCCGTGGTCAGCCAGAAGGGTTGTGTGCTTCGACCTAAAGGATGCTTTCTGCTGCCTCTGCCTGGCTCCACAAAGTGAATCATTGTTTGCCTTTGAATGGACGGAGCCTGTAACAGAGCGTCAGATGCAGCTGACCTGGACACTACTTTCCCAAGGTTACAACAACTCGTCCATTCTTCTGGGGGTAGCCCTAGGTTCAGATCTCGCTGACTTTCCGAAGGAAACCACAGGGTATGTCCTTCTCCAATATGTAGAAGACCTCCTCCTTTCCAGAGACACCAAGGAAGACTGTATGAAAGGTACACAGGCCATCCTACAGCTCTGATCCTACTTGGGGTACCACCCTCATGGAAAAGGGCACAGATTTGTCCGCCGCAGGTCCAATACTTAGGCTCCCTCCTCACAAAAGGAAAAAGAGAACGAGGACCGGAAAGGAAGAAAGTGTGGCACCACACTGCCACAGCCCCAAACAAAACGAGGCTTGTGTGAATGTTTAGGGGCCGTAGGGTTCTGTCGCATTGAGAATCCTCAGATGCTCAGCCATAGTGAGGTCTCTGTATGACCTGTTGGGAGGACCAAACTGGGAGTCCCTCGCATGGACTGAGGAGGTGAGGGCTGCTTTCACAGAAATAAAGTTGGCTCTGAGACAAGCCCCAGCCCTTGGTTTGCCTGACATAGAAAGGCCTTTAACTTCTTCCTACATGAAAAGGAGTGCTCACTCAGAGCATGGTGCCTTGGCAATGGCCAGTGTTCTAACGGTCAAAAAAAAAAAAAAAAAAAAAAAAAAAACTTGATCCTGTGGCTGCAGGATGGCCCCTGTGCCTCAGAGATCAGAGCCACAGTCCTGCTCATTAAGGATGCAGACAACCTCACACTTGGCCAAACAATTAATGTTAAGTTCCCACACACGGTTGTGTGGCTCACAAGCACCCAAGGATATCGTTTCCTCTCCGTTTCTCAGCTGACACAATCCCAAGGCCTTCTCTATGAGAACCCAAGTCTCACTCTCGAAACAGAATAAGAACACTAAACCTGGCCACCTTCCTTCCCACAGAGGAGGGAGAACCTGACCATGACTGTTCTGGAGTAGTGGATGAAGTCTACGCCAGCTTCCCAAACCTCCAAGACCAGGGTATAACAAACCCAGAGATCACCCTGTTCAGCGATGGGAGCAGCTATTTAGAGGAGTGCAGCCAAAGAGCAGGGTATGCGGTAATCACAACACGGGAGTGCAGGAAGCCAAGGCCTTGTCGGAAGGATGGTCGGCACAATGGGATGGACTCAGTATGCCTTAACCTGAGCCATCATCCTTCGCAAAGGTAAATGAGTTAACATCTACATCGATTCCTGGTATGGCTTCGCTACTGTGCATGTACATGGGGCCATCTGTAAAGAAAAAGGCCTCCTTACCGCTTCAGAGAAAACTATCAAAAACGAGGAAGAAACACTAAAGCTTCTTGAGACCATATGGCTACCAGACAAAGTAGCTATCCTACACTGTAAGGGACCTCAGAAATGAGATGCCCCCATAAATCAAGGAAATCACCTGTCTGACAAAACAGCCAGAGTGGCTGCCTGAGGTGATCTAGGTGAATCTCCTACTTACACTCTGACTCTTGTGCCCCAGAAGGAAGCCTCCCCACCCCTGTACATGAGTGAAGAAAGAAGTTGGGCCTCGACAGAAGCGGGCACACTAAGCAAAGACGGATGGTGAGTCTTGTCCCGTCATCAATGTGAAAGCACCTAGTGAAGGAATATAGCTAACTCACCCTCTTAGGGAAAACTGCTCTACAGGTCCTCTTCAAAAAGAACTACAATATCAGCTGCCGGCAGCCAGCCAGCTGCCAGCATTATGCCAGGCTGTCAGTGAATAATGTGTAACATGTGCCAAAAACAATACTTGCTCTGCCCCACAGCCCCTGCCTGGCTCACAAAGGATGGACTTAGGGGTGGACTTTACCAACATACAACCAAATAAAGGGTTTAGGTACCTTCTTGGAACAATCTGCACCAATTTGGGATACCTCCAAGCATTCCAGACAAGAATGGAATGAAGTCACGAGGTGGCCAAAGCTCTTCTACGGGACATTGGGCTTAATCACACACAGTAATAATGGACCTGCATTTGGAGCGGACATTATACAAACCCTAACAAAGTCCCTTAACATTGCCTGGAAACTGCACACTACTTAACGCCCCCAGAGCTCAGGGAAAGGTAGAGCGGATGAATTGCACCCTCAAGGAAACCCTGGCCAAGTTCCACCAAGAGACTCACACCCTATGGCCAGATTTAATTCGGCTGGCCCTCCTGTGTGCCCAATGCCCGCCTGGGGCACTGGATTCTCCCCTTTTGAGTTATTATATGGGCGACCCTCTCCCCCCCCACACACACGTTTAGGAAAGCTCCCAGGAGACCTACACCAGATTGCAGACAAGGAAATATGTTGCACCTTTGGGGTGTTCTATCTGTGTTCTAATTCAGCCTATTGATGCTTAGAGGCCAACTGGACTCAGAAATGTTATTCCATCTTCCGGACCCCAGGGATATTTGTATACACTGAAGATCAGTTCCTAACAACCTTTAGCCCCAAGTCTAAGGCTAAACGGGCAGTCCTGCTACCCATTCGGATAGGCTCAGAAATTGTGACAGGAATAGGAACTGGAGAAGGGGGCATAGGTTTATGCATAGGACTGTACCATAGACTATCTCAAGAGCTAAATGAAGACATGGAATGGGTGGCCGATTCTCTGGTAACCTTAGAAAACCGAATAAACTCTCTGGTGGTAGTAACCCCCCAAAATAGACAAGCCCCCGACCTCCTCACTTCAGAAAATGGAGGGACTTGCATCTTTTCGGGGGAGGAATGTTGCTATTTTTTAAACCAGTCAGAAATACTTACAACTAAGATTAAGGAACTAAAAATAATAATAATAATAATAATAATAATAATAATAATAATAATAATAATAATAATAATTCAACATTGACAACAGGAAAGTACCAATCAACGGAACAAATGAGATCTCACAGATTGGGATCCTGGCTTCCTGCCCTGGCAGGGCCCCTCTTCTCCCTAAGTTTACTTGTATCCATTGGCCCCTGTATACTGAATACCATGGTACATTTTATTGAAAACACTGATGCTCACCAAACTACTGCAGGCATCTTAGCCTTCTGAGGGTACCAACCTAAAAAACTGAAAGGTGATACCTACTAAAAAGGTGTTTTAAAAGGCATAAAATGGGATACTGTTGGAGAAGTGAATAAAATACTGCACCAAAGATGGCCGGTGGGATAAAACGAACTCTGGTCTCTATCTTAGAGACCCCTCCTCCTGGTTCTTCTTCCTTTGTTTTCTGTGTGCAGGAAAACCCCCACAGATATGGCAGCTGATGACTGTAAATTTCCTGCCCCACTTGCATTCAGCGCTCAGAAGTTTGGAGAAACAGGGTCCTCTGAGCCCGCCGTTCCATCAAGATCTGCAATCCAAAGAAGATCTCCGAGTGCCGCTTTGTTTTCTGCCAGCGTTCCAGCCTGGTTTTGTAACATTATAAACACAGAAGTGAGCAAGACAGACCAAGTCCCTTCTTTATACAGTATAAGGAGGCAGAGGACCATTAACTGGTAAACAAGTAATTAACAAGTGTACAAGGGTAATGGGGTGCTGGGAGTCAACCAGCTCTCAGTTGTCTAAAGGAAACATATGCTATATCACCCACCTCATATATGGATCATAGTTCTAAGTGTTGTGATGTTTATAATTGATACACGTGATCACTGCCAGGGTATTTCCCCTTTTCCCAAGTTACATTTATTTTGAAGAACTTATGTGAGTTAATGAAAGATACTGGGAATTCCCAGAATCAGTAGATGCTGGTGGACCAGGTTTCAAATAGCAGCCCCAGAGGTCAAAAGTCACAATATCTAATCATGTTTTTTTTTTTTTAACAACTTCATTAATGTTTAACTGATATACACAAACTGTACATATTTAAAGTACGTAACTGGTGGAGCACCTGGGTGGCTCACTCACTTGAGCATCAGACTCTTGATTTTGGCTCAGGTCATGATCCCAGGTTCAATCAAGCCCTTAATTGGGCTCCATGCTAAGCATGGAGTCTGCTTAAGATTCTCTCTTTCTCCCTTGCCTCTCTCCCCCAGTTATGAACGCTTCAGCTCTCTCTCTGAAAAAAAAGCCCTATGGGATGCCTGGGTGGCTTGGTCGATTAAGCGTCCGACTTCGGCTCAGGTCATGATCTCAAAGCCCGTGGGTTCGAGCCCCACGTTGGGCTCTGTGCTGACAGCTCAGAGCCTGAAGCCTGTTTCAGATTCTGTGTCTCCCTCTCTCTCTGCTCCTCCCCTGTTCATGTTCTGTCTCTCTCTCTCTCTCAAAAATAAATAAACGTTAAAAAAATTTAAAAAAGCCCTAATAAATAAATTACTTAATTAACAGTTAATAATTAATACTAATACTAATAAATACAATTACATATTTTGGTAAATTTTGGTTACATATACACCAATGTATACATAGCAACAAGGAAAAGAATATGTCTGTCACCACTAAAAATGTCCTCGTATCCTTTAGCTATCCCTCCGTCCCCCAAGTCTTTCCGATTCCCATTCTTAGGCAATCTCTGGTCTGTTTTCTGTCCCTACATATTATCTTGCACTTTCTAGAATAGTATACAAATAAAATTATATAAGACATACTCCTTATTTTTGGGGGGTGGGGAGTTGACTTCTTTCACTTGGTATTTTGAATATTATCCATAGTGTTGTGTGTTCCAATAGTCTGTTACTACTTGTTTATCCGTTCACATTTCAGTGGACATTTGTATTATTTCCACATTTGGCGTATTTATTTCTTTTTATTAGAGAGTGAGGGGGAGGGAGAAGGAGAGGGGAGGGTGGAAGGAGAGGTGGGGGAGAGATAGGGAAAGGGAGATGGAGAGGGAGAGGGAGATACACAGGGAGAGGGAGAGGGGGAGGGAGAGAGAAAGAGAAAGAGAAAGAGAGAGCAGAGGGAAAGAGAAAAAGAATCTTAAGCAGCCTCCATGCTTAGTGCGGAGCTCAATGTGAGTCTCAATAACACGACCCTGGGATGATGACCCAAGCAGAAATCAAGAAATCAAGAAATCTACCAACTGAAGCACCAGCTGCTCCTTAGCCTATTAAAAACAAAGCTTCTATAAACATTCATTTTTTTCTTTTCTTTTCTCTCTCTCTCTTTTGTTTTCTTTTGTTTTGTTTTGTATGATCGTAAACTTTATTCTCTCTAGGGAAAATATTTGAGAGTAGATTTGGCTGAATCATAGAATAGGTTGCATGTTCAGCTTTTTAGGATACTGTCAAACTGTTTGCCAGGGTAGTTTTATCACTTTTACATTCTCATCAGCAGTATGTGAGAATTCCAGTTCTTTCATATCCTAGCTAACACTTCGGAGCCCTGTCTTTTGATTTTAGACATCTCGTAGGTATGAAGTAGAAGTTGATCTCATTGTATCTCATTTATCTCAATGTAGTTTATATTTGCATTTCCCCTCATGATGCTCAACACATTTTCATGTGTGTATCTGCTGTACATATGTCTTTTTTGGTAATGTGTCTTTTCAAATCTTTTGCCTTTTTTTGGATTATTTCGCTTCAGAATATTGAATCTTGCGGATTGCCCATATGTTCTAGATATAAGTCCCATTTCACATAGGTGATTTGTAAATATATTCTCCCAGTCTCAGTCTTCTATTTCAAACTTTTTGTTCTTTGAAAAGCAAAAGTTTTAGTTTGATAAAATCCAATCAATCTTTTTTTTTTCTTGTAATGAATCATATTGTTGGTGGTGTAGCTAAGAAATGTTTGCCTAATCCAAGGTCATAATGGTCTCCTACTTTAGGTACTTTAAAAAAGTTATCGTACTGTATTCTAGATTGCATTGGTTCTGATGAGAAATCTTTTTCCTCCCTTTCTCTGGATTAAAGCAATTTGATTGTGGGGTGCCTTGGTAGAGTTGTTTTCATATTTCCTGTCCTTGAGGTTCATTGAATTTATTGGAACTATATATTTTTAGTTTGCATCAACCTTAACAACTATAAATTCAAATTAGTTTCATTATTTACTGAAACTAGTTTTCTTGTCTGTGTTCCTTGGAGATACAATTACATGTATATTGGATGATTTGCAGTCACATTTTCTCTGTGTGTTTCATTTCAGATGATTTCCATTGCTATTCTTTAGGTTCATCAAACTTTTTTTTCTTTTCTGCACTGTCTATATGACTTTAATTTCATTCAGTAATCATAGACCAGATTTCTTATTTTAGTCATTACTTTTGTCATGAGAAGTTTGGTTTAGGTCTTGCATATCACTTGCATGTCTCTATGTAACATGCTCATTCTGCCCTATAATTTCTTGGATATACTGATAATAGTTATAATAACTATTTGAATGTTCTTATGTATAAATTATATCATCTGCATAATTTCTGGGTCAGTGTCAATTGAGTTCCCCTTCCTTACGTGTCTTAGTTTCCTGCTTCTTTGCAGCCTGATAATTTATATGGGTTGCTGAACATGGTCAGTTTTAGCCTGTCAGAGGCTGGATACTTCTAGATTCCTAAAAATATTCTTGGTTTTTGTTTTGGGACATAGTTTAGTTACTTACAAGTAGCTTGATCCTTTCAGGTCTTTCTTTAAATATACTTTGGGCAAGGCACAGGCAGCACTTAGTTTAGGGATAATTTTTGTCCAGTACTGACACAAAAATCAAGTATTTTCCAAATGGCATGTAAATTGTGAGGTCTTCCACACTGGCTGTCAGGCATTATTCCTGACCCTGTATGGCAGTGGGAATTGTTCCTTGCCCTGGTCTCAGTTTCCTCATACACAAGAGTTTATCCATATCCAATTGAATACTCAAGGCAGGCAATCTGTTGATCTCTGGAGTTCTCTCTGTGAACAACTTTCTCTTCTTTGGTACTCTGCTCTGTGAAATATAGCAGTCTTCCTGAATCAGTGACTACCCCCTCCACAATTCAGGGAAACTGTTGGGCTATGCCAGCTTCCTCCTCTCTAAACCACAGACTCAAATCCCCACCTAGTCAATAAGCTAGGGCACTATAGGAACCATTTCATTTATTTCCAAATATCAGGGATCACTGCCCTTCACTGCCTGATGTCTGGTGTTTTGAGAACAGCTTCTTATATATTTTTTCTACACTTTTAGCTACTTCCATAAGGAGTATAAATCTGGTTTTTGTTATCACATTTGGCTGGAAGTAGAAGTGTTAACACCAATTTACATTTAGGTATTGAGTCTTACTTCTCTGGCTTTGATCTTTTATCTTTTTATTCTTCTTTGATGATGGATTTAATGTGGACATATGGAGAATGGTCATTGCTAGACATAGGGAGAAACTAGGGATGAGCTGGCAGATTGGAAGTATAGTTAAAAAAGAAAAAAAAAAGGAAAGAATGAGAATATGCAGTCAAATCTTGAAGAAAGGAATTGATGGCGATTGTCAAAGCCATGTGAAATCTCAGCTTCCACTTTAACACCCATAATATGAGAATTCAAACTAATGTTTGAATTACTTGGGTGAAAACTAGACGTCTTAAACGATTTTTTTTTTTTTTACTGCTTTGTTCAAATGATTCTTTACCAGTGTTCACCTTGGAAGAGAACAAACTGTGGCACAGAAGAAAACACACTGGACATGGAGTAGAGTCTAGGGTTGTTGTCTACCACAGTCATAAACAAGTTATGGGGAAGGCACTTGACTTTCCTAGGTCTCAATTTCCTCACCTGGAAAATGGAATAAGGACTCCCATATGAAGGGCCATTGTGAGATTAAATGAGATGATGCATGTGCCAGTTTTACAGAGCATAAAACTTAATATTACATGCAAGCGTCTATGTATTACTTCTTCTAGAGGGAGGGATTTGCATTTCTTTTAGTGGAAGGAAAGAGATGAATATACAACTGGACTATCAAATAAGAGGTGGATAGAGGGCTGGCTTACTGGTCTACCTCCTTGTCCTCATTCAGCCATCCTGGCCCTGGGCTCCCTCCAAATTAAAGAATCAGTGTCAGAAGACCTGAGATCCACCCGTAGGTATCTGACCCCGCACAGAATATTAGCCTGTCTTAGCTGTTCAAATGAGGATAATGATGGCTATCATCGGTGGAGCACTTGTTCGGTGTTGTCTGGTGTTGGATTAAGCACCTTGCCAATACTGTCGTTTAAACTTTTTGACCCTTTGTTATTATTTCCTTTTTATAAATTAGGCAGCTGACTTTCAGATATGTTAAGTAATTGGTCCAAGATAACACAAACACAAGTGGTGTGGCTGGGATGGGCACCAGCTCTGCTCCTATGCCAACATGCATGCTCTTCCTCCCATGTTACACTGCCTTCCCATTAGCATGTTAAGGGTTTGGAAAGCTGAGGGCCAACCCTGATAAAGTACCATGGAGTATGTTGGTGCCCTAGCTAAGATCTTTTTCCCTTACCTGACCGGAAACATTTTCATATTAACTGAAACACTAGTCCCTGCACAAGACAACTTTCCTCGAATTTCTCTTAACGCTATACACTGGTCAGAATATAAAAAGCAAGGACTTCAGAACTTGAAAGTTAGCAATAGGAGGTGAATGAGGGAAGGGAAGCAAAACAAAAATGACCCTGTGATGGTTATTATTACGTGTCTACTTGAGTTGGCCGTGGGGTGCCCCAGACTAAACATTTTTTCTCGGGATATTTGTAGAGTGTTTCTGGGTGAGATTAGCATTTGATTTGGTGGACTCAGTAAAGCAGACTCTCGTCGTCAGTGAGTGTGGGCAGCATTCAATGTCCTGAGGTCCTGAAGAGAACACAGGGTAGAAAAAGGAGGAATCCATGCCCCACCGCTTCTTTTCTCAGCCTTAGAAGGTGATCCCGCTTAGAGGCAGAGCAGTGGGTAGGGTTAGGGTTGGTTCTCCGGAAGTGCCTTTGCTCCAACACCCCACAGTGATGTGATTTCCCTGCAGGACTGAAATGAGGGCCCATGTGCGGTTATGGGTCAGGGGTAGCGTTGGAAGAGCGGAGCCAAACATATGGGTGGGCCAGACTGAAACTGTCTCAGGATCTCCACCTCCATCTCCATCACGGCCATGGAAATGTCATGGAGAGAGTGTGACTTCCACACAGGATTTTCCCCAATGGTAATTGGTCCCAATCCGTTATTTCTTTCAGACGTCCATGCTAGGTGACTTTAGGGCCAGAGCCCAGGCCAGCGTTAGGGTTAGGTCCTAGCTACCTGCATGTAGATCTCCTGGTTTCCCAATACCATTTGTTGAAGAGTCTGTCTTTCCCCCATTGTTTATTCTTGCCTCCGCATCTTGAAATCTGGGATTTTGATACCTCTAGGTATGGTTTTGTCTTTCAAGATTATTTTCACTCTTCAGGGTCTTTTGTGGTCCCATACATATTTTAGTATTAGTTGTTTCAGTTCTGTGAAAAGTGCCTTTGGGATCTGGATAGGGATTGCATTGAAACTGTAGATAATTATGAGTAATATGGACATTTTAATGATACTGATTCTTCCAATCCATGATCATGGGATAGCTTTCCATTTGTTTGTGTCATCTTCAATTTCATCATTGACTATGGTTTTCACACTACAGGTCTTTCACTTCTTTCGATAAGTTTAGTCCTAGCTATTTTACTCTCTCTTTTTTTGGTGCAATTAGGAACGGTGTTGTTTTCTTAATTGCTCTTTCTGTGACTTCATTATTATTATATAGAAACCCTACCAATTTCTGTGTATCAATTCCATATCTGCAACTTTACTGAATTCGTTTATTACTTCTCGTAGTTTTGGGGGGAAAGTTTTAGGGTTTTCTATGCATATTCCCATGTCATCTGTAGATAGTGACAGTTCAGCTGTTTACAAAGGTAGATGACTTTAATTTCTTTTTTCTTATCTGATTCCTGTGGCTAGGACTTGTAGTGTTATATTAAACAAGAGTGGCAAAAGTAGACATATTTATCTTGTTCTTGATCTTAGAGGGAAAGCTCTCAGTTTTTCACCATTGAGATGTTAGGTGTGAACTTAATATAAACAATATATAAAATAATATTTTTATGTGTTGAGGCATGTCCGCCCCCCTGACTTTGTTGAGAACTTTTACCATGAATACATGTTAAATTTTGTCATATGCTTTTTCGGCATTTATTGGAATAATCATATGATTTTTACCCTTCGTTTTGTTGAGGTGGGATATTATGTTGATTGATTGGATGAGCCATCTTTGTTTCCCTGGAATAAAAGCCACTTAATCATTTTAGTGTGTTGTTGAGAGGAGTTTGCTAATATTTTATTGAGGATTTTAAAGTCTATTTGGTTTGATATAGGTGTTGCTACCTGGTTCTGAGGTGTTCTTGTTTGATGTTGTTCTTGTTGTCCTTGTTGTTGTTTGCTTTCATTTGCACGGGAAATGTATCTCCATCCCTTCACTTTCAGTCTGTATGTGTCTAGGTCTGAAGTGAGTCTGTGCTAGGCAGCATACGGATGAGGGTTGTGTTTTGTCCATCCTGTTACCCTACGTATTTGGACTGGAGCACTTCAGCCATTTATATTTAAAGTAATTGTTGACCATTATGTACTAATTGTAATTTTGTTCTTTGTTTTCCGGTTGCTTTTGTAGGTCTCTGTTTCTTTTTTTCCGTACTCTCTTTCTTTCTCATAGATGGATTTGTGTTGTGCTTTACTTGGCTTTCTTTTTCTTTATTTTTCATATTTTATTTTTGTGTTTTGAGTTTGTTATCACAAGGCTTACATATAACATCTCAAGGAAACAGCAGTCTATGTTAAATTGGTGGTCAGTTAAATATAAACACATTCGAGAAATTTAAAAAGATTAACCTTTGGGGCAAGTGGGTGGCTCAGAGAGTTAAGTGTGTGATTTCGAGCTCAGGTCATGGTCTCACAATATGTGAGTTTCAACTGCACGTTGGACTCTGTACTGACAGCTCAGAGGCGGGAGCCTGCTTCAGATTCTGTGCCTCCCCCTCTCAATGTCCCTCCCTGTTAACACTCTGTCTCTCTCTCAAACATGAAATAAAACATATTATTTTAGTAAAATAAAATACAAAGAGTATCTTTTTTTAAGTCCCTCCTCCAAATTTTATGTGTATGTTGTCATATTTTACATCTTTTTATTCATAATTCTGTAATATCTAATTATGATTCCCCCCCGTTAACATTTCTTGCATTGCTGATTAGTGGTGATAAACTTCTTTATCTTCTGTCTGAGAAACTCTTTATCTCTTTTTTTTCAAGTCTTAATGATAATCTTTCCAGGTAAAGTTTTCTTGGTCTTGGGATTATCCTTTCAGGCCTTTGAAGATATCATGTCACTCTTTCCCAGCATGCCAACTTTCTGCTGAAATAACAGCTGACAGCTTTAGGTGTTTGTTTGTTGTGATTTGTTTTTCAAATCATAGGTAACTTTTGCTTCTCTCTTACAACTTTTGAAATTCTTTATTAACCTTTAAACTTTGACGTTTTAATTCTGATGTGTCATAGTGTGGGGCTCCTTGGTTTCATCATGTTTGGAACTCGGTGTTTCTTGTCCTAGATGTCTGTTTTCTTCTCTAGTTTTGGAAAGTCTTCAGTTATCTTTTCTTCAAATAATTTTGGTACCCCTTTCCTTCTTGTGGAATCCCTATTATGTGGATTTTTGCTCACTTGATATTTCCAAAGTATCCCTTAACCTATCCTCATTTAAAAAAAAAAATCTTTCTGCTGTTTGTTTTGGGTGCTTTCCCTTAATCTGTCTTCCATATCACTGATATGTCCTTCTGCATACCGTCTTCTACTGTTGATTCCCTCTAGTGTTTGTTTTTCCAGGTATTATATTCTTGAACTCTGATTTTGTGTGTGTTTGCTATCTCTTAATTAAGGGTCTCACTTAGTTCTTGCCTTTTCTCTGCAGCTCGGCGAGCATCTTGACAATTATTAACTTATATTCTTTATTTAATTGAGGCACAATGCCTACCTGTGTTTCCGCTCTTTTCTGGTTTTTTTATTGTTCTTTCTTTGGAACATATTTCCCTGTCTCTCCTTTAGCTTATCTTTCTGCATTTGTCTCTATAGATGAGGCAGAGCAGCTACTGCTCCTACACTTGAAGGAATTGTCTTATATATGATTGTCCCCCTGGGTAGACTCTGTGTGCTAGTTGGTGACATTGGCTGGCTGGCTGAAGCCGTGGCTTTCATGGACTGGGGATCCTGGGGCTTTCTACATAACAGGTGCCCTGTCAGGATACTTAAAGCTGAAGTGAACGCAGACTGGGGTGTCCCAGGATTCTGTGTGTTGAGGGTACCCTGGCAGGACAGCTGAAGCTGAAATGATTGCAAGTTGAGGCAAGCTGGGGTGCTGTGTATAGGTTCCCTGTACAGGGTGGCTAGAACATAAGCAGTCTGGGGGACAGGTTGTCCTTGATCTCTCTATGCAGATGGTTTCTGGGCAAGATAGGTGAAGCTAAAGTGGGTAAAAGCTGAAGGCACCGGGGGCTGTACATGCAGAGGATACCTTGCCAATATAGTTGAAGCTGAAGTGGATATAAACTAGGGTGTACCAGGACTTTCCACTAAGAGGGTGCCCTGAAGGGGCCGTGGGAGCTGAGGTGGGTTACAGTCCAGGAATGGCTCTTCTTATATGCTAGTTCCTCTTTAAAGTGCATTGTTTAAGGGGGGGAAAGCATATCATGGGTGTGTGCGTGTCCAGTGCAATTGGGGCTGGTGTGTATTGTGTGCCTGGAACTGACTGAGGCAGCAGGCCAGCTACAGCAACTGGACCCTGCTCTGGTCTATGCTTTTAAGGTAGGGGGAGAATGTGGGGCAGCTGGGTGGCTCAGTGGGTGGAGTATCTGACTTCAGCTCAGGTCATGATTTCACAGTTCATGAATTTGAGAACCACATTGGGCTTGATGCTGTCAGTGTAGAGCCTTTCCTGAATCTTCTCTCCCCCTCTTTCTGCCCCTGTTCTGCTTGTATTCTCTGCTTCTCAAAAATAAGTAAATATTAAAAAATGTGGATGTAAAATGTAACCCTGCCATTCTCCCGTCTCTATGACCCAGAGAGAACTCCTGTGGCTCCTCTGTCGTTGACAGATTTCTAATGCTCTCTTTTATATGACAGTTGCTCTTTTCAAACTGCAGAGTTGTGTTTTGTTTTTTTTCTTTCTTTTTTCTGCCCAAAGACAGAGGAGTCTGTTTCTGGTCCTTCCCCAACTACCCTTGGCAACGTTAGGGGTGAGTGTTCCCTTTGTTACTGTCTCTCTGTCTTGCTGTTTTATTTCTTTTCTGTCTTTTGATTTGCTATGTTTTGTTAGGCACAATCTGTACAGTCAGTCCTCAGCTCCTCAGGAGGAATTGTTATATCAATGGGTGCAATCCCCAGGGAGCTGGACAAATTGGAAGTACACCTTCTGGCTGGTTCACCAGAAACGTAGTCAGGGAGTTCAGGCACAAGAGCACCTAGCTCCAGGGGACCCAAAAAAGGTGAGGTTTGGCTAACCATTACTGACAAGATCGCAATTGAAAGGAACTAGTGGAGGTGAAACAAATGGGAAATGTATTCAGAGGCCGACACCAGAAATGCAGCAGACTCACATCAAAGACTCTCTCTAAAGCGCTGAAAATACTTCCAGGTTTATGTAAGGAAAATGTGGGACAAAAAGAGGTAGGTATACACAGGTTGTCACTAAGGTCAGGTTGGTCATTGTCTTGGGCTTGAGGGTGGAGTCTTATTGGCTCAGGCTGTCCTTAATGCTAGAGTGGTAGATTCAGTTCCTATCAGGTGATACTTTGCTTTCAGGATCCTGAATTAAGAGATAAGCTGAGGGTGGGGAGGGGGCGCCTGGGTGGCTCTGCTGATTAAGCATCCTACGTCAGTTCAGGTCATGATCTCATGGTTCATGGGTTCATGCCCCGCATTGGGCTCTGTGCTGACAGCTCAGAGCCTGGAGCCTGTTTCAGATTCTATGTCCCCTGCTATCCCTGCCTGTCTCCCACTTGCACTCTGTCTCCCTCTGTCTCAAAAACAAAGAATCATAAAGAAGGAGAGAAGCTGGAAAGAAAAAGTTAATCAGTTGGAAAGTTTAAGGTCAATATGGAGGTAGTTGAAATCTTCTTTCACTTTGGAGGAGTTGAGTTCAAGGCCTTCCTACACAGCCATCTTGAACCGAAACTAGAGTAGGGTCCCTCTGAATCCTATTTTGATTGGGGCAAGTTTGGGAGAAATCCAACGAAGGAGACAATAAAAGCAAGGAATCTGCCAGTTCTGTGTACAAATCGACATAAACACCAGTACCTCCCCTGATTACAAGCGTGGCATGTACAGAAAAAGGCATAGATAAGGTCTTCAGATTGGAAAAAGTAAAAATAAAAACTATCTCGATTCTTTTATTTATTTATTTTTCAATTTGTATTTTGGAAAGAGAGAATGAGCAGAGACGGGGAGAGAAAGAGACAGAGAGAAAGACAGAGAGAGAAGCTTAAGCAGGCTCCATGCTTAGCACAGAGTCCCACACGGGGCTCAATCCCCTGACCATGGGACCATGACCTGAGCTGCTGAGCACAGCAGTCTGGTAGTCAACTGATGGAGTCATCAAGGTGCCCTGAAAACTGCCGCGACTCTTAAATCATGGGGTTATCAACATGAAACAAATTCTAAGGGGTATACATCAGGTTTCTAGAACTCAAACATAATTAAATACCCAGAATACACGGTCAATATATACAACTCAGTTTTATTTTATACATATGCAATGAACAATTAGAATATGAAAAGCTTTTAAAGAACCATTTAATATCACACCAAACATTGAAATACTTACATTTAAATCTAACAGCCATGCACAGGATCTGTATGCTAAAAGCCACAGAAGGCTGATTGGATCAATCAAGGAAGATATAAATAAATGGAGACATATGCCATATCTACCCATGGAAGCCTCGCTAGTAAGATGTCAATTATCAACTTGATCTAGAGATTCAACATAATCCCAGTCGAAATCCCAGGATTCTTTTGTGGATATCAGCAAGCTGACTCTAAAATGTATGTGAAAAGACAAAGGAACTAGAACAGCCAAACAGCTCTGAAAAATAACCAATTTGGAGAACTCATGTTGCACAATTTTAAGACTCAATATAAACCTCCCGTAATCAAGGCAGTGTGATAGTGAAGAAAGATGGAGACACAGGTCAAGAGATAGAACGGAGAATCCAGAAACTGACCCCATACACAAGCATCCTCACGCAACTTCTGATAATGACATATAGCCAACCTAACAGAAAAAGGGATATAGTCTTTCATCAAGTGTTACTGGAACAATTACGTGTTCGTATGCAATAGTAATCAATGAACTAAGTAATTAATTGTTTAATTAGTCGTTTCATTGATTAATTAATTAAAAGAAGCCTTGACCTAAATTCATAACTTATACAAAACTTCACTCAAATGGATCATAGATGTAAGTGTAAAGTACAAAATTATAAAACTTTCATAAGAAAGGAGTGCTGTTGGTTCATTGAATCATTCAATAAATACTTTTGGAGCATTTAGAATGAGACAACACAGTCTACACCCTGAGGATCCACTAGTGAACGAAAGAAGCAAGGATCACTGTGATCTTGGTGCTTAATAGTCCAGTGGGGGAACTGACAAAGGTAATGGAAATAGAAACTATGGTAGAGAATAATGAATGGGAAAAAAAGGAAATACATCTTGTAGAGGATAGAAGAATTGGGGGAGGGGGTGTGAAATACTAGACAGGGTGAAATACTAGACACAGAGGGTCCTGCTGAAAAAGGTGTCAGTTCAATAAATAACTCAAGGAAATGAGAGAACTACCTGCTGACAGGAGGTGATCTAGGCAGAAGGACCCATGAATTCCCCAAGGCAGGAGTGTGAACGTGTGTAGTGATGGGAAGCAAGGAGGCCAGTATAGACAGAGAAATGAGGATGAGAAGAAGGAGCAATAAAGAGGTGGAGGTTGTGGGTCAAGGAGGAGAAAAAGAGGATGAGGGAGAGAAGGATGTAAAGACTGCCAGCAATAGACAAGGTGAAGCCACATCTGGTCATACCTGTTCCTCCGCCTCACATTACCGCTGCAGTTCTTTTTATTTTTTAATTGACATTTACTAATCTGTGTCTAGACCATGAAAAGCTAATTCTACTTGTAGCAACTAATTGAAGCAAGAAAATCGAACACCCTAAATGATCAATAGCAGTGTTTAAATAGGTTACGGCATGCTATGTGGCCTTTAAAATTCATAGCCCTGCAGAACATTTATGACCTAGTGAAATGCTCGTATCACTAGATGACCAGAAATGGGATTCACAGCTACATAGCTAATTCTGGATAATGCATGTACATATACCTCTTCCGTGGCGATTATACCACAGTGTTAGAGGTGCTTACCTCCAGGGGCACCTGAATGGCTCAGTCGGTTAAGCATCTAGCTCTAGATTCCAGCTCAGTTATGATTCCACAGTGTGTGGGACCAAGCTGCATATTAGGCTCTGCACTGAGAGCGTGGAGCCTGCTTATGATTCTATCTCTGTCTCTCCTCCCATCGCTCACTCTTGCTCATCTCTCTCTCATTCTCTCTCTCTGCCAAAAATACGTAAACATAAAAAAAGGTGTTTAGATATGCTTATCTCCAGGTGTTTGACTTATGACCATTTTTCTTTCTTCTTTTTTTAATTTTCTAACTTTTCTGCAATAAACTTTAAGACTACCATAATCATAAAATAACGTTTCAAATAAATGATTCAGTCTAGTATCATTTAAAGAAATAAAGTGTTTCAATTCATAAATTTATTAGGTACATTCAACATATCAAGGATAGTTTCAAATAGTCCAGTGTTAACGTTGCTAAGGTCTAGATTACAATGGGAGTCTAGGGATACCTGGGTAGCTGAGTCAGCTGAGTGTCCAACTTCTGCTCAGGTCATGATCTCACAATTTGTGAATACAAGCACCACACCAGACTCAGTGCTATCAGCATAAAACTCACTTTGGATCATCTGTTCCCTCTGTTTGCCACTTCTCTGTTTGTGTTCTCCCTGTCTCAAAATCAACATTATTATTTTTTTCTTGTTTTATTTTTTTAATGTTGATGTATTTTTAAGAGAGAGAGAGAGAGAAAGAGTAAAAGCCAGGAGAGAGAGAGAGAGAGATAGACAGAGAGAGAGAGACAGAGAGAGACAGAGAGAAAATCCAAAATCCAAATCCGATTCCGGACTCAAACTCACAGACTGTGAGATCATGACCTGACCTGAAGTCAGATGCTTGACCAATTGAGCCACACAGGAGCCCATAAAAACTGTGAGTTTATAAGAAATTACATTTGTTTGAAAATCATACAATTGGCTTTACACCATATGCTATTGTCTTTAGGAAAGACTTTAGTGAACAGATTCATCAACCCACTTACTCTAATCAATATATTAACTTCCAAAATATCATCTTCAGTGGGTCTGCTCCAGGACCACATCATATTAAACACGAACAAACAAGCAAGCAAGCAAACAAACAGACAGGCAAAGAAAGAAACAAAACAAGAACTAGTAGCAATCATGACGCATAATGATCCATCCCACTGTCAACTTTGTTACTATTTTTTTGGCCAAAGAGCTTATTTCAAAGGATTCTATTGCTTTTAATACAGATGAACTTCTGCAATTAGTTCAGCATATAGGTTTGAGGACATACTGAAAATGTAAAGTAAATACATAAGTTTATATTGTATAACCTTAGGCCTCTAACTTCCATGAAACTCCAAAAGGAGGACATTAGCAGCACCATAAATTCTCTCCCTGCAATCACTCCCCATTCCTGCTCCATATCCCTTCCCCAACGTAATCAATATCCTGACTTTGAGCGACAGATTAAATTAGTCCATGTTTGAATTTTATAAAAATATAATGGAATAATATGCATTTCTTTAGATCTGGCTTCTTCCGTTCAACATTATAATGCTCATTGATGTTGTTTTGGATAGATGTAACTCAGGGATTGGTACTTCCACATTATATTCACTTACATGATTATTTAACAATTTGCTTATCCATTCTACTGTTGATTCACATTTGGAATGTATGTTTCCATACTGTACTTATACGGAAGGCTGCTATGAACATTTCCCTTTTACTGTGCTCAGCATGAAGCGTATCTACTACAGCGCGTTAATGTTTAGTTAGCTGCCTTAGCCTTAAACCCTGGCTGTACATCAGAATCACCCTGATGTCTGGATGTCAGTTCCACAGATCATTCTAATTTGAGCTTGGGTTAAGAACCACTAGGGTAGATGTTGAAATCCCCAGACAAAAGGAGGAGATGAATCCAGTTTAAGGAATTCTCAATGGGTTCCTCTTTCTGGACAATAAAATGCAATGTAAAAATTATTTTGTGGGCATATTGACATCACTTTTCTCCCCCTCCCCTCTCCCTCCCCCTCCCCCTCCCCCTCTTTCTTCTTCTTCTTCTTCTTCTTCTTCTTCTTCTTCTTCTTCTTCTTCTTCTTCTTCTTCTTCTTCTTCTTCTCCTCCTCCTCCTCCTGAGGACTCCTCCTCCTCCTCCTCCTCCTCTTTCTTCTTCTTCTTCTTCTTCTTCTTCTTCTTCTTCTTCTTCTTCTTCTTCTTCTTCTTCTTCTTCTTCTTCCTCTTTCTTCTTCTTTTTTCATAAAGCTCCTACACATAAAGACTACATATAGGTTTTAAGAGACTCTGCATGGCTTCCATAATATGTTGAAAATACCCCAAATTCTCAAAGGAAACGTCTTTAGACATGTTCTAAAAATATGTGTTCCATGATACGGCACACTTGAGTGGGAGATTAGGGTATCAAATATGTAGACATACCCTAGTTTGGTATCCCAGCTCCATAAATACTGAAACTGGAAAAGGCAAGTGTTAATTTTCCATGGTCCAGATAAAGACAGAATTAAATGAGATCTCCTTAGTAGTAACTGTTACAACTGAAAATTTAATTGGTGCTGTTTAATTTTCTAGTTTCCTGAAACTGCTTTTTGGATTCATGTCCAGAATCTGTCTTGATGAATATATGTCAGAGAATGAAAGCCAAAAACGAACAATGTGACTCTAGAAAGTACTGCAACAGTTAACATTGAGGTCTCACAAAACTCTGAAAACACGTTCTTCAAGTTCAGTCTCCAATATGCTTTGACAGGTAGGAGAAAACAGAGGTCATGATAGAACTCTTTTGTGAAACGTGAAGATATGTGCAGTAACTTATTATTTTTGTGAAGTTAGGTAATTGCCTTTAGTTTGTGATGTAAACCTTGTTTCAAGGTTGCACTTGAATCCGAAAATTCCTTCAGCAGACTCCCCTCCTACCTGATATGACGTTGACTCCAACACTTCACCAAGAAAGATTTCTAAACTTTGACCACGTTTGAGTGTTTATAAAAGTTTCTGGAAGCATGGAAGACCTCATCTTTGCCTTCAAGAAACTTACAACATTTGAGGGTAGAAAAAACCCAAACACCATACAAAACACAGTAAGACTTCAAGGTCAAGTTTCATGTATCAGGAGAAGTCCACTGAGCTGAGTTGATCAGTAAAGGCATCTCAGAGGCATAGCACAAAGAATCTTAAAGGATGACCAAATTTCTAGCTGGCAGACAGAAAGGAGAAGGACAAAGGAGACAAAAGCAAATGTGTGGGAAAAAAGGAGGGGCAGGCATTCCCGGAACAGTGAGAACAACCCTGATGGAGTTTGAGCTTCTTCTACAACAGTTGCCATTAAGTATTTGTGACGATGACCAAGACTGGGTAGAAGATGAGGTACCTACATCACCCATCAATTCCATAATCTTATGTAAGAAGGTCTTGTTGACAGCGAAGAATTGGAGACCATCAGTTAGAACCTCAAGATGGTAATTAGGAAGCAATTCGGTAGAAACTAAACAACGAAAAGTTAAATATCTAAGCAAACTTCTGTAAGTATGTGAATTAATACCCAATGAATAAGCAATTGAAATCCATGACCAACTTAAGACCCCTCTTGTGTCTCTCTGTTAATGGGACATTGTCTTCAGTTGCTCTAGAGGGAAGGAGACTCTGGTCAGTCTTCTCCTCCTCAACGTCTTTCCTGTGATCCATTCAGCAGCAGGGGTTCTCAACTCCACCTCCAACGTATGCCAAGCCAGCTAGTTTCTCACCACCTTCTGCCTACTCTCCATTTTCGTTCTTATCCCCATGCTGCCTTTCCCTTCCAACCAAAATCCCAGTTCATTCTTTTCACTACATCAGGAATGCAATCCAAAAATCCTGAATCTGAGCAGTTCATTCCTCTACTTAAAACAACCCTCTAATCTCCACTGTACTCAAAATGACACATAGAATCTGTAACGTGACCACCAGACATTGGCAGTCCTGCCTTGTCACCCCTCTAATGCCATCTTTCCTCATTCTCCTTTCATTAGGTGATTGGGACCGTCTCTTCTCCTGGTTTCTTAAATTAGACCCACGTAGGTTCCGCTTAGGATGCATTTTGTGTTCGCTAGTTAACTTACCATTCTTGCTACGGGTCCAACTTTGAATAAAGGACTTTTCCCCCCAAGAAACCTTTGTTGGCCAACCCTCTAATCGACATTTTGTCCTCTGTGTAATTCCTTCTCATAACATTTAGTCTTTTATTTAACAGCATTTGCCACAAGTTGTAATTACACATGTACCTTTTGTAGCTGAGGTTTGAAACATCCTGAATATATGGAGTGTGCATGTTTGATTATCACTGTGTACTTGAACCTAATAGTACCTGACACCTAAGGTGCTCGATATGTATATCCACAGTGCCTGAAATAGGGGACTTTTAACTATCTCCCGGTGTGCTGGACTGCAATATACATTCAAGTCTTTAATAATCTCTACCACCAAATTTAGTATTCATATACAAAAAAGGGAAGGGTCACCTCCTCAAGAATAGGAAAAACAGTTTGCCTTGTTGATAGCTTCTATGGTGTAGCTTACATTTTGACCTACAAAAGACCCCACCCTGGAGATACAGTTTGCATGGATGTAGTGACAACTATGAGGAAATCAAAACAAAATACAGTGTTTATTGAGTGTAATGTGCCAGGATTTTTTCCACACGTTTTACAGGCATTACCAATAATCTCACAACTATACTGAACATAGGCGTTATACTTCCCCTTTACAAATTGGAAAAGCAAACTGTGAGGTATCATTTGCCTACAATCTAAGATCTGGATGGTAGAAGGAATTGATGGGACCAGGTAATTTAAAAAATCCACAATTTTGCCCAAGGTAACCTCTGGGAAATCAGAAAATGAGCGGCTTTCATAAGTGCAGCTGCCCAGAGCCTTTCGGAGGAGCCGTCTGTGGGGAGCCCGGGCTTTGGCGCCATCACATCTCCGGGATCTCACTACCAGGAGAAACCCCCATTGTTGGGAAGGGCAAGAACATCCTTCCATGGCAATTTAAGGTGTTTTAACCCCTGTCAAGAGAGTGCAAACCTCCAATTACTTCATTCGGTACTTCAAGGAGCATATCAAAGCACACCTCGTGGGATTTTCAAACATCACTCTGAGATGAGAAATCAAACAACGAAAGTCATAGCAACGCAAAGCAAGAAACACTTTCCAAAACACACCTCCAGAAGGGCCAGGCCATGGAGAGGGGATGAGCCCACTTTAATGTAGCAGTGCTCTCAGGTGCAGAGCACATAAAACAAAACAAAACAACACAACACAACAACAACAACAACAACAACAACAAAAACGTTAAAACACATAAGGAATAGAAAACTATCCACAATGATGAAACCGAAGAATTCCTGTCAGACGAAATTCCAGGATGAAGTGACCGTTAAATTGATCAAAATAGATAAAAGCAGTATAAGAGCAAGAACTTAGAATAATTGTCATAAGATTTATCACTGGGCTTCAAAAAAGGCATAGAAGACAACAGAGAATTTAGTATTGCAGTGATAAAAGAACTAAAACATAGCCATGGTTAATTAAAAAGGCAATGACATAGGGATTGATTTTAATCACTGATACAAAAACAGATAAGCTGGAAACTTGGATGTCTACTACCCAAGTTAATAGTTATGAGATTGTAGCAAAAGCTAATTCTAAAAAAAAAACTATTAAATAATGAAAAGGAGAAAGGTAAAATATGTCAAGGTTTAAATACCTAGCATGAGCCGTGCAGCTGTATAGTTGTTTAAAATTCTAGGATATCAAATAATAGTATGTGATAGCCATTGTAACACATGCAAAGTTCACCATTTCTACCTTTGCTCTTCTACATGTGGAGTAATACGTTATTGGGTCTTATAGAATATCTGAAAAAATGAATAGCAAAAATTATAAAGTTTTTGAAAGTATATTTTGCTAGTGAGTTTGTCATGTCAAACAAAGTTATAAATAGGTGTTATTTCCAAACCCTATTCACGTGCACTCTTATTATGGCTAGACTCCACAAAAAGTTATTGCACAATTGCAATAAACATGATTACCAGTGCAATCTATTTTTTTTAAAATTCCATTTGTTCATTTATTTGAAAGCCAGAATAGAGCATGGAGAATGTATCCTCTAGGTTCTGGATTCTCTCCTTGCTTCCAAATGTCTTATTTGGGCTGCTACCATAAAGACGGTAAAACAATATTATCTGTACAATGAACATGTAAAATTTAGTACACCTCACTAGTATTACAATTTTGCTGTTTAGCATATGTGTTTACAAATACACACGTGTGCACTGGGTGAAGTTAGATGTTTCATACTTCTATCCATATCATGAGGAATTCAATATATTTTAAAGAGTTAGATTCCAGTTACCAAACCTAATGTGGGATAACATGCAAAGTTCTTGCTTATTTCTCACTTATTGTGCAATTATGAAGTTACCATAGAGCCCAAAGGGTAAATTCTTTTTAACTACACTTAACTGAACATATATCACTGAAAGTCAAACTTTGGCCTTTCAAAGATGACATGAGACTGAACGCAGAAAACCCAAAAGACTCCATGAAAACGCTGCTAGATCTGATACATGAATTGACCAAACTCACAGGATACAAAATCAATGTAAAGAAACTGGTTGCATTTCTATACACCAATAAGGAAGCAACAGAAAGAGAAGTCAAGAAATCAATGCCAATTACAATTTCACCAAGAACCATAAAATACCTAGCAAGAAACCTAACCAAAGATGTAAAAGATCTGTACGGTGAAAAGTATAGAAAAATGTATAAAGGGAAATGATGAAGACACAACAAAATCAGAAAACAAACAAACAAACAAACAATCCATGCCTATAGAGTGGAAGAATGAATAGTGTTAAAATATAAATACTACCCAAAGCAATCTACACATTTAATGCAATACCAATCAAAATTGTACCAACATTCTTCTCCAGACTAGAGTAAGCAATCTGAAAATTGGCACGGAACAACCAAAGAACCTGAGTACTCAAACTTATATTGAAAAAAGAAAGCCAAAGTGGGAGGCAGCCCAGACTTCCCCTTTCCTATGGAGCTGTAATCATCAAGATTGTATGACAATGGCAGAGAAACAGGCACATTAACCAATGAAACAGAGTAGAGAACCCAAAAGGGGCCCCACAAATGTATGCTGAGCTAATCTTTGACAAAGCTGGAAAGAGAATCCAAAAGATAGAAGACAGTCTCTTTACAAGTGGTGCTGGGAGAACTGAACAGCAACATGATGAAGAATCAACTAGATGACTTTCTTACAACGTGCACAAAAATAAACGCAAAACGGATGAAAGACTTAAATGTAGACAGGAAACCATCAAAACACTAGAGGAGAAAAGAGGAAAAAAACCCTTTGACCTCAACTGCAGCCATTTCTTCTTTGGCATGTCTCAAAAGACATGGAAATGAGAAGCTAAAATGAATTATCATGACCTGGTGAAGATAAAAATCTTCTGCACTGCAAAGGAAACAATCAGCCAAATTAAAAGGCAACCGATGGAAGGAGTGAAGATATTTGCGAATGACATATTGGTAAAGGGTTAGTATACAAAATGTATAAAGAACTTAACCAAGTCACACCTGGAAAATGTAATACAGTGAAAAAATGGGCAGAAGACATGAATAGACACTTTTCCAAAGGAGACATCCAGATGGCCCACAGACACATTAAAAAATGCTCAACATCACTCATCATCAGGAAAATACAAATCAAAGCCACACTGAGATACCACCTCACACTAGTCAGTGTGGCTAAAATGAGCAACTCAGGAAACCACAGATGCTGGCGAGCATATGGAGAAAGAGTAACCCTCTCTCACTGTTGGTGGGAAAGGAAACTGGTGCACCACTGTAAGCATGAAACCTACAGACATCACAATGACTCTAAACGCATATCTTTCCCTAATAACACTGAATTTCAATGACTAAATGCTCCAACCAAACAACATAGCGTATCAGAATGGATAGAAAAAACATAAACAAAAAACAAAACAAGACCCATCTCTTTGCTGTCTACAAGAGACTGATTTTAGACATGAGGACACCTTCAGATTGAAAGGGAGGGGATGGAGAACTGTCTATCATGCTACTGGAGGTCAAAAGAAACCTGGAGTAGCCAACTTATATCATACAAAGTAGAGTTTAAATTAAAGGCTGTAACAAGATATGACGAAGAGCTTTTTATATCAATTTCAGGGTCTCTCCATCAGGAAGAGCTAAACATTTTAAATGTCTACACACCAAATTCGGAGACACACAAGTATATAAAACAATTAATTAAAAATATACAGAACCTTGTTGATCAGAATGTGGTAATTGCAGGGACATTAAATTAACCACAGAAAAAAGGATGGAAAATCTCCAAAAGCATGGAGGTTAAAAAACATCCCACTAACGAATAAATGGGTCAACCAGGCAATTTGAGAAGAAATTAAAAGATATAAGGAAACAAATGAAAACGAAAAACAACAATGCAAACCCTTCGGGATGCAGCAAGGGCAGTCCTGGCAGGGAACAACAAAACAAAACAAAACAAAACAAAACAAAACAAAACAACAACAACAACAACAACAACAACAAGAAACATTGCTATCCAGGCTTATCTCAAGAAAGAAGAAAAATCCCCAACACAAAATCTAACAGCACACCTAAAGGAACTAGAAGCAGAAGAGCAAGGCACCCCAAACCGAGCAGAAGAAGAGAAATAATAAAGATCAGAGCAGAAATAAACAATATGGAGTCTAAAGGAAAACAGTAGAGCACATCAATGAAACCAAGAGTTGTGTTTTTGAGAATATACACAAAAGTGATAAACGTCTAGCCTGGCTTCTCAAAAAGAAAAGAGAGGGGACCCAAATAGGTCAAATCACGAATGAAAATGGAATTATTACGACGAATCCCTCAGAAATTCAAGCAATCATCAGGAAACATTATAAAATCTTCCATGCCAACAAACTGGACAACCTGGAAGAAATGGACAAATGCCTCCATACCCACACACTTCCAAAACTCAAATGGGAAGAAATAGAAAATGTGAACGCACCCATAACTAGTGAGGAAATTGAATCAGTTATCAAAAATATCCCAATAAATAAGAGTCCTAGACCAGGTGGCTTCCCTGGCGAATTCTAGCAGACATTTAACGTAGAGATAATAGCTATCCTTCCCAAGCTGTTCCAAAAAATGGAAATGAAAGCAAAACATACAGACTCATTGTATGAAGCCAACATTACTTTGATTCCCAAACCCGAGACACAGAAAAAAAGGAGAATTACAGGCCAATATCCCTGATGAATAGGGGTGCAAAAATTCTCAACAAGATACTAACAGATCACATTCAATAGCATATAGAAAGTATTATTCAACACGATCAAGCGGGATTCATTCTTGGCCTGCAGGGCTAGTGCAATATTCACAAATCAATCAATGTGCTACATCACATTAATAAAAGAAAAGATAAGAACCATAGTACACTGTCAATAGATGCAGAACAAGTATTTGAGAAATACAGCTTCCTTACTTAATACAAACCCTCTAGATAGTTGGGATAGAAGGAACATACTTTAAACATCATAAAAGCCATTTATGAGAAGCCCACAGTAAATATCGTCCTCAATGGGGGAAAACTGAGACCATTCCCCCTGAGATCAGGAACAAGAGAGAGATGTCCAATATCACCCCCGTTGTTGAACATAGTGTTGGAAGTCTTAGCATCAGTAATCAGACAGTAAATGAAATTAAAGGTGTCATCATTTGCAACGATGAATTCAAACTTCCACTTTTGCAGATAACATGACACTATACATGGAAAATCCGACAGACTCCACCAAACGTCCTCTAGCATTGATACATGAATTTAGCAAAGGTGCAGGGTACAAAATCAATGTACAGAAATTGGTTGCATTTTATACACCAATAATGAAGCAACAGAAAGGGAAATAAAGAAACGGATCCAATTTACAATGCACCAAGAGTCAAAAAATACCTAGGAATAAACCTAACCAAAGATGTAAAAGATCTGTATGCTGAAAACTATAGAAAGCTTGTGAAGGATATTGAAGAAGATACAGAGAAAGCGAAAAACTGCCCGTGCTCGTGGATTGGAAGAATAAATATTGACGACATGTCAATATGACCCAACGCAGTCCTCACATTATATGCAGCCCCAATCACATTGCACCGACATTCTTCTCCAAGCTGGAACAAGCAATCATAAAATGTGTATGGAAACACAAAAGACCCTGAATAGCCAAAGTAATACTGAAGAGGAAAACCAAAGTGAGAGGCACCACAATGCCAGACTTTAGCCTGTACCACAAAGCTATAACCATCAAGACAGCATGGTATTGGCACAGAAACAAATACATAGACTTAATGGCATAGAATAGAGACCCCAGAATTGGACCCACATACCTATGGCCAACTAATATTTGACAGAGCAGGAGAGAATATCCAATGGAAAAAAAAGACAGCATCCATTTAACAAATGGTGCTGAGAGAAGTGGACAGCAACATGCACAAGAATGAAACTAGACCACTTTCTTACACCACTCACAAAAATAAACTCACAATGGATTAAGGACGTGAATGTGAGACAGGAAACCATCAAACCCTTGAGGAGAAAGCAGGAAAAATCGTCTTTGGCCTCAGCTTCAGCAAGTTCTTAGTTGACACATCTCCGAAGGCAAGGGAACTAAAAGCAAAAATGAACTATCGGGACCTCATCAAAATGAAAATCTTCTCCACAGTGAAGGAAACAATCAAAAAAACTAAAAGGCAACTGACTGAATGGGAAAACATGTGTGCAAAAGTCACACTGGATAATTGGCTACTATCCAAAACCTATCAAAAGAACTCACCAACTCCACACCCGGGAAACAAATAATCCAGTGAAGAAACGGGCAGAAGACTTGAACAGACACTGTTCTAAAAAAGACACCCAGATTGTCAAGAGACACATGAAAAGATGCTCAACAGCACTCCCCGTCAGGGAAATCCAAATCAAAATCGCACTGAGATACCACCTCATGTCAGTCAGAGTGGCTGATGTGAGCAAATTAGAAGACTATAGATGCTGTTGAGGATGTGGAGGAACAGGAACCCTCTTGCACTGTTGGTGGGAATGCAACCTGGTGCAGCCGCTGTGGAAAACAGTGTGGAGGTTTCTCAAATCACTGAAAATAGATCTACCCTAAGACCCAGGAATAGCACTGCTAGGAATTTACCCAAGGGGTACAGGAGTGCTGAGACATAGGGGCACATGTACTCCAATGTTTATAGCACTACTTTCAACAACAGCCAAACTATGGAAAGAGCCTAGCTGTCCATCAACTGACAAGTGGATAAAGAAGTTGTGGTTTATGTATATACAATGGAATACTACTTGGCCATGAGAAAGAATGAAATCTGGCCATTTGTGGCAACGTGGATGGAACTGGGGGGTATTATGCTACGTGAAATAAGTCAGGCAGAGAAAGACAGATACCATATGTTTTCATCCATGTGTGGATCTGGAGAAACTTAGCAGAAGACCATGGGGGAGATGATGGGGGGAAAAAGTTATAGAGAGGGAGGGAGGCAAACCATAAGAGACTCTTCAATATTGATAACAGACTGAGGGTTCACGTGGGGTTGGGGAGAGGGGAAAGTGGGTGACGGGCATTGAGGAGGGCACCAGTTGGGATGAACACTGGGTGTTGCATGGAACCAATTTGAAAATAAATTACATTGAATGAAAAAGGAAATCCAGGGGTGGCTCTTACTGAATATAAGGATAGCTTTCCATTTTCAGCACTTTATGAGCGTGAGGTAGTAGTAGCTTAAGCTGCGTAGATGAAAGTTTTGTTTGTGTGTTTAAGAAAAGGAGTTGAATAAAGACAGAGGCCTGTCACATGTATCACGTTGACCTTGGCAAGTTTCTCTTCTGATTGTTACCATGACTTATCACTCTTAGTGATTCACATAGTTTGGAGTCATCCTTTCATACCAAATGGATTTCAGTTGATCATGGTAGGTGGTCCTTGTAGTATTTTGTGAATGAATTGTGTATGTGGTGATGATGGATGGACTATGCTGGTTGCTTTCAAAAGCACTTTCATGGACGGTGTAACACGTTTTCTACCCTTGGAGTCCCATACGTTCTCTTACTCCCTTGTGTATGACTTACCTGAAATATCATGAATTGGTAGGTAGTGAATAGGTTTTAGTGGCACTGAATGCCCTACTGGCCACTCACACAGAATTCGTTGACGCTTTGCTCTTAAGCACACAATGACTCGGTCTTCCCTAGGCTGCATGAAAGTGAGCATGGATACTAACTAGGCAAACTGTTTGCTGCTGCTGTGAAGAACAGCTTCCTGAACTGTGAGCTGTAGCAACACACGTATGGAACCCTAAGCAAGGCACAGTACATCGGTATTCTTTGAAAGGGTAGAGTAGTTATTTCAATTTGGCTTTCAGTGCGTTGCATGACAAGGCATTTAATTAGCTAAAACCCTCTTAGAGTCATGTTTGATTGCAAGGTGTGTGTACTGTCCACCGCTAAGTGTCATTTCATGTTAGATGGAATTAATGGAGGCTGAAGCACCCGTGCATTCACCTCTAAGACAACCCTCTTGAACTCGTGAAGAATTATGGGCCTTCTCAGGTAAGACTAGGTACAGGTCTTTCTCAAGGGCATAATCTTAAACACAGCCAAACCTAAGGCAGCTTTGGGCAGCCCACCGTGATAAGATATGCAGACATTGTGACCTCACAAAGGGCCTGGTCTCCTAGCAACTGCGGTGTAACTCTCACAGCCTGCCTCCTGATTTGGCTTCATGGTAGGAAATTCATCAGGGCCCTGAGGCGGCCGCGAGACCTGGCAAGCGCGGGCGGCCCCTAGTGGCCTCACATCCTGAGCTGCATGAAGAGGAGGCGGCGCTGGCTTGGGGAGGCCCTGGCCTCTGCCTCCAGGGGAGGAGCCTCTAGCGCTGAACTCTGGGGCGCCTGGGTGGCACAGTCGGTTATGCGTCCGACTTCAGCCAGGTCACGATCTCGCGGTCCGTGAGTTCGAGGCCCGCGTCAGGCTCTGGGCTGATGGCTCGGAGCCTGGAGCCTGTTTCCGATTCTGTGTCTCCCTCTCTCTCTGTCCCTCCCCCGTTCATGCTCTGTCTCTCTCTGTCTGTCCCAAAAATAAGTAAAAAACGTTGAAAAAAAATTTAAAAAAAAAAAATAAAAGATGCAGAGGGTTAAATTATACTCGTTTCATAGGAAGCTTATATAAATTTTCGTTACTAGCTTCCATTGCCAATGGTATTTCAAATACAGAGGTTTTTCTCCCCCACCATTCCCAAATTAACTGTTTTAGCTAATTAGCCCCTGAGGAAAAGATACATATTTGTACAACTTCCCTATTGTATATAATTGTATAATAATTAAAAATGAATCCAATGACCATATTAGAATGTAATTTCAACATACAGCTTATCGAGGTAGCTTCCCAGAGGGTTTTGAAATTAGATGTAGCTGGGAGGTTAACTTTGCTCAGCACAGCTTTGAAACACAACCATTGACACCATGCAGTTATTTGAACTTAACTGAGAATCTTAGTTTTTCCCTGCTATACCTTGTTACTTTATTGCACTTGAACTTGCATTCATGCTTTGGGTTATCTGGGCTATCTGATTTCGGTTTGGATCTGAATGTCCATCCTAAATTCAATATGTTGTTTAGCTGGTCCCTTAAAAAATTTTGCCATTTCTAGTTTAAAAAACAGGATGGTAAAAAAAAAAAAATCTTTGTTTTTTCCAAGTTTTTAGCAAAACTTTGCTGAAGTTTTGTTTTACAACTTATAAAATGTGAAGACACAACTAATATAGTTGATTCATATATTAATAGGAAAATGAAAGTATTTTATGTATCCTTTTGGGCAGACCGTGAAAAGGAACTTGACACGGTGGCCTTTCTGCTGAGGCATTCATTTACTGTCTTCTAAAACGAGTCTGCGCTTAGGTTGTACAGATTTCTGAAATAAATCCCATAGTCTTTATTCATTCTCATACCTTTATAGCTCATATGGCACAAGTAAGGAGGAAGTTTATGACCTTGCTATGCATGAGTGCCTATATGTGGTGACTGGCACCTCAAATAAGCTTTTGAATTCCTGATGTCATTTTTATCCCCCTTCTACTTGTCACCCAGCAACTTAATTTTCTTACAGAACCAGTAATGTTATAATTGTGGAGAGCAAGCTTCATTGTTGTTTACTGTCACTGTTGTGCTGTGTGTTTTGTCCAAATTTGAGTAACAATTGATCCAGTATAATTTAAACCGGTGGCTGACACATATTGATTTGCTGTGTGCAAACAATACTACTATTGTTCTAAACACTGTTGAATAAAAATGCATGAAACATATTTGGATACAAAGAACTCTGAGCAATTTTGAACTCATAGTTTTTTGGTGTTCCAAGGATTGCCATGGAGCTCTTAAAATCAGTTGTTTTAGTGCATATATAATTTATATATATAATATTTATATTATTTACTGTGTATATATATTATATAGTGGAGGTATATATATATATCTCCACACACACACATATATGTATATATATGTATATATACACATATATATGTATATATATGTATATGTATATATATACATACATATATATACATATATAAAATTTGCTTTATTGGTGTGTTTAAAATATTTTTGGTAGATTGTCATGTCTTATGGGAGTTAGAACTCAGTTGTTTGTCATGGAGCTGAATTGTGTTCTTGGACAGCTTAATGTGCACATATGATTAAGATTCACAATCTGGTTGTACTTTTCTTATTAATGTATTAACTGTAAATACGTGTTAGAGAACGTGCAGTGTCTGGCTCTTCTAATGATGTTGGAAAGTTTTTGAAATGGAATCTTAGGTTTGCATGAGTCACAAAGCAATGTGAGAAATTTTTATTTCTTTTGTTAACGGCAACAACCTGGAAGCCTGGAGATATGGTTTTTATGCTATTTTGGGAGTCAACAGTACGTCAATATCAAGTCTGATGATCTAGTGAATCCCTCAGACAATGCTTCATGCCAGAGTCCAAACCATTACCCAGTTTGCCACAATAAAGACTTTAAACCTGCATCAAAGTTCATTTTGAGTCCTGACTATAACCCCCTTCTAGTAGTGATGGAAAGCCTAACACTCACGTATGTTTATATTATAAAAGAACATAATGTGCTGCATAAGAGTAGCAGCAGTAAAGGCTGTCCTAGAGAATAAAGTAAAGCCAGAATTTTCATTACAGCCTAGTGGGTAGATGTAGAGTGCTAGCAAGTGCAGGATTCATAGTATTATGTGCCCTGGATTTGTCTTTGTGTCTGAGTTCCTATCAATAATTGGAGGCAGCAGTGTACTAACTGTGGATCACATTGCCTGCGGTGGGATGAAAGATTGACCACTCGAAACCATTAGAACTGTACGTAAGTTACAGAAATGCTCTGTGCTTTAGCTTCCTGAAAAATCACATGTGGTTAGTAAAATAAACTGTTGGACTACTGAAAGGATTAAAAAAGGATGTTAGTGGGTGAACACATAGAAAATGCTTCACAAATGCTATTAACTGGAGGCATGTGGGCTGAAAATAAATATATATGCTGAGAGGTACTTGCGAGTTTAACATCCTGAAAATAGAGTGTGGTCTGAGAAAGCCAAAAGACAAATGATGAGAAGGTAATGTATGAGTGGGTTTAGTTGAAGAAAGGACAGCAGGTGGTGAGGTTAAGTTGATTTATTAGGTAGTTTTCACTGTTGGAGGTTTTCTAGACTTCCTTAGATATTTGGCGTATTTTTGCCCTTTGTTCTGAAATATATTTAAAACATATTGTTATATATTAAACTATCTGAGAATTTATACAAATAATAAGAGTTACCTATCACGAACTTGCCAAATGTCAACACGAAATTTTCATTTTGGGTAAGCTCGGTAATGTTTGCTTTAAATCCGTGTGAGTTTACATGTACGAAATTAAATTTGAAGCAATATGTGTGAGTTTTGTACTTCCTGTGTTAAAGGAGACCAGTAAGTGCAGTAGTTAGATTTGAAATAGCAGAACGTTGCTACCATAGGGAAAAGATAGCCTCACAGTTGAAGCATGGACACACTCATCTTTAGATTTGGGTCTAATGCCTGTGACTTAGCTCTGATTCCACTCCCACCTGCAGAAGGAATAACAACATATTCTAGGTTGGGGAGCAAGTCAAAGTTACAGTAGCTGAAATTAACAATAAAAGAATTTCCCTAGATGGAATTTATCTGGTGGTAAGAAGATCAAAACTGAGCCTGGCTGCAGATTTTGCAAGAACAATGACTTCTGGTCAGCACTCCCTTGTCTTGGCAATGTCACCTTACACTGAAATTTATAACATGCGGGACATATCCAGAGCCCAAAAGGAAAGCAGTGCTCAGAAGAAGATGGGACAGTATGGCTCTCAAACAAATTTGAATAAATATTCTAGGGGACTCAAAACTGAACTTCTCTTACTTTGAAAGGTATTCATCGAAATGTTAATGTTTAGATTCTTCCAACTATTGAAAAAAGTTATGTAAAATGTGTATGTATATATATATGTTTATGTGTATGTATATATATATATATATATATATATATATATATGTATATACACATATGTATATATACATATACAAATATATATACATATATACATATATGGCTATATACATATACACATATACATATACACATATGTATATATACATACATACATACACATATACATATACGTATATGTATATATACATATATATAAATATATATATACACATATATATATACATATATATATTTCTCTCTTCTAGGATGTTTTAAAGTACATATTCTTTAAATGTTTAGTAGAGACAGTAGAGAAAAAAAGGGTGTGATTTACGGGTCTGCACTCAGATTAAAATAAGATTACAGAAGTATAGTATACATTCAAAAGGACATATATTATTTTTTTCATGTTTGTTTATTTTTGAGAGAGAGACACAGTGTGAGCAGGGGAGGGCCAGATAGGAAGTCACAGGATCGAAGCAGGCTCCAGGCTCTGAGCTGTCAGCACACAACCTGATGTGGGGCTCGAACTCAGAAAGCGTGAGAACATGACCGTAGCCAAAGTTAGACACTTAACGACTGAGCCACCCAGGCATCCAAAAAGGACATGTATTATTAAAAGTATTCTGAGCACAGCTTGATGAAGTTAAGTTCAATATACTTGTGGAAACTGCACTCATTAAACAAGGTACCAGTACCCTAAGGGACCACCTGTGCCTCTTTCAGTCAAGGTCTATGTCTCCTTTGGGACAGCAATTATTCTGACTTCTTACAGAATATACAACTTTGCTTGTTTTTGGACTATATAGAAATGGAATTATGTGTCCTACACCTAGCTTCTTTCACTAAAACTTATGTTAGTGATATTCATGTTATTGTGTGTGTAGATCCTTTATGCTCATTGGTGTATAGAATTTCCTTATGTGAATAGTTTACAATATTTCTGCAACGCTTGGTGGACATTTAGGTAGGTTCTGGCTTAGGGTAATTATGCATAAAGCTTCAGTGAACATTATAGGACATGTCGTTTGGTGAACATGTTTTAGAATAGTATTTATTTATCTAGGAGGGAATTTGCTGGGTCACATGTCATCCAACTTATCAGCTTTGGTAAGATTCCTCCAAACTGTTTCTATAATGGTTATACCAATGTACATGAACTTCTTTCTATAGTACTGCCTCTGTAGTGTCTGTGAGCTCTGAATACTTGATAGTCTTGCCAACACTTGCTAATATGGTCTTTTTCATGTTATCTATTCTGGCAGGTGTACAGATTTTTTTTTTATTTGAGAAATTTCAATCCAGGTATTGTATAGAAATAGTTAAAAAAAAATACCCATAACATCCAAATTGCAGATCAGGACTTGCAATAAAAAAAACAAAAGCTTTGTTTCCCCCACGAACACCTCTTCCCCAGAGGCAACACTTTCTTTTGTTTTCTTTTCTCTTTTTTTTTTAAATCAGGGTTTTTTTAAATGGACCATTTTGTATGAACAATTTTAGATTTAGAGACAAATTACACAAAAAATCCAGTTTCCTCACCCCCACTCGTTTCTATAGTACCTTGCACTAATGTGGATACATTAATTATAAGTGGTGGATGAGCCATTATTGATTGACATATTATCATTAGACACATTATCATTAACAGTTAGGGTTTATTTTGTGTTATATAGATTCATAAGTTTTGAGAAATGTAAATGGTATGTACCTACTATTGCAGTATCATACAGAATAGTTACACCACCCTAAAGTGCCCTGTGCTCCACCTATTACCACTTCCTCTCTCCCCCTAAACCCTCATAGCCACTGGTCTTTTTACTGTCTCCGAAGGTGTTTTTGTTGTTGTTGTTCTTGTCGTTGTTGTTGTCATTGTTGTTGTCGTTTTGTTTTGTTTTGTTTTTCCAGAATGTTATCATAGTTGGAAACGTAAAGCATATGGCGTTTTGGATTGGATCACTTCACTTAGTAATCCACATTTAAGTTTCCTCCATGACTTTTAAGTAGCTCCCTTTCTCCCTCTTTCCTTCCCTCCTCTTCTGTCTCTCTGCCTTCTTTCATTAAGGGAGTTTATTTTTTAAAACAGCTTTTGGTTTACAGAAGAAGACTTGAAAGTGCAGAGTTCCCCTGTTCTCCCTTTTACCCCCCAAAACATAGTGCTCCCTATTGTAAACTTCTTGTGTCAGTGTAGTGCATTTGCTACAACGGGTGAGCCAAAATGGAAACTATTATTAATGAAAGTCCCAAGTTTACCTTAGCATTCACTGTGGTGTGCAGTTCTGTGAGTTTTGACAAATGCACAATGCCATGATTCAAAGCATTTCACTGTCTTACATGATGTTTCACTGCCGTAAATATTCCCTGTGCTTCATCTATTATTCATCTGTCCCTTCCCCTCTGAGTTCCTGGCAACCACAGGTCTCTTTACTGCCTCCATTATTTGAGGCAACACTTTTAACTGTTCCAGGTTTATATTCTTTTCTTAGGTATCTTCATGAATATAAGTAATATAGCATACTGCTGCTTATTGATTTGTCAGTTTTAAGCACCGTCTACTGACTTCCTATGTGAAGATGACGTATAGGTCGCTTAAGCCACCTGTCTTCTCTCTCCTCACCTTCCCATATATTCCTGAACTTCTATCTTTATACTGTTTCAGTCAGGTCCCGCCAGCCGGTGAGTCACTATCGGTATTTTAAAGAGTTACACACGTGATGGGAAATCCCAGAAGCCAAACAAAGGATGGCGAAGCAATCAGGAATTAGTATCATTAGAAAGCTGTTTCTACCCCCAGGGCTAGAGAAACTCAGAACCATACCTAGCAGGAACTGAGAACATGGGAGAAGAGGCTCTTGGAAAGAAGCTAGAATTTGAGGAGATAAAATCACTGGTAGCAAGTGGAGTGGGAGAGAGAAAAACCTCTGGGCTTATACCTTCCTCCCTTTCTCCCATCAAACACCCATTGGTCAAACCCCTCTGGAAGCCAGGTGGCAAGGAACCAGGAAACACAGTCTGTAGGAGAAGTGCAGGAACTGGATCTGAGGGCAAAAAGACATAATGGCTGAAGTTACATATATGTCCCAGTTAGGGTTCTGCAGAGACTCAGTATCAATAGGAATTGGTTCACAGGATTACGGAGGCTGAGAAGGGCAGACCCAGGAGATCCAGTAGTTTAGTTCCAGGCAGACTCCAAAAGCCTAAGAATCAGGAGAGCTGATGATGTATGTTCCACTCCAAGTCTGAGTCTGAAGTCAGGAGACCAATATCACAGCTTGAAGACACTCAGATACACAACAGTGGATTCTCTCTTACTCTGCCTTTTGTTCCATTCAGGTCTCCAACCGATTAGTTGAGGCCACCCAGTGTTTGTCAAGGCAATATGTTTTGCTTAGTCTCCTGATATACAGATGTTCACTGTACTAAGAAATGTCCTCACAGACTCACTAGAAATAATGTTTAACCATATATCTGGGTACCCTGTGGCTTAGCCCAGTTAAAACATGAAATTAACCATCACAAGATATAATTTTATGTATGTATATATGTATCTATGTATGTATGTATGTGTGTATGTATGTATGTATGTATGTGTGAATGAATATATGTTATTTGAGAGAGAGAGAGAGAGAGAGAGAGAGAGAGAGAGAGAGCGAGCATATGCTCAAGCAGGATAGGGGCAGAGAGAGAGAATTCTGAGAATTCTGTCAGTGCAGAACCTAATGCTCATCTTAGTCTTATGAACAGTGAGATCATAATCTGAGCCAAAATCAAGAGTTGCATTCTGAACTCACCGAGCCACTCAGGTACCCCACAAGATGTAATTTTAAAATAGAGACCTATTTCCCTTACCTGTACTATCATTTTTCATTCCTTACATTGTAAGATAAATTTCTTCCTCAACCTTGCTGCACTTTTTCTCGGTTTCCCATCAGCTTTGGACTTCTGTTTGTGATTGTTGTTAACACTGGTATCATGCTCTGCAATCAAGTCTCTTTCCATTGTTTAAGGTTGATTCTAAAACTTGAAAACTAATAAATGGTTTAAATTATTGGGATTATTAAATAATATGCAAACATTAGAATTACTACTCTGTTCCTGGAGTCCTTGGACCTGCTGAATGAGGACATCTCTAGGATCAAGGTGAAATGGATCCTTTTTCTTTGTGTTCCATCAGTGCTTTAAACCACGCCATGTTTCACTTGTCTCATTCATACTAAGACCATCTTATGGATATTTTCTCGTTCTCCTTTTCTTGTTTCTCGTTTTCTAATTACACTTCTTTGTTTTATTGCACTCTTTCAGTGTTCTCAAATCATGCCACTTATGACATCTTCCTGTTAAACTCTTAGAGGTCACTTACTGGAGCCTTCTCTTTTCCTGCCTCATTTAGGTGGTGACTCAGTAGGTCTGCTTCATAGCTTCCTTCCTGTGATTTTCCTCTACTATGGTCCCCGTTTGTTTCCATGGTTTCATGGTAATAGGCTATCTGGGAATTTAGGGAGCATTGAAAAGCCTGGACTCTTGAGCCAGACGGCCTTGGGTTAGACTTTACTTGTTCCACTTACCAACTGTGTAACGTGGATGTTGGATGAGTTATTTGGCTTCTTTATAACCCTATTTCCTCCTCTAGAAGATAATAATCGTAATTGTATATACTTTATAAGTTTGTTGTGTGGTTAATATGTAATGAAATGTGAAAATAACCCATAACAGTGTCTGGCACAAAAATAAACACTGTTAATGTTGGCTATTATTAAGTATAATTTTTCTTTATTTTTTTCTCTCCTTGTTTTGCTGGAATACACCTTCAGATAACTTCCTAATGAAGAATGAATAGAATCAAATGTTCTGAGTCTTTGCACGTCTGAAGATATCTTGAGTCCACTCTCAAATTTAATTGATAATTTTGATAGGTGTACAATTCTAGCTTCTTTTTTTATTTTATTTATTTTTAATATTTAAAGTTTACCTCCACATTAGTTAGCATGTAGTGCACCAAGGATTTCAGGAGTAGATTCCTGAGTGCCCCTTACCCATTTAGCCCATCCCCCCTCCCACAACCCCTCCAGTAACCCTCAGTTTGTTCTCCATTTTTATAAGTCTCTTCTGTTTTTCCCCCTCCCTGATTTTATATTATTTTTGTTTCTCTTCCCTTATGTTCATCTCTTCCACTCATAGAATTCTAGCGTCTAATGGCCAGTTGCCCCTTCCATCGATTATCCCCTGATCACAACACCATTGGAACTACAATATCTGCTCTTTAGAGTGTTTTTGACTCACCATCACTTTCACCTTCTTGTATTTTTCAAAACCATTCAGTACGTCTGGCGTATGCTTAAGGAAAAGGGAATGGAGGTCCACCTTTTGAAGGGCTTAAAAGAGAATTTATGAACATATTTTAGACTGCCACAGCCTGTCTGCTGGCCTCCTATTATTCACTTTCATCCTGCATGAAAAATACCCTCACCCTACCCCAAGAATCCTCCCTCTTAAAGACCCAACCCTTGTAACATCAGCTCAAAGTTCAGGATATTTTTATCCAAATTAGGTCCAGGTGTGAATGAGTCTCCTTGTGTGCACTGGCCCTCGATTCCACTTTCAATCTGAAGACCTATGAATGAAGACCTATGAATTAAGCATACAACCAACACGGGCATGTGATAACCAGAAAACACACACACAAAACACACACACACACACACACACACACACAAACACACACACACACACACACACACACACACACACACACACACACACAGAGAGAGAGAGAGAGAGAGAGAGAGAGAGAGAGAGAGAGAGAACAAACAAACCAACAAAACACAAACATTTCTGTCCCAAAAGAAAGGAAGGAGGTTATCATGAGTCACTGGTCCATAACAATTCTGAAGTTCAGCTGGCACAGGTAGGCAGTCCTTTCATTGGGTCTTAAGGCCTGGGATCAATGAGGAAATATCACTGCCTGCCTTTGCTCTCGCTGAGCAGCTTGGGGTCTCGGCTGGGTCCCAGGGAAGGCTCTCCTTCCTAAGGACACCAGGGTTGCAGTATAACAAAGGACGGGTCTTGTCGGTGGGAAGCAAGGCCAGAAGACAGCATGGTGGGGAGCTTGGCAGATGCCTCCGAGCTCCGCCTTTTACGTGTCGGGTCGGGGAAGCTTCTTTGAGAAAAGACTGGAGTCAGAAAGAGTAGAGGTCTCCTCCCAGGTACCAAAGGGTAGGAGCTCCCAGCGGGCAGGGATCCCTGCGACATGCAGACAGGCCTACTGAGGCCCTACTGTCAAAACGCCCAACGGCTGAGAAACAGTGCTCTTCTGACGGCTCCTCAGAATAAGTGGGATGATGCCCAGACTGGGTGGGCCTGGTTCCCACATTGGCAGTACCGGAGTAAGACAGGCACTGTGTACAACTGAGGGGCTTGTTACAGGAAACAGGGAGTATCGAAAAGCAAGGGGGAGTCCAAAGCCGACAGAGGTGGCTCCATGGCTGACAGATTTCCTACCCTGCGTCCTAAGGGAAGGATGGACAGAGGCTGTCTGGCGGTCGATACCTGAGGCTTTTGTTTCTGTCTCAAAATCTCAGCTCAAATGCACCCTCTCTCTTTTCAATTGTTTTAAAGGTGAACAAAGTTTTCATTTGCTCTAACTTTCTCGTTGATGGTCTCTGCACACACTGGAGCATCTCTTCTGTAGGACAAGGCCTCCCCAAAGTGTGTTTGCTGCCACATAGTCCCAAGTGGTGTCTTAGATGTTTTGTTTGTCTGTTTTTTCACCAACGGGGTGCCTTGTCTAAAAGGTCCAGGAAAAGAGGGTTAAATGAAGCAAAACCAGGGTTTGGAAATAAGAGGTTGGCAAAAATAATAAGAAGCGTGCTGGCAGGAGAATTAGAAGTAGCCGTGGTTCAGACGTGTGATAGTGAGGAGGACACCTCAACATTCCACCGTCCTCCTCGGTCACCGAATTCTATCCCAAACTTGCATCGTTTACCTGTCAAAACAAGCTTTTGCCAACAGCCCCACTAACTCAATCACATCTGAGAATCAAGTCCTGTCCGGCCGGCAAGAAAGACACCAGGGTCAGCCTCTCCTTGGCTCCTGGGCTGTGGGTGTGCGGGGCACAGGAGACTCGGGTGTTTTCCCTTTTCTTCTTATCACAGCTTTCTCTCCAGGAGATGCTCTACAAATGGAGCCCTTTTTGTGTCCATGCCTCCAGGTGGAGAGGCATGCTAGGTGCAACTCGTGATTGGATAGATGAGCATTTTGGAGCCACTGAATATTTGATTTCTCTTTTTGGGGATGACACTTTAAAGTTCAGATGATGTTCTGAGTACCTGCCCTCAAGCTCACCCTGACACCTGTGGTCCTTCTGCATGTGGAATGATCCCGGAGCATTGATCTTTCCTAATGCTCTCCCTCTTCCGCTCCCTCCCTCCTCCCCCGCTTCCTCTGTCCTTCTGCCTTTCTTCTTCTCCTCTCCATTTCTTTTTCTTTCTCTCTTACTACCCTAGCCAAAAATGGCCAGACTAAGGCACTCATTGCCAAAACAAGGATGGATGGACCCTCTGAGCCGGCCAGCAAGCACTGGGTGGAAGAGTGCAAGAGCGCTGGCCGGTGGACGCCTCCCACACGAGACAGACACCCACAGGCCAATCCAGTCCTGTATCTGAAGAAGAAGAAAGCTAGTTTGTGGAGGCCCAACATGTCACCCAAAGTGCCTCATACTTTCTACATAACAGGATTCTCAACTTCATAAAAGTGGCATTTGAAGCCGCCAACAAAATTAAAAACACCAGCTCTAAAACCGAGAACGATCGTGACTCACTGTGCCACAGTGGAGTGGATCTGGAGAAAAAAACAGGAAGTAGAATGGAATTATCTCGGAGTTTTGTGCCATCAGGGTAGATGCCATCCACCTTCTTCATGGAATGTGGTTATCCTAGGAAGCAGTATGCGGTCCCAACGGTGCCCTTACTATCTCTGCGAGCCAGCGCGACCTCCCCCCAGGTGAATTACGTGGACAGGACACGGCAGCCCCTTCCTCCCCTAGCTGTGCATTTGCCCTTGTCCCCCGCACACAACTTCAGATCCCAGCAGATACCAAATGGAATGCCAACATTCCTCAGAAGCTTGTTTGGCAAAAGCCTAGGACTTTTATTCATATTGTCAAAACCCAAATAAACCAATGTATCAAGTTGTGTCTCCACAGTGTGGCCTAATTACCCGAGAATCATCCCCACCACAAAAAATAATAGCTTGAAAAAGCACTTTTCTTAATCACATCAAACCCAGTTGGTAGGATTGCCTTGCTCATTAGAAACCAACAGTTAATAAGAAGTGGTCCCCAGATGATTTAGGGGAGAAAAAGAAATCCTTCACCCGACTTGTGTAAGGTAAAGCTAAGGAAGGCCACTGGAAATCTGGGACGAGGGCTGTGGGAGGAACCATCATTTGTAGTGGCTGCTAAGGACAGTCAGAGCTGACCCACCGTGGACGGTTCTCCTGTTCTCCCAGCCCCATTAGGAACAAGCAGGAGAATCGACTCTTTCTCCCACACAGTTCTGCTTCTAGCTCCAATATCTGTACACAGGTTTTCTGAGCATTAAATGTAACGGAACTTCACCTAAGACAGGTTTGGAAAATTCATACGAGTGAATGTGTTTTAAAAATATTTCATAATGAGGGAATGTTGGGGCACCTGGGTGGCTCAGTCAGTTGAGCGTCTGACTTCGGCTCAGGTCATGATCTCACAGTTTGTCAGTTCGAGCCCTGCGTCGGGCTCTGTGCTGACAGCTCAGAGCCTGGAGCCTGCTTTGGATTCTGTGTCTCCCTCTCTCTCTGCCCCTCCCCTGCTCATGCTCTCTCTCCATCTCTCTCTCAAAAATAAATAAACATTAAAAAATTTAAATAGGAATATTTCATGATGGGGAGATATATATGATATAATGTTAAATTTAAAAGCAGACTGTAGAGACTGCTCATCAATGGCATAAAAAATACATTCTTACCCCACAATTTCCTCCAAACCTACTGGAAACAAAAAGAAAATTAAAAACAAATAATAGTAAGAGAAAAACAGCTACATTATCAATGAAAAAGGAAACGGACCAAAACAAAAACATGACACTTAGCTGCCAAATACTTTGAAATCTGGACAGAGGCAGGGAAGACAGAGAAAGCTCACAGACTTCCTAAGACGGGGGTCCCCATGAGGGGTGGTGGAAATCATCCACCAAAACCCACCAGCAAAGACAAGATATCCAGGTAAACTTGAATCTCAGATAAAACACAGAAAAACAAACAACAATGAATATCTTTTGGTATAAATATGTGCCAGATATTGTCTGGGTCATACTTTCACTAAAAATTGTCTGCTGCTCACTTGATATTCTTGAACTGGTGTCCTGAATTGTACTAAATTGTGTCAGAACAGCAAAAGAAATCCGGCTGACCCATCAGTGAGTTTTGTTTGCTTTGCGCGGTGTTTTCAATTTTCTAACTTACCCTCAATATATGTAAGTAAGGAGATTTCAGTTAAAAATTTAGGTCCCAGTGGGGGCGCCTGAGCGGCTCAGTCGGTTCAGTGCCCGACTCTTGGTTTTGGCTCAGGTCACCGTCTCACAGTTTGTGAGTTCGAGCCGGAATCAGCCTCTGTGCCGACAATACGGGGTCTGCTTGGGATTCTCTCTCCCTCTCTCTCCCTCCCCAACTCAATCACCTCCCCCCTTAAAACACATAAAATAAACATTACCAAAAAAAATTAAAAACATTTAGATTTTTGGTTCCTCCTGACAAATCTGATGATATGCCCACATGGACCCCAATTCCCATCTGGCAATACTAGGCTGGGGGTTTTCCCTGTCTGCTCTGGATGCTCAGGTTTATTGGTTTGCTCTTATCCCACATAAGCCACTTAATTCACTGATATCACTGCTTAGGTCTTGGAAGCTTTGCTTTGTTTGGTGTTTGTGTTTGTTCATCTTTCCCTAGCACCTGAGGATGCGGGTTGGTGGTACATGTAAGAATGTCCCTTTAGTGACTGGCTAGACAGCCGAGGGTCACCATGGCCACGGGTTGAACACTTCTCAGTATCCGGCCATTTTTGTGTCTGGGATTGAGCCACCAGACTTAGAGAATCTGCTGGAAGTCAGGAAAAGCAGGATGTGCGGCTGAGGGCCTTACACGGAGCCCTGTTGCTGCCTTGGAAGATGCGATGAGCTGACATGTCTCAGCACAAAGAAGAGAAAGCCAGGAGAGAGAATGGGCGGAATCTCTTAAAAGAACCAGTGTGGCCCCTGGAAACAGTTTCCAGTAGTGCCACAGTCCTTCAGCCTTGTGTTTTGTCCTTCTGGTTTGTTTATTTCCTTACCTGAAATTACAAAAAAAAAAAAATTACCATTTTTGCATGAAAATAGCCTACAATCATCCATTTTTTGCAGAAGGTAATTGTTCTCTCTCTGAGAGAGCACATAATTAGCCCATAAGCTGAAGGAAGATGCAGGATGGTTAACTTCCCTGGGGGAGAGTTCAGGGGCAAGTTTGGTTTTTTTAAGTTTATTTATTTATTTTGAGAAGGGGAGCCAGGATCAGGGACGAGGCAGAGAGATGGAGAGACAGAATCCCAAGCAGGATCCGGGCTGGCAGCACAGAGCCCATCGGCAGGGCTCGAACTAGTGAAGCCACGAGATCATGACCCGAGACAAAACCAAGAGTTGAATGATCAACCCACCGAGCCACCCTGGTGCCCCCAGGTGAAAGTTTTTAAAACCTTTCTTTGCATTTTTCTGTATGGCTTGAATTTTATATAATAAGTTGTATCGTTTTTACCAAAATATTAAAGCCATCATTCTTAAGTGAACAGAATAATTTACGACTATCCAAACATATAATGTACATACCCAGAAACACTTAAAAACCTAGTTACCCCAAAATGTTAATAATGGCTGTCTCTGGGTGACAGGATTATGGATCGGTTTTGGTATCGTTTCACGGTTTTTGGTGAGTGTTCCATACTGTCTGCAATTAGCATGCATTACACTTACATTTAAAACATGAAAATGGTATTTCTTCACAAGAGACTGAGAACTGTTGCCACACTGAGATTCAGGCACAGCCTCTGGGTCTGACCTGGCTGTAAAAGGTGGTGAGCAGGGAAAATTTCTTGGTTCTTTGTTTCCTTTAATGATCCTGCTGATGGCTAAGACGCCCAAGTCGCCCTAAGAACCCATTACCGATTCTAAACGGCCCCACATAGATCAATAAATATGTCCTTTTTATGAAATTTCTTCAGCTTTCTTCCCACCTACCCTCATTTTCTTTGGAGAGACCAGAAAGCTTCTGAAGCCGTCTGCCCTCTTGAAGTGAATGTATTCTTTAGTTATTCATTATAATTGCCTTTGGAATGTGCTCACTAATCTTAGTCTCCTAGCTACTTAATGGTTTTGATTGGCTGGAGAACACTTTTATCTGGGTTAATTTACTATTCATAGTACAACGATGGAGTATTCATTTTGCTACCCAGATTAAACGGTAAATGGAGTTATATATCATCCACAGGAAAGCTACATGGGAGGTTAGTGTTAAAACGCCTTTCAGGCATCTTAAAGTAGAAAACAACATTCCTGCCCAAACTTTGTCACACGCCGCATTTCCTGCCCGAACTTGAAGCTGTCCGTGGCCCTTCTGTGAATGCATGTGCTTCTCAATGGCCGGGAAGTACTTGCCCTGACCCCTTAGAGCGGCTCTCTCTGATTCCAGCAGGTGTGGGATCACAGGGAAAGCATGTCCCGAAGGAGGCAAAGACGGGAGCAGCCAGAACTCCTGGGAATGTCCAGGTTTTCTTCAACATATTCCAAATGCCCTTGGAATTTCCTGCAACCCTTGCTCAGAACCTGACCCCCTGCCTACCATGGTGTCCAGAGTCTGGACCCCCAACCCAGTCCAAAATCTCTTTCCTACCTTCCTGACTTCTGATGTGTAGGCTCTATCTAGGGATTCCATTCTGCCAGCACTTAAGACCTGTCCTGGTCGTATCTAAATGTCACTTTCCCCCCAAACCCCAAAGGACTTGGGCCTCCTGCCTGTGCTCTGAAATCAGAATCCTCTACTTAAATTTCTTTAGAAGAATGGAGACAGACGGTGTGCATAATTTAACCGGTTGAAACCAGCTTTCTCCAATCCCCACCGGAACTCCTAATACTTACACTGGAGGCCACACCATGAAATTATGACCCCCTTCTGCCTGTCCGCTATATCAATGTCTGGACCCAGGAACCCTGCCTCCTCCTGGCCCTGGAAGGCTATCTGCTTGATGTTGTGAAGCTAAACAGGAATGGGGAGAGGTCTACTTGCCGAGGTAAACAGAGGCTGGGCATCCAGGAGGGACCTAGACACACTTCTACGGACTGTTCTCCAACATAGAGAGTCAGTCACTCATTCCTGGGGACCTCAGCAAACCGCGAGAGGTACGGCTGATATGGGCTGGGGAGCCAAGAGTAAATGGGATGGGAGCTGAGAGCCTCGCACATCTGAGAAGATGACCCCAGGCCTAAGGTGTCTTCTGTGCAATGGGAACAAACTCTCTTCCAGGACAAGGTGGCAGTGGAGCTGAAAACAGCGTTTGCTTTCCCCAGAGATAGGCTCTGCAAACAACCACTTGTGTTCCTTATCAGTGCCTAGAAGCCAGAGTTCTCTAGGAGTTAAAGACTGAGCTGGTGCATGAGGATAGGTACGTACATCAAGCACATTGTAGCACTGCTGCCTGGCCAATAAAACCCCCACCCCCAAAAACAAAAAGAACTAGAAACTAAGTGGATGTTCGTCACTGGGGCAAAGGTTGCTAAGTTATTATATAGCCACAGAGCAATGAGTGTGCAACAATTTTTGTAAAGGGTCTTGACTTGGAGAGACTCCTAAATGAATACGCTGTCCAGCCCATCCCTCAAAGAAATGGTGGAGAGAAGTGGAAAGAAATAGTAAGTCGAAGGATTTGAATAAAAACGTCGAGTCACCATTTGCCACGGGTTAGACCAGGCCAACAGGGACTCAGGAGACTTTTACTCCCTTCGTGTTATTTTTGTGTGCTCTTATGACTTTTAAGTGATCAACACAAATTATTTATAAGCAGAGGACAGCCACTGAGGGTGTGGGAGTAAACACAAGACGTATCTAACAAGAGGGCAGAGAGGAGCCCGTGGACGGGGTCTTACGCCCCTCAGGCTGGGCCCCCAGAGCTGTGTTGTAGACACAGGTGTATAACCTGCCTGTGGGGGGCTAGGGGGTGGGGGACTCTTCCAGAGTGAGGCTCTCCGGAATTCTGAATATTCAAGAGATAGAGATAAAGGGCCGGAGGCCCATCACGAGAATACAGAATGTTCCCTGACTGCAGAATGACCATTTTCCCATCCAACCTCTTGCCCTGAGCCGTCAGCCTCTCTACCAATGATCTGGGTATTTGGGGGACCTAACATCTTGCACAAACTGAAGTACGGTCTTCATTTTGCAAACGAGAAAGCCCGATTCCCTTCGGGATAGCAATCTGAAGGAAACAGAAACATCTGTTTGAATAATGAGCTCTGTTGTTGGCATGTTCAGGAGACAGGAGGCAGCTGGTGATCAGATACGGACATCCCTGACCCTGGCTTGGCCGCCGCAGGCAGTATGGGAGGGCAGTGGGTGGGGGTGGGTGGTGTTGATTGGCATCTGGGAAGCCTGCACACATCTCCCCGAGACCTTCCAAGGTCCCACGCCATCTCGGTGCCAAGATTAGCTCACCGTGGTGAGAATGATGGTGATTTCTTGATTTTCGAGAAACCACCACCTCAGACCCGACTTGTCCGAGGTCCCCTAAGCCAGCCCTCCCACCTCGGGGGAGCGATTATGGGTCTGAAGATGCATCTCAGTGGATGTTAACTGAGACAAATGTTCCGCTCTGTGCATTTTCCAATTTTAATCGAAGGAAAGTAACTAATTACCTCGGAGAAGCAGCCATTATACACTGACTGCAGGCTGACCTTTAGCAGGAGATGCCTTAGGGCTTGTGGGGGCAGTCGATATGTTAACCAGTCATTAAAGCTCGAGATTTCCAAGGGGAGCAGAACGTCTCCAACCCAGGATGGGCCCCAGCACTGGCTGCAGCTGGAGGGGAAGAAGAAACCTGTCATATTCCCGGAGAAATTGATCGGATGCAGTGTTGATAGTTAATGACGTACAGCATCTCCTGGGGCCCCCATACCCGGGGGAAGCACGAAGCGTGTCTGTGCCCTGCAGGCAGAGTGGCATGTCAGCTCATTTGCACATCGGCCTTCGTTGGCCCAAATCAGACAGGTGTGGGGGTATATGGAGAACAAGGCACAGCGTAAACAGATGTCTCTGGCACTTGGAGAGGCTGTGATACTGCGCTTGTGTGCAATACTGTACGCGCACATACATTTGTGACGCAGGTGAAGGGCCAGACTCCTGCCGGGCCCATAAAACACAAGTGAACTCACACAGCCTGGAAACACACCCCCAGGCCAAAATACAGAGTCACTTCTAACACTCATGAGACCAGTATTGCCTAAAATGATTTCCAAAGCAGAATTGCATGATCGCAGCAAAGGACAGAATTAAAAACAATAAAAACCGGGGGACTGAACATCAGCAGAGCTCATGTGTCCCCTTGAGTGATGTGACCCCTCAAAGGGGGTGACAATGGGTGGGGAATGAAGCAGAGCATTGCCCGGGCCTGGCTGGTTTGGCAATGGGCGACAAGTTCAAAGGGCACTCTTGCCTGGACATGGGATCTATCCAGTGACCAGAGCCACCCACCCCATAGTCAGCAACTCCAAGGGAGGGTCCCCAGGCTTGGCGCTTTCTTCTGAATGAGGTGAAATATTTCCCCCTCCTCCACACAGGTAGTGCAGGCCAGACCTTGCATGAGAATCACCTGCTTCTGAACCAAACCAACCAATCAGAATCACCAGAACCCCTCCCCTCCCCCCAGGTCCCTGATCACGTGGCCCAAATCAACCAATTAGAATCGTGGGAACCCCTTTCCCCTCTCCTTTAGAGAAGTGATTATATTTTTCTCTCGCTCTTTGCTGTCTGGACGAAAGCCAGTCTCCTTTAGCAGAGAGGGAGAGGCACAGGGTAGGGGGAGTGGAGGGGGTAGATATAAACCCTTATCCGAGGGAGGAACCACACAGGAGCCAGGTACCACACAGGAGCCACAGCCCCTCAGGCCAGCTCCATCTGTAACTGCTGGGGCCGCTGCTCTGTTTTCTGGAGCCGGATGCCCCTGATCCCTGAGCGACAGGACTGGGTCTGTCTCTTACTTCCAAACTGACCCCAAGATGCTGAAAGAAAGTGGAATGTCGTCAGGTTTGTCCTCATCGCTCGCCTGTGCTGGGCAAACCCTATCCAGGAGTTTTAATCCAGCTTTTCTTTTCTTTTCTTTTCTTTTCTTTTCTTTTCTTTTCTTTTCTTTTCTTTTCTTTTCTTTTCTTTTCTTTTCTTTTCTTTTCTTTTCTTTTCCTTTCTCTTCTCTTCTCTTCTCTTCTCTTCTCTTCTCTTCTCTTCTCTTCTCTTCTCTTCTCTTCTCTTCTCTTCTCTTCTTTTCTTTTCTTTTCTTTTCTTTCCCAAGCTTTCCCAAGAGAAGTTCTACCATGATGTGGATTCTCAAGTACCAGGAGTTCATGTGCTCTCATTTTTCTCACCGACCGTTTACTGAGAAAGGCTGTGTATGCCACCCCGAACCTCACCCTGCTGGGGACAGGCAGGTTCCTCATCCCCGTCACACCAGAGGGGAAGCAGGCTGGCCCGAGCTGTTGCAGCAATCGGTGTCGTTCCTGGTCACGATGCATAAATGGTGGTGTCTGCTCTGGCCACTGTCCTGGCCAGATCGGCACCAGCAGGTGTGGCCCCTGCACACAGTGGCCAGCGATGGGAGTCAAGATCCTGTATCTGACATAACGTTATCTCCCCCAAATTAAATCTGTGCATAGCATGCTTGCCCTGGTTGCAAAACTGTTTCTACAAGCGTGCGATTGAATCATGTCTTCCCCTTACAAAATCAAGAGCAGGCTTTCTCTTTCATCAGTAACTAACACTTGTGACCTAAAGCGGTGCACAGTGCTTGGTTAGCTAACTGATGAGGAAATGAACAATAGTAATATCTGACCTTTAAAGGACATCGGACGCGTCATAAAAAACATTCAGCAAGAAAATACAGCACAAAACTGTCTGCCTACAACTTCACCCCTTTGTCTGTCTTTCACTGTCTCCTTCATTTGAAATGCAAAACAAAACAAAATGTTTTCTTCGGTGTGGAAATCTGCCAACAATCTTCCAGATTGGACGCGTTCCGCTGCCTAGGGACAGGCCGGTCGGGGAGACGGGGGCCCGAGGGGTGTGGGTTCCAGGCCCGATGCTGCAGGACTCAGGGACTGTGGTGTATATGTTCCCGGCACAACTGTGGGTTCCTACCCTGTATGGTGATGAGGACCCGGGTGCTTGTGGCCGAGCAGCGTCATTTGCAGAGTGAAATGAGGCCGTGCAGAGTCTGGCCCCCTGAAAACATGGAAGCCATGTGAGCTCCGTGACATTCAGACCCCAAACACCCATGGGAGGGCCCGGGACTCCCAGCTGGAGAGCCAGAGCCCAATCCGTGCCTCTCAGGCCATGGGCTTGGGAAGCAGCTGGGGATCATATGACAATGCAGATTTTGAATCAGAGGCCAGGGCTGGACCACAGTGGGATTTCTCATGGCTCCCAGGTAAGGCGGGAGCTGCCCGGCCGCTGGCCAGACTGGGAGCAGCTAGGCTGGAGACAAGTTGGAGCAGGCCCTCGTCCATATCAGGGACACAGGCTGGGCTGCACGGTCCTTGCCCTGGAGCTGAGCTGGGGACGCCATGTGCGAGTGAGCCTCAAACACACTGCCTTCCCCCGCCCCCCCTGCAGTGCACCTCCCACTACTTGCTGTCCCATTTCAGTTCCCTTACTTCCCCTCTGCTCCTCACCTCCCAGTCCTCCTCAGGTCTGGGGGCCTCTACACTGCCAGCACCAGTGAAGCTCTGCAGAAGGTTCTGAATGGCACAAATGTAGGCTCAGGTGGTAACGTTCACCATGACCCCAGATCCCCACGTCCCCAGGTGACTGTTCTCACTCGGATGCCACCACACCATCTGGATCCAAGGTCACAAATGCGACTTCGCAGGGTCACTCTGGTGTGACTCCTGGGGCCCCGGGTGTGCAGCGAGAAACGTGGGACTAGGGTCTCCTAAATGTGGGGACCACCACTGACCCAGCCACTGCCCCGCAGTGCACGCTGTCCAGTTCCAGCCACACCATCTCCCCACTCCCCTGCCCCCCCACCCCCCCACCAGCAGGGCCGGCCAGAAATGCCAAGCAAGGAGGGGACCTGGATCACGCCCCCGCCAGGGATGAGTGGGCATCAGGGGCTGTGCACCCCTGCCCCCTTGCCCCTGGGGGAGTTCGGAGGTGTTTCACAAGGATCCCCAAGTCTGGTAACAAACACACCCTTCGTTGGCCCCTGCCCAACCCCTATGATTCTTCTAGCATCTCCTTGTAAGTGAACTCTTGGACCCAAGTCCTTGTCTGAAGGCTTGCGCCTGAGGGCCCCAATCACAGAGCCCCTGGGGCACCTGTCAGCCCCCGAGCTGCAGTGACGCTGTGTCCTGGGTCCCCCACTGGCAGGTGCTTCTTTCTGGCAAAGGATCTAAGAGAAGCGCCTTCGGGCGCCTGCTTCTGGCTCATGGAGTCCTCATGTCTCCCAGGGGTGGGGGGTTTCCCTGTAGGCTGATGCAGTCTTCGGGCCCCAGAGCAGCGTGCCAAGATGCAGACAAGAGGAGAGTTTGCATGTCTGCACATCCCCTAATTTCCTCACCAGGGACATGCTGCCCAAACCAATAAACCCATTTGCTCCTTCAACGTGTTGTCACATACGCGGGGCTGGCTGCGGGTTTCAGAGGAAGTGTGTTAAGTCCACGTTTGCAGAGCATGAAAGGGATGTGGAGGCTCCGTGGCAATCAATTTTTTGTAAATAATACACACGTGCAGCCTCATCATGTATTCAAAGAAGCAGTCAAGTGGTCGGGGAGAATGATCATTTATTCTGTTGGATTTCTTCAGAATGAATTCTGGGACAGATCAAACAAAAAGGTTGTAAAATAGGAATTATAGGTAATGAATGCCTGCTTGTTGCCAGGGAATCTGAGCACCTCGTGCATAATTAAAGCAGGTGAGGTCAGGGGAAGCTCGAGGTGACTTTGCGAGCAATCCCTCTGCATTCGTTCATGGGGCAGCAGTGACGTCGGTTTACAGTATAAGGCTTCATCATTTGAAGTGAATGAAATTCGAAAGCATCTTATTAATGTGTTGTGACAAGCACATCGTCAGCACAGGACAGCCGACGGGTGGCTGCGGTCTTCGTGTTTGGATTCCCTGAAGTTTCTCTTCTCTGCCCTCTTCCAGCTCAGGCAGATGGGGCTGGCCTGTCTTCTAAGGTCACCCCTCCCCTGGGGGCAATGACAGAGACTTGCCAGTGTTTGAATGGCTTCTGTCTCGTCAGCAGGCAGGGTAAGGACGAGGCGGGAGAGAGCTGGAGGTTCGCGATGCCTCTTGGATGAACGGTTGGTTCTAAACTACCAGGTAAGTCAGACCCTTCAGCCTCTCACCGTCACATTCCCTACAGGAGCAAACTGTCACGGAGACGTAGGTCTAGGTGCATGTCAGTAACGGGCGAGAGTCCAGGCACGTCTGGCATTCAGACTAAGCTGGGTCCAAATTAAAAAAAAAAAAAAATGTTTTTAATGTTTATGTGTTTTTGAGAAACAGAGAACAAGCGGGGGGAGGGGCAGAGAGAGTGAGACACAGATCCGAAACAGGCTCCAGGCTCCGAGCTGTCAGCACAGAGCCTGACACAGGGCTCGAACGCACGAACCGTGAGATTGTGACCTGAGGTGAAGTCAGTTGCTTAACCGACTGAGTCCCCCAGGCGCCCCTGGGTCCAAATCTTGATCCCACACTCTTCGTGCTGTGTGTCTTGGACAGTTCCTGAACCTCTCTGACCTCTGCCTTCACTTACAAAATGGAGCTAATAGGTCGGTGGGAGGAATTAGTTAGAAGGTGGGGGAAGGACTTAGCACTCTGAAGGCACATGAAGAAAACCCTTACCGAAAAGAAGGTCTCCCTGCAATTCTTGTCATCGTCTGGCCAGGTGCCTCCCAAAGCACTAGGTCTTTCCTGGGTGCCCTGCACTCTGCTCACCACAGAAACACCAATTCAGTTAAAGTGCCTGTAACATGGGAAGCCTGCATGGCAAAGTCAGGTAAGCGTCCGACTCTTGATTTCGGTTCAGGTCATGATCTGTCAGTGTGTGGGTTCGAGCCCCACATCGTGTTCTGTGCTGACAGCGTGGAGTCTGCCTGGGATTTTCTCTTCTTCTCTCGCTGCCCGTCCCCTGCTCATACTCGCATGTGCAGGCTCCCCCCAGCCTCTAACCCAAACCTAACTAAATAAACACAAAAATAAATAGCCCATAACACTGAAGAAGCCGCTGAGCACTGACACAATTCCCATCCCACGACCTTCCAAACTCGGCCGTGCCTGTGGCCGGAGTTGCCACGTCAGGCTCCCCGGCCTCCAGCACTTCTGCCCATGCTGAGCTGGCGCGGTCGCAGGACAGCCTGTCAGGAGATCGGCAGGAGGGCTGTGCAGCTGGGGATGCTCTGCCACTGAAGACCTGGGACCCTCACTCATACAGGAGGAGCCCAGGGTTCCACGCCCAGGGTGGTCTGGGCCGTGCAGAGGCACCAGAAGCGGTGGTGGGCGGTGCAGGGCATCTGGCCCATGAAAAGCCTCCATCACGCAGCCTCCCTGAGGCCTCCAGGGAATGCAGTGGCCTCTGTGCTCCCACTCTGCTGCCTTGCTGGGGTGAACAGGGGTGCTAGGCCCTTCTCCTGGCAGGACGGGGAGAATGACGCCATGCCTGGGTGGCTCCTGCTCCGGGAGCATGAGAAACTTCCACCCAAGGGCCTCCGAAGTCAACAACGACTGAGTAGGCCACCTTGGGATCACCTGGATCCCAGATACGTAGTATGAACAGCTAGCTCTCAGCTTCCAGGGACTCTCTTGCCTGTGAATAAAGAGACCCCCACTCCAATGGCAGCCATACAGAGGGAGTCACCGGGCCCATCTTCCTGCACGTCTGGCTTTGGAGCACCCTTCACCTGTCCCCTGGGCTGGCCTCCACCAGCAAGTGGCTGCAGCATGTCGCTGCCCTGACACACAGCAGAATCCCAAAGCCGAGGCTGGGTGTGAATGCTTGTGGCAGAACCCAGGAGGCCTCGTGTCTCCAGGACCCCCGATGCACACGTGCAGGCATGTGCCTGGCCCCCCAGGTGCGGCTGGCGCCCCTGGAGCCACGTGGACCGCCAGGCGGAGGGGCGGACACGGGGGGAGACTCTGCAGGGAGAGAGAGAAGGGGAGGTGAACGTGGGACAGGTGGTCAGCAGTGCCCAACGGCCCCTTTTCACACTCGGCTGTCGGAGTCTGTGTTTGGATTGCGGGTGGTTCAAAGCGAGTGCCTGCTTTCCCTCCACTAAGTCATTTGAAATTAAGTCCACAAAGTGAGTATCAATCTTTGACTTCATCGTGACAGGCTGTCCGTAAATTTAAGGCGTAAACGTGATGGTGATTTCTTTTTGTTGTTGTTGTTCTCATATATATTTTGCTACCCCCTCACAGAAGCATAAAGGATTCTCTATGTACTGGCCCCAGAAGAGCCTTTTTTTCCAAGAGAGATAGAACATCTTGAGGCACCTAGGATTTCCGGTCCCTAAGAAAAACCCACCCCAGCATCCTCACAGCACATCAGAGACAGCCAGCCGTGCTCGTGGCCGTGACTCTCAGCCACATGTTGAAGAAGAGCAACAGTGAAGTGCCACACAGAACTGTGGGGACACTCGTAACCTGTCGCCCAGCAAACCACAACGACCTGCCACTATCACTCATCACACCTTCCTCTTACTTGCTGAACTTGTATTAAAGCTCCTAAGAGCCATGGTCTGGGAACAAGAGACAGAGAGATGGGCCAGGTATAGGAGTTCCCTAGAACTACTTATAGGGGTCACTGCTTCCTTGAGAGGAGTATTGGCTTTTCAGGAGAAACTCAGACAAATGTTCAGAGAGAGGGAAAACAGGAAACACCGAGGGCAGAGGGTGAGGCTTTGTGCCACACAGGCGGTGTCAGTGACACATCTGTAGCCCGATTCCATTTCCAGTAAAGTGAGTCCCTACCGCTGCTGGCCCCCTCTTTGCAGAAACAGTGTCAGGACCCTGGCCATTCTTTTCTTAAGTTTTGTATTTATTTTTGAGAGACAGAATGCATGAGCACACGTACGTGAGCAGGGAGGGGGCAGAGAGAGAGGGAGAGAGAAAAACTCAAGCGGGATCCATGTGCTGTCAGCACAGAGCCCAGTGGGGGTCTCCAACCCACGAAGCTGAGACCATGACCTGAGCCAAAGTCAGATGCTTCACTGGCGGAACCACCCAGGTGCCCCGACCCTGGCCACGTGGTTAAGGGAAGCAGATAACAATCTTTAGTGATGTTGTTAGCTTGTCACCTAACAGGACACTCTGCAGACCCAAGGTCCCCAAAGCTGGGGTCTGAAAGAGCAAGGGGTCTCCTCACAATCCCGCATCCTGCTCAGCACCAAAGCGGCATTCCAAATCGTGGGCGTGCCCACCCTCTGGCTCCACTCCCCACCTCCTCCGGGTGGCCACCTTCACGGGCTCCTTCCTGCCTGTCCGGCCAGAGAGGCCCTCTCCTGCCCCAGTGTGCATCTGCTAGACCTACGTCCTCCTGTGAGGTCACAGTTGAGCCGTATTTGTCCACTAACCGGCCCAGCATCAGCCCCAAGTTTTGGACAAATACATGTTTTTAGAATCCTGTCTTCCTTACGCCCATACCTATCAGCGCAATTCCACGCTTTCAAAATGCATTTTCAGCTCAAGTCTTTCTTGCTCTTAGTAAATCCCTTCCCACCCCCACCTTGTGAACTTGAATTTGCGTTTACATTCTAGAAAGGTGCAATGTAATCCATTTCACAGACTGAGTTCCAGCAAATTTGAACCCTGGGTCAGTTTCCACCATTTGGTGGGATCACACATCCTCATAAAAACCACTGTAGCTTTCAGCAAATCACAGACGTTGTGCCCACTGGGAGGGGCTGGGGATGGAAGGAATGTCACACAGTTTCCATAAATAAGACCACTGGGGAGACTGGGGAGCTCAGTCAGTTGAGCATCTGACTTTGGCTCAGATCATGATCTTGCTTTCGTGGGTTCGAGCCCCACATTGGGCTCTGTGCTGACAGTTCAGAGCCTGGAGGCTGCTTCGGCTTGTCTCCCTCCCTCTCTGCTCCTCCCCTGATCAAGCTCTGTCTTTCTCTCTCAAAATAAATAACGATTGGAGAAAAATTAAGAAAAAATATCTTTGGTGTCGTCTTGCCCATGTTTTGGCCCCGCTCCCCATTACCACGGCGAATTGAAAGTCTTTGGAAAGGGTGGGCACTGATGTCATGCAGTTTTGTTTCTTTCCTGGAGAAGCATCACATCAGGCACACTGTGGGGTGCTCCCTGAGTCTGCAGCAGAGGGTCACGTTTTGGTTTGTGGGGGGATGAGTGTATTGTACATCCCACAGATGTGTAAGAAGACTATTGGTAACAGGTGCATTTTCTCCTACATATGTTGAAATCGATGGGCCCCACATCTGTACATGGGGCTCGAGGGCACCAGCCAGGAAGATTCATTGACGAGGGGACCATGCTTGGGTTCTCAGGGAGTTCTGAGGTGGAATCAACCCACAGAGGACCATCTTATTCTACAGGTTAATATTCATCAAATAGAAGCACCCAGCTCTATCTGGACCAAAAATAATGGGTCTTGATTTTTTTTTTTTTTTTTTTTTTTTGCATCTTTCTTGCTATGAGAAAAGGCAATTAGTTTCAATCTGGGAAACACCCCAGGGTGACGATTTTAGGTGCCTTCAACCACCAAGCTCACCTTCCTCCCCATTGTTTCCAAAATGGGGCAGGATTAAGCAGAGTGCTCCCCGGTGGCTCAATGCCAGCCCCTGTGTCCTCCCTCTGGGTTGGATAACGCCTTTGCACTAACCAGCAGACCTCCCTGGCTTCGCTCTGATAGGTACACGACATCTGTCAGGGCAGGGGCCCTCCCGTGTAAGGATCTTAGCCACAAGAGGCCTGGAGGTGTGTGGACACGGACCTTCGTGGTGTGGGCACTATGATCCGGGATCATGTGTTACATCCATAGCCACTGCTGTTTCCAGACAGAAAGATGATATTGCCCAGGGCTGGTAAAGCTTCAAAGGCATGATTGGATGTAAATTTCCTCGAAACATCCATATCCTCTGAATGATAGCACCACTAATGTTGCCTTAAAAAAAAAAAAAAAAAAAAAAAAAAAAAAAAAAAAGACGTTCCGAATGCAATGTTCCCAGATTAAAATATAGTATCTATCTTTCTTCACAGGATAGTTTATCTCAAAAAAAAAAAAAAAAAAAAATCTCCAGGCTGCATTTTGGGAAGCAGACTCAATGGCAGGCCACAAGATGTATCTCTTAGGAGAAAGATGATGAAAATACAAATAGAAGTTGTCGCCATCAGCACAGAGGAGGAGGGCTTCACAGAAGTGCGGCCGTCACCAGCTTTGAAGTCTGGGTTCCTCCAGGCACCCTGGATGGCTCTCGCACTGCGCGGCTGCACTTGGCAGACAGAACTGCACCCCAACAAACATGCCTTGACTCTCCACTACGCTCACCTCGCGCCAGGCACTTTGCCGAGTGCCTCATTGCCCATACCTAACGCAGAAATGACCGGCAGCGTGAAGCGCGCGGGATCGAGAATAGAAACGGCAACGCTGCCTTAAGTGGAGGCACAAAGCAGCCGGAGACCACTGTGTCTCTGTCTCTGCTGTGCGGTCTGCAGATCTTTGTGAGGAATGATGCTTTTAATCTTCAAAGCCTCTATGGCATGCACACCACGACTGTCCCCATTCTGCATGTAAGAAGCTGAAGCACAGGAAGGTTGAGAAACTTGTCTGAGGTCACACAGTGGCAGACAGAAACAGGGTTGAGATATTGGGCCAGTGCTCTTCTCACTCTGCTAGCATGTCTGGCAGACCCGCACAAGGGTATGAGTGCACACCCAACACACACACACACACACACACACACACACACACACACACACACACACACGGCAACAATTTGCATCTCCAAGGCCCAGGTCTGGTAACATCTTTCCCCCTGTGGTTTCTAATCAATCCCTGAATCTTCTTTTAAACGGTGTTGCCAAAGCCAGTGGGGACCACCTGACACTGCTCTAAAAATCTGATGAAAAAATTAAGGATGCTTTCCCCCCTAAATGCACACACCAGCTGGCTTGGAATCCCATATCCAGGACTACACGGACCCCGTAATGCTGAGCTGTGAGGCCCCAGCTAAGAACTTCTACCCTAAAGGACGCCCTTGTCCGACCTCTCTGGTAAAGGTGTGAAGCCTTTATTGATTTGATTTAGCTTGCCTTGTGCCAGTTCATCTTAAATGACCCCGAGATCCACCATGGCGAAATTCTATTGATTGCTATGAGATTTGTTCTGTTTTCATCCTGATTCATATTCAAAACTGAATTAAGTTCTGTGGAAAAACACCCATCAAATGCTTCTCAAGGAGTAGAAAGCCATTACTATGGCCCTGAGATTCCACCCTACTATTTTTCTCGACTCCCCCCACCCCAGCCCACTCAGCTGGAGAAGGGAACATTAACTAATTGGATAATCAGCATGCAAATGAAGGAGACCAGGATTCAAGCAGCCAGCAGGGCTGAGTCTCCACTGGACCCAGGCCTGGGGCAGGACTCCGGTGACCTCACAACTCCCAGAATCTGAGGGAGCAGGGAGATCACTCCACCTCTCCACCTATGGCTTAAATTGCCAACTTGAGAAATTGCACTCCTGGGTGCGTTACATCCAGATGAGACGTCTGATGTGCTCACAAGCCCTGAAGGTGAACGCACGCCCCATGCTGCGTGCCTTCCAGAGAGAATAAAGGTGATGACTGCCCGTGGCGGCGGGAGGAAGTGGGTGCAAGCCTAACTCACCCCTGATGCACCGCCAACCACTCTGGGAGCAAATTCCTGCTTGGCTTCTGTTCAGGAGCTGAGCTGCTCTCTCCCTTTTTTTAATCTCTATTTTTTCATTTTTTAATTTATCATCACTGTGTGATCGCTGCCTTACTGCTAAATTTGTAGTGAGGTGCTGCAGACTTGTGCCCTGTGTCTGAACGGCTTTGTCCCGGCACCCCCCACCGCTCCCACCCCCCGCCCCCCGCTCGCCCCGAGCCCAGAGAGGAGCCTGGCTGTGCATCCCCGAGAGGTCCCGCAGCAGCTCACGTTCTCTCCCCTGAACAGACACAGTGCATTCACCGTCTGAGGATCTGCCTTCCCTATTCTCAAATAAGAAATGAACAGTGGTTGAAATTCAGCTTTGAATCTCTCTGGTTCGAGTCAGCTGAGCCACTTCAAAAGGCTGTGAGTGCAAAGGAGGTGTGCGATTGGGGGGAAGCTTTGCAACGTTTCAGACTTTGAACTGAAACACTTCTCCAGCAGGCCTCATTAGCCCCCCTCTCCCCACGCCACCAGCCAAGGCACCCCTTAGCCATGGGGGAGCAGGGAACAGGAGGACTGGGGGAAGGTCCCCTGTCCCTAAAGCACCACCCCTCTAAGATTCCTAATGAGGACACCCTTGGGGCTCAGGCTGAGGCTGTGAGAAGGAGCCTGGCTTCCTAAAGTGGGAGCATGTGCCGGCGAGGCGCCACGGTGTGAAAGTCCCCGGAGACAGGCACCTCCCTGGGAAGGCAGGGCATCGTCCATGTCCCAGGTGTAGAAGGGGCATCAGGCCACAGCCAGAGGGGCCCGTGCCTCCCTAGCCTACGGTCTCCCTCTGTCCTCTGCCACCAGCAGGCCACAAGCTGTGCCTCTACACCCACCCAGACCCACTCAACCCTGCAGAGGGACAGAGGAATGTGACCCAAGTCTGAAACTTTACATGAAGAGACCAAACATGCTAAACTAAATTCAGTAAGTCCTTGGTGTGTGAGCGTAATTCGTTCCAGAAACACACTTGGAATCCACAGCACTCATAGATCAAGGTGAATTTCAAGAACCATCGGCTCAGTTGTGATCATGGAACGTTCATTGCCACCTACGACTCGTATGGCAAGACATCGCTCGTTTATCAAGCTAAAATTTATGACAAGTGTTTGCTCGTCTTGCAGAAGACTCACAGCACAAGTCACTTGCAATCCAAGGTTTTACCGGATGTAAATTATTTCTTCAGACCGAGCTCACTGGGCTGGGCTGAAGGTTCCCCCCACTTGCTACATGGCAAATGGGGGACCCCCGAGGACACTGGAGCAGCCGCTTGCAAAAACAGAGCAACCACATGGTTTGTGCACATCTGAGTGAGGTGTGAGACAGTCTGAGACCCAACGCCCACACACCGGCCAGGAGCAGGGCCAGTGGGGACCCCCTCACCGGGAGGGCACATGCTGGTGGGCATCTGTCCCGGCATGCATGGCTACGCTCGTGTCCCTGGTAGCAGTGGAGACAGGGGGCACGGGGGGGGTTGTAGGGTACTTCTCCCCTCTGCCTACTGGGACTTGAGCTTTCTTGGTGCACAATGCACTCTCCCAACTGGAATAGAAAAAGGGAAGAAAGAAACTCATTGAAATCTACATGTGTAGGAGGAATATGTTCATCTTGGCTTTTAGGTTATAGTTAAATTGTAGTAACTTGTAGTAATGTGTGTCTCCCCAGAGTTCCTAGATTGGAGCCCTAATCCCAAATGTCACTGTGTTTGAAGGTAGAGCCTTCAAGGAGGTAATCAAGGTTAGATGAGGTCATGAGGGTGGGGTTCTAATCCAACAAGACTGTGCCAAGAGCACAAGCACCAAGCACAGAACATGGGCTCTGGGAGGACACCGGGAGCTGATGGGAAGCCACAAGCCAGGAAGGGACTTTCACAGAGACCTACTCTGCAGGCACCTTGACCTTGGACTTCCAGCCTCCAAAACCTTGAGATACAGATTCCCTTTTTCTGAGTGTCCCGTCTGTGGTATTTGGTTCTGGCATTCAGAACCGAGACAACGGGCTTTCCTGAAACTTTCTTCTACTCTGTTCTCAAATGAGTTAGAAGCTTCCTTTGCTGCTTGGTATTCGCCATCACCCTGAAGGAGCACCCCACCTCAAGGTGGAGCCCCCAAATACATTTGTTAGTTTTGCGGCAGAAACGCCACCTGCTCTAGACGGAAGAGAGGCAGGGGACAGAACAGGAAGACAGAATGGTGGACCCAGAGGCTGGGGGTTTGGCATTTTGACTGCAAATGAACAATCGATGAGCTTGCTAAGTACATGCACGTAACAGCCAATCAGCACCAAACCTTTCTGGAAGAAATGTCTACACCCTTCTGCAGAGTGGAGGGGCTGAATGGGGACCAAGGTTAGGGACTTCCTGCACGTGTAGGCTATAAGTCATGGAAAGAAAGCTGATTTATACACACACGCACACACACACACACACACACACACACACACACACACACACACATATATGTACATATATTTGGATATATATATGTTATACATATATATATATATATATATAGACACACACACACACATATATATATATATATATATATACTTATATATGTATATATATATAATATTATATGTATATGTATTTATTATATATATTATATATAATATTATATTTATATATTTATTATATATATAATATACATTAATAAGGGACCTTAAAACCCCAAAACAACATTTTCATCTTTTGTATCTGAGCAACCAGGAAGCTGAGTGTGCATGTGGGTGCCCACGTGTGTACGTGCACACGCACACACGCGCGCGCACACACACACCCACACACACACACACACTATCTAACTTGTTATTGTGAAACAACAAGCCCCACCAGGGCTCCAGGTGGAGGAGGAGGGGTTGCTCGGTCACATTTGTAAGGAAGCAGCTGTCGTTTTCACCGGGCTGTGGTTTCCCCAGACTGTGGGCACTATGCCCACCCACCCCAGTCTCCAGCTCAGTGCCAACAAGGAGACTGCAGGGAGCCTTCCGATTTCCAACCTGCAAAGGCCAACACCAGTGAGGGCGAGGAGGAGAAGTGGCGTCAGACCCCGAGGGAGAAGAAAACTAGGCATCTGGGAGGTAAATGGATCAGGATAAGCTTCACCTCTGAGAACTTTACACCAAGAGCAGTTACGGGGAATAAGAGAAAAGAGCTTCCCAGGGAATTCCAGCAGGGCCAGAAGCAGCCATGTGCTAAAGTAAGTTTGTCTCCAGGGGCCACCGGGCCTGGCTGCTGGGGAGATGGGGAGGGATGCGCGGGGAGCTCAAATGGAAAGAGAGGGCGCTTTCTGTCTTCTCACTATCTTTAGTTAGTTTGCAAAGAATGTATCGATACCACCACTTTTCACAGCACAGGTTTGAAGGAGTCAATGTTACTGCTGCATCACACAGCCATGGTTGGGGTCCTGTCTCCTCTGCTTCTGTTCAACTCAGGGCAAGCATCTGGGCCTCTGTGAGCCTGAGTCTCAGCTGTCAAACAGGCACAATAATGACACATCACTGGCCTCCTAGGGCTGCTTTGAAGATGAAAGGGACAGTGCCCATTATGGCCACTATAGCACATGGCCTCATAGACTGGGAGTGCTAATCGGGTGTTAGCCCTTGGTACTGACACCCTTTGCATGGATTTCCTTGCCTCTTATGTTAGCTTTGGCTTCAAGTTTGCTAAACGGTGTCTCTTTGCTCTGGGGAAGTGTTTGTTCTGAAGCCCAGGCAACGAACGAAGAGCCCTCTGTCACCTAGGCTGTCAGGGGACATGTCACTGCCTCTCAGAGCCGAATCCTGCCAGCCCTGCCATGCACTTCTCCAGGGTCCCCGGCACACGGGTCTTCTACGAGGCCAGCTGTCGACACACACTGTAGAACATTCACTCAGCTCTCAGAAAGGACTCCTGAGTGGGCTTCTCGGCAAGGGCTCCACTCTGTAATTCCGGAGCAGATGGAGAGAGCCCTCATCCTTCAGCCAAGGGTTGGAGGCCATGGAGGCAAACTCATCTGATGGTGTGACTCAGAGACTCGCTCATCCACAAGCACGCTGGGTGCAGAAGCAGTCTCTTGGCTGCTTCCAGCCCTGGGCCCATCTGCTACTCCCTGGCCAGGTTCCCGACCGTGAGGGTGGAGGTGCCAAGCCAAGGGCAGCAAGTGTCCCCAGCCAACCCAAAGCCCTCTTCCCCCTAACTTTCTCTGTGGTGACCACAATGCGGTAAGCAGGTGCACCTCTCCTTGTGCCTCATCACACCTCTGGACTTCCGGGAGACCCTCTCTTGCAAAGAAGAAAGATTGAAGGCTGGGTCTAGTGGTCACCAAGAGAGCATTCGAGCGCCCAGAGCTGTAAAATACTGAGCTCGATTCCAAGAAGTTATCTGTACCTTTGCCAGATGTGAATGGACTGTTGCCTGGACAATCGTTTCCTTTTGTAAGAAGGGGAGAGCCTTCTGGAATCCTGGAATTCAATCTCTACAAGGAGCCTCAGACCCGGAGAAGGTCCAGTCTCTAAGTTGGCAAAAGACATCATTCAGGACCCTGGGCAGTCACAGGGCTTCCTGCAGCAGCGCTGTTTTACATTTTCCATCTGGCGGCCCAGCAAGTAAAGGGATGAAGGGGAAAATTCTGGAGCAGACATCTGAGGCACGTGCACTCTCTCTCTCTCTCTCTCTCTCTCTCTCTCTCTCTCTCTCTCTCTCTCTCTCTCAGATACGTATATATCTGCATTTTCTCTCTCTGTCTCTCTCACTTCCCACCATGTGCCCATGTGGCAGGCAAGTGCCTCATGCTCCTGCTGAAGTTGAATGGGAGCACGTGTCTAGAGGGCAGGAAGCATAACTCAGCATTAGCTCCAGGAAGGATTGCGTTTTATAAAAATTCCATCTTCCCTGTCTTTCACCAGCTTCTTAGAACGTGCAGGAGAGAGAGGAATCTCCAAGAAGTTTCCAGGGCACAAAGCTATGAGGAGTACATTCACTATGAATTTGTTAATTGCATCAGAGATCAAGGCCAGCAAGACAAACTGCATCAGTGTTAGAATACTCCCGACAGCATCCCCTAGGCTCTGCTGTTTGCTCAACTAGACACAGACGTGGGCTGAATGGTCTGGCCTGACCTTGCTGACTCACCTAGCCCTCTGCTGACACCATCCATCTGTGCTGCTCTGTTGGGAAAAAAGGCTCTCGAACCAGCAGTGGAAAGTTTCTGTGGGTGGTGATGCTTCCACCGGGCGTCCAGAGGTGCTGGTGGGAGACATCCAAGAGCAAAGAGAAGACTTTGTGAGTTCAAGCTGTGGTGATTTGGCGTGACCCAGGATCATTGCACCCCAATCACTCAGTGTCATTTCCTTCCTTCTGGTTAACCTTACCTGGCTCTGATGTGTTTATAAGATGCTCTTTGTTGAGTGTCTGTGGTCTGGTAAGGGAAAGAGGGGACACGGTGTCCCCACAGACAGATGGATGCTTGAACTAGAAGCCTTTTTCTGGCAAAGGTAAACCTCTCCCTGAACAAGGAGATTCGTGAAAGAAAAAAAGGGGGGAGCCAGGATCACTGAGGTTCTAGGCCATGCCCCTCCCTGCAAAGGGTGAGCACTGTAAGTCTTTTCTAAGTCCTACCTTGGGGAGGCCTCACCTGCCAGTGGCTCTCCTGTTGTTACCTTTGACAGCTGCATAAGAAGCAAAGGCCCTTGGCCAGGCACTCAGAAGAAGGCCTTTTTAAGACAGTGATCTGGACTTAGGGCTTTTGATCTTACAGCACAGACTTACCTACTCATTCTGGAAAGCTCATCAAATTTTTCAAGGCATACTGGGCCATACTAGAAATTCCTCTGTAGCCAGCACAAGGCATGAGAACACATTTTATAAATCTGTGAATGACCTTACAATGTCTTCCCTTGGAAAGAAGCCGAAAGGATCACTGAAATAAGCGTCCAGGCTTTGTACTGGCCTTGATTTGAAGTAAGACCACTGGGAATTCACACCAAATGAAGCTTCTCTGACTGTTCACAAGCAAGACTTGCTTCTAGATTTAATTTCCAAAGGAAGGAAATGCATCCTGAAGACACACTTGTTAGTGGAGAACATAAGATTATATAGGTGGTGGTCTTGAAACAGTATTCTTCATCCCCTGCCTCCAATGACATGCAAATCTAAATTCAGGTGGATAATAGAGCGAAATGGAAGGGGGATGTCATATAAGCCTAGGAATAAAATACAAAGAAATATTAAAAACTAATACTAATTACTGGGGAGGGCAAGCCTTGCTAAATTAAGTCATAAAGTACAGAAACAAGGAAGGAAAGAAAGACGTGTTTGGTTACATGAGATTCTTAAATTTCTCTATACTATGCACATAGTTTGATGGCAAAAGATGTGGAAATAAACTGAAACATACACAACAGAAAAATAATTGGTGCCTGAGATAGAAAATTTTCTATAGCTCAATAAGAAAAATCCATTCAACACATTAGAAAAAAATAGTCTAGGAATGATTCTTCATAAAACCAATCTAACTTGGACTGAAAACTTCAGCTTAAGACCAGGCAAGGTGGCCTCCTGTACCCTCTACCAAGCCCAACTAAGCCAATGGGGAGTGATATTGAGAAGCCACCCTATTGTGGAAAATGCCTCGGTGACAGGGAGAGTGCAGCACTTTAATTGGAAAGCCTCCGTCCCATGAGGGACACCCCAGGAAACACATACAACTGCTTCGATAATCCTCCAACATCCAGAGTATGTGTCACATGCCGTGTAGACCTCAAGGAACGCAGTTATTTCTACCTTGATGTGACTCATTTGGGTTTAAAGACATCATCAGAGAATATCCTGAAGTCTCTGACACTGATGGGCAGTTGAAATGAAAGCGTCAATGGAGCGCCTGGGTGGCTCATTCGGTTAAGCGGCCGACTTCGCTCAGGTCATGATCTCGCGATCCATGAGTTCAAGCCCCGCGTCGGGCTCTGTGCTGACAGCTCAGAGCCTGGAGCCTATTTCAGATTCTGTGTCTCGCTCTCTCTGACCCTCCCCCATTCACGCTCTGTCTCTCTCTGTCTCAAAAATAAATAAACATTAAAAAAAATTAAAAAAAAAAAAAGCGTCAAGAACGACTTCTCCTGCCTGGCACCCGTGCCTCCAGAAACACAAAGGGAGGCTCAGCACAGCAAGACCGAATGACTGGATGTTCTCGTTCCGTGAACTGTGGGGAAGAGAAAGTGCTGCTTGACTCTGAGAGACACATTCACCTCAACCCGTTCTCTACTTAGTCTCTTCTCTGTCAAGTCATTATCCATTTTGCATGATGGAACTGTCATCAACAGATTCAATAGAACCTATTTTGTGGTCTCCATATCTATTTTTCAGGGACACAAAACCATTCAGGATAGACTTTTGATGCCTTGGGCACTATTTCACACCTGGCTCGTTCCCCACTCCTACCACCCATCCACTATTTCCATCTTTTAGATTCCTGAATGGCAAATCCAAAGCCCCTGCAATACCCAAATCCAGCTGGAAATGAAAAATTAACACTGTTTTCAAAATTTCGAATGGTTTTTGTGTGCCATGTGCTTAAGGCTTGCAGCTATAAAGCTTGGGAAAGAAATAACTTGGACACAACAATGTCTATAGTGTATTCCGACTCTAAAATGTTAGGATCTATCCAACAATAGAAATTGGCTAAATAAAGTATGTTACAACCATAAGATGGAATGCTATCTGGCCATTTAATGTGATGCGGGAGAACATGAAATGACAATAGGAAAATGCTCATGATATAGCAAGAGGGAAAGCAGATTATAACAGCCTATGTACTGCATAATAACAGTTTTGTTAAAAATGCAAATAACAACCATGAGTGTGTGAACACACCCCTATGCCCATGACAAAAAAGCCTGGAAGGATTGACATTAAAAACTCACTGTGGCTACTTGTTAGTAGTGGGAACATGGGTATGTTTTATTTTTCCCATAGTGCTTCTGTGAGGCTGAAACCTTACTAGTAAACAAATACTGTTTTTCTAATCAGAAAAAAAAAATAAGCATTTAAAATATAAAATTGCCAAGATGCATAATAAAAAAATAATTTCATTGCTTTGGAGAAACTGGCCATTATAGCTCAGCTTTTTACTGTGGTAAAATACACAAAACATAAAGTGTATCTTTTTAACCACTTGAGGGTGTACAACACAGTGGCAGTGAAGTACTTCCACACCCTTGTGCAGCCACCACCACCATGTAGCTCCAGAACATTTTCATCACTCCAAGAGGAAATCCCGTACACATTGAGTTCCCACCCCACTATACACCTGTCCCCTAAAATCTACAAATCTGCTTTCTATATATGGATTTGCTTATTCTGTATGTGTAATGTAAGTGGAATAACACAATATGTGGCCTCTGTGTCTTTGCTCACTTAACACAAAGTTTTCAAGATTCATCTGTGTTATAGCATGTATCTGTACGCCATCCCCTTTTATACCAGAATGCTATTCCGTTGTATGGCTATACTACACTTTATTTATCTGTTCATCCCTTGATGGGCATTTGAGTTGTTTCCGCCTTTTTGCTACTGTATTAAGTACTGCAACACACATTCGCATAAAAGTTTTTGGTTGAACACCTATTTTCGATTATTTTGGATATATACCTAGGAGTGGAAATGCTGGGTCATGTGGCAGTTCTAGGTTTAACCTACTGAGGATCATCCAAAGTGTCCTACAGAGTGGCTCCATCACTTGAAATTCTGATCAGCAATGCACAGTGTTCTAATTTCTCCACATTCTCACAAACACTTATTTCCTATGGATTATGATTATGATCCTACATATCCTAGTGGGTGTGAAGTGGCATTATCTCATTGTGGTTTTATCTGCATTCCTCAAATGACTGTTCATGTTGATATCCCATGCATTAATTGGGCTTCTAGTCTTTTTGTTGTTGAATTGTAAGTGTTCTTTATATATACTGGATACTAGACCCTTTTCAGATATGTCATTTGTAAATACTTCCTCATTCTGTGCGTTCTTTTTTTCATTCTGAATAGTGTCCTTTGATGCAGGAAAGAGTTTTGAGATGAACAAGTATAAGTCCTCCAACTTTGTTCTTCTATTTCAAGATAGAGTTGACTATTCTATGTGCCTTGAATTTTCTTACAAATGTATGTCCAGCTTTACTACTTTTACAAAAAGCCATTGAGATTTTGATAGCTATTAAAAGGAATCCATAGATTGTTAGGGGGAGTCCTACAATCTCAACACTATTGTCTTCTATCACATGAACACAGGGTGTCTTTATATTCAGATGCCTGCATTTTTTCAGCAATATTTTGTAGTTTTCATTGTACAAGACTTGTACCTCCTCAAATTATTCCTAAGTACCTAATTCTTTTTGATACTGTTGTAAATGGAATTGATTTCTTAATTTCTGTTTCAGACAGTTCATTACAGAAATACAACTGATTATATCCTCTATAAATAGAGACAACTTTCCTTTTTCCTTTCCAATATTGGTGTCTTTTTATTTCTTTTTCTTGCCTAATTGCTCTGGCTAGGACTTCGCGTACAATGCTGAAAAGATGGTGAAAGTGTGAATTCTTGTTTCATTCAGGTGTGGTATTAGCTGTGGATTTTACATAAATGGTGTTCATTACATCGGGGAAGTTCCCTTTATTCCTTGTTTAGTTTAGTTTTTGTTTGTTTTTACCTTGAAAGGGCACTAGATTTTACCAGATGCTTGTTTTTTTTAATCTGCATTTATTGAAATGATTATGTGATTTCTTTTCTTTCTTCATTCTATCAATGTGAGGTATTACACTGATTGGTTTTGGTATGTTGAACTACTCTTGCATTCTTGGAGTGAATCCCACTTGCTCATGGTACATATTGCTACTATTGCTACTTGCTTTGGTTTGCTAATGTATTGTTGAGGATTTTTGTGTTTTATTCATGGGCACATTAGTTATTATTATTTTTTTTTTATGTCTTTCGCTGACTTTGGTATCAGGGTAATGCTGGCCCTATAGAATAAGTTAGGAAGTCTTCCTTTCTCTTCCATGTTTTGGAAGAGGTTGAGAAAGATTGGTACTGATTGCTTAGAGGTCTGTTAGAGTTCATTGGTAGTCACGTGGTCCTGGGCACTTTTTGTGTGCTTGTTTGTTTGTAGGTTTTTGGTTAATGATTCAACTAGTTCAGCTTTTAAAAGAACCGTATTAAAACATAAATTGAAGATTTTCCTTCAAATGACCAATTCAGTCACTTTTAACTTTGGCCCTGATGTGAAGCCCATGTGATTTTGCAATTTGGATGAAGAACTTCTTCTTTTAACCAAACAAATTGCTTCCAAGTTTATGCATATTCCCATTGGCAACTAGTTCATAAAATCTTGGAAATGTAGGTTTCCTCTGACTTTTCATTTCACATTCAAGCCCTCTTGTATCTGTGGACCCGTTTTAGGGTTAACGGCTTACTTACGACAAAAGAGACAAATAAAATATGAATAGCTTATAATGTCAAAGTATGGAAAGTAAGTGACTAAAAATGTAATTCCAACTTTTAGACGTTAGCAGCTATCAGAAGGCCAAAGTCACACTGTAAACATCACTCCATTCATTCATTACAGAATATAGTATTTATTCTATGGAATACCATGAGTGCTCCACTTAAATGCCTGTGCTGTTCATAACCCCATGTGAAGATTATATGCCCCTGGTGTCTGGGGTCCTTTCCACCCATCAGGTTTCTTACCCATAAGAGCGCTCTTCATGGGGATGATCTATTAAAATGCCTTTCAGCTTTGCTCACGTTTATTGTTGCTGTTGTTTTGTCATTGCAATTGTTTGGTTGCAGTGATTTTTACCCGTCCATCCCATGTACTTCCTGACTTCAGAAAATTCTTTCTGAGTCGAATTGTTGGGTTCACACTTTTTTTAGTCCAAATATAACAATTCTGAAAATATATCTTATACCTGTGGCTACCATGGAATGTATGGGAAATTCAGTTTCATTACAGAAGCCGGACTTCCTACGAAACTAACCATTCACCTAGACACCTAGACAGTTGCTCAGAGAGAAGATATACTTTGCACAAAAACAAAATGCAACTGAAGACACAATTCCCAAATAAGTAAATGAGCTAGTTCATGTGGAGACTCATGGGTGAAAGAAGTGAGCTCCCAAAAGTCTGCTTCCTAGACGTGGGGGTCACGGCCAAACCAAACTTTCCCACACTCCGTGTATTTCTCTGTAAGATGGATATGACACTAGTTCCTATCATGTTGGGTTGTTGCGAGGATTGAGTGAGAGAAACCAGCTAAATCCGTTAGCACTATCTGTGGCAGTTAGTGAGTAGCCAATACACGCTAACTGGTTAGAAGTAGCATCAGAACAAACAGAATCAAGAACATTAATGTTCTGCATTTTTCTGCATATCAGATCCTCCGCAAATGTAAGCCAGTTACCTCTAGTGCCTTCGTGCTGAGCTTCTCGGGCAACGTACTCACTTTCATTCATTCATTCATTCATTCATTCATTCAACAAATGTCCAGAAAATAAATATCTGTTGGTGCTAGCCCAAGTACTGATGACGGAATAGAACCAGGTCTCTGACCTAATTGTTTGCAGCAGGGGTCAGCAAACTTATTCTCCTACTGGCCAGAGAGTAAATATTTCAGGATTTTTGAGCCATACACCTCTGATGGAAGAGGCATTCATTTCAGCCTTCATACTGCAAGAGCAGCCATGTGTCAAAATGAATGGGCATGGCCGTGTGCCAATACAACTTTGTTTACAAAAACAGGCAGTGAGCAGCATTTGGCTTGAAGTAGACGATTTAGAGATTTTCAGTATAGAGTGTAACAAAGGGAATCGTTAAATAAATACAGTCAAGTATGAGAAATACTCCGATGGTCTCAAAGAAGACCAAGGAAGTCTTCCCAGAAGAAGCAATACTTAATCGAGTACCAAATGGATGCACAGAACACAGTCAGTCAAGGAGGGAGAGAACAGCATTGTAGGCAGATGCATGGTGTGCGCAGGGCTGTGAGAAGAAAGAGAAGTCAAGAGACCAAGACGCAGAAACAGAGACGGTTGGACAGGGTTGATATCAGAGGGGCACCTCAAACTGAACAAGGCTTGAGTGCTGGGGCCTTTGGGATGAAGATATAGAGGGGTGAGGACCGAGTTGTGAAGGCTTCTGGCACTGGGACTTGTCACCCCTCACCACCTGGCACACATCTCTGATGAGAGCCGCATAGGGCTGGCATCTCTCCATCTGCAGCCATTCCCGGGGCCAGGCACCTTCCTGACAGACCCCAGTAAACAACTGTCTATAATACCCCAACTTCTGAGTATCCCGAACATGCCAGTGAAATCTCAAAAGAGATCAATTAAAAGAAGGGCTAAACATTCAAGGAAGTTGACTTCGTTTTCAACAGAAGAAAGCTTTTTGACAGTGAGATAATTGTATGCCATAATCTTTCAGTTTTTCAGGATCATGGACTAAAAAAAAGTTACTTCATGCTCATTCAGGATAAGAAAATAGATTTGCAAGGTGAGCATCCTCTACGTTCAGATGCACAATTTCCATGTTCATTATTGGCCAACACAACAGTCCGTTCCCAAGGAAGAGTAATAGTTTGCTTTACTTGACATTTTGAGCTACCACATCTGAGGGCCAGGTCCCAGGGGACGCACATTGCCCCGTCACTTGGAAACAAACCAGTCTGTCCCCTCAGTCAGTCGGTCACCCCGTGAGGCATCTCAGCACTGAGGTGGGCTCACACTACAGTGCCCTTCATCCTTTCCAATGGCTCTGGAAAGTGAGGACGTGGGTGTAGGAACATGAAGAAAACAGAGAATTCAAGAGCAGATAGTCACACTTGGCTTGAAAATAGTCCAGTGGTGGCCGGCCCTGTCTCATAATAAGTAAACACTCAGGAAAACCAGCGTAGACCTCTGCATATAGACCCATATGAGGGGAACCGCAGAAAAATTCTAGCACAGAAAGCTGGCTTTTCTCCCAAACATCAAAATCTGAACATGTTCTCAAATATATACAGTAACTTATTCTCCTCTTTATTCTACTATTACCTTACATTTTAGCCTGAATTTAATTCTGAGCTCAAGATAGCTTATGAACTCATACATGCTCATAAACAAATGTTCGAAGGAGAAGGCACAGCAGAGATGGTTTCAGCTCTTAAAATTCTACATATAAAGAGCGATTAGTGCATCGAACCTACCCTAACATTACATTCTCTTAATGGAATTCATGCTGAATTTTGATAGCAAGAAGTAAGAGATTTTATTTTCATGAAAGCCCATTTCTGTTGCATGACACAATACATGGCTAAATAAACACAGCATCATCAGGAAATAAATCCCAATTTGAAGTCTGAAAGGGCACTCTCATTTCTTGAATATCCTGAATGTCAACTTTTTGATGGGAAAAAAATACATAGCAGTGACTGTACACATAGGTCTATACTGGGTATCTTGGCCGTGTGTCCCGAGTTTCATTTGTAGAATCTCTATGTTTTCTGTTCCAGAACGTCTCGTGGCATTTATTATGTTCTCCTAAAACCGCAGCTCATGAAGGCGTTGGAAAGGTCACTGTTTCCTGGTTATGTTTTTTAAAAGAGTTTAAGTTAATATATATGTCCTCCAATAAAAGATGATGTTTCATGTGCATTTGTTTCTGAAATTGAGGCATATCTGTTCCTGTTCTCCGGGAGCCATTATTCAGTTTCCGAGTGTTTCCTGAAGTTTCCCTGCAGCAGGGTGCTCCCCTGCACATCTGTAATAACGACAACTTTGTTCCCACCTTTGTCTGTGGACAGGGACACAGCAGTGAGGCTGAGACAGCACAGGGCTCTCAGGAGACTCTCTTCTGAAGACAATGGTAAAAAGACCTTGCCATGGAGAAAGACAGAAGGTCATAAAAATTAGTGGCCTTAACACCCTTAGTTAAAAATATAAAAGAAATCATTTATATTCCCTTAACTTAAAGTTTTATACTAGTCCCCCTGTTCTAAAAAAAGAGAACTCTAACACTGAGCTTCGCAGCAACCAGGAAATGTTGCTATTTATTTTATATTTTGGACTTCTGGTAAGATGGCATTTTTACATACTGGTCATTTCAATTTTAATTGTTGGTGAGATTTTTTTTTTCTCAGGGTGGAGGACAATGACCATCTGTCCTCTGGTTTCCCTGAAAATGGAGCAAGAAAAGGAGGGCTTCATTTCTACAGGCTGGCTCCAACAGGGAGGGACTGGGAGGCTGTGGTCTGTCCAAAGGGTCTTTAATCTTTCTGCGTCCCCAAGGAAATTTTAAAGTCAGATCCATGGATGTTTCTTTACACCATGATTTTGAACAACAGACTCCCGGGTTTGGTTTCCCTGGAAGCTATAGCTTGAGTTGAGATTTCTGGGCTCTTTGAGAGGGCTGGGATGAGAAAGTACTGAATCTGGGACCCACCGTGTCCTGATTCCTCTCCATCTGATAAATTATTTTAAAAGCTCATCTCTTCCTTCGCTCCTCTGACTACAGTCAGCTGGAAAAAAAACATGAGGGTTCCTGTGAACACACGGCCTGAAAACTCACTTGGTAAACCATTTTCTGTTTTCTATGAGCAACGATGCTGGCCACACTTTCTGGGACAACATAGTAAGGGCCTTCTGCCTGCTTCCAGTCTCCCTTTATGCCCCCCTGACAGTCTCCTCTAGGCTCTCTGCCTCCCTCGTGCCACACCAGGCTGTTTTATTGAAATACATACTGTACCTTATTTTTAAGGGGTGCACTCTGTTGGTTTAATGCAGGATATATTGTGAAATGATCACCACAGTCAAGGTGGTTAAAAACCCCAACATCTCACGGTTAGGATCACGTGTGTGAGGCGAGGACACCTAAGACCTACTCTCTTAGCAAATTTCAAGTGTACAGTATAGTACCATTAACTGTAATCACTACGTTGTTCATTAGATTCCTAGAATTTATGCATCTTTTTCTTTAATGTTTTTTTTAATTTATTTTTGAGATGGAGAGAGAGAGAGAGACAGAGTGCAAGTGGGAGGAGGGGCAGAGAGAGAGAGAGGCACAGAATTTGAAGCACGTTCATACAAGGAAGGTAAAGGTGAAGAGGAAGGTACTTCAGTGTAGAAACAATGACACGGTCCCTGGGTGGCTCACTTGGTTAAGTGTCAGACTTCAGCTCAGGTCATGATCTCAAAGTTTTGAGTTTGACAGGCTTTGTGCTGACAGCTCAGAGCCTGGAGCCTGCTTTGGTTCCTCTCTCTCTCTCTCTCTCTCTCTCTCTCTCTCTCTCTCTCTCTGGAAATACTAAATAAACATAAAAAATGAAGCAATGATACTTTTTGCCACATTCATTATTACGGTATTACAAAGAAACCTCTGTCTTAGAAGAACCAGTTGGCTGATTTATTAAGGGGGAACATATGATTTCAAAGTTAAAGGTTCTGTATTCAGAAGATTAGAGGGGAAGGAAGAAAGGAAACTCACATCAAACATGGGCAAGAGAATTGGGTCTCCTTGACCAGACTATGGATTTCATGAAAACAGGGTCAACATGTGACACAGGTGTGGGTGGCAGAGTAGATGTCACAGAAGAAAAAATCAGCGACCCAGAAGACACAGTGATACCAGCTCTGAAGAATGAAACACAGGGACTAAAAAGGTTCAAAACATAAAATGGAGTATTTAGCTACCTAATAATTTTAAGAGCCCTAGAATAAGAAGCAGTTTGAAGAGAAACATATTTGAAGAAATGATGGTGAAAAATTTCTAAATTGGATGAAAACTATAAACTCCCAGATGGAAGAATCTCAATGGCCCTGAAGCACAAGAAACATGAAAACCACACAAAGGTACAGCATAACTAATTTCTTCAAAGCCAGTGATGGAGAGAAAAATCTTAAAAGCAATCAGAGATTCTAGACTAAAAAGAGCTCACAGGTTCATCGTCTAAGTTGTAGTTAACAAAGAGCACAAGTTCAGAGATGGGGATGTTATCTAGGAATGAAAAAGAGAAAACTTCAGATAAATGTACAGATTGTGGTAGAATCTTTAAAAACACACCCAGTTGATGGGACACCTGGGTGGCTCAGTTGGTTGAGCATCCGACTTCAGCTCAGGTCATGATCTCATCATTTGGGAATTCAAGCCCCGTGTCAGGCTCTGTGCCCACAGTTCGGAACCTGGAGCCTGCTTCCAATTCTGTGTCTCCCTCTCTGTCTTCCCCTCCCCTGCTCACGCCCTGTCTCTGTCTCTCTCATAAATAAATAAACATTTAAAAACTTAAAAAATAAATAAATAAAAACATAGTAAGTTGAGAAAAAGACAAGATATTTTCAAAAGAAAAAAAAAAAAAAAAAAAAAAAGCATTCAGGGAACAAAGAAACATTCTATAAACAGGAACAAAGGTAAGTCTAAAGACCCCAGGGAAGAAGACGGCAGAGAGCATTTCCACTGAGGGAAAACAAACACAAGCCTGTCCACTTAGGATACTAATCAGAACAAAAGTATATTTCAAAAGTGAAGCTGGAATAAAGACAATTTATGTGTAAAAGGAAGGCTGAAATGATTCGTGATGAGCACACCAGGTACACGAAATAGTAAAGGAAGTTCTTCGGGAACGAGGGAAATGATAATAGATGGAAACAGGCATTTATGTGAAAACCAATGAACCACAAGTGGGGAATAAGTGAGAAAATATATATTTACTCATTACTCAAGTCCCTTTAAGAGACTTTTAGCTCCTTAGAGAAGAATAACAACACTGAGGCGTGGTGTTTGTAACACACACGGAGGAAAATACACAACAACAATAGCACAGAATCTGAAACTCGACCTGAGTCACATCACTTACACAGAAATGAATAAAAATGAATCGTGGGTAAAAAATATAAAGCACAAAACTAAACCTTGAAGAACTATAGTAGGGGACAAACACTTGGGGATTTAGGGTTAAGCAAAGATCTGGACACCAGCATAATTTGGTGGACTTCATCCAAATTAACCACTTTGCTCTTCAAAAGGCCCTGTCAAGATAACAAAATGACAAAGTAGAGACTGGGACACATATTTTCAAATTATATTTCCAACAAAAGCCTTATTTTAAACTATATACAGAATCTGTGAAAGTCAACATTTAAAAAATCCAATTAAAAACTGAGCAAAAGATAGGAACAGACATCTCACTAAATAGGATACAAAGATGTCATATCAGCCCATGAAACAATGTTCAACCTCTTTTCCACTAAGGAAATGGAAATTAAAAGCATACTGAAATCCACACTATCAACACAACAGAAATTTTAAAAATAGTGAGTACAGCAAAAGCTAGTAAAGATTTGGAGAAACTGAATTGTTCCTACATTGCTGGTGGGAATTTAAAATGGTGGAGTTACTCTGGAAAATAATTAGAAAGTTTCTTTTAAAATTAGTGATGGAATTATCAAAGATCGAGCAACAATACTCCCGGGAAATAATTCTAAACTTATGTTCATGTAGATACTTATAGACACAATTCATAGCTTTATTGGCAACAGTGAAAAATGGGAATTTACCTAAATATCCTTCAGTGGGTTAATTGTTAAACTAACTGTGGTATATCCATACCATGGAATAATACTGGAAATAAAAAAAGGAATACTAGCAACTCCTTGGGATTAATCTCAAGGGATTTACTCTGAGTGCAATAAAGCTCATCTCAAAATAGTTACATACTGTATGATTCCATTTATATAACAGTCTCAAAATAACAAAATTATAGAAATAGAGAACACATTTCCGGAGTTAAGTTAAGCAGGCAGAGGTAGAAAAAGAAAAGTGCCTGTAGCTACATCAGGGCAACATGAGGGATCCCTGTGGATGTAAATGTTCTGTACCTTGGTTATACCAATGTCAATATCTTGGTGGTTATATTGAAGTATATTTTTGCAAAGTGTTGCCTTTGGTGGAAACTCAGTAAAGGGTACACAGGACTTCTCTGTATTATTTCTGACAACTGGGTTATTTCTTACAATCTCAAATGTACAAGTATCTCAAATACAATTTTTAATTTAAAAAGATATATTGGGCTTTATCAGAATTAAGAACATTGCTTTCATAAGACCACTATTAGGAAAATAAAATGTAAGCCAAGCCACAGAGTAGGAGGAAGGATTTCCAAAACTTTTACCTGACAAATTATTTGTTTCCAGAATATGTAAAGAATACTTACAATTCAATAATAACAAGATTAAACAAGCAATAAAGGACACAAACAGGTAATTCACCAAAGAACATGTATATGGTTAAAGACACAGGTAAAAGAACATTCAACAGTATTGATCACTAGAGATAGTGAAAATTAAAACCACAACGAGATACCAGTGCACAACTAACATAATAGCACCAAACAGAAAGACTGAGAATTTCGAATTTTGTAGAGTGTTGGAATACATGAAATTCTTAAATGTTGCCAGTGGAATGGAAAGCATGTCAGCTATGTTAGAAAATTCCTTGTGAATTTAGTATAAACATGCATTCAATCAATGACCCAACAATTCCATTTCTAGGTTTTTAACAAAAATGAAACTGTGTGTCCACATAAAGAGTTCTACATAAATGCTTTATTCCTTAGAGTCAAAACTGTTAAGCAACCCAAATAGATGAATAAATTGTGGTTTATGTACACAATGAAAAACTACTCAGCAATAGGAAACTATTGACACGTGCAACACAGGAAGAATTCAAATGCATATCATTAAGTAAAAGAATCTAATTTCAAAATGCTATATAGTGAATTATTCCATTTATATAATTTTTAAATATATACATTTCAAAAGAATTAAAGCATATAGTGTACGTTCTCTAACCACACTGGAATTAGGTGAGAAATTAATGTTAATCATGGATAAAGATGTGGTTTATGTACACAAAGGAATACGACTTGGCAATGAGAAAGAATGAAATCCTGCCATTTGCAGCCACGTGGATGGAACTGGAGGGTATGATGCTGAGTGAAATAAGTCAGTCACAGAAAGCAGCATATGTTTTCACTCATGTGTGGAACTTGAGAAACTTAACAGAAAACCATGGGGGAGGGAAGGGGAAAAATAATTTCAAACAGAGGGAGGCAAACCATAAGAGACTCTTAAATAGAGAGAACAAACTGAGGGTTGCTGAGGAGTGGGGGAGAAAGGGAGAAATGGGTGATGGGCATTGAGGAGGGCACTTGTTGGGATGAGCACTGGGTGTTCTACGTAAGCAACGAATCATGGGAATCTACTCCCGAAGCCAAGAGCACACTGTATATACACTGTATGCTAGCCTAATTGACAATAAATTATATTTAAAACAGAAATTAATGTCAATCAATAACCTGATAAAAACTCTAAAATCTTATAAATTGGAGAACACACTTTGAAACAAGCCAGAGATCAAGGAATAAATCACAAGTGAAACAGAGTATTTTGAATGATATAACACTCTACACCCACTAGGATGGCTAAAAGGAAGAAGACAACATCACAAGCTTGGGCAAGGATATGGCAAAATTGGAACGATCAGACTTTGCTATGTGATTGTAAAATGGAACCGCTGCCATTTTGGAAAACTTTTGACATTTTTCTCAAAATGTTACACATAGAGTTCCTAATGACACAAGCAATTAATTGCACTCCAAAGTATGTCTAAGAAAACGGAAAACATATTTCCACACAAAAACTTGTACACAAATTTTCCTAGAAGCATTACTCATGATCGCCAAAAAGTGGAAACAATCTGAGATATCCATCAACATATCAGAAGATAAAGTGTGATTTCCATACAGTGAAACATAAAAAGAACTGAAGGGCTAATGAAGGAATGCAGGGCTACAACAACATGGATGGACCCTGAAAAAATTATGTAAAAGAAAAGGCCACAGTTTGTATGACTATCATATGAAATGTCCAGATTAAGAAAATCCACGGAAACAGAAAGTAGATTGATTAGTGGTTGCCAAATGTTGGTGGGAGGGGACCAATGGGGAGTAACTAAGGAAATCAATTGACTTACCTGAGGAAATTATAAGTAGGACAGCAATAATTAGTAAAATAGGAAATAGACAAAAGCAGAAAGAATTTTAACAAATTGAAAAGTTTTTCTTTGGAAAGAGTAATAAAATTGCTAGACCCCCCTAATAATACTGTATTAATTTATTTTAATTTAACTTTTATTTATTTAGTTTTTAATTTTAGAGAGAGAAACAGAGCATGAGTACAGGAGGGGGGAGAGGAGAGAGAAAGAAAACCTTAAGCAGGCTCCAGGCTCAGTGTGGAGCTCACTACGTGTCTTGATCCCACGACCCTGGGATCATGACCCAAGCCAAAATCAAGACTCGGATGCTCACTGACTCACCCACCCAAGTGCCCAATACTGTGTTAATTTTAAAAAGAGAGAGAGAAAGATAATATAAGTTATTGACATAAGGAATAAAAATATGTACATCCTTACAGACCCTACAGACATTGAAAGGACAAGGAAAGAGTCCAAATATTGGATGAATGGATAAAGAAGTAGTGATATATACATATATATATATATATATATATATATATATATATATATATATATATATATATATATATATACACACACACACACACACACACACACACAATGGAGCATTACTTGACATCCAAATATTGGATGAATGGATAAAGAAGTAGTGTTTTATATATATATATATATATATATATATATATATATATATATATATACACACACACACACACACAATGGAGCATTACTTGACAGTCAAAAAGAGTGAAATCTTGCCATCTGCAACTACATGGATGGAACTGGAGGATATTATGCTAAGTGAAATTAGTCAGAGAAAGACAAAAATCATATGACTTCAATCATATGAGGACTTTAAGAGACAAAAGAGATGAACATAAGGGAAGGGAAACATAAATAATATAAAAACAGGGAGGGGGACAGAACTGAAGAGATTCATAAATATGGAGAACAAACTGAGGGTTACTGGAGGGGCAGTGGGAAGGGGGATGGGCTAAATAGGTAAGGGGTGCTAAGGAATCTATTCCTGAAATCATTGTTGCACTATATGCTAACTAATTTGGATGTAAATTAAAAAAATAAAAATAAAAAATAAAACACGTCAATAAAATAAATGAATGAATGAATAGATAGATAGATAGATAGATAGATAGATAGATAGATAGATAGATAAATGGACAAGGAAATGTTTAAATGGTTTTATGCCAATAAATTTGACAGCTTAGATGAAAAAGAAAACACAACCTACCAAATCTGTCACAAGTAGAAACAGAATGTCTGAATAGTCCAGCAGGACAGCAGTGCTACTTTTCCATGCAGAGGACCTGTGATTCCTCCCATTGAAGGTTTCTACCCAGCAGTGTTGTCAGAGCTGTGCATTTGAATATCCTGGGAAGCTTTCGAAGATACCGAATGTGCGTGTCACCCTTAAAGATTCTGATGCAATTGAGCAGAGTGGGCCCAGACATGGCAATTTTTAAAACATTTCCAAGGTAATTCTCATGTGCAGCCAGGGTTCAGAACTCAAGTGTACAACTTCCATCTTCTAAACAGTTGTGGGTCCCGGCCCCGGCTCTGCCACTAATCACCTGTGATACTGACAACCTCCGTTTCCCTGTTCCCTCGGTTACTCTTCTGCATAAAATAAGGGAGGAGGATTCCATCAGTTTACAAAGTTGTTTGTGCAGTGAGACTTGAAAACATCATGCCCAGGGGACCCCATCGTGGAGGGAGCTAAATTAAGAGTGTCTGTGATTGAGCAGAAACAGCCAGGAACACCCGTCCTCCCCCAAACTCCCTGGAGGCACTTCTGCAGAGTTCTGGGACCTTGGGCAAGTCACGGGCTTCGTGCCTCTGATGTGCCCTGTAGCCAGACAGTAAGTCTCCGCCCACCGATGGGGTTGACTTTGTAGAATGCTCAGGCGCCTCCAGCTCTCCCCACACTGCCATCTGCACCTGTCCATAGTGAGACCTTCTGACGCCTCCTTGTAGCTACTTAACTGACGGTCAAAGGGGGTTCCTCTCTTTTACTTCCAGAGGCGCCCACAAGCCATGCTCAGAGGGTGCATTTATTTATTTATTTATTTATTTATTTATTTATTTATTAACGTTTTATTTACTTTTGACACAGGGAGAGACAGAGCCTGAACGGGAAGGTCAGAGAGAGGGAGACACAGAATCCGAAACAGGCTCCAGGCTCTGAGCTGTCAGCACAGAGCCCCACGCGGGCCTCGAACTCACTGACTGCGAGATCGTGACCTGAGTTGAAGCCGGACGCTCAACCTTCGGAGCCACCCAGGCGCCCCTCAGAGGGTGCTTTAAAAAAAAAACGTTTTTGAGGGTCACCCGGATGGCACAGTCCGTCAGGCATCCGACTTTGGCTCAGGTCATGATCTCCAGGTTCCTGGGTGTGAGCCTTGCGTCCAGCTCTGTGCCAACAGCTCGGAGCCTGGAGCCTGCTTCGGATTCTGTGTCTCCTTCTCTCTCTGCCCCTCCCCCACTTCCTCTCTCTCTCTCTCTCTCTCTCTCTCTCTCTCTCTCTCTCTCCCTCTCTGTCCATTTCTCTCTCTCAAAAATACATAAGCATTAAAAAAAATTAAAAATAGATAAAATAAATTGTTCACTAGAATGCCCTGGAAGAACAAGACGATGAGGTTTCAGGCCAGCAGGGAAATTTGGTTTGGCTCTGGCCAGCAGGGGTCAGGATGAGCTGTTCCACAGGGGCCCAGTGAGGCTCCTGGTAAGTCCTGTGTACTTCTGCTGCGTTCAGAGAAAGTGCGGGCTCTTAGTCAGCAGCTCGGTGTCCAGTCATCTGTCATGCGGAATGCTCACACAAGTGTGCGAAAGACAAGAGAAGCAGGGATGCTCAGGCAGCGTCTGCCACTATGCCCCTCCCATCACCATCACCCACATGGACCGTGACCTTTCCCACCCTCGGCCTCCACTGGTTCTTGGCTGGAGAGCTCTTCTCATTCCTCATCCAGAGAGCATGTGTCACTTCCTCCAGGAAGCCCTCCCTGATATCCCCGACGAGGCCATATCCACAGACACATCTAGCCTACAGATAATAGTGGAAGCATTAATATGCGACTCCCCTTCTGGGTAGACGATTAGGAAGGATGCTGCCTCTGGCCAAACATAGCCCTGGGGACTTATGGCTTGGGGAGGGATGGTGGTGCCCCCAGCAGGTGCATACAGCCCTACATTAGGGCACAGGTTTTGGTCAGCAAAGTGTGGGCTAGATTTCAATCCCCTCTCATTATACTCTCTTGAGAAAGCCCTTGGTCAGTACACAGACCACACAACCGTGCAGGTGGCTCCCTTCAGGGCTTCCGTGACTCATTCCCATAGCACGCTTTTTGCATGTGCTATGAACACGTATTTGCAGCGTCTTTGCAGGCAAAGACATGTTTAATTTTGCTCATATTCTATTCCTAGCCTAGTTCTCGATTCTTAGTAAGTGCTCAAAGATGTACACTGGACAACCAGCAGACAGAAGGAGATTTGGAACACGAGGCATGTGGTAGTTTTGTCTGAACGAGCCTCTAACTTGTGGAGGCTGAATGATTTTCAAACCCAAAGGACAGGCTGTGTCCCAGAGGGAAGCCTCATAAAGGAGAGCCTTTTCCTTCAAATATGAAGACAGGCAAGAATCTACTCCATTTTGCTTCCAAAGCCTGCATAGCTCCTCCTTGTAAAAAATACCAACAGAAAGAGCTTCTGGGGAATCTCCTCACTGAGCGTGCACATGGCTTCACATCAGCCCCAACCATCCCCTCGATCTCTGCCATCGGAGAGGTGACTTTAAATTACCTAAGAAAACTGGACATTCTTACGCTATTACAAGAAAGTAGTGAAAATTTGGAGGGGCTGGCTGGCTTAGTCAGCTAAGCATCTGACTTTGGCTCAGGCCACGATCTCACGGTTTGTGGGTTTGAGCCCCGCTTCAGGCTCTGTGCTGACAACTCAGAGCCTGGAGCCTGCCTCGGATTCCGTGTCTCCCTCCCTCTCTGCCCCTCTCCCACTCGCACTCTGTCTCTGTCTCTCTCACAGAAATAAGTAAATAATAACAATTTTTTTTAAAGTAGTGGAAATTTAAACAAAAGGATGCGTACCCCCAGCAGCTTTTCAAACATGCAAACGTCCCTTGTTTTCTTTCACAAAGTGATGGGGCTTGGTGATATTCCTGTATTGGCGTCAATGCTCTTGCCTCATCACTGACAGCTTACTTATTTGTACTTATTCATCTCATTTGACCTGGACTTGCCCAGTCTCCTGTGCATCAGGGGGCATGGTGGTGGCTATTACAACCGTGCTACGATAAACATCGTTGACTGCCCATCTTCGCATACATACGTAAGTATCCCTTTAGGACACATAACTAGAAGTAGAATTTCTGCATCTAACTGTGCAGATACCTTTACATTTGAAGCAATAGTAGGCAAGATCTACGGCTTTAAAGCACTAGCTTGACGCATACAATTATGCCGTGTGTGTCTGTGGGTGTCTGTGCACACATGCTCACGCACCTACCTATTTATACACACATTCTTCTTCCTCCTCCCCATCACAGGGCCTGATGCAGGCACCTGACCCAAGCACACTAACAATAGACACTGCCTCTCAGAAATGGGGATGGTGGCCTCTTTCCCTGGGCTCAGGGGACCCATTTCTGCCTTCCTAAATGGACGTAGGCAGCATCCTTCTGCCGCCTCAATCTCCATGGCCTCAGTGTCTTCAAAAGTCACCCTCATTCTTCACAGACATTCTTGATCTTCAGCTCTCCTGCCCACCTTACTCCACAGGGTTCACGCTCCAAAGGAGAACAATGTCTCTGCGGGAGAAATGCTCTAAGCAGTTCAGGAGGGAGCAGGTGGAGAGGAGAGGGAAGACCCAGGGGGCGTCCACTTCAGAGAGCAGGAAAGGAGGGACAGGGGTCGGGCCTAGAGGCACAGCCAGGGCAGGGCTGGGCTTCCAGCACAGGGGAAGGCTGAGCTATTCAAGGCAGAGGGAGGACACAGGAAGAGGGTCTCCGACCCACCAGTGCAGGGCACATGCAGGCACACCTGGGCACAGCTCCCAGGCCAATTTCCGTCTTCCCTCAGGAAAGAGCTCAACTCCGCTCTCCTGGGAAGGCCCCTTGACTCCCTTGGCTGGAATCTGCGAGCTCTGATTAAACTTTGTGCATTCGTTCACTCATTCACTCATTCACTCCTTCACTCATCCTACCAATGCCCACTGAGCACCTCCTGTTTTCTGGGTGTCGACATCATAGATTGAAAACAGAAGTGTATAAATGTGAGGGATTCTAAAAAAAAAAAAAAAAAAAAAAAAAAAAAAAATGTGAGGGATTCTTACTCCAGCTGCACCTTCTAGAAGGGAAGCAGGGCAGGGGTGGAGCGGGCAGTGGGAGGAGCCAGGGATTGGGAATAACAAATAACGTGTCCCCCTTTCTCCTTCCTTAGGCACTAAGCAGCACCCACTCACTGCCAGGCATGGTCTGGACACTGAAGACCCAGACGTGAACAAGCAATTTGCCCTTCCCCACCCCGCATGGTGTTCCAGTAGCTGACATGTGCAAAACCAAGACAGCCTGTGTACCTGCAAGGACAGATATGGCCAAAGGTTAACAGAGCCGGAGAGTGATGGAGTGAGAGGGTCCCACGGAAAATAATAAGTAGGGAGGGCTTCCATGAGGGGTGCCTTTTGAGGTGAGCCCCGTGTGCAGAACTGAGCCATGGGGAGTAAAGTGTCTACATGTACATGGCCCAGGGGGCCTGACTCTCTTGTCTGAGAAGGTTCTGGAAGCAATAGAGACCAGAGTCCAATGGTCTGTGTCACGATACCTTGTGGTCGGTCTGCCCCCTGTGAACACAGAGTGGCAGGGTCGGTCACCCAGAGGAAGGAGTTGGCAAGCACCTGGCAGGTTGACAGGTCCCAGGCACTGCCTGAGCTTTAGGCGAGGCAACAGTTCCCATGGACACTGGAGAGCTGCACAGAGATGCCCCGGTCATCAAGACAGCGTGATGCGGGAGTAGAGGGGGTGATTACACAGGTGTGGCCCAAAGCCCAGGTGCCACCGGCACACCAGGTACAACATCTCTGAACCTGAGGGAGCAAGCCAAGAGCTCAGGCCTGTCACCACAGGGGCTGGGGCCTCCCCTCTGCCCTCTTCCTTTGCCCTGCCAGGTCTGGGCACCTGGTCTACCATTGCATATGCCCAGCCCATCACCTTCCCTGCTGACTCCTTCTTCTGGCTGCTGCCACCATCCAATCTTATGTTGTACTTCATTCTTTCGTCCGTCGTGTGGTTCTGCCCATTGGGGTCTGGACGGGAGAGCTCATTGTCTGGTTCCCAGTGCCGGGCACCTTGTGAGTCCAGGACACATGTTTCTTGCATGGTTGAGAGGTGGCCACGTGCCGCATGGACGTCTTGTGCAGGTTAGATCACACGGCCAGCTTATGGTGTCTGGAGGGGAAGGCATGCATGGGTCCAGTTGGGCCGCAGGGACCTCACCATCCACTCGGTCTTTCTGGCTTCTCCTGGAGCAGCTTTTCTTCCAGTAAATGGTAGCCAGAGCAAATGTGCTCAAGCCTAGTTGTGAAATCTGCAGTGGGGTGTAACAGGGACACTTGTACTTTCTGTAAAGCTGAGCTCACAGTTCTCCCCATTTCCCCCTTTTGGGGGAACCATGGGAAGGATTGTGAAGATATTTTTTTAACGTCAATTTTAAAAAAGAGAGACGCCACACATTCCCCTCTGTTCTGCCTTAAATCAAGGAAGTACAGCTAGGGCCTTCTTGGGGGACTTCCCGACTCCTTCCCATCCACATACTTACTGCTCTCTTCAGTTGCTCATCTGGCCCACAGACACGGGTCTGGCACCCACCAAGCTCCAGGTGTGATGTGTGATAAAAAACCCTTCCTATTAGATCAGATGCTTTGAAGGTCAAAGAAACCAACCAGGGATAGCATTGGCTGAGGCCCACAAGGACCTGCTGGCAGTCGTCCCGGGAGCCTCGCTGAGTTTACAGAGAGAGGAAGCTGGGGCACAAAGAGTGGTGGACGCGTGAACAGAAAGAAGTCAGACAGTAAGCTGGTGCTGTGTCTTTGAGAAATTTAAAGGTGAGGAGAAGCCGAAGGTTGTGAGGACAAAGGAGGGTTAGAAGCTCGGGGATTGAAATCACCGTATTCCAAGTGGATGAGGAACAGCCAGTGGAGAGAAAGAGAGCCTGCTACACATCATCTTTTTAAAAAATTTTTAATTTCACTTTTTATGTTTAGAGAGCTCGAGTGGGGAAGAGGGCAGACAGAAGGCGAGAATCTTAAGCAGGCTCATGGAGCCCGATAACGGGGCTGGATCACACGACCCTGGGATCATGACCGGAGCCGAAGCCAAGAGGCGGACGCTCAACCAACTGAGACCTCCAGGTGCCTCGACGACGACACATCTTTCATCTCCTTGTGTCCTGCTGGCAGAGGTGGCGAGGAGGTGAGAGTTCCTGGGAGGACCTTGGGGGGCCCGTCTTTGGCTAGACTCCCAGGTTCCTTAAGTCGGGGGGAGGCCCTGAGCAACCATCCAGTGCTCCTGCGCGACTGCCTACAAGATGGGGAGCGTGGTGGCATCAGCGGTGAGCGGGGATGACTTTCTTCTGGAACCTTCCTCGGTGTCACCGAGCAGCTTGTAGCCTGTGACATGCCATGTGTGTCATTCGACAGGTTTGCGCGAGTGCCCAAAATATGCCGAAGAAGGCTCTCCCGAATGACAGGTTAAGATATGAATGATCCGCGTTGCTGGCGGGGTGGTGGGAAGGGCAGCTTCCACTGTCACATTCATCTTGTGGAGCCAATAGTCGCAGGGGTCTTGCAGGGACCGGGGCGCACCTTCCCCCAGCTCCGCGGAGACCTTGGTGATCTTTCTGCCTGGGTCTCCATCGACTACTCCACTAAATCATTGCCGGTGTGATGAGGGTACAGTGATGACTCCTGTGGCTTTAATGAGCGTTTCCTGAAGACGAGTGAGTTTGAGAATTGTTTTCACGTTTGCCGGTCGGTTGGCGATGCTCTTGAGGTTTACTGACTGTGCACATCCTTTTGTTCATTGACGAATGGCTGGGTTGTTTCTTCTTGTCCTTTCTGTCAGAGGTCTGTGCGTGTTGGAGCTGTTCACCCATTGCTTCTTATCTGCTGCAAATGCTGATGGCTCCAGACTGCCGATGGTTTGACCTAACCGTTTTTCATCTTTTCCGTGGCGTGAAGGCAACATGCACTCAGTGGAAAGCATCTTTGGGATTGTGGGTTTGGACCTCTTCCTGGGTTAGTGATGTGTGGTCCGATCATCTCCTATGATGTGGGGGAGCGCGGGCTCCCGTTAGCCACATGACCACAAGTGTCACCAACCCATACGCTGGTGGCCACTCTGCACCCAGGCGCCCCTCTGGCTCCCACTTCAGGACAGTATTTGGTACATTCCACGAGGCAGTCAGCACTCCTTGATCCAATAGGATTTAGGATGAATGGTCCTGCCCAGCCGTGGGCTCACACGACTGTTCTTGCATATGGAAGGCAGGCTGGACTGAGCTCTGAGGTGTGGGAGGTCAGGCGTATGCATGCATTTTAGACTTAATGATGTTTTCAACGAAGGATGGGTTGATAGGGATACAACCCCATCGTGAGTCCAGGAAGATCTGTATTTATTTTTTTACAAAGACTTCATTTAGGGGCACCTGGGAGGCTCAGGCCATGCGTGATCACACAGCTGGTGGGTTTGAGCCCTGCGTTGTGCTCTGTGCTGACAGCTCAGAGCCTGGAGCCTGCTTCACATTCTGTGTCTCCACCTCTCTCTGCCCCTCCCTTGCTCACACTCTGTCTCTCTCTCTCAAAAATAAATAAATAAGTATTAAAAAATTAAAACAAAATAAAACCCACAAGGCTTTCATTTACCTGTTGATGTGTTTGCAAAGGCATTTGCTATGTAAAATTTCTCATTTTTTATGCTGCCAAGTGTGACTGCTGTCTGTGCAGCATCTGAGGTCCCGTCCTTCCCAGGGATGTGTCCCTGTGCCTAGATCCTGGTTTAGTTTCTCCTGTTTCTCCTGGGAAAGCGCCTGTCCGACACCACCCCTTAAAAGAGCCTTGTCTTTTCTGAAACATCAATTAGATCTGAAATAGGAGAAATACGGAAGGTGTAAAATATTATTTTATAGCCCTGTGTCAAGATCCTATTGAGAATTGCTGGGAAACCCGTGTTGTGAGAGAACTTTGACTTGATTTTCATGGGGGATATTTGTTTCTTACCCTTTCCGCACTGAGCCCTCTTCTCTGGACAGTCTGGACAGTGGCACCCCCAGTTTCTTTTGGGGAATGAATGCGTCTCGGCCATCGAGGGCATTCTGGATTAGACCCATTGGTGTCCACTCTTGCCCCGTGAGCTCCTGGTGCAGCCAAGCCTGGTGGAGGCCCTCCTGAGCTGAGTGGAGGGCGGGAGGGCGGAGAGTGGGCCAGGGGGCTGGGCCGTGTCTCTAAGCCCCTGTGCCTCCCCTTTTTGCCCTCTGGGGGCATGATTCTCAGAAGTGGCCAGGCAGTCCCTGGCTGGAGCATCCTGCATTCAACTGTTCCTCGTTCTGGGTATTTCCATGGCTCTTCCTGTCACCGGCACATCGCGATGCCCAGACACACACCAGGCAGTTTCGCACACCGGGCCGGGCTCCTGTACAAACGCTTGGCAGGCCTTGGCAGTGCAGCGAAACTCCTTTGGCTTGAACTTTGGAGACACAGGTGACTCCAGGCTTACAGCAGACCCGGACCAGGTAGTCTGGTTCCTGATGTTCAGTCCAAATCCTGGAAGTTCCCTTTGGAGCAGGGGTGGACACTGGCTGAAGAGCCCCTTCTTGGGGCTTCCCCTTGGGCGGTTGGGCAAGAACGGGTGGAATAAAGACGTCAGCCATGGAGGGACAGACGTGCTCTGCGGGGGCTGTGGTTCGAGTGTCCCAGCCCCTGGCACCGGTGGAAATGTTCCCCAAATGTGAAGAGGAAGCCCGTGTCCGAGGAGCTGGAGGGAGCCAGTAGTCTCTGCATTTTGATGTTGGGTTTTCACACTGAAAGCTGTTTACAAGACATGTTCAGTCCAATTTTTTCATCTCCTCTTGGTTTACGGAGAAAATGCCAAACTGTGTGACTTAGTTTTTCCAAATTCAGTGAAATGGTCCTAGTCCAGGGGATGGGAAGAGATCAGCGGAGGCCTGGATCCCAGAGAAGGGGGCTGTGGTGACTTTTTCTGGTGATTGAAGGCAGTTTTGCCTCTCCCCTCCACCCACCAGGGTCCAGAGGAAACACACCCACTACAGGGTGGGTACCTCACTCTCCCCCATGGGCTGGTTTGTCAGAGCATCACTGGTCGACACATTTGCCTGCTAAATACTGCTGATTTCACTCCTGTGCTGTAGATTGCACGTTGAGCAAAACTAGATGTGACACTTGTCTCTCTTCAGAGAGATGGAATTTAATAGAGAAGGCAGGTAACGGGTTTTACGAATATAATGTCACGTAAAGTTTGAAGGCTTCAAGAGTGAATGATAGGAGGATTTGAGTTAGTCTTGAGAGGGAGAGGGCAGGGAAGCCTTCCTGGAGGCAGTGATGACTGCTCAGAGGGAGAGAAAGAACCATTGTTTTGGGCAGAGGGAAAGACATGAGCAAAGGTCCTGGGGCAGGCGGGAGTTTAGAATTCAACTGACCAGAAGCCAGTCCTAATGGCTGGAAGTCACAGAGGAAGCGGAAATACCAATTACAAGAAGCTGCAGTGGGGGGCTGGGCCATAGCATTCTGAGCCTTGTGTTTGGTACAGGACTTCAGACTCATCTGTCCAGCTGCTCACCTGCCCACCTGTCCAAGGTGTACCGAGGAGGCGGGTGTGGACATTGATCTTGTGACTGGTGCTCCCCGGGTCTCCCCTCCGTACCCCAGCTTTGTCCACCCGACCGGGCCTTCATGTTTCTGAGATCCCACCGCTGGCTTGCTGCCCTCCTCCCCACATCTGCCCCAGGTGCTCGCCCACGGATGCTGCATCACTCTGGGCCCCGGGATTTCCGACCTCAGACTTCGTACCAGCGGCCTCTCCACCTCCCTGCCTCCCCTCCCTTGTTGCTGTTCACTCACACTGGTCTTTGAGCCACTTCAGTCCAGATCTTTCGCAGCTTCCCTGAGTGAGGCTGGGACAGGAGCCCCTCACCAGGGGGACTGTGAGCGACCTTCCCTAAAGCGTGTTCCCGTCAGACTGAGCTTCTAGAGCACAGGGCCTGGCCAGGCCGCTTCCCTGCTGTGAACTTGGTGCCCAGCGTGGTGCTTAGCACACGGGCATGCAGCGTGCATGTGACCCAGTGAGAGCCCCCGTGCACCCGCCCGCTGCATCCCAAACCACCCCAAGGGCCCCGCCCCACAAGCTGCTGCAGAAGGAGCCTGCTGTTCATGCAGATGCAGACAGACAGACTGATGCAGCGGCTGGCAGACCAGGAGAGGATGAGACACCGGTTCCGGAAGCTTTCTGGCTGCCACCATTTAACGCCCAGAGCTATTTTCAAATGCTAGACACAGACATTTTGAACCGCATTAGAATACACAGAATTCCGAATTATCTTCTCAGCAGCACATGAGAGAACTGTCTGTCACCCGAAAGGGGAAGAAGGGAATGACGAATTTCTAAGGTACAAAACCTGGAAAGGGGAAACTAATCCACAGGCAGTTCTGGAACTTTCTTCCACACCAGGGGGTTCTCTCTCCTGTCCTCCGTTTCCAGCCCCAGCTCCGGTGACTTGGGGAAAGTGGGAACAGATGAGGTGGAGCAAGCCGGAGAGGGGAGTTCATGCTGATGGGCAGCAGCTCAGGAAAAACAGAGCCCTGCCTGAGGACCGCTGAGGAGGCCATGGCCAACACAGCACACAGCCAGCCAGGCTCGGATACACAATCCGCAGGACCCTTGCAAACGTGAGTTTTGCGGACAGCGTGAAAAGCATCTCACGTGCCTTCCCCTTTTACTCCCCAGGACTCCTGTCAAAGCTGGGCCCTCGCCAAATGGTATCTCCGTGTCCTGCCCATAGGCCCTTGGTCACAATGACCCCCCCACTGTGGTGTCCGGCCTTAGATCATCCCCCACCCCATGCTGCGGCCACAATGGCTGCCCTCCAGGTCCCTTGCAGACCAGGTGTATCCCCGCAACACACACACCACGGGGCCTTTGGTCATGCTGCGCCTGCTTATAGAAGGTCCTATTCTATTCGCCCAGCTGCACCTTCTCTCTGGTCTCAGCTTGGTTTTATCTCCCCTGAGAGGCCCTCCTGCCCCCACCCCACCCCTAATTTGGCCTTCCCTTTGATTCTGTTACTCTGTCCTGTGTGGCATCCCATGTGGCATCCTATGTGCCATCCCGTGTGGCACTGATCACGAGTGTGGCCACTTCACACGCCTGCTCTGGCTGGTCACTCTGGTTGGTTGTCCTCACCAGAACTAACCACCACGCTGAAAGAGGCCTGCAGGCCCCTCATTGCCAAGCACAGTGCTAGGCCCAGGGTTGGGAACCCAGTAAAAGATGCAGGGACTGGAAGAAGGCCCATCTGGCAGGCGTGGGGCTGGCACTGGGGGTCTCGCCTGTGCCTGTGCCTCCTCTGTAGAAAACACACTGATCCTCAAATACGATATTCCGCTTTTCTATCCGCAAAGTCTATCCCAACCCACAGACCAGGAAGCGGCTTTGCTAATGGGAATATCCACGCTTTGTTCCTGGTCAGTTGTGATGTAATGGCCACCCCGACAAAAGGCAGGACACCACACAGAGAGGTGGAGGGCACTCTGGCTGCATGTGGACACTTGCGGGTAGCAGCCAACCCCAGTGCCGTGGGACAGTGTCTTGTAGGGCCACACCTGCCCACACCTGCCCATGTTGCCTTCTCTGTCCGGTGGGCTTCCCACTTGGATGATCGCAGTTTCTCTCTCCAAATGTTGGATTTCTCATGGACGTCTGCCCAGATAAGACTGGAGGTCGGCGTGGTCATTCGACATCTGTGTTGATGCCTTAGTGTGTGCTCAGAGATACAGGGCAGAAGCGGTGGCCCAGAGGTGTGTTTATGTGCTCATGGAGACAGCTGTCAGGTGAGCTCAGGTCAGCAGATGCTCCAGGTTTTATAGGTGCTGCAGCTTTACCTTTGACCCACAGCATCTCTGTGTCTTTGAGCCAGGTCCTGACTCGCTGCATTCCCTCAGCTGTTCTGGGCTCCTGTCACGTGCTGGGGCTGCTTGAAACCACGCAGAACCAAACAGCACATGGCTCCCACCTTCTGGGGGTTTGAGGCCTGTGGGGACAAGTCCATGAAGACCAGGGACCCTGGAGCCGTATCAGCAGATGTGCCTATGGCATCCCACGGAGGACAGAGGTGGCCACTCACTGCAGCTGGGATGGGTGGTCCTCTGCATGTTTACTTTTGTGGCAGCCACTGTACTCACAACCACCTCATAGGGAAGGACCCAGCTGTCCTCCAAAGGGCTCCTCCCCAGCTTGTGTCCCAGTCACGGGGAGAGTCTCTCCTGGCACCTGGAGTGGAATCTACAGGTGCCATGTGTCAGGCTCCCTGGGCGGCCACATCGGTATGCCTGCCTCCACTGCAGGCTACTGGGAAACAGGGATCTTGCGCACATCACCTTCTCTTGGTCCCTCCAGACCGCCTCCCTTCCGGTAAGAACAGCCCTCTGAGAGCAGCACAGGGCTGGAGTCACCATTTCCAAAGAGGAACCAGAATGCAGACTCCTGAGCGTGCACCCAGGGACTGGTTCTGCGTTAAGTCTCTGGAGGAGGGAAATCGGGGTTTCAATTGGCTGGTGGTGTTCGGGGAAGGGTCGTGGTCTCCAGGTTGTGAAAGGATCCATTCAGCTTTGGCATCTGGAGAAGGTGTCCAGATGGTGCTGTGTCTCTGCCTGGCTGCCCTTAGGTCGACCCAGCAGGCCGACGCGTCACATGAAAGATCCTGAATTGAAAGGCTCTCCGCCCACGTTGGCAAGGCTTGTCACTCAGAGCCACGCTTGCACATGAATTCTGGGGTGCCTGGTCGAGAAGGCTTTTGCATGTGACCAGAATGGGCTGAGGGCGAATTCGGAAACTTGCCGGAGGGAGAACACGGGGGTCTGTATCAGTCCCACTCAAGGGCACATGTGTATGTGATGGTGGCTGTGCACACAGAGAGCTAACACATGGCAGACGTAGCCCGTCTCTCCCCAGCACCCACCCCTCCCTGCCGTCCTTGCAACCCTGCTGGCCTTCTTCCTCTTCCCAGAACAAGATAACTCCCTCCCGCCCTGTAACCTCAGGACACTTGCACGTGTGACTCCACTGCCTGGGCTGCTCTTCCCCAGCTATGCCTGTTGGTCCCTCCCCATTCTTGTCTCTGCTTAAACATCACGCCCTCACTGGGCTCCATGATGGTCACCCTGGCCAGTTCAATTTGCTCCCCCCCCCCACAGTCCTATATTTAAAATTTGCTCCCCCCCCCCCCACAGTCCTTTATTTATCTGTCTCCACGTTGACTATCTGAGCCCTCTGTGGGAACACGCTCTCCGAGAGAGGAAGGCCTGATGCTCTTTTTGGCTGCTGTGCCTCATGGCACCTGCTGTGGAACCAGTGCTCCATACTGAGCAAATGCATGCACAAGTCAGTCCTTTGAGATACAGATTCCCTGGGCTCAAAATTAAAGTTAAAAAACAATATGTGGGCATCTGGGGGGCTCGGTCAGTTAAGAGTCTGACTCTTGGTTTCGGCACAGGTCACGATCTCACCGTTTATGGGATCGAGCCCACAGCAGGCTCTGCACTGAGAGCACGGAGAATGCTTGGGATTCTCTCTCTTTCCCTCTCTCTTTGCCCCCCCCCCCATAAACATTAAAAAACAATAAAAAATGACCTTCAAAAAGGGTTAGGAAAGGGGTTGATTTAAATTCTAAAAAGCTGATGTGTTTAAAAAAATCAGAAATTCTAGAAAACTGTTGAATTTATAAGTTACTTGGTTGCCTGATTATGTAATGGATTTTCCTCCTACATTTTTCTCTTGCACACTTCTTGCCTCCTCATGTGACAAAGATTGTGTGGTGTTGTTTTAACAGAGAGAATAGAACGCCAATTCCATGTGCCTTGTAGTGTGGTTGGGTGAAAGCGTTTTGTTTTGTTTTTTAGTTTATTTATTTGTTTTGAGAAAGGGAGTAAGTATGAGTGAGGGAGGGGCAGAGAGACAGGAGACAGACAATTCCAAGCAGGGGGCCCGATCCCATGAACTGTGACATCATGACCTGAGCTGAAACCAAGAATCAGATGCAATGGACTGAGCCACCCAGGCAGCCCAAAAGTGTTGTTATTAGTATGATTATGGAGAGTGGACTGCACACAACATGCAGATCGACTCACGGACATGCTCACTGTCACATCAGACAAGTTTTTGCCCTATGGACACAAGAATTCTGATGAATTCCATTTCAGCCCATCAAAAAAATAAATGGTGTGCCGATGCTCATATCTATGCGTTACGCATTACCCCTTGCAGGAGACAATGCTCATTTTGACTAGTTGCTGCTGACAGCTGAAGAGAACTGGGTCCTGTCCTCACAGTGACTTTCCTGTGGTCAGGATTTCCTGCCCCCTGGCTCCTGGCTCCACACGTCCCAAGCCTTGTTTCTCTTCTGCGGTGTACTCGTGGTTCTAGGTGCCTGTGTCGTGAAGCGGCATCTGGCCCTGGACCCCACAAGCGAGGACGTGGGAGGCTTGGCCTTGCCGCTCCGGGCTGGCTGGCATCATGGAGCTCTTCGTGGAGGTGAATTTGTACGAAGCTGCCACTGAACCCTAATAAGCGTGTCCCAGGCGTGCCAAGTCCCGTTAACACCATCTGGTGTGAGGGAGACGTGACGGAGGGGAGTCGGAGCACGAGACCGTGGTCTGAACCGACTGAAGTTGAAGTGTCTCCCCTTGCAGGTTTTGTAGAGCGTGTGAGCATAAATGCATGACAGGGACTCTCCCCGAGGTCCCGGAAGTGAGGGGCTCCAGGGCCAACCTGCCTCTGTCCTGTTCATCTGTGGTCCCGTCCCAGCCCCTCAGGCAGGAAGCTCCTACATTCATGGGCTGTCCGGCCCGACAAACTGGCCTGAATCGGACCCCCTTCCTCTTGTGACTCTTCAAGTCTAGACTCTGACAGCATCTCCACTCAAAACACTGCATGTGAGGAATTACTTCTCATCACATGTGGAGAAAACGTGGACCCAGCTGGACTTTCAACTGAAACAGGCCATCGCCTCACTTGCTGTTGCTGCTGACTCTGTGACATCCATGGCGGAGTGGCCACAGGGGCCATCCCAGAGCCTGTGTTTGGGGGCCTCTGTGTCATTATGAATAGAATGTGACTCTCACAGCCCTGGTGACGACAAGCATGTATGGTGAGCAGAATTCTCTGCAGGAAACGAGCAGGGTCTCAGGACACTTTCATGGGCCAGAGAGAGGAGTCCTCTAAGGGGGTCATGGTGGCCAGGTGATTACGCAGCACTTGGCAGGCACTGGGGGAGAAAGAGCTCTGTGCCACGCATGCAGAAATGACACAGGACACACTTGTGACTGCCACAGTACGTTTGTAATTATGGCAACCGCAATATTCTAGACAGAAGGCCGGTCAAGGCAAATGTGCTGCCAGGGGTCAGGAAAGAGACCTCCACCTGCTCGGTGATTTCAGGACATGCTGAAGGAAATTGCCAAGAAATCTCAATTCACAAAAAATAATCTAATGGAGACCTTTGCATTCCCCTCTGAGAAGCCACATAGTCAAAGAGCTAAGGATGTGGGCTCTCATAAGGGGCACGTCTGAGCTCAAATGCCCATCGTGACACTGACTGCCTGTGTGACCTAGCACTGAGTTTTCCAGACTCTGCCATATCCACACACCCCTGAGTCCTGCCTCATGAGTATGCAGCTACCACTTACTGGGCAGACAACCCTCACCTTCCTCACATCTTCCTCCTTTGTGCCTTGGTGTCTAAACTTTACCCTTCTCAGAAGGACACCAGGCTTTGGATTAGTCCCCTCCTCAGATCACTATGACCTCATTGTCACCTGGTTACATCTGCAAAGACCCTGTTTCCAAATGAGGTCAATTCTGAGGCTCCAGGTGGACGAGATGTGTTGGACATACCCCACCCCACCCAGTAGATGCACCTTGAAAGTTTTTGCACTGCTCGAGAGAGCTGATTGTGCACGTCCCTTCCCGATTCTGCCATGATGGTGCATTTATATCCACCTGACTGGGCCTCAGGGGCCCGGATAACTGGCCATACTTCCAGGTGTGTCTGGGAGAGTGTTTCCAGAAGAGATTAGCATGTGGATCCTTAGACTGAATGTAGCAGGTGGCCATCTCAATTTGGATGGGCATTGCACAGTTTTTGGAGGGTCTGGGTAGGCCAAAAAGGTGGAGGGTGGACTTTTCTCTCTGCCTGACTGAGCTGGGGAGTCTTAGGCTCTTCTCCTCTTGGACTGGAAGTTACACCTTTGGATCTCCTGGTTCTTGGAACTTCAGGCTCAGATTGGAACTACCCCATGGGCTTGCCTGGGTCACCGGCTTGCAGGTGGCAGGTTGTGGGGATTCTCAGCCTCCATAACCACATGAGCCAATTTCTCCTAAATCTCTTAAGTAGGATAAATAATACGATAAGTGTAAAGGTATAATGGGATAAATACATTTTATGTATAAATACCGGTGTGCTTGTCTGGAGAGCCCTAATAGATTAGTGTTCAGTGATATATGTGCATAGCTGGAAATTGGCTATGGTGGGAATATTTATCCCCAGGGAATCTGTAGTTGCTACAAGTGGGGCTTTTTTAACGTCTGGACCACCAGTTGTTAAACATTTAGCAGCACACCACTGGACAGCAGAGTATTCCTGGGATACTATTTGCTTCACATTTTCTTCTACAAAATACACAGTAAAAAAACAAAAACGAAAACAAAAACAAAATACATTGATTTTGTAGAGACAACTTCAGACCAGAGGTCAGCAAACTAGAGCCTGCAGAACAAAGCTGGCCCATTGTCTGTTCTTAGAAATAAACTTTTGTAGGAGCTCAGCCATGCACGTACTGTCCGTGGCTGTTTTCAGACAACAGGGACAGAGCTGAGCAGCTGGGAAAGAAGCCAGATGGCCCGCAGAGGCTGAGTGTTGACTCCCAGGCCCTTGGCGGAAAATGTGCCGGCTCCTCCTTTAGACAGGTGCTTCTCAAATGTTAATGAGCAGGTGAATCACTGCACCTGGTCCTGGGCCACAGCCTTATAGCACAACTGCCTGGAAAATCAGCAGCACTTGCCCTGAAGGGAAGGAGCTCTGAAGAGAACAGGGCAAGGTGGACTAAATGGCAGAATGCTTCCCGGAGTTGGTGGCCTGCCAGGGACTCCGGGCCGGATGTCCCTTTTTGTGGTGAAGGACATCGGCGAGCATATGAGACGTGTTGGCAGTGAAATGAGACTTTGTCCTGCGTGTAGGAAGAGGGGATAGGAGACCACCAAAAAGGTGAAACTCCCACCCCGTGTGGTTCAGTGGCCTTCTGTGTCGCGTTCCTGTCGCCCCTCACCTCTTGCTGCCACCGGGGAGATGTGGCCACACGTGGGGACCGCGGCACAGAGACATCATTACTTATTAAGGTGATAAAGCCATCGGGGCTGACAAATGCCTTTATTTTTGGTTCTGTTTTACATTTTTCTCCTCCCAGAGTGCCACCTTCTTTCCCGCACGCTTTGAGTATCGCCGGGGACCTAGCGTGTCTGCACGGGGACGGCGGAAAAATGGCCAAAGAGATTCTTTATCGCCCTCTCCTCAAGCTCTGCCACGTTAAACTTGAAGTCCGCAGCTCTTGCATTATTATAAAGCCTCTGGCATATCTCTAAAACTAATGGCCCAAACCACTGTGTGACAAATTAAAATACTTTCCACTCTGTCATACTGCAAACAAGAAGCTACTCCCAAGTCTTTGGAAAGCATTTCTGAGATAAAATATGTACTTGTGGGTTCTGCAGATTTAAAAAAAAAGTCTTGAATCTTCATAGATTTACGGGGGGTGGGGGGGAGGGATGTTGCATGTAAAATGTGCTTTTCCTTGACATTTAGAGGTCTTGCAAAGTGGTTTATTATAGATCTTTTGGACATCTTGATATTTAATTAAATTTCAGAAATATATTCTCTATACTAATAAGAAGGAATATGAAGAGTGTATTTATTCACTGTCTGTTTGTTATTATTTTTCTGTTTCTCACACAAAATTATCAGTTGCAAGTAAGTCATCAGAGGCACTTACAATTTTTCAGGGTCCAAAAACTAATTAACCCCAGTAACTGTGCTTAAAATGTTAATATAAGACAAGTCCTTACAGGAGTCTTTGGTAATATTCAGTCTGGATGATATATTTACAGTTTTTTGTTTTTTTTTTTTTTGAAACTAACCTTTACTGTCTATTTTCACAGGCATGAGGAAATGGAAAGGAGATTGGGAAACAAGTCACTTGTGAGGCCTCATCCTGTACATTTCTGTAAATTATTGCTGAGTGTAAGCAGCTGAATTTGTAAATTATTTCATCCCTTTACATTTTTATAGACTGAATTAAGAGCAAGTTCACAGCAAATGGACCATTCATCTGAAATAGCTTTTTCTCCCCCATTTAAACTTGAAAACAGAGAATGGAGCCCATATATGTCCAACGTACACATTTTGGGGTAAATGATTTTCACAGGTGTCTTACTGGTGGGCGTGCCTGGTACAGTTTGGGTCTCTGATGTCTCTTGACCAACTAAGCTGTTCTGGCACGTTCTTGGGTGCTCTGCTTTATTTTTCTGTGAGTGGGCTCTAGTTTGCAACAGGATGGAAGTCGAAGCCACATTCAAAGAACCATCAGGATTCAGACAATTTCTCTTCATGAGACGGAACGTTTTGCCCCCAACTTGTCAGAGGAAGAGCTGAGGGAAGTGGTTGGGACAGGGGCTCTTGGAACTTGGGGAGAAAATACAGAAGACTCACGTGGTTGGCATGGAAGGTACTGGGAGGGGTGGAGGAGCAGGAGCGAGCCGTGGGAGGTGCCAGGCAGGTAGCCTGCAAGTGTCGGTGACAGGTGAGTGGTACTGGTGTCACAAGCAGGTGGTCCACCCCTTGCCCACTAAGGCGGGAAGATTTGGGGAGGCAGAACTGAGAGCGAGTGTGGGGGCAGGCCTCGATGTCTGGTGGACAGACTGGGCCAGAAATGTCTACAGGCTGGGGGTAGGGTGGATCCTGGCTGGTGGGGGTAGGCGGAGCCCAGGCCTCAGGGAAGGAGGGGTGGGAAGGACCCATCTCCTACGGGCATCATTAGAGTTAGAAGTTTCATTGTTCATCAGAAAATCTAAGGCATCGAACCATTATTCATCTCCCATGGCTGCTATAACGGAGTTCCACAAACTCAGTGACTTCGAACACAAATTTAGTATCTCACTGTTCAAGAGGGAAGTCTGGCACGAGCCCTGAGTCAAGTGTGGGGAGGGCTGGTTCCTTCCAGAGGCTCTAGGGGCAATCCGTTTCCTGGCCCTTTCCAGCTTCAAGAGATGCCTGCCTCATCAGCTCGTGGCCTCTTCCTCCTTCCTCAAGGCCATGGCACTGGTCAGAGTCCCTCCTGTGCTGCCATCTCTAGAGTTCTTACTTTTCCGCTTCGGCTCCTTATCCTTAGGATTTCGTGAGGTACCCAGAAAATCTCCCCATCTCACAATCAGCTTAATGACCTTTCTGAGAAGTTTTATTTTAATTCCCGTTGGTTAACATACAGCGTTAAATTAGGTTCAGCTGTGGGGTACAGTGCTTTGGCACCTCCGTGCATCACCTGGTGCTCGTCAGGACAAGTGGCCTCCTTCATCCCCATCCTCTCACTGCCCCCCCTCTGGTGACCATCAGAGTGTTCTCTATACTTAAGAGTCTGGTATTCTTGTCTGTCTCTTTTTTTCTTAGCTCCTTGTTTGTTTTGTTTCTTAAATTCCACCTATGAGTGAAATTATATGGCATTATTAGATTTTCTGGGATCAACTTACTTCACTTAGCATAATACTCTCTAGCTCCTTTCGTGTTGTTGCAAAGGGCAAGATTTCATTCCTTTTTTTGTGGCTGAATAGTATTCCAGTGTATATATATCCCACGTCTTCCTTATCCATTCATCAATCAGGCGACACTTGGGCTGTTTCTATAATTTGGCTCTTGTAGATGCTGCCGCTATATAAACACAGATGTGCATTGTAGCACTTTAAATTAGTGCTTTTGTCTCCTGTAGATAAATACTTAGTAGTGCGATTGCTGGAGCATAGGGTAGTTCTGTTTTTAACTTTATGAAGAACCTCCATAGGGTTTTCCAGCGTAGCTGCACCAGTTTGCATTCCCACCAGTAACGCACACGTTTTTTGTTTTTTTTTTTTTTTTCTCCACATCCTCGCCAGCACCTGTTGTTTCTTTTGTTGTTGATTTTAGCCATCCTGACAGGTGTGATGTGATAGCTCATTGTGGTTTTGATTTGCATTTCCCTGATGACGAGTAATGATGAACGTCTTTTCATGTGTCTGTTGGCCATCTGGATGTCTTCTTTGGAGAAATATGTGTTCATGACTTCTGCCCATTTTTAATTGTATTAGTTGTTTTTTGGGTGTTGGAGTGTAGAAATACAGAAACATTTTGGATACTAACCCTTTATCGGATGTGTCATTTGCAAATATCTTTTTGTCCTGTTGGTTTCCTTTTTGTTGATAACTGTTTCCTTCACTGTGCAGAAGCTTCTTATTTTGATGAGGTCCCAGTAGTTCATTTTTGCTTTTGTTTCCCTTGCCTCTGGTGACGTGTCTAGGGATGAGTGGCTGCGGTCCGTGTCAAGGAGGTTTACTGCTTGTGGTGTCTCCTGGGATTTTTATGGTTTCAGGTCTCCCATTTAGGTCTTTCATCCATTTTGAGCTGATTTTTGTGTATGGTGGGAGAGAGTGGTCCAGTTTCATTCTTTTGCGTGTCGCTGTCCATGTTCCCAGCACCATTTGTTGAAGAGGCTGTCCTTTCCCTTTGGATATTCTTTCCTGCCGTGCCCAGCACTAATTAGCCGCATAATTCTGGGTTTGTCTCTGGGTTTTCTGTTCTGTTCCTTTGATCTCTGTGCCTATTTTTGTGCTGGTATCATACTGTTTTGATGACTGCAGCGCTGTACTATATCTTGAAGTCCAGAATTGTAATGCCTCTAGCTTTGGTTTACTTTCTCAAGGACACTTTGGCTATCCAGGGTGTTTTTTGGTTCTGTACAAGTTTTACAATTGTCTGTTCCAGTTCTGTGAAAAATTCTGGCGGTATGTGACAGGGATTGCCCTAAATGTGCAGACTGCTTTGGGTAGTATAGACATTTTACCCATGAGCATGGGATATTTTCCCATTTCTTTGTGTCGTCCTCAGTTTCTTTCCTCAGTGTTTTCAGAGTATAGGTCTTTCACCTCTTTGGAAAGTTTATTCCTAGGTGTTTTATTATATTTGGTGCAGTTGTAAATGGAATTGTTTTCTTGATTTCTCCTTCTGCTGTTTCATTATTAGTGTATAGACATGCAACAGGTTTCTGTACATCGATTTTTGTGTCATGTGGCCTCACGGAATTTATGTATCAGCTGAACAGTCCTCAGTCCTTCTGTAATCCTCCTTCCACACAAGCTGACAAAGGCACTGGTTCTGGGTTTCAGGGCATCTCTGGGGGCCCGTGGTTCTGCCCACCATGGCCTTGTCCAGAACGAAGTGGGGGCGGGAGAAAAGTAACTAGAGCTGGAGCAAAGCGGGACGTGACTGAAGGCCTGGTTGACCACTTGTTCCGCTGTGCAGCAGACACCCCCCACGCCAGAGCTCGGGGGTATGCAAAAGCTGTTCCATTATGCTTCCAGACATCCTTGCAGGCCACGTCAGGGACAGCCTGTCTCTGCCCCGTGCTGTCTCATTGGGAAGACTACAAAGATGGGGTTGGCTCAGTGGCAGGGGGCTGGTGTCATCTGAAGGCCTCTTTCCTCGTGTGGATGACCGTTGGTGCTGGAAATTCCCTGGATCTCGGCCGGATCACCTGTAGGTGGCCTGTCCGTGGACCCAGGCTTCCTGAACAGTATGGCTGCCTCAGGATATTTGAATTTCCTACATGGTGGCTCAGGGCTCCAGAAGCCAGTGTCCCAGCCACGACACGGCATCTGCATTGCCCCCGATGTCACACCGTGCCATTTTTGCTGTTGGTTATAAGCAGGTCACAAGCCCCCCTACCCTCGCCTCACAGGGACAGGTGTCAGAGCCCATCTCTAATGAGGGAGTGACACATGCAGGGTAGGAGAGGTGAGGCACCAGCCTCGGCAAAGCAACCTGCCACTCTCTCTTAGATCCCAGCATGGTCGGCCCTCGGCCAGGATGCACAGGTTGTTTCTAGACAAACTCCATCCCAGGGTTGCCAGGTTTAGCAAATAAAAACACAGAATGTCTAGTCAAATTAGGATTTCAGATAAACAATGACTCTTCAGGAAACTTACGTCCATGCAACATTTAGGATATACTTAGGCTGAAAAATAGTTGTTTTTCTGAAATTCAAATTTAACTGGGTGCCTTGCATTTTATCTGGCAGGCCTTATGCATTCTGAATGTTCATTCTCACATATTTTGAGCCCGACCCCTGTAGAGGAAGAAGGTAGGGACAGTTAACTAGGGGAGGTTTCTGAGAGAGGCGCTCAGGGTGGGGAGCTAACTTCTGCATGAAGAAGCCCGGACCTGAGTGTCACTGTTGCTGACTCGCCCATTTCTGAGGAGGAAACCCGTCCCCTCTCCACTCGCCATTGGCCGTGGGACAACTTCCAGCCCCCTTGTAACAAACAGGAAGTATGGAACCCGTTCTTCCGATGAAATTTCAATCCATTAGTGTCTAATTCCCAAATGCTCACGAATAAATGACTAATTCAGGTCACAAATAGAATCGAAGACCTCACTGCTTATGAACAGCATGGTTTAGAGATGACCCCATCATCCTTTCCGTCAACCTCACCGTCGTCAGGGAAGCAGTGGCAGTCACTGAACACGTGAGCTGCCAGACGCCTCCCTGGATTCTCTGATCTCTTGGCAAACCAATTGCCTGGTGTCTGTTCTTACGTGAACCATGCAAACCAAGCCACTGGTCATCAGCCAGAGGTCACACAATGAGAAAGCAGTGAGGCTGGGAGGACTCAGCAGCACCCGGGTCCTGGCCCAGTTCTTTGCTTTTCTGTCCTGCTCACTGTCCCTTTTCTGAGGACAGAAAGTGAGCTTCTGGACAGGCGTTGGGGCTAACACATCCCTTTAGCTACGGTCTTGAGTTGGATGTTGTTTCCCAAAATGATAGGTCCAGGTGGTAACCCCTGTACCTGTGAATGTGACTTCATTTGGAAATGGAGTCTTACAGATGTAATGAAGGTAAGGACCTCGGGGTGAGAACATCCTAGATTTAGGGTGGGCCCTAAGCGCAATGACTGGGGCCCCATAAAAGAAGGGAGGGGGAAGTTTGAGACACAGACACAGAGGGAAGACAGCCGTGTGAAGAGGGAGGCGGGGGCTGGAGTCACGCTTCTACAGGCTGGGGACTGCAAGGAATGTGGTAGCCACCAGCAGCTGGGAGAAAGGCAAGGGATTGGTTCCCTGTCGGAGCCTCCAGAGGGAACCAGCCACACTCAGCCCTTGATCCTGGACTTCTGGACCTCAGGGTGGTGAGACAGTAAGTGTCTGTTGTTCTCAGCCATCTCGTTGGCAATACTTTGTGAGCAACCAAAGCTGAAGAGAGGGTGCTACCACCTGAATGTTCAGTTGTCTGTCCATAGGTCTGGAGTGGCTCAGCTGGCCTGTCCCATGCCGCCGACCCCAACCAAGCCATCACGTTGCCTTTCGTCACACAAGGCACAGGGCTTTGGCCTCCCCTGTGTGTACGAGACACAAGCGGTGATCTGTGATTCTGGGCCTGCCTGCGTGGCACTGGACAAAGACAAATCATGTCAGCAAAGCCTCTGCCGGGGTCTCCAGAGGGAAATTTAGAGTAACCTGGGCTCTGTGGTCTTCTCTTGGTCAGAGAATCAAAATTACAGTTTTTATAACTGGCACGATGAAAGCGCTTGAATCCACTCCAAGCGCGAACTGGCCAGCCACTTACCCGTGTGGCTCCTGGACAAGGAGGTGCACACGTGTTTGGGGGGATGAGAAATCACTTGCTAAGTAAGAGGCTCGTGGAGTTTCAATCAAACCCAGCACCTCTGGCTTCTGACAAACTTTTAAAAGTATTACCACTCCTGCCTGCCTTTGTGCAAACACCCTCAGGCAGGGGTTAGAGGCAGGACTGAATTTCGCTGTTTGCTCACCTCTTAGGGCAGATTCCCCAGTGTCCCCTCCAGCCCTCACCATAGCTCAAGTGCCAGGAAATGAGCATTGCCATCTATCATCTGACCGATTCCCAGTTCCTCCCTCTGTTGGCTGGTGAGGAAGCAGGTCTCTGGCTGCAGGGCTGTGCTGACTGTAAAAAAGCCAAAAAAATGGCTTTTTGCAGGGCCAGCTGAACTGTCATCCCCCCCACCCCACCCCCAAACTTTACAAAGTGCTGGATTTACCCCAGAGCCAGGAGCAGTTGCCCTGTGAACACATCAAGGCTCTGGAAGAGGATTTAAAGAATTTGCTTAAGAGAAGCTTTGAAAACCTCAAAGAGAGCAAAGCCAGCTCAGCAGGAAGCCTGGGAGAGGAGCCCTTTCCTGGTGGGGTTTAATTTTAATTTGCAAATGTGACCAGAGGAAGGAAGGCTCAGGAGAGCAGGGAACTGATGAAATAGAAACACATTGTTTTCTTTCATCTCCTCCACATCCAGGCAGCCAGGGGTTCTGCAAGGTGGGCGCTCTGTCAGCAACATCCGTGAACTTTGGAAATGAGGTGAAGCCACTCTTGGGTGCACAGCACGTTCTTGAGATGCCCAAACTGGCACACGCCATTCCCAGAGCCTGGCAGGGCTGGGACACATCCGAGTTGGATCTTTGGGTTTGATGCTCTTTCTCTCTGCTTCCTGCCCCTGCACACAGTGACCAGTGGGTGTAGGCGGTTGGAGAATGAGCCCAAGGCCCTTGCTGTGGCTGTGTCTATGGCTGTGGCTGTGGCTGTGGCTGTGGCTGTGGCTGTCACTGGTTCGTGACCTAAATAAGTTCCGATCCGTTTCAAGCCCTCATTCCCCATCATCACAATGGAGACAAAGATATCTCCTTTCTGGGCTCCCAGGGTGATTTGGAACATCAAATAAGGGCACAAATGTCAAGATAATAGTACTGACCACCATTGATTGCCTGCCTAATGCCGGGCTCTGTGCTAAGTGCTTTCCATGCAGAGCACAGAGCATAGATTGGCTGCCTGCTTTGTGTAGGAGCACAGTGGGGCACAGAGTGCGAATGAGGCGCCCAAAGTCATACGGCAAAGCGATGAGTGAGGATGCCAACCCACATCAAAGCTAGTGCTCTAAGTCACTGCTCAGAGGCTTCACACATTTCTTGTAAAGACCAGACAGTAATATTTTTGGCTTGGTGGGCCATTAGGTCTCCACTGTTATCTTCTCATCTCTGCTACTGTAGCACAAGAATGGTGTTAGTTGCCAAGTAAGCCAGTAAGTGTGGCTGTGTTCCAATAAAACTTTATTGACAAAGACCAGCAGAGAAATGGAGAGACGCTGCTTAAATTGTACAGGTTTTCTCTGGAGTTGACAGAAATATTTGGAACTAGATAGAGTGCGGATTGCACAGCATTATGAAAGTACTAAATGCCACTGAATTACTCATTTTTACAATGATTAATTGTACATTTTGTGACTTTCACTTCAAAGAATGAATGAAAAAAAAAAAAAAACATTCGGGTGTTGAACCCAGTTTGCAAACTGTTCCCGGTCCCAAATCTAGTTAAATGAAGGTTTTCAAGAGGCATTGGGAATGATCTCTTTCATCCACCTGCCAGCATCTTAAACAAGCTGGTTCCTTGTAGAAAAAACAGGGATGTCCACACAGGCAGAGGAGACCACCAGCATGCTGGAGAGCACCAGGCTCAGCACATCCTGCTTCTCTTCAGCACCCGCTGAGTCCACGTGCACAGTGGTTCAGTCTCTCAGTTTGCTCATCTGTAGGATGGGGGTGAAGGGGATGAGCGGAGTGAGTGCGTGTGCACGACAAGAGTCTGCACGTGTTTGCCATTTTTTCAGCTTTGAGAGATAAAGCAGCTTTCCTACCCATCAGCTACTGTTTGCTACTAAATGAGAGCTCAGCAGGCAGGTCTGGTTTTATTTTTCTTTTTTTCCTCACGTTTGTTGAGATATAATTGGCCTATACAATTGTGCAGACTTAAGGTGTACACTGTGATAATTTGATATGCCTACATATTGTGGGATGATAACCACAATAAAGTTAGTTAACACATCCATCACTTCACAGACTTCCCTTGTTTGTTATGGTGAGAACATCTAAGATTTGTTCCCATGGCAACATTTCAGTGTACAATGTAGTGTTGTCAACCATAGTCACCATGCTGTATGTTAGATCCCCAGAACTTATTCATCGAACACCTGGAAATTTATTCTCTTTGACCAGCATCTCCCCATGTAACCAGCCCCTAGCTCCTGGCAACTGCCAGCCTACTTTGCTTCTAGGAGTTTGGATTTTTCAGATTCCACATATAAGTGAGATCACACAGTATCTGCTTTTCTCCATGCAACTTATTTTACTTAGGATGATGCCCTCAAGGTGCATCCATGTTGTTGCAACTGGCAAGGTTTTCTTCCTTTTCGTGGCCGAATAATATTCCACTTTGAGTGTGTGTGTGTGTGTGTGTGTGTGTGTGTGTGTGTGTATGTGTGTGTGTGTGTGTGTTTCTGTGTCTGTGTGTGTGAGTGTGTGTAATGCTTGAGAGAGAGAGAGACAGAGAGACAGAGAAACAGAGAGATTCTGTGTCTGCCTGTGGAGCATATTTTCTTCATCTACTCATGCATTTATAGGCACTTAGATTGCTTCCATCTCTTGACTATTGTGAATAATGCTGCAGCGAATATGGGGTGCAGATATCTCTTCCAGATAGTGATTCTGTTTCCTTTGGGTATATACCCAGAAGTCGAATTTCTGGATCATGTGGAAATACTATTTTTAACTTTCTGCGGAAACTCCATGTTGTACTGGTAATGGCTCCATGGTAACGGCTGTACCAATCTATATTTCCACCAGTAGTGCACGAGGGTTCTTCCCATTTCTCTACACCTTTGCCAACACTCGTTATCTCTTGGAATTTTGATGATGGTCAGTCTACTCAGTGTGAGGTGATATCTCATTGTGGTTTCCCACGATGTGCATTTCCCTGATGTTTAGTGGTATTGACCACTGTTTTATGCATCTGTTGGTTATTTGCAGGGCTTCTTTGTAAAAATATCCATTCAGGTCCTTTGCCCATTTTTAAAGGGGATGTTGATGATGAGGATGATGAGGATTTTGCTATTGGGTTGTATGAGTTTCTGAAATATTTTGGATATTAACCCCTTATTTGGGACATGGTTTGCAACTATTTTCTCCCATTCTGTACATTGCCTTTTCATTTTGCTGATCATTTCTATTGCAGTGCAGAAACTTTTTAGTTTGATATGGTGCCGCTTTTTTAAATTTTTGCTTTTGTTGCTTATGCTTTTTGTGTCACATGCAAAATAGCCTTGCCAAGACCAATGTCAAGGAGCTTTTCTCTTATGTTTTCTTCTAGGAGTTTATGGTTTCAGATCTTACATTGAAATCTTTGTAATCTATTTCCAGCTACTTTTTGTGAATGGGAGAAGATAGGAACCCTAACTTCATTCTTTTGCATGAAAATATCCGGTTTTCTCAACACCATTTATTGAAGATGCTATCTTTCTCCATTGAGTGTTCTTTGCTCCCTTGTCACATATTATTACTTGACAGTATATGCATGGGTCTATTCATAGACACTCAATTCTTTTTTTTTTTTCTTTGAAGGTTATTTATTTATTTTAAGACAGAGGAAGCACGAATTGGGGAGGGGAAGAGAGAGAGGGAGAGTGAGGGAGAATCCCAAGGAGCCCCCACAACATTGTCAGTACAGAGCCCAGTGCGTGGCTCAAACTTACAAAACCCGAGCCGATCGTGACCCAAGCCGAAACCAAGAGTGAGGCGCTTAACCGACTGAGCCACTCAGGCACCCCATGGGCTCTCAATTCTGTTTTGTTGGTCTATGTGTCTGATTTTGTTTTCTTTTTGTTTTGCCAGTATGATACCGTTTTGATTACTATAGCTTTGTAACATTTTGAAATAAGGAAGTGTGATGACTCCATTTTTTTTTTTTTTTTCCTTTCTCAAGACTGCTTTGGCTTTCTGGGTGTTTGTGATTCTATGTGAATTTAGGATTGTTTTCTTTATTTCTGTGAAAAATGTCATTGGAATTTTGGTAGGAATATCAGTGAATGTGCACATCGTTTTAAGTACTATGGACACTAACAATATTCTTCCCATCCATGAACATGGGCTATCTTTCCATTTCTTCATGTTTTCTTCAGTCTCTTTCACCAATATCTTATAGTTTCCAGTACACAGATCTTTCACCTCTTTGGTTAAATTTAATGCTAAGCACTTTATTGTGTTTGATCCTATTATAAATGGGATTATTTTCTTTTTCAGACACATTGTTGTTAGTGTATAAAAATGTAATTGATTTTTGTGTGTCAATTTCGTATCCTTCAACTTTACTGAATTTAGTTTGAAGAGATTTTTGATGGAGTCTTCAGGGTTTCCTATAGGTAAGATGATGTTATCTGCAGAGACAAACTAACTTCTGATTTATAAACATTGTATTTCTTTTTCTTGACTAATTGCTCTGGCTAGGATTTCAGTACTAGGTTTAATGTAAGCATCTTTGTCTTGTTTCTGATCTTAGGGAAAAGCTTTCAGCTTTTCACCATTGTATGATGTTAGATGTGGGTTTATCATATATGGCTTTTATTTCGATGAAGTTCATTCCCTCCAAATCTAATTTGTTGAGAGTTTTTATCATGAAGTGATGTTGAATCTTGTCAAATGCTTCATCTGTGTCTGTTGAGATGAGCATATGGCTTTTATCCTTTATCCTGTTAATACAGTGTAACACCTGTGTCGATTTGTACATAGCGAACCATCGTTGTCTCCCAAGGAAAATCCCCACTTGATCTTGGTGTATGGCTGAGAAGGGCTGGCCATTTCAAGGTACACAGCTGGGACTGAGGTCTATGGGCCTCTGAGCCAGTGCAGATATGGGTATAACTTCTCCCAGAGCCCTTGACGTATGGGGCTGGTGACAGGAGAGATGGCAGATGGCGCTATAGCTGAGCCTGCAGGGGCATGGACCTGTTTCTGGGTATATAGTTGAGACTGCAGTCAGTGAGTCAGCCACCTGGCTATGGGCCCCCATTCTCAAAATAGCGCTTGGACTGCATACGGTTTCAGAATTTCCTACCTGGATCCCAAAGCTCCCAGAAAAGCACTGTTGTCTGTGGATAGATGCCAGGTTTTTATTGCTGAGCGGGGGGTGGGGGGGTGTGTGGATATGAACAGGGGACCTCCTGTGCTACCATCTTGCTGATGTCATTCTCTCAGCCTGGTTTTTAAGAGTCAGCACTGGGAAGCCCTAGATAAGCATGCTAAGGGAAGTTTAGAGGCAACTTCAGATAGATGTGGTTACTTCCCAGAATTCAGGAGGTTCTGTGAGCAAAGACCACGCTTCATAACTTGTGTTTGTCATGAATATAACACAAGTGGCTCCTAACTGCTCCATTCTTTAGGGCTCACTAACTCCCATTATTGTCCAGCTGACAACAGAAGGGCCTGTTTCTTGTTTGACCACAGAGGCCAATCTTTACTAGATCAGGCTTCAGGAAGGAAATAGACCACAAACTGGCAAAACAGAAGAATCAACAGAGATATTGTCCAGAGAGCGGCACATTGAGGAACCCCTAGGCTAGTGATAATGGGAGAACCATTTCCATCCCAGGAACTGAAGGAGTGGGGGAGGGGGCAGTTACAGGGCTCCATGGAGGAGAGCTGTAGGGAGATATGGCAGAAGTGAGAGCTTCAGAAGGAGGATGAAGCCAGCTTGCAACAGTGGAGCAGAGAGGATACCAGAGGAATAAATAACTCAACCATTCTTCCTCTTCAGCTGGGCTCTCTCGTACATGGACCAAAGCCAGCTACCAGCCCCTCTGTACTTACAGCACTTCCCAGCAACTTTCTCAGCCAGCATCTGATGGTTCCAGTGAAAGTCCCAGGGAAGCTTTGCATTGGCCAGGATCGAGCCAGTAGGAGACCACATTCTGAGTGGCTAAGTCTGGTGTGTAAAGGGCTTCAGGCTAGAAAGAGAACTTCTAATGCCAGAAGAATGAAGACAGGGAAGGGAACCGAGGAGGATTATATCCATTGACATCCACTGTACTTGTTCTTCTCAGACAGACCAATGCTCTGCCCTCCACACATCACCAGCATTTTGCAGTTACATTCCCCGGAAGGGTTAAGGTCCTCCTCTGTTTCCTTAAAGTGGGATTAAATCAGGCTCCTTTCATGTTTATCAAAAATTCACGGAAAGCTTGGAGAGACCAAAGTTGAAAGAAGGCTGTGATCTGAAGCCAGGTCCACCATAGCCGCGGGTCCCTGCTAGATGTGCTTCTCTTTAACCCTCAACCCGATACCATGTTTCTGCATTCCGTGCACCAGTCCCAGGACCCACCTCTTGCCTGCCATCAACCGCAGCATTTTCAAATCAGCAGAAAGAATGCTGCCCGCTTCCCCCTAGCCCCCCACACAAAGTCCTAGACTCATTTCCCACATTACACTCCCAGCTCAAAGGTGAGTTCCATGCACAGCAGTGACACACTTCACATTATCACGCAAGGTTATTTCACATCTCCTTATTTAGAATCTCTCCATTCCCAGTCTTTTCTAGCTGGGCAGAGAAGCCCCCAGCCCCTCAGTTTCATAGTCATTTGATAGGGACTGAGCTTGAACCGCACACACCCTGAAAACCATAGAGCACTGTGGTGGTTTGCAAGGTAACTGGCAACTCCGGGGCACATTCCCTGTACTAGATTCAGTTCTTTAGAAGTACTGGATACAAGGTTTTGCAACAGAAAAATAGGCTTGTATGTTGTGTTTCACTGGTGGAAAGAGAATTGTTTTCTGTTTGCCACCCCACCCCTACCCCACTGGCCCAGCTAGTCTGGTGACAGCCGAGACAAAGGAGTGAAGAAGGGGCCCACACGACCTCTCCTGTGGGAAGAGTTTCCTCATGGCAGCCCTGGGGAGACGACAACCAAGTGAGGAGCTCACTGCCGTGTGCTCTCCCCATCCCCACCCACGCCCCCATCCCCAGCCACCAGCAGAAAGGTGGCAGCTCCCTTTGTGAGGACAGGAGCCATGCTGGCCAAAGGTGACACACTCTGTGTTCAGAACACTTGTGTGATGGTCACACCTGTCTCTTTGGGGCTCCACAAATATGCCACCAGCCATCATCAAGACCATCCCCCATCTGGCCTGCGTGTCATGAAACTGGACAACCTTCATTCGGGTTCAAGATCTGGAGACTGGTGGAGATAATGGCAGGACCCCTTAGTCTTCAGGGCCCAGATTTGACTGGTATGTGAGAGTCAGCCCAAGGCAGGCTTCTCTGTCCCCTGAGTAGGAGTTCATCCTTCTATGGGAGGCTCGTGAGAACATCCCGGTGTATGTGTGTGCACACACACTCACACACAGCTCTCTGGGATACTACAATGCTGTCAGCTCTGAGCACGCGATGCATGAATTCCAGGCAAATGTGTTTAACAAACTGCAGGGTTTTGAGGGGGGGGGAAGGATACTGATGCTATCTCTGCCCCAAACTGGTTCAAGGTTACCAGTAAAGGTAAGAAGGAGTGGTCTCAAACACCAACCACCCCTGAAATACTGAGAGATTTGCCAAACTCATAGTGAACAAGAAACACAAGAGCAGAGACTATCACAGAGACTTTCCTGATGTACCGAGAACCCGGAACGGCACTCTGTGCCTCTCATCCTTCATCATGGCCCTGAATCTCCACAACCATTTCAAGAACTAAGCATCAGCACTGACCCCTTCTCACAGATGAGAAAACAAAGGCTTGAAATCTTCCACCCATGTTTCCTTGGTCTGACAGCTGAGAAGGAGCATGATGGGCGCTGAGTTCTCCAATTCCACTTTCTCAATCTTATTTAATAGTGAGGATTGCTTCTGGAACATGCACAAGAAAGTAGCCAGCAGGCCTTTCGGATAGACGGTGCTTGTAAGATAAACATCGATTTGGTTGGAATGACGCCCTCCACCCCCCCTCCCTGCCCCCGTAGATATATAGGGTTTTGCTTTTAGCGTATCCTCTCCTTTACCTGGAAAAAAAAAAAAAAACACACACATATTGACATATCATTTGAAAAGCTTACAAATGACTCTTGCAAGTATAATAACACCACTGATCAGTAGACTTGGAGATGAGGCACGCGCTGGGATAAAATTATTTTTCTCCCAAAGGGACAACACACTTAGTGATAAAGTGCCCATCAGCAGATCCTGCCCAGCAGTGAAAACACAGACTGTGGACACATAACTAGGGAGGGTGTGCACAGCACTCTCAGCTGGAACACAGAATTATTTTATTTATGAAAAAGCACTTGCGCAATTTTGCTGACAGAGGGGCTTAGTTGGGAAGGAGAGTGCTTTCTGCTCAGATTTCTTTATTGCTATGCGACGGAACTCCAAGCGCTGCCCAAAAAACTGTCATCTTCAAGTCTGCATTTCGGGGATCAGGAGTGAGCCATAAAAACTGACTCCTGGCAGGCTGCAACTTGATAACCATCCTCTAAATGAGTAACTAGCTTCTTCTGTCACTCCTCGTGGTAGCTTAGATATGAACACTCTTTGGAGTCCCAGATATTCACCAGAAGCCAGTGCAGTGTCACGAGGATGGAGGGAGGGTGGCCAGAGATGGGAGACGCGTCTGTGGATTATGACAGCAGTGCCTTGTTTCCATACAGTTCCTGCTTTCAGACTGAACAGATGGAAATTTCACTCCCTGCACACTATGAGATATTCCTCCCCAAATGATCATCCTTGGTGCCATCTCCCAGGCCAGCTTTGGGCCATCGCAGTTACCCACAAGCCTGTGCCATGAAGTCTCAGGGAGGGGGAGTGAGAAGAGAGGTGCTTCTTTCTAATGCACCCTGACCTTCCTCAAGCCACACGATCCCCAGTGTCAGAGAAAAAGTCCTGATGGGACCAAGTCTTTTGTTTTCAAAGCGTGGTCCTAAGACACCCAGGGCACCACATCTTCAGATCCGCTGGGTTTTCCACCTCCAATTAAGGATTTGGGGGTACAGCACGGAGCCACAGGGAGTCTGGACATGGCTTATTTGCAACAGTAAAAAATGAGCTCCGACCACTCAGGAGAAGCTGTGAAGGTTTGTGGTATCTCTCTACTGATGCTTCTCCATGCTTCTCCCCACCCATCCCACACCATGCGGGGGCAGGCAGTATGGCAGGGACTAAGTTGATGGAGGGACCATGGGGATTTACATGGTTTTGGAACTTACAAAACTTGCTCAGAGTTTTTCCTCCTGGCTCAGGCCGGGTCCAGGACATGGCTCGGTCCCCACATGGCCATAAAACCAGCTCTGAGGACACAGGCCAAATGGTTTCCATCTTTTTTTTTTTAATGGTTATTTATTTTTGAGACAGAGAGAGACAGAGCATGAATGGGGGAGGGTCAGAGAGAGTGGGAGACAGAACCTGAAACAGGCTCCAGGCTCCCAGCTGTCAGCACAGAGCCCGACACTGGGCTCAAACTCAAGGACGGCGAGATTATGACTTGAGCCGAAGTCGGATGCTTAACCGACTAAGCCACTCAGACCCTCCCAAACAGTTCCATCTTAATTCACCCAGCTCCGTGATTCACCACTGCAGCTGTGGAGGCAACTGCATCCCACAACTTGGTTTCCTCCTTGCACTTTGCTTCATGAAGCCCCAGAACACAGGAGCTGGACTGTTCCCCAATTCCCTGCTGGCAAAGTGAGCTCTTCTCCACTCCTCAGTCGTTGCATGGAAATTGTGGTGAGGCGGGGAACCCCGGAACCCTGTTCTGGCCCCCAGGCCTGTCTGTCGACAAGAATGTGAAGTAGGAACCGGTTTTCCTGCCCAGCAGAGGGGTTTGTTTTCCTACTGTGTATAATGACGACTCTTGCTCAGACTTGTCCATCTCCAACACACTGTTCCAGCAAGGCACAGTAAGTGTTTAATCCTGTTAGGCATCTGATGGGCCCGTTACATGGACACAGCATAGCAACGGGGCTTGTCCTGTCCTCTGGGAGATAAAACAGTTCTCCCATGAATTCACTAACACACTCATTGAGCATTCACTATGTAAATGGCCAATTGGGGTTTACTGAGAAGCCAGAGGTGGGACCCTTGTCCTCACAGCTGACAAGTAGCTGTGGATAGTACCGGTGAGCTCCAAGAGGCAGCAGACAAGGACCTGGCTTAGCGTAGCACTAGGTGACCCGTCCAGACAGGGAAGGCCACTCACATGCAGGGGAAGACACTTCTCCAGGTGGGGGAGGGCTCAAAGGAGGAGGTCCGGGAGAGAAGGGGGATATGAGCAGGGTTCGGCAGGGGTCCAGGTGGGGAACTGCAGCTGGAGTCACAAGACAGGCTGCATCTGCCCCCTTGTGTCACACGGAGGGCGCTTGGTGGCCCAGGCATTTGGTGACGTGAAGGCGTGGGCTGGGTAGGGAGGCAGTTTGTCCCCATCGCTCTGCCCTATGAGTCTGGCCCATGTTGACTCTCCCAGACCCCCAACCAAAGATGGCTCAGTGGCCTCCACCTCCCTTCAGCTGGTGAATTATGATGGAAGTGGTGGGCCTGGGGCCCGGGGGACGTCCCTCTGTAGGAGGAAAGGAAGGAGTCAGATGTGCTGTCAATGCTGGGCAGCAAATTATCCAGCAGGCGACGGTGGGCCAGGAAAATTCACATTCGTGCATATTCACGGAGCCTTGCACACAACATGGAAACACAAGACTCTAACAGATCGGAATATGTTCCTTAAAGGGGAATTTGTTCATTCGCAGAGGAAAAGATTCACAGTTGGTAGAAAGAAAGTGGACCAAGTTGTAGATTCAGAGGAACAGGACGGGCCAGTGGAAACTTAAAGAGAAACCAGCCAGACAAGGAGGGGCTGGCACAAACTTGCAGAAATGTCTTGAAGACCAAAGAGGGGAGGAGAGCAAAGGGCACTCAGTTGGGACCAGACTTCCTTCTCTCTCAGTTACCTGGCGACCAACTCCCTCAGGATGGAAATGATTTAACGGTGAGCAAACCCACACGTTCATGGATGAAAATACCAGCTAGGCAGGACCACCCTGGAGGCCCTGAGGGAGGCCTTTAGAGAGGGCTGTTCACCAGGCAGGGCAGCCTGGGGGTCCGCACTGGGTTAAGTCGGGGGCCACCCACAGGGAGACCTGTTCTTCTGCTTCACTGTAACAACTTCCTGCACAGGCTGTCCGCACACTCTCATCTTCGTGTTTGCTGGACCTGGCACTGGAGACTGGCAGGACCCGCTCACCCAGTGCCCGCTTCCTATTGTAGGATGGCACTAGCAAGCCCCCCATTTCTCTGACCTCCCCGAGGGTCCCATCAGCAGCAGGATGTGATGGTCACAGGGGAAGGGAGGCCCACCGGCAGTCATGATGACTGCGTGGCACATCTTCAACTGTCTGTGGTTTCAGGCCAGTTGCTGGCAAAGGTACTCCCAGGTGAACTCGATCTTCTCCTGTGAGCCTCCCTCCCGCACCTGGAGGGAGGGTCCCTCGGCACAGTCTACATCCCCTGGGACGTTAGACTCTCCCCATGTCCACCTCTAAGCCAGGACCTGGGGAACAGAGAGGATATACTCTGTAGCCAGGAGCCACTCAGCAACCCGGGAAGGGCAGTATGGCACATGCTCCCGAAATCATTATTAGTCTTGCAACAATCCCAACTTCTAATCCCACTGATGAGGCCCTAGCCCCCGAAACAGCCGGATGCGCGCAGAAAGACAGAGGTAAATCAGTGCACTTGGTGGCGCGACGACACATTTTCTGTTGGCACTGCTGGGGGTGGATGCTGCTGGAATCTGCTGGGTGGAGGCCAGGGATGTTGGCAGATATCCTGCAGCGGCCAGAAAATCTCCCGTGGCAAAACGTAATCCTGCCTAAAGTGTCAACAGTGCTGTTGTGAGAAACCGTGATGCAAAATTGTGTTCATTGCAACGATTTCACAGTTGAGGCAGAGGAAAAAAAAAAAAAAAAAAAGGAAACGGCCTAACTTTCCCAACATAGAGACTTGCTTTAAATGCATTTAATAACTGGAGAATGTCACATTAAAATACCTTTTAAAAAGTTCACTTTTTAGGAAAATTTAATGGCATGAGAAAATGTTCCTGGTATATTGCCGAGCAAACTGGTCAGTGATTCCCAAGGGTTCTGGAGGAAAGATGGACAGGCGAGCCTCAAGGGAAATACTCCAAGTGACACTGTAATGGTGGATGGAAGTCACTGCACGTCTGTGGAAGTCCGCAGATGTACAACACCGAAAATGAACACTAAGGCCAAGTGCAAGCTTTACGGTTAATGACAGAGGATCCCCACCGACCCAGCGCCCATACCTCCTGCACCCTCCCAGGCAAGCTGCCAATGGGAGGAATGGGGGAGCAGGAGGGAGAACATACAGGGGGAGCCTTGGCACTCCCCACGGGTTTCTCTGTGAAACTAAAACTGCTCGATGAGTCCATTACTTAAAATAATGATAAAGGAGGTTACGGATATCACGCTGCCTGTTCCACTGTCGCCTTGATGACATCAAGACTCCTCACTCAACACCCCACCACCCTCACCTTCCAGGAGGATGACCGAGGACTGAGGACAGACACGCCGCCAGAAATTTGGAAGCAATCACCTAAGTGCAGGAGTGACGGCCGGGTGCCTCTTCAGATGGGGAACTCACAGCACTGGCTTCCCTCTGTGTCTTCTACCGTCAAGGTGAGAAACGTGTGTCTCTCTCTCCCTCTGAGTGTTCAGCCTCTGGGGAGGGGTGGCGCTGGGCCTCCCGCCCCTCCAGGCGGACGCGGGGCTCTACTACATGCATACTGCCTAGCCAGGGGCCAGGCCGCCATTGGCCTCCCCAGACCGTGGGGGCCCGGGTCATTCGCGGGGGAGCTGAGCATTCCAGGGGACCTGCACGAAAGGGAGACTCCCTCACCCTCCCGCGCCAGCTCACTGGTGCTCTGCGCCTGGGCTTCTGGACATGAGCACCTGGGCTCGGGGAGGGTCTGGGCAGCCCAGGGTCCTGTGTGCAAACCACATCTCAATCCCTGAACCAACTCCCCAGGCTAACAGAGACTCTCGAGGCATCTTGCAAGCACGTGCCTGGACACATGTGCCCGCAGCTGAGAGGAAAGAACCACAGACTGAAACATTAACAGGACTCACGCAGTGCTTAGTTTGGGAAGGTGGAATTGTGGTTCACTTTCTCCCCAACATTTTGTTTTAAAAATTTCAAGCCTATAGAAGAGTGAAAAGTACAACACTCAGTTGCATCTTTTGCGTGTGTTTTATGTATCTACGTGGATATATAGATATGGGACATTTATAAGTATGTATATAGAAACACATTTATAAGTATGTATGTAGAAATATTATATATGAATATATATAAATTATGTAAATGTAATATATAAGTATTTATAAAATAATTACGTAGGGAATTTTAACAGAAGAATCACGTGTATGTGTGTATACATAAAGGCGCTTTTCTTCTTTTAGGCTGAAGTGTTAGAAAGCTCCTTACAGACACCCCATCCTCTAGCCCTGTTACTTAAGCATTGAGCACCTTCCGAGACCCAGGGCATTCTCCAGTGACATCCCTGGCCTTGATATTGACAGGTCTGGTCCCTTGCACTTGGGGCCCACCTGTGGGGTCAGGAAGGGTTCCTCTTCCCTCCCTTCCCACCCCAGCCCAGCCCCCTCCCCCCTGCTCCTGCCAGTTTCCCTAGGATCACTTTCCTACTGAAGCACCTTCTCATGGATCCTCTGCTCAGAGTGTGCTTCCGGACACCCTGACCCAAGATGCACCTCACCAAGAGAGAGGTCACTCCACAAATGAGCCCTTGCAATTGCAAGACATGCTTTTCTTTCCGGTCTTCTATTTCCTTCTTGTGTTGTTATCTAGGTTGAATTTATGAAAGGAAAGCACACCCAGGGCTTCTCATGGCAAATAAGAAACATTCCCAATGTCCTCAAATATTTGAAGGCAGTTCAGGAACTGTGGAGGTCAGCACCAACAGCTTCTGGAGGCAGCTAGGCTCGTCACTGAGGAAGTCACACAGGGAGAACATGTCGCTATTTCACGCACGCAATGCAGAGACTTGCCCCTGGAGACCACACAGGGCAAGCCCCCATCTGAGGCGTGAGTACATCTGCAGTAACGCACGGGGCCCCCTGCCTCTGGAGACAGCCTACCGTTTGCTGAGCTACTGCCGACTGCTGGAGATGTTTTTCTCCCTCCTGGCTGAACTCCTCTTCAGTGCCAACTCCACCCTTGGACCCCAGCTCTGGTTTCCTTTTTTTTTTTTTTTTTCTTTTTAATGTTTGTATTTTTTTTTTTTTTTGGAGGGGGAGGAGAGGGGCAGAGAGAGAGGGAGACACAGAATCCGAAGCAGGCTCCAGGCCCCGATCTGTTAGCACAGAGCCTGACACGGGTCTTGAACCCACGAACCGTGAGATCATGACCTGAGCCACAGTCAGACACTCAACCGACTGAGCCAGCTAGATGCCCCAACTCCAGCTCTGTTTTCTAAAACCACAAGGGGAACAAATAATCCCTCCTTTCACATACAAGACTTTCAGAGGTGGCAGAAAGCAAGCTCTCCGGCTCCACCTTGTCCCCATGCTGGGTGTATGTGGCCTCGACCACACACTGTTCATTCCCTGATCCGGCAAATGCTTCAAGGGCCCACCATGCATCAGATGCTGCGGTCAGTGCCGGAGACAGAGTGGTGAACCAGACAGGCAACCTGAAGCTTATGAACCAGTGTGTAGACAATGAGCATCTCTTCCTCATACCACGGGGTCCAGTCCCACAAAGTCACCCTGCAGAACTTCCAAGCCAAAGACAGAGAGAAGACTCTTGCACCTTTCTCCTTAAAACGTTCCCCAGGAGTCTTCTGCAGAACACAAGATCCCAAGAGATGCTCCCCAAACAGAGGTCCTAGGAGCACGTGAGATTAACAAAGGCAGTCACATACACTTCTTGGGTCATAGCACGTGGTGTGTTAGCAATTCAGCATCTTCCTGTTGTGCAAAATCTACTTGACTGCTTTTAAATATTTTTTAACACTTATTTGTTATTGAGAGACAGAACATGAGCAGGGGAGGGGCAGAAAGAGGAGGAGACACGGAATCCAAAGCAGTTTCCAGGCACTGAGCTGTCAGCACAGAGTCCGACGCAGGTCCTGAACTAACCGTGAGATCATGACCTGAGCCAAAGTCGGAACCTTAACCAGCTGAGCCACCCAGGTGCCCCTATTTGACTTCTTTTTAAACCAGTGTCTCCCCAACCTATTGGAACCACACAACTCAGTCTTTTTTTGGAAGAGAAGTTTTCCTGTTTTATCTTTTGCAACTAGAATGCCTTGAAGCATTCTTGCTTTGCCCTATCCTTAAAACTGGAGACAAAGTAAAACCTGGGTAGGCACTTTCCCTTCCCCCTCCCCACCTCAGGGGAGGAGACAGGAAGTTGTGTGCTGGAGCCAGGGTCTGCATGATCAGCAGGAAATGAGCGGCAGGCCCTCTGGGCACATCATGAAGGCCTCCAAGCAGGAGTCCCTGTGTCCTCGGGAAGCGACAGATGGGGCAGACAGATTGGTCTATCCTAGGCTCTTGGTATTGGCTCAGAGGGGGCCTGTACCAGCATCCACTGAGACAAAACAACCACCTGTGTGTGACGGTCCCCGGTGATGAGTTTGGCATTGAGAGTCGCTTGGCCTGATTGTCACTGGAATCAGGCCCTGCAGGAATGCCCATCACCTCCTGCCGATACCACTGCCAGCTCACAGCCCCTGGCCAAGCATCCCAGGCATTTGTGGAACCAGGATGGAGAGGGGGCCGCCCCAGCATTATCAGGACCCTTCTGGTTGTAAGTGACAGAAACTAAACACAGGCGGGTTTATTAAAGACAAGAATATTATTGGTTCCCATGACCCGGCGACTCAGCACCAGGCTGGCTACAGGGGGCCAACCTCTGCTGTCAGGTTTATGTTCACCTCCATGGACTACACTCTGGGGAATTTCCCCTGGTGGTGACACAGTGCACTGGCTCCTGTCCAGGTGAAGACAGAAGCCTTTCCTGGGTGCTGAGCACAAGTCCCAGGGCCCACTCAACAGGCCAGTAAGTGGAAGAAGCTGTCTGGCTAGGCCTGGGCCAAGTGGGCTCTCTGTGGCTGGGGTGGAATTAGCCCCACCCAAACCACGCAGACAAAGTGTGGGCACAGAGTGGTCCCCCAAAGGAAATTGTGAGTGCCCTCACCCCAACACCCAGGAGCGGTGTCCATTGTAGGGGAAGGGCATACCTGCCCGCTGACCCAACCGTGTCAAAGACACTGGAGGACAAATCAGATCTTTACTGTCACTCCCACACCTCAGCTTCTTCCTCAATACCAAGTCCCATCTCGCCCTGCTTCCCCCAGTTGCCTAATGATTACCTTACAGAGAAGAAAGATGGGCCCAGGACTATGTATGCTTAACAATCATTTCGATGGTGTCCAATTCAGGGTGGGAGCAGACCTCCTCCTGGAGGGGACCCCTCAACATGCCCAGAACCGGGGCCCCAACTCTGCAGGAGGTCCGCAGGACAAGGCAAGAATCTGAGTGTGCAACCAACGTCCCACATAATGCTGACGCACGTGGCCCTCATACAGTGCTTTGAAAAATCCAGGCTGCATCCATGGAGAAGTGACCAGGGCCTGGGAAATTGTTTCATATCTTTAGAAGAACAAAACAGCCCGAGGATATATATGCAATGCACAGAATCAGAGGAAAAGAAGGGTGTGATGCAAGATGAAGGAGGGCTCTGTTACTGAGGAGAAATGAAGACGCCTGAAATACCTCCGATGCCATGCTCCGAGGTAAAACAATGGAAAACCCCCATCACTGGGAGAAACTGAGAAATGATGGAAATGGTTAGGTGGGCGGTTCGGTCCTCTTTGGGGAGTCAGAAGATCTACTTTGGGGCCCAGTCAGCGCTGTTCCTCAGTGCAGAGACCTTCAGTGCATGAGGACCTTGCCTTGGGCTCAGATGTGCCCACTTGTTAGGGTTGGAAGACCAGGAAGTAGAAGCACTGAGTGTGATGATAGAGTCCGGCATATAGACACACAGGCATGTCTGCCTGCCTCGTATGGTGTGTGTACACACACACACACACACACACACACACACACACACACACACACACATGCACCCTGGAAGAATTCCATTAATTGCTGTGATATGAGAATTTGAAATTTGTACTTTATTTTTATATAAATAAAAAACAAAAAAACTGCAAGTCAGGACGGACCAGGCTGTTAACTACATGCCATACTAACAAACGGTTTCCTGAATATGGGGGCTTAAAACAGCAAAGGTTTGTGTCTGAGGAAGCAACACGCTGTCTGCGGGTGGGTGGGAGCTCTGCTCTGCTCTCCAGTGGGACCCCGTTCCGGCACCTCTGCTGCTCAAGGCAGTGGAGGGAGGGAGGGCCTCGTGGATGTCACACCAGCAGTGGAAGTGACACGTGCCGACTCCACTCACAACTCCCGGGCCACCTGGGGTGGTCACCTGACCCCTCCCCCCCACAACAGGGAACATGCCAGGAAAGGTAACTCTAGCAGATACACAGACAGGGACCATATACATAGATGTATTTCTACCATCTACAGAGAAATGAGTATTGCTTCGTACTAACGACTAGTGCACTCATAAACAATAATAATATGTAGTATATGTATACATATCATATTGCCTGTGTATACAGATAACATTACATGTACATATACTTACATGCACAGGTGTACGTGCACACGCATACTCCCCTCTATGCATATGTGTGGTGTGTGTGCACATGTATGTGAGAGTAGGAGTCAATTCACATGGCTTAGTCCACAATAAGCACTTTAAAAAACTAAAAATGAATTATGATCCCAAGCCACGGGTCCTTCTGCAGACCTTGGGCAGTGTCTAACGCCCCTGCACTGCCCTCTCCACACTCACTTTCTTGAAGAGTGGGTGGGTGGCAGGACATCCTGTCCCTGGGTCAGCTAGAGAACCGCTCCATGGGCTACGCACACATTAGCGGGCCTGGCGCCGTGCCAGGTACCAGATGTGGGGCTTTGGCAATGTGAGCTAGCCCCCGCCTTCTCGAAGTTTACGTCACACTGCGGGGACCGATAATGTGTGAACAAACCCTCAGGTAAGACACTCTCTAATGGTGATAAGTGCTCTGAAGAAAATCAACCAGGGACTGGGGGAGGGGGAGGGGAGGTGGCAGCAGGTTCATTACATGGACAGGCAAGAGGGCTCTCTGAGGAGCTGGTGCATGAAGGAGGTGCCATCGCAAAGAGGCATGAAGGGGCGTTTGGGGACCTGCATCGCTCGCCGGGCAGTGGATCCTGGAGGATGTGTTCGCAGGCCCGGTTGGGGGCAGGCGAGCTGCCAGAAGCCGTCTACCAGGGAATTCTGCCCAAGTGGGGCTGCGAGCGCTTCTTGGCCATCTTTGTCTCCCCCCCACCCTTGCTCCTTTAGACTCCTGCCCAAACATGTGTGGGACCGTGCGGTTGGCCATGAAGGATCTTCAGTAAACAGCTCCCACCACCCTGAGTGATTGCTTTCCATTTGAGAAAAATAACCACATAGTTCATCTCTTTCCCAGGCAGCTCCCCGTTCCGAAGAACCGCCTGCACATTAAAGCTTTCGATGCATGGTGCCCAGCCTGCTTAGGCCTTCTTTATGGCCTCATCAGCAGTAACTGGACGATTACAAAGGCTTCTTCTGTTTTTACACACAATGATTTATTGGACCCCTTCAACTCTTCTTTCCCAAGTCTGGGTATTACATGGGCATGTTTTGTTATAATTGAATTCCTAGATTACTGTCAAGCCAATTGTTTTACCCATCCAATCTGTAACAATGCGTTTTTATTGTCTCTTGTTTTTTTTTAATTAAGCTGGAAATAGATGTATTCTATGAGATCCAGAAAAGAAATAAAAACAGCCCTATTCTCTAGTCAATCCACCCCAATCAGAGGGACTCTGGAGGAGGGAGGTAGGAATCTTCAGTGAGCTCTACTTAGCGTGGAAGAAGCCAGACATTCTGCGCTTGTCCACCCCACACTCAACAGGTATTTATTGAGCAACTACTAAATGCTGGCCACTGAGAAGGACACAGTGGTGAACAGGACAGGAGGAGACTATCCTTAAATGCTTACATTCTGCTGGGACTGACTTGTAACAAAGAAGTAAGTTTAAAACAGTAAGATGGCAGTGTCCTTTATAAAGACAAGCCAACAGCATGCCTGATAGGAAGTGACAATGACTGAAGGCTATGAAAATCAAGTGACCACGGAAGCCCTTTGGAAAATCGTATTGAGATGAGATCAGAATTAGGAGGGCAGAGCTAAACCAAGGAAAACAGCACTGATGACAGAAAGAAATAGCAGGTTCAAAGGCTCCGGGGCAGGGAAGACCTCAGCAAGTGTTAGAAGTGGCAGAGAGCAGGGAGAATACAAGATGAGGTGGAGAAGCTTAAATGGAGTTGAATTTGCAGGAAAAAGGAAAAGAAGTGTCTTCTGGGAGCAGAAAGGGAGGGAGGAGGGGACTAGGGGCGCTCTGGAAGCAGCCCCAGCCTTGGCTGTATCTTAGGGGCACACCTGTGCAGTACGCCTGCTTCACACCGCAGACCTCTTGGCCAAAGACTCTTGCGGTCCAGGACGGGCATAAAACAGCATGGACCTTCATGCTGGCATGCAAGCACTCTGGTCTAGTGACCAGTGGCCAGAGCAGTTTCCTCCACGTCTGGCTACAGCCTCCAACACGGGAAGTTCTCCAAAACCCTGACAGAAGCTGACCCCCAAGAACAAGTGTGGCTGAATTTTCCTCTCACCAGGAAGGATGAAGGCTCAGCTTGTTCATTCCTTTGATGGCCAGAAAGTAAGGGTGTTACTTCACAGTTGGGAACCTGATGAATCCCTGCTGCATTTGTAGCCTTGATACTAGAATGGTACCCGGTGTATCTAGGTGCTCAATAAATGATTAATAGAAAGACCTGCCTGGATTGAAGACTTGGCTGCTTCTCCCACCCACTCAAGGTGGCCGCATGCATCCAACGTTCCTTCTCACATCCACCCTGCACCCACGGCTCGCCCACATTCGAGCACACCCACTGCCCCTCCCTGGGTCCCTACAGAGATGGTGACCACACACTTGGGGCCTGGGCAGCATGAAGCCTGATCACTTTCCTCCCTCCAAAGCCCCTGTCTCTGGCCCTCCTGCCCCTTGCTTCTCACTAAGCCCTTGGAAGTGAGCTGCATTCTTTGACCTTGGCCCAAGGCAGGGTCTGTAAATCTTGCCAGGCTGCTCAGAGATTTGGTCCTGGCCTCAGTATTTGACTTATTTCCTACTTGCAACTTTTCTTCTTTGCAGGTATGCTGTGAACAAAAGTAGTGCCCTGAACATCCTGTCATTTAAATCAGGGTCCACCTAGCATGTCTAATCAAACATATAGAAGCACTGTGTCAGCAAAGGCAGGTTCCAGCTGTGGCTCTGAGGTCTGGGGTCTGGGAGGCCAGAGCTCATCAAGCTAGGAAACAGGGCCATGGCCAGCACCCCCTGGGGCCACCCTCCACGTGATCCCCATCTTCTGTTTTGGTCTCTGTGTCTGTTACTGGATAGGAGGCCAGGGAAGTGAGCGGCTTCAGAATCCAAAGGCCCTAGGGTGATGAGGGTTCAGGCAGAACATCTCAAAGTCCGTGGGTGTCACGCACACCCTCTTCCCAAAGACTGTCTGTCTCCCGCCCTTCCATCACCTTCCAGCATCATAGCTTGAGTAAGTGGCAGCTTCCAGAGGGCACAGGAAAGAAGCCTGTCCATTCTACATGCATGCACCTCAGGTGTCCAGTCCTCCTGGTATCCTCTTAGCTACTCAAACCAAAACGTGTGGGGTCTCCAGTGCCTCCTTGCTGGCCTCTTCAATCCACCTCCCTGCCTGAGGTGCCTCCTGCTAACCAGTGCCAGACTGCAGCTGGACTGTGCGCACGGCTTCCTGACTCCACGTTCAGTGACATCACCCAGGCAGCTTGCAATCAGCCAGCGGTGAAGTTGTTTGTGTCATGGAATTGTAACTCTCATCATGTTTGTTTTTAAGACTGCTGGCTTACCAACGCACCACTTCTACATCCCAAATTAGTTTGCCCCTCCCCGTCCCCACCATGACCACCTGACTTCAAGTTATCACCTCTCACTTCAAAAACGGCCTTCCCCCATTCCTGCTCCTTCCAGCACACTCTCTTCACTGCAGTTAAAAAGGAAGTTTAAACCTAGATTGGGCTGTCATATCCAATCCTTGCTTAACTTCCTACTAAACTTATAAGAAAAGTCTAAGCTCCTACCTGTGTCACAAGACCTGAGAGATCCGATCCTGTTTATCTCTTCCCTCCCCCTGTGGTCCCTGGGTTGCACCATGCTGGCCTCCATTCTGTGCTGGACCAAACTGACTACCCCCTTATCTCAGGGCCTTTGCACATGTTCTATCTCTGTCTAGAACATGCTCACCAGCACTTTGCCTGCATGGCTTAAATGCTACAGCTTCACAAGGTACTTCCCGGACCAGGTTTCTACTGGATGGCCACATACATCCAATGCCAATTCACTCTATTACTGTTGATTTGGGTTTGCTTATAGCACCTTCACCAGTCATAACTCTTTATTTGCTTCTTTATTTTGCCTATAGTCTGGAAACTCCCTCAAAATTATAAGCCCTCAAAGGATAGGAACTATGTCTATTTTATTGTGCTAGGTATCACTATAGCGTGTTACCTAATAGACACCCAAAACAACATTTATTGGATGGATGGATGGATGGATGGATGGATGGATGGATGGATGGATGGATGGATGGATGAACATGTCCTCAGAGCAGCTGAGAGACTAGGGGATCTGAACCTGGAAGCCAAGGTGAGGCTTTAAGAAGGCTAGAGCCCTTCTGAAATCATGGAAAATCTTACATATCTATAGATTTTCTTTCTCAGACCCTTCCAACTGTGATCCAAAAACAGCATCCTGTATTGAAAATCATGGGAGGAGAGAGCTTTCCCTGGACAATGATCACCTTAGAATCGGTCTCTGCCTTACACTTAGCTGCTCACTGGACCTGGGCTCAGTATCATGAATAGAAAGTCAATAACTCTCCAACAAAGAGTGCTCACCAGAGAGTTCTTTGGCTGTCTACTGGGACCTATGGCTGTGCACAAAGAGCAGGGACCCAGGAGGAACTTCTGAAATGGTTTGCGGCAGGCCCGTGCCCTTGCTGAAAGCATCACAGCCTCCCAGTGCCCTCAGCAGAACCTAGAGCTGGGGACGATCAGACGCTGGCACTGTGTGGCCTCGACAGGATGCAGGCTGGATGTCCTGGCATCTTGGGGAGGAATCGGGAGTTGGGGTGGGGGGGCACTGCATTGACATGGTAACACCTGGAGGTCTGTACCACGGATTGCCCCCACTTGTAGATCAATACTTCACGCCCATATTGATCTCTATTGGTTTCCTCACTGACAATCAGAAGTTCCAGAGGAAGTGGTAAACATTCTCCAAATAAAACAGACAACAAGGAAATCTGAGCATAGGCACATTAAAAAAAAGAAGAGGAAAGATTTTCTTTAAAATCATAAAAGGTTTATAACAATAACAGATAATGGAGTAGCATTATCTTCAGAATGCAAAGGTAGCAATTAAAACTCTGTCGGGCAAAATGTCCCCTACTGCCCAGGGGACCTCAGAACAAAATCTCCTCTGTTTTGATCTCCTACCCCCGTGATTATGGAAGCTGCAAGGACTTGGCTGGGGTGGCAGAGAACTCATCTATTAGAAACCTTAAAAACAAAAGAAAAGAAAACATGAGAACGGGACTCAGGAGAGACTGATTACAAGGTAGCTCCAGATGTGGGTAGAGGAAAAAAGAATGCATTTTGCCAAACTGACAGAGCTCCTGACCTGTAGGTCCCTGAGGTCCAGCGATGATTCCCTATGGATAGGGAAAATTATGGTGTCTCTCTAGAATTTTCCCCCTTGACACATGGCAGGTCAACTTTTCCCAGCAGGAAGCAGATTTTTGCAATAAAGCATTTTGATTTTAATGTATCCTTGTGTAAATTGGATACTCTGAGTCTAGACCCTAATATTTTTTAATACTTGATGGGTGGGAGTGGGGACATGCTGCTATTTTAAATCTCTCAGCAATTTTCTGAACCATCTTTGGAAGGGAAGACTGCTCTTTTATTTCCAAAAAAAAAAAAAAATAATAAAAAAAAACCCAAATCATTTCAAGGAGCCCTTTGACTTTACAAAGGAGAAGCCAAACCCCTATTTGGGAATGGAGAGGTTCTAAATAAGGAGATGTGAAATAGCCTTGCGTGATAATGTGAAGTGTGTCACTGCTGTGCATGGAACTCACCTTTGAGCTGGGAGTGTAATGTGGGAGATGAGTCTAGGACTTTGTGTGGGGGGCTAGGGAGAAGCGGGCAGCATTCTTTCTGCTGATTCCAAACTGCTGTGGTTGATGGCAGGCAAGAGGTGGGTCCTGGGACTGGTGCACGGAATGCAGAAACATGGTATCAGGTTGAGGGTTAAAGAGAAGCACATCTAGCAGGGACCCGCGGCTATGGTGGACCTGGCTTCAGATCACAGCCTTCTTTCAACTTTGGTCCCTCCAAGCTTTCCGTGAAGTTTTGATAAACATGAAAGGAGCCTGATTTAATCCCACTTTAAGGAAACAGAGGAGGACCTTAACCCTTCCGGGGAATGTAACTGCAAAATGCTGGTGATGTGTGGAGGGCAGAGCATTGGTCTGTCTGAGAAGAACAAGTACAGTGCATGTCAATGGATATAATCCTCCTCGGTTCCCTTCCCTGTCTTCATTCTTCTGGCATTAGAAGTTCTCTTTCTAGCCTGAAGCCCTTTACACACCAGACTTAGCCACTCAGAATGTGGTCTCCTACTGGCTCGATCCTGGCCAATGCAAAGCTTCCCTGGGACTTTCACTGGAACCATCAGATGCTGGCTGAGAAAGTTGCTGGGAAGTGCTGTAAGTACAGAGGGGCTGGTAGCTGGCTTTGGTCCATGTACGAGAGAGCCCAGCTGAAGAGGAAGAATGGTTGAGTTATTTATTCCTCTGGTATCCTCTCTGCTCCACTGTTGCAAGCTGGCTTCATCCTCCTTCTGAAGCTCTCACTTCTGCCATATCTCCCTACAGCTCTCCTCCATGGAGCCCTGTAACTGCCCCCTCCCCCACTCCTTCAGTTCCTGGGATGGAAATGGTTCTCCCATTATCACTAGCCTAGGGGTTCCTCAATGTGCCGCTCTCTGGACAATATCTCTGTTGATTCTTCTGTTTTGCCAGTTTGTGGTCTATTTCCTTCCTGAAGCCTGATCTAGTAAAGATTGGCCTCTGTGGTCAAACAAGAAACAGGCCCTTCTGTTGTCAGCTGGACAATAATGGGAGTTAGTGAGCCCTAAAGAATGGAGCAGTTAGGAGCCACTTGTGTTATATTCATGACAAACACAAGTTATGAAGCGTGGTCTTTGCTCACAGAACCTCCTGAATTCTGGGAAGTAACCACATCTATCTGAAGTTGCCTCTAAACTTCCCTTAGCATGCTTATCTAGGGCTTCCCAGTGCTGACTCTTAAAAACCAGGCTGAGAGAATGACATCAGCAAGATGGTAGCACAGGAGGTCCCCTGTTCATATCCACACACACCCCCACCCCCCGCTCAGCAATAAAAACCTGGCATCTATCCACAGACAACAGTGCTTTTCTGGGAGCTTTGGGATCCAGGTAGGAAATTCTGAAACCGTATGCAGTCCAAGCGCTATTTTGAGAATGGGGGCCCATAGCCAGGTGGCTGACTCACTGACTGCAGTCTCAACTATATACCCAGAAACAGGTCCATGCCCCTGCAGGCTCAGCTATAGCGCCATCTGCCATCTCTCCTGTCACCAGCCCCATACGTCAAGGGCTCTGGGAGAAGTTATACCCATATCTGCACTGGCTCAGAGGCCCATAGACCTCAGTCCCAGCTGTGTACCTTGAAATGGCCAGCCCTTCTCAGCCATACACCAAGATCAAGTGGGGATTTTCCTTGGGAGACAACGATGGTTCGCTATGTACAAATCGACACAGGTGTTACACTGTATTAACAGGATAAAGGATAAAAGCCATATGCTCATCTCAACAGACACAGATGAAGCATTTGACAAGATTCAACATCACTTCATGATAAAAACTCTCAACAAATTAGATTTGGAGGGAATGAACTTCATCGAAATAAAAGCCATATATGATAAACCCACATCTAACATCATACAATGGTGAAAAGCTGAAAGATTTTCCCTAAGATCAGAAACAAGACAAAGATGCTTACATTAAACCTAGTACTGAAATCCTAGCCAGAGCAATTAGTCAAGAAAAAGAAATACAATGTTTATAAATCAGAAGTTAGTTTGTCTCTGCAGATAACATCATCTTACCTATAGGAAACCCTGAAGACTCCATCAAAAATCTCTTCAAACTAAATTCAGTAAAGTTGAAGGATACGAAATTGACACACAAAAATCAATTACATTTTTATACACTAACAACAATGTGTCTGAAAAAGAAAATAATCCCATTTATAATAGGATCAAACACAATAAAGTGCTTAGCATTAAATTTAACCAAAGAGGTGAAAGATCTGTGTACTGGAAACTATAAGATATTGGTGAAAGAGACTGAAGAAAACATGAAGAAATGGAAAGATAGCCCATGTTCATGGATGGGAAGAATATTGTTAGTGTCCATAGTACTTAAAACGATGTGCACATTCACTGATATTCCTACCAAAATTCCAATGACATTTTTCACAGAAATAAAGAAAACAATCCTAAATTCACATAGAATCACAAACACCCAGAAAGCCAAAGCAGTCTTGAGAAAGGAAAAAAAAAAAAAAATGGAGTCATCACACTTCCTTATTTCAAAATGTTACAAAGCTATAGTAATCAAAATGGTATCATACTGGCAAAACAAAAAGAAAACAAAATCAGACACATAGACCAACAAAACAGAATTGAGAGCCCATGGGGTGCCTGAGTGGCTCAGTCGGTTAAGCGCCTCACTCTTGGTTTCGGCTTGGGTCACGATCGGCTCGGGTTTTGTAAGTTTGAGCCACGCACTGGGCTCTGTACTGACAATGTTGTGGGGGCTCCTTGGGATTCTCCCTCACTCTCCCTCTCTCTCTTCCCCTCCCCAATTCGTGCTTCCTCTGTCTTAAAATAAATAAATAACCTTCAAAGAAAAAAAAAAAAGAATTGAGTGTCTATGAATAGACCCATGCATATACTGTCAAGTAATAATATGTGACAAGGGAGCAAAGAACACTCAATGGAGAAAGATAGCATCTTCAATAAATGGTGTTGAGAAAACCGGATATTTTCATGCAAAAGAATGAAGTTAGGGTTCCTATCTTCTCCCATTCACAAAAAGTAGCTGGAAATAGATTACAAAGATTTCAATGTAAGATCTGAAACCATAAACTCCTAGAAGAAAACATAAGAGAAAAGCTCCTTGACATTGGTCTTGGCAAGGCTATTTTGCATGTGACACAAAAAGCATAAGCAACAAAAGCAAAAATTTAAAAAAGCGGCACCATATCAAACTAAAAAGTTTCTGCACTGCAATAGAAATGATCAGCAAAATGAAAAGGCAATGTACAGAATGGGAGAAAATAGTTGCAAACCATGTCCCAAATAAGGGGTTAATATCCAAAATATTTCAGAAACTCATACAACCCAATAGCAAAATCCTCATCATCCTCATCATCAACATCCCCTTTAAAAATGGGCAAAGGACCTGAATGGATATTTTTACAAAGAAGCCCTGCAAATAACCAACAGATGCATAAAACAGTGGTCAATACCACTAAACATCAGGGAAATGCACATCGTGGGAAACCACAATGAGATATCACCTCACACTGAGTAGACTGACCATCATCAAAATTCCAAGAGATAACGAGTGTTGGCAAAGGTGTAGAGAAATGGGAAGAACCCTCGTGCACTACTGGTGGAAATATAGATTGGTACAGCCGTTACCATGGAGCCATTACCAGTACAACATGGAGTTTCCGCAGAAAGTTAAAAATAGTATTTCCACATGATCCAGAAATTCGACTTCTGGGTATATACCCAAAGGAAACAGAATCACTATCTGGAAGAGATATCTGCACCCCATATTCGCTGCAGCATTATTCACAATAGTCAAGAGATGGAAGCAATCTAAGTGCCTATAAATGCATGAGTAGATGAAGAAAATATGCTCCACAGGCAGACACAGAATCTCTCTGTTTCTCTGTCTCTCTGTCTCTCTCTCTCTCAAGCATTACACACACTCACACACACAGACACAGAAACACACACACACACACACATACACACACACACACACACACACACACACACACACACACACACACACTCAAAGTGGAATATTATTCGGCCACGAAAAGGAAGAAAACCTTGCCAGTTGCAACAACATGGATGCACCTTGAGGGCATCATCCTAAGTAAAATAAGTTGCATGGAGAAAAGCAGATACTGTGTGATCTCACTTATATGTGGAATCTGAAAAATCCAAACTCCTAGAAGCAAAGTAGGCTGGCAGTTGCCAGGAGCTAGGGGCTGGTTACATGGGGAGATGCTGGTCAAAGAGCATACATTTCCAGGTGTTCGATGAATAAGTTCTGGGGATCTAACATACAGCATGGTGACTATGGTTGACAACACTACATTGTACACTGAAATGTTGCCATGGGAACAAATCTTAGATGTTCTCACCATAACAAACAAGGGAAGTCTGTGAAGTGATGGATGTGTTAACTAACTTTATTGTGGTTATCATCCCACAATATGTAGGCATATCAAATTATCACAGTGTACACCTTAAGTCTGCACAATTGTATAGGCCAATTATATCTCAACAAACGTGAGGAAAAAAAGAAAAATAAAACCAGACCTGCCTGCTGAGCTCTCATTTAGTAGCAAACAGTAGCTGATGGGTAGGAAAGCTGCTTTATCTCTCAAAGCTGAAAAAATGGCAAACACGTGCAGACTCTTGTCGTGCACACGCACTCACTCCGCTCATCCCCTTCACCCCCATCCTACAGATGAGCAAACTGAGAGACTGAACCACTGTGCACGTGGACTCAGCGGGTGCTGAAGAGAAGCAGGATGTGCTGAGCCTGGTGCTCTCCAGCATGCTGGTGGTCTCCTCTGCCTGTGTGGACATCCCTGTTTTTTCTACAAGGAACCAGCTTGTTTAAGATGCTGGCAGGTGGATGAAAGAGATCATTCCCAATGCCTCTTGAAAACCTTCATTTAACTAGATTTGGGACCGGGAACAGTTTGCAAACTGGGTTCAACACCCGAATGTTTTTTTTTTTTTTTCATTCATTCTTTGAAGTGAAAGTCACAAAATGTACAATTAATCATTGTAAAAATGAGTAATTCAGTGGCATTTAGTACTTTCATAATGCTGTGCAATCCGCACTCTATCTAGTTCCAAATATTTCTGTCAACTCCAGAGAAAACCTGTACAATTTAAGCAGCGTCTCTCCATTTCTCTGCTGGTCTTTGTCAATAAAGTTTTATTGGAACACAGCCACACTTACTGGCTTACTTGGCAACTAACACCATTCTTGTGCTACAGTAGCAGAGATGAGAAGATAACAGTGGAGACCTAATGGCCCACCAAGCCAAAAATATTACTGTCTGGTCTTTACAAGAAATGTGTGAAGCCTCTGAGCAGTGACTTAGAGCACTAGCTTTGATGTGGGTTGGCATCCTCACTCATCGCTTTGCCGTATGACTTTGGGCGCCTCATTCGCACTCTGTGCCCCACTGTGCTCCTACACAAAGCAGGCAGCCAATCTATGCTCTGTGCTCTGCATGGAAAGCACTTAGCACAGAGCCCGGCATTAGGCAGGCAATCAATGGTGGTCAGTACTATTATCTTGACATTTGTGCCCTTATTTGATGTTCCAAATCACCCTGGGAGCCCAGAAAGGAGATATCTTTGTCTCCATTGTGATGATGGGGAATGAGGGCTTGAAACGGATCGGAACTTATTTAGGTCACGAACCAGTGACAGCCACAGCCACAGCCACAGCCACAGCCACAGCCATAGACACAGCCACAGCAAGGGCCTTGGGCTCATTCTCCAACCGCCTACACCCACTGGTCACTGTGTGCAGGGGCAGGAAGCAGAGAGAAAGAGCATCAAACCCAAAGATCCAACTCGGATGTGTCCCAGCCCTGCCAGGCTCTGGGAATGGCGTGTGCCAGTTTGGGCATCTCAAGAACGTGCTGTGCACCCAAGAGTGGCTTCACCTCATTTCCAAAGTTCACGGATGTTGCTGACAGAGCGCCCACCTTGCAGAACCCCTGGCTGCCTGGATGTGGAGGAGATGAAAGAAAACAATGTGTTTCTATTTCATCAGTTCCCTGCTCTCCTGAGCCTTCCTTCCTCTGGTCACATTTGCAAATTAAAATTAAACCCCACCAGGAAAGGGCTCCTCTCCCAGGCTTCCTGCTGAGCTGGCTTTGCTCTCTTTGAGGTTTTCAAAGCTTCTCTTAAGCAAATTCTTTAAATCCTCTTCCAGAGCCTTGATGTGTTCACAGGGCAACTGCTCCTGGCTCTGGGGTGAATCCAGCACTTTGTAAAGTTTGGGGGTGGGGTGGGGGGGATGACAGTTCAGCTGGCCCTGCAAAAAGCCATTTTTTTGGCTTTTTTACAGTCAGCACAGCCCTGCAGCCAGAGACCTGCTTCCTCACCAGCCAACAGAGGGAGGAACTGGGAATCGGTCAGATGATAGATGGCAATGCTCATTTCCTGGCACTTGAGCTATGGTGAGGGCTGGAGGGGACACTGGGGAATCTGCCCTAAGAGGTGAGCAAACAGCGAAATTCAGTCCTGCCTCTAACCCCTGCCTGAGGGTGTTTGCACAAAGGCAGGCAGGAGTGGTAATACTTTTAAAAGTTTGTCAGAAGCCAGAGGTGCTGGGTTTGATTGAAACTCCACGAGCCTCTTACTTAGCAAGTGATTTCTCATCCCCCCAAACACGTGTGCACCTCCTTGTCCAGGAGCCACACGGGTAAGTGGCTGGCCAGTTCGCGCTTGGAGTGGATTCAAGCGCTTTCATCGTGCCAGTTATAAAAACTGTAATTTTGATTCTCTGACCAAGAGAAGACCACAGAGCCCAGGTTACTCTAAATTTCCCTCTGGAGACCCCGGCAGAGGCTTTGCTGACATGATTTGTCTTTGTCCAGTGCCACGCAGGCAGGCCCAGAATCACAGATCACCGCTTGTGTCTCGTACACACAGGGGAGGCCAAAGCCCTGTGCCTTGTGTGACGAAAGGCAACGTGATGGCTTGGTTGGGGTCGGCGGCATGGGACAGGCCAGCTGAGCCACTCCAGACCTATGGACAGACAACTGAACATTCAGGTGGTAGCACCCTCTCTTCAGCTTTGGTTGCTCACAAAGTATTGCCAACGAGATGGCTGAGAACAACAGACACTTACTGTCTCACCACCCTGAGGTCCAGAAGTCCAGGATCAAGGGCTGAGTGTGGCTGGTTCCCTCTGGAGGCTCCGACAGGGAACCAATCCCTTGCCTTTCTCCCAGCTGCTGGTGGCTACCACATTCCTTGCAGTCCCCAGCCTGTAGAAGCGTGACTCCAGCCCCCGCCTCCCTCTTCACACGGCTGTCTTCCCTCTGTGTCTGTGTCTCAAACTTCCCCCTCCCTTCTTTTATGGGGCCCCAGTCATTGCGCTTAGGGCCCACCCTAAATCTAGGATGTTCTCACCCCGAGGTCCTTACCTTCATTACATCTGTAAGACTCCATTTCCAAATGAAGTCACATTCACAGGTACAGGGGTTACCACCTGGACCTATCATTTTGGGAAACAACATCCAACTCAAGACCGTAGCTAAAGGGATGTGTTAGCCCCAACGCCTGTCCAGAAGCTCACTTTCTGTCCTCAGAAAAGGGACAGTGAGCAGGACAGAAAAGCAAAGAACTGGGCCAGGACCCGGGTGCTGCTGAGTCCTCCCAGCCTCACTGCTTTCTCATTGTGTGACCTCTGGCTGATGACCAGTGGCTTGGTTTGCATGGTTCACGTAAGAACAGACACCAGGCAATTGGTTTGCCAAGAGATCAGAGAATCCAGGGAGGCGTCTGGCAGCTCACGTGTTCAGTGACTGCCACTGCTTCCCTGACGACGGTGAGGTTGACGGAAAGGATGATGGGGTCATCTCTAAACCATGCTGTTCATAAGCAGTGAGGTCTTCGATTCTATTTGTGACCTGAATTAGTCATTTATTCGTGAGCATTTGGGAATTAGACACTAATGGATTGAAATTTCATCGGAAGAACGGGTTCCATACTTCCTGTTTGTTACAAGGGGGCTGGAAGTTGTCCCACGGCCAATGGCGAGTGGAGAGGGGACGGGTTTCCTCCTCAGAAATGGGCGAGTCAGCAACAGTGACACTCAGGTCCGGGCTTCTTCATGCAGAAGTTAGCTCCCCACCCTGAGCGCCTCTCTCAGAAACCTCCCCTAGTTAACTGTCCCTACCTTCTTCCTCTACAGGGGTCGGGCTCAAAATATGTGAGAATGAACATTCAGAATGCATAAGGCCTGCCAGATAAAATGCAAGGCACCCAGTTAAATTTGAATTTCAGAAAAACAACTATTTTTCAGCCTAAGTATATCCTAAATGTTGCATGGACGTAAGTTTCCTGAAGAGTCATTGTTTATCTGAAATCCTAATTTGACTAGACATTCTGTGTTTTTATTTGCTAAACCTGGCAACCCTGGGATGGAGTTTGTCTAGAAACAACCTGTGCATCCTGGCCGAGGGCCGACCATGCTGGGATCTAAGAGAGAGTGGCAGGTTGCTTTGCCGAGGCTGGTGCCTCACCTCTCCTACCCTGCATGTGTCACTCCCTCATTAGAGATGGGCTCTGACACCTGTCCCTGTGAGGCGAGGGTAGGGGGGCTTGTGACCTGCTTATAACCAACAGCAAAAATGGCACGGTGTGACATCGGGGGCAATGCAGATGCCGTGTCGTGGCTGGGACACTGGCTTCTGGAGCCCTGAGCCACCATGTAGGAAATTCAAATATCCTGAGGCAGCCATACTGTTCAGGAAGCCTGGGTCCACGGACAGGCCACCTACAGGTGATCCGGCCGAGATCCAGGGAATTTCCAGCACCAACGGTCATCCACACGAGGAAAGAGGCCTTCAGATGACACCAGCCCCCTGCCACTGAGCCAACCCCATCTTTGTAGTCTTCCCAATGAGACAGCACGGGGCAGAGACAGGCTGTCCCTGACGTGGCCTGCAAGGATGTCTGGAAGCATAATGGAACAGCTTTTGCATACCCCCGAGCTCTGGCGTGGGGGGTGTCTGCTGCACAGCGGAACAAGTGGTCAACCAGGCCTTCAGTCACGTCCCGCTTTGCTCCAGCTCTAGTTACTTTTCTCCCGCCCCCACTTCGTTCTGGACAAGGCCATGGTGGGCAGAACCACGGGCCCCCAGAGATGCCCTGAAACCCAGAACCAGTGCCTTTGTCAGCTTGTGTGGAAGGAGGATTACAGAAGGACTGAGGACTGTTCAGCTGATACATAAATTCCGTGAGGCCACATGACACAAAAATCGATGTACAGAAACCTGTTGCATGTCTATACACTAATAATGAAACAGCAGAAGGAGAAATCAAGAAAACAATTCCATTTACAACTGCACCAAATATAATAAAACACCTAGGAATAAACTTTCCAAAGAGGTGAAAGACCTATACTCTGAAAACACTGAGGAAAGAAACTGAGGACGACACAAAGAAATGGGAAAATATCCCATGCTCATGGGTAAAATGTCTATACTACCCAAAGCAGTCTGCACATTTAGGGCAATCCCTGTCACATACCGCCAGAATTTTTCACAGAACTGGAACAGACAATTGTAAAACTTGTACAGAACCAAAAAACACCCTGGATAGCCAAAGTGTCCTTGAGAAAGTAAACCAAAGCTAGAGGCATTACAATTCTGGACTTCAAGATATAGTACAGCGCTGCAGTCATCAAAACAGTATGATACCAGCACAAAAATAGGCACAGAGATCAAAGGAACAGAACAGAAAACCCAGAGACAAACCCAGAATTATGCGGCTAATTAGTGCTGGGCACGGCAGGAAAGAATATCCAAAGGGAAAGGACAGCCTCTTCAACAAATGGTGCTGGGAACATGGACAGCGACACGCAAAAGAATGAAACTGGACCACTCTCTCCCACCATACACAAAAATCAGCTCAAAATGGATGAAAGACCTAAATGGGAGACCTGAAACCATAAAAATCCCAGGAGACACCACAAGCAGTAAACCTCCTTGACACGGACCGCAGCCACTCATCCCTAGACACGTCACCAGAGGCAAGGGAAACAAAAGCAAAAATGAACTACTGGGACCTCATCAAAATAAGAAGCTTCTGCACAGTGAAGGAAACAGTTATCAACAAAAAGGAAACCAACAGGACAAAAAGATATTTGCAAATGACACATCCGATAAAGGGTTAGTATCCAAAATGTTTCTGTATTTCTACACTCCAACACCCAAAAAACAACTAATACAATTAAAAATGGGCAGAAGTCATGAACACATATTTCTCCAAAGAAGACATCCAGATGGCCAACAGACACATGAAAAGACGTTCATCATTACTCGTCATCAGGGAAATGCAAATCAAAACCACAATGAGCTATCACATCACACCTGTCAGGATGGCTAAAATCAACAACAAAAGAAACAACAGGTGCTGGCGAGGATGTGGAGAAAAAAAAAAAAAAAAAAAAAAAACGTGTGCGTTACTGGTGGGAATGCAAACTGGTGCAGCTACGCTGGAAAACCCTATGGAGGTTCTTCATAAAGTTAAAAACAGAACTACCCTATGCTCCAGCAATCGCACTACTAAGTATTTATCTACAGGAGACAAAAGCACTAATTTAAAGTGCTACAATGCACATCTGTGTTTATATAGCGGCAGCATCTACAAGAGCCAAATTATAGAAACAGCCCAAGTGTCGCCTGATTGATGAATGGATAAGGAAGACGTGGGATATATATACACTGGAATACTATTCAGCCACAAAAAAAGGAATGAAATCTTGCCCTTTGCAACAACACGAAAGGAGCTAGAGAGTATTATGCTAAGTGAAGTAAGTTGATCCCAGAAAATCTAATAATGCCATATAATTTCACTCATAGGTGGAATTTAAGAAACAAAACAAACAAGGAGCTAAGAAAAAAAGAGACAGACAAGAATACCAGACTCTTAAGTATAGAGAACACTCTGATGGTCACCAGAGGGGGGGCAGTGAGAGGATGGGGATGAAGGAGGCCACTTGTCCTGACGAGCACCAGGTGATGCACGGAGGTGCCAAAGCACTGTACCCCACAGCTGAACCTAATTTAACGCTGTATGTTAACCAACGGGAATTAAAATAAAACTTCTCAGAAAGGTCATTAAGCTGATTGTGAGATGGGGAGATTTTCTGGGTACCTCACGAAATCCTAAGGATAAGGAGCCGAAGCGGAAAAGTAAGAACTCTAGAGATGGCAGCACAGGAGGGACTCTGACCAGTGCCATGGCCTTGAGGAAGGAGGAAGAGGCCACGAGCTGATGAGGCAGGCATCTCTTGAAGCTGGAAAGGGCCAGGAAACGGATTGCCCCTAGAGCCTCTGGAAGGAACCAGCCCTCCCCACACTTGACTCAGGGCTCGTGCCAGACTTCCCTCTTGAACAGTGAGATACTAAATTTGTGTTCGAAGTCACTGAGTTTGTGGAACTCCGTTATAGCAGCCATGGGAGATGAATAATGGTTCGATGCCTTAGATTTTCTGATGAACAATGAAACTTCTAACTCTAATGATGCCCGTAGGAGATGGGTCCTTCCCACCCCTCCTTCCCTGAGGCCTGGGCTCCGCCTACCCCCACCAGCCAGGATCCACCCTACCCCCAGCCTGTAGACATTTCTGGCCAAGTCTGTCCACCAGACATCGAGGCCTGCCCCCACACTCGCTCTCAGTTCTGCCTCCCCAAATCTTCCCGCCTTAGTGGGCAAGGGGTGGACCACCTGCTTGTGACACCAGTACCACTCACCTGTCACCGACACTTGCAGGCTACCTGCCTGGCACCTCCCACGGCTCGCTCCTGCTCCTCCACCCCTCCCAGTACCTTCCATGCCAACCACGTGAGTCTTCTGTATTTTCTCCCCAAGTTCCAAGAGCCCCTGTCCCAACCACTTCCCTCAGCTCTTCCTCTGACAAGTTGGGGGCAAAACGTTCCGTCTCATGAAGAGAAATTGTCTGAATCCTGATGGTTCTTTGAATGTGGCTTCGACTTCCATCCTGTTGCAAACTAGAGCCCACTCACAGAAAAATAAAGCAGAGCACCCAAGAACGTGCCAGAACAGCTTAGTTGGTCAAGAGACATCAGGGACCCAAACTGTACCAGGCACGCCCACCAGTAAGACACCTGTGAAAATCATTTACCCCAAAATGTGTACGTTGGACATATATGGGCTCCATTCTCTGTTTTCAAGTTTAAATGGGGGAGAAAAAGCTATTTCAGATGAATGGTCCATTTGCTGTGAACTTGCTCTTAATTCAGTCTATAAAAATGTAAAGGGATGAAATAATTTACAAATTCAGCTGCTTACACTCAGCAATAATTTACAGAAATGTACAGGATGAGGCCTCACAAGTGACTTGTTTCCCAATCTCCTTTCCATTTCCTCATGCCTGTGAAAATAGACATTAAAGGTTAGTTTCAAAAAAAAAAAAAACAAAAAACTGTAAATATATCATCCAGACTGAATATTACCAAAGACTCCTGTAAGGACTTGTCTTATATTAACATTTTAAGCACAGTTACTGGGGTTAATTAGTTTTTGGACCCTGAAAAATTGTAAGTGCCTCTGATGACTTACTTGCAACTGATAATTTTGTGTGAGAAACAGAAAAATAATAACAAACAGACAGTGAATAAATACACTCTTCATATTCCTTCTTATTAGTATAGAGAATATATTTCTGAAATTTAATTAAATATCAAGATGTCCAAAAGATCTATAATAAACCACTTTGCAAGACCTCTAAATGTCAAGGAAAAGCACATTTTACATGCAACATCCCTCCCCCCCACCCCCCGTAAATCTATGAAGATTCAAGACTTTTTTTTTTAAATCTGCAGAACCCACAAGTACATATTTTATCTCAGAAATGCTTTCCAAAGACTTGGGAGTAGCTTCTTGTTTGCAGTATGACAGAGTGGAAAGTATTTTAATTTGTCACACAGTGGTTTGGGCCATTAGTTTTAGAGATATGCCAGAGGCTTTATAATAATGCAAGAGCTGCGGACTTCAAGTTTAACGTGGCAGAGCTTGAGGAGAGGGCGATAAAGAATCTCTTTGGCCATTTTTCCGCCGTCCCCGTGCAGACACGCTAGGTCCCCGGCGATACTCAAAGCGTGCGGGAAAGAAGGTGGCACTCTGGGAGGAGAAAAATGTAAAACAGAACCAAAAATAAAGGCATTTGTCAGCCCCGATGGCTTTATCACCTTAATAAGTAATGATGTCTCTGTGCCGCGGTCCCCACGTGTGGCCACATCTCCCCGGTGGCAGCAAGAGGTGAGGGGCGACAGGAACGCGACACAGAAGGCCACTGAACCACACGGGGTGGGAGTTTCACCTTTTTGGTGGTCTCCTATCCCCTCTTCCTACACGCAGGACAAAGTCTCATTTCACTGCCAACACGTCTCATATGCTCGCCGATGTCCTTCACCACAAAAAGGGACATCCGGCCCGGAGTCCCTGGCAGGCCACCAACTCCGGGAAGCATTCTGCCATTTAGTCCACCTTGCCCTGTTCTCTTCAGAGCTCCTTCCCTTCAGGGCAAGTGCTGCTGATTTTCCAGGCAGTTGTGCTATAAGGCTGTGGCCCAGGACCAGGTGCAGTGATTCACCTGCTCATTAACATTTGAGAAGCACCTGTCTAAAGGAGGAGCCGGCACATTTTCCGCCAAGGGCCTGGGAGTCAACACTCAGCCTCTGCGGGCCATCTGGCTTCTTTCCCAGCTGCTCAGCTCTGTCCCTGTTGTCTGAAAACAGCCACGGACAGTACGTGCATGGCTGAGCTCCTACAAAAGTTTATTTCTAAGAACAGACAATGGGCCAGCTTTGTTCTGCAGGCTCTAGTTTGCTGACCTCTGGTCTGAAGTTGTCTCTACAAAATCAATGTATTTTGTTTTTGTTTTCGTTTTTGTTTTTTTACTGTGTATTTTGTAGAAGAAAATGTGAAGCAAATAGTATCCCAGGAATACTCTGCTGTCCAGTGGTGTGCTGCTAAATGTTTAACAACTGGTGGTCCAGACGTTAAAAAAGCCCCACTTGTAGCAACTACAGATTCCCTGGGGATAAATATTCCCACCATAGCCAATTTCCAGCTATGCACATATATCACTGAACACTAATCTATTAGGGCTCTCCAGACAAGCACACCGGTATTTATACATAAAATGTATTTATCCCATTATACCTTTACACTTATCGTATTATTTATCCTACTTAAGAGATTTAGGAGAAATTGGCTCATGTGGTTATGGAGGCTGAGAATCCCCACAACCTGCCACCTGCAAGCCGGTGACCCAGGCAAGCCCATGGGGTAGTTCCAATCTGAGCCTGAAGTTCCAAGAACCAGGAGATCCAAAGGTGTAACTTCCAGTCCAAGAGGAGAAGAGCCTAAGACTCCCCAGCTCAGTCAGGCAGAGAGAAAAGTCCACCCTCCACCTTTTTGGCCTACCCAGACCCTCCAAAAACTGTGCAATGCCCATCCAAATTGAGATGGCCACCTGCTACATTCAGTCTAAGGATCCACATGCTAATCTCTTCTGGAAACACTCTCCCAGACACACCTGGAAGTATGGCCAGTTATCCGGGCCCCTGAGGCCCAGTCAGGTGGATATAAATGCACCATCATGGCAGAATCGGGAAGGGACGTGCACAATCAGCTCTCTCGAGCAGTGCAAAAACTTTCAAGGTGCATCTACTGGGTGGGGTGGGGTATGTCCAACACATCTCGTCCACCTGGAGCCTCAGAATTGACCTCATTTGGAAACAGGGTCTTTGCAGATGTAACCAGGTGACAATGAGGTCATAGTGATCTGAGGAGGGGACTAATCCAAAGCCTGGTGTCCTTCTGAGAAGGGTAAAGTTTAGACACCAAGGCACAAAGGAGGAAGATGTGAGGAAGGTGAGGGTTGTCTGCCCAGTAAGTGGTAGCTGCATACTCATGAGGCAGGACTCAGGGGTGTGTGGATATGGCAGAGTCTGGAAAACTCAGTGCTAGGTCACACAGGCAGTCAGTGTCACGATGGGCATTTGAGCTCAGACGTGCCCCTTATGAGAGCCCACATCCTTAGCTCTTTGACTATGTGGCTTCTCAGAGGGGAATGCAAAGGTCTCCATTAGATTATTTTTTGTGAATTGAGATTTCTTGGCAATTTCCTTCAGCATGTCCTGAAATCACCGAGCAGGTGGAGGTCTCTTTCCTGACCCCTGGCAGCACATTTGCCTTGACCGGCCTTCTGTCTAGAATATTGCGGTTGCCATAATTACAAACGTACTGTGGCAGTCACAAGTGTGTCCTGTGTCATTTCTGCATGCGTGGCACAGAGCTCTTTCTCCCCCAGTGCCTGCCAAGTGCTGCGTAATCACCTGGCCACCATGACCCCCTTAGAGGACTCCTCTCTCTGGCCCATGAAAGTGTCCTGAGACCCTGCTTGTTTCCTGCAGAGAATTCTGCTCACCATACATGCTTGTCATCACCAGGGCTGTGAGAGTCACATTCTATTCATAATGACACAGAGGCCCCCAAACACAGGCTCTGGGATGGCCCCTGTGGCCACTCCGCCATGGATGTCACAGAGTCAGCAGCAACAGCAAGTGAGGCGATGGCCTGTTTCAGTTGAAAGTCCAGCTGGGTCCACGTTTTCTCCACATGTGATGAGAAGTAATTCCTCACATGCAGTGTTTTGAGTGGAGATGCTGTCAGAGTCTAGACTTGAAGAGTCACAAGAGGAAGGGGGTCCGATTCAGGCCAGTTTGTCGGGCCGGACAGCCCATGAATGTAGGAGCTTCCTGCCTGAGGGGCTGGGACGGGACCACAGATGAACAGGACAGAGGCAGGTTGGCCCTGGAGCCCCTCACTTCCGGGACCTCGGGGAGAGTCCCTGTCATGCATTTATGCTCACACGCTCTACAAAACCTGCAAGGGGAGACACTTCAACTTCAGTCGGTTCAGACCACGGTCTCGTGCTCCGACTCCCCTCCGTCACGTCTCCCTCACACCAGATGGTGTTAACGGGACTTGGCACGCCTGGGACACGCTTATTAGGGTTCAGTGGCAGCTTCGTACAAATTCACCTCCACGAAGAGCTCCATGATGCCAGCCAGCCCGGAGCAGCAAGGCCAAGCCTCCCACGTCCTCGCTTGTGGGGTCCAGGGCCAGATGCCGCTTCACGACACAGGCACCTAGAACCACGAGGTCACCGCAGAAGAGAAACAAGGCTTGGGACGTGTGGAGCCAGGAGCCAGGGGGCAGGAAATCCTGACCACAGGAAAGTCACTGTGAGGACAGGACCCAGTTCTCTTCAGCTGTCAGCAGCAACTAGTCAAAATGAGCATTGTCTCCTGCAAGGGGTAATGCGTAACGCATAGATATGAGCATCGGCACACCATTTATTTTTTTGATGGGCTGAAATGGAATTCATCAGAATTCTTGTGTCCATAGGGCAAAAACTTGTCTGATGTGACAGTGAGCATGTCCGTGAGTCGATCTGCATGTTGTGTGCAGTCCACTCTCCATAATCATACTAATAACAACACTTTTGGGCTGCCTGGGTGGCTCAGTCCATTGCATCTGATTCTTGGTTTCAGCTCAGGTCATGATGTCACAGTTCATGGGATCGGGCCCCCTGCTTGGAATTGTCTGTCTCCTGTCTCTCTGCCCCTCCCTCACTCATACTTACTCCCTTTCTCAAAACAAATAAATAAACTAAAAAACAAAACAAAACGCTTTCACCCAACCACACTACAAGGCACATGGAATTGGCGTTCTATTCTCTCTGTTAAAACAACACCACACAATCTTTGTCACATGAGGAGGCAAGAAGTGTGCAAGAGAAAAATGTAGGAGGAAAATCCATTACATAATCAGGCAACCAAGTAACTTATAAATTCAACAGTTTTCTAGAATTTCTGATTTTTTTAAACACATCAGCTTTTTAGAATTTAAATCAACCCCTTTCCTAACCCTTTTTGAAGGTCATTTTTTATTGTTTTTTAATGTTTATGGGGGGGGGGGCAAAGAGAGAGGGAAAGAGAGAGAATCCCAAGCATTCTCCGTGCTCTCAGTGCAGAGCCTGCTGTGGGCTCGATCCCATAAACGGTGAGATCGTGACCTGTGCCGAAACCAAGAGTCAGACTCTTAACTGACCGAGCCCCCCAGATGCCCACATATTGTTTTTTAACTTTAATTTTGAGCCCAGGGAATCTGTATCTCAAAGGACTGACTTGTGCATGCATTTGCTCAGTATGGAGCACTGGTTCCACAGCAGGTGCCATGAGGCACAGCAGCCAAAAAGAGCATCAGGCCTTCCTCTCTCGGAGAGCGTGTTCCCACAGAGGGCTCAGATAGTCAACGTGGAGACAGATAAATAAAGGACTGTGGGGGGGGGGGGAGCAAATTTTAAATATAGGACTGTGGGGGGGGGGAGCAAATTGAACTGGCCAGGGTGACCATCATGGAGCCCAGTGAGGGCGTGATGTTTAAGCAGAGACAAGAATGGGGAGGGACCAACAGGCATAGCTGGGGAAGAGCAGCCCAGGCAGTGGAGTCACACGTGCAAGTGTCCTGAGGTTACAGGGCGGGAGGGAGTTATCTTGTTCTGGGAAGAGGAAGAAGGCCAGCAGGGTTGCAAGGACGGCAGGGAGGGGTGGGTGCTGGGGAGAGACGGGCTACGTCTGCCATGTGTTAGCTCTCTGTGTGCACAGCCACCATCACATACACATGTGCCCTTGAGTGGGACTGATACAGACCCCCGTGTTCTCCCTCCGGCAAGTTTCCGAATTCGCCCTCAGCCCATTCTGGTCACATGCAAAAGCCTTCTCGACCAGGCACCCCAGAATTCATGTGCAAGCGTGGCTCTGAGTGACAAGCCTTGCCAACGTGGGCGGAGAGCCTTTCAATTCAGGATCTTTCATGTGACGCGTCGGCCTGCTGGGTCGACCTAAGGGCAGCCAGGCAGAGACACAGCACCATCTGGACACCTTCTCCAGATGCCAAAGCTGAATGGATCCTTTCACAACCTGGAGACCACGACCCTTCCCCGAACACCACCAGCCAATTGAAACCCCGATTTCCCTCCTCCAGAGACTTAACGCAGAACCAGTCCCTGGGTGCACGCTCAGGAGTCTGCATTCTGGTTCCTCTTTGGAAATGGTGACTCCAGCCCTGTGCTGCTCTCAGAGGGCTGTTCTTACCGGAAGGGAGGCGGTCTGGAGGGACCAAGAGAAGGTGATGTGCGCAAGATCCCTGTTTCCCAGTAGCCTGCAGTGGAGGCAGGCATACCGATGTGGCCGCCCAGGGAGCCTGACACATGGCACCTGTAGATTCCACTCCAGGTGCCAGGAGAGACTCTCCCCGTGACTGGGACACAAGCTGGGGAGGAGCCCTTTGGAGGACAGCTGGGTCCTTCCCTATGAGGTGGTTGTGAGTACAGTGGCTGCCACAAAAGTAAACATGCAGAGGACCACCCATCCCAGCTGCAGTGAGTGGCCACCTCTGTCCTCCGTGGGATGCCATAGGCACATCTGCTGATACGGCTCCAGGGTCCCTGGTCTTCATGGACTTGTCCCCACAGGCCTCAAACCCCCAGAAGGTGGGAGCCATGTGCTGTTTGGTTCTGCGTGGTTTCAAGCAGCCCCAGCACGTGACAGGAGCCCAGAACAGCTGAGGGAATGCAGCGAGTCAGGACCTGGCTCAAAGACACAGAGATGCTGTGGGTCAAAGGTAAAGCTGCAGCACCTATAAAACCTGGAGCATCTGCTGACCTGAGCTCACCTGACAGCTGTCTCCATGAGCACATAAACACACCTCTGGGCCACCGCTTCTGCCCTGTATCTCTGAGCACACACTAAGGCATCAACACAGATGTCGAATGACCACGCCGACCTCCAGTCTTATCTGGGCAGACGTCCATGAGAAATCCAACATTTGGAGAGAGAAACTGCGATCATCCAAGTGGGAAGCCCACCGGACAGAGAAGGCAACATGGGCAGGTGTGGGCAGGTGTGGCCCTACAAGACACTGTCCCACGGCACTGGGGTTGGCTGCTACCCGCAAGTGTCCACATGCAGCCAGAGTGCCCTCCACCTCTCTGTGTGGTGTCCTGCCTTTTGTCGGGGTGGCCATTACATCACAACTGACCAGGAACAAAGCGTGGATATTCCCATTAGCAAAGCCGCTTCCTGGTCTGTGGGTTGGGATAGACTTTGCGGATAGAAAAGCGGAATATCGTATTTGAGGATCAGTGTGTTTTCTACAGAGGAGGCACAGGCACAGGCGAGACCCCCAGTGCCAGCCCCACGCCTGCCAGATGGGCCTTCTTCCAGTCCCTGCATCTTTTACTGGGTTCCCAACCCTGGGCCTAGCACTGTGCTTGGCAATGAGGGGCCTGCAGGCCTCTTTCAGCGTGGTGGTTAGTTCTGGTGAGGACAACCAACCAGAGTGACCAGCCAGAGCAGGCGTGTGAAGTGGCCACACTCGTGATCAGTGCCACACGGGATGGCACATAGGATGCCACATGGGATGCCACACAGGACAGAGTAACAGAATCAAAGGGAAGGCCAAATTAGGGGTGGGGTGGGGGCAGGAGGGCCTCTCAGGGGAGATAAAACCAAGCTGAGACCAGAGAGAAGGTGCAGCTGGGCGAATAGAATAGGACCTTCTATAAGCAGGCGCAGCATGACCAAAGGCCCCGTGGTGTGTGTGTTGCGGGGATACACCTGGTCTGCAAGGGACCTGGAGGGCAGCCATTGTGGCCGCAGCATGGGGTGGGGGATGATCTAAGGCCGGACACCACAGTGGGGGGGTCATTGTGACCAAGGGCCTATGGGCAGGACACGGAGATACCATTTGGCGAGGGCCCAGCTTTGACAGGAGTCCTGGGGAGTAAAAGGGGAAGGCACGTGAGATGCTTTTCACGCTGTCCGCAAAACTCACGTTTGCAAGGGTCCTGCGGATTGTGTATCCGAGCCTGGCTGGCTGTGTGCTGTGTTGGCCATGGCCTCCTCAGCGGTCCTCAGGCAGGGCTCTGTTTTTCCTGAGCTGCTGCCCATCAGCATGAACTCCCCTCTCCGGCTTGCTCCACCTCATCTGTTCCCACTTTCCCCAAGTCACCGGAGCTGGGGCTGGAAACGGAGGACAGGAGAGAGAACCCCCTGGTGTGGAAGAAAGTTCCAGAACTGCCTGTGGATTAGTTTCCCCTTTCCAGGTTTTGTACCTTAGAAATTCGTCATTCCCTTCTTCCCCTTTCGGGTGACAGACAGTTCTCTCATGTGCTGCTGAGAAGATAATTCGGAATTCTGTGTATTCTAATGCGGTTCAAAATGTCTGTGTCTAGCATTTGAAAATAGCTCTGGGCGTTAAATGGTGGCAGCCAGAAAGCTTCCGGAACCGGTGTCTCATCCTCTCCTGGTCTGCCAGCCGCTGCATCAGTCTGTCTGTCTGCATCTGCATGAACAGCAGGCTCCTTCTGCAGCAGCTTGTGGGGCGGGGCCCTTGGGGTGGTTTGGGATGCAGCGGGCGGGTGCACGGGGGCTCTCACTGGGTCACATGCACGCTGCATGCCCGTGTGCTAAGCACCACGCTGGGCACCAAGTTCACAGCAGGGAAGCGGCCTGGCCAGGCCCTGTGCTCTAGAAGCTCAGTCTGACGGGAACACGCTTTAGGGAAGGTCGCTCACAGTCCCCCTGGTGAGGGGCTCCTGTCCCAGCCTCACTCAGGGAAGCCGCGAAAGATCTGGACTGAAGTGGCTCAAAGACCAGTGTGAGTGAACAGCAACAAGGGAGGGGAGGCAGGGAGGTGGAGAGGCCGCTGGTACGAAGTCTGAGGTCGGAAATCCCGGGGTCCAGAGTGATGCAGCATCCGTGGGCGAGCACCTGGGGCAGATGTGTGGAGGAGGGCAGCAAGCCAGCGGTGGGATCTCAGAAACATGAAGGCCCGGTCGGGTGGACAAAGCTGGGGTACGGAGGGGAGACCCGGGGAGCACCAGTCACAAGATCAATGTCCACACCCGCCTCCTCGGTACACCTTGGACAGGTGGGCAGGTGAGCAGCTGGACAGATGAGTCTGAAGTCCTGTACCAAACACAAGGCTCAGAATGCTATGGCCCAGCCCCCCACTGCAGCTTCTTGTAATTGGTATTTCCGCTTCCTCTGTGACTTCCAGCCATTAGGACTGGCTTCTGGTCAGTTGAATTCTAAACTCCCGCCTGCCCCAGGACCTTTGCTCATGTCTTTCCCTCTGCCCAAAACAATGGTTCTTTCTCTCCCTCTGAGCAGTCATCACTGCCTCCAGGAAGGCTTCCCTGCCCTCTCCCTCTCAAGACTAACTCAAATCCTCCTATCATTCACTCTTGAAGCCTTCAAACTTTACGTGACATTATATTCGTAAAACCCGTTACCTGCCTTCTCTATTAAATTCCATCTCTCTGAAGAGAGACAAGTGTCACATCTAGTTTTGCTCAACGTGCAATCTACAGCACAGGAGTGAAATCAGCAGTATTTAGCAGGCAAATGTGTCGACCAGTGATGCTCTGACAAACCAGCCCATGGGGGAGAGTGAGGTACCCACCCTGTAGTGGGTGTGTTTCCTCTGGACCCTGGTGGGTGGAGGGGAGAGGCAAAACTGCCTTCAATCACCAGAAAAAGTCACCACAGCCCCCTTCTCTGGGATCCAGGCCTCCGCTGATCTCTTCCCATCCCCTGGACTAGGACCATTTCACTGAATTTGGAAAAACTAAGTCACACAGTTTGGCATTTTCTCCGTAAACCAAGAGGAGATGAAAAAATTGGACTGAACATGTCTTGTAAACAGCTTTCAGTGTGAAAACCCAACATCAAAATGCAGAGACTACTGGCTCCCTCCAGCTCCTCGGACACGGGCTTCCTCTTCACATTTGGGGAACATTTCCACCGGTGCCAGGGGCTGGGACACTCGAACCACAGCCCCCGCAGAGCACGTCTGTCCCTCCATGGCTGACGTCTTTATTCCACCCGTTCTTGCCCAACCGCCCAAGGGGAAGCCCCAAGAAGGGGCTCTTCAGCCAGTGTCCACCCCTGCTCCAAAGGGAACTTCCAGGATTTGGACTGAACATCAGGAACCAGACTACCTGGTCCGGGTCTGCTGTAAGCCTGGAGTCACCTGTGTCTCCAAAGTTCAAGCCAAAGGAGTTTCGCTGCACTGCCAAGGCCTGCCAAGCGTTTGTACAGGAGCCCGGCCCGGTGTGCGAAACTGCCTGGTGTGTGTCTGGGCATCGCGATGTGCCGGTGACAGGAAGAGCCATGGAAATACCCAGAACGAGGAACAGTTGAATGCAGGATGCTCCAGCCAGGGACTGCCTGGCCACTTCTGAGAATCATGCCCCCAGAGGGCAAAAAGGGGAGGCACAGGGGCTTAGAGACACGGCCCAGCCCCCTGGCCCACTCTCCGCCCTCCCGCCCTCCACTCAGCTCAGGAGGGCCTCCACCAGGCTTGGCTGCACCAGGAGCTCACGGGGCAAGAGTGGACACCAATGGGTCTAATCCAGAATGCCCTCGATGGCCGAGACGCATTCATTCCCCAAAAGAAACTGGGGGTGCCACTGTCCAGACTGTCCAGAGAAGAGGGCTCAGTGCGGAAAGGGTAAGAAACAAATATCCCCCATGAAAATCAAGTCAAAGTTCTCTCACAACACGGGTTTCCCAGCAATTCTCAATAGGATCTTGACACAGGGCTATAAAATAATATTTTACACCTTCCGTATTTCTCCTATTTCAGATCTAATTGATGTTTCAGAAAAGACAAGGCTCTTTTAAGGGGTGGTGTCGGACAGGCGCTTTCCCAGGAGAAACAGGAGAAACTAAACCAGGATCTAGGCACAGGGACACATCCCTGGGAAGGACGGGACCTCAGATGCTGCACAGACAGCAGTCACACTTGGCAGCATAAAAAATGAGAAATTTTACATAGCAAATGCCTTTGCAAACACATCAACAGGTAAATGAAAGCCTTGTGGGTTTTATTTTGTTTTAATTTTTTAATACTTATTTATTTATTTTTGAGAGAGAGAGACAGAGTGTGAGCAAGGGAGGGGCAGAGAGAGGTGGAGACACAGAATGTGAAGCAGGCTCCAGGCTCTGAGCTGTCAGCACAGAGCACAACGCAGGGCTCAAACCCACCAGCTGTGTGATCACGCATGGCCTGAGCCTCCCAGGTGCCCCTAAATGAAGTCTTTGTAAAAAAATAAATACAGATCTTCCTGGACTCACGATGGGGTTGTATCCCTATCAACCCATCCTTCGTTGAAAACATCATTAAGTCTAAAATGCATGCATACGCCTGACCTCCCACACCTCAGAGCTCAGTCCAGCCTGCCTTCCATATGCAAGAACAGTCGTGTGAGCCCACGGCTGGGCAGGACCATTCATCCTAAATCCTATTGGATCAAGGAGTGCTGACTGCCTCGTGGAATGTACCAAATACTGTCCTGAAGTGGGAGCCAGAGGGGCGCCTGGGTGCAGAGTGGCCACCAGCGTATGGGTTGGTGACACTTGTGGTCATGTGGCTAACGGGAGCCCGCGCTCCCCCACATCATAGGAGATGATCGGACCACACATCACTAACCCAGGAAGAGGTCCAAACCCACAATCCCAAAGATGCTTTCCACTGAGTGCATGTTGCCTTCACGCCACGGAAAAGATGAAAAACGGTTAGGTCAAACCATCGGCAGTCTGGAGCCATCCGCATTTGCAGCAGATAAGAAGCAATGGGTGAACAGCTCCAACACGCACAGACCTCTGACAGAAAGGACAAGAAGAAACAACCCAGCCATTCGTCAATGAACAAAAGGATGTGCACAGTCAGTAAACCTCAAGAGCATCGCCAACCGACCGGCAAACGTGAAAACAATTCTCAAACTCACTCGTCTTCAGGAAACGCTCATTAAAGCCACAGGAGTCATCACTGTACCCTCATCACACCGGCAATGATTTAGTGGAGTAGTCGATGGAGACCCAGGCAGAAAGATCACCAAGGTCTCCGCGGAGCTGGGGGAAGGTGCGCCCCGGTCCCTGCAAGACCCCTGCGACTATTGGCTCCACAAGATGAATGTGACAGTGGAAGCTGCCCTTCCCACCACCCCGCCAGCAACGCGGATCATTCATATCTTAACCTGTCATTCGGGAGAGCCTTCTTCGGCATATTTTGGGCACTCGCGCAAACCTGTCGAATGACACACATGGCATGTCACAGGCTACAAGCTGCTCGGTGACACCGAGGAAGGTTCCAGAAGAAAGTCATCCCCGCTCACCGCTGATGCCACCACGCTCCCCATCTTGTAGGCAGTCGCGCAGGAGCACTGGATGGTTGCTCAGGGCCTCCCCCCGACTTAAGGAACCTGGGAGTCTAGCCAAAGACGGGCCCCCCAAGGTCCTCCCAGGAACTCTCACCTCCTCGCCACCTCTGCCAGCAGGACACAAGGAGATGAAAGATGTGTCGTCGTCGAGGCACCTGGAGGTCTCAGTTGGTTGAGCGTCCGCCTCTTGGCTTCGGCTCCGGTCATGATCCCAGGGTCGTGTGATCCAGCCCCGTTATCGGGCTCCATGAGCCTGCTTAAGATTCTCGCCTTCTGTCTGCCCTCTTCCCCACTCGAGCTCTCTAAACATAAAAAGTGAAATTAAAAATTTTTTAAAAAGATGATGTGTAGCAGGCTCTCTTTCTCTCCACTGGCTGTTCCTCATCCACTTGGAATACGGTGATTTCAATCCCCGAGCTTCTAACCCTCCTTTGTCCTCACAACCTTCGGCTTCTCCTCACCTTTAAATTTCTCAAAGACACAGCACCAGCTTACTGTCTGACTTCTTTCTGTTCACGCGTCCACCACTCTTTGTGCCCCAGCTTCCTCTCTCTGTAAACTCAGCGAGGCTCCCGGGACGACTGCCAGCAGGTCCTTGTGGGCCTCAGCCAATGCTATCCCTGGTTGGTTTCTTTGACCTTCAAAGCATCTGATCTAATAGGAAGGGTTTTTTATCACACATCACACCTGGAGCTTGGTGGGTGCCAGACCCGTGTCTGTGGGCCAGATGAGCAACTGAAGAGAGCAGTAAGTATGTGGATGGGAAGGAGTCGGGAAGTCCCCCAAGAAGGCCCTAGCTGTACTTCCTTGATTTAAGGCAGAACAGAGGGGAATGTGTGGCGTCTCTCTTTTTTAAAATTGACGTTAAAAAAATATCTTCACAATCCTTCCCATGGTTCCCCCAAAAGGGGGAAATGGGGAGAACTGTGAGCTCAGCTTTACAGAAAGTACAAGTGTCCCTGTTACACCCCACTGCAGATTTCACAACTAGGCTTGAGCACATTTGCTCTGGCTACCATTTACTGGAAGAAAAGCTGCTCCAGGAGAAGCCAGAAAGACCGAGTGGATGGTGAGGTCCCTGCGGCCCAACTGGACCCATGCATGCCTTCCCCTCCAGACACCATAAGCTGGCCGTGTGATCTAACCTGCACAAGACGTCCATGCGGCACGTGGCCACCTCTCAACCATGCAAGAAACATGTGTCCTGGACTCACAAGGTGCCCGGCACTGGGAACCAGACAATGAGCTCTCCCGTCCAGACCCCAATGGGCAGAACCACACGACGGACGAAAGAATGAAGTACAACATAAGATTGGATGGTGGCAGCAGCCAGAAGAAGGAGTCAGCAGGGAAGGTGATGGGCTGGGCATATGCAATGGTAGACCAGGTGCCCAGACCTGGCAGGGCAAAGGAAGAGGGCAGAGGGGAGGCCCCAGCCCCTGTGGTGACAGGCCTGAGCTCTTGGCTTGCTCCCTCAGGTTCAGAGATGTTGTACCTGGTGTGCCGGTGGCACCTGGGCTTTGGGCCACACCTGTGTAATCACCCCCTCTACTCCCGCATCACGCTGTCTTGATGACCGGGGCATCTCTGTGCAGCTCTCCAGTGTCCATGGGAACTGTTGCCTCGCCTAAAGCTCAGGCAGTGCCTGGGACCTGTCAACCTGCCAGGTGCTTGCCAACTCCTTCCTCTGGGTGACCGACCCTGCCACTCTGTGTTCACAGGGGGCAGACCGACCACAAGGTATCGTGACACAGACCATTGGACTCTGGTCTCTATTGCTTCCAGAACCTTCTCAGACAAGAGAGTCAGGCCCCCTGGGCCATGTACATGTAGACACTTTACTCCCCATGGCTCAGTTCTGCACACGGGGCTCACCTCAAAAGGCACCCCTCATGGAAGCCCTCCCTACTTATTATTTTCCGTGGGACCCTCTCACTCCATCACTCTCCGGCTCTGTTAACCTTTGGCCATATCTGTCCTTGCAGGTACACAGGCTGTCTTGGTTTTGCACATGTCAGCTACTGGAACACCATGCGGGGTGGGGAAGGGCAAATTGCTTGTTCACGTCTGGGTCTTCAGTGTCCAGACCATGCCTGGCAGTGAGTGGGTGCTGCTTAGTGCCTAAGGAAGGAGAAAGGGGGACACGTTATTTGTTATTCCCAATCCCTGGCTCCTCCCACTGCCCGCTCCACCCCTGCCCTGCTTCCCTTCTAGAAGGTGCAGCTGGAGTAAGAATCCCTCACATTTTTTTTTTTTTTTTTTTTTTTTTTTTTTTTTTTAGAATCCCTCACATTTATACACTTCTGTTTTCAATCTATGATGTCGACACCCAGAAAACAGGAGGTGCTCAGTGGGCATTGGTAGGATGAGTGAAGGAGTGAATGAGTGAATGAGTGAACGAATGCACAAAGTTTAATCAGAGCTCGCAGATTCCAGCCAAGGGAGTCAAGGGGCCTTCCCAGGAGAGCGGAGTTGAGCTCTTTCCTGAGGGAAGACGGAAATTGGCCTGGGAGCTGTGCCCAGGTGTGCCTGCATGTGCCCTGCACTGGTGGGTCGGAGACCCTCTTCCTGTGTCCTCCCTCTGCCTTGAATAGCTCAGCCTTCCCCTGTGCTGGAAGCCCAGCCCTGCCCTGGCTGTGCCTCTAGGCCCGACCCCTGTCCCTCCTTTCCTGCTCTCTGAAGTGGACGCCCCCTGGGTCTTCCCTCTCCTCTCCACCTGCTCCCTCCTGAACTGCTTAGAGCATTTCTCCCGCAGAGACATTGTTCTCCTTTGGAGCGTGAACCCTGTGGAGTAAAGGTGGGCAGGAGAGCTGAAGATCAAGAATGTCTGTGAAGAATGAGGGTGACTTTTGAAGACACTGAGGCCGTGGAGATTGAGGCGGCAGAAGGATGCTGCCTACGTCCATTTAGGAAGGCAGAAATGGGTCCCCTGAGCCCAGGGAAAGAGGCCACCATCCCCATTTCTGAGAGGCAGTGTCTATTGTTAGTGTGCTTGGGTCAGGTGCCTGCATCAGGCCCTGTGATGGGGAGGAGGAAGAAGAATGTGTGTATAAATAGGTAGGTGCGTGAGCATGTGTGCACAGACACCCACAGACACACACGGCATAATTGTATGCGTCAAGCTAGTGCTTTAAAGCCGTAGATCTTGCCTACTATTGCTTCAAATGTAAAGGTATCTGCACAGTTAGATGCAGAAATTCTACTTCTAGTTATGTGTCCTAAAGGGATACTTACGTATGTATGCGAAGATGGGCAGTCAACGATGTTTATCGTAGCACGGTTGTAATAGCCACCACCATGCCCCCTGATGCACAGGAGACTGGGCAAGTCCAGGTCAAATGAGATGAATAAGTACAAATAAGTAAGCTGTCAGTGATGAGGCAAGAGCATTGACGCCAATACAGGAATATCACCAAGCCCCATCACTTTGTGAAAGAAAACAAGGGACGTTTGCATGTTTGAAAAGCTGCTGGGGGTACGCATCCTTTTGTTTAAATTTCCACTACTTTAAAAAAAATTGTTATTATTTACTTATTTCTGTGAGAGAGACAGAGACAGAGTGCGAGTGGGAGAGGGGCAGAGAGGGAGGGAGACACGGAATCCGAGGCAGGCTCCAGGCTCTGAGCTGTCAGCACAGAGCCTGAAGCGGGGCTCAAACCCACAAACCGTGAGATCGTGGCCTGAGCCAAAGTCAGATGCTTAGCTGACTAAGCCAGCCAGCCCCTCCAAATTTTCACTACTTTCTTGTAATAGCGTAAGAATGTCCAGTTTTCTTAGGTAATTTAAAGTCACCTCTCCGATGGCAGAGATCGAGGGGATGGTTGGGGCTGATGTGAAGCCATGTGCACGCTCAGTGAGGAGATTCCCCAGAAGCTCTTTCTGTTGGTATTTTTTACAAGGAGGAGCTATGCAGGCTTTGGAAGCAAAATGGAGTAGATTCTTGCCTGTCTTCATATTTGAAGGAAAAGGCTCTCCTTTATGAGGCTTCCCTCTGGGACACAGCCTGTCCTTTGGGTTTGAAAATCATTCAGCCTCCACAAGTTAGAGGCTCGTTCAGACAAAACTACCACATGCCTCGTGTTCCAAATCTCCTTCTGTCTGCTGGTTGTCCAGTGTACATCTTTGAGCACTTACTAAGAATCGAGAACTAGGCTAGGAATAGAATATGAGCAAAATTAAACATGTCTTTGCCTGCAAAGACGCTGCAAATACGTGTTCATAGCACATGCAAAAAGCGTGCTATGGGAATGAGTCACGGAAGCCCTGAAGGGAGCCACCTGCACGGTTGTGTGGTCTGTGTACTGACCAAGGGCTTTCTCAAGAGAGTATAATGAGAGGGGATTGAAATCTAGCCCACACTTTGCTGACCAAAACCTGTGCCCTAATGTAGGGCTGTATGCACCTGCTGGGGGCACCACCATCCCTCCCCAAGCCATAAGTCCCCAGGGCTATGTTTGGCCAGAGGCAGCATCCTTCCTAATCGTCTACCCAGAAGGGGAGTCGCATATTAATGCTTCCACTATTATCTGTAGGCTAGATGTGTCTGTGGATATGGCCTCGTCGGGGATATCAGGGAGGGCTTCCTGGAGGAAGTGACACATGCTCTCTGGATGAGGAATGAGAAGAGCTCTCCAGCCAAGAACCAGTGGAGGCCGAGGGTGGGAAAGGTCACGGTCCATGTGGGTGATGGTGATGGGAGGGGCATAGTGGCAGACGCTGCCTGAGCATCCCTGCTTCTCTTGTCTTTCGCACACTTGTGTGAGCATTCCGCATGACAGATGACTGGACACCGAGCTGCTGACTAAGAGCCCGCACTTTCTCTGAACGCAGCAGAAGTACACAGGACTTACCAGGAGCCTCACTGGGCCCCTGTGGAACAGCTCATCCTGACCCCTGCTGGCCAGAGCCAAACCAAATTTCCCCGCTGGCCTGAAACCTCATCGTCTTGTTCTTCCAGGGCATTCTAGTGAACAATTTATTTTATCTATTTTTAATTTTTTTTAATGCTTATGTATTTTTGAGAGAGAGAAATGGACAGAGAGGGAGAGAGAGAGAGAGAGAGAGAGAGAGAGAGAGAGAGAGAGAGGAAGTGGGGGAGGGGCAGAGAGAGAAGGAGACACAGAATCCGAAGCAGGCTCCAGGCTCCGAGCTGTTGGCACAGAGCTGGACGCAAGGCTCACACCCAGGAACCTGGAGATCATGACCTGAGTCAAAGTCGGATGCCTGACGGACTGTGCCATCCGGGTGACCCTCAAAAACGTTTTTTTTTTAAAGCACCCTCTGAGGGGCGCCTGGGTGGCTCCGAAGGTTGAGCGTCCGGCTTCAACTCAGGTCATGATCTCGCAGTCAGTGAGTTCGAGGCCCGCGTGGGGCTCTGTGCTGACAGCTCAGAGCCTGGAGCCTGTTTCGGATTCTGTGTCTCCCTCTCTCTGACCTTCCCGTTCAGGCTCTGTCTCTCCCTGTGTCAAAAGTAAATAAAACGTTAATAAATAAATAAATAAATAAATAAATAAATAAATGCACCCTCTGAGCATGGCTTGTGGGCGCCTCTGGAAGTAAAAGAGAGGAACCCCCTTTGACCGTCAGTTAAGTAGCTACAAGGAGGCGTCAGAAGGTCTCACTATGGACAGGTGCAGATGGCAGTGTGGGGAGAGCTGGAGGCGCCTGAGCATTCTACAAAGTCAACCCCATCGGTGGGCGGAGACTTACTGTCTGGCTACAGGGCACATCAGAGGCACGAAGCCCGTGACTTGCCCAAGGTCCCAGAACTCTGCAGAAGTGCCTCCAGGGAGTTTGGGGGAGGACGGGTGTTCCTGGCTGTTTCTGCTCAATCACAGACACTCTTAATTTAGCTCCCTCCACGATGGGGTCCCCTGGGCATGATGTTTTCAAGTCTCACTGCACAAACAACTTTGTAAACTGATGGAATCCTCCTCCCTTATTTTATGCAGAAGAGTAACCGAGGGAACAGGGAAACGGAGGTTGTCAGTATCACAGGTGATTAGTGGCAGAGCCGGGGCCGGGACCCACAACTGTTTAGAAGATGGAAGTTGTACACTTGAGTTCTGAACCCTGGCTGCACATGAGAATTACCTTGGAAATGTTTTAAAAATTGCCATGTCTGGGCCCACTCTGCTCAATTGCATCAGAATCTTTAAGGGTGACACGCACATTCGGTATCTTCGAAAGCTTCCCAGGATATTCAAATGCACAGCTCTGACAACACTGCTGGGTAGAAACCTTCAATGGGAGGAATCACAGGTCCTCTGCATGGAAAAGTAGCACTGCTGTCCTGCTGGACTATTCAGACATTCTGTTTCTACTTGTGACAGATTTGGTAGGTTGTGTTTTCTTTTTCATCTAAGCTGTCAAATTTATTGGCATAAAACCATTTAAACATTTCCTTGTCCATTTATCTATCTATCTATCTATCTATCTATCTATCTATCTATTCATTCATTCATTTATTTTATTGACGTGTTTTATTTTTTATTTTTATTTTTTTAATTTACATCCAAATTAGTTAGCATATAGTGCAACAATGATTTCAGGAATAGATTCCTTAGCACCCCTTACCTATTTAGCCCATCCCCCTTCCCACTGCCCCTCCAGTAACCCTCAGTTTGTTCTCCATATTTATGAATCTCTTCAGTTCTGTCCCCCTCCCTGTTTTTATATTATTTATGTTTCCCTTCCCTTATGTTCATCTCTTTTGTCTCTTAAAGTCCTCATATGATTGAAGTCATATGATTTTTGTCTTTCTCTGACTAATTTCACTTAGCATAATATCCTCCAGTTCCATCCATGTAGTTGCAGATGGCAAGATTTCACTCTTTTTGACTGTCAAGTAATGCTCCATTGTGTGTGTGTGTGTGTGTGTATATATATATATATATATGTATATATCACATATATATATATATATATATAAAACACTACTTCTTTATCCATTCATCCAATATTTGGATGTCAAGTAATGCTCCATTGTGTGTGTGTGTGTGTGTGTGTGTGTATATATATATATATATATGTATATATCACTACTTCTTTATCCATTCATCCAATATTTGGACTCTTTCCTTGTCCTTTCAATGTCTGTAGGGTCTGTAAGGATGTACATATTTTTATTCCTTATGTCAATAACTTATATTATCTTTCTCTCTCTCTTTTTAAAATTAACACAGTATTGGGCACTTGGGTGGGTGAGTCAGTGAGCATCCGAGTCTTGATTTTGGCTTGGGTCATGATCCCAGGGTCGTGGGATCAAGACACGTAGTGAGCTCCACACTGAGCCTGGAGCCTGCTTAAGGTTTTCTTTCTCTCTCCTCTCCCCCCTCCTGTACTCATGCTCTGTTTCTCTCTCTAAAATTAAAAACTAAATAAATAAAAGTTAAATTAAAATAAATTAATACAGTATTATTAGGGGGGTCTAGCAATTTTATTACTCTTTCCAAAGAAAAACTTTTCAATTTGTTAAAATTCTTTCTGCTTTTGTCTATTTCCTATTTTACTAATTATTGCTGTCCTACTTATAATTTCCTCAGGTAAGTCAATTGATTTCCTTAGTTACTCCCCATTGGTCCCCTCCCACCAACATTTGGCAACCACTAATCAATCTACTTTCTGTTTCCGTGGATTTTCTTAATCTGGACATTTCATATGATAGTCATACAAACTGTGGCCTTTTCTTTTACATAATTTTTTCAGGGTCCATCCATGTTGTTGTAGCCCTGCATTCCTTCATTAGCCCTTCAGTTCTTTTTATGTTTCACTGTATGGAAATCACACTTTATCTTCTGATATGTTGATGGATATCTCAGATTGTTTCCACTTTTTGGCGATCATGAGTAATGCTTCTAGGAAAATTTGTGTACAAGTTTTTGTGTGGAAATATGTTTTCCATTTTCTTAGACATACTTTGGAGTGCAATTAATTGCTTGTGTCATTAGGAACTCTATGTGTAACATTTTGAGAAAAATGTCAAAAGTTTTCCAAAATGGCAGCGGTTCCATTTTACAATCACATAGCAAAGTCTGATCGTTCCAATTTTGCCATATCCTTGCCCAAGCTTGTGATGTTGTCTTCTTCCTTTTAGCCATCCTAGTGGGTGTAGAGTGTTATATCATTCAAAATACTCTGTTTCACTTGTGATTTATTCCTTGATCTCTGGCTTGTTTCAAAGTGTGTTCTCCAATTTATAAGATTTTAGAGTTTTTATCAGGTTATTGATTGACATTAATTTCTGTTTTAAATATAATTTATTGTCAATTAGGCTAGCATACAGTGTATATACAGTGTGCTCTTGGCTTCGGGAGTAGATTCCCATGATTCGTTGCTTACGTAGAACACCCAGTGCTCATCCCAACAAGTGCCCTCCTCAATGCCCATCACCCATTTCTCCCTTTCTCCCCCACTCCTCAGCAACCCTCAGTTTGTTCTCTCTATTTAAGAGTCTCTTATGGTTTGCCTCCCTCTGTTTGAAATTATTTTTCCCCTTCCCTCCCCCATGGTTTTCTGTTAAGTTTCTCAAGTTCCACACATGAGTGAAAACATATGCTGCTTTCTGTGACTGACTTATTTCACTCAGCATCATACCCTCCAGTTCCATCCACGTGGCTGCAAATGGCAGGATTTCATTCTTTCTCATTGCCAAGTCGTATTCCTTTGTGTACATAAACCACATCTTTATCCATGATTAACATTAATTTCTCACCTAATTCCAGTGTGGTTAGAGAACGTACACTATATGCTTTAATTCTTTTGAAATGTATATATTTAAAAATTATATAAATGGAATAATTCACTATATAGCATTTTGAAATTAGATTCTTTTACTTAATGATATGCATTTGAATTCTTCCTGTGTTGCACGTGTCAATAGTTTCCTATTGCTGAGTAGTTTTTCATTGTGTACATAAACCACAATTTATTCATCTATTTGGGTTGCTTAACAGTTTTGACTCTAAGGAATAAAGCATTTATGTAGAACTCTTTATGTGGACACACAGTTTCATTTTTGTTAAAAACCTAGAAATGGAATTGTTGGGTCATTGATTGAATGCATGTTTATACTAAATTCACAAGGAATTTTCTAACATAGCTGACATGCTTTCCATTCCACTGGCAACATTTAAGAATTTCATGTATTCCAACACTCTACAAAATTCGAAATTCTCAGTCTTTCTGTTTGGTGCTATTATGTTAGTTGTGCACTGGTATCTCGTTGTGGTTTTAATTTTCACTATCTCTAGTGATCAATACTGTTGAATGTTCTTTTACCTGTGTCTTTAACCATATACATGTTCTTTGGTGAATTACCTGTTTGTGTCCTTTATTGCTTGTTTAATCTTGTTATTATTGAATTGTAAGTATTCTTTACATATTCTGGAAACAAATAATTTGTCAGGTAAAAGTTTTGGAAATCCTTCCTCCTACTCTGTGGCTTGGCTTACATTTTATTTTCCTAATAGTGGTCTTATGAAAGCAATGTTCTTAATTCTGATAAAGCCCAATATATCTTTTTAAATTAAAAATTGTATTTGAGATACTTGTACATTTGAGATTGTAAGAAATAACCCAGTTGTCAGAAATAATACAGAGAAGTCCCGTGTACCCTTTACTGAGTTTCCACCAAAGGCAACACTTTGCAAAAATATACTTCAATATAACCACCAAGATATTGACATTGGTATAACCAAGGTACAGAACATTTACATCCACAGGGATCCCTCATGTTGCCCTGATGTAGCTACAGGCACTTTTCTTTTTCTACCTCTGCCTGCTTAACTTAACTCCGGAAATGTGTTCTCTATTTCTATAATTTTGTTATTTTGAGACTGTTATATAAATGGAATCATACAGTATGTAACTATTTTGAGATGAGCTTTATTGCACTCAGAGTAAATCCCTTGAGATTAATCCCAAGGAGTTGCTAGTATTCCTTTTTTTATTTCCAGTATTATTCCATGGTATGGATATACCACAGTTAGTTTAACAATTAACCCACTGAAGGATATTTAGGTAAATTCCCATTTTTCACTGTTGCCAATAAAGCTATGAATTGTGTCTATAAGTATCTACATGAACATAAGTTTAGAATTATTTCCCGGGAGTATTGTTGCTCGATCTTTGATAATTCCATCACTAATTTGAAAAGAAACTTTCTAATTATTTTCCAGAGTAACTCCACCATTTTAAATTCCCACCAGCAATGTAGGAACAATTCAGTTTCTCCAAATCTTTACTAGCTTTTGGTGTACTCACTATTTTTAAAATTTCTGTTGTGTTGATGGTGTGGATTTCAGTATGCTTTTAATTTCCATTTCCTTAGTGGAAAAGAGGTTGAACATTGTTTCATGGGCTGATATGACATCTTTGTATCCTATTTAGTGAGATGTCTGTTCCTATCTTTTGCTCAGTTTTTAATTGGATTTTTTAAATGTTGACTTTCACAGATTCTGTATATAGTTTAAAATAAGGCTTTTGTTGGAAATATAATTTGAAAATATGTGTCCCAGTCTCTACTTTGTCATTTTGTTATCTTGACAGGGCCTTTTGAAGAGCAAAGTGGTTAATTTGGATGAAGTCCACCAAATTATGCTGGTGTCCAGATCTTTGCTTAACCCTAAATCCCCAAGTGTTTGTCCCCTACTATAGTTCTTCAAGGTTTAGTTTTGTGCTTTATATTTTTTACCCACGATTCATTTTTATTCATTTCTGTGTAAGTGATGTGACTCAGGTCGAGTTTCAGATTCTGTGCTATTGTTGTTGTGTATTTTCCTCCGTGTGTGTTACAAACACCACGCCTCAGTGTTGTTATTCTTCTCTAAGGAGCTAAAAGTCTCTTAAAGGGACTTGAGTAATGAGTAAATATATATTTTCTCACTTATTCCCCACTTGTGGTTCATTGGTTTTCACATAAATGCCTGTTTCCATCTATTATCATTTCCCTCGTTCCCGAAGAACTTCCTTTACTATTTCGTGTACCTGGTGTGCTCATCACGAATCATTTCAGCCTTCCTTTTACACATAAATTGTCTTTATTCCAGCTTCACTTTTGAAATATACTTTTGTTCTGATTAGTATCCTAAGTGGACAGGCTTGTGTTTGTTTTCCCTCAGTGGAAATGCTCTCTGCCGTCTTCTTCCCTGGGGTCTTTAGACTTACCTTTGTTCCTGTTTATAGAATGTTTCTTTGTTCCCTGAATGCTTTTTTTTTTTTTTTTTTTTTTTGCTTTTGAAAATATCTTGTGTCTTTTTCTCAACTTACTATGTTTTTATTTATTTATTTTTTAAGTTTTTAAATGTTTATTTATTTATGAGAGAGACAGAGACAGGGCGTGAGCAGGGGAGGGGAAGACAGAGAGGGAGACACAGAATTGGAAGCAGGCTCCAGGTTCCGAACTGTGGGCACAGAGCCTGACACGGGGCTTGAATTCCCAAATGATGAGATCATGACCTGAGCTGAAGTCGGATGCTCAACCAACTGAGCCACCCAGGTGTCCCATCAACTGGGTGTGTTTTTAAAGATTCTACCACAATCTGTACATTTATCTGAAGTTTTCTCTTTTTCATTCCTAGATAACATCCCCATCTCTGAACTTGTGCTCTTTGTTAACTACAACTTAGACGATGAACCTGTGAGCTCTTTTTAGTCTAGAATCTCTGATTGCTTTTAAGATTTTTCTCTCCATCACTGGCTTTGAAGAAATTAGTTATGCTGTACCTTTGTGTGGTTTTCATGTTTCTTGTGCTTCAGGGCCATTGAGATTCTTCCATCTGGGAGTTTATAGTTTTCATCCAATTTAGAAATTTTTCACCATCATTTCTTCAAATATGTTTCTCTTCAAACTGCTTCTTATTCTAGGGCTCTTAAAATTATTAGGTAGCTAAATACTCCATTTTATGTTTTGAACATTTTTAGTCCCTGTGTTTCATTCTTCAGAGCTGGTATCACTGTGTCTTCTGGGTCGCTGATTTTTTCTTCTGTGACATCTACTCTGCCACCCACACCTGTGTCACATGTTGACCCTGTTTTCATGAAATCCATAGTCTGGTCAAGGAGACCCAATTCTCTTGCCCATGTTTGATGTGAGTTTCCTTTCTTCCTTCCCCTCTAATCTTCTGAATACAGAACCTTTAACTTTGAAATCATATGTTCCCCCTTAATAAATCAGCCAACTGGTTCTTCTAAGACAGAGGTTTCTTTGTAATACCGTAATAATGAATGTGGCAAAAAGTATCATTGCTTCATTTTTTATGTTTATTTAGTATTTCCAGAGAGAGAGAGAGAGAGAGAGAGAGAGAGAGAGAGGAACCAAAGCAGGCTCCAGGCTCTGAGCTGTCAGCACAAAGCCTGTCAAACTCAAAACTTTGAGATCATGACCTGAGCTGAAGTCTGACACTTAACCAAGTGAGCCACCCAGGGACCGTGTCATTGTTTCTACACTGAAGTACCTTCCTCTTCACCTTTACCTTCCTTGTATGAACGTGCTTCAAATTCTGTGCCTCTCTCTCTCTCTGCCCCTCCTCCCACTTGCACTCTGTCTCTCTCTCTCTCTCCATCTCAAAAATAAATTAAAAAAAACATTAAAGAAAAAGATGCATAAATTCTAGGAATCTAATGAACAACGTAGTGATTACAGTTAATGGTACTATACTGTACACTTGAAATTTGCTAAGAGAGTAGGTCTTAGGTGTCCTCGCCTCACACACGTGATCCTAACCGTGAGATGTTGGGGTTTTTAACCACCTTGACTGTGGTGATCATTTCACAATATATCCTGCATTAAACCAACAGAGTGCACCCCTTAAAAATAAGGTACAGTATGTATTTCAATAAAACAGCCTGGTGTGGCACGAGGGAGGCAGAGAGCCTAGAGGAGACTGTCAGGGGGGCATAAAGGGAGACTGGAAGCAGGCAGAAGGCCCTTACTATGTTGTCCCAGAAAGTGTGGCCAGCATCGTTGCTCATAGAAAACAGAAAATGGTTTACCAAGTGAGTTTTCAGGCCGTGTGTTCACAGGAACCCTCATGTTTTTTTTCCAGCTGACTGTAGTCAGAGGAGCGAAGGAAGAGATGAGCTTTTAAAATAATTTATCAGATGGAGAGGAATCAGGACACGGTGGGTCCCAGATTCAGTACTTTCTCATCCCAGCCCTCTCAAAGAGCCCAGAAATCTCAACTCAAGCTATAGCTTCCAGGGAAACCAAACCCGGGAGTCTGTTGTTCAAAATCATGGTGTAAAGAAACATCCATGGATCTGACTTTAAAATTTCCTTGGGGACGCAGAAAGATTAAAGACCCTTTGGACAGACCACAGCCTCCCAGTCCCTCCCTGTTGGAGCCAGCCTGTAGAAATGAAGCCCTCCTTTTCTTGCTCCATTTTCAGGGAAACCAGAGGACAGATGGTCATTGTCCTCCACCCTGAGGAAAAAAAAAATCTCACCAACAATTAAAATTGAAATGACCAGTATGTAAAAATGCCATCTTACCAGAAGTCCAAAATATAAAATAAATAGCAACATTTCCTGGTTGCTGCGAAGCTCAGTGTTAGAGTTCTCTTTTTTTAGAACAGGGGGACTAGTATAAAACTTTAAGTTAAGGGAATATAAATGATTTCTTTTATATTTTTAACTAAGGGTGTTAAGGCCACTAATTTTTATGACCTTCTGTCTTTCTCCATGGCAAGGTCTTTTTACCATTGTCTTCAGAAGAGAGTCTCCTGAGAGCCCTGTGCTGTCTCAGCCTCACTGCTGTGTCCCTGTCCACAGACAAAGGTGGGAACAAAGTTGTCGTTATTACAGATGTGCAGGGGAGCACCCTGCTGCAGGGAAACTTCAGGAAACACTCGGAAACTGAATAATGGCTCCCGGAGAACAGGAACAGATATGCCTCAATTTCAGAAACAAATGCACATGAAACATCATCTTTTATTGGAGGACATATATATTAACTTAAACTCTTTTAAAAAACATAACCAGGAAACAGTGACCTTTCCAACGCCTTCATGAGCTGCGGTTTTAGGAGAACATAATAAATGCCACGAGACGTTCTGGAACAGAAAACATAGAGATTCTACAAATGAAACTCGGGACACACGGCCAAGATACCCAGTATAGACCTATGTGTACAGTCACTGCTATGTATTTTTTTCCCATCAAAAAGTTGACATTCAGGATATTCAAGAAATGAGAGTGCCCTTTCAGACTTCAAATTGGGATTTATTTCCTGATGATGCTGTGTTTATTTAGCCATGTATTGTGTCATGCAACAGAAATGGGCTTTCATGAAAATAAAATCTCTTACTTCTTGCTATCAAAATTCAGCATGAATTCCATTAAGAGAATGTAATGTTAGGGTAGGTTCGATGCACTAATCGCTCTTTATATGTAGAATTTTAAGAGCTGAAACCATCTCTGCTGTGCCTTCTCCTTCGAACATTTGTTTATGAGCATGTATGAGTTCATAAGCTATCTTGAGCTCAGAATTAAATTCAGGCTAAAATGTAAGGTAATAGTAGAATAAAGAGGAGAATAAGTTACTGTATATATTTGAGAACATGTTCAGATTTTGATGTTTGGGAGAAAAGCCAGCTTTCTGTGCTAGAATTTTTCTGCGGTTCCCCTCATATGGGTCTATATGCAGTGGTCTACGCTGGTTTTCCTGAGTGTTTACTTATTATGAGACAGGGCCGGCCACCACTGGACTATTTTCAAGCCAAGTGTGACTATCTGCTCTTGAATTCTCTGTTTTCTTCATGTTCCTACACCCACGTCCTCACTTTCCAGAGCCATTGGAAAGGATGAAGGGCACTGTAGTGTGAGCCCACCTCAGTGCTGAGATGCCTCACGGGGTGACCGACTGACTGAGGGGACAGACTGGTTTGTTTCCAAGTGACGGGGCAATGTGCGTCCCCTGGGACCTGGCCCTCAGATGTGGTAGCTCAAAATGTCAAGTAAAGCAAACTATTACTCTTCCTTGGGAACGGACTGTTGTGTTGGCCAATAATGAACATGGAAATTGTGCATCTGAACGTAGAGGATGCTCACCTTGCAAATCTATTTTCTTATCCTGAATGAGCATGAAGTAACTTTTTTTTAGTCCATGATCCTGAAAAACTGAAAGATTATGGCATACAATTATCTCACTGTCAAAAAGCTTTCTTCTGTTGAAAACGAAGTCAACTTCCTTGAATGTTTAGCCCTTCTTTTAATTGATCTATTTTGAGATTTCACTGGCATGTTCGGGATACTCAGAAGTTGGGGTATTATAGACAGTTGTTTACTGGGGTCTGTCAGGAAGGTGCCTGGCCCCGGGAATGGCTGCAGATGGAGAGATGCCAGCCCTATGCGGCTCTCATCAGAGATGTGTGCCAGGTGGTGAGGGGTGACAAGTCCCAGTGCCAGAAGCCTTCACAACTCGGTCCTCACCCCTCTATATCTTCATCCCAAAGGCCCCAGCACTCAAGCCTTGTTCAGTTTGAGGTGCCCCTCTGATATCAACCCTGTCCAACCGTCTCTGTTTCTGCGTCTTGGTCTCTTGACTTCTCTTTCTTCTCACAGCCCTGCGCACACCATGCATCTGCCTACAATGCTGTTCTCTCCCTCCTTGACTGACTGTGTTCTGTGCATCCATTTGGTACTCGATTAAGTATTGCTTCTTCTGGGAAGACTTCCTTGGCCTTCTTTGAGACCATCGGAGTATTTCTCATACTTGACTGTATTTATTTAACGATTCCCTTTGTTACACTCTATACTGAAAATCTCTAAATCGTCTACTTCAAGCCAAATGCTGCTCACTGCCTGTTTTTGTAAACAAAGTTGTATTGGCACACGGCCATGCCCATTCATTTTGACACATGGCTGCTCTTGCAGTATGAAGGCTGAAATGAATGCCTCTTCCATCAGAGGTGTATGGCTCAAAAATCCTGAAATATTTACTCTCTGGCCAGTAGGAGAATAAGTTTGCTGACCCCTGCTGCAAACAATTAGGTCAGAGACCTGGTTCTATTCCGTCATCAGTACTTGGGCTAGCACCAACAGATATTTATTTTCTGGACATTTGTTGAATGAATGAATGAATGAATGAATGAATGAAAGTGAGTACGTTGCCCGAGAAGCTCAGCACGAAGGCACTAGAGGTAACTGGCTTACATTTGCGGAGGATCTGATATGCAGAAAAATGCAGAACATTAATGTTCTTGATTCTGTTTGTTCTGATGCTACTTCTAACCAGTTAGCGTGTATTGGCTACTCACTAACTGCCACAGATAGTGCTAACGGATTTAGCTGGTTTCTCTCACTCAATCCTCGCAACAACCCAACATGATAGGAACTAGTGTCATATCCATCTTACAGAGAAATACACGGAGTGTGGGAAAGTTTGGTTTGGCCGTGACCCCCACGTCTAGGAAGCAGACTTTTGGGAGCTCACTTCTTTCACCCATGAGTCTCCACATGAACTAGCTCATTTACTTATTTGGGAATTGTGTCTTCAGTTGCATTTTGTTTTTGTGCAAAGTATATCTTCTCTCTGAGCAACTGTCTAGGTGTCTAGGTGAATGGTTAGTTTCGTAGGAAGTCCGGCTTCTGTAATGAAACTGAATTTCCCATACATTCCATGGTAGCCACAGGTATAAGATATATTTTCAGAATTGTTATATTTGGACTAAAAAAAGTGTGAACCCAACAATTCGACTCAGAAAGAATTTTCTGAAGTCAGGAAGTACATGGGATGGACGGGTAAAAATCACTGCAACCAAACAATTGCAATGACAAAACAACAGCAACAATAAACGTGAGCAAAGCTGAAAGGCATTTTAATAGATCATCCCCATGAAGAGCGCTCTTATGGGTAAGAAACCTGATGGGTGGAAAGGACCCCAGACACCAGGGGCATATAATCTTCACATGGGGTTATGAACAGCACAGGCATTTAAGTGGAGCACTCATGGTATTCCATAGAATAAATACTATATTCTGTAATGAATGAATGGAGTGATGTTTACAGTGTGACTTTGGCCTTCTGATAGCTGCTAACGTCTAAAAGTTGGAATTACATTTTTAGTCACTTACCTTCCATACTTTGACATTATAAGCTATTCATATTTTATTTGTCTCTTTTGTCGTAAGTAAGCTGTTAACCCTAAAACGGGTCCACAGATACAAGAGGGCTTGAATGTGAAATGAAAAGTCAGAGGAAACCTACATTTCCAAGATTTTATGAACTAGTTGCCAATGGGAATATGCATAAACTTGGAAGCAATTTGTTTGGTTAAAAGAAGAAGTTCTTCATCCAAATTGCAAAATCACATGGGCTTCACATCAGGGCCAAAGTTAAAAGTGACTGAATTGGTCATTTGAAGGAAAATCTTCAATTTATGTTTTAATACGGTTCTTTTAAAAGCTGAACTAGTTGAATCATTAACCAAAAACCTACAAACAAACAAGCACACAAAAAGTGCCCAGGACCACGTGACTACCAATGAACTCTAACAGACCTCTAAGCAATCAGTACCAATCTTTCTCAACCTCTTCCAAAACATGGAAGAGAAAGGAAGACTTCCTAACTTATTCTATAGGGCCAGCATTACCCTGATACCAAAGTCAGCGAAAGACATAAAAAAATAATAATAATAACTAATGTGCCCATGAATAAAACACAAAAATCCTCAACAATACATTAGCAAACCAAAGCAAGTAGCAATAGTAGCAATATGTACCATGAGCAAGTCGGATTCACTCCAAGAATGCAAGAGTAGTTCAACATACCAAAACCAATCAGTGTAATACCTCACATTGATAGAATGAAGAAAGAAAAGAAATCACATAATCATTTCAATAAATGCAGATTAAAAAAAACAAGCATCTGGTAAAATCTAGTGCCCTTTCAAGGTAAAAACAAACAAAAACTAAACTAAACAAGGAATAAAGGGAACTTCCCCGATGTAATGAACACCATTTATGTAAAATCCACAGCTAATACCACACCTGAATGAAACAAGAATTCACACTTTCACCATCTTTTCAGCATTGTACGCGAAGTCCTAGCCAGAGCAATTAGGCAAGAAAAAGAAATAAAAAGACACCAATATTGGAAAGGAAAAAGGAAAGTTGTCTCTATTTATAGAGGATATAATCAGTTGTATTTCTGTAATGAACTGTCTGAAACAGAAATTAAGAAATCAATTCCATTTACAACAGTATCAAAAAGAATTAGGTACTTAGGAATAATTTGAGGAGGTACAAGTCTTGTACAATGAAAACTACAAAATATTGCTGAAAAAATGCAGGCATCTGAATATAAAGACACCCTGTGTTCATGTGATAGAAGACAATAGTGTTGAGATTGTAGGACTCCCCCTAACAATCTATGGATTCCTTTTAATAGCTATCAAAATCTCAATGGCTTTTTGTAAAAGTAGTAAAGCTGGACATACATTTGTAAGAAAATTCAAGGCACATAGAATAGTCAACTCTATCTTGAAATAGAAGAACAAAGTTGGAGGACTTATACTTGTTCATCTCAAAACTCTTTCCTGCATCAAAGGACACTATTCAGAATGAAAAAAAGAACGCACAGAATGAGGAAGTATTTACAAATGACATATCTGAAAAGGGTCTAGTATCCAGTATATATAAAGAACACTTACAATTCAACAACAAAAAGACTAGAAGCCCAATTAATGCATGGGATATCAACATGAACAGTCATTTGAGGAATGCAGATAAAACCACAATGAGATAATGCCACTTCACACCCACTAGGATATGTAGGATCATAATCATAATCCATAGGAAATAAGTGTTTGTGAGAATGTGGAGAAATTAGAACACTGTGCATTGCTGATCAGAATTTCAAGTGATGGAGCCACTCTGTAGGACACTTTGGATGATCCTCAGTAGGTTAAACCTAGAACTGCCACATGACCCAGCATTTCCACTCCTAGGTATATATCCAAAATAATCGAAAATAGGTGTTCAACCAAAAACTTTTATGCGAATGTGTGTTGCAGTACTTAATACAGTAGCAAAAAGGCAGAAACAACTCAAATGCCCATCAAGGGATGAACAGATAAATAAAGTGTAGTATAGCCATACAACGGAATAGCATTCTGGTATAAAAGGGGATGGCGTACAGATACATGCTATAACACAGATGAATCTTGAAAACTTTGTGTTAAGTGAGCAAAGACACAGAGGCCACATATTTTGTTATTCCACTTACATTACACATACAGAATAAGCAAATCCATATATAGAAAGCAGATTTGTAGATTTTAGGGGACAGGTGTATAGTGGGGTGGGAACTCAATGTGTACGGGATTTCCTCTTGGAGTGATGAAAATGTTCTGGAGCTACATGGTGGTGGTGGCTGCACAAGGGTGTGGAAGTACTTCACTGCCACTGTGTTGTACACCCTCAAGTGGTTAAAAAGATACACTTTATGTTTTGTGTATTTTACCACAGTAAAAAGCTGAGCTATAATGGCCAGTTTCTCCAAAGCAATGAAATTATTTTTTTATTATGCATCTTGGCAATTTTATATTTTAAATGCTTATTTTTTTTTTCTGATTAGAAAAACAGTATTTGTTTACTAGTAAGGTTTCAGCCTCACAGAAGCACTATGGGAAAAATAAAACATACCCATGTTCCCACTACTAACAAGTAGCCACAGTGAGTTTTTAATGTCAATCCTTCCAGGCTTTTTTGTCATGGGCATAGGGGTGTGTTCACACACTCATGGTTGTTATTTGCATTTTTAACAAAACTGTTATTATGCAGTACATAGGCTGTTATAATCTGCTTTCCCTCTTGCTATATCATGAGCATTTTCCTATTGTCATTTCATGTTCTCCCGCATCACATTAAATGGCCAGATAGCATTCCATCTTATGGTTGTAACATACTTTATTTAGCCAATTTCTATTGTTGGATAGATCCTAACATTTTAGAGTCGGAATACACTATAGACATTGTTGTGTCCAAGTTATTTCTTTCCCAAGCTTTATAGCTGCAAGCCTTAAGCACATGGCACACAAAAACCATTCGAAATTTTGAAAACAGTGTTAATTTTTCATTTCCAGCTGGATTTGGGTATTGCAGGGGCTTTGGATTTGCCATTCAGGAATCTAAAAGATGGAAATAGTGGATGGGTGGTAGGAGTGGGGAACGAGCCAGGTGTGAAATAGTGCCCAAGGCATCAAAAGTCTATCCTGAATGGTTTTGTGTCCCTGAAAAATAGATATGGAGACCACAAAATAGGTTCTATTGAATCTGTTGATGACAGTTCCATCATGCAAAATGGATAATGCCTTGACAGAGAAGAGACTAAGTAGAGAACGGGTTGAGGTGAATGTGTCTCTCAGAGTCAAGCAGCACTTTCTCTTCCCCACAGTTCACGGAACGAGAACATCCAGTCATTCGGTCTTGCTGTGCTGAGCCTCCCTTTGTGTTTCTGGAGGCACGGGTGCCAGGCAGGAGAAGTCGTTCTTGACGCTTTTTTTTTTTTTAATTTTTTTTAATGTTTATTTATTTTTGAGACAGAGAGAGACAGAGCGTGAATGGGGGAGGGTCAGAGAGAGCGAGACACAGAATCTGAAATAGGCTCCAGGCTCTGAGCTGTCAGCACAGAGCCCGACGCGGGGCTTGAACTCATGGATCGCGAGATCATGACCTGAGCGAAGTCGGCCGCTTAACCGAATGAGCCACCCAGGCGCTCCATTGACGCTTTCATTTCAACTGCCCATCAGTGTCAGAGACTTCAGGATATTCTCTGATGGTGTCTTTAAACCCAAATGAGTCACATCAAGGTAGAAATAACTGCGTTCCTTGAGGTCTACACGGCATGTGACACATACTCTGGATGTTGGAGGATTATCGAAGCAGTTGTATGTGTTTCCTGGGGTGTCCCTCATGGGACGGAGGCTTTCCAATTAAAGTGCTGCACTCTCCCTGTCACCGAGGCATTTTCCACAATAGGGTGGCTTCTCAATATCACTCCCCATTGGCTTAGTTGGGCTTGGTAGAGGGTACAGGAGGCCACCTTGCCTGGTCTTAAGCTGAAGTTTTCAGTCCAAGTTAGATTGGTTTTATGAAGAATCATTCCTAGACTATTTTTTTCTAATGTGTTGAATGGATTTTTCTTATTGAGCTATAGAAAATTTTCTATCTCAGGCACCAATTATTTTTCTGTTGTGTATGTTTCAGTTTATTTCCACATCTTTTGCCATCAAACTATGTGCATAGTATAGAGAAATTTAAGAATCTCATGTAACCAAACACGTCTTTCTTTCCTTCCTTGTTTCTGTACTTTATGACTTAATTTAGCAAGGCTTGCCCTCCCCAGTAATTAGTATTAGTTTTTAATATTTCTTTGTATTTTATTCCTAGGCTTATATGACATCCCCCTTCCATTTCGCTCTATTATCCACCTGAATTTAGATTTGCATGTCATTGGAGGCAGGGGATGAAGAATACTGTTTCAAGACCACCACCTATATAATCTTATGTTCTCCACTAACAAGTGTGTCTTCAGGATGCATTTCCTTCCTTTGGAAATTAAATCTAGAAGCAAGTCTTGCTTGTGAACAGTCAGAGAAGCTTCATTTGGTGTGAATTCCCAGTGGTCTTACTTCAAATCAAGGCCAGTACAAAGCCTGGACGCTTATTTCAGTGATCCTTTCGGCTTCTTTCCAAGGGAAGACATTGTAAGGTCATTCACAGATTTATAAAATGTGTTCTCATGCCTTGTGCTGGCTACAGAGGAATTTCTAGTATGGCCCAGTATGCCTTGAAAAATTTGATGAGCTTTCCAGAATGAGTAGGTAAGTCTGTGCTGTAAGATCAAAAGCCCTAAGTCCAGATCACTGTCTTAAAAAGGCCTTCTTCTGAGTGCCTGGCCAAGGGCCTTTGCTTCTTATGCAGCTGTCAAAGGTAACAACAGGAGAGCCACTGGCAGGTGAGGCCTCCCCAAGGTAGGACTTAGAAAAGACTTACAGTGCTCACCCTTTGCAGGGAGGGGCATGGTCTAGAACCTCAGTGATCCTGGCTCCCCCCTTTTTTTCTTTCACGAATCTCCTTGTTCAGGGAGAGGTTTACCTTTGCCAGAAAAAGGCTTCTAGTTCAAGCATCCATCTGTCTGTGGGGACACCGTGTCCCCTCTTTCCCTTACCAGACCACAGACACTCAACAAAGAGCATCTTATAAACACATCAGAGCCAGGTAAGGTTAACCAGAAGGAAGGAAATGACACTGAGTGATTGGGGTGCAATGATCCTGGGTCATGCCAAATCACCACAGCTTGAACTCACAAAGTCTTCTCTTTGCTCTTGGATGTCTCCCACCAGCACCTCTGGACGCCCGGTGGAAGCATCACCACCCACAGAAACTTTCCACTGCTGGTTCGAGAGCCTTTTTTCCCAACAGAGCAGCACAGATGGATGGTGTCAGCAGAGGGCTAGGTGAGTCAGCAAGGTCAGGCCAGACCATTCAGCCCACGTCTGTGTCTAGTTGAGCAAACAGCAGAGCCTAGGGGATGCTGTCGGGAGTATTCTAACACTGATGCAGTTTGTCTTGCTGGCCTTGATTTCTGATGCAATTAACAAATTCATAGTGAATGTACTCCTCATAGCTTTGTGCCCTGGAAACTTCTTGGAGATTCCTCTCTCTCCTGCACGTTCTAAGAAGCTGGTGAAAGACAGGGAAGATGGAATTTTTATAAAACGCAATCCTTCCTGGAGCTAATGCTGAGTTATGCTTCCTGCCCTCTAGACACGTGCTCCCATTCAACTTCAGCAGGAGCATGAGGCACTTGCCTGCCACATGGGCACATGGTGGGAAGTGAGAGAGACAGAGAGAGAAAATGCAGATATATACGTATCTGAGAGAGAGAGAGAGAGAGAGAGAGAGAGAGAGAGAGAGAGAGAGAGAGTGTGCACGTGCCTCAGATGTCTGCTCCAGAATTTTCCCCTTCATCCCTTTACTTGCTGGGCCGCCAGATGGAAAATGTAAAACAGCGCTGCTGCAGGAAGCCCTGTGACTGCCCAGGGTCCTGAATGATGTCTTTTGCCAACTTAGAGACTGGACCTTCTCCGGGTCTGAGGCTCCTTGTAGAGATTGAATTCCAGGATTCCAGAAGGCTCTCCCCTTCTTACAAAAGGAAACGATTGTCCAGGCAACAGTCCATTCACATCTGGCAAAGGTACAGATAACTTCTTGGAATCGAGCTCAGTATTTTACAGCTCTGGGCGCTCGAATGCTCTCTTGGTGACCACTAGACCCAGCCTTCAATCTTTCTTCTTTGCAAGAGAGGGTCTCCCGGAAGTCCAGAGGTGTGATGAGGCACAAGGAGAGGTGCACCTGCTTACCGCATTGTGGTCACCACAGAGAAAGTTAGGGGGAAGAGGGCTTTGGGTTGGCTGGGGACACTTGCTGCCCTTGGCTTGGCACCTCCACCCTCACGGTCGGGAACCTGGCCAGGGAGTAGCAGATGGGCCCAGGGCTGGAAGCAGCCAAGAGACTGCTTCTGCACCCAGCGTGCTTGTGGATGAGCGAGTCTCTGAGTCGCACCATCAGATGAGTTTGCCTCCATGGCCTCCAACCCTTGGCTGAAGGATGAGGGCTCTCTCCATCTGCTCCGGAATTACAGAGTGGAGCCCTTGCCGAGAAGCCCACTCAGGAGTCCTTTCTGAGAGCTGAGTGAATGTTCTACAGTGTGTGTCGACAGCTGGCCTCGTAGAAGACCCGTGTGCCAGGGACCCTGGAGAAGTGCATGGCAGGGCAGTCAGGATTCGGCTCTGAGAGGCAGTGACATGTCCCCTGACAGCCTAGGTGACAGAGGGCTCTTCGTTCGTTGCCTGGGCTTCAGACCAAACACTTCCCCAGAGCAAAGAGACACCGTTTAGCAAACTTGAAGCCAAAGCTAACATAAGAGGCAAGGAAATCCATGCAAAGGGTGTCAGTACCAAGGGCTAACACCCGATTAGCACTCCCAGTCTATGAGGCCATGTGCTATAGTGGCCATAATGGGCACTGTCCCTTTCATCTTCAAAGCAGCCCTAGGAGGCCAGTGATGTGTCATTATTGTGCCTGTTTGACAGCTGAGACTCAGGCTCACAGAGGCGCAGATGCTTGCCCTGAATTGAACAGAAGCAGAGGAGACAGGACCCCAACCATGGCTGTGTGATGCAGCAGTAACATTGACTCCTTCAAACCTGTGCTGCGAAAAGTGGTGGTATCGATACATTCTTTGCAAACTAACTAAAGATAGTGAGAAGACAGAAAGCGCCCTCTCTTTCCATTTGAGCTCCCCGCGCATCCCTCCCCATCTCCCCAGCAGCCAGGCCCGGTGGCCCCTGGAGACAAACTTACTTTAGCACATGGCTGCTTCTGGCCCTGCTGGAATTCCCTGGGAAGCTCTTTTCTCTTATTCCCCGTAACTGCTCTTGGTGTAAAGTTCTCAGAGGTGAAGCTTATCCTGATCCATTTACCTCCCAGATGCCTAGTTTTCTTCTCCCTCGGGGTCTGACGCCACTTCTCCTCCTCGCCCTCACTGGTGTTGGCCTTTGCAGGTTGGAAATCGGAAGGCTCCCTGCAGTCTCCTTGTTGGCACTGAGCTGGAGACTGGGGTGGGTGGGCATAGTGCCCACAGTCTGGGGAAACCACAGCCCGGTGAAAACGACAGCTGCTTCCTTACAAATGTGACCGAGCAACCCCTCCTCCTCCACCTGGAGCCCTGGTGGGGCTTGTTGTTTCACAATAACAAGTTAGATAGTGTGTGTGTGTGTGTGGGTGTGTGTGTGCGCGCGCATGTGTGCGTGTGCACGTACACACGTGGGCACCCACATGCACACTCAGCTTCCTGGTTGCTCAGATACAAAAGATGAAAATGTTGTTTTGGGGTTTTAAGGTCCCTTATTAATGTATATTATATATATAATAAATATATAAATATAATATTATATATAATATATATAATAAATACATATACATATAATATTATATATATATACATATATAAGTATATATATATATATATATATATATATGTGTGTGTGTGTCTATATATATATATATATATATGTATAACATATATATATCCAAATATATGTACATATATGTGTGTGTGTGTGTGTGTGTGTGTGTGTGTGTGTGTGTGTGCGTGTGTGTATAAATCAGCTTTCTTTCCATGACTTATAGCCTACACGTGCAGGAAGTCCCTAACCTTGGTCCCCATTCAGCCCCTCCACTCTGCAGAAGGGTGTAGACATTTCTTCCAGAAAGGTTTGGTGCTGATTGGCTGTTACGTGCATGTACTTAGCAAGCTCATCGATTGTTCATTTGCAGTCAAAATGCCAAACCCCCAGCCTCTGGGTCCACCATTCTGTCTTCCTGTTCTGTCCCCTGCCTCTCTTCCGTCTAGAGCAGGTGGCGTTTCTGCCGCAAAACTAACAAATGTATTTGGGGGCTCCACCTTGAGGTGGGGTGCTCCTTCAGGGTGATGGCGAATACCAAGCAGCAAAGGAAGCTTCTAACTCATTTGAGAACAGAGTAGAAGAAAGTTTCAGGAAAGCCCGTTGTCTCGGTTCTGAATGCCAGAACCAAATACCACAGACGGGACACTCAGAAAAAGGGAATCTGTATCTCAAGGTTTTGGAGGCTGGAAGTCCAAGGTCAAGGTGCCTGCAGAGTAGGTCTCTGTGAAAGTCCCTTCCTGGCTTGTGGCTTCCCATCAGCTCCCGGTGTCCTCCCAGAGCCCATGTTCTGTGCTTGGTGCTTGTGCTCTTGGCACAGTCTTGTTGGATTAGAACCCCACCCTCATGACCTCATCTAACCTTGATTACCTCCTTGAAGGCTCTACCTTCAAACACAGTGACATTTGGGATTAGGGCTCCAATCTAGGAACTCTGGGGAGACACACATTACTACAAGTTACTACAATTTAACTATAACCTAAAAGCCAAGATGAACATATTCCTCCTACACATGTAGATTTCAATGAGTTTCTTTCTTCCCTTTTTCTATTCCAGTTGGGAGAGTGCATTGTGCACCAAGAAAGCTCAAGTCCCAGTAGGCAGAGGGGAGAAGTACCCTACAACCCCCCCCGTGCCCCCTGTCTCCACTGCTACCAGGGACACGAGCGTAGCCATGCATGCCGGGACAGATGCCCACCAGCATGTGCCCTCCCGGTGAGGGGGTCCCCACTGGCCCTGCTCCTGGCCGGTGTGTGGGCGTTGGGTCTCAGACTGTCTCACACCTCACTCAGATGTGCACAAACCATGTGGTTGCTCTGTTTTTGCAAGCGGCTGCTCCAGTGTCCTCGGGGGTCCCCCATTTGCCATGTAGCAAGTGGGGGGAACCTTCAGCCCAGCCCAGTGAGCTCGGTCTGAAGAAATAATTTACATCCGGTAAAACCTTGGATTGCAAGTGACTTGTGCTGTGAGTCTTCTGCAAGACGAGCAAACACTTGTCATAAATTTTAGCTTGATAAACGAGCGATGTCTTGCCATACGAGTCGTAGGTGGCAATGAACGTTCCATGATCACAACTGAGCCGATGGTTCTTGAAATTCACCTTGATCTATGAGTGCTGTGGATTCCAAGTGTGTTTCTGGAACGAATTACGCTCACACACCAAGGACTTACTGAATTTAGTTTAGCATGTTTGGTCTCTTCATGTAAAGTTTCAGACTTGGGTCACATTCCTCTGTCCCTCTGCAGGGTTGAGTGGGTCTGGGTGGGTGTAGAGGCACAGCTTGTGGCCTGCTGGTGGCAGAGGACAGAGGGAGACCGTAGGCTAGGGAGGCACGGGCCCCTCTGGCTGTGGCCTGATGCCCCTTCTACACCTGGGACATGGACGATGCCCTGCCTTCCCAGGGAGGTGCCTGTCTCCGGGGACTTTCACACCGTGGCGCCTCGCCGGCACATGCTCCCACTTTAGGAAGCCAGGCTCCTTCTCACAGCCTCAGCCTGAGCCCCAAGGGTGTCCTCATTAGGAATCTTAGAGGGGTGGTGCTTTAGGGACAGGGGACCTTCCCCCAGTCCTCCTGTTCCCTGCTCCCCCATGGCTAAGGGGTGCCTTGGCTGGTGGCGTGGGGAGAGGGGGGCTAATGAGGCCTGCTGGAGAAGTGTTTCAGTTCAAAGTCTGAAACGTTGCAAAGCTTCCCCCCAATCGCACACCTCCTTTGCACTCACAGCCTTTTGAAGTGGCTCAGCTGACTCGAACCAGAGAGATTCAAAGCTGAATTTCAACCACTGTTCATTTCTTATTTGAGAATAGGGAAGGCAGATCCTCAGACGGTGAATGCACTGTGTCTGTTCAGGGGAGAGAACGTGAGCTGCTGCGGGACCTCTCGGGGATGCACAGCCAGGCTCCTCTCTGGGCTCGGGGCGAGCGGGGGGCGGGGGGTGGGAGCGGTGGGGGGTGCCGGGACAAAGCCGTTCAGACACAGGGCACAAGTCTGCAGCACCTCACTACAAATTTAGCAGTAAGGCAGCGATCACACAGTGATGATAAATTAAAAAATGAAAAAATAGAGATTAAAAAAAGGGAGAGAGCAGCTCAGCTCCTGAACAGAAGCCAAGCAGGAATTTGCTCCCAGAGTGGTTGGCGGTGCATCAGGGGTGAGTTAGGCTTGCACCCACTTCCTCCCGCCGCCACGGGCAGTCATCACCTTTATTCTCTCTGGAAGGCACGCAGCATGGGGCGTGCGTTCACCTTCAGGGCTTGTGAGCACATCAGACGTCTCATCTGGATGTAACGCACCCAGGAGTGCAATTTCTCAAGTTGGCAATTTAAGCCATAGGTGGAGAGGTGGAGTGATCTCCCTGCTCCCTCAGATTCTGGGAGTTGTGAGGTCACCGGAGTCCTGCCCCAGGCCTGGGTCCAGTGGAGACTCAGCCCTGCTGGCTGCTTGAATCCTGGTCTCCTTCATTTGCATGCTGATTATCCAATTAGTTAATGTTCCCTTCTCCAGCTGAGTGGGCTGGGGTGGGGGGAGTCGAGAAAAATAGTAGGGTGGAATCTCAGGGCCATAGTAATGGCTTTCTACTCCTTGAGAAGCATTTGATGGGTGTTTTTCCACAGAACTTAATTCAGTTTTGAATATGAATCAGGATGAAAACAGAACAAATCTCATAGCAATCAATAGAATTTCGCCATGGTGGATCTCGGGGTCATTTAAGATGAACTGGCACAAGGCAAGCTAAATCAAATCAATAAAGGCTTCACACCTTTACCAGAGAGGTCGGACAAGGGCGTCCTTTAGGGTAGAAGTTCTTAGCTGGGGCCTCACAGCTCAGCATTACGGGGTCCGTGTAGTCCTGGATATGGGATTCCAAGCCAGCTGGTGTGTGCATTTAGGGGGGAAAGCATCCTTAATTTTTTCATCAGATTTTTAGAGCAGTGTCAGGTGGTCCCCACTGGCTTTGGCAACACCGTTTAAAAGAAGATTCAGGGATTGATTAGAAACCACAGGGGGAAAGATGTTACCAGACCTGGGCCTTGGAGATGCAAATTGTTGCCGTGTGTGTGTGTGTGTGTGTGTGTGTGTGTGTGTGTGTGTGTGTGTTGGGTGTGCACTCATACCCTTGTGCGGGTCTGCCAGACATGCTAGCAGAGTGAGAAGAGCACTGGCCCAATATCTCAACCCTGTTTCTGTCTGCCACTGTGTGACCTCAGACAAGTTTCTCAACCTTCCTGTGCTTCAGCTTCTTACATGCAGAATGGGGACAGTCGTGGTGTGCATGCCATAGAGGCTTTGAAGATTAAAAGCATCATTCCTCACAAAGATCTGCAGACCGCACAGCAGAGACAGAGACACAGTGGTCTCCGGCTGCTTTGTGCCTCCACTTAAGGCAGCGTTGCCGTTTCTATTCTTGATCCCGCGCGCTTCACGCTGCCGGTCATTTCTGCGTTAGGTATGGGCAATGAGGCACTCGGCAAAGTGCCTGGCGCGAGGTGAGCGTGGTGGAGAGTCAAGGCATGTTTGTTGGGGTGCAGTTCTGTCTGCCAAGTGCAGCCGCGCAGTGCGAGAGCCAACCAGGGTGCATGGAGGAGCCCAGACTTCAAAGCTGGTGACGGCCGCACTTCTGTGAAGCCCTCCTCCTCTGTGCTGACGGCGAAAACTTCTATTTGTATTTTCATCATCTTTCTCCTAAGAGATACATTTTGTGGCCTGCCATTGAGTCTGCTTCCCAAAATGCAGCCTGGAGATTTTTTTTTTTTTTTTGAGATAAACTATCCTGTGAAGAAAGATAGATACTATATTTTAATCTGGGAACATTGCATTCGGAACGTCTTTTTTTTTTTTTTTTTTTTTTTAAGGCAACATTAGTGGTGCTATCATTCAGAGGATATGGATGTTTCGAGGAAATTTACATCCAATCATGCCTTTGAAGCTTTACCAGCCCTGGGCAATATCATCTTTCTGTCTGGAAACAGCAGTGGCTATGGATGTAACACATGATCCCGGATCATAGTGCCCACACCACGAAGGTCCGTGTCCACACACCTCCAGGCCTCTTGTGGCTAAGATCCTTACACGGGAGGGCCCCTGCCCTGACAGATGTCGTGTACCTATCAGAGCGAAGCCAGGGAGGTCTGCTGGTTAGTGCAAAGGCGGTATCCAACCCAGAGGGAGGACACAGGGGCTGGCATTGAGCCACCGGGGAGCACTCTGCTTAATCCTGCCCCATTTTGGAAACAATGGGGAGGAAGGTGAGCTTGGTGGTTGAAGGCACCTAAAATCGTCACCCTGGGGTGTTTCCCAGATTGAAACTAATTGCCTTTTCTCATAGCAAGAAAGATGCAAAAAAAAAAAAAAAAAAAAATCAAGACCCATTATTTTTGGTCCAGATAGAGCTGGGTGCTTCTATTTGATGAATATTAACCTGTAGAATAAGATGGTCCTCTGTGGGTTGATTCCACCTCAGAACTCCCTGAGAACCCAAGCATGGTCCCCTCGTCAATGAATCTTCCTGGCTGGTGCCCTCGAGCCCCATGTACAGATGTTGGGCCCATCGATTTCAACATATGTAGGAGAAAATGCACCTGTTACCAATAGTCTTCTTACACATCTGTGGGATGTACAATACACTCATCCCCCCACAAACCAAAACGTGACCCTCTGCTGCAGACTCAGGGAGCACCCCACAGTGTGCCTGATGTGATGCTTCTCCAGGAAAGAAACAAAACTGCATGACATCAGTGCCCACCCTTTCCAAAGACTTTCAATTCGCCGTGGTAATGGGGAGCGGGGCCAAAACATGGGCAAGACGACACCAAAGATATTTTTTCTTAATTTTTCTCCAATCGTTATTTATTTTGAGAGAGAAAGACAGAGCTTGATCAGGGGAGGGGCAGAGAGGGAGGGAGACAAGCCGAAGCAGCCTCCAGGCTCTGAACTGTCAGCACAGAGCCCAATGTGGGGCTCGAACCCACGAAAGCAAGATCATGATCTGAGCCAAAGTCAGATGCTCAACTGACTGAGCCCCCCAGTCTCCCCAGTGGTCTTATTTATGGAAACTGTGTGACATTCCTTCCATCCCCAGCCCCTCCCAGTGGGCACACCGTCTGTGATTTGCTGAAAGCTACAGTGGTTTTTATGAGGATGTGTGATCCCACCAAATGGTGGAAACTGACCCAGGGTTCAAATTTGGTGGAACTCAGTCTGTGAAATGGATTACATTGCACCTTGCTAGAATGTAAACGCAAATTCAAGTTCACAAGGTGGGGGTGGGAAGGGATTTACTAAGAGCAAGAAAGACTTGAGCTGAAAATGCATTTTGAAAGCGTGGAATTGCGCTGATAGGTATGGGCGTAAGGAAGACAGGATTCTACAAACATGTATTGGTCCAAAACTTGGGGCTGATGCTGGGCCGGTTAGTGGACAAATACGGCTCAACTGTGACCTCACAGGAGGACGTAGGTCTAGCGGATGCACACTGGGGCAGGAGAGGGCCTCTCTGGCCGGACAGGCAGGAAGGAGCCCGTGAAGGTGGCCACCCGGAGGAGGTGGGGAGTGGAGCCAGAGGGTGGGCACGCCCACGATTTGGAATGCCGCTTTGGTGCTGAGCAGGATGCGGGATTGTGAGGAGACCCCTTGCTCTTTCAGACCCCAGCTTTGGGGACCTTGGGTCTGCAGAGTGTCCTGTTAGGTGACAAGCTAACAACATCACTAAAGAGTGTTATCTGCTTCCCTTAACCACGTGGCCAGGGTCGGGGCACCTGGGTGGTTCCGCCAGTTAAGCATCTGACTTTGGCTCAGGTCATGGTCTCAGCTTCGTGGGGTGGAGACCCCCATTGGGCTCTGTGCTGGGAGCACACGGATCCCGCTTGAGTTTTTCTCTCTCCCTCTCTCTCTGCCCCCTCCCTGCTCACGTACGTGTGCTCATGCTTTCTGTCTCTCAAAAATAAATACAAACCTTAAGAAAAGAATGGCCAGGGTCCTGACACTGTTTCTGCAAAGAGGGGGCCAGCAGGGGTAGGGACTCACTTTACTGGACATGGAATCAGGCTACAGATGTGTCACTGACACCGCCTGTGTGGCACAAAGCCTCACCCTCTGCCCTCGGTGTTTCCTGTTTTCCCTCTCTCTGAACATTTGTCTAAGTTTCTCCTGAAAAGCCAATACTCCTCTCAAGGAAGCAGTGACCCCTATAAGTAGTTCTAGGGAACTCCTAAACCTGGCCCATCTCTCTGTCTCTTGTTCCCAGACCATGGCTCTTAGGAGCTTTAATACAAGTTCAGCAAGTAAGAGGAAGCTGTGATGAGTGATAGTGGCAGGTCGTTGTGGTTTGCTGGGCGACAGGTTACGAGTGTCCCCACAGTTCTGTGTGGCACTTCACTGTTGCTCTTTTTCAACATGTGGCTGAGAGTCACGGCCACGAGCATGGCTGGCTGTCTCTGATGTGCTGTGAGGATGCTGGGGTGGGTTTTTCTTAGGGACCGGAAATCCTGGGTGCCTCAAGATGTTCTATCTCTCTTGGAATAAAAGGCTCTTCTGGGGCCAGTACATAGAGAATCCTTTATGCTTCTGTGAGGGGGTAGCAAAATATATATGAGAACAACAACAACAAAAAGAAATCACCATCACGTTTACGCCTTAAATTTACGGACAGCGTGTCACGATGAAGTCAAAGATTGATACTCACTTTGTGGACTTAATTTCAAATGACTTAGTGGAGGCAAAGCAGGCACTCGCTTTGAACCACCCGCAATCCAAACACAGACTCCGACAGCCGAGTGTGAAAAGGGGCCGTTGGGCACTGCTGACCACCTGTCCCACGTTCACCTCCCCTTCTCTCTCTCCCTGCAGAGTCTCCCCCCGTGTCCGCCCCTCCGCCTGGCGGTCCACGTGGCTCCAGGGGCGCCAGCTGCACCTGGGGGGCCAGGCACATGCCTGCACGTGTGCACTGTGGGTCCTGGAGACATGAGGCCTCCTGGGTTCTGCCACAAGCATTCACACCCAGCCTCGGCTTTGGGATTCTGCTGTGTGTCAGGGCAGCGACATGCTGCAGCCACTTGCTGGTGGAGGCCAGCCCAGGGGACAGGTGAAGGGTGCTCCAAAGCCAGACGTGCAGGAAGATGGGCCCGGTGACTCCCTCTGTATGGCTGCCATTGGAGTGGGGGTCTCTTGATTCACAGGCAAGAGAGTCCCTGGAAGCTGAGAGCTAGCTGTTCATACTACGTATCTGGGATCCAGGTGATCCCAAGGTGGCCTACTCAGTCGTTGTTGACTTCGGAGGCCCTTGGGTGGAAGTTTCTCATGCTCCCGGAGCAGGAGCCACCCAGGCATGGCGTCATTCTCCCCGTCCTGCCAGGAGAAGGGCCTCGCACCCCTGTTCACCCCAGCAAGGCAGCAGAGTGGGAGCACAGAGGCCACTGCATTCCCTGGAGGCCTCAGGGAGGCTGCGTGATGGAGGCTTTTCATGGGCCAGATGCCCTGCACCGCCCACCACCGCTTCTGGTGCCTCTGCACGGCCCAGACCACCCTGGGCGTGGAACCCTGGGCTCCTCCTGTATGAGTGAGGGTCCCAGGTCTTCAGTGGCAGAGCATCCCCACCTGCACAGCCCTCCTGCCGCTCTCCTGACAGGCTGTCCTGTGACTGCGCCAGCTCAGCATGGGCAGAAGTGCTGGAGGCCGGGGAGCCTGACGTGGCAACTCCGGCCACAGGCACGGCCGAGTTTGGAAGGTCGTGGGATGGGAATTGTGTCAGTGCTCAGCGGCTTCTTCAGTGTTATGGGCTATTTATTTTTGTGTTTATTTAGTTAGGTTTGGGTTAGAGGCTGGGGGGAGCCTGCACATGCGAGTATGAGCAGGGGACGGGCAGCGAGAGAAGAAGAGAGAATCCCAGGCAGACTCCACGCTGTCAGCACAGAACCCGATGTGGGGCTCGAACCCACAAACTGACAGATCATGACCTGAACCGAAATCAAGAGTCGGACGCTTACCTGACTTTGCCATGCAGGCTTCCCATGTTACAGGCACTTTAACTGAATTGGTGTTTCTGTGGTGAGCAGAGTGCAGGGCACCCAGGAAAGACCTAGTGCTTTGGGAGGCACCTGGCCAGACGATGACAAGAATTGCAGGGAGACCTTCTTTTCGGTAAGGGTTTTCTTCATGTGCCTTCAGAGTGCTAAGTCCTTCCCCCACCTTCTAACTAATTCCTCCCACCGACCTATTAGCTCCATTTTGTAAGTGAAGGCAGAGGTCAGAGAGGTTCAGGAACTGTCCAAGACACACAGCACGAAGAGTGTGGGATCAAGATTTGGACCCAGGGGCGCCTGGGGGACTCAGTCGGTTAAGCAACTGACTTCACCTCAGGTCACAATCTCACGGTTCGTGCGTTCGAGCCCTGTGTCAGGCTCTGTGCTGGAGCCTGTTTCGGATCTGTGTCTCGCTCTCTCTGCCCCTCCCCCCGCTTGTTCTCTGTTTCTCAAAAACACATAAACATTAAAAACATTTTTTTTTTTTTTAAATTTGGACCCAGCTTAGTCTGAATGCCAGACGTGCCTGGACTCTCGCCCGTTACTGACATGCACCTAGACCTACGTCTCTGTGACAGTTTGCTCCTGTAGGGAATGTGACGGTGAGAGGCTGAAGGGTCTGACTTACCTGGTAGTTTAGAAGCAACCGTTCATCCAAGAGGCATCGCGAACCTCCAGCTCTCTCTCGCCTCGTCCTTACCCTGCCTGCTGACGAGACAGATGCCATTCAAACACTGGCAAGTTTCTGTCATTGCCCCCAGGGGAGGGGTGACCTTAGAAGACAGGCCAGCCCCATCTGCCTGAGCTGGAAGAGGGTAGAGAAGAAAAACTTCAGGGAATCCAAACACGAAGACCGCAGCCACCCGTCGGCTGTCCTGTGCTGACGATGTGCTCGTCACAACACATTAATAAGATGCTTTCGAATTCCACTCACTTCAAATGATGAAGCCTTATACTGTAAACCGACGTCACCACTGCCCCATGAACGAATGCAGAGGGATTGCTCGCAAAGTCACCTCGAGCTTCCCCTGACCTCACCTGCTTTAATTATGCACGGAGTGCTCAGATTCCCTGGCAACAAGCAGGCATTCATTACCTATAATTCCTATTTTACAACCTTTTTGTTTGATCTGTCCCAGAATTCATTCTGAAGAAATCCAACAGAATAAATGATCATTCTCCCCGACCACTTGACTGCTTCTTTGAATACATGATGAGGCTGCACGTGTGTATTATTTACAAAAAATTGATTGCCACGGAGCCTCCACATCCCTTTCATGCTCTGCAAATGTGGACTTAACACACTTCCTCTGAAACCTGCAGCCAGCCCCGCGTATGTGACAACACGTTGAAGGAGCAAATGGGTTTATTGGTTTGGGCAGCATGTCCCTGGTGAGGAAATTAGGGGATGTGCAGACATGCAAACTCTCCTCTTGTCTGCATCTCGGCACGCTGCTCTGGGGCCCGAAGACTGCATCAGCCTACAGGGAAACCCCCCACCCCTGGGAGACATGAGGACTCCATGAGCCAGAAGCAGGTGCCCGAAGGCGATTCTCTTAGATCCTTTGCCAGAAAGAAGCACCTACCAGTGGGGGACCCAGGACACAGCGTCACTGCAGCTCGGGGGCTGACAGGTGCCCCAGGGGCTCTGTGATTGGGGCCCTCGGGCGCAAGCCTTCAGACAAGGACTTGGGTCCAAGAGTTCACTTACAAGGAGATGCTAGAAGAATCATAGGGGTTGGGCAGGGGCCAACGAAGGGTGTGTTTGTTACCAGACTTGGGGATCCTTGTGAAACACCTCCGAACTCCCCCAGGGGCAAGGGGGCAGGGGGGCACAGCCCCTGATGCCCACTCATCCCTGGCGGGGGCGTGATCCAGGTCCCCTCCTTGCTTGGCATTTCTGGCCGGCCCTGCTGGTGGCGGGGTGGGGGGGCAGGGGAGTGGGGAGATGGTGTGGCTGGAACTGGACAGCGTGCACTGTGGGGCAGTGGCTGGGTCAGTGGTGGTCCCCACATTTAGGAGACCCTAGTCCCACGTTTCTCGCTGCACACCCGGGGCCCCAGGAGTCACACCAGAGTGACCCTGCGAAGTCGCATCTGTGACCTTGGATCCAGATGGTGTGGTGGCATCCGAGTGAGAACAGTCACCTGGGGACGTGGGGATCTGGGGTCATGGTGAACGTTACCACCTGAGCCTACATTTGTGCCATTCAGAACCTTCTGCAGAGCTTCACTGGTGCTGGCAGTGTAGAGGCCCCCAGACCTGAGGAGGACTGGGAGGTGAGGAGCAGAGGGGAAGTAAGGGAACTGAAATGGGACAGCAAGTAGTGGGAGGTGCACTGCAGGGGGGGCGGGGGAAGGCAGTGTGTTTGAGGCTCACTCGCACATGGCGTCCCCAGCTCAGCTCCAGGGCAAGGACCGTGCAGCCCAGCCTGTGTCCCTGAGACGGACGAGGGCCTGCTCCAACTTGTCTCCAGCCTAGCTGCTCCCAGTCTGGCCAGCGGCCGGGCAGCTCCCGCCTTACCTGGGAGCCATGAGAAATCCCACTGTGGTCCAGCCCTGGCCTCTGATTCAAAATCTGCATTGTCATATGATCCCCAGCTGCTTCCCAAGCCCATGGCCTGAGAGGCACGGATTGGGCTCTGGCTCTCCAGCTGGGAGTCCCGGGCCCTCCCATGGGTGTTTGGGGTCTGAATGTCACGGAGCTCACATGGCTTCCATGTTTTCAGGGGGCCAGACTCTGCACGGCCTCATTTCACTCTGCAAATGACGCTGCTCGGCCACAAGCACCCGGGTCCTCATCACCATACAGGGTAGGAACCCACAGTTGTGCCGGGAACATATACACCACAGTCCCTGAGTCCTGCAGCATCGGGCCTGGAACCCACACCCCTCGGGCCCCCGTCTCCCCGACCGGCCTGTCCCTAGGCAGCGGAACGCGTCCGATCTGGAAGATTGTTGGCAGATTTCCACACCGAAGAAAACATTTTGTTTTGTTTTGCATTTCAAATGAAGGAGACAGTGAAAGACAGACAAAGGGGTGAAGTTGTAGGCAGACAGTTTTGTGCTGTATTTTCTTGCTGAATGTTTTTTATGACGCGTCCGATGCCCTTTAAAGGTCAGATATTACTATTGTTCATTTCCTCATCAGTTAGCTAACCAAGCACTGTGCACCGCTTCAGGTCACAAGTGTTAGTTACTGATGAAAGAGAAAGCCTGCTCTTGATTTTGTAAGGGGAAGACATGATTCAATCGCACGCTTGTAGAAACAGTTTTGCAACCATGGCAAGCATGCTACGCACAGATTTAATTTGGGGGAGATAACATTATGTCAGATACAGGATCTTGACTCCCATCTCTGGCCACTGTGTGCAGGGGCCACACCTGCTGGTGCCGATCTGGCCAGGACAGTGGCCAGAGCAGACACCACCGTTTATGCATCGTGACCAGGAACGACACCGATTGCTGCAACAGCTCGGGCCAGCCTGCTTCCCCTCTGGTGTGACGGGGATGAGGAACCTGCCTGTCCCCAGCAGGGTGAGGTTCGGGGTGGCATACACAGCCTTTCTCAGTAAACGGTCGGTGAGAAAAATGAGAGCACATGAACTCCTGGTACTTGAGAATCCACATCATGGTAGAACTTCTCTTGGGAAAGCTTGGGAAAGAAAAGAAAAGAAAAGAAAAGAAGAGAAGAGAAGAGAAGAGAAGAGAAGAGAAGAGAAGAGAAGAGAAGAGAAGAGAAGAGAAGAGAAAAGAAAAGAAAAGAAAAGAAAAGAAAAGAAAAGAAAAGAAAAGAAAAGAAAAGAAAAGAAAAGAAAAGCTGGATTAAAACTCCTGGATAGGGTTTGCCCAGCACAGGCGAGCGATGAGGACAAACCTGACGACATTCCACTTTCTTTCAGCATCTTGGGGTCAGTTTGGAAGTAAGAGACAGACCCAGTCCTGTAGCTCAGGGATCAGGGGCATCCGGCTCCAGAAAACAGAGCAGCGGCCCCAGCAGTTACAGATGGAGCTGGCCTGAGGGGCTGTGGCTCCTGTGTGGTACCTGGCTCCTGTGTGGTTCCTCCCTCGGATAAGGGTTTATATCTACCCCCTCCACTCCCCCTACCCTGTGCCTCTCCCTCTCTGCTAAAGGAGACTGGCTTTTGTCCAGACAGCAAAGAGGGAGAGAAAAATATAATCACTTCTCGAAAGGAGAGGGGAAAGGGGTTCCCACGATTCTAATTGGTTGATTTGGGCCACGTGATCAGGGACCTGGGGGGAGGGGAGGGGTTCTGGTGATTCTGATTGGTTGGTTTGGTTCAGAAGCAGGTGATTCTCATGCAAGGTCTGGCCTGCATTACCTGAGTGGAGGAGGGGGAAATATTTCACCTCATTCAGAAGAAAGCGCCAAGCCTGGGGACCCTCCCTTGGAGTTGCTGACTATGGGGTGGGTGGCTCTGGTCACTGGATAGATCCCATGTCCAGGCAAGAGTGCCCTTTGAACTTGTCGCCCGTTGCCAAACCAGCCAGGCCCGGGCACTGCTCTGCTTCATTCCCCACCCATTGTCACCCCCTTTGAGGGGTCACATCACTCAAGGGGACACATGAGCTCTGCTGATGTTCAGTCCCCCGGTTTTTATTGTTGTTAATTCTGTCCATTGCTGCGATCATGGAATTCTGCTTTGGAAATCATTTTAGGCAATACTGGTCTCATGAGTGTTAGAAGTGACTCTGTATTTTGGCCTGGTGGTGTGTTTCCAGGCTGTGTGAGTTCACTTGTGTTTTATGGGCCCGGCAGGAGTCTGGCCCTTCACCTGCGTCACAAATGTATGTGCGCGTACAGTATTGCACACAAGCGCAGTATCACAGCCTCTCCAAGTGCCAGAGACATCTGTTTACGCTGTGCCTTGTTCTCCATATACCCCCACACCTGTCTGATTTGGGCCAACGAAGGCCGATGTGCAAATGAGCTGACATGACACTCTGCCTGCAGGGCACAGACACGCTTCGTGCTTCCCCCGGGTATGGGGGCCCCAGGAGATGCTGTACGTCATTACCTATCAACACTGCATCCGATCAATTTCTCCGGGAATATGACAGCCTTCTTCTTCCCCTCCAGCTGCAGCCAGTGCTGGGGCCCATCCTGGGTTGGAGACGTTCTGCTCCCCTTGGAAATCTCGAGCTTTAATGACTGGTTAACATATCGACTGCCCCCACAAGCCCTAAGGCATCTCCTGCTAAAGGTCAGCCTGCAGCCAGTGTATAATGGCTGCTTCTCCGAGGTAATTAATACTTTCCTTCGATTAAAATTGGAAAATGCACAGAGCGGAACATTTGTCTCAGTTAACATCCACTGAGATGCATCTTCAGACCCATAATCGCTCCCCCGAGGTGGAAGGGCTGGCGTAGGGGACCTCGGACAAGTCGGGTCTGAGGTGGTGGTTTCTCAAAAATCAAGAAAGCACCATCATTCTCACCACGGTGAGCTAATCTTGGCACCGAGATGGCGTGGGACCTTGGAAGGTCTCGGGGAGATGTGTGCAGGCTTCCCAGATGCCAATCAACACCACCCACCCCCACCCACTGCCCTCCCATACTGCCTGCGGCGGCCAAGCCAGGGTCAGGGATGTCCGTATCTGATCACCAGCTGCCTCCTGCCTCCTGAACATGCCAACAACAGAGCTCATTATTCAAACAGATGTTTCTGTTTCCTTCAGATTGCTATCCCGAAGGGAATCGGGCTTTCTCGTTTGCAAAATGAAGACCGTACTTCAGTTTGTGCAAGATGTTAGGTCCCCCAAATACCCAGATCATTGGTAGAGAGGCTGACGGCTCAGGGCAAGAGGTTGGATGGGAAAATGGTCATTCTGCAGTCAGGGAACATTCTGTATTCTCGTGATGGGCCTCCGGCCCTTTATCTCTATCTCTTGAATATTCAGAATTCTGGAGAGCCTCACTCTGGAAGAGTCCCCCACCCCCTAGCCCCCCACAGGCAGGTTATACACCTGTGTCTACAACACAGCTCTGGGGGCCCAGCCTGAGGGGCGTAAGACCCCGTCCACAGGCTCCTCTCTGCCTTCTTGTTAGATACGTCTTGTGTTTACTCCCACACCCTCGGTGGCTGTCCTCTGTTCATAAATAATTTGTGTTGATCACTTAAAAGTCATAAGAGCACACAAAAATAACACGAAGGAAGTAAAAGTCTCCTGAGTCCCTGTTGGCCTCGTGTAACCCGTGGCAAATGGGGACTCGACGTTTTTATTCAAATCCTTCGACTTACTATTTCTTTCCACTTCTCTCCACCATTTCTTTGAGGGATGGGCTGGACAGCGTATTCATTTAGGAGTCTCTCCAAGTCAAGACCCTTTACAAAAATTGTTGCACACTCGTTGCTCTGTGGCTATATAATAACTTAGCAACCTTTGCCCCAGTGACGAACATCCACTTAGTTTCTAGTTCTTTTTGTTTTTGGGGGTGGGGGGTTTTACTGGCCAGGCAGCAGTGCTACAATGTGCTTGATGTACGTACCTATCCTCATGCACCAGCTCAGTCTTTAACTCCTAGAGAACTCTGGCTTCTAGGCACTGATAAGGAACACAAGTGGTTGTTTGCAGAGCCTATCTCTGGGGAAAGCAAACGCTGTTTTCAGCTCCACTGCCACCTTGTCCTGGAAGAGAGTTTGTTCCCATTGCACAGAAGACACCTTAGGCCTGGGGTCATCTTCTCAGATGTGCGAGGCTCTCAGCTCCCATCCCATTTACTCTTGGCTCCCCAGCCCGTATCAGCCGTACCTCTCGCGGTTTGCTGAGGTCCCCAGGAATGAGTGACTGACTCTCTATGTTGGAGAACAGTCTGTAGAAGTGTGTCTAGGTCCCTCCTGGATCCCCAGCCTCTGTTTACCTCGACAAGTAGACCTCTCCCCATTCCTGTTTAGCTTCACAACATCAAGCAGATAGCCTTCCAGGGCCAGGAGGAGGCAGGGTTCCTGGGTCCAGACATTGATATAGCGGACAGGCAGAAGGGGGTCATAATTTCATGGTGTGGCCTCCAGTGTAAGTATTAGGAGTTCCGGTGGGGATTGGAGAAAGCTGGTTTCAACCGGTTAAATTATGCACACCGTCTGTCTCCATTCTTCTAAAGAAATTTAGGTAGAGGATTCTGATTTCAGAGCACAGGCAGGAGGCCCAAGTCCTTTGGGGTTTGGGGGGAAAGTGACATTTAGATACGACCAGGACAGGTCTTAAGTGCTGGCAGAATGGAATCCCTAGATAGAGCCTACACATCAGAAGTCAGGAAGGTAGGAAAGAGATTTTGGACTGGGATGGGGGTCCAGACTCTGGACACCCTGGTAGGCAGGGGGTCAGGTTCTGAGCAAGGGTTGCAGGAAATTCCAAGGGCATTTGGAATATGTTGAAGAAAACCTGGACATTCCCAGGAGTTCTGGCTGCTCCTGTCTTTGCCTCCTTCGGGACATGCTTTCCCTGTGATCCCACACCTGCTGGAATCAGAGAGAGCCGCTCTAAGGGGTCAGGGCAAGTACTTCCCGGCCGTTGAGAAGCACATGCATTCACAGAAGGGCCATGGACAGCTTCAAGTTCGGGCAGGAATAGCGGCGTGTGACAAAGTTTGGGCAGGAATGTTGTTTTCTACTTTAAGATGCCTGAAAGGCGTTTTAACACTAACCTCCCATGTAGCTTTCCTGTGGATGATATATAACTCCATTTACCATTTAATCTGGGTAGCAAAATGAATACTCCATCGTTGTACTATGAATAGTAAATTAACCCAGATAAAAGTGTTCTCCAGCCAATCAAAACCATTAAGTAGCTAGGAGACTAAGATTAGTGAGCACATTCCGAAGGCAATTATAATGAATAACTAAAGAATACATTCACTTTAAGAGGGCGGACGGCTTCAGAAGCTTTCTGGTCTCTCCAAAGAAAATGAGGGTAGGTGGGAAGAAAGCTGAAGACATTTCGTAAAAAGGACATATTTATTGATCTATGTGGGGCCATTTAGAATCGGTAATGGGTTCTTTGGGCGACTTGGGCGTCTTAGCCATCAGCAGGATCATTAAAGGAAACAAAGAACCAAGAAATTTTCCCTGCTCACCACCTTTTACAGCCAGGTCAGACCCAGAGGCTGTGCCTGAATCTCAGTGTGGCAACAGTTCTCAGTCTCTTGTGAAGAAATACCATTTTCATGTTTTAAATGTAAGTGTAATGCATGCTAATTGCAGACAGTATGGAACACTCACCAAAAAACGTGAAACGATACCAAAACCGATCCATAATCCTGTCACCCAGAGACAGCCATTATTAACATTTTGGGGTAACTAGGTTTTTAAGTGTTTCTGGGTATGTACATTATATGTTTGGATAGTCGTAAATTATTCTGTTCACTTAAGAATGATGGCTTTAATATTTTGGTAAAAATGATACAACTTATTATATAAAATTCAAGCCATACAGATAAATGCAAAGAAAGGTTTTAAAAACTTTCACCTGGGGGCACCAGGGTGGCTCGGTGGGTTGATCATTCAACTCTTGGTTTTGTCTCGGGTCATGATCTCGTGGCTTCACTAGTTCGAGCCCTGCCGATGGGCTCTGTGCTGCCAGCCCGGATCCTGCTTGGGATTCTGTCTCTCCATCTCTCTGCCTCGTCCCTGATCCTGGCTCCCCTTCTCAAAATAAATAAATAAACTTAAAAAAACCAAACTTGCCCCTGAACTCTCCCCCAGGGAAGTTAACCATCCTGCATCTTCCTTCAGCTTATGGGCTAATTATGTGCTCTCTCAGAGAGAGAACAATTACCTTCTGCAAAAAATGGATGATTGTAGGCTATTTTCATGCAAAAATGGAAATTTTTTTTTTTTTTTTTTGTAATTTCAGGTAAGGAAATAAACAAACCAGAAGGACAAAACACAAGGCTGAAGGACTGTGGCACTACTGGAAACTGTTTCCAGGGGCCACACTGGTTCTTTTAAGAGATTCCGCCCATTCTCTCTCCTGGCTTTCTCTTCTTTGTGCTGAGACATGTCAGCTCATCGCATCTTCCAAGGCAGCAACAGGGCTCCGTGTAAGGCCCTCGGCCGCACATCCTGCTTTTCCTGACTTCCAGCAGATTCTCTAAGTCTGGTGGCTCAATCCCAGACACAACAATGGCCGGATACTGAGAAGTGTTCAACCCGTGGCCATGGTGACCCTCGGCTGTCTAGCCAGTCACTAAAGGGACATTCTTACATGTACCACCAACCCGCATCCTCAGGTGCTAGGGAAAGATGAACAAACACAAACACCAAACAAAGCAAAGCTTCCAAGACCTAAGCAGTGATATCAGTGAATTAAGTGGCTTATGTGGGATAAGAGCAAACCAATAAACCTGAGCATCCAGAGCGGACAGTGAAAACCCCCAGCCTAGTCTTGCCAGATGGGAATTGGGGTCCATGTGGGCATATCATCAGATTTGTCAGGAGGAACCAAAAATCTAAATGTTTTTAATTTTTTTTGTAATGTTTATTTTATGTGTTTTAAGGGGGGAGGTGATTGAGTTGGGGAGGGAGAGAGAGGGAGAGAGAATCCCAAGCAGACCCCGTATTGTCGGCACAGAGGCTGATTCCGGCTCGAACTCACAAACTGTGAGACGGTGACCTGAGCCAAAACCAAGAGTCAGGCACTGAACCGACTGAGCCGCTCAGGCGCCCCCACAGGGACCTAAATTTTTAACTGAAATCTCCTTACTTACATATATTGAGGGTAAGTTAGAAAATTGAAAACACCGCGCAAAGCAAACAAAACTCACTGATGGGTCAGCCGGATTTCTTTTGCTGTTCTGACACAATTTAGTACAATTCAGGACACCAGTTCAAGAATATCAAGTGAGCAGCAGACAATTTTTAGTGAAAGTATGACCCAGACAATATCTGGCACATATTTATACCAAAAGATATTCATTGTTGTTTGTTTTTCTGTGTTTTATCTGAGATTCAAGTTTACCTGGATATCTTGTCTTTGCTGGTGGGTTTTGGTGGATGATTTCCACCCCCCCTCATGGGGACCCCCATCTTAGGAAGTCTGAGAGCTTTCTCTGTCTTCCCTGCCTCTGTCCAGATTTCAAAGTATTTGGCAGCTAAGTGTCATGTTTTTGTTTTGGTCCGTTTCCTTTTTCATTGATAATGTAGCTGTTTTTCTCTTACTATTATTTTTTTTTTAATTTTCTTTTTGTTTCCAGTAGGTTTGGAGGAAATTGTGGGGTAAGAATGTATTTTTTATGCCATTGATGAGCAGTCTCTACAGTCTGCTTTTAAATTTAACATTATATCATATATATCTCCCTATCATGAAATATTCCTATTTAAATTTTTTAATGTTTATTTATTTTTGAGAGAGAGACGGAGAGAGAGCATGAGCAGGGGAGGGGCAGAGAGAGAGGGAGACACAGAATCCAAAGCAGGCTCCAGGCTCTGAGCTGTCAGCACAGAGCCCGACGCAGGGCTCGAACTGACAAACTGTGAGATCATGACCTGAGCCGAAGTCAGACGCTCAACTGACTGAGCCACCCAGGTGCCCCAACATTTCCTCATTATGAAATATTTTTAAAACACATTCACTCGTATGAATTTCCCAAACCTGTCTTAGGTGAAGTTCCGTTACATTTAATGCTCAGAAAACCTGTGTACAGATATTGGAGCTAGAAGCAGAACTGTGTGGGAGAAAGAGTCGATTCTCCTGCTTGTTCCTAATGGGGCTGGGAGAACAGGAGAACCGTCCACGGTGGGTCGGCTCTGACTGTCCTTAGCAGCCACTACAAATGATGGTTCCTCCCACAGCCCTCGTCCCAGATTTCCAGTGGCCTTCCTTAGCTTTACCTTACACAAGTCGGGTGAAGGATTTCTTTTTCTCCCCTAAATCATCTGGGGACCTCTTCTTATTAACTGTTGGTTTCTAATGAGCAAGGCAATCCTACCAACTGGGTTTGATGTGATTAAGAAAAGTGCTTTTTCAAGCTATTATTTTTTGTGGTGGGGATGATTCTCGGGTAATTAGGCCACACTGTGGAGACACAACTTGATACATTGGCTTATTTGGGTTTTGACAATATGAATAAAAGTCCTAGGCTTTTGCCAAACAAGCTTCTGAGGAATGTTGGCATTCCATTTGGTATCTGCTGGGATCTGAAGTTGTGTGCGGGGGACAAGGGTAAATGCACAGCTAGGGGAGGAAGGGGCTGCCGTGTCCTGTCCACGTAATTCACCTGGGGGGAGGTCGCGCTGGCTCGCGGAGATAGTAAGGGCACCTTTGGGACCGCATACTGCTTCCCAGGATAACCACATTCCATGAAGAAGGTGGATGGCATCTACCCTGATGGCACAAAACACCGAGATAATTCCATTCTACTTCCTGTTTTTTTCTCCAGATCCACTCCACTGTGGCACAGTGAGTCACGATCGTTCTCGGTTTTAGAGCTGGTGTTTTTAATTTTGTTGGCGGCTTCAAATGCCACTTTTATGAAGTTGAGAATCCTGTTATGTAGAAAGTATGAGGCACTTTGGGTGACATGTTGGGCCTCCACAAACTAGCTTTCTTCTTCTTCAGATACAGGACTGGATTGGCCTGTGGGTGTCTGTCTCGTGTGGGAGGCGTCCACCGGCCAGCGCTCTTGCACTCTTCCACCCAGTGCTTGCTGGCCGGCTCAGAGGGTCCATCCATCCTTGTTTTGGCAATGAGTGCCTTAGTCCGGCCATTTTTGGCTAGGGTAGTAAGAGAGAAAGAAAAAGAAATGGAGAGGAGAAGAAGAAAGGCAGAAGGACAGAGGAAGCGGGGGAGGCGGGAGGGAGCGGAAGAGGGAGAGCATTAGGAAAGATCAATGCTCCGGGATCACTCCACATGCAGAAGGACCACGGGTGTCAGGGTGAGCTTGAGGGCAGGTACTCAGAACATCATCTGAACTTTAAAGTGTCATCCCCAAAAAGAGAAATCAAATATTCAGTGGCTCCAAAATGCTCATCTATCCAATCACGAGTTGCACCTAGCATGCCTCTCCACCTGGAGGCATGGACACAAAAAGGGCTCCATTTCTAGAGCATCTCCTGGAGAGAAAGCTGTGATAAGAAGAAAAGGGAAAACACCCGAGTCTCCTGTGCCCCGCACACCCACAGCCCAGGAGCCAAGGAGAGGCTGACCCTGGTGTCTTTCTTGCCGGCCGGACAGGACTTGATTCTCAGATGTGATTGAGTTAGTGGGGCTGTTGGCAAAAGCTTGTTTTGACTGGTAAAGGATGCAAGTTTGGGATAGAAGTCGGTGACCGAGGAGGACGGTGGAATGTTGAGGTGTCCTCCTCACTATCACACGTCTGAACCACGGCTACTTCTAATTCTCCTGCCAGCACGCTTCTTATTATTTTTGCCAACCTCTTATTTCCAAACCCTGGTTTTGCTTCATTTAACCCTCTTTTCCTGGACCTTTTAGACAAGGCACCCCGTTGGTGAAAAAACAGACAAACAAAACATCTAAGACACCACTTGGGACTATGTGGCAGCAAACACACTTTGGGGAGGCCTTGTCCTACAGAAGAGATGCTCCAGCGTGTGCAGAGACCATCAACGAGAAAGTTAGAGCAAATGAAAACTTTGTTCACCTTTAAAACAATTGAAAAGAGAGAGGGGGCATTTGAGCTGAGATTTTAAGACAGAAACAAAAGCCTCAGGTATCGACCGCCAGACAGCTTCTGTCCATCCTTCCCTTAGGACGCAGGGTAGGAAATCTGTCAGCCATGGAGCCACCTCTGTCGGCTTTGGACTCCCCCTTGCTTTTCGATACTCCCTGTTTCCTGTAACAAGCCCCTCAGTTGTACACGGTTCCTGTCTTACTCCGCTACTGCCAATGTGGGAACCAGGCCCACCCAGTCTGGGCATCATCCCACTTATTCTGAGGAGCCGTCAGAACAGCACTGTTTCTCAGCCGTTGGGCGTTTTGACAGTAGGGCGTCAGTAGGCCTGTCTGCATGTCGCAGGGATCCCTGCCCGCTGGGAGCTCATACCCTTTGGTACCTGGGAGGAGACCTCTACTCTTTCTGACTCCAGTCTTTTCTCAAAGAAGCTTCCCCGACCCGACACGTAAAAGGCGGAGCTCGGACGCATCTGCCAAGCTCCCCACCATGCTGTCTTCTGGCCTTGCTTCCCACCGACAAGACCCGTCCTTTGTTATACTGCGACCCTGGTGTCCTTAGGAAGGAGAGCCTTCCCTGGGACCCAGCCGAGACCCCAAGCTGCTCAGCGAGAGCAAAGGCAGGCAGTGATATTTCCTCATTGATCCCAGGCCTTAAGACCCAATGAAAGGACTGCCTACCTGTGCCAGCTGAACTTCAGAATTGTTATGGACCAGTGACTCATGATAACCTCCTTCCTTTCTTTTGGGACAGAAATGTTTGTGTTTTGTTGGTTTGTTTGTTTTCTCTCTCTCTCTCTCTCTCTCTCTCTCTCTCTCTCTCTCTCTTTCTCTGTGTGTGTGTGTGTGTGTGTGTGTGTGTGTGTGTGTGTTTGTGTGTGTGTGTGTGTGTGTGTGTTTTGTGTGTGTGTTTTCTGGTTATCACATGCCCGTGTTGGTTGTATGCTTAATTCATAGGTCTTCATTCATAGGTCTTCAGATTGAAAGTGGAATCGAGGGCCAGTGCACACAAGGAGACTCATTCACACCTGGACCTAATTTGGATAAAAATATCCTGAACTTTGAGCTGATGTTACAAGGGTTGGGTCTTTAAGAGGGAGGATTCTTGGGGTAGGGTGAGGGTATTTTTCATGCAGGATGAAAGTGAATAATAGGAGGCCAGCAGACAGGCTGTGGCAGTCTAAAATATGTTCATAAATTCTCTTTTAAGCCCTTCAAAAGGTGGACCTCCATTCCCTTTTCCTTAAGCATACGCCAGACGTACTGAATGGTTTTGAAAAATACAAGAAGGTGAAAGTGATGGTGAGTCAAAAACACTCTAAAGAGCAGATATTGTAGTTCCAATGGTGTTGTGATCAGGGGATAATCGATGGAAGGGGCAACAGGCCATTAGATGCTAGAATTCTATGAGTGGAAGAGATGAACATAAGAGAAGAGAAACAAAAATAATATAAAATCAGGGAGGGGGCAAGACATTAGAGACTCATAAATATGGAGAACAAACTGAGGGTCACTGGAGGGGTTGTGGGAGGGGGAATGGGCTAAATGGGTAAGGGGCACTGAGGAATCTACTCCCGAAATCATTGTTGCACTGCATGCTAACTAATGTGGAGGTAAACTTTAAAAATTAAAAATAAATAAAATAAAAAAAGAAGCTAGAATTGTACACCTATCAAAATTATCAATTAAATTTGAGAGTGGACTCAAGATATCTTCAGACGTGCAAAGACTCAGAACATTTGATTCTATTCATTCTTCATTAGGAAGTTATCTGAAGGTGTATTCCAGCAAAACAAGGAGAGAAAAAAATAAAGAAAAATTATACTTAATAATAGCCAACATTAACAGTGTTTATTTTTGTGCCAGACACTGTTATGGGTTATTTTCACATTTCATTACATATTAACCACACAACAAACTTATAAAGTATATACAATTACGATTATTATCTTCTAGAGGAGGAAATAGGGTTATAAAGAAGCCAAATAACTCATCCAACATCCACGTTACACAGTTGGTAAGTGGAACAAGTAAAGTCTAACCCAAGGCCGTCTGGCTCAAGAGTCCAGGCTTTTCAATGCTCCCTAAATTCCCAGATAGCCTATTACCATGAAACCATGGAAACAAACGGGGACCATAGTAGAGGAAAATCACAGGAAGGAAGCTATGAAGCAGACCTACTGAGTCACCACCTAAATGAGGCAGGAAAAGAGAAGGCTCCAGTAAGTGACCTCTAAGAGTTTAACAGGAAGATGTCATAAGTGGCATGATTTGAGAACACTGAAAGAGTGCAATAAAACAAAGAAGTGTAATTAGAAAACGAGAAACAAGAAAAGGAGAACGAGAAAATATCCATAAGATGGTCTTAGTATGAATGAGACAAGTGAAACATGGCGTGGTTTAAAGCACTGATGGAACACAAAGAAAAAGGATCCATTTCACCTTGATCCTAGAGATGTCCTCATTCAGCAGGTCCAAGGACTCCAGGAACAGAGTAGTAATTCTAATGTTTGCATATTATTTAATAATCCCAATAATTTAAACCATTTATTAGTTTTCAAGTTTTAGAATCAACCTTAAACAATGGAAAGAGACTTGATTGCAGAGCATGATACCAGTGTTAACAACAATGACAAACAGAAGTCCAAAGCTGATGGGAAACCGAGAAAAAGTGCAGCAAGGTTGAGGAAGACATTTATCGTACAATGTAAGGAATGAAAAATGATAGTACAGGTAAGGGAAATAGGTCTCTATTTTAAAATTACATCTTGTGGGGTACCTGAGTGGCTCGGTGAGTTCAGAATGCAACTCTTGATTTTGGCTCAGATTATGATCTCACTGTTCATAAGACTAAGATGAGCATTAGGTTCTGCACTGACAGAATTCTCAGAATTCTCTCTCTCTGCCCCTATCCTGCTTGAGCATATGCTCGCTCTCTCTCTCTCTCTCTCTCTCTCTCTCTCTCTCAAATAACATATATTCATTCACACATACATACATACATACATACATACATACATACATACATAGATACATATATACATACATAAAATTATATCTTGTGATGGTTAATTTCATGTTTTAACTGGGCTAAGCCACAGGGTACCCAGATATATGGTTAAACATTATTTCTAGTGAGTCTGTGAGGACATTTCTTAGTACAGTGAACATCTGTATATCAGGAGACTAAGCAAAACATATTGCCTTGACAAACACTGGGTGGCCTCAACTAATCGGTTGGAGACCTGAATGGAACAAAAGGCAGAGTAAGAGAGAATCCACTGTTGTGTATCTGAGTGTCTTCAAGCTGTGATATTGGTCTCCTGACTTCAGACTCAGACTTGGAGTGAAACATACATCATCAGCTCTCCTGATTCTTAGGCTTTTGGAGTCTGCCTGGAACTAAACTACTGGATCTCCTGGGTCTTCCCTTCTCAGCCTCCATAATCCTGTGAACCAATTCCTATTGATACTGAGTCTCTGCAGAACCCTAACTGGGACATATATGTAACTTCAGCCATTATGTCATTTTGCCCTCAGATCCAGTTCCTGCACTTCTCCTACAGACTGTGTTTCCTGGTTCCTTGCCACCTGGCTTCCAGAGGGGTTTGACCAATGGGTGTTTGATGGGAGAAAGGGAGGAAGGTATAAGCCCAGAGGTTTTTCTCTCTCCCACTCCACTTGCTACCAGTGATTTTATCTCCTCAAATTCTAGCTTCTTTCCAAGAGCCTCTTCTCCCATGTTCTCAGTTCCTGCTAGGTATGGTTCTGAGTTTCTCTAGCCCTGGGGGTGGAAACAGCTTTCTGATGATACTAATTCCTGATTGCTTCGCCATCCTTTGTTTGGTTCTGGGATTTCCCATCACGTGTGTAACTCTTTAAAATACCGATAGTGACTCACCGGCAGGCTGGACCTGACTGAAACAGTATAAAGATAGAAGTTCAGGAATATAGAGGAAGGTGAGGAGAGAGAAGACAGGTGGCTTAAGCGACCTATACGTCATCTTCACATAGGAAGTCAGTAGACGGTGCTTAAAACTGACAAATCAATAAGCAGCAGTATGCTATATTACTTATATTCATGAAGATACCTAAGAAAAGAATATAAACCTGGAACAGTTAAAAGTGTTGCCTCAAATAATGGAGGCAGTAAAGAGACCTGTGGTTGCCAGGAACTCAGAGGGGAAGGGACAGATGAATAATAGATGAAGCACAGGGAATATTTACGGCAGTGAAACATCATGTAAGACAGTGAAATGCTTTGAATCATGGCATTGTGCATTTGTCAAAACTCACAGAACTGCACACCACAGTGAATGCTAAGGTAAACTTGGGACTTTCATTAATAATAGTTTCCATTTTGGCTCACCCGTTGTAACAAATGCACTACACTGACACAAGAAGTTTACAATAGGGAGCACTATGTTTTGGGGGGTAAAAGGGAGAACAGGGGAACTCTGCACTTTCAAGTCTTCTTCTGTAAACCAAAAGCTGTTTTAAAAAATAAACTCCCTTAATGAAAGGAAGGCAGAGAGACAGAAGAGGAGGGAAGGAAAGAGGGAGAAAGGGAGCTACTTAAAAGTCATGGAGGAAACTTAAATGTGGATTACTAAGTGAAGGGATCCAATCCAAAACGCCATATGCTTTACATTTCCAACTATGATAACATTCTGGAAAAACAAAACAAAACAAAACGACAACAACAATGACAACAACAATGACAAGAACAACAACAACAAAAACACCTTCGGAGACAGTAAAAAGACCAGTGGCTATGAGGGTTTAGGGGGAGAGAGGAAGTGGCAATAGGTGGAGCACAGGGCACTTTAGGGTGGTGTAACTATTCTGTATGATACTGCAATAGTAGGTACATACCATTTACATTTCTCAAAACTTATGAATCTATATAACACAAAATAAACCCTAACTGTTAATGATAATGTGTCTAATGATAATATGTCAATCAATAATGGCTCATCCACCACTTATAATTAATGTATCCACATTAGTGCAAGGTACTATAGAAACGAGTGGGGGTGAGGAAACTGGATTTTTTGTGTAATTTGTCTCTAAATCTAAAATTGTTCATACAAAATGGTCCGTTTAAAAAAACCCTGATTTAAAAAAAAATAAAAAAGAAAACAAAAGACAGTGTTGTCCCTGGGGAAGAGGTGTTCGTGGGGGAAACAAAGCTTTTGTTTTTTTTATTGCAAGTCCTGATCTGCAATTTGGATGTTATGGGTATTTTTTTTTAACTATTTCTATACAATACCTGGATTGAAATTTCTCAAATAAAAAAAAAAAATCTGTACACCTGCCAGAATAGATAACATGAAAAAGACCATATTAGCAAGTGTTGGCAAGACTATCAAGTATTCAGAGCTCACAGACACTACAGAGGCAGTACTATAGAAAGAAGTTCATGTACATTGGTATAACCATTATAGAAACAGTTTGGAGGAATCTTACCACAGCTGATAAGTTGGATGACATGCGACCCAGCAAATTCCCTCCTAGATAAATAAATACTATTCTAAAACATGTTCACCAAACAACGTGTCCTATAATATTCACTGAAGTTTCATTCATAATTACCCTAAGCCAGAACCTACCTAAATGTCCACCAAGCGTTGCAGAAATATTGTAAACTATTCATATAAGGAAATTCTATACACCAATGAGCATAAAGGATCTACACACACAATAACATGAATATCACTAACATAAGTTTGAGTGAAAGAAGCTAGGTGTAGGACACATAATTCCATTTCTATATAGTCCCAAAACAAGCAAAGTTGTATATTCTGTAAGAAGTCATAATAATTGCTGTCCCAAAGGAGACATACACCTTGACTGAAAGAGGCACAGGTGGTCCCTTGGGGTACTGGTACCTTGTTTAATGAGTGCAGGTTCCACAAGTATATTGAACTTAACTTCATAAAGCTGTGCTCAGAATACTTTTAATAATACATGTCCTTTTTGGATGCCTGGGTGGCTCAGTCGTTAAGTGTCCAACATTGGCTACGGTCATGTTCTCACGGTTTCTGAGTTCGAGACCCACATCAGGTTGTGTGCTGACAGCTCAGAGCCTGGAGCCTGCTTCGATCCTGTGGCTTCCTATCTGGCCCTCCCCTGCTCACACTGTGTCTCTCTCTCAAAAATAAACAAACATGAAAAAAATAATATATGTCCTTTTGAATGTATACTATACTTCTGTAATCTTATTTTAATCTGAGTGCAGACCCGTAAATCACACCCTTTTTTTCTCTACTGTCTCTACTAAACATTTAAAGAATATGTACTTTAAAACATCCTAGAAGAGAGAAATATATATATGTATATATATATGTGTATATATATATTTATATGTATATATATATATGTGTATATATATATTTATATATATGTATATATACATATACGTATATGTATATGTGTATGTATGTATGTATATATACATATGTGTATATGTATATGTGTATATGTATATAGACATATATGTATATATGTACATATATTTGTATATGTATATATACATATGTGTATATACATATATATATATATATATATATATATATATATATATATATATACATACACATACACATATATATATACATACACATTTTACATAACTTTTTTCAATAGTTGGAAGAATCTAAACATTAACATTTCTATGAATACCTTTCAAAGTAAGAGAAGTTCAGTTTTGAGTCCCCTAGAATATTTATTCAAATTTGTTTGAGAGCCATACTGTCCCATCTTCTTCTGAGCACTGCTTTCCTTTTGGGCTCTGGATATGTCCCGCATGTTATAAATTTCAGTGTAAGGTGACATTGCCAAGACAAGGGAGTGCTGACCAGAAGTCATTGTTCTTGCAAAATCTGCAGCCAGGCTCAGTTTTGATCTTCTTACCACCAGATAAATTCCATCTAGGGGAATTCTTTTATTGTTTATTTCAGCTACTGTAACTTTGACTTGCTCTCCAACCTAGAATATGTTGTTATTCCTTCTGCAGGTGGGAGTGGAATCAGAGCTAAGTCACAGGCATTAGACCCAAATCTAAAGATGAGTGTGTCAATGCTTCAACTGTGAGGCTATCTTTTCCCTATGGTAACAACGCTCTGCTATTTCAAATCTAACTACTGCACTTACTGGTCTCCTTTAACACAGGAAGTACAAAACTCACACATATTGCTTCAAATTTAATTTCGTACATGTAAACTCACACGGATTTAAAGCAAACATTACCGAGCTTACCCAAAATGAAAATTTCGTGTTGACATTTGGCAAGTTCGTGATAGGTAACTCTTATTATTTGTATAAATTCTCAGATAGTTTAATATACATAACAATATGTTTTAAATATATTTCAGAACAAAGGGCAAAAATACGCCAAATATCTAAGGAAGTCTAGAAAACCTCCAACAGTGAAAACTACCTAATAAATCAACTTAACCTCACCACCTGCTGTCCTTTCTTCAACTAAACCCACTCATACATTACCTTCTCATCATTTGTCTTTTGGCTTTCTCAGACCACACTCTATTTTCAGGATGTTAAACTCGCAAGTACCTCTCAGCATATATATTTATTTTCAGCCCACATGCCTCCAGTTAATAGCATTTGTGAAGCATTTTCTATGTGTTCACCCACTAACATCCTTTTTTAATCCTTTCAGTAGTCCAATAGTTTATTTTACTAACCACATGTGATTTTTCAGGAAGCTAAAGCACAGAGCATTTCTGTAACTTACGTACAGTTCTAATGGTTTCGAGTGGTCATTCTTTCATCCCACTGCAGGCAATGTGATCCACAGTTAGTACACTGCTGCCTCCAATTATTGATAGGAACTCAGACACAAAGACAAATCCAGGGCACATAATACTATGAATCCTGCACTTGCTAGCACTCTACATCTACCCACTAGGCTGTAATGAAAATTCTGGCTTTACTTTATTCTCTAGGACAGCCTTTACTGCTGCTACTCTTATGCAGCACACTTATGTTCTTTTATAATATAAACATACGTGAGTGTTAGGCTTTCCATCACTACTAGAAGGGGGTTATAGTCAGGACTCAAAATGAACTTTGATGCAGTTTTAAAGTCTTTATTGTGGCAAACTGGGTAATGGTTTGGACTCTGGAATGAAGCATTGTCTCAGAGATTACTAGATCATCAGACTTGATATTGACATACTGTTGACTCCCAAAATAGCATAAAAACCATATGTCCAGGCTTCCAGGGTGTTGACGTTAACAAAAGAAATAAAAATTTCTCACATTGCTTTGCGATTCACATGCAAACCTAAGATTCCATTTCAAAAACTTTCCAACATCATTAGAAGAGCCAGACACTGCACGTTCTCTAACACGTATTTACAGTTAATACATTAATAAGAAAAGTACAACCAGATTGTGAATCTTAATCATATGTGCACATTAAGCTGTCCAAGAACACAATTCACCTCCATGACAAACAACTGAGTTCTAACTCCCATAAGACATGACAATCTAACAAAAATATTTTAAACACACCAATAAAGCAAATTTTATATATGTATATATATGTATGTATATATACATATACATATATATACATATATATGTGTATATATACATATATATACATATATGTGTGTGTGTGGAGATATATATATATATATATATATACCTCCACTATATAATATATATACACAGTAAATAATATAAATATTATATATATAAATTATATATGCACTAAAACAACTGATTTTAAGACCTCCATGGCAATCCTTGGAACACCAAAAAACTATGAGTTCAAAATTGCTCAGATTTCTTTGTATCCAAATATGTTTCATGCATTTTTATTCAACAGTGTTTAGAATAATAGTAGTATTGTTTGCACACAGCAAATCAATATGTGTCAGCCACCGGTTTAAATTATACTGGATCAATTGTTACTCAAATTTGGACAAAACACACAGCACAACAGTGACAGTAAACAACAATGAAGCTTGCTCTCCACAATTATAACATTACTGGTTCTGTAAGAAAATTAAGTTGCTGGGTGACAAGTAGAAGGGGGATAAAAATGACATCAGGAATTCAAAAGCTTATTTGAGGTGCCAGTCACCACATATAGGCACTCATGCATAGCAAGGTCATAAACTTCCTCCTTACTTGTGCCATATGAGCTATAAAGGTATGAGAATGAATAAAGACTATGGGATTTATTTCAGAAATCTGTACAACCTAAGCGCAGACTCGTTTTAGAAGACAGTAAATGAATGCCTCAGCAGAAAGGCCACCGTGTCAAGTTCCTTTTCACGGTCTGCCCAAAAGGATACATAAAATACTTTCATTTTCCTATTAATATATGAATCAACTATATTAGTTGTTTCTTCACATTTTATAAGTTGTAAAACAAAACTTCAGCAAGGTTTTGCTAAAAACTTAGCAAAAACAAAGATTTTTTTTTAACATCCTGTTTTTTAAATTAGAAATGGCAATATTTTTTAAGGGACCAGCTAAACAACATATTGAATTCAGGATGGACATTCAGATCCAAACCGAAATCAGATAGCCCAGATAACCCAAAGCATGAATGCAAGTTCAAGTGCAATAAAGTAACAAGGTATAGCAGGGAAAAACTAAGATTCTCAGTTAAGTTCAAATAACTGCATGGTGTCAATGGTTGTGTTTCAAAGCTGTGCTGAGCAAAGTTAACCTCCCAGCTACATCTAATTTCAAAACCCTCTGGGAAGCTACCTCGATAAGCTGTATGTTGAAATTACATTCTAATATGGTCATTGGATTCATTTTTAATTATTATACAATTATATACAATAGGGAAGTTGTACAAATATGTATCTTTTCCTCAGGGGCTAATTAGCTAAAACAGTTAATTTGGGAATGGTGGGGGAGAAAAACCTCTGTATTTGAAATACCATTGGCAATGGAAGCTAGTAACGAAAATTTATATAAGCTTCCTATGAAACGAGTATAATTTAACCCTCTGCATCTTTTATTTTTTTTTAAATTTTTTTTTCAACGTTTTTTACTTATTTTTGGGACAGACAGAGAGAGACAGAGCATGAACGGGTGAGGGGCAGAGAGAGAGGGAGACACAGAATTGGAAACAGGCTCCAGGCCCCGAGCCATCAGCCCAGAGCCTGACGCGGGGCTCGAACTCACGGACCGCGAGATCGTGACCTGGCTGAAGTCGGACGCATAACCGACTGTGCCACCCAGGCGCCCCAGAGTTCAGCGCTAGAGACTCCTCCCCTGGAGGCAGAGGCCAGGGCCTCCCCAAGCCAGCGCCGCCTCCTCTTCATGCAGCTCAGGATGTGAGGCCACTAGGGGCCGCCCGTGCTTGCCAGGTCTCGCGGCCGCCTCAGGGCCCTGATGAATTTCCTACCATGAAGCCAAATCAGGAGGCAGGCTGTGAGAGTTACACCGCAGTTGCTAGGAGACCAGGCCCTTTGTGAGGTCACAATGTCTGCATATCTTATCACGGTGGGCTGCCCAAAGCTGCCTTAGGTTTGGCTGTGTTTAAGATTATGCCCTTGAGAAAGACCTGTACCTAATCTTACCTGAGAAGGCCCATAATTCTTCACGAGTTCAAGAGGGTTGTCTTAGAGGTGAATGCACGGGTGCTTCAGCCTCCATTAATTCCATCTAACATGAAATGACACTTAGCGGTGGACAGTACACACAACTTGCAATCAAACATGACTCTAAGAGGGTTTTAGCTAATAAAATCCCTTGTCATGCAACGCACTGAAAGCCAAATTGAAATAACTATTCTACCCTTTCAAAGAATACCGATGTACTGTGCCTTGCTTAGGGTTCCATACGTGTGTTGCTACAGCTCACAGTTCACGAAGCTGTTCTTCACAGCAGCAGCAAACAGTTTGCCTAGTTAGTATCCATGCTCACTTTCATGCAGCTTAGGGAAGACCGAGTCATCGTGTGCTTAAGAGCAAAGTGGCAACGAATTCTGTGTGAGTGGCCAGTAGGGCATTCAGTGCCACTAAAACCTATTCACTACCTACCAATTCATGAATATTTCAGGTAAGGCATACACAAGGTAGTAAGAGACCATATGGGATTCCAAGGGGAGAAAACGTGTTACACCGTCCGTGTAAGTGCTTTTGAAAGCAACCAGCATAGTCCATCCATCATCACCACATACACAATTCATTCACAAAATACTACAAGGACCACCTACCATGATCAACTGAAATCCATTTGGTATGAAAGGATGACTCCAAACTATGTGAATCACTAAGAGTGATAAGTCATGGTAACAATCAGAAGAGAAACTTGCCAAGGTCAACGTGATACATGTGACAGGCCTCTGTCTTTATTCAACTCCTTTTCTTAAACACACAAACAAAACTTTCATCTACGCAGCTTAAGCTACTACTACCTCACGCTCATAAAGTGCTGAAAATGGAAAGCTATCCTTATATTCAGTAAGAGCCACCCCTGGATTTCCTTTTTCATTCAATGTAATTCATTTTCAAATTGGTTCCATGCAACACCCAGTGTTCATCCCAACTGGTGCCCTCCTCAATGCCCGTCACCCACTTTCCCCTCTCCCCAACCCCACGTGAACCCTCAGTCTGTTATCAATATTGAAGAGTCTCTTATGGTTTGCCTCCCTCCCTCTCTATAACTTTTTCCCCCCATCATCTCCCCCATGGTCTTCTGCTAAGTTTCTCCAGATCCACACATGGATGAAAACATATGGTATCTGTCTTTCTCTGCCTGACTTATTTCACGTAGCATAATACCCCCCAGTTCCATCCACGTTGCCACAAATGGCCAGATTTCATTCTTTCTCATGGCCAAGTAGTATTCCATTGTATATACATAAACCACAACTTCTTTATCCACTTGTCAGTTGATGGACAGCTAGGCTCTTTCCATAGTTTGGCTGTTGTTGAAAGTAGTGCTATAAACATTGGAGTACATATGCCCCTATGTATCAGCACTCCTGTACCCCTTGGGTAAATTCCTAGCAGTGCTATTCCTGGGTCTTAGGGTAGATCTATTTTTAATGATTTGAGAAACCTCCACACTGTTTTCCACAGCGGCTGCACCAGGTTGCATTCCCACCAACAGTGCAAGAGGGTTCCTGTTCCTCCACATCCTCAACAGCATCTATAGTCTTCTAATTTGCTCATTGTAGCCACTCTGACTGACATGAGGTGGTATCTCAGTGCGATTTTGATTTGGATTTCCCTGACGGGGAGTGCTGTTGAGCATCTTTTCATGTGTCTCTTGACAATCTGGGTGTCTTTTTTAGAACAGTGTCTGTTCAAGTCTTCTGCCCGTTTCTTCACTGGATTATTTGTTTCCCGGGTGTGGAGTTGGTGAGTTCTTTTGATAGGTTTTGGATAGTAGCCAATTATCCAGTGTGACTTTTGCACACATGTTTTCCCATTCAGTCAGTTGCCTTTTAGTTTTTTTGATTGTTTCCTTCACTGTGGAGAAGATTTTCATTTTGATGAGGTCCCGATAGTTCATTTTTGCTTTTAGTTCCCTTGCCTTCAGAGATGTGTCAACTAAGAACTTGCTGAAGCTGAGGCCAAAGACGATTTTTCCTGCTTTCTCCTCAAGGGTTTGATGGTTTCCTGTCTCACATTCGCGTCCTTAATCCATTGTGAGTTTATTTTTGTGAGTGGTGTAAGAAAGTGGTCTAGTTTCATTCTTGTGCATGTTGCTGTCCACTTCTCTCAGCACCATTTGTTAAATGGATGCTGTCTTTTTTTTCCATTGGATATTCTCTCCTGCTCTGTCAAATATTAGTTGGCCATAGGTATGTGGGTCCAATTCTGGGGTCTCTATTCTATGCCATTAAGTCTATGTATTTGTTTCTGTGCCAATACCATGCTGTCTTGATGGTTATAGCTTTGTGGTACAGGCTAAAGTCTGGCATTGTGGTGCCTCTCACTTTGGTTTTCCTCTTCAGTATTACTTTGGCTATTCAGGGTCTTTTGTGTTTCCATACACATTTTATGATTGCTTGTTCCAGCTTGGAGAAGAATGTCGGTGCAATGTGATTGGGGCTGCATATAATGTGAGGACTGCGTTGGGTCATATTGACATGTCGTCAATATTTATTCTTCCAATCCACGAGCACGGGCAGTTTTTCGCTTTCTCTGTATCTTCTTCAATATCCTTCACAAGCTTTCTATAGTTTTCAGCATACAGATCTTTTACATCTTTGGTTAGGTTTATTCCTAGGTATTTTTTGACTCTTGGTGCATTGTAAATTGGATCCGTTTCTTTATTTCCCTTTCTGTTGCTTCATTATTGGTGTATAAAACGCAACCAATTTCTGTACATTGATTTTGTACCCTGCACCTTTGCTAAATTCATGTATCAATGCTAGAGGACGTTTGGTGGAGTCTGTCGGATTTTCCATGTATAGTGTCATGTTATCTGCAAAAGTGGAAGTTTGAATTCATCGTTGCAAATGATGACACCTTTAATTTCATTTACTGTCTGATTACTGATGCTAAGACTTCCAACACTATGTTCAACAACGGGGGTGATATTGGACATCTCTCTCTTGTTCCTGATCTCAGGGGGAATGGTCTCAGTTTTCCCCCATTGAGGACGATATTTACTGTGGGCTTCTCATAAATGGCTTTTATGATGTTTAAAGTATGTTCCTTCTATCCCAACTATCTAGAGGGTTTGTATTAAGTAAGGAAGCTGTATTTCTCAAATACTTTTTCTGCATCTATTGACAGTGTACTATGGTTCTTATCTTTTCTTTTATTAATGTGATGTAGCACATTGATTGATTTGTGAATATTGCACTAGCCCTGCAGGCCAAGAATGAATCCCGCTTGATCGTGTTGAATAATACTTTCTATATGCTATTGAATGTGATCTGTTAGTATCTTGTTGAGAATTTTTGCACCCCTATTCATCAGGGATATTGGCCTGTAATTCTCCTTTTTTTCTGTGTCTCGGGTTTGGGAATCAAAGTAATGTTGGCTTCATACAATGAGTCTGTATGTTTTGCTTTCATTTCCATTTTTTGGAAGAGCTTGGGAAGGATAGCTATTATCTCTACGTTAAATGTCTGCTAGAATTCGCCAGGGAAGCCACCTGGTCTAGGACTCTTATTTATTGGGATATTTTTGATAACTGATTCAATTTCCTCACTAGTTATGGGTGCGTTCACATTTTCTATTTCTTCCCATTTGAGTTTTGGAAGTGTGTGGGTATGGAGGCATTTGTCCATTTCTTCCAGGTTGTCCAGTTTGTTGGCATAGAAGATTTTATAATGTTTCCTGATGATTGCTTGAATTTCTCAGGGATTCGTTGTAATAACTCCATTTTCATTCGTGATTTGACCTATTTGGGTCCCCTCTCTTTTCTTTTTGAGAAGCCAGGCTAGACGTTTATCACTTTTGTGTATATTCTCAAAAACACAACTCTTGGTTTCATTGATGTGCTCTACTGTTTTCCTTTAGACTCCATATTGTTTATTTCTGCTCTGATCTTTATTATTTCCCTTCTTCTTCTCGGTTTGGGGTGCCTTGCTCTTCTGCTTCTAGTTCCTTTAGGTGTGCTGTTAGATTTTGTGTTGGGGATGTTTCTTCTTTCTTGAGATAGGCCTGGATAGCAATGTTTCTTGTTGTTGTTGTTGTTGTTGTTGTTTTGTTTTGTTTTGTTTTGTTTTGTTTTGTTGTTCCCTGCCAGGACTGCCCTTGCTGCATCCCGAAGGGTTTGCATTGTTGTTTTTCGTTTTCATTTGTTTCCTTATATCTTTTAATTTCTTCTCAAATTGCCTGGTTGACCCATTTATTCGTTAGTGGGATGTTTTTTAACCTCCATGCTTTTGGAGATTTTCCATCCTTTTTTCTGTGGTTAATTTAATGTCCCTGCAATTACCACATTCTGATCAACAAGTTTCTGTATGTTTTTAATTAATTGTTTTATATATGTGTGTGTTTCCGAATTTGGTGTGTAGACATTTAAAATGTTTAGCTCTTCCTGATGGAGAGACCCTGAAATTGATATAAAAAGCTCTTCGTCATATCTTGTTACAGCCTTTAATTTAAACTCTACTTTGTATGATATAAGTTGGCTACTCCAGGTTTCTTTTGACCTCCAGTAGCATGATAGACAGTTCTCCATCCCCTCCCTTTCAATCTGAAGGTGTCCTCATGTCTAAAATCAGTCTCTTGTAGACAGCAAAGAGATGGGTCTTGTTTTGTTTTTTGTTTATGTTTTTTCTATCCATTCTGATACGCTATGTTGTTTGGTTGGAGCATTTAGTCATTGAAATTCAGTGTTATTAGGGAAAGATATGCGTTTAGAGTCATTGTGATGTCTGTAGGTTTCATGCTTACAGTGGTGCACCAGTTTCCTTTCCCACCAACAGTGAGAGAGGGTTACTCTTTCTCCATATGCTCGCCAGCATCTGTGGTTTCCTGAGTTGCTCATTTTAGCCACACTGACTAGTGTGAGGTGGTATCTCAGTGTGGCTTTGATTTGTATTTTCCTGATGATGAGTGATGTTGAGCATTTTTTAATGTGTCTGTGGGCCATCTGGATGTCTCCTTTGGAAAAGTGTCTATTCATGTCTTCTGCCAATTTTTTCACTGTATTACATTTTCCAGGTGTGACTTGGTTAAGTTCTTTATACATTTTGTATACTAACCCTTTACCAATATGTCATTCGCAAATATCTTCACTCCTTCCATCGGTTGCCTTTTAATTTGGCTGATTGTTTCCTTTGCAGTGCAGAAGATTTTTATCTTCACCAGGTCATGATAATTCATTTTAGCTTCTCATTTCCATGTCTTTTGAGACATGCCAAAGAAGAAATGGCTGCAGTTGAGGTCAAAGGGTTTTTTTCCTCTTTTCTCCTCTAGTGTTTTGATGGTTTCCTGTCTACATTTAAGTCTTTCATCCGTTTTGCGTTTATTTTTGTGCACGTTGTAAGAAAGTCATCTAGTTGATTCTTCATCATGTTGCTGTTCAGTTCTCCCAGCACCACTTGTAAAGACACTGTCTTCTATCCATTGGATTCTCTTTCCAGCTTTGTCAAAGATTAGCTCAGCATACATTTGTGGGGCCCCTTTTGGGTTCTCTACTCTGTTTCATTGGTTAATGTGCCTGTTTCTCTGCCATTGTCATACAATCTTGATGATTACAGCTCCATAGGAAAGGGGAAGTCTGGGCTGCCTCCCACTTTGGCTTTCTTTTTTCAATATAAGTTTGAGTACTCAGGTTCTTTGGTTGTTCCGTGCCAATTTTCAGATTGCTTACTCTAGTCTGGAGAAGAATGTTGGTACAATTTTGATTGGTATTGCATTAAATGTGTAGATTGCTTTGGGTAGTATTTATATTTTAACACTATTCATTCTTCCACTCTATAGGCATGGATTGTTTGTTTGTTTGTTTGTTTTCTGATTTTGTTGTGTCTTCATCATTTCCCTTTATACATTTTTCTATACTTTTCACCGTACAGATCTTTTACATCTTTGGTTAGGTTTCTTGCTAGGTATTTTATGGTTCTTGGTGAAATTGTAATTGGCATTGATTTCTTGACTTCTCTTTCTGTTGCTTCCTTATTGGTGTATAGAAATGCAACCAGTTTCTTTACATTGATTTTGTATCCTGTGAGTTTGGTCAATTCATGTATCAGATCTAGCAGCGTTTTCATGGAGTCTTTTGGGTTTTCTGCGTTCAGTCTCATGTCATCTTTGAAAGGCCAAAGTTTGACTTTCAGTGATATATGTTCAGTTAAGTGTAGTTAAAAAGAATTTACCCTTTGGGCTCTATGGTAACTTCATAATTGCACAATAAGTGAGAAATAAGCAAGAACTTTGCATGTTATCCCACATTAGGTTTGGTAACTGGAATCTAACTCTTTAAAATATATTGAATTCCTCATGATATGGATAGAAGTATGAAACATCTAACTTCACCCAGTGCACACGTGTGTATTTGTAAACACATATGCTAAACAGCAAAATTGTAATACTAGTGAGGTGTACTAAATTTTACATGTTCATTGTACAGATAATATTGTTTTACCGTCTTTATGGTAGCAGCCCAAATAAGACATTTGGAAGCAAGGAGAGAATCCAGAACCTAGAGGATACATTCTCCATGCTCTATTCTGGCTTTCAAATAAATGAACAAATGGAATTTTAAAAAAAATAGATTGCACTGGTAATCATGTTTATTGCAATTGTGCAATAACTTTTTGTGGAGTCTAGCCATAATAAGAGTGCACGTGAATAGGGTTTGGAAATAACACCTATTTATAACTTTGTTTGACATGACAAACTCACTAGCAAAATATACTTTCAAAAACTTTATAATTTTTGCTATTCATTTTTTCAGATATTCTATAAGACCCAATAACGTATTACTCCACATGTAGAAGAGCAAAGGTAGAAATGGTGAACTTTGCATGTGTTACAATGGCTATCACATACTATTATTTGATATCCTAGAATTTTAAACAACTATACAGCTGCACGGCTCATGCTAGGTATTTAAACCTTGACATATTTTACCTTTCTCCTTTTCATTATTTAATAGCTTTTTTTTAGAATTAGCTTTTGCTACAATCTCATAACTATTAACTTGGGTAGTAGACATCCAAGTTTCCAGCTTATCTGTTTTTGTATCAGTGATTAAAATCAATCCCTATGTCATTGCCTTTTTAATTAACCATGGCTATGTTTTAGTTCTTTTATCACTGCAATACTAAATTCTCTGTTGTCTTCTATGCCTTTTTTGAAGCCCAGTGATAAATCTTATGACAATTATTCTAAGTTCTTGCTCTTATACTGCTTTTATCTATTTTGATCAATTTAACGGTCACTTCATCCTGGAATTTCGTCTGACAGGAATTCTTCGGTTTCATCATTGTGGATAGTTTTCTATTCCTTATGTGTTTTAACGTTTTTGTTGTTGTTGTTGTTGTTGTTGTTCTTGTTGTTGTTGTTGTGTTGTTTTGTTTTGTTTTGTTTTATGTGCTCTGCACCTGAGAGCACTGCTACATTAAAGTGGGCTCATCCCCTCTCCATGGCCTGGCCCTTCTGGAGGTGTGTTTTGGAAAGTGTTTCTTGCTTTGCGTTGCTATGACTTTCGTTGTTTGATTTCTCATCTCAGAGTGATGTTTGAAAATCCCACGAGGTGTGCTTTCATTTGCTCCTTGAAGTACCGAATGAAGTAATTGGAGGTTTGCACTCTCTTGACAGGGGTTAAAACACCTTAAATTGCCATGGAAGGATGTTCTTGCCCTTCCCAACAATGGGGGTTTCTCCTGGTAGTGAGATCCTGGAGATGTGATGGCGCCAAAGCCCGGGCTCCCCACAGACGGCTCCTCCGAAAGGCTCTGGGCAGCTGCACTTATGAAAGCCGCTCATTTTCTGAGTTCCCAGAGGTTACCTTGGGCAAAATTGTGGATTTTTTAAATTACCTGGTCCCATCAATTCCTTCTACCATCCAGATCTTAGATTGTAGGCAAATGATACCTCACAGTTTGCTTTTCCAATTTGTAAAGGGGAAGTATAACACCTATGTTCAGTATAGTTGTGAGATTATTGGTAATGCCTGTAAAACGTGTGGAAAAAATCCTGGAACATTACACTCAATAAACACTGTATTTTGTTTTGATTTCCTCATAGTTGTCACTACATCCATGCAAACTGTATCTCCAGGGTGGGGTCTTTTGTAGGTCAAAATGTAAGCTACACCATAGAAGCTATCAACAAGGCAAACTCTTTTTCCTATTCTTGAGGAGGTGACCCTTCCCTTTTTTGTATATGAATACTAAATTTGGTGGTAGAGATTATTAAAGACTTGAATGTATATTGCAGTCCAGCACACCGGGAGATAGTTAAAAGTCCCCTATTTCAGGCACTGTGGATATACATATCGAGCACCTTAGGTGTCAGGTACTATTAGGTTCAAGTACACAGTGATAATCAAACATGCACGCTCCATATATTCAGGATGTTTCAAACCTCAGCTACAAAAGGTACATGTGTAATTACAACTTGTGGCAAATGCTGTTAAATAAAAGACTAAATGTTATGAGAAGGAATGACACAGAGGACAAAATGTCGATTAGAGGGTTGGCCAACAAAGGTTTCTTGGGGGGAAAAGTCCTTTATTCAAAGTTGGACCCGTAGCAAGAATGGTAAGTTAACTAGCGAACACAAAATGCATCCTAAGCGGAACCTACGTGGGTCTAATTTAAGAAACCAGGAGAAGAGACGGTCCCAATCACCTAATGAAAGGAGAATGAGGAAAGATGGCATTAGAGGGGTGACAAGGCAGGACTGCCAATGTCTGGTGGTCACGTTACAGATTCTATGTGTCATTTTGAGTACAGTGGAGATTAGAGGGTTGTTTTAAGTAGAGGAATGAACTGCTCAGATTCAGGATTTTTGAATTGCATTCCTGATGTAGTGAAAAGAATGAACTGGGATTTTGGTTGGAAGGGAAAGGCAGCATGGGGATAAGAACGAAAATGGAGAGTAGGCAGAAGGTGGTGAGAAACTAGCTGGCTTGGCATACGTTGGAGGTGGAGTTGAGAACCCCTGCTGCTGAATGGATCACAGGAAAGACGTTGAGGAGGAGAAGACTGACAAGAGTCTCCTTCCCTCTAGAGCAACTGAAGACAATGTCCCATTAACAGAGAGACACAAGAGGGGTCTTAAGTTGGTCATGGATTTCAATTGCTTATTCATTGGGTATTAATTCACATACTTACAGAAGTTTGCTTAGATTTTTAACTTTTCGTTGTTTTGTTTCTACCGAATTGCTTCCTTATTACCATCTTGAGGTTCTAACTGATGGTCTCCAATTCTTCGCTGTCAACAAGACCTTCTTACATAAGATTATGGAATTGATGGGTGATGTAGGTACCTCATCTTCTACCCAGTCTTGGTCATCGTCACAAATACTTAATGGCCACTGTTGTAGAAGAAGCTCAAACTCCATCAGGGTTGTTCTCACTGTTCCGGGAATGCCTGCCCCTCCTTTTTTCCCACACATTTGCTTTTGTCTCCTTTGTCCTTCTCCTTTCTGTCTGCCAGCTAGAAATTTGGTCATCCTTTAAGATTCTTTGTGTTATGCCTCTGAGATGCCTTTACTGATCAACTCAGCTCAGTGGACTTCTCCTGATACATGAAACTTGACCTTGAAGTCTTACTGTGTTTTGTATGGTGGTTGGGTTTTTTCTACCCTCAAATGTTGTAAGTTTCTTGAAGGCAAAGATGAGGTCTTCCATGCTTCCAGAAACTTTTATAAACACTCAAACATGGTCAAAGTTTAGAAATCTTTCTTGGTGAAGTGGTGGAGTCAACGTCATATCAGGTGGGAGGGGAGTCTGCTGAAGGAATTTTCGGATTCAAGTGCAACCTTGAAACAAGGTTTACATCACAAACTAAAGGCAATTACCTAACTTCACAAAAATAATAAGTTACAGCACATATCTTCACGTTTCACAAAAGAGTTCTATCATGACCTCTGTTTTCTCCTACCTGTCAATGCATATTGGAGACTGAACTTGAAGAACGTGTTTTCAGAGGTTTGTGATACCTCAATTTAACTGTTGCAGTACTTTCTAGAGTCACATTTTTCGTTTTTGGCTTTCATTCTCTGACATATATTCATCAAGACAGATTCTGGACATGAATCCAAAAAGCAGTTTCAGGAAACTAGAAAATTAAACAGCACCAATTAAATTTTCAGTTGTAACAGTTACTACTAAGGAGATCTCATTTAATTCTGTCTTTATCTGGACCATGGAAAATTAACACTTGCCTTTTGCAGTTTCAGTATTTATGGAGCTGGGATACCAAACTAGGGTATGTCTACATATTTGATACCCTAATCTCCCACTCAAGTGTGCCGTATCATGGAACACACATTTTTAGAACATGTCTAAAGACGTTTCCTTTGAGAATTTGGGGTATTTTCAACATATTATGGAAGCCATGCAGAGTCTCGTAAAACCTATATGTAGTCTTTATGTGTAGGAGCTTTATGAAAAAAGAAGAAGAAATAGGAAGAAGAAGAAGAAGAAGAAGAAGAAGAAGAAGAAGAAGAAGAAGAAGAAGAAGAAGAAGAAGAAGAAGAAGAAAGAGGAGGAGGAGGAGGAGGAGGAGTCCTCAGGAGGAGGAGGAGAAGAAGAAGAAGAAGAAGAAGAAGAAGAAGAAGAAGAAGAAGAAGAAGAAGAAGAAGAAGAAGAAGAAGAAGAAGAAGAAGAAGAAAGAGGGGGAGGGGGAGGGGGAGGGAGAGGGGAGGGGGAGAAAAGTGATGTCAATATGCCCACAAAATAATTTTTACATTGCATTTTATTGTCCAGAAAGAGGAACCCATTGAGAATTCCTTAAACTGGATTCATCTCCTCCTTTTGTCTGGGGATTTCAACATCTACCCTAGTGGTTCTTAACCCAAGCTCAAATTAGAATCATCTGTGGAACTGACATCCAGACATCAGGGTGATTCTGATGTACAGCCAGGGTTTAAGGCTAAGGCAGCTAACTAAACATTAACGCGCTGTAGTAGATACGCTTCATGCTGAGCACAGTAAAAGGGAAATGTTCATAGCAGCCTTCCGTATAAGTACAGTATGGAAACATACATTCCAAATGTGAATCAACAGTAGAATGGATAAGCAAATTGTTAAATAATCATGTAAGTGAATATAATGTGGAAGTACCAATCCCTGAGTTACATCTATCCAAAACAACATCAATGAGCATTATAATGTTGAACGGAAGAAGCCAGATCTAAAGAAATGCATATTATTCCATTATATTTTTATAAAATTCAAACATGGACTAATTTAATCTGTCGCTCAAAGTCAGGATATTGATTACGTTGGGGAAGGGATATGGAGCAGGAATGGGGAGTGATTGCAGGGAGAGAATTTATGGTGCTGCTAATGTCCTCCTTTTGGAGTTTCATGGAAGTTAGAGGCCTAAGGTTATACAATATAAACTTATGTATTTACTTTACATTTTCAGTATGTCCTCAAACCTATATGCTGAACTAATTGCAGAAGTTCATCTGTATTAAAAGCAATAGAATCCTTTGAAATAAGCTCTTTGGCCAAAAAAATAGTAACAAAGTTGACAGTGGGATGGATCATTATGCGTCATGATTGCTACTAGTTCTTGTTTTGTTTCTTTCTTTGCCTGTCTGTTTGTTTGCTTGCTTGCTTGTTTGTTCGTGTTTAATATGATGTGGTCCTGGAGCAGACCCACTGAAGATGATATTTTGGAAGTTAATATATTGATTAGAGTAAGTGGGTTGATGAATCTGTTCACTAAAGTCTTTCCTAAAGACAATAGCATATGGTGTAAAGCCAATTGTATGATTTTCAAACAAATGTAATTTCTTATAAACTCACAGTTTTTATGGGCTCCTGTGTGGCTCAATTGGTCAAGCATCTGACTTCAGGTCAGGTCATGATCTCACAGTCTGTGAGTTTGAGTCCGGAATCGGATTTGGATTTTGGATTTTCTCTCTGTCTCTCTCTGTCTCTCTCTCTCTGTCTATCTCTCTCTCTCTCTCTCCTGGCTTTTACTCTTTCTCTCTCTCTCTCTCTTAAAAATACATCAACATTAAAAAAATAAAACAAGAAAAAAATAATAATGTTGATTTTGAGACAGGGAGAACACAAACAGAGAAGTGGCAAACAGAGGGAACAGATGATCCAAAGTGAGTTTATGCTGATAGCACTGAGTCTGGTGTGGTGCTTGTATTCACAAATTGTGAGATCATGACCTGAGCAGAAGTTGGACACTCAGCTGACTCAGCTACCCAGGTATCCCTAGACTCCCATTGTAATCTAGACCTTAGCAACGTTAACACTGGACTATTTGAAACTATCCTTGATATGTTGAATGTAACTAATAAATTTATGAATTGAAACACTTTATTTATTTAAATGATACTAGACTGAATCATTTATTTGAAACGTTATTTTATGATTATGGTAGTCTTAAAGTTTATTGCAGAAAAGTTAGAAAATTAAAAAAAGAAGAAAGAAAAATGGTCATAAGTCAAACACCTGGAGATAAGCATATCTAAACACCTTTTTTTATGTTTACGTATTTTTGGCAGAGAGAGAGAATGAGAGAGAGATGAGCAAGAGTGAGCGATGGGAGGAGAGACAGAGATAGAATCATAAGCAGGCTCCACGCTCTCAGTGCAGAGCCTAATATGCAGCTTGGTCCCACACACTGTGGAATCATAACTGAGCTGGAATCTAGAGCTAGATGCTTAACCGACTGAGCCATTCAGGTGCCCCTGGAGGTAAGCACCTCTAACACTGTGGTATAATCGCCACGGAAGAGGTATATGTACATGCATTATCCAGAATTAGCTATGTAGCTGTGAATCCCATTTCTGGTCATCTAGTGATACGAGCATTTCACTAGGTCATAAATGTTCTGCAGGGCTATGAATTTTAAAGGCCACATAGCATGCCGTAACCTATTTAAACACTGCTATTGATCATTTAGGGTGTTCGATTTTCTTGCTTCAATTAGTTGCTACAAGTAGAATTAGCTTTTCATGGTCTAGACACAGATTAGTAAATGTCAATTAAAAAATAAAAAGAACTGCAGCGGTAATGTGAGGCGGAGGAACAGGTATGACCAGATGTGGCTTCACCTTGTCTATTGCTGGCAGTCTTTACATCCTTCTCTCCCTCATCCTCTTTTTCTCCTCCTTGACCCACAACCTCCACCTCTTTATTGCTCCTTCTTCTCATCCTCATTTCTCTGTCTATACTGGCCTCCTTGCTTCCCATCACTACACACGTTCACACTCCTGCCTTGGGGAATTCATGGGTCCTTTTGCCTAGATCACCTCCTGTCAGCAGGTAGTTCTCTCATTTCCTTGAGTTATTTATTGAACTGACACCTTTTTCAGCAGGACCCTCTGTGTCTAGTATTTCACCCTGTCTAGTATTTCACACCCCCTCCCCCAATTCTTCTATCCTCTACAAGATGTATTTCCTTTTTTTCCCATTCATTATTCTCTACCATAGTTTCTATTTCCATTACCTTTGTCAGTTCCCCCACTGGACTATTAAGCACCAAGATCACAGTGATCCTTGCTTCTTTCGTTCACTAGTGGATCCTCAGGGTGTAGACTGTGTTGTCTCATTCTAAATGCTCCAAAAGTATTTATTGAATGATTCAATGAACCAACAGCACTCCTTTCTTATGAAAGTTTTATAATTTTGTACTTTACACTTACATCTATGATCCATTTGAGTGAAGTTTTGTATAAGTTATGAATTTAGGTCAAGGCTTCTTTTAATTAATTAATCAATGAAACGACTAATTAAACAATTAATTACTTAGTTCATTGATTACTATTGCATACGAACACGTAATTGTTCCAGTAACACTTGATGAAAGACTATATCCCTTTTTCTGTTAGGTTGGCTATATGTCATTATCAGAAGTTGCGTGAGGATGCTTGTGTATGGGGTCAGTTTCTGGATTCTCCGTTCTATCTCTTGACCTGTGTCTCCATCTTTCTTCACTATCACACTGCCTTGATTACGGGAGGTTTATATTGAGTCTTAAAATTGTGCAACATGAGTTCTCCAAATTGGTTATTTTTCAGAGCTGTTTGGCTGTTCTAGTTCCTTTGTCTTTTCACACACATTTTAGAGTCAGCTTGCTGATATCCACAAAAGAATCCTGGGATTTCGACTGGGATTATGTTGAATCTCTAGATCAAGTTGATAATTGACATCTTACTAGCGAGGCTTCCATGGGTAGATATGGCATATGTCTCCATTTATTTATATCTTCCTTGATTGATCCAATCAGCCTTCTGTGGCTTTTAGCATACAGATCCTGTGCATGGCTGTTAGATTTAAATGTAAGTATTTCAATGTTTGGTGTGATATTAAATGGTTCTTTAAAAGCTTTTCATATTCTAATTGTTCATTGCTTATGTATAAAAATAAAACTGAGTTGTATATATTGACCGTGTATTCTGGGGCTTATTTAATTATGTTTGAGTTCTAGAAACCTGATGTATACCCCTTAGAATTTGTTTCATGTTGATAACCCCATGATTTAAGAGTCGCGGCAGTTTTCAGGGCACCTTGATGGCTCCATCAGTTGACTACCAGACTGCTGTGCTCAGCAGCTCAGGTCATGGTCCCATGGTCAGGGGATTGAGCCCCGTGTGGGACTCTGTGCTAAGCATGGAGCCTGCTTAAGCTTCTCTCTCTGTCTTTCTCTCTGTCTCTTTCTCTCCCCGTCTCTGCTCATTCTCTCTTTCCAAAATACAAATTGAAAAATAAATAAATAAAAGAATCGAGATAGTTTTTATTTTTACTTTTTCCAATCTGAAGACCTTATCTATGCCTTTTTCTGTACATGCCACGCTTGTAATCAAGGGAGGTACTGGTGTTTATGTCGATTTGTACACAGAACTGGCAGATTCCTTGCTTTTATTGTCTCCTTCCTTGGATTTCTCCCAAACTTTCCCCAATCAAAATAGGATTCAGAGGGACCCTATTCTAGTTTCGGTTCAAGATGGCTGTGTAGGAAGGCCTTGAACTCAACTCCTCCAAAGTGAAAGAAGATTTCAACTACCTCCATATTGACCTTAAACTTTCCAACTGATTAACTTTTTCTTTCCAGCTTCTCTCCTTCTTTATGATTCTTTATTTTTGAGACAGAGGGAGACAGAGTGCAAGTGGGAGACAGGCAGGGATAGCAGGGGACATAGAATCTGAAACAGGCTCCAGGCTCTGAGCTGTCAGGACAGAGCCCAATGCGGGGCATGAACCCATGAACCATGAGATCATGACCTGAACTGACGTAGGATGCTTAATCAGCAGAGCCACCCAGGCGCCCCCTCCCCACCCTCAGCTTATCTCTTAATTCAGGATCCTGAAAGCAAAGTATCACCTGATAGGAACTGAATCTACCACTCTAGCATTAAGGACGGCCTGAGCCAATAAGACTCCACCCTCAAGCCCAAGACAATGACCAACCTGACCTTAGTGACCACCTGTGTATACCTACCTCTTTTTGTCCCACATTTTCCTTACATAAACCTGGAAGTATTTTCAGCGCTTTAGAGAGAGTCTTTGATGTGAGTCTGCTGCATTTCTGGTGTCGGCCTCTGAATACATTTCCCATTTGTTTCACCTCCACTAGTTCCTTTCAATTGCGATCTTGTCAGTAATGGTTAGCCAAACCTCACCTTTTTTGGGTCCCCTGGAGCTAGGTGCTCTTGTGCCTGAACTCCCTGACTACGTTTCTGGTGAACCAGCCAGAAGGTGTACTTCCAATTTGTCCAGCTCCCTGGGGATTGCACCCATTGATATAACAATTCCTCCTGAGGAGCTGAGGACTGACTGTACAGATTGTGCCTAACAAAACATAGCAAATCAAAAGACAGAAAAGAAATAAAACAGCAAGACAGAGAGACAGTAACAAAGGGAACACTCACCCCTAACGTTGCCAAGGGTAGTTGGGGAAGGACCAGAAACAGACTCCTCTGTCTTTGGGCAGAAAAAAGAAAGAAAAAAAACAAAACACAACTCTGCAGTTTGAAAAGAGCAACTGTCATATAAAAGAGAGCATTAGAACTCTGTCAACGACAGAGGAGCCACAGGAGTTCTCTCTGGGTCATAGAGATGGGAGAATGGCAGGGTTACATTTTACATCCACATTTTTTAATATTTACTTATTTTTGAGAAGCAGAGAATACAAGCAGAGCAGGGGCAGAAAGAGGGGGAGAGAAGATTCAGGAAAGGCTCTACACTGACAGCATCAAGCCCAATGTGGTTCTCAAATTCATGAACTGTGAAATCATGACCTGAGCTGAAGTCAGATACTCCACCCACTGAGCCACCCAGCTGCCCCACATTCTCCCCCTACCTTAAAAGCATAGACCAGAGCAGGGTCCAGTTGCTGTAGCTGGCCTGGTGCCTCAGTAAGTTCCAGGCACACAATACACACCAGCCCCAATTGCACTGGACACACACACACCCATGATATGCTTTCCCCCCCTTAAACAATGCACTTTAAAGAGGAACTAGCATATAAGAAGAGCCATTCCTGGACTGTAACCCACCTCAGCTCCCACGGCCCCTTCAGGGCACCCTCTCAGTGGAAAGTCCTGGTACACCCTAGTTTATATCCACTTCAGCTTCAACTATATTGGCAAGGTATCCTCTGCATGTACAGCCCCCGGTGCCTTCAGCTTTTACCCACTTTAGCTTCACCTATCTTGCCCAGAAACCGTCTGCATAGAGAGATCAAGGACAACCTGTCCCCCAGACTGCTTATGTTCTAGCCACCCTGTACAGGGCACCTATACACAGCACCCCAGCTTGCCTCAACTTGCAATCATTTCAGCTTCAGCTGTCCTGCCAGGGTACCCTCAACACACAGAATCCTGGGACACCCCAGTCTGCGTTCACTTCAGCTTTAAGTATCCTGACAGGGCGCCTGTTATGTAGAAAGCCCCAGGATCCCCAGTCCATGAAAGCCACGGCTTCAGCCAGCCAGCCAATGTCACCAACTAGCACACAGAGTCTACCCAGGGGGACAATCATATATAAGACAATTCCTTCAAGTGTAGGAGCAGTAGCTGCTCTGCCTCATCTATAGAGACAAATGCAGAAAGGTAAGCTAAAGGAGAGACAGGGAAATATGTTCCAAAGAAAGAACAATAAAAAAACCAGAAAAGAGCGGAAACACAGGTAAGCATTGTGCCTCAATTAAATAAAGAATATAAGTTAATAATTGTCAAGATGCTCGCCGAGCTGCAGAGAAAAGGCAAGAACTAAGTGAGACCCTTAATTAAGAGATAGCAAACACACACAAAATCAGAGTTCAAGAATATAATACCTGGAAAAACAAACACTAGAGGGAATCAACAGTAGAAGACGGTATGCAGAAGGACATATCAGTGATATGGAAGACAGATTAAGGGAAAGCACCCAAAACAAACAGCAGAAAGATTTTTTTTTTTAAATGAGGATAGGTTAAGGGATACTTTGGAAATATCAAGTGAGCAAAAATCCACATAATAGGGATTCCACAAGAAGGAAAGGGGGTACCAAAATTATTTGAAGAAAAGATAACTGAAGACTTTCCAAAACTAGAGAAGAAAACAGACATCTAGGACAAGAAACACCGAGTTCCAAACATGATGAAACCAAGGAGCCCCACACTATGACACATCAGAATTAAAACGTCAAAGTTTAAAGGTTAATAAAGAATTTCAAAAGTTGTAAGAGAGAAGCAAAAGTTACCTATGATTTGAAAAACAAATCACAACAAACAAACACCTAAAGCTGTCAGCTGTTATTTCAGCAGAAAGTTGGCATGCTGGGAAAGAGTGACATGATATCTTCAAAGGCCTGAAAGGATAATCCCAAGACCAAGAAAACTTTACCTGGAAAGATTATCATTAAGACTTGAAAAAAAAGAGATAAAGAGTTTCTCAGACAGAAGATAAAGAAGTTTATCACCACTAATCAGCAATGCAAGAAATGTTAACGGGGGGGAATCATAATTAGATATTACAGAATTATGAATAAAAAGATGTAAAATATGACAACATACACATAAAATTTGGAGGAGGGACTTAAAAAAAGATACACTTTGTATTTTATTTTACTAAAATAGTATGTTTTATTTCATGTTTGAGAGAGAGACAGAGTGTTAACAGGGAGGGACATTGAGAGGGGGAGGCACAGAATCTGAAGCAGGCTCCTGCCTCTGAGCTGTCAGTACAGAGTGCAATGTGCAGTTCAAACTCACATATTGTGAGACCATGACCTGAGCTCGAAATCACACACTTAACTCTCTGAGCCACCCACTTGCCCCAAAGGTTAATCTTTTTAAATTTCTCGAATGTGTTTATATTTAACTGACCACCAATTTAACATAGACTGCTGTTTCCTTGAGATGTTATATGTAAGCCTTGTGATAACAAACTCAAAACACAAAAATAAAATATGAAAAATAAAGAAAAAGAAAGCCAAGTAAAGCACAACACAAATCCATCTATGAGAAAGAAAGAGAGTACGGAAAAAAAGAAACAGAGACCTACAAAAGCAACCGGAAAACAAAGAACAAAATTACAATTAGTACATAATGGTCAACAATTACTTTAAATATAAATGGCTGAAGTGCTCCAGTCCAAATACGTAGGGTAACAGGATGGACAAAACACAACCCTCATCCGTATGCTGCCTAGCACAGACTCACTTCAGACCGAGACACATACAGACTGAAAGTGAAGGGATGGAGATACATTTCCCGTGCAAATGAAAGCAAACAACAACAAGGACAACAAGAACAACATCAAACAAGAACACCTCAGAACCAGGTAGCAACACCTATATCAAACCAAATAGACTTTAAAATCCTCAATAAAATATTAGCAAACTCCTCTCAACAACACACTAAAATGATTAAGTGGCTTTTATTCCAGGGAAACAAAGATGGCTCATCCAATCAATCAACATAATATCCCACCTCAACAAAACGAAGGGTAAAAATCATATGATTATACCAATAAATGCAGAAAAAGCATAAGACAAAATTTAACATGTATTCATGGTAAAAGTTCTCAACAAAGTCAGGGGGGCAGACATGCCTCAACACATAAAAATATTATTTTATATATTGTTTATATTAAGTTCACACCTAACATCTCAATGGTGAAAAACTGAGAGCTTTCCCTCTAAGATCAAGAACAAGATAAATATGTCTACTTTTGCCACTCTTGTTTAATATAACACTACAAGTCCTAGCCACAGGAATCAGATAAGAAAAAAGAAATTAAAGTCATCTACCTTTGTAAAGAAGCTGAACTGTCACTATCTACAGATGACATGGGAATATGCATAGAAAACCCTAAAACTTTCCCCCAAAAACTACGAGAAGTAATAAACGAATTCAGTAAAGTTGCAGATATGGATTTGATACACAGAAATTGGTAGGGTTTCTATATAATAATAATGAAGTCACAGAAAGAGCAATTAAGAAAACAACACCGTTCCTAATTGCACCAAAAAAAGAGAGAGTAAAATAGCTAGGACTAAACTTATCGAAAGAAGTGAAAGACCTGTAGTGTGAAAACCATAGTCAATGATGAAATTGAAGACGACACAAACAAATGGAAAGCTATCCCATGATCATGGATTGGAAGAATCAGTATCATTAAAATGTCCATATTACTCATAATTATCTACAGTTTCAATGCAATCCCTATCCAGATCCCAAAGGCACTTTTCACAGAACTGAAACAACTAATACTAAAATATGTATGGGACCGCAAAAGACCCTGAAGAGTGAAAATAATCTTGAAAGACAAAACCATACCTAGAGGTATCAAAATCCCAGATTTCAAGATGCGGAGGCAAGAATAAACAATGGGGGAAAGACAGACTCTTCAACAAATGGTATTGGGAAACCAGGAGATCTACATGCAGGTAGCTAGGACCTAACCCTAACGCTGGCCTGGGCTCTGGCCCTAAAGGCACCTAGCATGGACGTCTGAAAGAAATAACGGATTGGGACCAATTACCATTGGGGAAAATCCTGTGTGGAAGTCACACTCTCTCCATGACATTTCCATGGCCGTGATGGAGATGGAGGTGGAGATCCTGAGACAGTTTCAGTCTGGCCCACCCATATGTTTGGCTCCGCTCTTCCAACGCTACCCCTGACCCATAACCGCACATGGGCCCTCATTTCAGTCCTGCAGGGAAATCACATCACTGTGGGGTGTTGGAGCAAAGGCACTTCCGGAGAACCAAACCTAACCCTACCCACTGCTCTGCCTCTAAGCGGGATCACCTTCTAAGGCTGAGAAAAGAAGCGGTGGGGCATGGATTCCTCCTTTTTCTACCCTGTGTTCTCTTCAGGACCTCAGGACATTGAATGCTGCCCACACTCACAGACGACGATAGTCTGCTTTACTGACTCCACCAAATCAAACGCTAATCTCACCCAGAAACACTCTACAAATATCCCGAGAAAAAATGTTTAGTCTGGGGCACCCCACGGCCAACTCAAGTAGACACGTAATAATAACCATCACAGGGTCATTTTTGTTTTGCTTTCCTTCCCTCATTCACCTCCTATTGCTAACTTTCAAGTTCTGAAGTTCTTGCTTTTTATATTCTGACCAGTGTATAGCATTAAGAGAAATTCAAGGAAAGTTGTCTTGTGCAGGGACTAGTGTTTCAGTTAATATGAAAATGTTTCCGGTCAGGTAAGGGAAAAAGATCTTAGCTAGGGCACCAACATACTCCATGGTACTTTATCAGGGTTGGCCCTCAGCTTTCCAAACCCTTAACATGCTAAAGGGAAGGCAGTGTAACATGGGTGAGAGCATGCATGTTGGCATAGGAGCAGAGCTGGTGCCCATCCCAGCCACACCACTTGTGTTTGTGTTATCTTGGACCAATTACTTAACATATCTGAAAGTCAGCTGCCTAATTTATAAAATGGAAATAATAACAAAGCGTCAAAAAGTTTAAACGACAGTATTGGCAAGGTGCTTAATCCAACACCTGACAACACGGAACAAGTGCTCCACCGATGATAGCCATCATTATCCTCATTTGAACAGCTAAGACAGGCTAATATTCTGTGTGGGGTCAGATACCTACGGGTGGATCTCAGGTCTTCTGACACTGATTCTTTAATTTGGAGGGAGCCCAGGGCCAGGATGGCTGAATGAGTACAAGGAGGTAGACCAGTAAGCCAGCCCTCTATCCACCTCTTATTTGATAGTCCAGTTGTATATTCATCTCTTTCCTTCCACTAAAAGAAATGCAAATCCCTCCCTCTAGAAGAAGTAATACATAGACGCTTGCATGTAATATTAAGTTTTATGCTCTGTAAAACTGGCACATGCATCATCTCATTTAATCTCACAATGGCCCTTCATATGGGAGTCCTTATTCCATTTTCCAGGTGAGGAAATTGAGACCTAGGAAAGTCAAGTGCCTTCCCCATAACTTGTTTATGACTGTGGTAGACAACAACCCTAGACTCTACTCCATGTCCAGTGTGTTTTCTTCTGTGCCACAGTTTGTTCTCTTCCAAGGCGAACACTGGTAAAGAATCATTTGAACAAAGCATTAAAAAAAAAAAATCGTTTAAGACGTCTAGTTTTCACCCAAGTAATTAAGGGTGTTAAAGTGGAAGCTGAGATTTCACATGGCTTTGACAATCGCCATCAATTCCTTTCTTCAAGATTTGACTGCATATTCTCATTCTTTCCTTTTTTTTTTCTTTTTTAACTGTACTTCCAATCTGCCAGCTCATCCCTAGTTTCTCCCTATGTCTAGCAATGACCATTCTCCATATGTCCACATTAAATCCATCATCAAAGAAGAATAAAAAGATAAAAGATCAAAGCCAGAGAAGTAAGACTCAATACCTAAATGTAAATTGGTGTTAACACTTCTACTTCCAGCCAAATGTGATAACAAAAACCAGATTTATACTCCTTATGGAAGTAGCTAAAAGTGTAGAAAAAATATATAAGAAGCTGTTCTCAAAACACCAGACATCAGGCAGTGAAGGGCAGTGATCCCTGATATTTGGAAATAAATGAAATGGTTCCTATAGTGCCCTAGCTTATTGACTAGGTGGGGATTTGAGTCTGTGGTTTAGAGAGGAGGAAGCTGGCATAGCCCAACAGTTTCCCTGAATTGTGGAGGGGGTAGTCACTGATTCAGGAAGACTGCTATATTTCACAGAGCAGAGTACCAAAGAAGAGAAAGTTGTTCACAGAGAGAACTCCAGAGATCAACAGATTGCCTGCCTTGAGTATTCAATTGGATATGGATAAACTCTTGTGTATGAGGAAACTGAGACCAGGGCAAGGAACAATTCCCACTGCCATACAGGGTCAGGAATAATGCCTGACAGCCAGTGTGGAAGACCTCACAATTTACATGCCATTTGGAAAATACTTGATTTTTGTGTCAGTACTGGACAAAAATTATCCCTAAACTAAGTGCTGCCTGTGCCTTGCCCAAAGTATATTTAAAGAAAGACCTGAAAGGATCAAGCTACTTGTAAGTAACTAAACTATGTCCCAAAACAAAAACCAAGAATATTTTTAGGAATCTAGAAGTATCCAGCCTCTGACAGGCTAAAACTGACCATGTTCAGCAACCCATATAAATTATCAGGCTGCAAAGAAGCAGGAAACTAAGACACGTAAGGAAGGGGAACTCAATTGACACTGACCCAGAAATTACGCAGATGATATAATTTATACATAAGAACATTCAAATAGTTATTATAACTATTATCAGTATATCCAAGAAATTATAGGGCAGAATGAGCATGTTAAATAGAGACATGCAAGTGATATGCAAGACCTAAACCAAACTTCTCATGACAAAAGTAATGACTAAAATAAGAAATCTGGTCTATGATTACTGAATGAAATTAAAGTCATATAGACAGTGCAGAAAAGAAAAAAAAGTTTGATGAACCTAAAGAATAGCAATGGAAATCATCTGAAATGAAACACACAGAGAAAATGTGACTGCAAATCATCCAATACACATGTAATTGTATCTCCAAGGAACACAGACAAGAAAACTAGTTTCAGTAAATAATGAAACTAATTTGAATTTATAGTTGTTAAGGTTGATGCAAACTAAAAATATATAGTTCCAATAAATTCAATGAACCTCAAGGACAGGAAATATGAAAACAACTACACCAAGGCACCCCACAATCAAATTGCTTTAATCCAGAGAAAGGGAGGAAAAAGATTTCTCATCAGAACCAATGCAATCTAGAATACAGTACGATAACTTTTTTAAAGTACCTAAAGTAGGAGACCATTATGACCTTGGATTAGGCAAACATTTCTTAGCTACACCACCAACAATATGATTCATTACAAGAAAAAAAAAGATTGATTGGATTTTATCAAACTAAAACTTTTGCTTTTCAAAGAACAAAGAGTTTGAAATAGAAGACTGAGACTGGGAGAATATATTTACAAATCACCTATGTGAAATGGGACTTATATCTAGAACATATGGGCAATCCGCAAGATTCAATATTCTGAAGCGAAATAATCCAAAAAAAGGCAAAAGATTTGAAAAGACACATTACCAAAAAAGACATATGTACAGCAGATACACACATGAAAATGTGTTGAGCATCATGAGGGGAAATGCAAATATAAACTACATTGAGACAAATGAGATACAATGAGATCAACTTCTACTTCATACCTACGAGATGTCTAAAATCAAAAGACAGGGCTCCGAAGTGTTAGCTAGGATATGAAAGAACTGGAATTCTCACATACTGCTGATGAGAATGTAAAAGTGATAAAACTACCCTGGCAAACAGTTTGACAGTATCCTAAAAAGCTGAACATACAACCTATTCTATGATTCAGCCAAATCTACTCTCAAATATTTTCCCTAGAGAGAATAAAGTTTACGATCATACAAAACAAAACAAAAGAAAACAAAAGAGAGAGAGAGAAAAGAAAAGAAAAAAATGAATGTTTATAGAAGCTTTGTTTTTAATAGGATAAGGAGCAGCTGGTGCTTCAGTTGGTAGATTTCTTGATTTCTTGATTTCTGCTTGGGTCATCATTCCAGGGTCGTGTTATTGAGACTCACATTGAGCTCCGCACTAAGCATGGAGGCTGCTTAAGATTCTTTTTCTCTTTCCCTCTGCTCTCTCTTTCTCTTTCTCTTTCTCTCTCCCTCCCCCTCTCCCTCTCCCTCTCTATCTCCCTCTCCCTCTCCATCTCCCTTTCCCTATCTCTCCCCCACCTCTCCTTCCACCCTCCCCTCTCCTTCTCCCTCCCCCTCACTCTCTAATAAAAAGAAATAAATACGCCAAATGTGGAAATAATACAAATGTCCACTGAAATGTGAACGGATAAACAAGTAGTAACAGACTATTGGAACACACAACACTATGGATAATATTCAAAATACCAAGTGAAAGAAGTCAACTCCCCACCCCCAAAAAATAAGGAGTATGTCTTCTATAATTTTATTTGTATACTATTCTAGAAAGTGCAAGATAATATGTAGGGACAGAAAACAGACCAGAGATTGCCTAAGAATGGGAATCGGAAAGACTTGGGGGACGGAGGGATAGCTAAAGGATACGAGGACATTTTTAGTGGTGACAGACATATTCTTTTCCTTGTTGCTATGTATACATTGGTGTATATGTAACCAAAATTTACCAAAATATGTAATTGTATTTATTAGTATTAGTATTAATTATTAACTGTTAATTAAGTAATTTATTTATTAGGGCTTTTTTAAATTTTTTTAACGTTTATTTATTTTTGAGAGAGAGAGAGACAGAACATGAGCAGGTGAGGAGCAGAGAGAGAGGGAGACACAGAATCTGAAACAGGCTTCAGGCTCTGAGCTGTCAGCACAGAGCCCAACGTGGGGCTCGAACCCACAGGCTTTGAGATCATGACCTGAGCCGAAGTCGGACGCTTAATCGACCAAGCCACCCAGGCATCCCATAGGGCTTTTTTTTCAGAGAGAGAGCTGAAGCGTTCATAACTGGGGGAGAGAGGCAAGGGAGAAAGAGAGAATCTTAAGCAGACTCCATGCTTAGCATGGAGCCCAATTAAGGGCTTGATTGAACCTGGGATCATGACCTGAGCCAAAATCAAGAGTCTGATGCTCAAGTGAGTGAGCCACCCAGGTGCTCCACCAGTTACGTACTTTAAATATGTACAGTTTGTGTATATCAGTTAAACATTAATGAAGTTGTTAAAAAAAAAAAAACATGATTAGATATTGTGACTTTTGACCTCTGGGGCTGCTATTTGAAACCTGGTCCACCAGCATCTACTGATTCTGGGAATTCCCAGTATCTTTCATTAACTCACATAAGTTCTTCAAAATAAATGTAACTTGGGAAAAGGGGAAATACCCTGGCAGTGATCACGTGTATCAATTATAAACATCACAACACTTAGAACTATGATCCATATATGAGGTGGGTGATATAGCATATGTTTCCTTTAGACAACTGAGAGCTGGTTGACTCCCAGCACCCCATTACCCTTGTACACTTGTTAATTACTTGTTTACCAGTTAATGGTCCTCTGCCTCCTTATACTGTATAAAGAAGGGACTTGGTCTGTCTTGCTCACTTCTGTGTTTATAATGTTACAAAACCAGGCTGGAACGCTGGCAGAAAACAAAGCGGCACTCGGAGATCTTCTTTGGATTGCAGATCTTGATGGAATGGCGGGCTCAGAGGACCCTGTTTCTCCAAACTTCTGAGCGCTGAATGCAAGTGGGGCAGGAAATTTACAGTCATCAGCTGTCATATCTGTGGGGGTTTTCCTGCACACAGAAAACAAAGGAAGAAGAACCAGGAGGAGGGGTCTCTAAGATAGAGACCAGAGTTCGTTTTATCCCACCGGCCATCTTTGGTGCAGTATTTTATTCACTTCTCCAACAGTATCCCATTTTATGCCTTTTAAAACACCTTTTTAGTAGGTATCACCTTTCAGTTTTTTAGGTTGGTACCCTCAGAAGGCTAAGATGCCTGCAGTAGTTTGGTGAGCATCAGTGTTTTCAATAAAATGTACCATGGTATTCAGTATACAGGGGCCAATGGATACAAGTAAACTTAGGGAGAAGAGGGGCCCTGCCAGGGCAGGAAGCCAGGATCCCAATCTGTGAGATCTCATTTGTTCCGTTGATTGGTCTTTCCTGTTGTCAATGTTGAATTATTATTATTATTATTATTATTATTATTATTATTTTTTTTTTTTTTTTTTTTTTTTTTTTTTTTTTTTTTTAGTTCCTTAATCTTAGTTGTAAGTATTTCTGACTGGTTTAAAAAATAGCAACATTCCTCCCCCGAAAAGATGCAAGTCCCTCCATTTTCTGAAGTGAGGAGGTCGGGGGCTTGTCTATTTTGGGGGGTTACTACCACCAGAGAGGTTATTCGGTTTTCTAAGGTTACCAGAGAATCGGCCACCCATTCCATGTCTTCATTTAGCTCTTGAGATAGTCTATGGTACAGTCCTATGCATAAACCTATGCCCCCTTCTCCAGTTCCTATTCCTGTCACAATTTCTGAGCCTATCCGAATGGGTAGCAGGACTGCCCGTTTAGCCTTAGACTTGGGGCTAAAGGTTGTTAGGAACTGATCTTCAGTGTATACAAATATCCCTGGGGTCCGGAAGATGGAATAACATTTCTGAGTCCAGTTGGCCTCTAAGCATCAATAGGCTGAATTAGAACACAGATAGAACACCCCAAAGGTGCAACATATTTCCTTGTCTGCAATCTGGTGTAGGTCTCCTGGGAGCTTTCCTAAACGTGTGTGTGGGGGGGAGAGGGTCGCCCATATAATAACTCAAAAGGGGAGAATCCCAGTGCCCCAGGCGGGCATTGGGCACACAGGAGGGCCAGACGAATTAAATCTGGCCATAGGGTGTGAGTCTCTTGGTGGAACTTGGCCAGGGTTTCCTTGAGGGTGCAATTCATCCGCTCTACCTTTCCCTGAGCTCTGGGGGCGTTAAGTAGTGTGCAGTTTCCAGGCAATCTTAAGGGACTTTGTTAGGGTTTGTATAATGTCCGCTCCAAACGCAGATCCATTATTACTGTGTGTGATTAAGCCCAATCTCCCGTAGAAGAGCTTTGGCCACCTCGTGACTTCATTCCATTCTGGTCTGGAATGCTTGGAGGTATCCCAAATTGGTGCAGATTGTTCCAAGAAGGTACCTAAACCCTTTATTTGGTTGTAAGTTGGTAAATTCCACCCCTAAGTCCATCCTTTGTGAGCCAGGCAGGGGCTGTGGGGCAGAGCAAGCATTGTTTTTGGCACATGTTACACATTATTCACTGACAGCCTGGCATAATGCTGGCAGCTGGCTGGCTGCCGGCAGCTGATATTGTAGTTCTTTTTGAAGAGGACCTGTAGAGCAGTTTTCCCTAAGAGGGTGAGTTAGCTATATTCCTTCACTAGGTGCTTTCACATTGATGACGGGACAAGACTCACCATCCATCTTTGCTTAGTGTGCCCGCTTCTGTCGAGGCCCAACTTCTTTCTTCACTCATGTACAGGGGTGGGGAGGCTTCCTTCTGGGGCACAAGAGTCAGAGTGTAAGTAGGAGATTCACCTAGATCACCTCAGGCAGCCACTCTGGCTGTTTTGTCAGACAGGTGATTTCCTTGATTTATGGGGGCATCTCATTTCTGAGGTCCCTTACAGTGTAGGATAGCTACTTTGTCTGGTAGCCATATGGTCTCAAGAAGCTTTAGTGTTTCTTCCTCGTTTTTGATAGTTTTCTCTGAAGCGGTAAGGAGGCCTTTTTCTTTACAGATGGCCCCATGTACATGCACAGTAGCGAAGCCATACCAGGAATCGATGTAGATGTTAACTCATTTACCTTTGCGAAGGATGATGGCTCAGGTTAAGGCGTACTGAGTCCATCCCATTGTGCCGACCATCCTTCCGACAAGGCCTTGGCTTCCTGCACTCCCGTGTTGTGATTACCGCATACCCTGCTCTTTGGCTGCACTCCTCTAAATAGCTGCTCCCATCGCTGAACAGGGTGATCTCTGGGTTTGTTATACCCTGGTCTTGGAGGTTTGGGAAGCTGGCGTAGACTTCATCCACTACTCCAGAACAGTCATGGTCAGGTTCTCCCTCCTCTGTGGGAAGGAAGGTGGCCAGGTTTAGTGTTCTTATTCTGTTTCGAGAGTGAGACTTGGGTTCTCATAGAGAAGGCCTTGGGATTGTGTCAGCTGAGAAATGGAGAGGAAACGATATCCTTGGGTGCTTGTGAGCCACACAACCGTGTGTGGGAACTTAACATTAATTGTTTGGCCAAGTGTGAGGTTGTCTGCATCCTTAATGAGCAGGACTGTGGCTCTGATCTCTGAGGCACAGGGGCCATCCTGCAGCCACAGGATCAAGTTTTTTTTTTTTTTTTTTTTTTTTTTTGACCGTTAGAACACTGGCCATTGCCAAGGCACCATGCTCTGAGTGAGCACTCCTTTTCATGTAGGAAGAAGTTAAAGGCCTTTCTATGTCAGGCAAACCAAGGGCTGGGGCTTGTCTCAGAGCCAACTTTATTTCTGTGAAAGCGGCCCTCACCTCCTCAGTCCATGCGAGGGACTCCCAGTTTGGTCCTCCCAACAGGTCATACAGGGACCTCACTATGGCTGAGCATCTGAGGATTCTCAATGCGACAGAACCCTACGGCCCCTAAACATTCACACAAGCCTCGTTTTGTTTGGGGCTGTGGCAGTGTGGTGCCACACTTTCTTCCTTTCCGGTCCTCGTTCTCTTTTTCCTTTTGTGAGGAGGGAGCCTAAGTATTGGACCTGCGGTGGACAAATCTGTGCCCTTTTCCATGAGGGTGGTACCCCAAGTAGGATCAGAGCTGTAGGATGGCCTGTGTACCTTTCATACAGTCTTCCTTGGTGTCACTGGAAAGGAGGAGGTCTTCTACATATTGGAGAAGGACATACCCTGTGGTTTCCTTCGGAAAGTCAGCGAGATCTGAACCTAGGGCTTCCCCCAGAAGAATGGACGAGTTGTTGTAACCTTGGGAAAGTAGTGTCCAGGTCAGCTGCATCTGACGCTCTGTAACAGTCTCAGTCCATTCAAAGGCAAACAATGATTCACTTTGTGGAGCCAGGCAGAGGCAGCAGAAAGCATCCTTTAGGTCGAAGCACACAACCCTTCTGGCTGACCACGGAATTTGGCTGAGGAGAGTATACTGAGGGTTCGCAATGACTGGGTGTAAGGAAACCGTCACTTTGCTAATGGCCCTCAAATCCTGTACTGGTTGGTGTCCTCCTGGCTTCTTGCCTGGCAAGAGTGAGGTATTCCAAACTGATTGGCACTCAGTTAGAATACCTCTCTCTCTGAGCTTGGTCATGTGCTCTTGTATGCCCATTCTAGCCTCTAGTGGAATGGGGTACTGCCTTGTTGTCTGAGGTTGAGCTTCAGGGATCAGGTCAACAATGATTGGGACCCGATTCCAAGCTATTTCAGGCGGGTTATCATCAGCCCATAGGGAGGGGAATGTAAGTCTGAATTCTTAGGGGCTACCAGGTAAGGCCTGGGCACAGAACAGTCTCCATTCTTCTTCCCTTGGCAGGGGTATCGCCAAGACCAAGGTTTCCTTCTGCCTTGGGTTTCATTGGAGGCTAGTGTGTCCATTGGGTTCAAAAGGTATCTGTGCCCCAAGTTTGGAGAGTAGATCCCGGCCCAGGAGAGGAATCGGGCAGTCACGTAAGTAGAGGAACTCATGCCGGGCCTTGTGACCCCCAAGTGCACCTTGTTGAGCTTGACAGAAGGGCCATTGCATTGCCTGTGTCCCAGTAGCCCCAAGTATGGTTGCTGTCTTTTGGCCTAAGGGCGCTACCAGGGAAGTAACAAAGGAGTATTCAGCCCCAGTGTCAACCATGAAAGTTATTGTTCAGCCCACCACCTCATTTCAACCGTGGGTTCATGGGGGCCAAGAAACAAAGAGTCCGGTCCCCCTCCGTCCAATTCTACCCCGGCCAGATCAAGAGGGTTCTCACCTCGAGGTTCCTCCAGATATTGGCTGGGTTTTGAGGTCCCCATCCAATTCGGACATTCTTACAATTTCCCTTACCTTTGCAGTATGCACACTGGTCCCTTGCTAAGGGGGCTATGGGCTTCCCCCCTTTTTGTGGTTGGGGTTTTCCCATCTTTGCAGCATCTGTTCTTTAGTTCTGCTGTGAGAAAGGTGGCCTTCTTTTTTAGTCTTCATTTCTCTTTCAGCTGCAAATTTCTGTTCGTGAAAACTGTACTGATGACCTCTAACAGCTGAGTGATATTCATCTGGCAAGCCCTCCAACTTCTGGAGCTTTCGTCGGATATCTGGGTAGCCTGTGCCACAAAAGAGATATGTACCATCTGTTGACTCTGGTCCCTCGGGGTCAAACGGTGCGTATACACGGTACACTTCACATAATCTTTCATAGTAGTCTCCGGGAGACTCCCCAGGGTGCTGTGTGACTGATGATATTTTAGTCATGTTCATGGGATTGTTGACTCCAGCTCAGACTCCCTGAAGGAGGGCTTCCAGGTATCATCAGACGTGGCCCTGTCCTCCTTCTGTGGTGAAATCCCGTGTTGGGCGTTCTTCACGCATGCAGCTTGAGCCCAGACAGTAGGGTCATTGATTCCTGGAGATGTGTGATCTCCTAGGTACTGTCATGTTTCTGTCATTCTTATTTTTAATTAAACAAAGTATGGAGCAACTGTTGACAATCTTCCCAAGTCTGTCAGTACGTCTGGAAGAGGGACTCCATCAAGTCAACCATTGCTTGTGGCTTTTCGGAGTATGGTGGAGTGTTGTGTTTCCACTTGAGGAGGTCGGTTGTAGAGAAAGGTAGATAACCCATCATGGAATGGCTGGTCTGGACTGGTCCATCCTCTTTCTGTCTTTCAGGCTCTCTTGTCTCCGTTACATGCGTTTGGAGAGTTTTAGGTCTGGGTCTGGGCGCAGTCTGGCTGCTGGCCCATGTGGGGTGGGTTATCTGGGTCTGAGAGGGGCGGGGAGATGGGCGGCACTGACTGCAGTGGCAAGTGCACTGACTCTGGCTGTGGCTGGAGAGACAGATGCAGGAGGAGCCTCAAGCTCAGAGGGAGGGAGGTGGGAGCTTGAAGAGTTATAAGGAGGTGGAAAGACAATATCTTCGTCCACATCTTCTTTAAAAATTAGAGGAGCAGTGGATCACTTCTTTGAATCCCTGGTGAGCCTCCAGATAAAGTGGCTAAAACCTTTGCCTGGCTCTGTTTGCTAATGATGAATCACCTTCAAGGCAGGAAATCTGGGACAATTTCAAGCCAGGAGTTGATGTACAGAAATGGATCAGGGTGGCCTGGGTTCCCAGTGACTATTAGCCAAACCTGCTGCACTATTTGAGCATCTAATGTCCCTTCTGGAGGCCATCCTGCTTTGAATATGGGCCATTCTAGTTCACAAAATTTCCTTAACTTCCTGGGTGTCATTGTCACCCCATGGTAACCTGAAAACCCCTGTTCACATTTTTTCATCATGACCTCAAAAATCGTAGGCTTACTCTGTTTTCATCCCATTATTAATTTCTTTCTCATATTTGGTGTCACAAAGACAGACAAAGTTAGGGTATACCGCCAGATGAGAGGACTATTCACATACTCCTCTGGCCGCATTCCTGAGGGAAAGTTTAGGTGAGGTTTGCCTATAGTGGACTCTGCTTTGTGACTTGTAATGGGAATCTGATCTGATACCGCCCTAGAGCTTATACTCTCACAGTGACACAGGGGAGCCCATTCAGACTCCATAGACCTTGGGGACCTTAAGAGTGCCCGTCCATGAAGCCACAAACTCTAACTCGACTGGCAACCCTGGCTTAGCTGCACATTCTGTCTCTCTCTCTCTCTCTCTCTCTCTCTCTCTCTCTCTCTCTCTCTCAATCTCAATCTCTCTCTCTCTCTCTCTCTCTCTCTCTCTCTCTCTCTCTCTCACACACACACACACACACACACACACACACACACACACACGAACACACACACACACACACGCACACACATGCACACCAGAGTCTATTACATTTCCTTCCACAAAATTTCCTACCTGGGACACCTATTAAGTCCTCTGGGGATTGATCATATCCCCCTTCCGCTCTTTTGGGTATGCCTGGCTTCTTTGGGGCCCAGGCCTTACCAGTTCCATGGAGCAGGACCTGCCCAAGACAGCGGAGAAGGAGGCTGCTGAAATTCAGGCAGAGCATGCACTTTCTCCCTTGCTAGCCTTTGTTTTGCCACCACCTCACTGTTCTCCCAAACTAGTGGCAACAATGGGCCAGTGCGGTTGGGTTTCCTAGTCAGCAATCTAGTATGTTACGGAACCAGGCTAGAACACTGGAGGAAAAACCAAGTGGCACTCAGAGAGTTTGGTCAGAGAGTTTGAGAGGCCTGAGAAAACTGAAACTTAAAAGCTTAAGTTACGGGAAACTGAAAACTAACCAAGCCTAACTATCTTGTTCCGCTTCGGTACAATTGCTTGGCGCGCCCGTGTATTCCTGATCAATCATTGTTGCTTGGCACATCCGTGTATTCCTGATCAATCATTGTGATACCCGTACCCCCGGTTGTGGTCTGACCTAAAGGCAGGAACCAATCGAATACTGCTAAGTGTCCAACTTTAAACACCAACCAATTGCAGCTCTGTAACTCTGGAAAATTCCTGATTTCCCCATGACTTGTTTGTACCTGTCTATAAAAGGGGTGTAAAAACCTCTCTTGGGGCCTCTCAGCGTCACTGGCAATGAGTGCACAGAGGTTCAGGTTCAAACCTGCAATAAATGACCCTTGCTGCTTAGCTTTGACTCTGGACTCTGGTGGTTTGTTTTTGGGGGTCTCTTGGACTCTGGGCATTTCAAGTTTGTCTCACCAAAGGTCTGGGCGTGGAGTCCAGTGGGGAGGGTAATTTATAGTCGTCAGCTTCCATATCTGTGGGGGTTTTCGCACATGCACCAAACAAAGGAAGGAGAATCCAGAGGAGAGGTCTCTAAGCTAGAGACCAGAGTCTGTTTGAGCCCCGTTGACCATCTTTGGAGTACTTTATTCACTTCTCCAACAAGAGTAGAGCTCTAAATATCACATAGTATATGCTCATTAAATCTTATTAAGTGAATGAGTTCTATTGCTTCTGTATCGGACATATAACAAGATTTTTGACAATCTATATGGTAAGAGTCCCCAGACCATCACATTATAGGGATTTCAAGGTTTTCTAGTCTTCACACAATATTAAGGTTTCGTTATAACCACCATAAGCTAACCCTACAACCTCTCATCCTGGATCATATAATGCCCCTGTCTCCTCCTCATTCCCAGTCTTTTGCAACTGAGTGCAGACAATTCCATAATGTGGTCTTGGTTCAGAAAGCCAAATTCCTCAGTTTTTCTCAGTCAGACAGAATTAAATCTTACTGTGAACATCTGCCAGTAATGTTGCAATAGAGATGAAGAAGATCAATTCAAGTTGACTCCCTGAGCTGATCCCTGTAATCTCTTTAGGGCATGAGTACAGTTAAACAGAAATGCTGCACTCAGATATATGTCTACTGCTTATCCAAGGAAAAAAAAGCAAGCATTAAAAAAGTAAGCCGTTTCCCTGCAGAGCAGCTTAATCAGGGAGAGTGAGTGGTGCAAAGTGGGTGAATTCTTCTCTAGGTCCTTAACTATTGCAGAGACTCAGTTCAACCTATGGGGGTGTATAATAGAAACATGAAACCTGAGAGCTGCCATTGTTGGGTAACAATGTTCTCTAACTGTGCCTTAGGCATTGACATGATAATCCAAGGGAGACAAGCACTAATTATAAGTGGCATAGACGTGGACAATTTCTACATGCTTCAACACCTCTTGGTAATAATTAATCCTGTCTGCTCTTTGCACGTGAACATTCCGTTGTTGGTCATTTTCGCCATGACAGAAATGGTCCCCTGTGTTTCCGTGGGCTTGTAAACTTAGCCTTCCTGAATAGGGTTGGAGACATCAAAAGGGTATCTCTTGGTACCTGTTGTTTCATTTTGTTCGATAGTTATGGACCTACCCCTATAAAAGGATTCAGAAGTTTCTTAGTATGTCTTAAGACTGAATTGGAAGCCCGTTTTCTGTATTCAATTCAACTTAACAAAGACGGTATTTCATGTCAGACATTGTGAAACATATAACTGAAGGAATATTACTTCCCAAAGATTGACCCTCAAAATCAGTACACCTTACTAATGATGCCTTGTTTTTTGGAAGGTCATGAAGGTGTGGATCAAGGTAAGAATGGATTAAAATTAAATAGAACCAATAAGAAAATATAAAAGGACATTTACACTTAGTAAGGATAACCAAAATTCATGAAATGTTGTTTATTTCATTTATTTATATGTATGTGTATGCTTATATTGGGTTGTGGTGAAATATGTGTTCCTTACAGTAGGTTGGGGATAAAATATTTGAGAAACGCTGTGCTAATGCACCTTATCAGGCTGCCTGGTGCCTCTGTAGCTTGGGTTCTTGATAGGGCTTAGGTTCATCCGCTTCATGTGCTTGCATGAAATTTGGAAGATATGATGGCTAGTTTTATGTGTCAACTTTACTGGGCCACAGAGGTCCAGATGCTTGGTCAAACATTTTTCTGGTGTTTTGTGACGGGAAATACTTGAGTCTGTACAGTGAGTAAAACATTATTTTCATAATGTAAATGCGCCTTATCTAATCAATTGAAGGACTGAATAGAATAAGGATGATTCTCCCATGGATACTAGGGAATTACTCTTGCCTGCCTGAATGTCTTTAAACTGAGACATTGGCCTCTTCCCCAGACTCAAACTGAAACAGCAGCTCTACCTGAGATTCAAGCCTGCCAGCCATTGGACAAGAACTATGCCATCAGATGTCCTGTGTTTCCAGCTAGCCAACTCATCCTGCAGATCTTGGGACTTGTCACCGTCCACATTTATGGGAGCCAATTTCTTATAATAAATAAATAAATAAATAAATAAATAAATAAATAAATAAATAAATAAAAATAAATACATATATATTTATTTAATAAATTCATATTCATATGAATATATAAATATAAACATAAACATACACATACATATAAACATAAATATAAATATATAAATAAATAAAAATATATAAATATATTATAAACTATAATATATATTATATATATATGAGAAACAGAAGTTTTCTCTGTTGAATCTTACTAATTCAGAAGGTGAAAACTATTATCTATTGGTTCTACAGCTGTTTTTTTTTTTTTGTTTACAAACAGAATGTGGTAGACATTATTCTAATAGAAAAAAAATAGCACCCAACATTCCATACCTTAATGCTGACAACCCATGAAAATGAAGAGATACCATTTCTATAGTCGTGTTGTATTATAGAGAAAGATTTTCTGGAACAACCTAGTATCATCATGAACCCATGCATCATACATCCATGCAAAGCAGAGTGTTTTCTCTGGCTGGCCATCCCACAATCTGAAAATAAAGACCTCACTTGTATAACTGCAAGGAACTTAATTGTCCAAAACCCAAATAATCTCAGAAGTAGATTTCTCCAGATAAGAACCCCACCTACTGACACTTGACTCTTACCTAGTGATACCCTAGGCCCAGAACACCAGTGAGTCTGCCTGGACAGACCAGTGAGTCTGCTGGGGTTATTCTGGCAAGACAATTCTGCAGTGCTGTCTTTGGATTCTGGGAGTGCAGTGTACACCCCACTTAACTAACACTTCTCCTGATGTTTTGAACACACAATTCCTCATATTAAGTCACTGCTTGGATAGAAGGTAATTTCTGCCATATGCTACTGAAATTTGACGATTGTACTTCCACATATCTCCTACTAGTTAAATGCAATGATACCTGTAGCTTATTTCGAACTCAAGTAAAGCAAAACAAAAAACTCTAAAGAAGGGGCCACTCCTTACTTCTTGAAAATACCTCTTCTTTTGTTTTTGATAACATTTGACTCTCCTGGTTTCTCTTTTATATTCCCTCTACTAATTTTCATTCTATTTTCCTGCCTCATTTCCATTCATCAAGCATGCATTGAGCACGTACTAGGTTGTAGGCACTGTATACAAAGAACAGAGGTCTTATCTAGAACTAATAATGGATCTTGTTATCCAGGGATTTGCCACTGTGCAAACAAATTAACTACACTGAGTTGATAACATCTTTAATAGAGGTGGATAAATGTACCCTGGAATTGCAAAGAAGAAAACACATGAGTCTCTGGGGCACCCAGGGAGTGCTTTGCAAAAATGAGAGTCACTTGAAGAGAGTCTTCTAGAGAAGGCATATTTCAAATCGACAGAGTAAGGAAGGGCATTCCAGGCATGAAAAAAAAATAAATAAATAAAAATAAAAAAAAAAGAGGAAGACACAGAAGTTTGAAAATGTGACACATTAAAGGAGTAGCAAAGTTTCCTTTGGATGGATTTCTTGTGGGAATGGGAGGTTGGTAAAGAGTGAGGATTGGTGTAGAAGGTGACATATGAATTGGATCCTAGAAACAGTTTACAGGAGATAGTTATTGTGCCCGAATGACTTTGAGGACTACCCATTGTACTCAAATAAACCTGAAGACACTTCTTGGCTTAGTTAGAAGGTTGCTCATCATCTGTTTAATTCTATAAGGTTAATCTCATCCTATGTTCCTCTTCTCTACCAACCATTCACTCATTTACTCATTTATTTATTCAGTCAGTCAGAGAGGGTATGTGTGGGGTGCATATCACGAAGAATGTGAAAGTCATTATAAGGACTTTGACTTTTATTTTCAATGAGATGGAAAGTCAGTTGAGTAGTCTGACCAAGTTCATATTTTAGTTTTATTTGTTTATTTATTCATTCATTCATTCATTTACTTACTTACTTATTTATTTATTTATTTATTTATTTATTTATTTATTTATTTATTTAATGAGAGTGCCCACAGGGGGATAGAGAGACAGAGAGACAGAGAGACAGAGACAGAGAGAGAGAGAGTGAGAGTGAGAGAGGGAATCTCAAACAGGCTTCATGCCTAATTCATGCCTAGCACAGATCCTAATGCACGTTCTGACCCCATGAGCTCATGATTTCTGGATCATGACCTGAGCCAAAATCAAGAGTCAGATGGCTAACCACCTGAGCCGCCCAGGTGACCCTAATTTATATGTTAAACAAATCACTCTGACTACTGTCTGGGGAGCAGGATGGAGTGGGAAGCAAGCATACAAGCAACAACAACAACAACACAATAAGGAGGTTACTATAGTAATCCTGAAATAACTGTAGGTTGAATAAGGATGCAAGAAGGGCACATAGTGAGAAAAGTATGATCATGTGTATATTATAAATGTGGATATAATAGGATTGCTTGTGGTTTGAATATAAGGTATGAGAAAAACAGATATAAAACATGATACCAAGTTTGTTTTTGTTTTTGGTTTTGTTTTTGTTTTTGTTTTGTTTGTTTGTTTTTTTGGGGCTGGACCACAGGTTGGTGGTAGTTTTAAGTTGTCTGTTAGAGATCATGGGTTTTAGGGGAAACATCAGGACTTGCTTTTTTTAACATTGTGAGTTTGAGATGCTTATCAGACATCCAAGCTGCATTTTTGTGAATGCAGTTAGATATAGGCATCTGGAGTTGAAATTAAGAAGTTTCGTGTGGACTCTAGGCTGGATTACTTAGTATGAGATCGCATGAGATCAGCTAGGGAGTGAGAATGGATGAGAGAGAAGACATGCAAGGACTGAGCTCTGGGGTCTCTTAAAGTACTGCAAGATGTGGAAAAACTAGCGAAGTAAACTAGACACAGTGCCCACTGAAGGAGTAGGCGAGACATGAGGAGGGTCTCGAGTCCAGGAAGCCTGGTAAGGAATGTGCTCTGGGGTCTCTTAAAGTACTGCAAGATGTGGAAAAACTAGCGAAGGAAACTAGACACAGTGCCCACTGAAGGAGTAGGCGAGACATGAGGAGGGTCTCGAGTCCAGGAAGCCTGGTAAGGAATGTGTTTCAAGGAAGGAGGTATCAAATTGGTCAAGTGCTGATGGCAAGTCAAATAGGATGAGGTCAAATAAATGATCATCATGGTCACATGGGGGGGTCAGTTGGTTAAGTGTCTGACTCTTGGTTTCACCTCAGGTCATGATCTCATGATTTGTGGGTCCAAGCCCCAGGTGGGACTCCATGCTGACAGTGTGGAGTCTGCTTAGGATTCTCTCTATGCCTCCATCTGTCTCATATCCTCCCCTGCTCACTCTCCCTTTCTTTCAAAATGAATGCATACACTTTAAAAACTACTAAAATATAAATAATCACTGTGTTTTGCAAAGCGGATGTCATTGACCTGTGATGAGAACCGTTTCAGTAGCACCGGGGAAAATCCGAATTGGAGTGGATTCAACAGAGAATTGGAGGAGAATGACTGTAGACAGGGAGGAAGGCAATTCTTTCAAGGAGCATTGTGACAAAATGTGGGAGAAAAATGAGGCAGCAGTGGGAAGGGAAGGGAGCAGGGTCAAGAGAGGGCTTTGGTTTTTCTTTCTAAAATTTGAGAAATAAAAGCATTTTTGTAATTTCCATATTGCTGATGGAAATGATGATATGGCAGAGTGGGGGAGAACTGCTGACAGAAATGTTCTTAACAGGGCGAGAGTGACTTCAGTCTAGTGTCCAAAAGATAATTGGCCCGGAGAGGAATGAACAGATCCTTCATATTAATGTTGGTGAGAGCAGAGCACAAGGGAATAGGTGTAGATGGAATGGTAGATGCGATAGGTGATTTTGCAAATTCTCTTTTCACTGACCTGGTTTTCTCAGTGCGGTAATAGGCAAAGTTATAAGACCAGAGTGAAGAAGGGTTGGGAACAGTTGGAAGTTTGCGGAGAAGGAAGTTGTGAAATAGAGGTCTAGGGGTGTGAGTAAGTAGCCTTCTGACCTCACTTTGGTCAGTGGCCATCAAGTAACTTTTGTGCTGCTTTTCTCCAATTACATTGGATGTTGCTATGCGTAGGAAGTAGATTGAACTCCCTGCGGTTCCCCACTTCTTTACCTTTGCATAGGTAAGTTTGCATCTGCCTGAGAAGCCCTCTCTACCCTAATCACTCATATTTCAAATTTGCCTCAACCATTACTTACTTAATCCCACCAGGCAGAGTGAATTAGTCCCTTCTTGGAACTCTTGTGGTACCATGGGCAGTACCCTGTACTGTAATTTTTGCCATATTGTAATGATTTGTGTCCCTGTCTCCCTAGATAATTTGGCCACTCCTTGAGGGTGTCAATTTGGTCATTGCACTTCCTCGTATACAGTTTGACTTGTGGTTAGGCTTTGTTAATTGCCAATTGAATTGAATTGAATTGAGTTGAGTTGAATTGAGTTGAATTGAATCGAATGTATTGAATTGAATTGAATTGAATTGAATTGAATTGAATTGAATTGAATTTCATGGAGAGAATTAGCAGAAGGGATTGGCAGGTAGGAAGGGCAGAGCCTAGAAAGAGTGGTGACATTTAGAACAAGACTTGTCTGATCTATAAGGAGGGGAACTCCTGCTCATGAGAGTGGGAAAGGTAACTGTTTACTCACCTGTAGTGGTGGAGTGAATGGAGCCGAAACCCCAAATGGACTTCTGTAAATTGTGTCAACAATTCTTACTTCTATCGTGTTTGCGTTGAGGACCAAAAGAGTTCATATATGCAGAAGGATTTTGTACATAAAAATGTGCTGCATAATGTAAGATACTCTTTCTCACAACACTCTGTGCCAAGATTAAAGAAATGTGTTGATTTTATATATTTTACTAAAGGATAGCGTGTATAACAGAGGAAGAGAAGGATGGGTTTAAAAAAATGATTATAGTTATACTCGTCTTGTTGACCTTTCTGCTCTTCAAAGTCTCTTTGGAAGATATCATCCTGGTCTCTTTCAGTTACAGATGCCTCTTATTGTCTCTGAGACAATAGCCCTAATATGATCTAATTTGCTAAGCCAGGTGGTGTGGAAGACAGAGAAAACGGCCAGCTCATTCTGCAGGAAGCAGCATATAAGGAGCCCACTGATCTGACAGGCTTGTGTCACAATGCACCAGTGTGGGAATTGCCCAGGCTCAGAAAAGGCCAGTTTTTCGCAACATTATACAACTCAAGAGAACTTTCTAACACAGAGGCAATGTTCACAGTTCCACAGAAAACACATGTCTGATTCTTGATGCTGACTAGAAGTCAGCCAGTTATTTTAACACAGGTTATAACTCTCACTGGTTTCACTTCACTTTCCCTTAAGTTTCAGGTTTCTTAAGGGCAGGGACCATGTTCTGGGCTTCATAACCTCTGCCCACACTTGTCTACCATGGTATTTCATGGGCGTTCCGTTATCATCTGTTATTCATTGGGTTTTTTAGTAGGTGTCAGGCAGCTTTCATGGTGACCACGTATTGGCAGATCATCAAGAGAGTGGCAATAGTGGAGCTTTCTCTACTATATGAACCACATGTTATTATCTTAAAATTCCTGGAATATATGTATGATGTCCTGTATGAATGATTGTGAGTTTATGACACTCATATTCTACTCCTTTTTCCCAACAGTTTAAAATACGTTTATGGCAGTTTACCTTCCTTTCATTCCCTAACTTAAAATATTTTACTTCTTTGGCTTTGGACTACCTGCCTACATGCTAAAAGATGCAACACTAGAAAACATGATTGCATTTTGATGTGTTCTTAGCAGGCTGCCTTAATTGCCAGCTCTGTTGGGTGGGTTGGATATCTCTGCTACTTCTGGCAGGATCTTCTGAGATACAAGTATATTTCTTGGGCAAAGTAGCATGTTGAGTCCATCATCATTTGGAGTGAAACTCAGTCTACGTCCAGTAGAGTTGGTCCTATTGGTCACATGAAGGAATGAAAACCAGGCCGTATTCGTTTCGATGTCATAACATTCTGGGACGTGTAGTGATGCCCATGAGGAAAAAAAAAAGAATCAGACAGGGGACTCCATTTAAGAGACGTCTCAGCAAGCAGAATCAAGATGCCAGAATGAGGAACAAAGATAAATGCTGTCTAGGTTGTAGAGGTTGGAGACATTGCTCCAGCAGAGAGAAAGTTCCTTCAGGGTTAAGGGAGAGGCTGGATAGTGATCCTCAGGCCCCTTGTTACCACCTCCAGGCCATGATCTTTCTACTCCCCTGAAATTCCTGCCTTCACCTCCTTAGTCCATCTATTCAATCCCAGAGCGCCACCCTTTTTTTCATGGACATTTCTGGAATCCCTTCCTACTCTTCTTTCTCCTCATGTTGCTCCTGCCTCTGTTGTGGGCAATTTCAGAATCCTGGTAAAATTGCTCTAGCAATGTAGCTTCAGTGTTCTTTAAATTCTCTGGCTCCCACAACCTTAAGAGTCAGTTTCCTCCAGTAGCTAACTTCCGTGATGGTGCTCTGAGCTCTATGATCATCCAGATGTCTCCTGCTAGAATGTGAAATTTAACGTGCCAATATCTCAGAAGACAACCTCCCCTAACCAGGTGTCTCACTACTTGACTTCACAACTTCTCTTCTTCAGCCTGATAGAGACTTGTGGTCCCTACTTCCTCCCTCTCATTTCCCTGTATATCATCCCTTGTGGCTCCACTTCCCTTCCTAATTCAGTGTATACACCTCAGTATGTCACTTTGTGTTGGAACCTCCTAGTCCTCTGCTGCATCGGCTCTGGTGGCCTTGAAGCTTGGATGAGTCCTCCTCTCTGTCAGCCAATCCTCTGTCTCACTCAGCCCAGTGAACTGTTACAGGGACTCACAGTCACTAGGGTCACTCACTATGATTTTATGGTTGCTGATGGCAACCTACCCCCACAGCTTCTTGCCAATCTTAAGCGGTCTTCTCCCCACAGCAGCTATTCCATACCTCCATCATTTCCCTCAACCTATCTTTTTCACCTTTCCCTGGGAAATGACTCTTATTTCATAGATAGAACTTCGATTGTAGACACTTTCAAACTCTCACTCAGACCTCATAATCACACCTTTCAACACAACTTTCAACCCCAACCCCAGTATGAGAGACAAAAATGTTCCTATTCCCACTCTAGATTCATTAATTCATTCGGCAGTCACTGAGAGCCAACTGAGTCCTACGAAGCACTGTGCTATATGCTTGGGACATTAGAGATGAGGAGGCAGACCCTACTCACAAGGCGCTTACAATCACAAGGAGCTTACAATCATGTAGGGGAGGCAGATATTATGGTGTAATGATCCCAAGATGCATGGAGCATTAGGAGAGTGTGAAGGGAAAATCCATGTAACTCAGCCTTCAGGGGAAGGAGATGAAGTGTTGTAAGGGACTTTTCAGGTGGCGTGCTATCTTGAACTAATCCTTAAAGAGTGAGTAGGTATTAATTAGGCAAGGTTGGAGTAGGAAGGACACAAGAGGTTCAGGCATTACACAGTAGAGAAAAATCACACTGAATATAGGGAGAGGGTATAAATAGGGTAAAAATAGGAAATTGAGTCATTCCGATTCTTGACTGGGTCCTACACTTTGTAAAGAGGTCATCTCACAAAGAACCTCAAACGATCACATTTTCCCACAATTTCCTTCTGCATTTTTTATTCTTTATCCTAGTGTAATTCCTCTCCTTCCCTCACCAGTATGATTCAATTAGTAACTCACTTCTGTGGATACTATGGCAACCACATTTCCTCTATGCCGCACCCTTCTGTATCTTTGCTTGGCATCAGTGGAGCCTCATGATGGAGCTCATATCTCTACTCCCCTTAGAGTGGACTTTGGAACATGCAAAAGTTATTACATCACTGCCTTCCAAGCTGTGGTTCCCCCACACTCCAGCATGATAGAAAACACCTTTCCCATCCACACCCTGCCCCCACCTTTGCATCCTTACTGGTCCTGGGCCAATTGCTCATGCCCTTAGACTCCCGCATGATCAACTATCAGCAAATTCCTTAATATGCCCTATTGTTTTATACCTAGATGTCTTCCCCATCACCATGGGTATGTTTTGATGCAGCATCTTAATTGGTACATATTTTAATGCAGGCTAAAATAACTATCAAGTATCTAACCTATTCTCTCTTTTTTTTTTTAATTTCCCAGATAACAAGGGTAATAGATGCTTTTTTTTTTCATTTTAAAAATTCTATTATTGAAGTATAGATTACATACAGTGTTATTTTAGTTTCAGGTGTGTAAAATAGCGATTTGATAATTCTATACATTATTCAGTGCTCACCATGGTAAGTGTAATCACCATTTTTCACCATATCATGTTGTTATAATATGAACTATATTTCCTGTGCTGTACTTTTCACCTCTGTAAGTTATGTACTTTATGACAGGAAGTTTGTAACTCTTAGTCACCTTTCCCTATCTTACACACCCCACCCACTTCTCTTCTTGTAACCACAAGTTTGTTCTCTGTATTGAAGAATCTGTCTGTTTCTTTCTTTGTTTTGTCTTTTAGCTTCTACATAAAAGTGAAATTATATGGTATTTCCTTTTATCGGAATAATCCCACATAGCATAATACCCTCTAGGTTCCCACATGTTGTTGCAAATGGCGAGGTTTTATTCCTTTTTTTACAATGAAATTATATTCCATTCTATGGACACTACATTTCTTTATGTATTCATCTGTTGACAGACACTGGGGCTGGGTTATCATAAATAATGCTTTAATAAACACAGAGGTGCATGCGTCTTTTCAAATTGGGGTTTCCCTTTTCTTTGGGTAAATACCCAGTAGTGGAATTATTGGATGATGTAGTATTTCTGATTTAATTTCTTGAGGAACCTGCATTCTGTTCGCTAGAGTGGCTGCACCTATTTACATCCCCACCAAGAGTGCATTGGTGTTACTTTTTCTCTTACCTTCTCACCAATACTTGTTATTTCTTGTCTTGCTGATACCAGGCAGAGTAGGGAGGGGAGGAAGTTGGGATCCAAATTGCAATATTGAAATATCAGAGGAATGTTATTGTCATATTCATAAACTTCCCTATACGTATCCTAAGGAAAACTTTTTTTTCTTTGACGAGCTTTTTAAAGGTAATATACACATGGTAAAAATTCATATAGTAGCAAAAAAAGTTATTCAGTGAAAGTAAATCTACGTCTTCTCTAGGCCTCCATTATCCTTCCCCAGAAGAAGACCACCTTTAACAGTTTGTAGGGTTTTTTTTCCAGAATCTCAAAGTATATAATATGCATATTATGGTATATGCATACCTCACATGAAAAAATATATATATATTAGGCATATATATATATATATATATATATATATATATATATATATATAGTACCAAGATATTATCTACAGCTCTCCATTTTATAGATACATGATTTTTGTGATTGTTAAAAGGTATGCCATGCCATTTGCCCTCTTAAAAATTAAAGTGTCTGGTCCAATGGGACATTATTTTTTAAATATACTTCATGGTATTCCTACCCTGGCTGCATTGGAGGTATTTAATCTGTCCCCTGTTTATGTGTATTTAATTTGTTTCTAGTCTACGACTATAGACTATATATGCTGCAGTGAACATATGTTTGTGTACATATGCAGTGTACATATGTTTGCCTGCCAGAGTCCAGCAGAGTGTGGGTGTTGCCTCTAAAATCTTACCTGGAAAGAGTTTAATGGGGGAACTGTGAACACAGGTGCTGGCGAGATAAAAGGGCTCAAAACTAAGTGGTCGAGTTCTTGGGGACTAGCAAGAGAAGAACTTCACCTCTCCCAGGCACCAAGGGACAAGGAAAGGACAAGTGTTACTAGAAGCCAATGAGCCCACAGCTGGGAGAGAAGCCACCTAACAGGAGATGTGGCCATGGACTGAGGAATAAGCCACTGCCAAAATTCCAGAGTTCACAGTACATATAATGACTGCTTTTCTTTTGCTCTCTGGCTACCTATTAGTATACCTGCCAACGATGGATGGAAGCCAGAGGACAAGAAAGCCTAAACGATGCAGTCCATGGAGGTCAGCTTACTGGCAGGCATAAGATGATCAAAAATATATCTGCAAGGATGAATGGAGGATTAGCAGTCGCTGGCTTAATATTGTTTGACTTATAGTTATTGGACTTCACAAGGGTGTGAAAATGATAACATTGTTTACAAATTGTACTTTCAAGAGCATCTGGCTGGCTCAGTGGTGTAAGCATCTGACTTTAGTTCATGTCAAGATCTCACGGTTCATGAGTTCAAGCCTGCCTCAGGCTATGCTGACAACTTGCATCCTGGGGCTGACTTGAGATTCTGTGTCTCTCTCTGTCTCTCTGCCCCTCCCCTGCTCGCACTCTTTCTGTCTCTCTTTGTCTCCAAAACTTGAATAAACTTTAAACGTTTTAAAAGATAAATTGTACTTCAAGTTTAAATTTTTGACCTCTCCCAGTGCTAATGAGATGCGATACGACCCTCTCCTGTGATGCCTGGCAGAGCAACCAGCCACAGCTCCCAGTCCACCACATGATCATGGTGGTGAGCAATCTATATGCTTACAGCCATTCTGTACTCACACAACCGTTGTGTTTATGCTTTCAACACAGTATTCACTGAAATACATGAGACAGTTAAACTTTAATGTAACATAGGCTGTGTGTTAGATGATGTCTCATAGTTTCAGCTAATGCAACTATTCTGAACACACATAATAGAGGCTAGACTAAACTATGATATTCAGCACATTATGTGTGTTAAATGCATTTTTGACTTAGCATAATTTCAACTCACAATGGTTTTATCTAGAGGTGACTCCATCCTAAATCAAGGATGATTTGTAATGTAAAAATCTTGGGAAATTTCCTAAAACTGGAATTGTGGTATCAGTAGGACAGAAAGAACCTCTTCCACATCCATTCCTCCACCTCCTTCCTTTGCTGGTTATTACCAGCGCTTAGCTGTGCCTACGGGCACTCGGAATTAGGACTACATACCCCAGCTTCCCTTGCAGCCAAAGCAATATAAGAGGAAGTGTCATGTGGCAGCTTTTCTGAGAAAGTTGAGACAGCTGTGTGCCTGGTGTCCTTTATTTTTTCTTTGATGTCATTCACATGCGGCCTTGGATCCTGAACTCTAGGGCCAAACCATTTGGATGGAAAGTGAACTGAGATTCTTCCAGCAAGAGCTGGTAGGAACTAGATTTCTTTGCACTTCATAGACTATAGCTGCCCAGTCAGACTTGAGCTGTATACCTCCAAATTTCACTTATTTGGGAGAGAAATCCACTTGTACCCTATTGAAATCATAGTTCTTCCTTGTTCTGTGTTGTAGGGAAAAACCTAACCCTCATGAAGGTATACAGATAACAGGTATAAATAGTTTGAATTTTTATGGGTTTTGTCAAGTTTGGTATTTTGAACTGAATTTTTAATACTGATTTGAACTCAGCTACTCCATTCACAACACATGACTTAATCTTCTTGTGCCTCTGATTTCTCAGAGGGGTAGTAATATAAAGCACTCTATTTGGTTGTTATGAGGAATAATTAAATTAAAATATGTGAAAGAGGTCAGTGTCTGTCCAACATGCCAAACACTCAATGAATGTTATTACTGTTATTTTTACCATTATCATGTTTAACTGTCTTCCAAACAAGAGGTACCAGTTAGCCAATTACATTTCTGAAATGCCTTTTTCCTCTTCCCTTATCTATAGTGTGCATTACCAAAGTTTTTGTCCAATAGATGAGTAGTAGTATTTCATTTTTATTTACAATTGCTTTCTAAAATTGTGGTTGTACATCTTGACATTGTTTAAAAGTCATTTACGCTTGTTTTCTGGTGAACTTCCTTTTTCTTTCCTCTATTCCTTCTATTGGATTTTTGTTTTGTTTTACAGTGTGGCTTAAAAAAAAAAGCAATACAAGCATTATGGGAATTTGTCTTCTGTGTTTCTATTGGTGGTGCAAATATTTCCACTAATTTTCATTTGCCTTTATTTTCTTTTTTTTTTTCTTTTTTTAAAGTTAATGTTTATTTATTTTTTGAGAGAGAGAGAGTGCGAACAGGGAAGGAGAAGAGAGAGAGGGAGACACAGAATCTGAAACAGCCTCCAGACTCTGAGCTGTCAGCAAAGAGCTAGATGCAGGGCTCAAACCCACAAACCATGAGATCGTGACCTGAGTTGAATTTGGACGCTTAACCTACCAAGCCACCCAGGCACCTCACTTTATTTTTTTCTTTTTCCCTTTTTTTTTTTTTTTGGCTTTATTTTTTCTTTACAAAATTAAAAAAATATATATATTCAATATAATAAAAATGATCCTTCTCTACTATCATTACATCTGAGCTTAATATCCACCCCTATTTTAGAAAGATCGTTGTCATTCTGTATTATAAGAATAATTCCCCCATGTTTTCTCCTAGGTCTTCATAGATTGACTTACATAAAAAAATATCTTCTCCATTTGTAATAAAACTGGGGGAGGCAGTGAGATGAGATTTAAAGTGATTCTGCAGATGACTGTGTTGGAGCGTCGGCAAAAATGAACGCTTTGACACATAAATCCTACCTAAGAAAGTTATAGTTTCCTTTGATCCACATAATAGATACTTCTTAAACAAAGCATGTGGGAAGCCATCCTCCTTGCAGGTATGGGGTAAGCTTGCCTCCTGGGCTTTTTTTTTTTTTTTTTTTTTTTACTCTTGGGGGGAAACGCATCGGTTGTTTATAATGGAATTTTGTATTTCCAGGTTAAGGTGCTGCCAGGTACATCCTAACTAATTTACAGTTTGTAAGACTGCCTCTCACACATCGCTTCCTGGTAGTAGGCAAAATTTCTTTCTCTGCAACCAGGACCATACTGCCACTTGTTCACAGGTTAAGTAATGATGCCAAGACATTTTTATGCCTATGCTACCAATGGCCCATCTGTGGACAAGTGCAGGCAGATACTGCCTACCTTTTAAGGCCAAGGAGGTATTGAGCCCAGGGCCTTCCACTGGGCTCCACCATTGTTTCTGCTCTCTCTGGTGTTTGTCAGTTGTGATCATCACGGTTGAGAACACACCCTCTAGAGTAAAACTATCTGACTATGTACTTCCATCTTGAGCTATAGGGAAACAAATAAAGTCCCTTTACCTTTTTTGTTCTTTGCTTTCTCTTTTGTGAAACGGACATTACCACAGTGTGGAAATTAAATAAGTAAATAAATAAATACGTAAGTGCTTAAAAAATCTTAGCAACAAGTGCTCAGTAAATATTAAGAAGGCTTATCCCAATAGAGAATAGAAAAATAACTTTCTTCTTTTCTCCTAGGATTTTATAGATGCATTTTTATAAGAAAACATATAACATTGGTAACAATATTATAACATATAATAATATGAAATTATACAAATTAAGACACGTATGAGAAAAGTACTGAAACTTCATGAATAGTATCATTGTTACTATTATTCGAATAATGCATTTGCTTTCAAAGGTTCACTTAGCTATATACTAAATTTGCATATGCTTTGAACCTAGTTCTGGATTCTCTATGACGATTCATTCATTGGGCTTAGCCACATTTGCTTTATAACATAATTTATCATCTGGTAGAACTCACCTAATTCATATGCTTCCTTTTCAGAAACTGTTTTCTGGATCAGCTTGAATTTTGATATTTATACAAAATCTTAGAACCAGCTGATCTGATTTAAAAAATCCATATTTTATTGGGCTTGCAACAAATTTACATAGTAATTTAGAGATGGTTGGCATTCTTACAATAATAACTTTTCCTATTCCAACACAAGGAATGTTTATATTTAAGCTTTTTTAAATTTTTTTTATTTAAAAATTTTTTTTAACGTTTATTTATTTTTGAGACAGAGAGAGACAGAGCATGAATGGGGGAGGGGCAGAGAGAGAGGGAGACACAGAATCGGAAGCAGGCTCCAGGCTCTGAGCCATCAGCCCAGAGCCCTACGCGGGGCTTGAACTCATGGACCGCGAGATCGTGACCTGAGCTGAAGTCGGACGCTTAACCAACTGAGCCACCCAGGTGCCCCAAGCTTTTTTTTTAAATATCTCTCAGAAGAGTTTAAAGTTTTCTGAAAGGCTTATTCACATATTTCTTTCATGTCTCTCGTTAAGTTCCCTCCTTCCTTCCTTCCTTCCTTCCTTCCTTCCTTCCTTCCTTCCTTCCTTCCTTCCTTCCTTCCTTCCTTCCTTCCTTCCTTCCCCCCTTCCACCTCCTTCTCCTTTTACTTCTGTTATGGCAAATGGTGCCAATTCTCTGACTATAATTCTAATTATTTCTTGTTCGTATGGGAGAATGATAAATTGTTTACCTTGTGAGCCTGGATCATATAACTTCATCAGGAAGACTCATGAAAAATCTGATCTCCCTTCCTTCATCGCAGTTACGTATAATTGACATTTGTTGGAAGGAGATAAACAGAGTCAAGAGAATTTCAGTCTTAGAAGAGAAGCCCCTGAGGTGAGAGTAGCCTGAGAGAGCAATTGGAGAGGGAACAAATGTGACCCAGAGAGGAGCTCACTGAACAATGTGATTGGGATAACCCCCCAAAAGCAGGTTGATTAGGAATAGCACCAATCAGTAATTGTCAGATATGATCAAAGCTGTACAAGGGCCACTTTAAAGTGTTAGATGTTTTCCTTAAATACAAAAACTTTTGTATTTAACCAAGAAATTATAAAGTTACCCAAGATAAAATCAGTAAAATTAAAGCATTTTTCTTTTAAACAGAAAATTCAAGGAAACCAAATTATTAAAGGAAAACATGGTAACATTATAGAGCTTTTTGTTATGAAAAAATCCTATGTACATATGCCAATAAAATAGACAATGAATGTTTTGGAGGCAATGTAAATGACTACACTGGTTTAAGAAAAAGCAGCAAGAGAATGAAAGCGATGCGAGTCATTTCTTTGAAAAACTAGAATAACCCCATAAGTCTAACACTGGAGCAAATGCGTAAGACTTGGGGACCAGCTAGCCTGGCTGAGATGTTTCTTGCCAACACTTACTTAGTTCTTACTCATACCAGGGGAGGTTCTGAACATTTCACAAGTAATTCATGTCATTCTCCTAAGGGCCCTAGGAGGGAGGGGTTACTATTAACCTCCTTTTACACATCAGCAAATTGAAGAAGTTCAGAGGTTAAGGAACTTGTCTGCTCCCAAGGTCAACACAGGTGGCATGTGATGGAACTGAGAGGTGGCATGAAATAGTGTCCTCTAGTGCCAGCGTACCCAAGTTTACATCCTGTCTCACCAGTACTAGGTGTATGATCATCGGCACAGTTTTTTTTTAATGCTTTTGTGCTTTAGTTCTCATATATGTAAGACCAAGAGATGAATATAATAATCATATAAAGAGTTTAGAACAATATCTGAAACATAGCAAACACCCCTTATATAGAATCCTATTATTACTGCTATTATTATTAAAACAGGACAGGACAGAGAATACCTAAAAAGACATAATAACACATATGCAAACAAATGAATTTCCTGATACCTAAAATATCAGAAAATCCAGTAATTTATTTAGGTGCTCTAAAGTTTTTTTTTTTTTTTCTTTTCTTATAAATTGAATTTATTTTTAAATATTTTACGTTTTTTAAACAGTATCTTATTTATTTTTGAGAGAATGCAAGCAGGGTCAGAGAGAGAGGAATAGCATATCTGAAGTGGGCGTGATGCCTACACCAGTGACCCAATGTAGGGCTTGAACCCACGAACTGCGAGATCATGACCTGAGCCAAAGTTGGATGGTCAACCAACTGAGCCACCTAGAAGCCCCTATTTTTTCACATATAGTGTTATATTAGTTTCAGATGTACAATATACTAATTCAGCAATCCCTTACAATACCCAGTACTCATGGCAACAAGTGCACTCCTTAATCCCCATCACATATTTCACTCACTACATCTGCACCCCCCCCAACACTGGTAACCATCAGTTTGTTATCTATAATTAAGTGTATGTTTCTTGATTTGTCTATTACTCTTTTTCCCCAACTTTTGATCATTTGTTTAGTTTCTTAAATTTCACCTATGAATGAAATCATATGGTATCTGTCTTTCTCTGACTGACTTCTTTTGCCTAGCATTATACTCTCTAGCTCCATTCATGCTGTTGCAGATGGCAAGATTTCATTATTTTACATGGCTGAGTGCTATTCCACTGTGTGTGGGTATTATACATAATATACCACATCATATAATTATGTGTGTATAATACCACATTATAATACCACATCATATATACATACTAAATCTTTATCCATTCATCATTTGATGGACGCGTGGCTGTTCCTTATCTTTGCTATTTTAGATAATGCTGCCAAAATTATCAGGGTTCTTGTATCTCTTTGAATTATCGTTTCTGTATCCTTTGGCTAAACACACAGTAGTGTGATTGCTGCAGTTGTATTTTTCACGTTCTGAGGAACCTACTATGTTTTCCACACTGACTGCACCAGTTTGCATTCCTATCAACAGTGCAAAAGTTCTTTTTCCATATCCTCATCAACACCTGTTGTTCATTGTGTTGCTGAGTTAGGCTATTCCAACAAGTGTGAGGTGGTATCTCATTGTCCTTTTGACTTGCAATTTCCTGATGGTAAGTGATGATAAACATGTTTTCACGTGTCTGTTGGCCATCTGCATGTCTTCATGGAGGAGTGTCTGTTAAGGTCTTCTGCCCATTATTTAATTGGATAATTTCGTTTTTCAGTATTGAGTTTTGTAAGTTCTTTATGTAGTGGATACTAATCCATTACTGGATATGTCATTTGCAAATATCTTGTCCCGTTGTGTAGGTTGCCGTTCATTTTTGTGGATTTTTTCCTTAGCTGTGCAGAAGCTTTTTGTGTGGATGCAATCCCAATAGTTATTTTTGCTTTTGTTTCCCTTGTCTCAGGAGATATACCTAGAAAACGTTTCTTTGGCTAATGTCAAACAATTACTGCCTGTGTTCTCTTCTAGAATTTTTATGGTATCAGGGTCAGAATTTATGTCTCTAATCCATTTTGGATTTATTTTAATGTGTTTTGTAAGAAAGTGGTCCAGTTTCGTTCTTTTCCATATTTCTGTCCAGGTTTCCAACACCATTTGCTGAAGAGAATACCTTTTTCCCATTTTATATGCTTTCTTCCTCTGTCAAAGATTAATAGACCAGATAGTTGTGGGTTTATTTCTAGGTATTCTATTCTGTGCCATTGGTCTACATTCCAATTTGTCCCAGTACCATGCAGTTTTGATTAACTACAGCTTTGTAGTATAACTTGATATCTGGAGTTTGTGATGCCTCCAGTGTTTGTCTGTTTGTCTGTCTGTCTGTTTGTTTGTTTAAGATTACTTTGCTCTTCAGGTTCTTTGGTGGTCCCATATAAAGTTTAGGACTGGTTGTTCTAGTTCTGTGAGAAATGCCGTTGGTGTTTTCATTGGGGTTACATTAAATATGTAGATCGCTTTGGTAACATAGACATTTTAACATTATTTGCCCTTTCAAACCATGAGCATGGAATTATCCATTTCTTTGTGTTGACTTCAGTTTCTTTCAACCTTATTTAATAGGTTTCAGAGTATGGGTTATTCACCTCTTTGTATAAGTTTACCCCTAGATATCTTATTTTTTTAGTCCAATTATAAATGGGATTGTTTCTTAATTTGTCTTTCTGCAGCTTCATTATTAGTGTATAGAAATGCAACAGGTTTCTTTGTGTTGATTGCATCCTATGACTTTACTGAATTCGTTCTTCAGTTATCACAGTTTTGTCCGTGGAATCTTTCAGGTTTTACAGTAGAGTATCATGTCCTCTATAAATCGAGACCATTTTTCTTCTTCTTTATTGATTCCATCGCCTTTTACTTCTTTTTAGTGTCTAATTGCTGTGGCTAGGAGTTCTAGTACTGTGCTGAATAAAAAAGTGGTGGGAGTGGATATCCTTGTCTTCTTCCTAAGCTTACGGGAAAAGCTTTCAGGTTTTCCCCATTAAGAAAGATTTTAGCTATGAGTTTTTCATAGATGGCCTTTATTATGTTGAGGTATTTTTCCTCTAAACCTAATTTGCGGAGGGTGTTTATCATGAATGGATGTTGTACTTCTTCAAATGCTTTTCCTGCAGCTATTGAAATGATAATGGGGTTCTTCTCCTTTATCTTATTGGTGTACTGTAACATGTTAATTGATTTGGGAATATTGGACTATACTTGCAAACTAGGAATAAATCTACCTCAATTGTGGTGAATACTTTTTTATAATGTATTATTACAGTCAGTATGCAAGTATTTTCTTGAGGATATTTGCATCTATGTTCATTAAACATATGGGCTTGTAGTTCTTTTTCTTAGTGGAGTAGTATTCTGATTTTGATATAAGGTTAATGCTGGTCTCCTAGAATGAAGTTGGAATTCCTTTGAGAAGAACAGGGAGTAACATTTCTTTAAGTTTATAGTAGAATTAATCTGGTCCTGGACTTTTGTTTCTTCAGAGCTTTTGGATTTCTAATTTATGTTTGAGATTCTATCTCACTGTCTCTGTGCCTCTCCTCTGTATTCTCCCTCTCTCTCTCTCTCTTTCTCTCTCTCTCTTTCAAAATAAATTACTTTTAAAAAGATAAGTTGAGCCATTTTAAAATCAAATACAATATCAGCAATTACGGCAATATTGTCAGATGGAATGATTTGAGAAACTTTTAAATATTGACATCAAACTTGTCATCCCAATTTTCAATAAATAAAAATTTAAGAGGTTTTTTTGCAAGATCGAATATCAAATCATACGTTGAAGGAGTTTTTTAAAAATCATATATTAAAGCATAACAATTTTTAGAATGAATGTTGGAAATAAAATTGTAAACAAAACAAAATACCTAATTTTTGATTAAACAATTTGATCACTCACTCACACCCACAAGACTCCTGAAGGAGTCCTAGTACTGATGCCCTTGTGTGAACTTCGCTGTTTCTGAAATGACCTCAGGTTACGGATGGGTGGCCCAGATTGCAAGCCAACAGAGGGGAGGGTCGTGGGGAGGTGGGGCTCTTAAAAGCCACGAACACGCCATCCTCTCCCGTGTGCCCTCTGCCCTCTCATCATCAGCCGTGATGAGTCGGGTGATGCTCTTCCTCTGTGTCCACAGGCTTAAGCCGTGTGTCCAACACGCCATGTGAGACTTGTGAGAAGACTCCCAAGTGCAAACAGCAGCAGGCGCTCAGGGAGGTCGCCTCGTCCCAGGCAGCCTGTGTTCCTTTGCCTGAGTGCCTGGACAAAGGCTGCCTCGGCCACATAGGGAACGATGGACTTGTGCAGCCTTAGCATTCTGTGCAGAGGTCCCAGGCAGGCCTGGAACTTAGAAAGGACTGAGATGAGCCTCACCTGCGAAGACGTGAGTGCTGGGGTACTCCTTACAGAGCAGTTGGCTGCTTGCCAGAGAGGTCTGTGCTAGGGATGGGGCAAAGCTCCACCAGCAACAATTGCACCCATCCCAGCGATTACTGTCAGGACTCAGGAGGGAAGGGACTGCACTCTTGTATTCTGGCACCTGACCGTCCCACATAAGCACCTCATTCACAGAGACCCCTGTGTCTCTCCTTGTCTCTCCGGCGGCTTACACACCCAATCCTGCACACACAGAGACACATGGCTACACAATCGCACGAACATATGCACGCTCACACTGCCAGCACCACCCCGGATCTCAGGCCCATTTTGCCACAGATGCCCACACACACTCGCAGGAACTCACGCTGGATCTCTGCCCTCACGCGTACTCTCTGCATGAAATCCCACTCATAAGCCTCGCTGCTGCCCACAACCCACACCTGCCCCTCCCCCTCACACATCTCCCATCCTGAGCCACTGTCTGAGGACAGGGCTCGGGGTCAAAGGAGCCCCGGGTGTGGGAGGAAGCAGCAAGGTATACTGGCATCGACTGTGAGAAGTCTGCCTACTCCTGAGTTCTCCGGGGACACGGGGCCTTAGCTCTGATCCTGACTGGAGGCTTTGCTGACTGGATTCTATCTCACCAAGGACACGACACCCCTCTGGGAGCAAGGGTCCTGGCTGAAACCCCCCAAGTCCTGGCCACACTGTACCAGAACCCAATGGACCAATTTGGTCCAACTGCGCAATCCCCTTCCCTGCCTTTCGGCTCTGGCCTATACAACAAGTCTCCAAATAACAGGTCTGTCTCTTCCTCCTCCTCCTTCCAGGCTCTGCCTGCCCAAGAAGGCAGGCCTCTGTGCACATGGCAACACCTGCCCCACACGAGTACTGCACCTCTCCTGCACACACAGAATCACCTGGGCAGCGGCAGGACAGTCACACTCAGGTCCCTTCCTCATCGTCCCTCCTCAGGTCCCCATACACACACACACACACACACACACACACACACACACACACACAGAAGGGTTTTCAGCTTCCTGTATGTGTCCACATAAACATCGTGACAACTCTTCAAGGCTGCCACATGTGATCACTTCCCCAATTCTCTCCGGGGCACGTAGAAGACAGGAGACTCATCCACCCATCTCTTCTAGTGCTGGTGGCATCCTCCATTGTTTCTGCATGGGCAAAGATAGAAGCTCTGCGCCATTCATGCTCACACAGATGCAGAGCCCCTGACGCATGTGGGCACACGCAGACACATTTGCGTACATGCACACACACGCACCTCCACGCAACAGACACCAAGAATGATACGGGATATTTGCAAATACATCCCAGATGCTGTCACTCTTGTGCTTCACCCTTTTGTGATCCCCCTTGCTTTCTCACCCAGGGATTCATTTCCAGCCCCCAATGGCCTTGGACCAGTTCTAAGAATGGCTGTCGGGTTGCAGGAGGACATGGCGTGGTGGGGCACATGGAAGGAAGTGCGAGATTCTCACCACAGTGGTGCCTGGGGACACGGCAGCTCCTGACCCAAAGACTGGCAGGCAAATCCAGACTGAAGGAGCAGGGGGAAGCCCGGGACAGGGCGGACATCCACGGGGAGCATTTGTGGTGAAGCACTGCTCCTCCCGATTTGCTCTCCAAAGCCCCAGCCCACAGCACAACTGCATTTGGTTTGCAGGCTTCCACCCTCTGTATGTTTGTTGCTGAGTCTCTGCAGGTCCCCTGTCATCCTCCCACCCTCTCCCCATGCTACCTGTGTCCCTGTGTCGGCGGACCTTCCATTTGCAAGCCAATGTGTGGCCCACGTTCCCTTGCCCATACAACACGCAGGTCAACACACCGCATACTGGGGTTCTCACCGACACGTGAGCACGTCAGATCACTGTCTTCTGGTTCCTTCCTCCCTCAGGTAGTACTGCAGGGGATTGGGCCACAGGTCCTCGATGATGATCTGGAAGAGGACACAGGCCGGCGCCACATTGGGCATAGCCCACTCTCCTCTCTGGCCGGGGGCCACCCACATCCCCACTGCTGACGAAGGCCTCAGGGGCCCCACCTCGGCAATCCTGTTCGCCCCTGGGCAGCTGTGCTCACACAGCCAGTTGAACAAGTTAAGGCTGGTGGGGTCATGCCTGCGACTGGGAGCTCCACGTTCATCATCCCAGAACCACTGGACTGGAGTGGAACGCGATGTCCTGTAGCCTGCAGGAAGAGAGGATTTGAGGAGCAAGCTGATGGCCTCCTCCCCACCCACCTGCCCCTCCCCCTCCCCCTCCCTCCTGCCCCTGATTCATGCTCCTCATCCCCCTGCCCCGCACCATCATGGGACCCACACCCTACCAGCAAAGCTCAGCTGATACTCCTTAATGATCACTGGGTTCCGGAAGTACGGGTTGGCCCCAAAGAAAAACATCACTCTGCAGCGGTACTTGGGATGGCCCACTTCTTCCACCTGCCGTGAGCAATGGGACAGGAGGGGGCAAGTGTCCTCCCTCGGGGTCCTGAGCTACTTGCCTGGCTGTGAGGGTGAGCACCTTTGCCTCACCCTCTCCTGCCCAAATCCCACACCCGACGGGACGGCCCCCAGCCACAGCCTCCCCGGTCTCACCTCCAAGTCGACCACATAGCTGAGCACGTCTTTGTCCTGGGCACCGATCATGGCCGACAACTGGGGGTGATTCAGAATCTGTGCTGTGTCAAGGAGCTGTGCCTTCAGATGCTGTGGAAACAGACACAGCCCCTCTCCAACCCTCCCAGGCTAAGAGCAAGGGACTAGATCACGGCATGTGCAGAAAGACCAGGAAACACTAGTCCCCACACTCCTCAGCCTCTGCAGATGCATCAGACCCCATCGACACTGGGCAGTCCGTTGGCTTCCTGTACCTCCCACGCTGTCTGCACACAGCAGGGAGAGACTCCACTGCCTGCACGCCTCACAGTTCCTTCCTATATCTGACCTGTGTGGGCTGCCAGCAGCCCATCATAGCTTGTGATGTCGGCATGTGCTCTGACCCCTCCTCACGGCTGGGTTTCTTGGCATATTCCTGTGAAGACCTATGTTGTCACCAGCCTCCTGAGTCCAGATGGAATAACATGGCTTACAGGAACCCGACTGCACACTTACGCTGCAAGCAGAGGGTGTGGGAGGGAGAAAGAGATCGAGAAGCACGGACGAGGAGGGCCGAGGAGGGAAAAGGATTAGACACAGTGACACAGCCAGTCCGGAGAGAAAGACATGGGTGGGACCGAGCCGGAGCCTGAGGACAGAGAGGGAAGCAGGGGTGGAGATACCAGGAGAGAATCCTCTGTGTGTGTGTGTGTGTGTGTGTGTGTGTGTGTGTGTGTGTGTGTGTGTCAGGGTCTGAGGAGGCAGCTTGTACCCCATTCGGAGTGGGTCTCAGTCGTCCTACTGTCTGGCAAAGGGGCGTGGCGTGGTTCCACTAAAGGTCATGAGTGTGTGTCTGAAATGCTCTCTTTTGAAGGAACTGCTAGGAAACGTGCACAGCCTGTGAATGTGAAGGTGGGTGTGCGGCCTGCGTAACTCTCCCATTTTGCAGCGAAATATTTCCTTGCCTTATCTGCTCTGAGTGAAGGCTGCTTTGTGCTACCCTAGCTCTGGTAGCATGGGGACACATGGCTCGTGTCTGCAAGTAATATTTGAGACCAGCCTGCAGGCCAACGTTGGCGGAGACCTAGAGGAAACTGACCCAGTCACCAAGTCCCCCCATCCCCAACAACCGCCCCTGTCCAAGGCCTTACACTGGATCCCAGACCACACCAACCCAGGGCCAGGGACCATTCCCCAGCTCTCCTCTCTGGGGGCCATCGCCCTGAGGCACCCTGCTCTCAGTGCCCAGCCCTCCTGCACAACAGCCCCCGCCATCACCCACCAGCACAAGGAAGGATACCGCCTGGGCCCAGAAGCCAGGGATGTGCTTGATGATGGCCCTTCTGTGATCCAAGTGAGAAATCCGTCTCCGAAGAATCCTGCGCTTCAGCCGCCATAAGGCCCTGGAATCCTGGGCATTCCCAGCGCTGATCTCCAGCTGAAGACGCTCCAGCGCTGCCAGCGGGTCCTGGGCTGAGGCAGGACGCAGCGCTGGCTCTTGCTGCTGCAGCGGCTGTGAGAGTTGGGGCCCCTCCTCCGCCTCTGCATCTGCCTCGCGCTTCTCCTCTTGCTCCTGAATCTCCTCCTGCTGCTGTCTCTCAACTTCCACCTCCTCCTCCTCGTGCATGTCCTCTGCTTCTGGCTTGGCTTCCTCAGAATTCTCCTCTCCAGCCACCTCATCCTTGGTCGCCTCGCCGTTCTCTTCCTCCTCCCCGATCACCACCTCAGCCGCCACCATTCCGTCATCCAATATCAGCACCAATTCCTCCGCTGGGCTTGCCACCTGTATCTCACACCCGGCCTGGGCTTCCTTCACAGGATGGGCGCTTGCCGCCCCTGAACCTGGGGACTGCGGCCAGCCCACGCCCTCCAGCGCCCCTGCATTCCCGCGGGGCCGGGACTCTCCACCTTTCGCATCCAGGATGATCAGGGCCCAGGGTCGACGGGAATCTCCGCTTTGTCCGGACCGCGACACGCTGGCCATGACGCTCGGCCCCGGCCCCAGTGTAGCTAGGGCAGCCTCAGGACAAGGACAGGAAACGGCAGCAGGTGGGGAGAGCCTTGGCCGCAAGACCATTAGCTCCCTGAAGCCTCCCGCCTCAGCCCGCCAAAGTTGCGCGCAGGCGCACAGGCTCTGGGATTTGAGGACTCCGCATTGGCTGTGGCTGCTGTGGAGGAGGGGCCGAGACAGAGGCAGTGAAGAGTGTGCGCATGCGGCCTGGGGGCGAAGTGGTTCCAGGGCAGGTCAGGCCAGCTGGCCAGGTTCGGGGAGCAATCAGTTGCAAGACAGCAAGACAGGGTGCTGGCCGCCAGCAAGCGCGCGCCAATGGCCGGTCCAGGCTCTGGAGCGAGTGCCAAGGTGCCAGCGTGGCCCCCGTTTGCCGCATGTCCTCTTCAGCGCTGTCACCTTCCAGGCCTGAATTGCGAGGTCCCGGTATCGCACAGTCTGTGGTCGCTTGTACACCCTTTCTCCAGAGGCCTCACTACGGGCACCAGAGCATTCAGCACAGGAACGTCCATGCCGTGAGCCACTGCCTGCTCCGTCCCTTGCCCCTTCTTCATGAAGCTGGGGCAAGGCCTGGAGAAGTCCTTAGTGTCACGCCTACCGGGGCCACATGGCCGTCCGCACGGTATCTCCTCCTTGGCCGTTAGGCTGAGGGCGGCGGTAAGGTGGGTGCCCACCCAGAACCAGTGACACCCACCCTAGACCCACCCCACCGCCGTGTCCTTGCAAGAAAACAGCTCAGTAGACCTCACTGTACTGCAATTCAGAGCAAAGAACAACCCCCAGAGCCCCATCTGCCACTGGTGACCTACTGATCTCCGTACAGAGCGCCAGGGAGATGGGGTAGTAGGATTTAGCAGCTTGCTCCGGTCCTGAAATCTAACCTTCCACTAAAAGGAGCACGACTCCAACCAAGCAGGGCACTTAGGGGCCCTTCACCAAGAATTGGAAACTTGTCTGTGTCTGTCTCTGAGAAAGCCCGGTGCCTGCTTTCACTAGTACACACAAAAGCAGATGAGTTCAGTTCACATTTCCCAGGTGCCAACGAGAATTCTGAAGAAGCATGCACTCAGACACAGAATGTCCACTGAGACAGACAGCGAGAAAGAGACATACAGAGAGACAGAGCTATAGAGGGAGAGAGAGAGACACGTGCAAGCAGATGAAGGAAGGATGAGTGGAGGGGAAGACCGGCCTGGAGAGGGAGAGTCCCAGGGAGATTGGCGGGAGAGACAGGGAGGAGGAGCAAGACAAGAAGAGACAGAGGGGCACCTATTACAAGGAAGACAGACGGAGATGGGGGAGGCATTAGTGATGGAGAGGAGGGAGACGAAGACAAAGAGAGCTGGAAGGAAAGTGGGAGGGAGGGACAGGAAGAAGACAAGGGAGGGGGAGGCAAGTAGAGGGTAGGAGGAAGGAGAGCAGGGGCAGCCGAGGCGGAGACAGGTGGGCTGACTCTGAAGACAGGGCAACTACAGTGTGCAGTTTCACCTGGTGAAATTCACCTGTGCTATTTGCACATAGACGAATGGTGTACAGTGGTCAGCCCTCAGCACAAAAGACACTGCTCCCACGTGGACCTTTAGGGCAGTCTGAAACGATCCCTGAACTAGAAGGAAGCTGCAATGAGGTCATTCGGGGTGAGGAAGAGGGCACCGCAGGGAAGAAAACAAGGACCCGATCCCCACAGGGCTGCTGGAAGCCCTGTACTTACCAGCAGGAGACAGGAAATGGGACTGCCAGAAAGAGACAGCAGAGATTTAGGCACAGCACGTGCGGGAAGAAATCACATCCCAAAGCTCGGCAAATTCAAGCAAAAGCAGAGGCTGCACATCCATGAATGTCAATGCTTTCCGAGTGGAACCAACGAAGTTCTCACAGATGCCCAGGAAATGTGCTCAACTCTGAGGCCCCTCGCCTCTGGCAAGCTTCTCATCCAAAGTGACTCATCACATAGAAAGGGTGCACCATGAGCAAAAGAGCCAAGGTCTCCTTCGGATCCCCGGACGCAGACAGGTGATCCGCCCAGTAATTTCAAGCCAACGTATGGTTATAAAGGTTACCTTCCACCACAGTGATGGAGGAAACTCGCACCCGAGGGGAGGACAATGAGGACGTAATGGACAAATTAGGGACCAGAACACACAGGAGGCACACGGAAATGAGACACACACTGGCAGGGGGAAGTCTCTCCCAGCCAGGAACATGCCACGTGGCAAAAGAGTAAGTGGGAAAACGTTGCTGGACCGCTTTTCACAATTTACGCCTGCATCTGCAATGTGCAAGCCAGTGATGTTTGAGCCCCTCAGATGCAAAGGGTTTGAAAACAGAAGGACAGAAAATAGAGATGTGACTGAATGCTCACAGCAAGGCAGCTGCATTTGGGGACATTAACTGGCTGGCAGAGTGCATGGCCAATCCTCTGACGAAGGTCCTACCGGCACGGAATGATTTCTGGCTCCTGGAACATATAACAGAACATGCAGAAACCCCTCCACCTGACAGCAGGAGAGCAATTGGATCTGTCAGTGGAAGAAAGGGGTTGAATTCAGACGGAAACACACTCAAGCGCAGAAGCATACTCCAAAGACAAGACAGGCCACCAGAGCCACAGCTGACACAACACACAGGTGTGCAGAGACGAAGGTGGTTACACGGGTACAGCTGTGCCCACTTAGGCCAGGCAAGGAGGCATCACCAGAGAGGTGTCGGCAAAGGCAAAGCCAGGAAAAGTCATGGACACACCAGGGTCACTCAGGAAGACAGAGGAGCACAGGCAATGCAAGACATTTCCTGCGCACAGAGAACAACGATCCCGACAGACCAATGAGAGACATGTGTGGTTCAGAGACATGGAAGTCAGAAGGCTCCTGAATTGCTGAGGGTGTCCTCTTTCGAGGGACAGCACTCTGGGGCCCACACACGCTGGTGTTGGGGTGGAAGAGGCCACTGGGCAGCAGATACAGTTGTGCAGGGGGTTTAGCAGCTCCTGGACCCTAGGGCTCCCCGGGGAGAGCTGCGGATACGGGAGGACACCCGGGGTTGCCGGGTGTGCAGCATGAGGGCTGTAATCCCTCGGACACAGAGCACCGAGGCCTCTGACCACGGACCTCAAGTGTCCACACTTGAGGGTTTGGCTCTGGGTGCCGTGAGTGCATTCTACACCCACACCTTGTCCGTACCTTGTCTTTGGGACAGGCCGGGCGGAAACGTCACCCTGGCCCCTAAGAAGGTATTGGCTGGAGATATTAACATGTGGGGGACCCTGTGTTCACCTGTCCCGTAAAGTGTTCCTGCTCGGCAAGACCTATCAAGTAACGGCCTGCTTGTGCAGAAAGATGCCCCAAAGGGCCCAGCCTCATGACCACTGGGGCCGTATTCCCACTGCACACTCATGGGCCATACTTTCTTTGGATGTTCACACCCAAAGACTCGGGTCAGCACAGGGAGCTTTTCCAGGGTACCCCGACATTTACCCATCAAGCAGCTGAGAAGACGTGCCTCTCCAGCCAGTGTGCAGACAGCAGCGAGAGAAAGGCCTGCCTTCCCTTCTAGAGAGTGCGACAGCCTCTGCCCTGGAAGAGGTAAGGCTTGGTCGCACAGATCCTCAACTCCACAGCGTGCTGACACCCCGCTGACCATGTTGTCTGCATATGATAAGGGCAAGAGGCCTCCATGCATTGGGACTGCCCACGCCTTCTCTGGAATAGAGCCACTGCAGAGAAGGCTCTTGTACTGCAGAGCTGTGCAGTGGGGGTCCTGGGGGGCTTGGGCAGCTTGGGAGACAGGAAGATTAGTGTCGGGATGTCAGTCTCAGGCACGCTGTGCTGGGGGCTGTGTTACATGGGGATACAGAAGAGCCTGCGATGGACAAGGCTGAACTCTGTCTACTGCACTGCTTGCACGGTGGAGCTTTTGCCCCATCCCTAGCACAGACATCTCTGGCAAGCAGCCATCTGCTGTGTAAGGAGTATCCCAGCACTCACGTCTTCGCAGGTGAGGCTCGTCCCAGTCCTTTCTAAGCTCCAGGCCTGCCGGGGACCTCTGCACAGAATGCTAAGGCCTCACACATCCATCGTTCCCTATGTGGTTGAGGCAGCCTTTGTCCTGGCACTCAGGCAAAGGAACACAGGCTGCCTGGGACGAGGCGACTTCCCTGAGCGTCTGCTGGTGTTTGCACTTGGGAGTCTTCTCACAAGTCTCACATGGCGTGTTGGACACACGGCTTAAGCCTGTGGACACAGAGGAAGAGCATCACCCAACTCATCACCGCTGATGATGAGAGGGCAGAGGGCACACGGGAGAGGATGGTGTGTTTGTGCCCTTGAAGAGCCCCACCTCCCCATGACCCTCCCCTCTGTTGGCTTGCAATCTGGGCCACCCATTTGTAACCTGAGGTCTTTTCAGAAACAGCGAAGTTCACACAAGGGCATCAGTACTAGGACTCCTTCAGGAGTCTTGTGGGTGTGAGTGTGTGATCAAATTGTTTAATCAAAAAATTAGGTATTTTGTTTTGTTTACAATTTTATTTCCAACATTCATTCTAAAAATTGTTATGCTTTAATATATGATTTTTAAAAAACTCCTTCAACGTATGATTTGATATTCGATCTTGCAAAAAAACCTCTTAAATTTTTATTTATTGAAAATTGGGATGACAAGTTTGATGTCAATATTTAAAAGTTTCTCAAATCATTCCATCTGACAATATTGCCGTAATTGCTGATATTGTATTTGATTTTAAAATGGCTCAACTTATCTTTTTAAAAGTAATTTATTTTGAAAGAGAGAGAGAGAAACAGAGAGAGAGAGAGAGAGGGAGAATACAGAGGAGAGGCACAGAGACAGTGAGATAGAATCTCAAACATAAATTAGAAATCCAAAAGCTCTGAAGAAACAAAAGTCCAGGACCAGATTAATTCTACTATAAACTTAAAGAAATGTTACTCCCTGTTCTTCTCAAAGGAATTCCAACTTCATTCTAGGAGACCAGCATTAACCTTATATCAAAATCAGAATACTACTCCACTAAGAAAAAGAACTACAAGCCCATATGTTTAATGAACATAGATGCAAATATCCTCAAGAAAATACTTGCATACTGACTGTAATAATACATTATAAAAAAGTATTCACCACAATTGAGGTAGATTTATTCCTAGTTTGCAAGTATAGTCCAATATTCCCAAATCAATTAACATGTTACAGTACACCAATAAGATAAAGGAGAAGAACCCCATTATCATTTCAATAGCTGCAGGAAAAGCATTTGAAGAAGTACAACATCCATTCATGATAAACACCCTCCGCAAATTAGGTTTAGAGGAAAAATACCTCAACATAATAAAGGCCATCTATGAAAAACTCATAGCTAAAATCTTTCTTAATGGGGAAAACCTGAAAGCTTTTCCCGTAAGCTTAGGAAGAAGACAAGGATATCCACTCCCACCACTTTTTTATTCAGCACAGTACTAGAACTCCTAGCCACAGCAATTAGACACTAAAAAGAAGTAAAAGGCGATGGAATCAATAAAGAAGAAGAAAAATGGTCTCGATTTATAGAGGACATGATACTCTACTGTAAAACCTGAAAGATTCCACGGACAAAACTGTGATAACTGAAGAACGAATTCAGTAAAGTCATAGGATGCAATCAACACAAAGAAACCTGTTGCATTTCTATACACTAATAATGAAGCTGCAGAAAGACAAATTAAGAAACAATCCCATTTATAATTGGACTAAAAAAATAAGATATCTAGGGGTAAACTTATACAAAGAGGTGAATAACCCATACTCTGAAACCTATTAAATAAGGTTGAAAGAAACTGAAGTCAACACAAAGAAATGGATAATTCCATGTTCATGGATTGAAAGGGCAAATAATGTTAAAATGTCTATGTTACCAAAGCGATCTACATATTTAATGTAACCCCAATGAAAACACCAACGGCATTTCTCACAGAACTAGAACAACCAGTCCTAAACTTTATATGGGACCACCAAAGAACCTGAAGAGCAAAGTAATCTTAAACAAACAAACAGACAGACAGACAAACAGACAAACACTGGAGGCATCACAAACTCCAGATATCAAGTTATACTACAAAGCTGTAGTTAATCAAAACTGCATGGTACTGGGACAAATTGGAATGTAGACCAATGGCACAGAATAGAATACCTAGAAATAAACCCACAACTATCTGGTCTATTAATCTTTGACAGAGGAAGAAAGCATATAAAATGGGAAAAAGGTATTCTCTTCAGCAAATGGTGTTGGAAACCTGGACAGAAATATGGAAAAGAACGAAACTGGACCACTTTCTTACAAAACACATTAAAATAAATCCAAAATGGATTAGAGACATAAATTCTGACCCTGATACCATAAAAATTCTAGAAGAGAACACAGGCAGTAATTGTTTGACATTAGCCAAAGAAACGTTTTCTAGGTATATCTCCTGAGACAAGGGAAACAAAAGCAAAAATAACTATTGGGATTGCATCCACACAAAAAGCTTCTGCACAGCTAAGGAAAAAATCCACAAAAATGAACGGCAACCTACACAACGGGACAAGATATTTGCAAATGACATATCCAGTAATGGATTAGTATCCACTACATAAAGAACTTACAAAACTCAATACTGAAAAACGAAATTATCCAATTAAATAATGGGCAGAAGACCTTAACAGACACTCCTCCATGAAGACATGCAGATGGCCAACAGACACGTGAAAACATGTTTATCATCACTTACCATCAGGAAATTGCAAGTCAAAAGGACAATGAGATACCACCTCACACTTGTTGGAATAGCCTAACTCAGCAACACAATGAACAACAGGTGTTGATGAGGATATGGAAAAAGAACTTTTGCACTGTTGATAGGAATGCAAACTGGTGCAGTCAGTGTGGAAAACATAGTAGGTTCCTCAGAACGTGAAAAATACAACTGCAGCAATCACACTACTGTGTGTTTAGCCAAAGGATACAGAAACGATAATTCAAAGAGATACAAGAACCCTGATAATTTTGGCAGCATTATCTAAAATAGCAAAGATAAGGAACAGCCACGCGTCCATCAAATGATGAATGGATAAAGATTTAGTATGTATATATGATGTGGTATTATAATGTGGTATTATACACACATAATTATATGATGTGGTATATTATGTATAATACCCACACACAGTGGAATAGCACTCAGCCATGTAAAATAATGAAATCTTGCCATCTGCAACAGCATGAATGGAGCTAGAGAGTATAATGCTAGGCAAAAGAAGTCAGTCAGAGAAAGACAGATACCATATGATTTCATTCATAGGTGAAATTTAAGAAACTAAACAAATGATCAAAAGTTGGGGAAAAAGAGTAATAGACAAATCAAGAAACATACACTTAATTATAGATAACAAACTGATGGTTACCAGTGTTGGGGGGGGTGCAGATGTAGTGAGTGAAATATGTGATGGGGATTAAGGAGTGCACTTGTTGCCATGAGTACTGGGTATTGTAAGGGATTGCTGAATTAGTATATTGTACATCTGAAACTAATATAACACTATATGTGAAAAAATAGGGGCTTCTAGGTGGCTCAGTTGGTTGACCATCCAACTTTGGCTCAGGTCATGATCTCGCAGTTCGTGGGTTCAAGCCCTACATTGGGTCACTGGTGTAGGCATCACGCCCACTTCAGATATGCTATTCCTCTCTCTCTGACCCTGCTTGCATTCTCTCAAAAATAAATAAGATACTGTTTAAAAAACGTAAAATATTTAAAAATAAATTCAATTTATAAGAAAAGAAAAAAAAAAAAAAACTTTAGAGCACCTAAATAAATTACTGGATTTTCTGATATTTTAGGTATCAGGAAATTCATTTGTTTGCATATGTGTTATTATGTCTTTTTAGGTATTCTCTGTCCTGTCCTGTTTTAATAATAATAGCAGTAATAATAGGATTCTATATAAGGGGTGTTTGCTATGTTTCAGATATTGTTCTAAACTCTTTATATGATTATTATATTCATCTCTTGGTCTTACATATATGAGAACTAAAGCACAAAAGCATTAAAAAAAAACTGTGCCGATGATCATACACCTAGTACTGGTGAGACAGGATGTAAACTTGGGTACGCTGGCACTAGAGGACACTATTTCATGCCACCTCTCAGTTCCATCACATGCCACCTGTGTTGACCTTGGGAGCAGACAAGTTCCTTAACCTCTGAACTTCTTCAATTTGCTGATGTGTAAAAGGAGGTTAATAGTAACCCCTCCCTCCTAGGGCCCTTAGGAGAATGACATGAATTACTTGTGAAATGTTCAGAACCTCCCCTGGTATGAGTAAGAACTAAGTAAGTGTTGGCAAGAAACATCTCAGCCAGGCTAGCTGGTCCCCAAGTCTTACGCATTTGCTCCAGTGTTAGACTTATGGGGTTATTCTAGTTTTTCAAAGAAATGACTCGCATCGCTTTCATTCTCTTGCTGCTTTTTCTTAAACCAGTGTAGTCATTTACATTGCCTCCAAAACATTCATTGTCTATTTTATTGGCATATGTACATAGGATTTTTTCATAACAAAAAGCTCTATAATGTTACCATGTTTTCCTTTAATAATTTGGTTTCCTTGAATTTTCTGTTTAAAAGAAAAATGCTTTAATTTTACTGATTTTATCTTGGGTAACTTTATAATTTCTTGGTTAAATACAAAAGTTTTTGTATTTAAGGAAAACATCTAACACTTTAAAGTGGCCCTTGTACAGCTTTGATCATATCTGACAATTACTGATTGGTGCTATTCCTAATCAACCTGCTTTTGGGGGGTTATCCCAATCACATTGTTCAGTGAGCTCCTCTCTGGGTCACATTTGTTCCCTCTCCAATTGCTCTCTCAGGCTACTCTCACCTCAGGGGCTTCTCTTCTAAGACTGAAATTCTCTTGACTCTGTTTATCTCCTTCCAACAAATGTCAATTATACGTAACTGCGATGAAGGAAGGGAGATCAGATTTTTCATGAGTCTTCCTGATGAAGTTATATGATCCAGGCTCACAAGGTAAACAATTTATCATTCTCCCATACGAACAAGAAATAATTAGAATTATAGTCAGAGAATTGGCACCATTTGCCATAACAGAAGTAAAAGGAGAAGGAGGTGGAAGGGGGGAAGGAAGGAAGGAAGGAAGGAAGGAAGGAAGGAAGGAAGGAAGGAAGGAAGGAAGGAAGGAAGGAAGGAAGGAAGGAAGGAGGGAACTTAACGAGAGACATGAAAGAAATATGTGAATAAGCCTTTCAGAAAACTTTAAACTCTTCTGAGAGATATTTAAAAAAAAGCTTGGGGCACCTGGGTGGCTCAGTTGGTTAAGCGTCCGACTTCAGCTCAGGTCACGATCTCGCGGTCCATGAGTTCAAGCCCCGCGTAGGGCTCTGGGCTGATGGCTCAGAGCCTGGAGCCTGCTTCCGATTCTGTGTCTCCCTCTCTCTCTGCCCCTCCCCCATTCATGCTCTGTCTCTCTCTGTCTCAAAAATAAATAAACGTTAAAAAAAATTTTTAAATAAAAAAAATTTAGAAAAGCTTAAATATAAACATTCCTTGTGTTGGAATAGGAAAAGTTATTATTGTAAGAATGCCAACCATCTCTAAATTACTATGTAAATTTGTTGCAAGCCCAATAAAATATGGATTTTTTAAATCAGATCAGCTGGTTCTAAGATTTTGTATAAATATCAAAATTCAAGCTGATCCAGAAAACAGTTTCTGAAAAGGAAGCATATGAATTAGGTGAGTTCTACCAGATGATAAATTATGTTATAAAGCAAATGTGGCTAAGCCCAATGAATGAATCGTCATAGAGAATCCAGAACTAGGTTCAAAGCATATGCAAATTTAGTATATAGCTAAGTGAACCTTTGAAAGCAAATGCATTATTCGAATAATAGTAACAATGATACTATTCATGAAGTTTCAGTACTTTTCTCATACGTGTCTTAATTTGTATAATTTCATATTATTATATGTTATAATATTGTTACCAATGTTATATGTTTTCTTATAAAAATGCATCTATAAAATCCTAGGAGAAAACAAGAAAGTTATTTTTCTATTCTCTATTGGGATAAGCCTTCTTAATATTTACTGAGCACTTGTTGCTAAGATTTTTTAAGCACTTACGTATTTATTTATTTACTTATTTAATTTCCACACTGTGGTAATGTCCGTTTCACAAAAGAGAAAGCAAAGAACAAAAAAGGTAAGGGGACTTTATTTGTTTCCCTATAGCTCAAGATGGAAGTACATAGTCAGATAGTTTTACTCTAGAGGGTGTGTTCTCAACCGTGATGATCACAACTGACAAACACCAGAGAGAGCAGAAACAATGGTGGAGCCCAGTGGAAGGCCCTGGGCTCAATACCTCCTTGGCCTTAAAAGGTAGGCAGTATCTGCCTGCACTTGTCCACAGATGGGCCATTGGTAGCATAGGCATAAAAATGTCTTGGCATCATTACTTAACCTGTGAACAAGTGGCAGTATGGTCCTGGTTGCAGAGAAAGAAATTTTGCCTACTACCAGGAAGCGATGTGTGAGAGGCAGTCTTACAAACTGTAAATTAGTTAGGATGTACCTGGCAGCACCTTAACCTGGAAATACAAAATTCCATTATAAACAACCGATGCGTTTCCCCCCAAGAGTAAAAAAAAAAAAAAAAAAAAAAAAGCCCAGGAGGCAAGCTTACCCCATACCTGCAAGGAGGATGGCTTCCCACATGCTTTGTTTAAGAAGTATCTATTATGTGGATCAAAGGAAACTATAACTTTCTTAGGTAGGATTTATGTGTCAAAGCGTTCATTTTTGCCGACGCTCCAACACAGTCATCTGCAGAATCACTTTAAATCTCATCTCACTGCCTCCCCCAGTTTTATTACAAATGGAGAAGATATTTTTTTATGTAAGTCAATCTATGAAGACCTAGGAGAAAACATGGGGGAATTATTCTTATAATACAGAATGACAACGATCTTTCTAAAATAGGGGTGGATATTAAGCTCAGATGTAATGATAGTAGAGAAGGATCATTTTTATTATATTGAATATATATATTTTTTTAATTTTGTAAAGAAAAAATAAAGCCAAAAAAAAAAAAAAAAGGGAAAAAGAAAAAAATAAAGTGAGGTGCCTGGGTGGCTTGGTAGGTTAAGCGTCCAAATTCAACTCAGGTCACGATCTCATGGTTTGTGGGTTTGAGCCCTGCATCTAGCTCTTTGCTGACAGCTCAGAGTCTGGAGGCTGTTTCAGATTCTGTGTCTCCCTCTCTCTCTTCTCCTTCCCTGTTCGCACTCTCTCTCTCTCAAAAAATAAATAAACATTAACTTTAAAAAAAGAAAAAAAAAAAGAAAATAAAGGCAAATGAAAATTAGTGGAAATATTTGCACCACCAATAGAAACACAGAAGACAAATTCCCATAATGCTTGTATTGCTTTTTTTTTTAAGCCACACTGTAAAACAAAACAAAAATCCAATAGAAGGAATAGAGGAAAGAAAAAGGAAGTTCACCAGAAAACAAGCGTAAATGACTTTTAAACAATGTCAAGATGTACAACCACAATTTTAGAAAGCAATTGTAAATAAAAATGAAATACTACTACTCATCTATTGGACAAAAACTTTGGTAATGCACACTATAGATAAGGGAAGAGGAAAAAGGCATTTCAGAAATGTAATTGGCTAACTGGTACCTCTTGTTTGGAAGACAGTTAAACATGATAATGGTAAAAATAACAGTAATAACATTCATTGAGTGTTTGGCATGTTGGACAGACACTGACCTCTTTCACATATTTTAATTTAATTATTCCTCATAACAACCAAATAGAGTGCTTTATATTACTACCCCTCTGAGAAATCAGAGGCACAAGAAGATTAAGTCATGTGTTGTGAATGGAGTAGCTGAGTTCAAATCAGTATTAAAAATTCAGTTCAAAATACCAAACTTGACAAAACCCATAAAAATTCAAACTATTTATACCTGTTATCTGTATACCTTCATGAGGGTTAGGTTTTTCCCTACAACACAGAACAAGGAAGAACTATGATTTCAATAGGGTACAAGTGGATTTCTCTCCCAAATAAGTGAAATTTGGAGGTATACAGCTCAAGTCTGACTGGGCAGCTATAGTCTATGAAGTGCAAAGAAATCTAGTTCCTACCAGCTCTTGCTGGAAGAATCTCAGTTCACTTTCCATCCAAATGGTTTGGCCCTAGAGTTCAGGATCCAAGGCCGCATGTGAATGACATCAAAGAAAAAATAAAGGTCACAAGGCACACAGCTGTCTCAACTTTCTCAGAAAAGCTGCCACATGACACTTCCTCTTATATTGCTTTGGCTGCAAGGGAAGCTGGGGTATGTAGTCCTAATTCCGAGTGCCCGTAGGCACAGCTAAGTGCTGGTAATAACCAGCAAAGGAAGGAGGTGGAGGAATGGATGTGGAAGAGGTTCTTTCTGTCCTACTGATACCACAATTCCAGTTTTAGGAAATTTCCCAAGATTTTTACATTACAAATCATCCTTGATTTAGGATGGAGTCACCTCTAGATAAAACCATTGTGAGTTGAAATTATGCTAAGTCAAAAATGCATTTAACACACATAATGTGCTGAATATCATAGTTTAGTCTAGCCTCTATTATGTGTGTTCAGAATAGTTGCATTAGCTGAAACTATGAGACATCATCTAACACACAGCCTATGTTACATTAAAGTTTAACTGTCTCATGTATTTCAGTGAATACTGTGTTGAAAGCATAAACACAACGGTTGTGTGAGTACAGAATGGCTGTAAGCATATAGATTGCTCACCACCATGATCATGTGGTGGACTGGGAGCTGTGGCTGGTTGCTCTGCCAGGCATCACAGGAGAGGGTCGTATCGCATCTCATTAGCACTGGGAGAGGTCAAAAATTTAAACTTGAAGTACAATTTATCTTTTAAAACGTTTAAAGTTTATTCAAGTTTTGGAGACAAAGAGAGACAGAAAGAGTGCGAGCAGGGGAGGGGCAGAGAGACAGAGAGAGACACAGAATCTCAAGTCAGCCCCAGGATGCAAGTTGTCAGCATAGCCTGAGGCAGGCTTGAACTCATGAACCGTGAGATCTTGACATGAACTAAAGTCAGATGCTTACACCACTGAGCCAGCCAGATGCTCTTGAAAGTACAATTTGTAAACAATGCTATCATTTTCACACCCTTGTGAAGTCCAATAACTATAAGTCAAACAATATTAAGCCAGCGACTGCTAATCCTCCATTCATCCTTGCAGATATATTTTTGATCATCTTATGCCTGCCAGTAAGCTGACCTCCATGGACTGCATCGTTTAGGCTTTCTTGTCCTCTGGCTTCCATCCATCGTTGGCAGGTATACTAATAGGTAGCCAGAGAGCAAAAGAAAAGCAGTCATTATATGTACTGTGAACTCTGGAATTTTGGCAGTGGCTTATTCCTCAGTCCATGGCCACATCTCCTGTTAGGTGGCTTCTCTCCCAGCTGTGGGCTCATTGGCTTCTAGTAACACTTGTCCTTTCCTTGTCCCTTGGTGCCTGGGAGAGGTGAAGTTCTTCTCTTGCTAGTCCCCAAGAACTCGACCACTTAGTTTTGAGCCCTTTTATCTCGCCAGCACCTGTGTTCACAGTTCCCCCATTAAACTCTTTCCAGGTAAGATTTTAGAGGCAACACCCACACTCTGCTGGACTCTGGCAGGCAAACATATGTACACTGCATATGTACACAAACATATGTTCACTGCAGCATATATAGTCTATAGTCGTAGACTAGAAACAAATTAAATACACATAAACAGGGGACAGATTAAATACCTCCAATGCAGCCAGGGTAGGAATACCATGAAGTATATTTAAAAAATAATGTCCCATTGGACCAGACACTTTAATTTTTAAGAGGGCAAATGGCATGTCATACCTTTTAACAATCACAAAAATCATGTATCTATAAAATGGAGAGCTGTAGATAATATCTTGGTACTATATATATATATATATATGCCTAATATATATATGTATTTTCATGTGAGGTATGCATATACCATAATATGCATATTATATACTTTGAGATTCTGGAAAAAAAACCCTACAAACTGTTAAAGGTGGTCTTCTTCTGGGGAAGGATAATGGAGGCCTAGAGAAGACATAGATTTACTTTCACTGAATAACTTTTTTTGCTACTATATGAATTTTTACCATGTGTATATTACCTTTAAAAAGCTCGTCAAAGAAAAAAAAGTTTTCCTTAGGATACGTATAGGGAAGTTTATGAATATGACAATAACATTCCTCTGATATTTCAATATTGCAATTTGGATCCCAACTTCCTCCCCTCCCTACTCTGCCTGGTATCAGCAAGACAAGAAATAACAAGTATTGGTGAGAAGGTAAGAGAAAAAGTAACACCAATGCACTCTTGGTGGGGATGTAAATAGGTGCAGCCACTCTAGCGAACAGAATGCAGGTTCCTCAAGAAATTAAATCAGAAATACTACATCATCCAATAATTCCACTACTGGGTATTTACCCAAAGAAAAGGGAAACCCCAATTTGAAAAGACGCATGCACCTCTGTGTTTATTAAAGCATTATTTATGATAACCCAGCTATGGAAGCAGCCCCAGTGTCTGTCAACAGATGAATACATAAAGAAATGTAGTGTCCATAGAATGGAATATAATTTCATTGTAAAAAAAGGAATAAAACCTTGCCATTTGCAACAACATGTGGGAACCTAGAGGGTATTATGCTATGTGGGATTATTCCGATAAAAGGAAATACCATATAATTTCACTTTTATGTAGAAGCTAAAAGACAAAACAAAGAAAGAAACAGACAGATTCTTCAATACAGAGAACAAACTTGTGGTTACAAGAAGAGAAGTGGGTGGGGTGTGTAAGATAGGGAAAGGTGACTAAGAGTTACAAACTTCCTGTCATAAAGTACATAACTTACAGAGGTGAAAAGTACAGCACAGGAAATATAGTTCATATTATAACAACATGATATGGTGAAAAATGGTGATTACACTTACCATGGTGAGCACTGAATAATGTATAGAATTATCAAATCGCTATTTTACACACCTGAAACTAAAATAACACTGTATGTAATCTATACTTCAATAATAGAATTTTTAAAATGAAAAAAAAAAGCATCTATTACCCTTGTTATCTGGGAAATTAAAAAAAAAAAGAGAGAATAGGTTAGATACTTGATAGTTATTTTAGCCTGCATTAAAATATGTACCAATTAAGATGCTGCATCAAAACATACCCATGGTGATGGGGAAGACATCTAGGTATAAAACAATAGGGCATATTAAGGAATTTGCTGATAGTTGATCATGCGGGAGTCTAAGGGCATGAGCAATTGGCCCAGGACCAGTAAGGATGCAAAGGTGGGGGCAGGGTGTGGATGGGAAAGGTGTTTTCTATCATGCTGGAGTGTGGGGGAACCACAGCTTGGAAGGCAGTGATGTAATAACTTTTGCATGTTCCAAAGTCCACTCTAAGGGGAGTAGAGATATGAGCTCCATCATGAGGCTCCACTGATGCCAAGCAAAGATACAGAAGGGTGCGGCATAGAGGAAATGTGGTTGCCATAGTATCCACAGAAGTGAGTTACTAATTGAATCATACTGGTGAGGGAAGGAGAGGAATTACACTAGGATAAAGAATAAAAAATGCAGAAGGAAATTGTGGGAAAATGTGATCGTTTGAGGTTCTTTGTGAGATGACCTCTTTACAAAGTGTAGGACCCAGTCAAGAATCGGAATGACTCAATTTCCTATTTTTACCCTATTTATACCCTCTCCCTATATTCAGTGTGATTTTTCTCTACTGTGTAATGCCTGAACCTCTTGTGTCCTTCCTACTCCAACCTTGCCTAATTAATACCTACTCACTCTTTAAGGATTAGTTCAAGATAGCACGCCACCTGAAAAGTCCCTTACAACACTTCATCTCCTTCCCCTGAAGGCTGAGTTACATGGATTTTCCCTTCACACTCTCCTAATGCTCCATGCATCTTGGGATCATTACACCATAATATCTGCCTCCCCTACATGATTGTAAGCTCCTTGTGATTGTAAGCGCCTTGTGAGTAGGGTCTGCCTCCTCATCTCTAATGTCCCAAGCATATAGCACAGTGCTTCGTAGGACTCAGTTGGCTCTCAGTGACTGCCGAATGAATTAATGAATCTAGAGTGGGAATAGGAACATTTTTGTCTCTCATACTGGGGTTGGGGTTGAAAGTTGTGTTGAAAGGTGTGATTATGAGGTCTGAGTGAGAGTTTGAAAGTGTCTACAATCGAAGTTCTATCTATGAAATAAGAGTCATTTCCCAGGGAAAGGTGAAAAAGATAGGTTGAGGGAAATGATGGAGGTATGGAATAGCTGCTGTGGGGAGAAGACCGCTTAAGATTGGCAAGAAGCTGTGGGGGTAGGTTGCCATCAGCAACCATAAAATCATAGTGAGTGACCCTAGTGACTGTGAGTCCCTGTAACAGTTCACTGGGCTGAGTGAGACAGAGGATTGGCTGACAGAGAGGAGGACTCATCCAAGCTTCAAGGCCACCAGAGCCGATGCAGCAGAGGACTAGGAGGTTCCAACACAAAGTGACATACTGAGGTGTATACACTGAATTAGGAAGGGAAGTGGAGCCACAAGGGATGATATACAGGGAAATGAGAGGGAGGAAGTAGGGACCACAAGTCTCTATCAGGCTGAAGAAGAGAAGTTGTGAAGTCAAGTAGTGAGACACCTGGTTAGGGGAGGTTGTCTTCTGAGATATTGGCACGTTAAATTTCACATTCTAGCAGGAGACATCTGGATGATCATAGAGCTCAGAGCACCATCACGGAAGTTAGCTACTGGAGGAAACTGACTCTTAAGGTTGTGGGAGCCAGAGAATTTAAAGAACACTGAAGCTACATTGCTAGAGCAATTTTACCAGGATTCTGAAATTGCCCACAACAGAGGCAGGAGCAACATGAGGAGAAAGAAGAGTAGGAAGGGATTCCAGAAATGTCCATGAAAAAAAGGGTGGCGCTCTGGGATTGAATAGATGGACTAAGGAGGTGAAGGCAGGAATTTCAGGGGAGTAGAAAGATCATGGCCTGGAGGTGGTAACAAGGGGCCTGAGGATCACTATCCAGCCTCTCCCTTAACCCTGAAGGAACTTTCTCTCTGCTGGAGCAATGTCTCCAACCTCTACAACCTAGACAGCATTTATCTTTGTTCCTCATTCTGGCATCTTGATTCTGCTTGCTGAGACGTCTCTTAAATGGAGTCCCCTGTCTGATTCTTTTTTTTTTCCTCATGGGCATCACTACACGTCCCAGAATGTTATGACATCGAAACGAATACGGCCTGGTTTTCATTCCTTCATGTGACCAATAGGACCAACTCTACTGGACGTAGACTGAGTTTCACTCCAAATGATGATGGACTCAACATGCTACTTTGCCCAAGAAATATACTTGTATCTCAGAAGATCCTGCCAGAAGTAGCAGAGATATCCAACCCACCCAACAGAGCTGGCAATTAAGGCAGCCTGCTAAGAACACATCAAAATGCAATCATGTTTTCTAGTGTTGCATCTTTTAGCATGTAGGCAGGTAGTCCAAAGCCAAAGAAGTAAAATATTTTAAGTTAGGGAATGAAAGGAAGGTAAACTGCCATAAACGTATTTTAAACTGTTGGGAAAAAGGAGTAGAATATGAGTGTCATAAACTCACAATCATTCATACAGGACATCATACATATATTCCAGGAATTTTAAGATAATAACATGTGGTTCATATAGTAGAGAAAGCTCCACTATTGCCACTCTCTTGATGATCTGCCAATACGTGGTCACCATGAAAGCTGCCTGACACCTACTAAAAAACCCAATGAATAACAGATGATAACGGAACGCCCATGAAATACCATGGTAGACAAGTGTGGGCAGAGGTTATGAAGCCCAGAACATGGTCCCTGCCCTTAAGAAACCTGAAACTTAAGGGAAAGTGAAGTGAAACCAGTGAGAGTTATAACCTGTGTTAAAATAACTGGCTGACTTCTAGTCAGCATCAAGAATCAGACATGTGTTTTCTGTGGAACTGTGAACATTGCCTCTGTGTTAGAAAGTTCTCTTGAGTTGTATAATGTTGCGAAAAACTGGCCTTTTCTGAGCCTGGGCAATTCCCACACTGGTGCATTGTGACACAAGCCTGTCAGATCAGTGGGCTCCTTATATGCTGCTTCCTGCAGAATGAGCTGGCCGTTTTCTCTGTCTTCCACACCACCTGGCTTAGCAAATTAGATCATATTAGGGCTATTGTCTCAGAGACAATAAGAGGCATCTGTAACTGAAAGAGACCAGGATGATATCTTCCAAAGAGACTTTGAAGAGCAGAAAGGTCAACAAGACGAGTATAACTATAATCATTTTTTTAAACCCATCCTTCTCTTCCTCTGTTATACACGCTATCCTTTAGTAAAATATATAAAATCAACACATTTCTTTAATCTTGGCACAGAGTGTTGTGAGAAAGAGTATCTTACATTATGCAGCACATTTTTATGTACAAAATCCTTCTGCATATATGAACTCTTTTGGTCCTCAACGCAAACACTATAGAAGTAAGAATTGTTGACACAATTTACAGAAGTCCATTTGGGGTTTCGGCTCCATTCACTCCACCACTACAGGTGAGTAAACAGTTACCTTTCCCACTCTCATGAGCAGGAGTTCCCCTCCTTATAGATCAGACAAGTCTTGTTCTAAATGTCACCACTCTTTCTAGGCTCTGCCCTTCCTACCTGCCAATCCCTTCTGCTAATTCTCTCCATGAAATTCAATTCAATTCAATTCAATTCAATTCAATTCAATTCAATTCAATTCAATACATTCGATTCAATTCAACTCAATTCAACTCAACTCAATTCAATTCAATTCAATTGGCAATTAACAAAGCCTAACCACAAGTCAAACTGTATACGAGGAAGTGCAATGACCAAATTGACACCCTCAAGGAGTGGCCAAATTATCTAGGGAGACAGGGACACAAATCATTACAATATGGCAAAAATTACAGTACAGGGTACTGCCCATGGTACCACAAGAGTTCCAAGAAGGGACTAATTCACTCTGCCTGGTGGGATTAAGTAAGTAATGGTTGAGGCAAATTTGAAATATGAGTGATTAGGGTAGAGAGGGCTTCTCAGGCAGATGCAAACTTACCTATGCAAAGGTAAAGAAGTGGGGAACCGCAGGGAGTTCAATCTACTTCCTACGCATAGCAACATCCAATGTAATTGGAGAAAAGCAGCACAAAAGTTACTTGATGGCCACTGACCAAAGTGAGGTCAGAAGGCTACTTACTCACACCCCTAGACCTCTATTTCACAACTTCCTTCTCCGCAAACTTCCAACTGTTCCCAACCCTTCTTCACTCTGGTCTTATAACTTTGCCTATTACCGCACTGAGAAAACCAGGTCAGTGAAAAGAGAATTTGCAAAATCACCTATCGCATCTACCATTCCATCTACACCTATTCCCTTGTGCTCTGCTCTCACCAACATTAATATGAAGGATCTGTTCATTCCTCTCCGGGCCAATTATCTTTTGGACACTAGACTGAAGTCACTCTCGCCCTGTTAAGAACATTTCTGTCAGCAGTTCTCCCCCACTCTGCCATATCATCATTTCCATCAGCAATATGGAAATTACAAAAATGCTTTTATTTCTCAAATTTTAGAAAGAAAAACCAAAGCCCTCTCTTGACCCTGCTCCCTTCCCTTCCCACTGCTGCCTCATTTTCCTCCCACATTTTGTCACAATGCTCCTTGAAAGAATTGCCTTCCTCCCTGTCTACAGTCATTCTCCTCCAATTCTCTGTTGAATCCACTCCAATTCGGATTTTCCCCGGTGCTACTGAAACGGTTCTCATCACAGGTCAATGACATCCGCTTTGCAAAACACAGTGATTATTTATATTTTAGTAGTTTTTAAAGTGTATGCATTCATTTTGAAAGAAAGGGAGAGTGAGCAGGGGAGGATATGAGACAGATGGAGGCATAGAGAGAATCCTAAGCAGACTCCACACTGTCAGCATGGAGTCCCACCTGGGGCTTGGACCCACAAATCATGAGATCATGACCTGAGGTGAAACCAAGAGTCAGACACTTAACCAACTGACCCCCCCATGTGACCATGATGATCATTTATTTGACCTCATCCTATTTGACTTGCCATCAGCACTTGACCAATTTGATACCTCCTTCCTTGAAACACATTCCTTACCAGGCTTCCTGGACTCGAGACCCTCCTCATGTCTCGCCTACTCCTTCAGTGGGCACTGTGTCTAGTTTCCTTCGCTAGTTTTTCCACATCTTGCAGTACTTTAAGAGACCCCAGAGCACATTCCTTACCAGGCTTCCTGGACTCGAGACCCTCCTCATGTCTCGCCTACTCCTTCAGTGGGCACTGTGTCTAGTTTACTTCGCTAGTTTTTCCACATCTTGCAGTACTTTAAGAGACCCCAGAGCTCAGTCCTTGCATGTCTTCTCTCTCATCCATTCTCACTCCCTAGCTGATCTCATGCGATCTCATACTAAGTAATCCAGCCTAGAGTCCACACGAAACTTCTTAATTTAAACTCCAGATGCCTATATCTAACTGCATTCACAAAAATGCAGCTTGGATGTCTGATAAGCATCTCAAACTCACAATGTTAAAAAAAGCAAGTCCTGATGTTTCCCCTAAAACCCATGATCTCTAACAGACAACTTAAAACTACCACCAACCTGTGGTCCAGCCCAAAAAAACAAACAAACAAAACAAAAACAAAAACAAAACCAAAAACAAAAACAAACTTGGTATCATGTTTTATATCTGTTTTTCTCATACCTTATATTCAAACCACAAGCAATCCTATTATATCCACATTTATAATATACACATGATCATACTTTTCTCACTATGTGCCCTTCTTGCATCCTTATTCAACCTACAGTTATTTCAGGATTACTATAGTAACCTCCTTATTGTGTTGTTGTTGTTGCTTGTATGCTTGCTTCCCACTCCATCCTGCTCCCCAGACAGTAGTCAGAGTGATTTGTTTAACATATAAATTAGGGTCACCTGGGCGGCTCAGGTGGTTAGCCATCTGACTCTTGATTTTGGCTCAGGTCATGATCCAGAAATCATGAGCTCATGGGGTCAGAACGTGCATTAGGATCTGTGCTAGGCATGAATTAGGCATGAAGCCTGTTTGAGATTCCCTCTCTCACTCTCACTCTCTCTCTCTCTGTCTCTGTCTCTCTGTCTCTCTGTCTCTCTATCCCCCTGTGGGCACTCTCATTAAATAAATAAATAAATAAATAAATAAATAAATAAATAAATAAGTAAGTAAGTAAGTAAATGAATGAATGAATGAATAAATAAACAAATAAAACTAAAATATGAACTTGGTCAGACTACTCAACTGACTTTCCATCTCATTGAAAATAAAAGTCAAAGTCCTTATAATGACTTTCACATTCTTCGTGATATGCACCCCACACATACCCTCTCTGACTGACTGAATAAATAAATGAGTAAATGAGTGAATGGTTGGTAGAGAAGAGGAACATAGGATGAGATTAACCTTATAGAATTAAACAGATGATGAGCAACCTTCTAACTAAGCCAAGAAGTGTCTTCAGGTTTATTTGAGTACAATGGGTAGTCCTCAAAGTCATTCGGGCACAATAACTATCTCCTGTAAACTGTTTCTAGGATCCAATTCATATGTCACCTTCTACACCAATCCTCACTCTTTACCAACCTCCCATTCCCACAAGAAATCCATCCAAAGGAAACTTTGCTACTCCTTTAATATGTCACATTTTCAAACTTCTGTGTCTTCCTCTTTTTTTTTTATTTTTATTTATTTATTTTTTTTCATGCCTGGAATGCCCTTCCTTACTCTGTCGATTTGAAATATGCCTTCTCTAGAAGACTCTCTTCAAGTGACTCTCATTTTTGCAAAGCACTCCCTGGGTGCCCCAGAGACTCATGTGTTTTCTTCTTTGCAATTCCAGGGTACATTTATCCACCTCTATTAAAGATGTTATCAACTCAGTATAGTTAATTTGTTTGCACAGTGGCAAATCCCTGGATAACAAGATCCATTATTAGTTCTAGATAAGACCTCTGTTCTTTGTATACAGTGCCTACAACCTAGTACGTGCTCAATGCATGCTTGATGAATGGAAATGAGGCAGGAAAATAGAATGAAAATTAGTAGAGGGAATATAAAAGAGAAACCAGGAGAGTCAAATGTTATCAAAAACAAAAGAAGAGGTATTTTCAAGAAGTAAGGAGTGGCCCCTTCTTTAGAGTTTTTTGTTTTGCTTTACTTGAGTTCGAAATAAGCTACAGGTATCATTGCATTTAACTAGTAGGAGATATGTGGAAGTACAATCGTCAAATTTCAGTAGCATATGGCAGAAATTACCTTCTATCCAAGCAGTGACTTAATATGAGGAATTGTGTGTTCAAAACATCAGGAGAAGTGTTAGTTAAGTGGGGTGTACACTGCACTCCCAGAATCCAAAGACAGCACTGCAGAATTGTCTTGCCAGAATAACCCCAGCAGACTCACTGGTCTGTCCAGGCAGACTCACTGGTGTTCTGGGCCTAGGGTATCAGTAGGTAAGAGTCAAGTGTCAGTAGGTGGGGTTCTTATCTGGAGAAATCTACTTCTGAGATTATTTGGGTTTTGGACAATTAAGTTCCTTGCAGTTATACAAGTGAGGTCTTTATTTTCAGATTGTGGGATGGCCAGCCAGAGAAAACACTCTGCTTTGCATGGATGTATGATGCATGGGTTCATGATGATACTAGGTTGTTCCAGAAAATCTTTCTCTATAATACAACACGACTATAGAAATGGTATCTCTTCATTTTCATGGGTTGTCAGCATTAAGGTATGGAATGTTGGGTGCTATTTTTTTTCTATTAGAATAATGTCTACCACATTCTGTTTGTAAACAAAAAAAAAAAAACAGCTGTAGAACCAATAGATAATAGTTTTCACCTTCTGAATTAGTAAGATTCAACAGAGAAAACTTCTGTTTCTCATATATATATAATATATATTATAGTTTATAATATATTTATATATTTTTATTTATTTATATATTTATATTTATGTTTATATGTATGTGTATGTTTATGTTTATATTTATATATTCATATGAATATGAATTTATTAAATAAATATATATGTATTTATTTTTATTTATTTATTTATTTATTTATTTATTTATTTATTTATTTATTTATTATAAGAAATTGGCTCCCATAAATGTGGACGGTGACAAGTCCCAAGATCTGCAGGATGAGTTGGCTAGCTGGAAACACAGGACATCTGATGGCATAGTTCTTGTCCAATGGCTGGCAGGCTTGAATCTCAGGTAGAGCTGCTGTTTCAGTTTGAGTCTGGGGAAGAGGCCAATGTCTCAGTTTAAAGACATTCAGGCAGGCAAGAGTAATTCCCTAGTATCCATGGGAGAATCATCCTTATTCTATTCAGTCCTTCAATTGATTAGATAAGGCGCATTTACATTATGAAAATAATGTTTTACTCACTGTACAGACTCAAGTATTTCCCGTCACAAAACACCAGAAAAATGTTTGACCAAGCATCTGGACCTCTGTGGCCCAGTAAAGTTGACACATAAAACTAGCCATCATATCTTCCAAATTTCATGCAAGCACATGAAGCGGATGAACCTAAGCCCTATCAAGAACCCAAGCTACAGAGGCACCAGGCAGCCTGATAAGGTGCATTAGCACAGCGTTTCTCAAATATTTTATCCCCAACCTACTGTAAGGAACACATATTTCACCACAACCCAATATAAGCATACACATACATATAAATAAATGAAATAAACAACATTTCATGAATTTTGGTTATCCTTACTAAGTGTAAATGTCCTTTTATATTTTCTTATTGGTTCTATTTAATTTTAATCCATTCTTACCTTGATCCACACCTTCATGACCTTCCAAAAAACAAGGCATCATTAGTAAGGTGTACTGATTTTGAGGGTCAATCTTTGGGAAGTACTATTCCTTCAGTTATATGTTTCACAATGTCTGACATGAAATACCGTCTTTGTTAAGTTGAATTGAATACAGAAAACGGGCTTCCAATTCAGTCTTAAGACATACTAAGAAACTTCTGAATCCTTTTATAGGGGTAGGTCCATAACTATCGAACAAAATGAAACAACAGGTACCAAGAGATACCCTTTTGATGTCTCCAACCCTATTCAGGAAGGCTAAGTTTACAAGCCCACGGAAACACAGGGGACCATTTCTGTCATGGCGAAAATGACCAACAACGGAATGTTCACGTGCAAAGAGCAGACAGGATTAATTATTACCAAGAGGTGTTGAAGCATGTAGAAATTGTCCACGTCTATGCCACTTATAATTAGTGCTTGTCTCCCTTGGATTATCATGTCAATGCCTAAGGCACAGTTAGAGAACATTGTTACCCAACAATGGCAGCTCTCAGGTTTCATGTTTCTATTATACACCCCCATAGGTTGAACTGAGTCTCTGCAATAGTTAAGGACCTAGAGAAGAATTCACCCACTTTGCACCACTCACTCTCCCTGATTAAGCTGCTCTGCAGGGAAACGGCTTACTTTTTTAATGCTTGCTTTTTTTTCCTTGGATAAGCAGTAGACATATATCTGAGTGCAGCATTTCTGTTTAACTGTACTCATGCCCTAAAGAGATTACAGGGATCAGCTCAGGGAGTCAACTTGAATTGATCTTCTTCATCTCTATTGCAACATTACTGGCAGATGTTCACAGTAAGATTTAATTCTGTCTGACTGAGAAAAACTGAGGAATTTGGCTTTCTGAACCAAGACCACATTATGGAATTGTCTGCACTCAGTTGCAAAAGACTGGGAATGAGGAGGAGACAGGGGCATTATATGATCCAGGATGAGAGGTTGTAGGGTTAGCTTATGGTGGTTATAACGAAACCTTAATATTGTGTGAAGACTAGAAAACCTTGAAATCCCTATAATGTGATGGTCTGGGGACTCTTACCATATAGATTGTCAAAAATCTTGTTATATGTCCGATACAGAAGCAATAGAACTCATTCACTTAATAAGATTTAATGAGCATATACTATGTGATATTTAGAGCTCTACTCTTGTTGGAGAAGTGAATAAAGTACTCCAAAGATGGTCAACGGGGCTCAAACAGACTCTGGTCTCTAGCTTAGAGACCTCTCCTCTGGATTCTCCTTCCTTTGTTTGGTGCATGTGCGAAAACCCCCACAGATATGGAAGCTGACGACTATAAATTACCCTCCCCACTGGACTCCACGCCCAGACCTTTGGTGAGACAAACTTGAAATGCCCAGAGTCCAAGAGACCCCCAAAAACAAACCACCAGAGTCCAGAGTCAAAGCTAAGCAGCAAGGGTCATTTATTGCAGGTTTGAACCTGAACCTCTGTGCACTCATTGCCAGTGACGCTGAGAGGCCCCAAGAGAGGTTTTTACACCCCTTTTATAGACAGGTACAAACAAGTCATGGGGAAATCAGGAATTTTCCAGAGTTACAGAGCTGCAATTGGTTGGTGTTTAAAGTTGGACACTTAGCAGTATTCGATTGGTTCCTGCCTTTAGGTCAGACCACAACCGGGGGTACGGGTATCACAATGATTGATCAGGAATACACGGATGTGCCAAGCAACAATGATTGATCAGGAATACACGGGCGCGCCAAGCAATTGTACCGAAGCGGAACAAGATAGTTAGGCTTGGTTAGTTTTCAGTTTCCCGTAACTTAAGCTTTTAAGTTTCAGTTTTCTCAGGCCTCTCAAACTCTCTGACCAAACTCTCTGAGTGCCACTTGGTTTTTCCTCCAGTGTTCTAGCCTGGTTCCGTAACATACTAGATTGCTGACTAGGAAACCCAACCGCACTGGCCCATTGTTGCCACTAGTTTGGGAGAACAGTGAGGTGGTGGCAAAACAAAGGCTAGCAAGGGAGAAAGTGCATGCTCTGCCTGAATTTCAGCAGCCTCCTTCTCCGCTGTCTTGGGCAGGTCCTGCTCCATGGAACTGGTAAGGCCTGGGCCCCAAAGAAGCCAGGCATACCCAAAAGAGCGGAAGGGGGATATGATCAATCCCCAGAGGACTTAATAGGTGTCCCAGGTAGGAAATTTTGTGGAAGGAAATGTAATAGACTCTGGTGTGCATGTGTGTGCGTGTGTGTGTGTGTGTGTTCGTGTGTGTGTGTGTGTGTGTGTGTGTGTGTGTGTGTGTGAGAGAGAGAGAGAGAGAGAGAGAGAGAGAGATTGAGATTGAGAGAGAGAGAGAGAGAGAGAGAGAGAGACAGAATGTGCAGCTAAGCCAGGGTTGCCAGTCGAGTTAGAGTTTGTGGCTTCATGGACGGGCACTCTTAAGGTCCCCAAGGTCTATGGAGTCTGAATGGGCTCCCCTGTGTCACTGTGAGAGTATAAGCTCTAGGGCGGTATCAGATCAGATTCCCATTACAAGTCACAAAGCAGAGTCCACTATAGGCAAACCTCACCTAAACTTTCCCTCAGGAATGCGGCCAGAGGAGTATGTGAATAGTCCTCTCATCTGGCGGTATACCCTAACTTTGTCTGTCTTTGTGACACCAAATATGAGAAAGAAATTAATAATGGGATGAAAACAGAGTAAGCCTACGATTTTTGAGGTCATGATGAAAAAATGTGAACAGGGGTTTTCAGGTTACCATGGGGTGACAATGACACCCAGGAAGTTAAGGAAATTTTGTGAACTAGAATGGCCCATATTCAAAGCAGGATGGCCTCCAGAAGGGACATTAGATGCTCAAATAGTGCAGCAGGTTTGGCTAATAGTCACTGGGAACCCAGGCCACCCTGATCCATTTCTGTACATCAACTCCTGGCTTGAAATTGTCCCAGATTTCCTGCCTTGAAGGTGATTCATCATTAGCAAACAGAGCCAGGCAAAGGTTTTAGCCACTTTATCTGGAGGCTCACCAGGGAGTCAAAGAAGTGATCCACTGCTCCTCTAATTTTTAAAGAAGATGTGGACGAAGATATTGTCTTTCCACCTCCTTATAACTCTTCAAGCTCCCACCTCCCTCCCTCTGAGCTTGAGGCTCCTCCTGCATCTGTCTCTCCAGCCACAGCCAGAGTCAGTGCACTTGCCACTGCAGTCAGTGCCGCCCATCTCCCCGCCCCTCTCAGACCCAGATAACCCACCCCACATGGGCCAGCAGCCAGACTGCGCCCAGACCCAGACCTAAAACTCTCCAAACGCATGTAACGGAGACAAGAGAGCCTGAAAGACAGAAAGAGGATGGACCAGTCCAGACCAGCCATTCCATGATGGGTTATCTACCTTTCTCTACAACCGACCTCCTCAAGTGGAAACACAACACTCCACCATACTCCGAAAAGCCACAAGCAATGGTTGACTTGATGGAGTCCCTCTTCCAGACGTACTGACAGACTTGGGAAGATTGTCAACAGTTGCTCCATACTTTGTTTAATTAAAAATAAGAATGACAGAAACATGACAGTACCTAGGAGATCACACATCTCCAGGAATCAATGACCCTACTGTCTGGGCTCAAGCTGCATGCGTGAAGAACGCCCAACACGGGATTTCACCACAGAAGGAGGACAGGGCCACGTCTGATGATACCTGGAAGCCCTCCTTCAGGGAGTCTGAGCTGGAGTCAACAATCCCATGAACATGACTAAAATATCATCAGTCACACAGCACCCTGGGGAGTCTCCCGGAGACTACTATGAAAGATTATGTGAAGTGTACCGTGTATACGCACCGTTTGACCCCGAGGGACCAGAGTCAACAGATGGTACATATCTCTTTTGTGGCACAGGCTACCCAGATATCCGACGAAAGCTCCAGAAGTTGGAGGGCTTGCCAGATGAATATCACTCAGCTGTTAGAGGTCATCAGTACAGTTTTCACGAACAGAAATTTGCAGCTGAAAGAGAAATGAAGACTAAAAAAGAAGGCCACCTTTCTCACAGCAGAACTAAAGAACAGATGCTGCAAAGATGGGAAAACCCCAACCACAAAAAGGGGGGAAGCCCATAGCCCCCTTAGCAAGGGACCAGTGTGCATACTGCAAAGGTAAGGGAAATTGTAAGAATGTCCGAATTGGATGGGGACCTCAAAACCCAGCCAATATCTGGAGGAACCTCGAGGTGAGAACCCTCTTGATCTGGCCGGGGTAGAATTGGACGGAGGGGGACCGGACTCTTTGTTTCTTGGCCCCCATGAACCCACGGTTGAAATGAGGTGGTGGGCTGAACAATAACTTTCATGGTTGACACTGGGGCTGAATACTCCTTTGTTACTTCCCTGGTAGCGCCCTTAGGCCAAAAGACAGCAACCATACTTGGGGCTACTGGGACACAGGCAATGCAATGGCCCTTCTGTCAAGCTCAACAAGGTGCACTTGGGGGTCACAAGGCCCGGCATGAGTTCCTCTACTTACGTGACTGCCCGATTCCTCTCCTGGGCCGGGATCTACTCTCCAAACTTGGGGCACAGATACCTTTTGAACCCAATGGACACACTAGCCTCCAATGAAACCCAAGGCAGAAGGAAACCTTGGTCTTGGCGATACCCCTGCCAAGGGAAGAAGAATGGAGACTGTTCTGTGCCCAGGCCTTACCTGGTAGCCCCTAAGAATTCAGACTTACATTCCCCTCCCTATGGGCTGATGATAACCCGCCTGAAATAGCTTGGAATCAGGTCCCAATCATTGTTGACCTGATCCCTGAAGCTCAACCTCAGACAACAAGGCAGTACCCCATTCCACTAGAGGCTAGAATGGGCATACAAGAGCACATGACCAAGCTCAGAGAGAGAGGTATTCTAACTGAGTGCCAATCAGTTTGGAATACCTCACTCTTGCCAGGCAAGAAGCCAGGAGGACACCAACCAGTACAGGATTTGAGGGCCATTAGCAAAGTGACGGTTTCCTTACACCCAGTCATTGCGAACCCTCAGTATACTCTCCTCAGCCAAATTCCGTGGTCAGCCAGAAGGGTTGTGTGCTTCGACCTAAAGGATGCTTTCTGCTGCCTCTGCCTGGCTCCACAAAGTGAATCATTGTTTGCCTTTGAATGGACGGAGCCTGTAACAGAGCGTCAGATGCAGCTGACCTGGACACTACTTTCCCAAGGTTACAACAACTCGTCCATTCTTCTGGGGGAAGCCCTAGGTTCAGATCTCGCTGACTTTCCGAAGGAAACCACAGGGTATGTCCTTCTCCAATATGTAGAAGACCTCCTCCTTTCCAGAGACACCAAGGAAGACTGTATGAAAGGTACACAGGCCATCCTACAGCTCTGATCCTACTTGGGGTACCACCCTCATGGAAAAGGGCACAGATTTGTCCGCCGCAGGTCCAATACTTAGGCTCCCTCCTCACAAAAGGAAAAAGAGAACGAGGACCGGAAAGGAAGAAAGTGTGGCACCACACTGCCACAGCCCCAAACAAAACGAGGCTTGTGTGAATGTTTAGGGGCCGTAGGGTTCTGTTGCATTGAGAATCCTCAGATGCTCAGCCATAGTGAGGTCTCTGTATGACCTGTTGGGAGGACCAAACTGGGAGTCCCTCGCATGGACTGAGGAGGTGAGGGCCGCTTTCACAGAAATAAAGTTGGCTCTGAGACAAGCCCCAGCCCTTGGTTTGCCTGACATAGAAAGGCCTTTAACTTCTTCCTACATGAAAAGGAGTGCTCACTCAGAGCATGGTGCCTTGGCAATGGCCAGTGTTCTAACGGTCAAAAAAAAAAAAAAAAAAAAAAAAAAAAACCTTGATCCTGTGGCTGCAGGATGGCCCCTGTGCCTCAGAGATCAGAGCCACAGTCCTGCTCATTAAGGATGCAGACAACCTCACACTTGGCCAAACAATTAATGTTAAGTTCCCACACACGGTTGTGTGGCTCACAAGCACCCAAGGATATCGTTTCCTCTCCATTTCTCAGCTGACACAATCCCAAGGCCTTCTCTATGAGAACCCAAGTCTCACTCTCGAAACAGAATAAGAACACTAAACCTGGCCACCTTCCTTCCCACAGAGGAGGGAGAACCTGACCATGACTGTTCTGGAGTAGTGGATGAAGTCTACGCCAGCTTCCCAAACCTCCAAGACCAGGGTATAACAAACCCAGAGATCACCCTGTTCAGCGATGGGAGCAGCTATTTAGAGGAGTGCAGCCAAAGAGCAGGGTATGCGGTAATCACAACACGGGAGTGCAGGAAGCCAAGGCCTTGTCGGAAGGATGGTCGGCACAATGGGATGGACTCAGTACGCCTTAACCTGAGCCATCATCCTTCGCAAAGGTAAATGAGTTAACATCTACATCGATTCCTGGTATGGCTTCGCTACTGTGCATGTACATGGGGCCATCTGTAAAGAAAAAGGCCTCCTTACCGCTTCAGAGAAAACTATCAAAAACGAGGAAGAAACACTAAAGCTTCTTGAGACCATATGGCTACCAGACAAAGTAGCTATCCTACACTGTAAGGGACCTCAGAAATGAGATGCCCCCATAAATCAAGGAAATCACCTGGCCGACAAAACAGCCAGAGTGGCTGCCTCAGGTGACCTAGGTGAAGCTCCTACCAACACTCTGACTCTTGCGCCCCAGAAGGAAGCCTCCCCACCCCTGTACACGAGTGAAGAAAGAAGTTGGGCCTCGACAGAAGTGGGCACACTAAGCAAAGACGGATGGTGAGTCTTGTCCCGTCATCAATGTGAAAGCACCTAGTGAAGGAATATCACTAACTCACCCTCTTAGGGAAAACTGCTCTACAGGTCCTCTTCAAAAAGAACTACGCTGCTGGCATTATGCCAGGCTGTCAGTGAATAATGTGTAACATGTGCCAAAAACAATGCTTGCTCTGCCCCACAGCCCCTGCCTGGCTCACAAAGGATGGACTTAGGGGTGGACTTTACCAACACACAACGAAATAAAGGGTTTAGGTACCCTCTTGGAACAATCTGCACCAATGTGGGATGCATCCAAGCATTCCAGACCAGAATGAAATGAAGTCACGAGGTGGCCAAAGCTCTTCTACGGGACATTGGGCTTAATCACACACAGTAATAATGGACCTGCATTTGGAGCGGACATTATACAAACCCTAACAAAGTCCCTTAACATTGCCTGGAAACTGCACACTACTTAACGCCCCCAGAGCTCAGGGAAAGGTAGAGCGGATGAATTGCACCCTCAAGGAAACCCTGGCCAAGTTCCACCAAGAGACTCACCCCCTATGGCCAGATTTACTTCGGCTGGCCCTCGTGTGTGCACAATGCCCGCCTGGGGCACTGGATTCTCCCCCTTTGAGTTATTATATGGGCGACCCTCTCCCCCCCCCCCACACGCACACACGTTTAGGAAAGCTCCCAGGAGACCTACACCAGATTGCAGACAAGGAAATACGTTGCACCCTTGGGGTGTTCTATCTGTGTTCTAATTCAGCCTATCGATGCTTAGAGGCCAACTGGACTCAGAAATGTTATTCCATCTTCCGGACCCCAGGGATATTTGTATACACTGAAGATCAGTTCCTAACAACCTTTAGCCCCAAGTCTCAGGCTAAACGGGCAGTCCTGCTACCCATTCGGATAGGCTCAGAAATTGTGACAGGAATAGGAACTGGAGAAGGGGGCATAGGTTTATGCATAGGACTGTACCATAGACTATCTCAAGAGCTAAATGAAGACATGGAATGGGTGGCCAATTCTCTGGTAACCTTAGAAAACCAAAAAACTCTCTGGTGCCAGTAACTCCAAAATAGACAAGCTCCCGACCTCCTCACTTCAGAAAATGGAGGGACTTGCATCTTTTCGGGGGAGGAATGTTGCTATTTTTTAAACCAGTCAGAAATACTTACAACTAAGATTAAGGAACTAAAAATAATCATCATCATCATCATCATCATCATCATCATCATCATCATAATTAATAATAATAATTCAACATTGACAACAGTAAAGTACCAATCAATGGAACAAATGAGATCTCACAGATTGGGATCCTGGCTTCCTGCCCTGGCAGAGCCCCTCTTCTCCCTAAATTTACTTGTATCCATTGTGCCCTGTATACTGAATACCATGGTACATTTTATTGAAAACACTGTTGCTCGCCAAACTACTGCAGGCATCTTAGCCTTCTGAGGGTACCAACCAAAAAACTGAAAGGTGATACCTACTAAAAAGGTGTTTTAAAAGGCATAAAATGGGATAATGTTGGAGAAGTGAATAAAATACTGCACCAAAGATGGCCGGTGGGACTAAAACGAACTCTGGTCTCTATCTTAGAGACCCCTCCTCCTGGTTCTTCTTCCTTTGTTTTCTGTGTGCAGGAAAACCCCCACAGATATGGCAGCTGATGATTGTAAATTTCCTGCTCCACTTGCATTCAGCGCTCAGAAGTTTGGAGAAATAGGGTCCTCTGAGCCCGCCGTTCCACCAAGATCTGCAACCCAAAGAAGATCTCCGAGTGCCGCTTGGTTTTTCTGCCAGCGTTCCAGCCTTGTTTTGTAACATTATAAACACAGAAGTGAGCAAGACAGATCAAGTCCCTTCTTATACAGTATAAGGAGGCAGAGGACCATTAACTGGTAAACAAGTAATTAACAAGTGTACAAGGGTAATGGGGTGCTGGGACTCAACCAGCTCCAAGTTGTCTAAAGGAAACATATGTTATATCACCCGCCTCATATATGGATCATAGTTCTAAGTGTTGTGATGTTTATAATTGATACACGTGATAACTGCCAGGGTATTTCCCCTTTTCCCAAGTTACATTTATTTTGAAGAACTTATGTGAGTTAATGAAAGATACTGGGGATTCCGAGAATCAGTAGATGCTGGTGGACCATGTTTGAAATAGCAGCCCCAGAGGTCAAAAGACACAATATCTAATCATGTTTGTTTTTTTTTTAACAACTTCATTAATGTTTAACTGATATACACAAACTGTACATATTTAAAGTACATAATTAGTGGAGCACCTGGGTGGCTCAGTCACTTGAACATCAGACTCTTGATTTTGGCTCAGGTCATGACCCCAGGTTCGATCAAGCCCTTTATTGAGCTCCATGCTAAGCATGGAGTCTGCTTAAGATTCTCTCTTTCTCCCTTGCCTCTCTCCCCCAGTTATAAATGCTTCAGCTCTCTCTCTGAAAAAAAAGCCCTATGGGGCGCCTGGGTGGCTTAGTCAATTAAGCGTCCGACTTCGGCTCAGGTCATGATCTCACGGTCCGTGGGTTCGAGCCCCGTCGGGCTCTGTGCTGACAGCTCAGAGCCTGAAACCTGTTTCAGATTCTGTGTCTCCCTCTGTCTCTGCTCCTCACCTGTTCATGCTCTGTCTCTCTCTGTCTCAAAAATAAATAAACGTTAAAAAAAATTTTTTTAAAAGCCCTAATAAATAAATTATTTAATTAATAATTAATAATTAATACTAATACTAATAAATACAATTGCATAATTTGGTAAATTTTGGTTACATATACACCAATGTATACATAACAACAAGGAAAAGAATATGTGTGTCACCACTAAAAATGTCCTCGTATCCGTTAGATATCCCTCCGTCCCCCACGTCTTCCCGATTCCCATTCCTAGGCAATCTCTAGTCTGTTTTCTGTCCCTACATATTATCTTGCATTTTCTAGAATAGTATACAAATAAAATTATATAAGACATACTCCTTATTTTTTAGGGGTGGGGAGTTGTCTTCTTTCACTTGGTATTTTGAATATTATCCATAGTGTTATGTGTTCCAATAGTCTGTTACTACTTGTTTATCCATTCACATTTCAGTGGACATTTGTATTATTTCCACATTTGGCGTATTTATTTCTTTTTATTAGAGAGTGGGGGAGGGGGAGAAGGAGAGGGGAGGGTGGAAGGAGAGGTGGTGGAGAGATAGGGAAAGGGAGATGGAGAGGAAGAGGGAGATAGAGAGGGAGAGGGAGAGGGGGAGGGAGAGAGAAAGAGAAAGAGAGAGCAGAGGGAAAGAGAAAAAGAATCTTAAGCAGCCTCCATGCTTAGTGTGGAGCTCAATGTGAGTCTCAATAACACGACCCTGGGATGATGACCCAAGCAGAAATCAAGAAATCAAGAAATCTACCAACTGAAGCACCAGCTGCTCCTTATCCTATTAAAAACAAAGCTTCTATAAACATTCATTTTTTTCTTTTCTTTTCTCTCTCTCTCTCTCTTTTTTTTTTGTTTTGTTTTTTTTTTTTTTATTTCTATGATCGTAGACTTTATTCTCTCTAGGGAAAATATTTGAGAGTAGATTTGGCTGAATCATAGAATAGGTTGCATGTTCAGCTTTTTAGGATACTGTCAAACTGTTTGCCAGGGTAGTTTTATCACTTTTACATTCTCATCAGCAGTATGTGAAAATTCCAGTTCTTTCATATCCTAGCTAACACTTCGGAGCCCTGTGTTTTGATTTTAGACATCTCGTAGGTATGAAGTAGTAGTTGATCTCATTCTATCTCATTTATCTCATTGTAGTTTATATTTGCATTTCCCCTCATGATGCTCAACACATTTTCATGTGTGTATCTGCTGTACATATGTCTTTTTTGGTAATGTGTCTTTTCAAATCTTTTGCCTTTTTTTGGATTATTTCGCTTCAGAATGTTGAATCTTGCGGATTGCCCATATGTTCTAGATACAAGTCCCATTTCACATAGGTGATTTGTAAATATATTCTCCCAGCTTCAGTCTTCTATTTCAAACTCTTTGATCTTTGAAAAGCAAAAGTTTTAATTTGATAAAATCCAATCAATCATATTTTTTTCTTATAATGAGTCATATTGTTGGTGGTGTAGCTTAGAAATGTTTGCCTAATCCAAGATCATAATGGTCTCCTACTTTAGGTACTTTTAAAAAGCTATCCTACTGTATTCTAGATCGCATTGGTTCTGATGAGAAGTCTTTTTCCTCCCTTTCTCTGGATTAAAGCAATTTGATTGTGGGGTGCCTTGGTGTAGTTTTCCTCCTATTTCCTGTCCTTGAGGTTCATTGAATTTATTGGAACTATATATTTTTAGTTTGCATCAACCTTAACAACTATAAATTCAAATTAGTTTCATTATTTACTGAAACTAGTTTTCTTGTCTGTGTTCCTTGGAGATACAATTACATGTATATTGGATGATTTGCAGTCACATTTTCTCTGTGTGTTTCATTTCAGATGATTTCCATTGCTATGTCTTTAGGTTCATGAAACTTTTTTTTTTTTTCTGCACTGTCTATATGCCTTTAATTCCATTCAGTAATCATAGACCAGATTTCTTATCTTAGTCATTGCTTTTGTCATGAGAAGTTTGGTTTAGGTCTTACATACCACTTGCATGTCTCTATGTAACATGCTCATTCTGCCCTATAATTTCTTGCATATACTGATAATAGTTATAATAACTATTTGAATGTTCTTATGTATGAATTATATCATTTGTGTAATTTCTGGGTCAGTGTCAGTTGAGTTCCCCTTCCTTACGTGTCTTAGTTTCCTGCTTCTTTGCATGCCTGATAATTTTTATGGGTTGCCAAACATGGTCAGTTTTAGCCTGTCAGAGGCTGGATACTTCTAGATTCCTAAAAACATTATTGGTTTTTGTTTTGGGACATAGTTTAGTTACTTACAAATAGCTTGATCCTTTCAGGTCTTTCTTTAAATATACTTTGGGCAAGGCACAGGCAGCACTTAGTTTAGGGATAATTTTTGTCCAGTACTGACACAAAAATCAAGTATTTTCCAAATGGCATGTAAATTGTGAGGTCTTCCACACTGGCTGTCAGGCATTATTCCTGACCCTGTATGGCAGTGGGTATTGTTCCTTCCCCTGGTCTCAGTTTCCTCATACACAAGAGTTTATCAATATCCAATTGAATACTCAAGGCAGGCAATCTGTTGAACTCTGGAGTTCTCTCTGTGAACAACTTTCTCTTCTTTGGTACTCTGCTCTGTGAAACATAGCAGTCTTCCTGAATCAGTGACTACCTCCTCCACAATTCAGGGAAACTGTTGGGCTATGCCAGCTTCCTCCTCTCTAAACCACAGACTCAAATCCCCACCTAGTCAATAAGCTAGGGCACTATAGGTACCATTTCATTTATTTGCCAATATCAGGGATCACTGCCCTTCACTGTCTGATGTCTGATGTTTTGAGAACAGCTTCTTACATATTTTGTCTACGCTTTTAGCTGCTTCCATAAGGAGTATAAATCTAGTTTTTGTTATTGCATTTGACTGGAAGTAGAAGTGTTAACACCAGTTTACATTTTAGTATTGAGTCTTACTTCTCTGGCTTTGTTCTTTTATCTTTTTATTCTTCTTTGATGATAGATTTAATGTGGACATATGGAGAATGGCCATTGCTAGACATAGGGAGAAACTAGGGATGAGCTGCCAGATTGGAAGTATAGTTAAAAAAGAAAAAAAAAGGAAAGAATGAAAATATGCAGTCAAATCTTGAAGAAAGGAATTGATGGCGATTGTCAAAGCCATGTGAAATCCCAGCTTCCACTTTAACACCCATAATATGAGAATTCAAAGTAATGTCTTCAACTTGGAAACCTTAATCTGCCAGTGAGCTTTACTAATTTCTACTGGTCTTCATAACTCCGTAACAAAGGCCGAGGTTTGGAATTTCTCACCTTTGTTTCTCAGAGAGAAACCACACCAAAGTCACCCAGAAAGCAGTGTTTGGGTGAAAACTAGACGTCTTAAATGATTTTTTTTTTTTTTTTTTACCGCTATGCTCAAGTGATTCTTTATCAGTGTTCGCCTTGGAAGAGAACAAACTGTGGCACAGAAGAAAACACACTGGACATGGAGTAGGAGTCTAGGGTTGTTGTCTACCACAGTCATAAACAAGTTATGGGGAAGGCACTTGACTTTCCTAGGTCTCAATTTCCTCACCTGGAAATTGGAATAAGGACTCCCATATGAAGGGCCATTGTGAGATTAAATGAGATGATGCATGTGCCAGTTTTACAGAGCCTAACACTTAATATTACATGCAAGCGTCTGTGTATTATTTCTTCTAGAGGGAGGGATTTGCATTTCTTTTAGTGGAAGGAAAGGGATGAATATACAACTGGAGTATCAAATAAGAGGTGGATAGAGGACTGGCTTACTGGTGTACCTCCTTGTACTCATTCAGCCATCCTGGCCCTGGGCTCCCTCCAAATTAAAGAATCAGTGTCAGAAGACCTGAGATCCACCCGTAGGTATCTGACCCCACACAGAATATTAGCCTGTCTTAGCTGTTCAAATGAGGATAATGATGGCTATCATCGGTGGAGCACTTTTCGGTGTTGTCAGGTGTTGGATTAAGCACCTTGCCAATACTGTCGTTTAAACTTTTTGACCCTTTGTTATTATTTCCTTTTTATAAATTAGGCAGCTGACTTTCAGATATGTTAAGTAATTGGTCCAAGATAACACAAACACAAGTGGTGTGGCTGGGATGGGCACCAGCTCTGCTCCTATGCCAACATACATGCTCTTCCTCCCATGTTACACTGCCTTCCCATTAGCATGTTAAGGGTTTGGAAAGCTGAGGGCCAACCCTGATAAAGTACCATGGAGTATGTTGGTGCCCTAGCTAAGATCTTTTTCCCTTACCTGACCAGAAACATTTTCATATTAACTGAAACACTAGTCCCTGCACAAGACAACATTCCTCAAATTTCTCTTAACGCTATACACTGGTCAGAATATAAAAAGCAAGGACTTCAGAACTTGAAAGTTAGCAATAGGAGGTGAATGAGGGAAGGGAAGCAAAACAGGAATGACCCTGTGATGGTTATTATTACGTGTCTACTTGAGTTGGCCGTGGTGTGCCCCAGACTAAACATTTTTTCTCGGGATATTTGTAGAGTGTTTCTGGGTGAGATTAGCATTTGATTTGGTGGACTCAGTAAAGCAGACTATCATCGCCAGTGAGTGTGGGCAGCATTCAATGTCCTGAGGTCCTGAAGAGAACACAGGGTAGAAAAAGGAGGAATCCATGCCCCACCGCTTCTTTTCTCAGCCTTAGAAGGTGATCCCGCTTAGAGGCAGAGTAGTGGGTAGGGTTAGGGTTGGTTCTCCGGTAGTGCCTTTGCTCCAACACCCCACAGTGATGTGATTTCCCTGCAGGACTGAAATGAGGGCCCATGTGCAGTTATGGGTCAGGGGTAGCGTTGGAAGAGCGGAGCCAAACATATGGGTGGGCCAGACTGAAACTGTCTCAGGATCTCCTCCTCCATCTCCATCACGGCCATGGAAATGTCATGGAGAGAGTGTGACTTCCACACAGGAGTTTCCCCAATGGTAATTGGCCCCAATCCGTTATTTCTTTCACACGTCCATGCTAGGTCCCTTTAGGGCCAGAGCCCAGGCCAGCGTTAGGGTTAGGTCCTAGCTACCTGCATGTAGATCTCCTGGTTTCCCAATACCATTGTTGAAGAGACTGTCTTTCCCCCATAGTTTATTCTTGCCTCCTCTGTTATAGGTTAATTTACCACATAAGCCTGGGTTTATTTCCTGGCTTTCTATTCTGTCCCATCGATCTATGTGTCTGTGTTTGTGCCACTACCCATACTAATTGCTTTACTTGAAGCTTTGTACTACATCTTGAAATCTGGGATTTTGATACCTCCAGGTATGGTTTTGTCTTTCAAGATTATTTTCACTCTTCAGGGTCTTTTGCGGTCCCATACATATTTCAGTATTAGTTGTTTCAGTTCTGTGAAAAGTGCCTTTGGTATCTGGATAGGGATTGCATTGAAACTGTAGATAGTTATGAGTAATATGGACATTTTAATGATATTGATTCTTCCAATCCATGATCATGGGATAGCTTTCCATTTGTTTGTGTCGTCCTTAATTTCATTATTGACTTATGGTTTTCACACTACAGGTCTTTCACTTCTTTGGATAAGTTTAGTCCTAGCTATTTTACTCTCTCTTTTTTTGGTGCGATTAGGAACGGTGTTGTTTTCTTAATTGCTCTTTCTGTGACTTCATTATTATTATATAGAAACCCTACCAATTTCTGTGTATCAAATCCATATCTGCAACTTTACTGAATTTGTTTATTACTTCTCGTAGTTTTTGGGGGAAAGTTTTAGGGTTTTCTATGCATATTCCCATGTCATCTGTAGATAGTGACAGTTCAGCTTCTTTACAAAGGTAGATGACTTTAATTTCTTTTTTCTTATCTGATTCCTGTGGCTAGGACTTGTAGTGTTATATTAAACAAGAGTGGCAAAAGTAGACATATTTATCTTGTTCTTGATCTTAGAGGGAAAGCTCTCAGTTTTTCACCATTGAGATGTTAGGTGTGAACTTAATATAAACAATATATAAAATAATATTTTTATGTGTTGAGGCATGTCCGCCCCCCTGACTTTGTTGAGAACTTTTACCATGAATACATGTTAAATTTTGTCATATGCTTTTTCTGCATTTATTGGTATAATCATATGATTTTTACCCTTCGTTTTGTTGAGGTGGGATATTATGTTGATTGATTGGATGAGCCATCTTTGTTTCCCTGGAATAAAAGCCACTTAATCATTTTAGTGTGTTGTTGAGAGGAGTTTGCTAATATTTTATTGAGGATTTTAAAGTCTATTTGGTTTGATATAGGTGTTGCTACCTGGTTCTGAGGTGTTGTTGTTGTTTGATGTTGTTGTTGTTGTCCTTGTTGTTGTTTGCTTTCATTTGCACGGGAAATGTATCTCCATCCCTTCACTTTCAGTCTGTATGTGTCTAGGTCTGAAGTGAGTCTGTGCTAGGCAGCATATGGATGAGGGTTGTTTTTTGTCCATCCTGTTACCCTATGTATTTGGACTGGAGCACTTCAGCCATTTATTTTTAAAGTAATTGTTGACCGTTATGTACTAATTGTAATTTTGTTCTTTGTTTTCTGGTTGCTTTTGAAAGTCTCTGTTTCTTTTTTTCCGTACTCTCTTTCTTTCTCATAGATGGATTTGTGTTGTGCTTTACTTGGCTTTCTTTTTCTTTATTTTTCATGTATTTTGTGTTTTGAGTTTATTATCACAAGGCTTACATATAACATCTCAAGGAAACAGCAGTCTATGTTAAATTGGTGGTCAGTTAAATATAAACACATTCGAGAAATTTAAAAAGATTAACCTTTGGGGCAAGTGGGTGGCTCAGAGAGTTAAGTGTGTGATTTCGAGCTCAGGTCATGGTCTCACAATACGTGAGTTTGAACTGCACGTTGGACTCTGTACTGACAGCTCAGAGCCGGGAACCTGCTTCAGATTCTGTGCCTCCCCCTCTCTCTGTCCCTCCCTGTTAACACTCTGTCTCTCTCTCTCAAACATGAAATAAAACATATTATTTTAGTAAAATAAAATACAAAGAGAAACTTTTTTTAAGTCCCTCCTCCAAATTTTATGTGTATGTTGTCATATTTTACATCTTTTTATTCATAATTCTGTAATATCTTATTATGATTCCCCCCCACCCCCCCCCACCCCCGTTAACATTTCTTGCATTGCTGATTAGTGGTGATAAACTTCTTTATCTTCTGTCTGAGAAACTCTTTATCTCTTTTTTTTCAAATCTTAATGATAATCTTTCCAGGTAAAGTTTTCTTGGTCTTGGGATTATCCTTTCAGGCCTTTGAAGATATCATGTCACTCTTTCCCAGCATGCCAACTTTCTGCTGAAATATCAGCTGACAGCTTTAGGTGTTTGTTTGTTGTGAATTGTTTTTCAAATCATAGGTAACTTTTGCATCTCTCTTACAACTTTTGAAATTCTTTATTAATCTTTAAACTTTGACGTTTTAATTCTGATGTGTCATAGTGTGGGGCTCCTTGGTTTCATCATGTTTGGAACTCGGTGCTTCTTGTCCTGGATGTCTGTTTTCTTCGCCAGTTTTGGAAAGTCTTCAGTTATCTTTTCTTCAAATAATTTTGGTACCCCTTTTCCTTCTTGTGGAATCCCTATTATGTGGATTTTTGCTCACTTAATATTTCGAAAGTATCCCTTAACCTATCCTCATTAAAAAAAAAAAAAATCTTTCTGCTGTTTGTTTTGGGTGCTTTCCCTTAATCTGTCTTCCATATCACTGATATGTCCTTCTGCATGCCATCTTCTACTGTTGATTCCCTCTAGTGGTTTTTTTTTTTTTTTTTTTTTTTTTTTTTTTTTTTTTTTACTTTTCACCTATTATCTTCCTGAACTCTGATTTTGTGTGTGTTTGCTATCTCTTAATTAAAGGTCTCACTTAGTTCTTCCTTTTCTCTGCAGCTCGGCGAGCATCTTGACCATTATTAATTTATATTCTTTATTTAATTGAGGCACAATGCTTACCTCTGTTTCCGCTCTTTTCTGGGTTTTTTATTGTTCTTTCTTTTGAAGCATAATTCCCTGTCTCTCCTTTAGCTTACCTTTCTGCATTTGTCTCTATAGATGAGGCAGAGCAGCTACTTCTCCTACACTTGAAGGAATTGTCTTATATATGATTGTCCCCCTGGGTAGACTCTGTGTGCTAGTTGGTGACATTGGTTGGCTGGCTGAAGCCGTGGCTTGCATGGACTGGGGATCCTGGGGCTTTCTACATAGCAGGCACCCTGTCAGGATACTTAAAGCTGAAGTGAACGCAGACTGGGGTGTCCCAGGATTCTGTGTGTTGAGGGTACCCTGGCAGGACAGCTGAAGCTGAAATGATTGCAAGGTGAGGCATGCTGGGGTGCTGTGTATAGGTGCCCTGTACAGGGTGGCTAAAACATAAGCAGTCTGGGGGACAGGTTGTCCTTGATCTCTCTATGCAGACAGTTCCTGGGCAAGATAGGTAAAGCTAACGTGGGTACAAGCTGAAGGCAGAGGGATTTGTACATGCAGAGGATACCTTGCCAATATAGTTGAAGCTGAGGTGGATATAAACTAGGGTGTACCAGGACTTTCCACTGAGAGGGTGCCCTGAAGGGGCCGTGGGAGCTGAGGTGGGGTACAGTCCAGGAATGGCTCTTTTTATATGCTAGTTCCTCTTTAAAGTGCATTGTTTAAGGGGGGGAAAGCATGTCATGGGTGTGTGTGTGCCCAGTGCAATTGGGGCTGGTATGTATTGTGTGCCTGGAACTTACTGAGGCAGCAGGCCAGCTACAGCACCTGGACCCTCCTCTGGTCTATGCTTTTAAGGAGATGGAGAATGTGGGGCAGCTGGGGCTCAGTGGATGAAGTATCTGACTTCAGCCCAGGTCATGATTTCACAGTTCATGAATTTGAGAACCACATTGGGCTTGATGGTTTCAGTGTAGAGCCTTTCCTGAATCTTCTATCCTCCTCTTTCTGCTCCTGCTCTGCGTGTATTCTCTGCTTCTCAAAAAGAAGTAAACATGAAAAAATGTGGATGTAAAATGTACCCTGCCATTCTCCCGTCTTTATGACCCAGAGAGAACTCCTGTGGCTCCTCTGTCATTGACAGAGTTCTAATGCTTTCTTTTCTATGACAGTTGCTCTTTTCAAACTGCAGTGTTGTGTTTTTTTTTCTTTCTTTCTTTTTTCTGCCCAAAGACAGAGGAGTCTCTTCCTGGATCTTCACCAACTGCCCTTGGCAACGTTAGGGGTGAGTGTTCCCTTTGTTACGGTCTCTCTGTCTTGCTGTTTTCTTTCTTTTCTGTCTTTCAGTTTTCTATGTTTTGTTAGGCACAATCTGTGCAGTCAGTCCTCAGCTCCTCAGGAGGAATCGTTATATCAATGGGTGCAATCCCCAGGGAGCTGGACAAATTGGAAGTACACCTTCTGGCTGGTTCACCAGAAACGTAGTCAGGGAGTTCAGGCACAAGAGCACCTAGCTCCAGGGGACCCAAAAAAGGTGAGGTTTGGCTACCCATTACTGACAAGATCGCAATTCAAAGAACTAGTGGAGGTGAAACAAATGGGAAATGTATTCAGAGGCCGACACCAGAAATGCAGCAGACTCACATCAAAGACTCTCTCTAAAGCGCTGAAAATACTTCCAGGTTTATGTAAGGAAAATGTGGGACAAAAAGAGGTAGGTATACACAGGTGGTCACTAAGGTCAGGTTGGTCACTGCCTTGGGCTTGAGGGTGGAGTCTTATTGGCTCAGGCAGTCCTTATTGCTAGAGGGGTAGATTCAGTTCCCATCAGGTGATACTTTGCTTTCAGGATCCTGAATTAAGAGATAAGCTGAGGGTGGGGAGGGGGCGCCTGTGTGGCTTGGCTGATTAAGCATCCTACTTCAGTACAGGTCATGATCTCATGGTTCATGGGTTCATGTTCCGCATTGGGCTCTGTGCTGACAGCTCAGAGCCTGGAGCCTGTTTCAGATTCTATGTCCCCTGCTATTCCTGCCCATCCCCCACTTGCACTCTGTCTCCCTCTGTCTCAAAATTAAAGAATCATAAAGAAGGAGAGAAGCTAGAAAGAAAAAGTTAATCAATTGGAAAGTTTAAGGTCAATCTGGAGGTAGTTGGAATCTTCTTTCACCTTGCACGAGTTGAGTTCAAGGCCTTCCTACACAGCCATCTTGAACCGAAACTAGAATAGGGTCCCTCTGAATCCTATTTTGATTGGGGAAAGTTTGGGAGAAATCCAAGGAAGGAGACAATACAAGCAAGGAATCTGCCAGTTCTGTGTACAAATCGACATAAACACCACTACCTCCCCTGATTACAAGTGTGGCATGTACAGAAAAAGGCATAGAAAAGGCCTTCAGATTGGAAAAAGTAAAAATAAAAACTATCTCAATTCTTTTATGTATTTATTTTTCAATTTGTATTTTGGAAAGAGAGAATGAGCAGAGATGGGGAGAGAAAGAGACAGAGAGAAAGACAGAGAGAGAAGCTTAAGCAGGCTCCATGCTTAGCACAGAGCCCCACACGGGGCTCAATCCCCTGTCCATGGGACCATGACCTGAGCTGCTGAACCCAGCAGTTTGGTAGTCAACTGATGGAGCCATCAAGGTGCCCTGAAAACTGCCGCGACTCTTAAATCATGGGGTTATCAACATGAAACAAATTCTTTTTTTTTTTTTTTTTAAAGCAATTTTTCTTTTTTTTTTAAATTTTTTTTTTCAACGTTTTTTATTTATTTTTGGGACAGAGAGACACAGAGCATGAACGGGGGAGGGGCAGAGAGAGAGGGAGACACAGAATCGGAAACAGGCTCCAGGCTCCGAGCCATCAGCCCAGAGCCTGACGCGGGGCTCGAACTCACGGACCGCGAGATCGTGACCTGGCTGAAGTGGGACGCTTAACCGACTGCGCCACCCAGGCGCCCCTACATGAAACAAATTCTAACGGGTATACATCAGGTTTCTAGAACTCAAACATAATTAAATAAGCCCCAGAATACACGGTCAATATATACAACTCAGTTTTATTTTTATACATATGCAATGAACAATTAGAATATGAAAAGCTTTTAAAGAACCATTTAATATCAAACCAAACATTGAAATACTTACATTTAAATCTAACAGCCATGCACAGGATCTGTATGCTAAAAGCCACAGAAGGCTGATTGGATCAATCAAGGAAGATATAAATAAATGGAGACATATGCCATATCTACCCATGGAAGCCTCGCTAGTAAGATGTCAATTATCAACTTGATCTAGAGATTCAACATAATCCCAGTCGAAATCCCAGGATTGTTTTGTGGATATCAGCAAGCTGATCCTAAAATGTGTGTGAAAAGACAAAGGAACTAGAACAGCCAAACAGCTCTGAAAAATAACCAATTTGGAGAACTCATGTTGCACAATTTTAAGACTTAATATAAACCTCCCGTAATCAAGGCAGTGTGATAGTGAAGAAAGATGGAGACACAGGTCAAAAGATAGAACAGAGAATACAGAAACTGACCCCATACACAAGCATCCTCACACAACTTCTGATAATGACATATAGCCAACCTAACAGAAAAAGGGATGTAGTCTTTCATCAAGTGTTACTGGAACAATTAAGTGTTCATATGCAATAGTAATCAATGAACTAAGTAATTAATTGTTTAATTAGTCGGTTCATTGATTAATTAATTAAGAGAAGCCTTGACCTAAATTCATAACTTATACAAAAATTCACTCAAATGGATCATAGATGTAAGTGTAAAGTACAAAATTATAAACTTTCATAAGAAAGAAGGAGTGATGTTGATTCATTGAATCATTCAATAAAAATCTTTGGAGCATTTAGAGTGAGACAACACAGTCTACACCCTGAGGATCCACTAGTGAACGAAAAGAGCAAGGATCACTGTGATCTTGGTGCTTAATAGTCCAGTTGGGGGACTGACAAAGGAAATGGAAATAGAAACTATGGTAGAGAATAATGAATGGGGAAAAAAAGGAAATACATCTTGGAGAGGATAGAAGAATTGGGGGAGGGGGTGTGAAATACTAGACAGGGTGAAATAGGAGACACAGAAGGTCCTGCTGAAAAAGGTGTCAGTTGAATAAATACCTCAAGGAAATGAGAGAACTACCTGCTGACAGGAAGGTGATCTAGGCAGAAGGACCCATGAATTCCCCAAGGCAGGAGTGTGAACGTGTGTACTGATGGGAAGCAAGGAGGCCAGTATAGACAGAGAAACGACGATGAGAAGAAGGAGGAATAAAGAGGTGGAGGTTGTGGGTCTAGGAGGAGAAAAAGAGGATGAGGGAGAGAAGGATGTAAAGACTGCCAGCAATAGACAAGGTGAAGCCACATCTGGTCATACCTGTTCCTCCGCCTCACATTACCCGCTGCAGTTCTTTTTATTTTTTAATTGACATTTACTAAACTGTGTCTAGACCATGAAAAGCTAATTCTACTTTTAGCAACTAATTGAAGCAAGAAAATCGAACACCCTAAATGATCAATAGCAGTGTTTAAATAGGTTATGGAATGCTATGTGGCCTTAAAATTCATAGCCCTGCAGAACATTTATGACCTAGCAAATGCTCGTATCACTAGATGACCAGAAATGGGATTCACAGCTACATAGCTAATTTTTGTTAATACATGTACATATACCTCTTCCGTGGCGATTATACCACAGTGTTAGAGGTGCTTACCTCCAGGGGCACCTGAATGGCTCAGTCGGTTAAGCATCTGGCTCTAGATTCCAGCTCAGTTATGATTCCACAGTGTGTGGGACCAAGCTGCATATTAGGCTCTGCACTGACAGCGTGGAGCCTGCTTATGATTCTATCTCTCTCTCTCCTCCCATCGCTCACTCTTGCTCATCTCTCTCTCATTCTCTCTCTCTGCCAAAAATACGTAAACATAAAAAAAGGTGTTTAGATATGCTTATCTCCAGGTGTTTGACTTATGACCATTTTTCTTTCTTTTTTATTTTTAATTTTCTAACTTTTCTGCAAAACACTTTAAGACTACCATAATCATAAAATAACATTTCAAATAAATGATTCAGTCTAGTATCATTTAAATAAATAAAGTGTTTCAATTTCATAAATTTATTAGGTACATTCAACATATCAAGGATAGTTTCAAATAGTCCAGTGTTAACGTTGCTAACGTCTAGATTACAATGGGAGTCAAGGGATACCTGGGTAGCTGAGTCAGGTGAGTGTCAAACCTCTGCTCAGGTCATGATCTCACAATTTGTGAATACAAGCACCACACCAGACTCAGTGCTATCAGCATAAACCTCACTTTGGATCATCTGTCCCCTCTGTTTGCCCCTTCTCTGTTTGTGCTCTCTCTGTCTCAAAATCAACGTTATTTTTTATTTTTCATTGTTTTAATTTTTTAAATGTTGATCTATATTTAAGAGAGAGAGAGAAAGAGTAAAAGCTGGGCCAGAGAGAGAGAGAGAGAGAGAGAGAGAGAATCCAAAATCCAAAACCGATTCCGGGCTCAAACTGACAGACTGTGAGATCATGACCTGACCTGAAGTCAGATGCTTGACCAATTGAGCCACACAGGAGTCCATAAAAACTGTGAGTTTATAAGATATTACATTTGTTTGAAAATCATATAATTGGCTTTACACCATATGCTATTGGCTTTAGGAAAGACTTTAGTGAACAGATTCATCAACCCACTTACTCTAATTAATATATTAACTTCCATAATATCACCTTCAGTGGGTCTGCTCCAGGACCACATCATATTAAACACGAACAAATAAGCAATCAAGCAAACAAACAGACAGACAAAGAAACAAACAAAACAAGAACTAGTAGCAAATCATGACGCATAGTGATCCATCCCACTGTCAACTTTTGTTACTATTTTTTTGGCCAAAGAGCTTATTTCAAAGGATTCTATTGCTTTTAATACAGATGAACTTCTACAAATAGTTCAGCATATAGGTTTGAGGACATACTGAAAATGTAAAGGAAATACATAAGTTTATATTGTATAACCTTAGGCCTCTAACTTCCATGAAACTCCAAAAGGAGAACATTACCAGCACCATGAATTCTCTCCCTGCGATCACTCCCCATTCCTGCTCCATCTCCCTTCCCCAACGTAATCAATATCCTGACTTTGGGCAACAGAGATTAAATTAGTCCATGTTTGAATTTTATAAAAATGTAATGGAATAATATGCATTTCTTTAGATCTGGCTTCTTCCGTTCAACATTATAAGGCTCATCGATGTTGTTTTGCATAGGTGTAACTCAGAGATTTCTACTTCCACATTGTATTCCCTTAGATGATTATTTAACAATTTGCTTATCAATTCTACTGTTGATTCACGTTTGGAATGTATGTTTCCATACTGTACTTATTATACGGAAGACTGCTATGAACATTTCCCTTTTACTGTGCTCAGCATGAAGCGTATCTACTACAGCGCGTTAATGTTTAGTTAGCTGCCTTAGCCTTAAACCCTGGCTGTACATCAGAATCACCCTGATGTCTGGATGTCAGTTCCACAGATCATTCTAATTTGAGCTTGGGTTAAGAACCACTAGGGTAGATGTTGAAATCCCCAGACAAAATGAGGAGATGAATCCAGTTTAAGGAATTCTCAATGGGTTCCTCTTTCTGGACAATAAAAGGCAATGTAAAAATTATTTTGTTGCCATATTGACATCACTTTCCTCCCCATCACCCTCCCCCTACCCCTCATTCTTCCCCTCCTCCCCCTCCTTCTTCTCCTCCCTCCTCCTCCTCTTCCTCCTCCTCCTCCTCCTCCTCCTCCTCCTCCTCCTCCTCCTTCTTCTTCTTCTTCTTCTTCTTCTTCTTCTTCTTCTTCTTCTTCTTCTTCTTCTTCTTCTTCTTCTTTCATAAATCTCCTAGACAAAAAGACTACATATAGGTTTTAAGAGACTCTGCACAGCTTCCATAATATGTGGAAAATTCCCCAAATTCTCAAAGGAAACGTCTTTAGACATGTTCTAAAAATATGTGTTCCATGATACGGCACACTTGAGTGGGAGATTAGGGTATCAAATATGTAGACATACCCTAGGTTGGTATCCCAGCTCCATAAATACTGAGACTGGAAAAGGCAAGAGTTAATTTTCCACGGTACAGATAAACACAGAATTAAATGATATCTCCTTAGTAGTAACTGTTACAACTGAAAATTTAGTTGGTGCTATTTAATTTTCTAGTTTCCTGAAACTGCTTTTTGGATTCATGTCCAGAATCTGTCTTGATGAATATATGTCAGAGAATGAAAGCCAAAAACGAAAAATGTGACTCTAGAAAGTACTGCAACAGTTAACATTGAGGTCTCACAAAACTCTGAAAACACGTTCTTCATTTTCAGTCTCCAATATGCATTGAGAGGAAGGAGAAAACAGAGGTCATGATATAACTCTTTTGTGAAACGTGAAGATATGTGCAGTAACTTATTATTTTTGTGAAGTTAGGTAATTGCCTCTGGTTTGTGATGTAAACTTTGTTTCAAGGTTGCACTTGAATCCGAAAATTCCTTCAGCAGACTCCCCTCCCACCTGATATGACGTTGACTCCAACACTTCACCAAGAAAGATTTCTAAACTTTGACCATGTTTGAGTGTTTATAAAAGTTTCTGGAAGCATGGAAGACCTCATCTTTGCCTTCAAGAAACTTACAATATTTGAGGGTAGGAAAAACCCAAACACCATACAAAGCACAGTAAGACTTCAAGGTCAAGTTTCATGTATCAGGAGAAGTCCACTGAGCTGAGTTGATCAGTAAAGGCATCTCAGAGGCATAGCACAAAGAATCTTAAAGGATGACCAAATTTCTAGCTGGCAGGCAGAAAGGAGAAGGACAAAGGAGACAAAACCAAATGTGTGGGAAAAAAGGAGGGGCGGCCATTCCAAGAACAGTGAGAACAACCCTGATGGAGTTTGAGGTTCTTCTACAACAGTGGCCATTGAGTATTTGTGACGATGACCAAGACTGGGTAGAAGATGAGGTACCTACATCACCCATCAATTCCATAATCTTATGTAAGAAGGTCTTGTTGACAGCGAAGAATTGGAGACCATCAGTTAGAACCTCCAGATGGTAATAACGAAGCAATTCGGTAGAAACAAAACAACGAAAAGTTAAAATTCTAAGCAAACTTCTGTAAGTATGTGAATTAATACCCAATGAATAAGCAATTGAAATCCATGACCAAGTTAAGACCCCTCTTGTGTCTCTCTGTTAATGGGACATTGTCTTCAGTTGCTCAAGAGGGAAAGAGTCTCATTGTCAGTCGTCCCCTCCTCAACGTCTTTCCTGTGATCCATTCAGCAGCAGGGGTTCTCAAGTCCACCTCCAACGTATGCCAAGCCACCTAGTTTCTCACCACCTGCTTACTCTCCATTTTCGTTCTTAGCCCCATGCTGCCTTTCCCTTCCAACCAAAATCCCAGTTCATTCTTTTCACTGCATCAGGAATGCAATCCAAAAATCCTGAATCTGAGCAGTTCATTCCTCTGCTTAAAACAACCCTCTAATCTCCACTCTACTCAAAATGACACATAGAATCGGTAACGTGACCACCAGATTTGGCAGTCTTGCCTTGTCACCCCTCTAATGCCATCTTTCCTCATTCTCCTTTCATTAGGTGATTGGGACCGTCTCTTCTCCTGGTTTCTCAAATTAGACCCACGTAGGTTCCGCTTAGGATGCATTTTGTGTTCGCTAGTTTCCTTACCGTTCTTGCTACGGGTCCAAGTTTGAATAAAGGACATTTCTCCCCAAGAAACCTTTGTTGGCCAATCCTCTAATCGACATTTTGTCCCCTGTGTCATTCCTTCTCATAACATTTAGTCTTTTATTTAACAACATTTGCCACAAGTTGTAATTATACATGTACATTTTGTAGCTGAGGTTTGAAACATCCTGAATATATGGAGCGTGCATGTTTGATTATCACTGTGTACTTGAACCGAATAGCACCTGACACCTAAGGTGTTCAATATGTATATCCACAGTGCCTGAAATAGGGGACTTTTAACTATCTCCTGGTGTGCTGGACTGCAATATACATTCAAGTCTTTAATAATCTCTACCACCAAATTTAGTATTCATATACAAAAAAGGGAAGGGTCACCTCCTCAAGAATAGGAAAAAGAGTTTGCCTTGTTGATAGCTTCTATGGTGTAGGTTACATTTTGACCTTCGAAAGACCCCACCTTGGAGATATAGTTTGCATGGATTTAGTGACAACTATGAGGAAATTAAAAAAATTCAGTGTTTATTGAGTGTAATGTGCCAGTATTTTTTCCACACGTTTTACAGCATTACCAATAATCTCACAACTATACTGAACATAGGCGGTATACTTCCCCTTTACAAATTGGAAAAGCAAACTCTGAGGTATCATTTGCCTACAGTCTAAGATCTGGCTGGTAGACGAATTTTATGGGGCCAGGTAATTTAAAAAATCCACAATTTTGTCCAAGGTAACCTCTGGGAAATCAGAAAATAAGCGGCTTTCATAAGTGCAGCTGCCCAGAGCCTTTCAGAGGAGCCGTCTGTGTAGAGCCTGGGCTTTGGCGCCACCACGTCTCCAGGATCTCACTACCAGGAGAAACCCCCATTGTAGGGAAGGGAAAGAACATCCATCTATGGCAACTTAAGGTGTTTTAACCCCTGTCAAGAGAGTGCAAACCTCCAATTACTTCATTCGATACTTCAAGGAGCAAATCAAAGCACACCTCGTGTGATTTTCAAAAATCACTCTGAGATGAGAAATCAAACAACGAAAGTCATAGCAACACAAAGCAAGTAACACTTTCCAAAACACACCTCCAGAAGGGCCAGGCCATGGAGAGGGGATGAGTCCACTTTAATATAGCAGTGCTCTCAGGTGCAGAGCACATAAAACAAAACAAAACAAAACAAAACAAAACAACACAACACAACACAACACAACAACAACAACAACAACAACAGCAGCAACAACAAAAACGTTAAAACACATAAGGAATAGAAAACTATCCACAATGATGAAACCGAAGAATTCCCCTCAGACGAAATTCCAGGAGAAGTAACCGTTAAAGAATTGATCAAAATAGATAAAAGCAGTATAACAGCAAGAATTTAGAATAATTGTCATAAGAATAATCACTTGGTTTCAAAAAAGGCATAGAAGACAACAGAGAATTTAGTATTGCAGTGATAAAAGAACTAAAACATAGCCATGGTTAATTAAAAAGGCAATGACATAGGGATTGATTTTAATCACTGATACAAAAACAGATAAGCTGGAAACTTGGATGTCTATTACCCAAGTTAATAGTTACGCGATTGTAGCAAAAGCTAATTCTAAAAAAAAACTATTGAATAATGAAAAACAGAAAGCTAAAGTATGTCAAGGTTTAAATACCTAGCATGAGTCGTGCAGCTGTATAGTTGTTTAAAATTATAGGATATCAAATAATATTATGTGATAGCCATTGGAATAAATGCAAAGTTCACCAGTTCTACCTTTGCTCTTCTACATGTGGAGTAATACGTTATTGGGCCTTATAGAATATCTGAAAAAATGAATACTAAAAATTAAAAAGTTTTTGAAAGTATATGTTGCTAGTGAGTTTGTCATGTCAAACAAAGTAATAAAAAGGTGTTATTTCCAAACCCTATTCACGTGCACTCTTATTATGGCTAGAGTGCATAAAAAGTAATTGCACAATTGCAATACACATGATTACCAGTGCAATCTATTTTTTTAAATTCCATTGTTCATTTATTTGAAAGCCAGAATAGAGCATGGAGAATGTACCCTGTAGGTTCTGGATTCTCTCCTTGATTCCAAATATCTTATTTAGGATGCTACCATAAAGACGGTAAAACAATATTATCTGTACCATGAACGTGTAAAATTTGGTACACCTTACTAGTATTACAATTTTGCTGATTACCATATGTGATTACAAATACACACGTGTGCACTGGGTGAAGTTAGATGTTTCATACTTCTATCCATAACATGAGGAATTCAATATATTTTAAAGAGTTAGATTCCAGTTACCAATTCTAATGTGGGATAACATGCACAGTTCTTGCTTATTTCTCACTTATTGTGCAATTATGAAGTTAACATAGAGCCCAAAGGGTAAATTCTTTTTAACTACACTTAACTGAACATATATCACTGAAAGTCAAACTTAGGCCTTTCAAAGATGACATGAGACTGAACGCGGAAAAACCAAAAGACTCCATGAAAACGCTGCTAGATCTGATACATGAATTGACCAAACATACAGGATACAAAATCAGTGTAAAGAAACTGGTTGCATTTCTATACACCAATAAGGAAGCAACAGAAAGAGAAGTCAAGAAATCAATGCCAATTACAATTTCAACAATAACCCTAAAATACCAAGCAAGAAACCAAACCAAAAATGTAGACGATCTGTACGGTGAAAGTATAGAAAATGTATGAAGGAAAATGATGAAGACACAACAAACTCAGGAAAAAAACCAAACAAACAAACAATCCATGCCTATAGAGTGGAAGAATGAATAGTGTTAAAATGTCAATACTACCCAAAGCAATCTACACATTTAATGCAATACCAATCAAAATTGTACCAACATTCTTCTCCAGACTGGAGCAAGCAATCTGAAAATTGTCACGGAACAACCAAAGAACCTGAGTAGCCAAAGTTATGTTGAGAAAAGGAAGCCAAAATGGGAGGCAGCCCAGACTTTCGACTCTCCTACGAAGCTGTAATCATCAAGATAGTATGACATTGGCACAGAAACTGGCACATTAACCAAGGAAACAGAATAGAGAACCCAGAAGGGGCCCCACAAATGTATGGTGAACTAATCTTTGACAAAGCTGGAAAGAGAATCCAATGGATAGAAGACAGTCTCTTTCCAAATGGTGATGGGAGAACTGAACAGCAACATGATGAAGAATCAACTAGATGACTTTCTTACAACGTGCACAAAAATAAATGCAAAATGGATGAAAGACTTAAATGTAGACAGGAAACCATCAAAACACTAGAGGAGAAAAGAGGAAAAAAAAAAACCCTTTGACCTCAACTGCAGCAATTTCTTCCTTGGCAAGTCTCAAAAGCCAAGGGAATGAAAAGCAAAAATGAATTATCAGGACCTGGTCTAGATAAAAATCTTCTGCACTGCAAAGGAAACAATCAGCCAAATTAAAAGGCAACCGATGGAAGGAGTGAAGATATTTGCGAATGAGATATTGGTAAAGGGTTAGTATACAAAATGTATAAAGAACTTACCCAAGTCACACCTGGAAAATGTAATACAGTGAAAAAATGGGCAGAAGACATGAATAGACACTTTTCCAAAGGAGACATCCAGATGGCCCACAGACACATGAAAAGATGCTCAACATCACTCATCATCAGGAAAATACAAATCAAAGCCACACTGAGACACCACCTCACACTAGTCAGTGTGGCTAAAATGAGCAACTCAGGAAACCACAGATGCTGGCGAGCATATGGAGAAAGAGTAATCCTCTCTCACTGTTGGTGGGAAAGGAAACTGGTGCACCACTGTAAGCATGAAACCTACGGACATCACAATGACTCTGAACGCATATCTTTCCCTGATAACACTGAATTTCAATGGACTAAATGCTCCAACCAAACAACATAGCGTATCAGAATGGATAGAAAAAACAAAAACAAAAAAACAAAACAAGACCTACCTATTTGCTGTCTACAAGAGACTGATTTTAGACATGAGGACACCTTCAGATTGAAAGGGAGGGGATGGAGAACTATCTATCATGCTACTGGAGGTCAAAAGAAACCTAGAGGAGCCAACTTATATCATGCAAAGTAGAGTTTAAATTGAAAGCTGTAACAAGAGATGATGAAGGGCTTTCTATATTAATTCCAGGGTCTCTCCATCAGGAAGAGCTACACATTTTAAATGTCTACACACCTAATTCGGAGACACACAAGTATATAAAACAATTAATTAAAAACATACAGAACCTTATTGATAAGAATGTGGTAATTGCAGGGACATTAAATTAACCACAGAAAAAAAGCTGGAAAGTCTCCAAAAGCATGGAGGTTATAAAACATCCCACTAACGAATAAATGGGTCAACCAGGCAACTTGAGAAGAAATTAAAAGATATAAGGAAACAAATGAAAACGAAATACAACAATGCAAACCCTTCGGGATGCAGCAAGGGCAGTCCTGACAGGGAACAACAAAACAAAACAAAACAAAACAAAACAACAGCAACAACAACAAACATTGCTATCCAGGCCTATCTCAAGAAACAAGAAAAATCCCCAATACAAAATCTAACAGCACACCTAAAGGAACTAGCAGCAGAACAGCAAGGCATGCCAAACCGAGCAGAAGAAGAGAAATAATAAAGATCAGAGCAGAAATAAACAATATGGAATCTAAAGGAAAACAGTAGAGCACATCAATGAAACCAAGAGTTGTGTTTTTGAGAATATACACAAAAGGGATAAACGTCTAGCCTGGCTTCTCAAAAAGAAAAGAGAGGGGACCCATATAGGTAAAATCACGAATGAAAACGGAATTATTACAACGAATCCCTCAGAAATTCAAACAATCATCATGAAACACTATAAAATCTTCTATGCCAACAAACTGCACAACCTGGAAGAAATGGACAAATGCCTCCATACCCACACACTTGCAAAACTCAAACCGGAAGAAATAGAAAATGTGTACGGACCCATAACTAGTGAGGAAATTGAATCAGTTATCAAAAATATCCCAATAAATAAGAGTCCTAGACCAGGTGGCTTCCCTGGCGAATTCTAGCAGAGATTTAAAGTAGAGATAATAGCTATCCTTCCCAAGCTGTTCCAAAAAATGGAAATGAAAGGAAAACTTCCAGACTCATTGTATGACCCAGCATTACTTTGATTCCCAAATGAGAGACACAGAAAAAAAAGGAGAATTACAGGCCAATATCTCTGATGAATAGGGGTGCAAAAATTCTCAACAAGATACTAACAAATCACATTCAATAGCATATAGAAAGTATTATTCAACACGATCAAGTGGGATTCATTCCTGGCCTGCAGGGCTAGTGCAATATTCACAAATCAATCAATGTGCTACATCACATTAATAAAAGAAAAGATAAGAAGCATAGTACACTGTCAATAGATGCAGAAAAAGTATTTGAGAAAATACAGCTTCCTTACTTGATACAAACCCTCAAGAAAGTTAGGATAGAAGGAACATACCTTAAACATCATAAAAGCCATTTATGAGAAGCCCACAGTAAATATCGTCCTCAATGGGGAAAAACTGAAACCATTCCCCCTGAGATCAGGAACAAGACAGAGATGTCCACTCTCACTCCGGTTGTTGAACATAGTGTTGGAAGTTTTAGCATCAGTAATCAGACAGTAAGTGAAATTAAAGGTATCATCATTTGCAAAGATGAAGTCAAACTTCCACTTTTTGCAGATGACATGACACTATACATGGAAAATCCGACAAACTCCGCCAAAAGTCCTCTAGCACTGATACATGAATTTAGCAATGTTGCAGGGTACAAAATCAATGTACAGAAATTGGTTGTGTTTTATAAACCAATAATGAAGCAACAGAAAGAGAAATAAAGAAACGGATCCAATTTGCAATGCTACAAGAGTCAAAAAATACCTAGGAATAAAACTAACCAAAGATGTAAAAGATCTTTATGCTGAAAACTATAGAAAGCTTGTGAAGGAAATTGAAGAAGATACAGAGAAAGGAAAAACATCCCATGCTTGTTGATTGGAAGAATAAATATTGACGAAATATCAATATGACCCAACACAGTCCTCACATTATATGCAGCCCCAATCACATTGCACCAGAATTCTTCTCCAAGCTGGAACAAGCAATCATAAAATGTGTATGGAAACACAAAAGACCCTGAATAGCCAAAGTAATTCTGAAGAAGAAAACCAAAGTGAGAGGCACCACAATGCCAGAGTTTAGCCACTACCACAAAGCTATAACCATCAAGACAGCATGGTTATGGCACAGAAACAAATACATAGACTTAATGGCATAGAATAGACACCCCAGAACTGGACCCACATACGTATGGTCAACTAATCTTTGACATAGCAGGAAAGAATATCCAATGGAAAAAAAGACAGTGTCTTTAACAAATGGTGTTGAGAGAAGTGGACAGCAACATGCAGAAGAATGAAACTAGACCACTTTCTTACACCACTCACAAAAATAAACTCACAATGGATGAAGGACGTGAATGTGAGACAGTAAACCATCACACCCTGGAGGAGAAAGCAGGAAAATAGTCACTGTCCTCAGCGTCAGCAAGTTCTTAGTTGACACATCTCCGAAGGCAAGGGAACTAAAAGCAAAAATGAACCATCGAGACCTCATCGAAATAAAAAACTTCTCCACAGTGAAGGAAACAATCAACAAAACTAAAAGGCAACTGACCGAATGGGAAAAGATGTGTGCAAAAGTCATACTGGATAATTGGCTAGTATCCAAAACCTTTAAAAAGAACTCACCAACTCCACACCCGGGAAACAAATAATCCAGGAAGAAACGGGCAGAAAACTTGAACAGACACTGTTCTAAAAAAGACATCCAGATTGTCAAGAGACACATGAAAAAATGCTCAACAGCACTCCTCGTCAGGGAAATCCAAATCAAAACCGCACTGAGATACCACCTCATGCCAGTCAGAGTGGCTGATGTGAGCAAATTAGAAGACTATAGATGCTGGTGAGGATATGGAAGAACAGGAACCCAACCCTCTTGCACTGTTGGTGGTAATGCAACCTGGTGCAGCCGCTCTGGCAAACAGTGTGGAGGTTCCTCAAATCATTAAAAATTGTCTACCCTAAGACCCAGCAATAGCACTGCTAGGAATTTACCCAAGGGGTACAGGAGTGCTGACACATAGGGGCACATGTACCCCAATGTTTATAGCACTACTTTCAACAACAGCCAAACTATGGAAAGAGCCTAGCTGTCCATCAACTGACAAGTGGATAAAGAAGTTGTGGTTTATGTATATACAATGGAATACTACTTGGCCATGAGAAAGAATGAAATCTGGCCATTTGTGGCAACGTGGATGGAACTGGGGGGTATTATGCTACGTGAAATAAGTCAGGCAGAGAAAGACAGATATCATATGTTTTCATCCATGTGTGGATCCTGAGAAACGTAGCAGAAGACCATGGGGGAGATGATGGGGGGAAAAAGTTATAGAGAGGGAGGGAGGCAAACCATAAGAGACTCTTCAATACTGATAACAGACTGAGGGTTCACATGGGGTTGGGGAGAGGGGAAAGTGGGTGACGGGCATTGAGGAGGGCACCTGTTGGGATGAACACTGGCTGTTGCGTGGAAACCAATTTGAAAATAAATTACATTGAATGAAAAAGGAAATCCAGGGGCTGCTCTTACTGTATATGAGATTGCTTTCCATTTTCAGCACTTTATGAGCGTGAGGTAGTAGTAGCTTAAGCTGCGTAGATGAAAGTTTTGTGTGTTTAAGAAAAGGAGTTGAATAAAGACAGAGGCCTGTCACATGTATCACGTTGACCTTGGCAAGTTTCTCTTCTGATTGTTACCATGACTTATCACTCTTAGTGATTCACATAGTTTGGAGTCATCCTTTCATACGAAGTGGATTTCAGTTGATCATGGTAGGTGGTCTTTGTAGTATTTTGTGAATGAATTGTGTATGTGGTGATGATGGATGGACTATGCTGGTTGCTTTCAAAAGCACTTACACGGACGGTGTAACACGTTTTCTACCCTTGGAATCCCATACGGTCTCTTACTACCTTGAGTATGCCTTACCTGAAATATTCATGAATTGGTAGATAGTGAATAGGTTTTAGTGGCACTGAATGCCCTACTGGCCACTCACACAGAATTCATTGCCACTTTGCTCTTAAGCACACAATGACTCGGTCTTCCCTAAGCTGCATGAAAGTAAGCATGGATAATAACTAGGCAAACTGTTTGCTGCTGCTGTGAAGAACAGCTTCGTGAACTGTGAGCTGTACCAACACAGGTATGGAACCCTAAGCAAGGCACAGTATATCGGTATTCTTTGAAAGGGTAGAGTAGTTATTTCAATTTGGCTTTCAGTGCGTTGCATGACAAGGCATTTAATTAGCTAAAACCCTCTTAGAGTCGTGTTTGATTGCAAGTTGTGTGTACTGTCCACCGCTAAGTGTCATTTCATGTTAGATGGAATTAATGGAGGCTGAAGCACCCGTGCATTCACCTCTAAGACAACCCTCTTGAACTCGTGAAGAATTATGGGCCTTCTCAGGTAAGATTAGGTACAGGTCTTTCTCAAGGGCATAATCTTAAACACAGCCAAACCTAAGGCAGCTTTGGGCAGCCCACCGTGATAAGATATGCAGACATTGTGACCTCACAAAGCGCCTGGTCTCCTAGCAACTGCGATGTAACTCTCACAGCCTGCCTCCTGATTTGGCTTCACGGTAGAAAATTCATCAGGGCCCTGCGGCGGCCGCGAGACCTGGCAAGCGCGGGCGGCCCCTAGTGGCCTCACATCCTGAGCAGCAAGAAGAAGCTGGGGGCGCTGGCCCCAGGAGGCCCTGGCCCTGGCAGCAGGGGAAGGAGCCTCTAGCGCTGCAGGAGGGGCCGCCCTGGAGGCGCCTGAGGAGAAGATGGTGTACACGCGGAGGCAGCAGCCCCCGGAGGCCTGCCTCCAGACGGGCCGGCCAGCTGCCAGGTGGAGGCGCCACGGAGCCCGGACGGTGGCCGTCGGCCAGAGGAAGATGCCGCCCCCGCCGCCACCCTCCCGCGAAGACAGCAGCCACCGCAAGCCCATGGCCCCCGGGCCCTCCTCCGGGGGCCGCACCCTGGAGGAGAGTGGGAGGGCGGCCACCCCGACGCTGACCACCTGCCCCACCATTCGCGGAGTGGACGACGTGTGGGTCGAGAGCAGCCTGGCAGAAGCGCGGCTCCAGGCGCGCCAAGTCCTGGGAGTGAACCTGGAACCCGTGGTGAGACTCCGCCGCTTCCCAGTGCCTGGGCGTGAGATGCGGGCCACCGCCGCGCGACCTCTCAGCCCCGGGACGGGTTGTGCCTGGAGGGATGAACCAGGGACAGCCGGGACCGCGTCCCCTAGTACACTTTATGGTCGAAGAAGCACCAGATGGTCCCGGCCCGCGCCCCCGGGATGCGGCGCCGCCTGCTGGGACTCCGCGGCAGCTGTGCCCCTCTGCTGCCTCCCAGCACCGGGTCTGCGGAGGGAGGAGACCCCTGGACCGCAAGGGAGATCCCCTTTCTTCCCAACCCCAGATTGAGATGTCTCCAGGACTGTAGGGGCAGATCCATGTGCTCTCTTGTTCCCTCATTGGTCTGAAGTCGTCAGAAGAAGCCATTCCACCCCCACCCCCTCCAAAGGAATTTGGTTCCATGCTTGTGTAATAAAGCTAGAATTTCCTTGCTGTTCTCCCACCTCTGGCTCCTCCCGCCTCATTTTCTTTCTTTCTTTCCTTTTTTGACTGCCACTCTTTCTGGACGAAAGATCGAATATGTGTGGAAAGTTGTTGCAATAGTTGGTATTCTCAACACCAATTGCAATAGTGGGTATTCTCAATCCCACACCTTTCTGAGTTTTAACTGGATTCCAATGCTTTGACCAAGGATACTGTCTAAGAAATTCAAGCGTAACACTGTTAATAATGTAAGGATTTGTATGGCTTTGAATGTCATGGGCTCGGTGATTACAAACCAAAAGATTCAAAGTTCAACTGTGTACACATTCTTCAGACGTTTCTAAAGATTTTATACTGAAATGTAATGTTGATGTTTACTGAACTCCTAAAGGAAATGGTAGACACTCGTTTTTTGTTTAGTAAAATTAACTTGGGAAATTCTTTATAAGTGGGTAAAATTGAAAATGCATTGAGAAACCTCACGGTTTCTATTAAAAACCAATGAGTGAATTTCAAAAAATAATAAATAAATAAATAAATAAATAAATAAATAAATAAATAAATAAAAAACTGGTGCTGGTTATGGACATGGATGGAATCCACTGGGAAATGACTTGGCCTTGTACCAATCTCACATACTGATCTGGGAATCTTTCCAGGATAATTTATTTTAAAATGGAAATCACATAGTGTAAATGAGTAGGGGTAAGCGTGGTGACTAAACCTGCATACATAATAGCCGTTGGATTTCTCTGAAGTATTACTGATCTAGAGCGGTGGTACATTTTTTTTTGGCACCAAATAACTGGTGGAGGTTATCTTTGGGCAAAATAGATTTTCCTCACTTGTGTTTGTCATTGTTGTTGGATAACAGGAAATATCCACATTACCATGCATCACTCTTATAAATATCATGGCAGTTGGTTAACAGTTTTGCTCCAGGACTCTCCTTTATTATCTTATGTCCATGCACAGTTGTGTTAGCAGGTATTGGTCTTTTGTTTGACAATCAAAGACCACAGGGATCAAACAGGAGAGCCACACAGAGTACTTTTCACTTTTATGATAGTGTTTATATCCTGTGGTCCAGCATGGAATTCTTGATTATCCAAGTGACCTCAGTTATTGGTGGCAGCAAGACGTAATGGTGTTTAGTCAGTGGTGCCGCAGCCAGATTTTACTGCGATATCAGAAGGGCCAAGGAGTGATTTTGTACCACTATTCTTTCAACTTTAAGTATTGTGCAATAGAACCATCCATCCCAGGCTGAAACATGACGTATTAAATCTTCCATATTACGGTTTCTCTCTGCTTGGCAGCTTTTTAGGGGAATAATGAGAGTTGTGATTTTTTTAAATTTTCTTTTAATGTTTATTTATTTTTGAGACAGAGAGAGACAGAGCATGAATGGGGGAGGGTCAGAGAGAGAGGGAGACACAGAACTGGAAGCAGGCTCCAGGCTCCGAGCTGTCAGCACAGAGCCCGACGCGGGGCTCGAACCCACGGACCGTGAGATCATGACCTGAGCCGAAGTCGGACGCTTAACCGACTGAGCCACCCAGGCGCCCCGAGAGTTGTGATTTTAACTCTTGAGCTTGTAGAGTTCAAATGGCATAGCTTCCTAATATACAGTTTCCCAGTAAGCCTCATATTCTTTTTTTCACTACTCAATGATAATGTGTTGTCACAAATACTGCCACATGAGTAAATAAAATGAATAATTTTTTAAAAGACGTAGAGGGTTAAATTATACTCGTTTCATAGGAAGCTTATATAAATTTTCGTTACTAGCTTCCATTGCCAATGGTATTTCAAATACAGAGGTTTTTCTCCCCCACCCTTCCCAAATTAACTGTTTTAGCTAATTAGCCCCTGAGGAAAAGATACATATTTGTACAACTTCCCTATTGTATATAATTGTATAGTAATTAAAAATGAATCCAATGACCATATTAGAATGTAATTTCAACATACAGCTTATCGAGGTAGCTTCCCAGAGGGTTTTGAAATTAGATGTAGCTGGGAGGATAACTTTGCTCAGCACAGCTTTGAAACACAACCATTGACACCATGCAGTTATTTGAACTTAACTGAGAATCTTAGTATTTCCCTGCTATACCTTGTTACTTTATTGCACTTGAACTTGCATTCATGCTTTGGGTTATCTGGGCTATCTGAATTCGGTTTGGATCTGAATGTCCATCCTAAATTCAATATGTTGTTTAGCTTGTCCCTTAAAAAATTTTGGCATTTCTAGTTTAAAAAACAGGATGTAAAAAAAAAAATCTTTGTTTTTTCCAAGTTTTTACCAAAACCTTGCTGAAGTTTTGTTTTAAAACATATAAAATGTGAAGAAAAAACTAATATAGTTGATTCATGTATTAATAGGAAAATGAAAGTATTTTATGTATTCTTTTGGGCAGACCGTGAAAAGGAACTTGACACGGTGGCCTTTCTGGTGAGGGATTCATTTACTGTCTTCTAAAAGGATTCTGCCCTTCGGTTGTACAGATTTTTGAAATAAATCCCATAATCTTTATTCATTCTCATAATGTTATATCTCATATGGCACAACTAAGGAGGAAGTTTATGACCTTGCTATGCTTGAGTGCCTATTGTGGTAACTGGCACCTCAAATAAGCCTTTGAATTCCTGATGTCAGTTTTATCCCCCTTCTACTTGTCATCCAGCAATTTAATTTTCCTTACAGAACCAGTAATGTTATAATTATGGAGAGCAAGCTTCATTGTTGTTTACTGTCACTGTTGTGCTGTGTGTTTTGTCCAAGTTTGAGTACACAATTGATCCAGTATAATTTAAACCGGTGGCTGACACATATTGATTTGCTGTGTGCAAACAATAGTACTAGTGTTCTGAACACTGTTGTATAAAAATGCATGAAACATATTTGGATACAAAGATATCTGAGCAATTTTGAACTCATAGTTTTTTGGTGTTCCAAGGATTGCCACGGAGCTCTTAAAATCAGTGTTTTTAGTGCATATATAATTTATATATATAATATTTATATTATTTAGTGGGTATAATATTATATATTTGCTTTATTGGTGGGCTTAAAATATTTTTGGCAGATTGTCATGTCTTATGGGAATTAGAACTCAGTTGTTTGCCATGGAACTGAATTCTGTATTTGGACAGTTTAATGTGCACTTATGATTAAGATTTACGATCTGGTTGTAGTTTTCTTTTTAATGTATTAACTGTAAATATGTATTAGAGATTATACAGTGTCTGGCGCTTCTAATGATGTTGGAAAGTTTTTGAAATGGAATCTTATGTTTGCATGTGAATCGCAAAGCAATGTGAGAAATTTTTATTTCTTTTGTTAAGGTCAACATCCTGGAAGCCTGGAGATATGGTTTTTACGCTATTTTGGGAGTCAACCGTATATCAATATCAAGTCTGATGATCTAGTGAATCTCTGAGACAATGCTTCATGTCAGAGTCCAAACCATTACCCAGTTTGCCACAATAAAGACTTTAAAACTGCATCAAAGTTCATTTTGAGTCCTGACTCTTACCCCCTTCTAGTAGTGATGGAAAGCCTAACACTCACGTGTGTTTATATTATAAAAGAACATAACTGTGCTGCATAAGAGTAGAAGCAGTAAAGCCTGTCCTAGAGAATAAAGTAAAGCCAGAATTTTCATTACAGCCTACCGGGTAGACATAGAGTGCTAGCAAGGGCAGGATTCATAGTATTATGTGTCCTGGATTTGTCTGTGTCTGAGTTCCTATCAATAATTGGAGGCAGCAGCGTACTAACTGTGGATCACATTGCCTGCGGTGGGATGAAAGATTGACCCCTGGAAACCATTAGAACTGTATGTAAGTTACAGAAATGCTCTGTGCTTTAGCTTCCTGAAGAATCACATGTGGTTAGTAAAATAAACTATTGGACTACTGAAAGGATTAAAAAAGGATGTTAATGGGTGAACACATAGAAAATTCTTCATAAATGCTATTAATTGGAGGAATGTGGGCTGAAAATAAATATATATGCTGAGAGGTACTTGCGAGTTTAACATCCTGAAAATAGAGTGTGGTCTGAGAAAGCCAAAAGACAAATGATGAGAAGGTAAAGTATGAGTGGGTTTAGTTGAAGAAAGAGACAGCAGGTGGTGAGGTTAAGTTGATTTATTAGGTAGTTTTCACTGTTGGAGGTTTTCTAGACTTCCTTAGATATTTGGGGTCTTTTTGTCCTTTGTTCTGAAATATATTTAAAATATACTGTTATGTATATTAAACTATCTGAGAATTTATACAAATAATAAGAGTTACCGATCACGAACACAGCATTTTCATTTTGGGTAAGCTTGGTAATGTTTGCTTTAAATCCGTGTGAGTTTACATGTACAAAACTAAATTTGAAGCAATATGTGTGAGTTTTGTACTTTCTGTGTTAAAGGAGACAAGTAAGTGCAGTAGTTAGATTTGAAATATCAGAACGTTGTTACCATAGGGAAAAGATAGCCTCACAGTTGAAGCATGGACACACTCATCTTTAGATTTGGGTCTAATGCCTGTGAATTAGCTCTGATTCCACTCCCACCTGCAGAAGGAATAACAACATATTCTAGGTTGCAGAGCAAGTCAAAGTTACAGTAGCTGAAATTAACAATAAAAGAATTTCCCTAGGTGGAATTTATCTGGTGGTAAGAAGATCAAAACTGAGCCTGGCTGCAGATTTTGCAAGAGCAATGATTTATCGTCAGCACTCCCTTGTCTTGGCAATGTCACCTTACACTGAAATTTATAACATGCGGAACATATCCAGAGCCCAAAAGGAAAGCAGTGCTCAGAAAAGATGGGACAGTATGGCTCCCAAGCAAATTTGAATAAATATTCTAGGGGACTCAAAACTGAACTTCTCTTGCTTGGAAACGTATTCATAGAAATGTTAACTTTGAGATTCTTCCAACTACTGAAATAGGTTATGGAAAATGTGTATAAAGTACCTATATTTATATGTTTATATTTAGATTTATTTTTTATATAATTTAAATATATTTATGTTTAAAGTACATATTCTTTAAATGTTTAGTAGAGACAGTAGAGAAAAAAGGGTGTGTTTTATGGGTCTGCACTCAGATGAAAATAAGATTACTGAAGTATAGTATACATTCAAAAGGACATATATTATTTTTTCATGTTTGTTTATTTTTGAGAGAGAGACACCGTGTGAGCAGGGGAGGGCCAGATAGGAAGCCACAGGATCGAAGCATGCTCCAGGCTCTGAGCTGTCAGCACACAACCTGATGTGGGGCTCGAACTCACAAACCGTGAGATCATGACCTGAGCCAAAGTTGGACACTTAACGACTGAGCCACCTAGGCACCCAAAAAGGACATATATTATTAAAAGTATTCTGAGCACAGCTTTATGAAGTTAAGTTCAATATACTTGTGGAAGCTGCACTCATTAAATAAGGTATCAGTACCCCAAGGGACCACCTGTGCCTCTTTCAGTCACGGTCTATCTCTCCTTTAGGACAGCAATTATTCTGACTTCTTACAGAATATACAACTTTTGCTTGTTTTGGGACTATATAGAAATGGAATTATGTGTCCTACACCTAGCTTCTTTCATTCAAACTTATGTTAGTGATATTCATGTTATTGTATGTATAGATCCTTTATGCTCATTGGTGTATAGAATTTCCTTATGTGAATAGTTTACAATATTTCTGCAACTCTTGGTGGACATTTAGGTAAGTTCTGGCTTACGGTAATTATGAATGAAACTTCAGTGAATATTATAGGACATGTCGTTTGGTGAACATGTTTTAGGATAGTATTTATTTATCTAGGAGGGAATTTGCTGGGTCACATGTCATCCAACTTATCAGCTTTGGTAAGATTCCTCCAAACTGTTTCTATAATGGTTTTACCAATGTACATGAACTTCTTTCTATAGTAGTGCCTGCATAGTGTCTGTGAGCTCTGAATACTTGATAGCCTTGCCAACACTTGCTAATATGGTCTTTTTCATGTTATCTATGCTGGCAGGTGTACAGAATTTTTTTTTTTGAGAAATTTCAATCAAAGTATTGTCTACAAATAGTTAAAACAAAACAAAAAAAAAAACAACAAAAAACAAACAAACAAAAAAAAACCCCACAACATCCAAATTGCAGATCAGGACTTGCAATAAACAAAACAAAAGCTTTGTTTCCCCCACGAACACCTCTTCCCCAGAGACAACACTGTCTTTTGTTTTCTTTTTTATTTTTTTTTAAATCAGGGTTTTTTTTTAAACAGATGATTTTGTATGAACAATTTTAGATTTAGAGACAAATTGCACAAAAAATACAGTTTCCTCACCCCCACTCGTTTCTATAGTACCTTGCACTAATGTGGATACATTAATTATAAGTGGTGGATGAGCCATTATTGATTGACATATTATCATTAGACACATTATCATTAACAGTTAGGGTTTATTTTGTGTTATATAGATTCATAAGTTTTGAGAAATGTAAAATGGTACGTACCTACTATTGCAGTATCATACAGAATAGTTACACCACCCTAAAGTGCCCTGTGCTCCACCTATTACCACTTCCTCTCTCCCACTAAACCCTCATAGCCACTGGTCTTTTTACTGTCTCTGAAGGTGTTTTGTTGTTGCTGTTGTTGTTGTTGTTGTTGTTGTTGTTGTCGTTTTGTTTTGATTTGTTTTTTTTTTCAGAATGTTATCATAGTTGGAAACATAAAGCATATGGCTTTTCGGATTGGATCCCTTCACTTAGTAACCCACTTTTAAGTTTCCTCCATGACTTTTAAGTAACTCCCTTTCTCCCTCTTTTCTTCCCTCCTCTTCTGTCTCTCTGCCTTCCTTTCATTAAGCGAGTTTATTTTTTAAAACAGCTTTTGGTTTACAGAAGAAGAATGGAAAGTACAGAGTTCCCCTGTTCTCCCTCCTACCCCCCAAAACATAGTGTTCCCTATTGTAAACTTCTTGTGTCAGTGAAGTGCATTTGTTACAATGGATGAGCCAATGTGGAAACTATTATTAACGAAAGTCCCAAGTTTACCTTAGCATTCACTGTGGTGTGCAGTTCTGTGAGTTTTGACAAATGCACAATGCCATGATTCAAAGCATTTCACTGTCTTACAAGATGTTTCACTGCCATAAATATTCCCTGTGCTTCATCTATTATTCATCTCTCCCTTCCCCCCTGAGTTCCTGGCAACCACAGTTCTCTTTACTGCCTCCATTATTTGAAGCAACACTTTTAACTATTCCAAGTTTATATTCTTTTCTTAGGTATCTTCATGAATATAAGTAATATAGCATACTGCTGCTTATTGATTTGTCAGTTTTAAGCACTGTCTACTGACTTCCTATGTGAAGATGACGTATATAGGTCGCTTCAGCCACCTGTCTTCTCTCTCCTCACCTTCCCATATATTCCTGAACTTCTATCTTTATACTGTTTCAGTCAGGTCCAGCCAGCCGGTGAGTCACTATTGGTACTTTAAAGAGTTACACACGTGATGGGAAATCCCAGAAGCCAAACAAAGGATGGCGAAGCAATCAGGAATTAGTATCATCAGAAAGCTGTTTCCACCCCCAGGGCTAGAGAAACTCAGAACCATACTTAGCAGGAACTGAGAACATGGGAGAAGAGGCTCTTGGAAAGAAGCTAGAATTTGGAGGAGATAAAATCACTGGTAGGAAATGGAGCGGGCGAGAGAAAAACCTCTGGGCTTATACCTTCCTCCCTTTCTCCCATCAAACACCCATTGGTCAAACCCCTCTGGAAGCCAGGTGGCAAGGAACCAGGAAACACAGTCTGTAGGAGAAGTGCAGGAACTGGATCTGAGGGCAAAAAGACATCATGGCTTAAGTTACATATATGTCCCAGTTAGGGTTCTCCAGAGACTCAGTATCAATAGGAATTGGTTCACAGGATTACGGAGGCTGAGAAGGGCAGACCCAGGAGATCCAGTAGTTTAGTGCCAGGCAGACTCCAAAAGCCTAAGAATCAGGAGAGCTGATGATGTATGTTCCACTCCAAGTCTGAGTCTGAAGTCAGGAGACCAATATCGCAGCTTGAAGACACTCAGATACACAACAGTGGATTCTCTCTTACTCTGCATTTTGTTCCATTCAGGTCTTCAATCGATTAGTTGAGGCCACCCAGTGTTTGTCAAGGCAATATGTTTTGCATAGTCTCCTGATATACAGATGTTCATTGTAATAGGAAATGTCCTCACAGACTCACTAGAAATAATATTTAACCATATATCTGGGTACCCTGTGGCTTATCCCAGTTAAAACATGAAATTATCCATCACAAGATATAATTTTATGTGTGTATGTATGTATGTATGTATGTATGTATGTATGTATGCATGTGTGAATGAATATATGTTATTTGAGAGAGAGAGAGAGAGAGAGAGAGAGAGAGAGCGCATATGCTCAAGCAGGATAGGGGCAGAGAGAAGAATTGTGAGCTGTCAGTGCAGAACCTAATGCTCATCTTAGTCTTATGAACTGTGAGATCATAATCTGAGCCAAAATCAAGAGTTGGATTCTGAACTCACCGAGCCACTCCACACAAAGCCTGACGCAGAGCGGAGCTCACAAACCATGAGATCATTACCCGAGTCGAAAGCAATATAGTCACATGCCTAACTGACTGAGCCACCCAGGTCCTCTCACCTTTGTTAAGATGGAAATTCCCAGGTTTTTATGTAGACAAATGACAGATCTTACAAACAACAACAAAACAGATTAGAAGGATGGTTCAAAACCAAGAATTGCAAGATTGCAGTAAGGACATAATATGTGGGAGTAATCGGGGTGGGTGTGAGGAAGAAAGGACCAGGGGGCAGATGGAGGATCTGTAAATGGAAGCTGACCTTCTAGCAAAGGTGGAGCCTTGTTATTTCCACTCTTTTACTCCAGAACTTGTTGTCCCCAGCATGTGGTGTCCACTTACCATATGCTTCAGAGCTGGAGGATGGATAAGCTGCCCATTGTAATCAGGGGAAAACATTCCACCCACAGAATTCACTAATGGCCTGTTCTATAATGTTTACCCTCTTACTGGCATTGCTAAAAGCACCTACTTTCTCTATACCACCATAGAACAGGCGGATTTTCCCTTGTCAGCCTTTGCTCGCTTGCTTGTCAGTTTATTGGTCCACCTGTGGCTTTATTCACCACTCACTGAAAACTGACTGAGGGACTCTGTGTGCCAGGCTCTGTTCTCGAGGTATACCCCTGCCTCCATGGTGGTTGTGGGTAATTCTTGACTTCTGGGCTTCCAGCTACTACATCAGCTGGGGGTCTCCATCACCTTCTGTTGCTTTTTCATTGTTATTGGGCAGGTTTCTGCCTGCTTCTTCTCTCTAATTATGTACACGGTAGAAATCAGTGCTTTGGGGATATGGATGAGTGCAGTGAACAGACTCCTGGATGTGTCTTTTCACTTGGGGAATTTGCATATTTGTGTATATTTGTGTCTCAAAATCTAGTTTATCCTAGATGTAGACATTTTTAAACCAAGTAAACACAGTCCAGAAGGGGCTCAAGAAACAAAATCGTTGGATGAGTCCCCGAGCCTGGTAGCAATGCAGCTGGGCTAGAGGTCTACAGATGTGGAGCTAGACTGTTGTTGGAAGACAGCTTCACTGGGTATCTTCATCCAGGAAGTGGTACAGCTGGAATGAGAATTCTCCTAGTGTGATTCTTGGCCTGGTGTTTTCCTGCTGACTCATTGGCCTGGGAGGGCTGAGACCTTTTGGAACTTTGTTGTGTTTTGCTGCAGAATCAAACACTAGCTAGTTTTGTCAGGTAGTTATAGAATGGGCTTTGACAGCAAGGTGTGGTGGGGGTCAGGGTGACCTGGCAGGAGGGAGGAAACTGCACAGGCAGGAGAGTGGGACTGACAGAGGCTGTTTTCTTCCATTTTGTTCTGTGCAGACCTAAGTGAGGATGTCTAGTCCTGAATACTGGTGAAGTTTATGTACTGGCCATGGAGTTGGGCGGGCACCTTAGAGAGATTCCCACAGTCTGGGGGAAGTGTGTGTGTGTGTGTGTGTGTGTGTGTGTGTGTGTGTGTGTGTGTGTCAAAGAGAGAGTGAGAGAGAAAGAAAGAGAAAGACAGAGACAGAGACAGAGACAGAGACAGACATGGAGATATAGAAGACCCAGTAAGGGAAAGTGATATTTATTCGGATTGCCTGTTCAATTCATTTTCAAAGGATTCAAATCACAGGGAATTTTTCTTAACACTAAAAGTATGTACTGAGTTTAATCCTAATAACATTAATAAGAAAATAAGATCTAGAATTTGATGTCCATCAATTTATAAATAAATCCTTCTGGGGCAGAGGGTCACAAGATGGAGAAGTAGGGGGATCTGTACATCCCATGTCTCTCAAACAAAGTGCTGAAGCCAAAGTATTTTGAACCCCAAAAGTCTGCGAGGAAAGCAGACTGAATACTCCTGAAGGAAATGAGACAACTTAAGAAATGACAGGTGGCTGATTGTGAACTGGGGTACATAAATTGGGCCGAGTAGGAATGGAGGCAAGAGATCCCCTTCTGCGGAGAGACAAAAGTAAGAGAAAGAGTGGCTCCGGAAGTGTAGGGCTGTATGTGGATAAGAGGAGAACCTCGGACTGGGACCGAGAGGGATCTTATCTCTAACTGTGGGGCTTTCTTGGGTCTGGGGCTAGGCTCCCTGTTTGCTCACCTGGGGAGGAGAGGAGCCAGCATTGGTTTCAGGGGTAGATCAGGGGCACAGTCTACAGAAGGAGACAGTAGCCCCTCCCTGGAGGGCTGTGCAAGAGAACAAAGCCTGCCTGAATCCACCACCCCCCGGATCAGTGGCTGGGTCTAGGGCGCAGTCTGCAGTAGGAGAAATTGGCCCCCTCCCTGGGGGCGTCGCTGTGGGACAAAACAATGCCTGCCTGCATCCACCATGCCCAAGCTCAGCAGTGAGGTCAGCAGCGCAGTCCACGGCAGGAAAAGGCGGGGCTCCCTGAAGCACAGCAGCACAAAGATAGCCAGGAAGACATTTGTAGCAGTACAGAGAGGCACTTCCCCAGTGCCAGAGCACACGGAACGGGTCTGCGAATCCTAGACAAGCGCTATGCCAAAGGAGTCAGCGGAGCAAGAAGGACCACCCTGCGTGTGCCCTGGGCACAATGAGGACAACTGGAACGGAGTACACCAGGTCATGGAGAAGAGGCTGGACATCACCATTTCCTCACCACCACCACCACCACCGCCACCACCACCACCACCAAGGCGGGGCCTCAGGGATCAGTCCGAGGGTCCATAGCGGAGGTGGGACCAGCCTACCCCAAACCACGCCCCTCTGTGCTGGGTACCTGCTTATCTGATGGAGCAGGGTAGGCGCTGTGGAACCAGGCAGGTCCATCATCCGGACCAATGATGCTGCATAGACTGGATTAATTCTGGGACAACTCTTGTTATTTAGACATATTCTCCCTTCCTATCTCTTCCCTCTTTTAGGTTGATAACTCTGCTTGTTGGTTGGTTTAAGCGGACATTTATAATCCATTCCCTTGATACATTTCTTACCTATATTTCTATACTTTCCTTTCTCTCTCTCTGGAATAATCAGGCGATCTAGTTTCTCTGCCTGGGTAAACTTATCTTCCTTTTGTTCCCACACCTCCTTCCTTATTTTCCTTTCTCTCTCTCTGCATTAAGCCATTTAGCCTCCCAGTCTGGTCAATATATATATATATATATTTTTTTTTTCCTTTTCCCCACTCCTGTCATTTCTCTCTTTATATGTGTTCTTCCAACAGCAACACCTCTACCGTGTTCTTTACTTGTAGCTGGTGTTTCTGGTTTGTTTGTTTTGTTTCGTTTTTGATTTCAGACTGTTTTTCTGTGTGTGTGAGTGTGTGTGTGTCCATTTATTTATTTTAGTTGCTCGTTTCCTTCCATGTCTCTGTTTCCTGTGTGTTGGTTTGTTTGTTTTCCTTTCCAGGGCTACCTCAAGGGACAAATAAAAGCACACCTTGTGGAGGGTCAAAAACATCATGACGAGTAGAGAACTCAAAGAGCCAATGCCACAACAACAGAGAGCCAGTAACACTCTCCAGGAAACACTACCAGCAGGGCTAGAACCTACACAGGGCATGACCCCCATTTCATATACCAATTCTTGCAGGTGCAGAGCAAATAACAAGCTTGTAAACCTCATAAGAGAGAGAAAACTAGCCAAAATAATGAAACAGAAGCATTCCCCTCAAAAGAAGTTCTGGGAAGATGTGGACAGCTAATGACTTGATCAAAACAGATATAAGCTACATATCAGAATTTAGCATAACAGTCAAAAGATGAATCGTTGGGATTGGCAAAGGCATAGAAGACAGCATGGAATCCATTGTTGCAGAGATCAAGGAAATAAAAAGTACTCATGATGAATTCAAATGGTATAAATGAGGTGCAATTTAAAATGGAGGCAGCCACAGCGCGGATTGAAGAGACAGAGGGGAGAATAAATGAATTAGAAGATAAAAATATGGGGAAAAGGAGGTGAGAAAAAGAAAGAGAAAAAATTGAGGATCGAGAGGGGAGAATAAGAGAACTAAGTGATGCAATCAAATGGAACAATATCCATAGCACTGGATTTCAGAACAGAGCAAAAAGTGGTGTGAAGATGTCTTTGAACAAATCATAGCTGAGAACTTCCACAATCTGGGGAAGGAAACCGGCATTGAAACCAAACGGGCACAGAGAACTCCCTTCAGATGTAACTTGAGTTGATCTTCTGCACAACATATAATAGTGAAACTGGCAAAATACAAGCATGAAGAGAGAATTCTGAAAGCAGCTAGGGATGAGTGGACCTTAACGTACAAAGGTAGAAGTATTGGGATAGGAGCAGACCCATCTACTGAAATCAGACAAGCCATAAAGGAATAGGGGAATCTTCAATGTGATGAATAGGAAAAATATGCAACCAAGAATCCTTTATCCAGCCAGCCTGCCATTCAGAATCGAAGGAGAGGTAAAGGTCTTCCCAAACAAACCAAAACTGACGGAATTCCTCACCGCTAAACCATCCCTGCAAGAGATCCTAAGAGGGATTCTATGAGGGAAATGTCGCAAGTATCACAAAGTGCCACAGACACCAGTACAAGCATGAAAAGTACAGACATCACACTGCCTTGGAACCATAGCTTTCCATAATAACACTGCATGGAAGTGGAATAAATGTTCCAACCAAAAGACATAGGGTATCAGAATGGATAATACAAAACAAGACCCATCTATTTTCTGTCTTACAAGAGACTCATTTCCACCTGAGGACACCTTACTATTGAAAGTGGGGGGATGGAGAACTACCTTTCATGCTACTGGGAGTCAAAAGGAAGCTGTATTAGCCATACTTATATCAGACAAACTTGACCTTAAATTAAAGTGTGTAGCAAGAGATGTTTAAGGGCATTATTAAATAATTACAGTGTCTGTCCATCAGGAGGAGCTATAATTATAATGAGTATGCAGTGATTTCGGAAGCACACAAAGATTTAAAACATTTAATCACAAACATTAACAATCTCATTGATAAGAATGTGGTAATTGCAGGGAGCTTTAATACTCAACTTACAACAATGGACAGAAAATCTAGACAGAATCAGGAAAGAAACAATGGTCCTGAATGATACATTGGACCAGAAGGAAGTGTCAGATATTTTAGAACTCTACATCCCAAAGCAGCAGAGCATACTTGCTTCTGGAGTGCACATGGAACATTCTCCAAGAGAGACCACATACTGGGTCACAAAAAACCTTCAGTAAATATAACAGAATTGAGATGACACCATGCACACTTTCAAGTCACAATGTTTTGAACTTGAAATAAACTACAGGAAAAAGTCTGCTAAACCTCTAAAAGCATACGGGTTAAAAAACATCTTACTAAAGAACGAATCAGTCAACCAGACAGAGAAGAAATTAAAAGACATAAGGAAACAAATAAAAATGAAAATACAACAATCAAAACTTTTTGAAAAAAATTTACTTAAAAAGATGGTAAAAGGGTTACTGAAGCTGAGTTTTGCATACTTGAGACAGCATGTAATGCACTAAGGAGTCAGAGTGCTAGGGGTAACGGCCATTTCCATAACTTTCTTAGTTCTGTGACCTTGAGCAATTATAACATCTCCTTCGGCCTCAATTACTTCTTCTGTACACAGGGTCAATTGAGATGCTTTATCAGGTAACGTGCTTGCCACAGGGAAGTGATTGGTAGCTGTAACTTCATTGCTTTTGCCCCTGGTATTCCCAGGACTCCTGCCAGGGAGCCTGGAGGCCTGTGTGCTGGCCTGAATCTGCCGCATTTTCAGGCAAATTGTTCACTTTGTGATTAAATCTTCCCGTTTCACTGAGCCCTCAATTCACCCCATGTGTTCTGGCATCTGCCGCCCTGCGTGAGCTCTCTCCTCCTTTTTAACACCTTTACTTGGTTTTGTGTGATACAGTGATCACACCACCTGAGCATCAGTTATTAGCAATAAGTGTGACTCCTCTGAGTAGCTATGGTATTCTGATTATTCCCACATAAAGCTAGTTTCTGCAACTCTGATTATCTGCTAAATTACACCAATGCATATTTTAGAAGATTCTTTTGTTGTTGTTGTTGTTGCTGCTACTGCTGTTGTTGTTGCTGCTGCTGTTGTTGTTGTTGTTTTTGTTGTTTAGAAATCATTTGCTTCCGGTTCATCTAGTCTATCCAGTAACACCTGCAATAACATTGAGATAAACCTTGGTTTTACCTCTTTTCACTTTTTAACGCCAGTGGATTTTGTTTTTGGTTTTCTTTTTCAGGCTCCCTTTGGGAACTTCTATTTCTTCCATCTTCTCGCTCATGTTTCCTACATAGACAATGAATTATTTGCTAGTTGCTGTCTCTGGGACATTGTTGCTGTTTGCCAGGTGTTAGTAGTGGCATGCCAGGCCTGGGGTGTTCATTCTTTCACGGATTTTTGTTCCAGGTCTTCATGACAAAGGCAACAGAATGAAGAAGGTACTGAGTTGAAGCAGTTAGAAATTCACTTCAACTAGGACTGCCAGAGGAAGTGGGCACTGCATTTAGAGGAGGAGACACAGAAATGAACCACAAGTGAGCAAAATGCGTTGGGTATAAGAGAAAAAAAAAATAATTCCAGCACGATAGTCAAGTTTTCTCTGCTTTTATTTGAACTATGGGATAAATATGTAACGTACTACAAACCCTTATGATTTGGGCTGCTTATTTTGATTTTAATGTTTGTTCATTGGTTGGTTGGTTGGTTGGTTGGTTGGTTGGTTGGTTGGTGGCGTGGGTGGGTGGGTGGGTGGGTGGGTAGTTGATTTGCAGTGTATGTGAGGAAGGGGAGGGGATGAGAGAGGGGGAAGAGAAAATTCCAAGCAGACTCTGTGCAGAGTGTGACCTGGGGCTTGAAACCACAAATGGCAAAATCATGACCTAAACTGAAACTAAGATTAGGTCACTCAACTAACTGAGCCACTCAGGCTCCCCTTGGCTGCTTATTGTATTTGCACATTGGGTCTTCGTGTTACAAATACCATAGGGAGTGGTGTACATGCATGATCTAAGGAAGGTGCAGCTATTTAGATCTGGCTTATTTGTTTTTCCTTATAACACTTTATTCAGGAGTAATATTTCATAAGTTTATTAGAAAGACAGAGTGAAGATTGTAATTGGGAGGAAATCAGGTAAGGAGTCATTGCAGTTGACCAGGAGAGGTGAACATGACAGGAATTAGTGTGGACACAGGAAATGGAGACATGAGGACAGATGTGGTATTTTTTTGAAAATGCATTTTGTTGTGTAATTAACATTATATAAAATAACTCTTTTGGTGCATAGTGCTTTGAGTTTTAAAGATTGTATATACTCATGTAAATGTCACCCCAGTGATAATACAGAAGAGTTCTGTTCCTGGGGCACATAGGTGGCTTAGTCACGTAAGCATCCCACTCTTGATTTCGGCTAAGGTCATGATCTCACTGTTCTTGAGTTTGAGCCCCTGCTCACGAACTTCCCAGAGCCTACTTGGGATTATTCCTCTCTACCTCTTTTTCTGTGCCTCCCCCACTCTCACTCTCTGTCTCCCCCCCAAAAAAAATTAGACACAAAGAGAACAATTCCTTCAGCTCCCAGAATTCCCTCATGTTGAATCACTCTCACCCCACCCTTGAGGCCTGGCAACCATCTATCTCCAACTTTAATATCATATAAATGGATCCTTATTGTAGGTAACTTTATGAGACTGGTTTCTTTCATTCAACATCATGCCTTTACAATACATCTGTTTCTTAGTGTTTCCCTGTACGGATATACCAGCGTTTGTTTAACCATTCATTTCCTGAAGGAAATTTGTGTTTTTCCATTTTTGTCAGTTATGATTAGAGTTGCAGTAAACATTTGTGTGCATGTTTTTTTTGTTTTTGTTTTATAAACATAAGTTTTCAGTTCTCTAGAGCAAATGTCTAGGAGTCAGATTTATGGGTCACATGCAAGTATTAGGTATTGTCTTTAATAAATATATATATTTCATGGGCTCCTGGTTGGCTCAGTAGATTGAGTGGCTGACTTCAGCTCGGGTCATGATCTCATGTTTGTGAGTTCAAGCCCCATGAAACCTCTCTCTCTGCCCCTCCCTGCTCACACTCTGTCTCTCTTTATCCCTCAAAAATAAGTAAAGATTGAAAAAAACATTTTCAATATGTGTATAGCAGTATCTCAGGGCAGTTTTAATGTGTTTCCATGAAGCCTAGTGTTGTGGAACATCGTTTTGCGCACTTCAATATATGATATTCTGGACACAAGACCTTTGCTGGATATATGATTTGGGAATATTTTCTCCAAGTCCATAGATTGTCTTTTTGTTCTTTTCACAGAGTCTTTTACCAAGCAAAAGTTTTAGTAATAATGAAGTGCAATTTAGAGATTTTTTTTCTTTTATATGAATCCAATTTATACACCTTATAACTTCAGATGTACTTTGTACTCCTTGTTCATATATTTGCTATTCTATACCAGCATCAGAATGTTTTCAGTTTGTTGCTATTGGTCGCACAAGCTGTATACTGCACAGTTCTAGGAGGCATGATTTATATGAACTATAGTGCGAATGTTAACCCTCAAATCTGTAAAATGTACAACTTGTACACACATGTATTATCTCCTGGAGGGTCTTTTCTACTGTACAGATTGCAGTCATTGCTGTGGTTCTGTTTTACTTTCCTTGTCATTTATTTATTATGTGGAGTGTATACTGAAGCCAAATTTAAGAAGGTCCTGTTTGTGAGCTATCAAAAGGTAATATATTCTCACTGATTCTCAACTAGCTGGGGCCTATCCTTGGGGTACAGCAACATCTGATTTTCAAGCTTGTTCCCTTAATTGAATCTATTAATTTGCATTCATGGAAACTGGAAACTCTCTTCAGCCAGCCTGTTTTAGGTAGGTACCCGTGATTTTAAAATTCACCTCAAAAACAAATGACTAAAACTTTAATATTTGTAGAATCATCGAGATTTGAAAAAAAAAAAAGAAACAATATAAAAGAGCTGGAAAAAATAAACAGAATATAATATAAAAACAAAAATATCATTTACAGGGAATACGTTCGCTCCATGTAATTCTGCATTTACTCTGAGTAGCTCTAATTTGGTGTATGACGTCCCTCTGACAATTGAATGTACATTCAGTGTTACAAGATGTTGGTTTTTTTTTTGTCAATACTTAGTTCCTCTAAAGATGGAATCACAAATTATTAACTGATCAACAGTTAGTGTTGTAGCAGAATCAGGAACAATTCAACAGAACAGGACTTTTCTGGGTGTGTTCTTATAGAATTATATAATTATGTCCATTATTACTACAGGTGTCTTCACCTACCTGGCCTCTTCATAATCAGCTACTGTAGCATTTCAGAAAGCATTCCATTCTTCCCTACTGAAATGGTGAAACATTTTTTTTTAATTTTTGTGTCTACATTTATTTATTTTTGAGAAACAGAGTGAGATAAAGTGTGAGTGGGGGAGAGGCAGAGAGAGAAGGAGACAGAATACGAAGCAGGCTCCAGGCTCTGAGCAAGTGGTCAGCACAGAGCCTGATGCAGGGCTCAAACCCATGAACTGTGAGACCATGACCTGAGCTGAAGTCGGACACTCAACCAACTGAGCGACCCAGGCGCCCCATGAAATGGAAACTTTTATGATGCTAGTTGTAGGCTTTTTTGATGGGGATTTGTTTTTGTTTGTTTTATAAAAGTCCTTTATCAAGTTGATGTAGCCTCCCTGGACTCATAGTTTGTGGAGAGAATGTTTTATTTATTATGAATGGAGGTAACAAATGCCTTGTCTGCATCTGTTTTTAAGACCATCTGATCATTGTCCTGTCTTTCTTCTTTAGCCTATTGTTGTGAGGGGTTAAACTAATTGATTTTTGAATATTGAACCAGTCTCCCATATTGGTACTAAATCCCTCTTGGTTATGGATGTATAATTCTTTTTACACATTGTTGGATTTGATTTGCTAACATGTATTGGGTATTTTGTGTCTATGAAAATGCAAGACACTGGTCTCCAGTTTTCCTTTCTTATAATGCCTTTACCTTGTTTTGTCAATGCTGGCCCCCTAGAATGAGGAAGTTTTCCCTCTGTTTTTATTTTCGGGAAGAGATTATAGGACATTAGCATCATTTTTTCCTGTAAATGTTTGCTAGAATTCTTCACTGAAACCATGTGGGCCTGATGCTTTCTTTTGGGAAGGTATTCATCCTTGACTCTATTTACTTAATAAATATAGGCCTATCCAGATAATCTATGTTTCCTTATGTGGGTTTTAGTAGTGTGTGTCTTTTATTTGTTTTCCATATTTTTCTAAAATGTTTTCATTTATTTCTGAGAGAGCGCTGTAGAGTGGGAGGTGGGAAGGTGCAGAGAGAGAGGGAGACGCAGAATCTGAAGCAGGCCCCAGGCTCTGAGATGTTAGCGCAGAGCTTGACACAGGGCTCAAACCCATGGGCCAGGAGATTATGACCTGAGCTGAAGTCAAACATTTACTGACTGAGCCACCCAGGTGCCCCATCGTGTGCATCTTTAAATAATTGATCTGTTTCATATAAGTTATGAAATTTGGGGGCATAGAGTCATTCATAATATTTTCCATTATCCTCTTGATGTTCATGGAATCGGTAGCGGTTATGTCTCTTTCATTTTTGATATTAGCCATTTGTGCCTACTTTTTTCCTTGGATAACCTAGTTAGGGGTTCTTTGCCTTTATTGATATTTTCGAAGAACCATCTTTTGATTTCTCTATTGATTATCTCCAGTATTTTACTATCTTTTATTTTATTGATATCTGTTCTAATTATTATTTTTTAATTATTATTATTTCTTTTCTTCTACTTCAGCCTTCAACTGTACCTCCTCCCCTATTTTCCTAAGGTGGAAGTTTAGGCTACTAATTTAAGGTCTTTCTCCTTTTCGATTTTGTTACATTTATTTACTTACTTTGAGAGAGAGAGAGAGAAAGCATGTACGTGAGCAGGGGCATGGCAGAGAGAGGGAGAGAGAGAATCCCAAGCAGGAACCCAATACAGGGGATTGATCTCATGATCATGATAGCATGATCTGAGTGGAAACTAAGAGTTGCATGCTAAAAACTGAGCACCTAGATGCCCGAAGATCTTTCTACTTTTCTAATAAATGCATTCAGTGCTGTTCATTTTACTGGAAGCCATGTCTTCAGTGCCCCCCACACCCCGCCCTGCACATTTTGGTAGGTTGTATTTAATTTCCATTGAGTCCAAACTACTTTGAAATTTCTCTCAAGATTCCTTCTTTGATGTGTTATTTAGAAGTATGTTCTTTAATCTCTAAACATTTGGGGATTTTTTCTGCTATCTTTTTATTATTGCTTTCCATCCAGTTCAATTCCAGTGTGGCCTGACAGCATACTTTGTATGGTTTCTAGGCTTTGAAATTTGGTAGGATGTGTTTTATGGCCCAGAACATGTTCTGACTTGGTGCATGTTCTGTGTGAACTTGAGAAACATGTTTATTCAACTACTGTTGGATAAAATATTCCATACGTATCAGTTAGATCTAGGTGATTAGGCTACTGCTTAGACCAGCTGTAGCCTTACCTATATCCTTCTAGACCTGTCAGTCACTGACAGAAAGGTGTTGAAGTCTCCACTATAATAATGAATTTTTCCCTTTCTCCTTGAAATTCTAAAAGTTTTTCCATCATGTATTTTCATTCTCTGTTGTGAGACATAGAAAATTAGGGATTGTTATGTTTTCTTACAGAACTGACCCTTTTATCTCTCTAGATAATCTCTTTATATAATGACACTCTTTATCTCTCTAGAGTTTCCTTGTTTGAAGTTTGCTTTGTCTGGAATTAATGCAATTACTCCAACTCTCTTTTGATAAGCATTAGCATGATAAATCTTTCTTCATCCTTTTACTTTTAATCTATCTGTACCTTTATATCTCATGTGAATTTCTTCTAGACAATATAGAGTTGCATCTTGTTTTTGGATCTCCTGTGACAATCTCTGAGCTTTAATTGGTATATTTAGACTATTCACATTTGATGTGAGTATTGATATAGTTGGAATAATATCTACCATGTTTGTAACTGTTTTCTATTCACTGCATTTATACTTTGCTTCCTTTCTATCTTCACCTTTTTCTGCCTTCTGGATGTTAATGCAGCAGTGGGTATATTCCATTTTCTTCTTTCTCTTAGCATATTCATTATACTTTTTTATTTTAAAAAGTTGGAGTGGTTTCCCCTTTATTTGCATTTGCATTACTCATTTATAACTAGTCAAATTCCTCTTTCAAATCACACTGTACCACTTCACAGGTAGTGCAGCTACCTCATAAAACTTTCTCAATTCCTCCATCCCATGCCTTCTAATATTGAGGTCATCTACCTCCTTATCCATATGCTATGAACAACTGAGTATATTGCTGCTGTTATTACTTTAAACAAATTGTTATCTATCAGATAAGTTGGGAATGAGAAAAATAAAATATTTTATCTTACGTTCCCTTATTCCTACTCTAGTCCTCTTCTTTTTTAAACATAGATCTGAATTCCTTATCTATAACCTATATCCATATTCCTTTCTCTAAAGACATTTCTCAAGAGAGAGACAGGGGGCACAAATGAGCAAGGGGCAGAGAGAGAATCCCACGACAGGCAGAGAGAGAGGGAGAGATAATGGGATCTCACTCAAAGCATGGCTCATGCTCACTTGCAGTGGGGCTGGAGCTCACTTGATGTGGCACTTGAACTCACAAACTGTGGGACTTGAACTCATGAATGATGAGATCATGACCTGAGCTAAAGTCAGGTATTTAACCACTGAGGTATCCTCCAAGGAACTTTTTTTTTAATTTTTATTTCTTGCAAGGCAGATCTACTAGTGATAAAGTCCTTCCTTTTTTGTTTGACAACGTATTACTTGTTTTTGGGTTGTTGTTGTTTTTCTTGTTGTTGTTCTTGTTGTTTCCAAAGGTGAGGGATTGTAAAATTCGGATGCTTTTGGGAAGAGTAACGCACTCCATGCCTAAAGTCTTTTTTTAATGTTTATTTATGTTGAGGGAGAAAGGGGCAGAGAGAGAGAGGTGGGGAGAGAGAGAGAATTCCAAGCAGACTCCATTCTGATAGCAGAGAGACCTATGTGGGACTCAATCTCATTAAACATGAGATCATGACTTGAGCAGAAACCAAGGTCGGATGCTCAACCGACTGAGCCCCACAGACACCCCAAAAAGTCTTTTTTCTTCAGTTTGAAATACACTTTTGCTGGATATAGAATTTTCAATGTTTTTTTTTTCCTTTCAACACTATTTTTATTTTTATTTTTATTTTTATTTTTATTTTTATTTTTATTTATTTTTATTTTTATTTTTATTTTTATTTTTATTTATTTTTATTTTTATTTTTATTTGTTCTTCTACCCTGGCTACAAAGATAGATGGGGTAAGAGGAGAGAGAATAATGCTGGCTGGTGGAAGGGCATGATCTTAGCCTGGCTGGTGAATTGCTGTCTGACAGACACACTAAATGGAGCATTGAAGCAAACGTGCAGTCATCTGAGGGAAGATGCAGGAAGAGCTGTAAGTGTAAAAGGACAGTGGTATCACTGAGGTATTTGAGAAAGGGGATGATGTGACACACGCCAGTATTGTGTTGCCTCAAAAAGCACATCTGCAAGCAGTCTTGTATATTCACAAAAACACTTTCTACCTACCTGGCATTGCGGCTCTCTGAAGTTTTATGATGCCTGTAGTTTTCTTTTTTTTTCTTTTTTTTTTTTGGTAATGAAAGGACAATGTTGAATTCTCTAGTTTCCAAACTCATTTCTGGGACATCATTTTTTCTTGGAAGTTTTTGAAAACCATCCAGTACTACTCAAGGGAAGGTGAGACTTTACTTCTAAGGTATAAGGTGAAGGCCCCAAAGCCCTGTGTGGTTTGAGCCAGTGAAACCACTGAATGTATCTGTGGTATCAATCTAAGTATGCATGTCTGAATGGTAGCTGTTGCTGCTTTAGCTGTGGATTTATTCCTGAATGAAATGAGGGGATACTGTATGTGGAGAAAAGTAATTAAGAAAAGCATGTGTAACAAGGGACATGTTTCAGTTGCATACCCAAGAGCAAATGTATGTATGTGTGTATGTGTGTGTGTGTGTGTGTGTGTGTGTGTGTGTGTGTGTGTGTTTAAACTTTTTATTTATTCTGTGTGACAGAGAGACAGATAGAAAGAATGCAAGCAGGGTAAGGGTAGAGAGCCAGAGAGAGAGAGGAAGAGAGAGAACCTGGCAGTGCAGAGCCTGACGCAGGGCTCCATGTCACTAACCATGAGATCATGACCTGAGCTGAAATCAAGAGTCCAGTTGTAACTGACTGAGCCACTCAGGCACCCTGTCTTTATTTTTTAAACATATGAACTCTTGAGTCATAGTTCTCCTTGGGTTTTAGCCATTTTCTTGTAGCAAATGTATTCTGAAATACAGAGAGGTTTGCGTGCTTCAAAGTGAACAGTGGGATGATGTATTTTTTTTAAGGTAGTATATCAGCTCAGAGGGGGCACATGGCAGAATGGCTGAATATGAGCCTGGAGCCAGATGACCTGGGCTTGAACCCTGGCTGACTAGATGTGTGACCTTGGGTAGGCTATTTAACCTATCTGTTCCTTAAGTCTCCATTTACAAAATGAGGCTAGTGATTCTATGTCCAAATATTCCTGGATTGTGGCCATGCCTGGCACAACTGTTAATGGCTTTCCGCTTTGATTCCCCAAAGTATCTTTATTTGGACAATAAATTATATTGTTGCCCTCACAGTAAGCAAACCTGTGTCAGAAGATCCATTTTGAAGATTAAAAGCATTAAAAACAATACCTGCTCATAATATGTGCTCAGTAAGTACTAGTTGCTATTATTAGCTATGACAACCAGAATACACGTTTTAACTATCCAGTTTCATGCATTACCCCAGAGGCAAGGATTGTTACTGTAGACCTTGAACTCTGAAAGTGACATGTTTTGTTGGAAAATGGAGAATCACCAGGTGTGAGCAAATTTAATACAGTTTTGAAAAATTCTCTTCCAGTTTAACCTAGCATGAGTGAAACCAGTAGCTTGAAAAAAATGGCCGTTTTCTTTCATTTCACTAACAGGGTAATCACCACCCAGGACATGCTGGTGTTACAGAGAAAATACCATGGGGGTTGTTAATTTGGGTTTTGTGTTTAATGTGCTGTTCTTTCCAGTCTGATCCCTAGTTTTCTTTCTTTGATCATTCTTTGTGCAATACCTTCCTTTTCCTCCCCTCATGTAATGTCTAAATTCAATTGCTGTCCCTTCTTCATACATCCTTGTGCTAGGGGATAAAGAAATTATACATAACTGAAAAAGCTTTATTTGCAGTAATGGTTTCATGTGCCTACTCTTAAAATCCTTTGACGTGTTTGAGATTGGGTAGAAAAAAGTGGGTTAATTGGGATATGACTTCTTCACATAGGCATCTTGATGAGAGTTTCTGCTAAGCTTGTGAGGTAGTCACGCTAGACAGGCACAGAGGTGGGACGGACCTCGACTCCTGGCCCTGCCACAGGCTAGCTGTGTGACCTTGGGCACTCCATTTGTTTCATCTCTCTGAGTTTCAGTATTTAGCATGCTTAAAAGGGGGGTAAAGACATGTGCTGCTTCCCAAGGTTAAACATGAGGCTCAAATGAGATGATGAGTTAGTGTGCTCTAAGCAAATGTTGGCCAAGAGTTCCTTTCTTTAAAAATCGGTTGATGTGATTGGGACTCCTTTTGTAAGATGCATGAGCAGAGGCTTGGAGGAAAAGAAGATAAAAATGCTGCTTCTGTTTGTGTGTTTCTGAGTTGCCTGTGGCTGTAGTACTTGGCTATCTAACCAGGTGCTGCTTCAGCATGCATGAAATACTTCAAATGGGTGACAAGATGGTTTTCCTTTTATCCTAAACTTCAGGCTGTTGGAAGCATATCTGTGGAAGCCTGTGTGGTCTGACAGCTTGAAGGCTCCATGAGAAGTCAAGTGTGCAAGGGAGCCCAGCTTTGAGCCAACCAGGGAAAGGATGGCTTAGCTCTCAAAGGAGTGTGCACGTTTCTTAGGTGATAGAGTAGAGAATAAAATGTGTCCCTTTAAACTCCACATTTCCCTGCTCTTCAACTTTTAAGAAAGTCTTTGGCTACTAGCAGTCTGGGCTCTGGAGCCAGCATAGTATTTTTCTTCTTTCAGTTTATCCTGGTTTATGATTTGCTCCCCTTCAACTGAAAAATTGTTTTTATTATAGAAAATGTCAAATATGTAAAAGTCAAGAAAATAGTATATTATACCCCCATGTGCTTAGGATGTAGTTTTAAATATTATCAAAAACTCATGTCTAATCTTGTTTCATCTGTCTTTCTACCCGTTTTGTCCTTGCTCCCGTCTTCCCCTGGTTTATTTGAGACAAATCCCACACGTTGCACTTTATTTAAAATATCATCCTGTTTGTTTTTATTTTTTAAAAGTTTTATTGTCGTATAATTGGCATAACTTACAGGAAACTAAAGTGTGCTATTTGATAAGTTTATACATCAGTGTGGATGAGTATACACACAGATCATAAAGTATATACACACACATATCCATGAAACCACCACAGTCTAGACAGTGACCATATCCATCACTGAAAAGTTTCCTTGTGTCCCTTGGTCATCCTTTACTCTTGCCCCTCTCTGCCACCCATTACTGATCTGCCTTCTGTCACAATATATTAGTTTCTATTTTTTAGAGTTCTTGATGAGTGAGATCATAAAGTAAGTACTTTTTTTTTGATCCAGATCCCCCCACCCCCCCGCAGAGGCATAGTCTTTGTCTATTCTACCAATATCGTCATGCTGTGACTAGGTAGCATTTAGGAAGCTGCACGACCCTTTAGCAGATATTATAGTAGTCCCGGTGAGAAATGGTGGTTTGGACCAGCGTGGTTACCATGGAGATGATAGCTGCCACAATTAGAGATCTACTTTGAAGGTAGAGCTGATCAGATCGGCTGGATTTAGGGATTAGGGCGGGTGTGGGGGTGGGGGTGGGATCCAGAATTACTCCTGAGGATTCTAGCTGGAGCACACGAAGAGAGTGTGATGAAACGGAGGAGACTCAGTGAGGAGCAGCTATGTATGATCTTTCCCGATTCAGTCCTTCCCTGGATGTCCATTGCTTCTTCAAAGCTGTCATTATTATCATTGGTTAATTTGAACCAGTACTTGAACCGCGGATGAAAAAAACTGTATTGGGAGCACTTTAAGATATTTACAGGTTTACTGGGTGTTATCAGGAATGATATTAAATAAAGGCCAGTTGGCATTGTCAAATTCAAAATAATGAATGTCAGTGTTCTCCTCAGATGTTGGTAGTATCATCTGGTCCAGGTAAGGAGAGACTAAGAAGTAGAGAGGCAAATCACATTTTTAAGAGCTTTAAAAATCTGCTTGAGGTGAAGTTCACTCATGAACAAAGAAAAAAAGAGACAAACAAGAAAACCAGACTCTTAACTTTAGACAACAAACTGACGGTCACCAGAGAGGACTCAGGTAATGGGATTGGTGAGACAGGTGATGGGGATGGAGAGTAAACTTATGATGAGCACGGAGTCATGTACAGAGATGTGAATCACTCACTCTATAGTACACCTGAAACTCCAATGGGAAACGACCACACCCTCTCGAAATGACTACCACTGAAAGAATGGCAACATTAAATGTCGATGTGTGTGTCGAAGGACTGGGGCTCTCACACGTTGTTGGTCAGTGTTTCATCCATCTCTCTCTCTCTCTCTCTCTCTCTCTCTCTCTCTCTCTCTCTCTCCAAATATATATTTACTTATTTTGAGAGAGAGAGAGAGACCACATGAGCAGGGGAGGGACAGAGAAACATGGAGACAGAGGACCCAAAGTGGGCTATGCCCTGAACAACAGAGAGACCGATGCGGGGCTCAAACTCAAGAACTGAGAGATCATGACTTGAGCCCAAGTCAGATGCCTCACCGACTGAGCCCCCAGGTGCCCCAACTGTCAGTCAGTGTTTCTAACGAAGCTACACATGTACAGCATGACCTGGCAATTCTGCGGCCCAGGCGCTTTCCCAAGGAAAACTAAAAACAGGTGTCCACAAAAGACTTACACACCCCATAGCTTTATTCACCAGAGCCAAAAACTAAAAATAATCTTGACATCAGTGAATGGGAGAATGGATAAACAATCTGTGTATCTATCTACACAATGACTGGGGCTCAGTAACTTAATCGAACAGAGTAGGTACATAACCTGAGTGAATCCTGAAAATCATTATGCCAAGTGAAACAAGTCTACAGAAAACAGCACGCAGTATGGTACCATTTATCCAAAGTTCTAGAACAGGCAAAAACAATCCACGGTGGAAAATAACCAGCAAGCGGCTGCTTCTGGGGAGTGGGAAGGGAGCGGGAGGTGATGGGAGATGGGCAGAAGGGAACGTTCTGTGCTGAGGGGGATGTTCAGCATCTGGCCAGGAGTCTGGGTTACTTACACACGTGCATTTGTCAGAGCGAAATGGGATGATTCACTTAAAATGTGTGCGTTTAGTGTTATGCAAATTTTACCTCAAAAGAAAAAAAAATCTAAATCAATACTAAACTCTAGTTTATGACATGTATGTTGAAGAACCCAGGGAAATGTGCCCTGACTTCCACAAGTGACTCTGAAATACATAAAAAGCATATGATGGTTTGATGCTTGGAGGGGATAGAGAGATGGACGAAGCTGTGATAAAACAAGAATAGTAAAAGCTCCATGGAGGAATCTCATGCAGGCCTTCACTGTAAAATTCCATCAGCTCTTCCGTACGTGTGAAGTTTGTACAGTGGAACGTTGGAGGGGAAACAAAGTAGTGGCTGAGTGCACACTGGGCTCATGCACTTGTGTCCCGCTCTGCTGGATGTAGCTGGCTCTGCAGACGGTGGCCCTGAGCCCTGAGCCCACCAGAGATGCCGTGTGGCTAGGCAACCTACTCGGTGCTCCCTGGCCATCATCCTCCCTCAGAGGGGTGCACAGGCACGGCGGGCAGGTAGGGTCCAGCATGGACGCCAAGTCATGAGAACACGGGCTCTGAAATCTGATCTCCGGGGTGTGGACTTAGTTCCATTTCTGATGAGCTATTCAATCTCAAGCTGGTGATGTAAACACTCTGTGCCAGAGTTTCACTGTCTGCAACGTGTGGGTAATACAGCGGCCTCCTCCTCAAGTTGTCACGAAAAATGTATCAAACCCATGCTTTTAAGTGACTAAGGACAGTGAGTAGCACCATCGTCATTGTCACTGTCGCTCTGTGACTCTCATATCCTCTCTGTTTACCTCCGACACAAGGACATACAAGCACTTCCAAACTCCTTCAGCCAACATCCTAATTCCCCATAACAGTAACCTCAGAAAATGGATGCCTGTCCCAGTAGCCAGCCCACCTCTGCCCTCAACATGCTCAAGCCACAGCATTTATGAGGACACTGGGTATAGCTCCTGGCTTCTCTCTTCCTGTAACCTCACCCTCCATGCCTCAGTCACCCATCCCCACGGCTCTCTCCTGACCCTGTGGCTGGTGAAGCCACACCACCTGCATACAGTCACGTCGGGCACAGCACTCTCGAAACACCACATGTATCTAGACATGTATCAGAGCGACTCACCCGCGTCCAACTTGGGGCTCGAACCCACCAGCCATGAGATCATGAATGACCTGAGTTAAAGTTGGACAATTATCCCACTGAGCCACCCAGGTGTCCCATTTTACATTTTAGAAGAGACTAGTGAGCTGGCAGGAAGCTGGCTGGGGAATGGTGTAGGGGGAAGCTGTAGGCTGCAGGGCAGGGAGGGGTATGGTGCAGAGGTCCAGGAGAGTCATGGTCAGGACGTGGAGAGGATTGTAGGGACCCTGATTTCTGCTTGGGGTGACATGAGAGTCCACGGACGGGCTCTGTGCTGAGATACAACGTGGCCCTCGCTGCTCTGCAGGCTGATGGGACATGAACTTGGGTACAGGGGGCGCAGTGAGGATGGCTGGCTGCCATAACCCAGGCAGGAGTGATGTTGGTGGCCCAGGCCAGAGGGGTGGTGCTGTGTGGGGACAGCACGGGGTTCTGGTCCAACCAGATGCGTTGAAGAATCATCCATGTGAACCTCAGGGGCGTGTTTATTCTCAGCGTCCCGGTCATCATCCTGGATCGCCCCTGATTGGCCCATATTATCTCCAATCCAAATATCTGCCTTTATCCATCAATCTAGATTAATTTCACAAAAATAATCTACCCTCAAAAAAGAAAATTGCAGAACAACAGAGGATTCCATGTGTGTAAAAGAAAATATTGAGTTTTTTGGGGGGAGATGTATGCATATGTCATGAATTATAAGAAAAGCAAATAGGGGCGCCTGGGTGGCTCAGTTGGTTAAACATCCAACTTCAGCTCAGGTCACGATCTCGCAGTTCGTGAGTTCGAGCCCCACGTCGGGCTCTGGGCTGATGGCTCAGAGCCTGGAGCCTGCTTCCTATTCTGTGTCTCCCTCTCTCCCTGCCCCTCCCCCGTTCATGCTCTGTCTCTCTCTGTCACAAAAATAAATAAAAAGTTAAAAAATTTAAAAAAAAAGAAAAAAAAAGAAAAGCAAAGAAATAATTATAGCATTTGGGGTAACAGGAGAAGGGGTACAGTTGATGGGTGTTCATGGGCTTCCTTGTGTTACCTGAGTAGGGTAGAGAATCCACTCATTGCCATTCTTTAAGGAATGCACCCAGTATATGTACTCTTCTGTAAATATGAAATATTCAAGATAGGATAAGGAAAAAGGTGCATTTAGAATGGGAAACGTTCATCTAAATCAGGCTTCTCAAATGTGCATATGTATACATATGGAGATGCCTTATAAGTACCATAGAGATGTATTATATGGATGACATTGTGGTAAATGCATACATATTTCGATAAAGGTACATAAGAAATAAAGTAGCTAAAAGCTAAAAATACTAGTTCTAGAAAATAAACTTACATTGCTTCTCAGCCTTTTGGCTAAGATCAAGTGTAGAAAATGAGTACACAGTGGAAGGTCAAGTGTAGAAAATGAGCACACAGTGGAAGGGGTGGAGAGAACCCTAACTTAGGCTTCTACATCCTCTCCATCTTTGAGATCCTACTTAGAATGGTAGAAACCACTCCTGTGTGTAGCATCTATCTTCTACCTTCTTCTCTACATTGGACTTTGTAAAAGTCATATATTGTATATATTACCTTTATAATATTTTGAAATAGTGGTTAAAAATGCCACACTAGGGCCCCTGGGGAGCTCAGTCAGTTAAGCGTCCAACTTCGGCTCAGGTCACCATCTCACAGTTTGTGAGTTGGAGCCCCACTGTGCTGACAGCTGGGAGCCTGGAGGCTGCTTCAGATTCTGTGTCTCCCTCTCTCTATGCCCCTCCCCACTTGCACTCTGACTCTCTCTCAAATCTAAATAAACATTAATTTTTTTTAAATGCTACACTCAGCAACCTGAAGATTCTGCATCGATAATCACAATGAAAGTAAAGGTATTTGAAATTCCTTGGCCCCAAACCCTGCCAAAACCAAGAATCATCTCGTCAACACCCCAATGCTGGAGTAGAGCCTGTGGAGCTGTCCCCTCTCATCAGCAACCATTGTGTGGGAGGGACAGCCTGTGGTCACTGCATCCCCAGACATAAAGTGTCAGGAGGAGAGTTCAAGCAGCTGTCCGTGGTACTGCCTTGCTGGCGCCTTCCCAGACCGCAGATAAGGGCCTAAAGGGTCTCTTTATGTCCAATGTGCTTTAAAGGCCAATGCTGAGACGGAACTTGGCATCCAGGTCACATTTGGCACAACAAACGAGACCTCAGGCCAGAAGCAACTGACTCCACTCATTTGTTGCAAAGAAGAGTGGGGACACATGAAAATGGCCATTTCAGATCAGGAGTGTCATGAATACAAATGAAAAATAAACTCACAATGTCTGCGGGTTGTGAAGCCTGTCTTGCTTGGCAACTAGGAGTCGGGACTGAATTTAAAACCATAATCAGACCTGCTAATTGTTCACTCACTGCCAACCGTCTGAGAAAACAAACATATTAATATGGCTTTGACTTTTGATGAGTACTTGTGCGCATCGCCAGATGGGAGAGTACACAGAGATGAGAACACGGGAGGAGAGAAGTAAGGCAGTTTGGAAAACATCAGATGATGTATTGTTTTTGTATGTCACGTTTCCTACCTCTCAAAGAGGGCTGCTGGACTTTCACAGAGATTCCCAAATTCTTCATTAGAAAAACTTTTTGGGGGGGCATCTGGGTGACTCAGTCAGTTAAGCATCTAACTCTTGATTTTGGCTCAGTTCATGATCTCAGGGTTTGTGAGATCCCAGGGTTCAAGCCCCACGTAGGGCTCTGTGCTGACAATGCAGAACCTGCTTGGGACTTTCTCTTCTTCTCTCTCTGCACCTCTACTGCGCGCTCTCTCTCTGTCTCTCTCTCCCTTTCTCTCCCTTTCTCTCTCTCTCTCTCTCTCTCTCTCTCTCTCTCTCTCTGTCTCTCTGTCTCTCTCTCAAAATAAACATTTAAAAAAAAAAAGAAGAGAAAAACTTGGGGCACCTGGGTGGCTCAGTCAGCTGAATCTGACTTTGGCTCAGGTCATGATCTCATGGTCCATGAGTTCCAGCCCCACATTGGGCTCTCTGCTGACAGCTCAGAGCCTAGAGCCTGCTTCAGATTCTGTGTCTCCCTCTTTCTCTGTCCCTTCCCCACTCACCGTGTCTCTCTCTCTCTCTCTCTCTTTCTCTCTCAAAAAATTTTAAAAAAAAGTTAATTTTTTTTAAAGTAAAACTTTTCTTAACACCTGCTGGCCTATAAAGAAGAGCGAATAATACAAATATTTTTAAGGATACTGAACTTTTTTACAAAGCTTAATTTTTTAATTATTGGCTGCTTTGAGGAGCCTTCTTAGGGCATATCAATTGGATCAGTAATTGTATAGCACCCTGAAAAAGCCATTGCCTCAGAGTACTAATGTCAGAACAAATGATTTCCAACTCATTAGAAATCAATATAGACCAGAAGTGTGTAAGAATGAACTCTCAGGAGCTGTGAGGCATTTATGTTCAGCATGCCCAGTCTTAGACAACCCCACAGGTTGATTTCTCAGGGCATATTTCCAGCGGTTGGGAATCCAGCTCTTGATATCGGCTCAGGTTGTGATCTCACGGTTCATGGGTTCGAGCTCTGTGTGGGGCTCTGCACTGGCAGTGTGGAGCCTGCTTGGGGTTCCCCCTCTCTGCCTCATCCCCACTCATGTGCACACTGATTGCTCACTCTTCCTCTCTCCCTCTCTCTCAAAATACATAAATTTAAAAAAAAAATATGTCGGGGTACCTGGGTGGCTCAATCAGTTGTCTGACTTCAGGTTAGTTCATAATCTCATAGTTTCTGAGTTCGAGCCCCGCATCAGGCTGTGTGCTGTCAGCTCAGAGCCTGGAGCTTGCTTCCAATTCTGTGTCTCCCTCTCTCTCCGCCCCTCCCTGCTAGTGCTCGCTCTCTCTCTCTGTCTCTCTCTCTCTCAAAAATAAACGTTATAAGTATATGAATAAATGAATGAATGAATAAATGAATGAATGGTCATAGATTCAGAGGATAGAAACATCTTAGAGGAATGTGGACAAGGCAACCAGGCTTGGGGTGGTCCAGCTAAAAGGTGCAGTCAGAGCAAAAGCTCTGAGGGGTGGGAAGCTTGAAGAAAGGCCAGAGGGGTGGTGGCGGGGGCGCCTCCAGTGACCATGGGGTCAGCAAAGCTGTGGTCCCAGCTGAGGCACGCTGACCCACACCAGACAGAAGTCTGCGGAGGATGGGGTAGAGGGCTTTACAACAACCCCCACGGAGAGTATTCCTGTCCAGGATTCTCCACCAAGGTGAGGGGTCCCCGGTACAGGATGGGGTCCTATAGCAGGGGAGTCACTGGCTGACCCAGCCTCAGGGGCAGACGGACTGTCTACCCCGCCCAGCAGCTGAAGACGCTGCTGGAAGGGGAGAAGAGACTCAGCCCAGAAGGCAAGTGGAAACTTCCCACCTGAACTCTGAAAATAAGGAATGGGTGGTTTGAACTCTGCTTGAAACTATGCATTGAGAGACAGTCCTTTCAAGGCCATGGGCTAAATAATCTGAGGCATTTTCACAGAGCAGTGACTCATCTGAGATAGATTCACCACTTCACCTCACAGCTGGCCTTGTGGGGACTAATTTGATGACGTGTCTCCCTTCAGTGAATTTCCAAGAAAGGGTTTTGTGCGCCTCTATGTATTTAAGATGAAAAACACAATAAAGCTCTTTATTATCAAACCTATCCTGATTCAGTCGAAGCCCCATAGGTAAAATCTTCACGTGCCCCTGTGTGTAAACAAACACGGACACTGTGCGTGGGGACAGGCACTTCTGCACATACAGGATACTGAGCACGCAACGTCGGCATATATAAAATTACACCAAAACCCAGGGTACTTTTTTTCTCCTTATCAAAAATGTACTGGGCCATAGCTCTGTGAATATACTTGGTGATCTAAGCTATTCAATAAAGGTAATAGAACAGAAAAATAACTTTTGATACACAGCCACTCCAACATGTTATGTTTTAGAGTCTTTGCTAAATCACATTGTCAGAGTTCACTTTATTTTACCAGTGAGTCAATGTGAAAGAATGAACCCTCTCTCTCAGAAATGTCTCTCCTTAATGCTCAGGACCTGCTCTGCTAAGTTTAATACAGTGACATTTCCAGGCTTAATTTACTCCTCGGAACAAGCCATTAAGTATGCATTGCAGCTCTGTGCCTGCTCTGTGAACTGTCCCCTTTTCTTAAATACACAGCCACGTAGTAAAGGTCCCCCAGGAGGGGATTGGAACTAGGTTTGGTAGTTAGAAGAAAATCAGGCATAATGTGCACGCATCCAGAATCTTTCATGTGACACCAGGAATTTTTCAATCATCATCAAGAATCATAAAATACTTAGGAATAAGCCTAACCAAAGATGTAAAGGATCTGTACACTAAAAACTATAGAAAGCTTATGAAGGAAATTGAAAGAAAAATAAAAACAAATGGAAAAACATTCCATGCTCATGGATTGGAAGAATAAGTACTGCTAAAATGTCAATACTACCCTAATCAATCTACACGTTCAACGCAATCCCAATCAAAATTGCACCAGCATTCTTCTAGAAGCTAGAACAATCAATCCTAAAATGTATATGGAACCACAAAAGACATCAAATAGCCAAAGTAATATTGAAGAACAAGACCAAAGCAGGAGGCATCACAATGCCAGACTTTGGCCTTTACTACAAAGTTGTAATCGTCAAGACAGCATAGTATTGGCACAAAAACAGAAACATAGACAAATGGAATAGAATAGAGACTCCAGAATTGGACCCACACAAGTACGGCCAAGTAATCTTTGACAAAGCAGGAAAGAATATCCAATGGAAAAAAGATAGTCTCTTTAACAAAGGGTGCTGGGAGAACTGGACAACAACATGCAAAAGAATGAAACTAGGCCATTTTCTTACCCCATTCACAAAAATAAACTCAAAATGGATAAAGGACCTGAATGTGAGACAGGAAACCATCAATCCCTAGAGGAGAAAGCAGGAGAAAACCTCTCTGACCTCAGCTGCAGCAATTTCTTACTTGACACATCTCCAAAAGCGAGGGGATTAAAAGCAAAAATGAACTATTGGGACCTCATCAAGATAAAAATCTTCTGCACTGCAAAGCAAACAATCAACAAAACTAAAAGGCAACCGACAGAATGGGAAAAGATATTTGCAAATGACATATCGGACAAAGGGCTAGTATCCAAAATCTATGAAGAACTCACCAAACTCCACACCCAAAAAACAAATAATCCAGTGAAGAAATGGGCAGAAGACATGAATAGACACTTTCCGAAAGAAGACATCCAGATGGCCAACAGGCACATGAAAAGATGCTCCGCATCACTCCTCATCAGGGAAGTACAAATCAAAAACCACACTGATATATCACCTCACGCTGGTCAAAGTGGCTATAATGAACAAATCAGGAGACTCTAGATGCTGGCGAGGATGTGGAGAAATAGGAACCCTCTCACACTGCTGGTGGGAATGCAAACTGGTGCAGTCGCTCTGGAAAACAGTGTGGAGGTTCCTCAAAGAAACAAAAATAGAACTACCCTACAACCTAGCAAAAGCACTACTAGGAATTTACCCAAGGGATACAGGAGTGCTGATGCATAAGGACCCGTGTATCCCAATGTTTATAGCAGCACTTTCAACAATAGCCAAATTATGGAAAGAGCCTAAATGTCCATTGACTGATGAATGGATAAAGACATTGTGGTTTATATACACAATGGAATACTACTGGCAATGAGAAATCTGGCCTTTTGTAGCAACGTGGATGGAACTGGAGGGTATTATGTTAAGTGAAATAAGTCAGGCAGAGAAAGACAGATATCATATGTTTTCACTCATATGTGGATCCAGAGAAACTTAACAGAAGACCATGGGGGAGGAGAAGGAAAAAAAAAAAAAAAAAAAGAGGGAGAGAACCAAACCATAAGAGACTCTTAAAAACTTACAATAAACTGAGGGTTGATGGGGGTGGGGGGGAGAGGAAGGTGGGTGATGGGCATTGAGGAGACCACCTGTTGGGATGAGCACTAGGTGTTGCATGGAAATCAATTTGACAATACATTTCATAAAAGAAAAAAAAAAGGAATTTTGCAGTCATTAAAAAGTCAACCGTATGGGGGCGCCTGGGTGACTCGCTTGATTAAGTGTCTGACTTCAGCTCACGTCATGATCTCACGGATTGTGGGTTCGAGCCTCGTGTCAGGCTCTGTGCTGACAGCTCAGAGCCTGGGTCCTGCTTCTATTCTGTGTTTCCCTCTTAGCGCCCCCGCCCACTTACGCTCTGTCTCTCTCTTTCTCTCTCTAAAAATAAATAAACATTATTATTTTTTAAAGTCAACCATATGCCTGTTCAGGTATTTTCTCCTGCATAGATGGACTGAGAATTAATAACAGTGACTACATTATTTAACAGACGCAGTGAAAAGATCATCACCAGGTGAGGACCATCACTGCCACCAATGGCTTCTCCAGCCAGATATGGGGACATATGGTGCCTTCTGAGAATGTGCAAACGCAGAGTATACTGTGCATACTGCGGCATACTGGGGCATACTTGGGACAGGCACAGACTGGCAACTCCCATTCACCTTTGCAAACAATGAACCTGTGCGTTCTGACTCCAGGAATGCCTGGAATACGGACTGCCTCTAATTAACAACCGAGAGAAACGCAGTGGTATAAAATTGATAGAAGAAATGTAAAATTGAACAAATGAATAATGATTAAATGGAAAAGCTATCTGTAACTCCCAGTAAATTATATTTTATGGCATCAAAAACATGCAATTTTTTTCCCCAGAAGAAAGGATCTAGAATTTCCAAGGTAAAGAAATTTGGCATAAAATATGAGAGGAAGAGGGTATTGAATTTAGAAGCATGGCAGGCCCAACAGGAACAGATATTAAACTAAACAGTCAGGAAAGGCCTCAAATCCCAAAGCAGAGCACCCCCTCCAGCATGCTAAGGGCAGAGGCGCAACAGCGTGACCTTCGGCCACCCGGCTAGCTTTCCTTCCTTCCTTCCTTCCTTCCTTCCTTCCTTCCTTCCTTCCTTCCTTCCTTCCTTCCTTCCTTCCTTCCTTCCTTCCTTCCTTCCTTCCTTCCTTCTTTCTTTCCCCAAATGCCCCTAGGACAGGACCTGTGACGGATGGCAGGATTCTGTCTTGAGGATGTAAGAGGCAGTCTCTATTCCCACATCGCTCACAGGCCAGCGGGATCGTGGCTCAAAGACAAAGTAACACCCCACCTCAGAGCGGTTTCCCAAACTCAAAACGCAGCCAGAATTCGTCAGTGCCCCTGGGGTGAGATCCAGGGTCCCCAGTCCTCCTCTCTGGCACTCCCCCACCTGCCCCACCCCCGATCTTCCTTCTGGGCTCCCAACCAGCTTCACTCCAGCCTCAGGGCTTGCACCTGTGCCCTCCACCAGAAATGTTCTTGTGCTCCGTCACTGAGTGGCCGGCTCTCTGTCTGTCACCTGCCCTTCCTTGACTTCACGGCAGGTGAGCTCCAGTAAAGGCAAACAGACAGCCTCGTAGACAGAGGCGTCCAAGCAACTGCAGGACACGTATGGTGAGGGCAGTGCTCTGCGGAGGAGGTTTCAGCGAGCCCTGGCTCTGTTCACCCTTTGGGTGACACTGCTGGTGCTCAAGGTCACCCAGAGTTGCAGAGCAGGAGCGATATGGGGAAAGTCAGAATTCTCACCGTTCTTAACAAAATTCAACTGATTTTCCTCGAAACAACAACGGAAAACCAGAACACAGAAAAACTTATGTTCCTGGAAGACTTTGATTAATTTCTAGAGTTGTGGAAAAGCTTCTTCTGACCATTTCGGCCATCTTTTCTTAGTGGGAGAGTGACATTCAGAGGTCGTTACTCTGTTGTTTCACTTCTTTTTGTCTCTGTCTCTGTCTCTGTCTGTCTGTCTCTCTCTCTTTCACATTTAAACTCCCCTCTTGGCTGCATCAACCTATAGGCAGCTTCAGTACTTCCCTTTGAAAACTCCTCCCACTTCTCTCGAGTGCTCCCCCAGCTTCAGCCTCTGAAGGCATCTGAGGGCGCCAGACCAGCTTCTCAGGCGCATCCACTGCTGCGTCCACTCCACGCTGCTCCTACCCCTCGGCTGGCCCAGGAACCTCCCCAGGGTCTCCTGAGGCCTCCACCCGCCCCCACCCAACCGCCATCCTCCATACCCTTGCTGGACCTCCCAGCGCCGACTTCCTTCCAGAAACACTCCTCCCCTGGCTACAGTCTCCAGTGTCCTTCCCGCTGCTCCTCAGCCTGAGGGTAAGGCATAGTCTCTTCTACCCAGCTGGCAGCCATGGCATTCATCAGAGACACAAGAGGGGAGAGAGAGGAGAGACAGAGGGAGACAAAAGAGAGAGAGAGACAGAAGACAGAGACATGGAGAGACATGGGGGAGACAGAGACAGAGAGAAGAGTGGAGTGAGAGACAGAGAGATGGTGGGCCTCACTCCCTCATGGGTGACATCCTCACTGTTGCTCTGGAACCTCACCCAGGCCCTGGCCTCAGCCTCAGAATGTGTGATTCTCACATGATTTTCTCCAGTCCAGCCCCCTCCTCTGATCTGCAGCTGGCATCTCCCACTGTGCCCTTGTCCCATCCTCTAAACACAGGACCAGGGTGTCCCCAGTAATTACTGACCTCCTGAAAGCATTGACACATGACCTGGGCTGACAGACCGTCCACTCAGGCCCTGAGACCCTCTGGGACTGCTAGTGCCTACAACTTTTTCCAAATCCCCTGTAATTCCCCTTGGAGTGTGTCTGTGAACAGTTGCAACATCCATCCCATTTGAAAGACAGGACCCCAGCAATAATCCCCGGAACACTGCTCACCTACACTGTCCTTGCCAGGCCCTTGCAACATGCTACCTGCTGACCATCCTGTCAGGGCACCTGCTCAGAACTGCTGACCATCCCAGTGGGTCACCTGCTCACACCTGCTGACCATCCTGACAGAGTCCTGCTCACACCAGCCCCCTGGAGCCGGCTGGGCACAATTTGTCTGAATCTGCTATCAGTGAAGTCAGCCTGTAGGTGAAATGAGCAAATACTACAACCACTGTTGTTACACACGAGAAGAGGTAGTTGGCACTTCCCTGTTGCCATCATTTCCCAAGCACCTTCAAATGTAAAGATGCTTCCTCGAGCTGACATAGCTATGCTGAGCACCTGCCTGGTTTCAACTCCAGAAGTCATTCAGGAGAACCTCCCCTCTCTCTCATCTGGTAGTCGGTCAGGAGACCCTCCCCTCTCTGGTCCAGAAGTCAGCCAGGAGAACCTCCCCTCTCTCTCATCTGGAAGTCGGTCAACAGAACATCCACTCTCTGGTCCAGAAGTCAGTTAGGAGAAGCTCCAGTCTCTCTTCCAGAAGCCACTCAGGAGAACCTCCCCTCTCTCATCCAGAAGTCAGTCAGGAGAACCTCCCCTGTCCCTCATCTGGAGGTCATTCAGGAGAGCCTCCCCTCTCTCTCATTCAAGAACCTTCCCTCTCTGGTCCAGAAGTCATTCAGGAGAACCTCCCTTCTCCCTCATCCAGAAGTAAGACAGGAGAAACTCTCTGTCTGGTCCGGAAATCAGTCAGGAGAACTTCCCCTCTCTCTCGCCTCGAAGTCAGTCAGGAAAATCTCCCCTCTCTCTCATCTGACATGGGTCAGGAGAACCTCCACTCTCTGGTCCGGAAGTCAGTCAGAAGAACCTCCGCTGTCTCTATTCTGGAAGTCAGTTGGGGCAACCTCCCCTCTCTCTCGTCCGAAAATCATTCAGGAGAACTTCCCCTCACTCTCGTTCAAGAACCTCCCCTCTCTGGTCCAGAAGTCACTCAGGGAAAACTCCACTGTCTCTCATTCAGAAGTCAGTCAGGAGAACCTCCCCTCTCTCATCCAGAAGTCAGTCAGGAGAACCTCTCATCTCTGGTCCAGAAGTCATTCAGGAGAAACACCCCTCTCTCTCGTCCAGAAGTAAGACAGGAGAACCTCCCCTGTGTAGTCCAGAAATCTGTCAACAGAACCTCCCTCTCTCTCACCTGAAAATCAATCATGGGAACCTCCCCTCTCTATCCTGCAAGAGTACCTCCCCTCTCTCATCCAGAAATCGGTCAGCAGAACGTCTCCTCTCTGATCCAGAAGTCAGTCAGGAGAACCTCCCCTCTCTCTCATCCAGAATTCATTCAGAGAACCTCCCCTCTCTCTTGTTCAAGAAACTCCTCTCTCTGGTCCAGAAGTCAGTAAGGAAAATCTCCCCTCGCTCTCATCCAAAAGTCAGTCAGGAGAAACTCCCCTCTCTCATCCAGAAGTCATTCAGGACCACCTCCCCTCTGTCACATCCAGAAGTCGGTCAGGAGAAGCTCCCCTCTCTCTCTCTCCGGAAGTCATTCAGGACTACTTACACTCTCTCCTGCTCAAGAACCTCCCCTCTCTGGTACAGAATTCAGTGTGGAGAACCTCCCTTCTCTCTCGTCTAAAGTTAAGACAGGGGAACCTCCCCTGACTGCTCCGGAAGTCAGTCAGGAGTACCTCCCCTCTCTCTTGCCTGAAGTCAGTCAGGAGAATCGCCCCTCTCTTTCCATCAAGAGAACCTCCACTCTCTGGTCCAGAATTCTGTCAGGAGAACCTCAGCTCTCTCTCATCCGGAAGTCATTCAGAAGAATGTCTCCTCTCTCTCTTCAACAACCTCCCCTCTCTGGTCCAGAAGTCACTCAACAGAACCTCCCCTCTCTCCCGTCCAGAAGTCAGTCAGGAGAACCTCCACTCTCTGGTTCAGAAGTCAGTCAGGAGAACATCGCCTCTCTCTCATCCAGAAGTTGGTCAGCAGAACATCCATTCTCTGCTCCAGAACACAGTCAGGAGAACCTCCCATCTCTCATCCAGAAGTCAGTCAGGAGAACCTCCCCTATCTCATCCAGAAGTCAGTCAGGATAACTCCCCTGTCTTTCATTCAAGGACCTCCACTCTATGGTTCAGAAGTCAGTCAGGTAAACTTCCCATCTCTCTCGTCCAAAAGTCAGTCAGAAGAACCTCCCCTCTGTTGCCCAGAAATCAGGCAAGAGAACCTCCACTCTCTCATCCGGGTGTATGTCAGTAGAACGTCCACTCTCTGGTCCAGAATCAGTCAGGAGAACCTCCCCTCTCTCTTGTCCGGAAGTCGGTCAGCAGAACCTCCGCTCTCTGGTCCAGAAGTCATCCAGGAGAACCTCCCCTCTTCTCTCACCTAGAAGTCAGTCAGGGTGATCTCCCCTCTCTCTCCTTCAAGAGAAACTCCATCTATGGTCCAGAATTCGGTCAGGAGAACCTCCCCTCAGCCTCATTCAGGATCCGCTGATCTCTGTTCCAGAAGTCCGTCAGGAAAAGCTCCCCCTCTCTCTTCCAAAGTCAGTCAGGAGAACGTCCCCTCTATCGTCCAGAAATCAGTCGGGGAACCTCCCCTCTCTCTCATCTGGATGTCGGTCAGCAGAACCTCCATCTCTGGTCCAGAAGTCAGTCAGGAGAACCTCCCCCTCTCTCTCACCTAGAAGCCAGTCAGGATGATCTCCCCTCTCTCTCCTTCAAGAGAACCTCCATCTCTCGTCCAGATTTCGGTCAGGAGAACCTCCCCTCACTCTCATCCAAGAACCGCTGATCTCTGGTTCAGAAGTCCGTCAGGAAAACCTCCCCCTCTCTCTTCCAAAGTCAGTCAGGAGAATGTCCCCTCTATCGTCCAGAAATCAGTCGGGGAACTTCCCCTCTCTCTCATCCAGAACTCGGTCAGCAGAACCTCCGCTCTCTGGTCCAGAAGTCAGTCAGGAGAAACAACTTTCTCTCACATCTGGAGGTTGGTCAGTAGAACCTCCCCTCTCTCGCGGCCTGGAAATCAGTCAGGAGATTCTCCCCTCTCTCTCCTTAAAGAGAACCTCCACTCTCTAGTCCAGAATTCAGTCAGGAGAACCTCCCCTCACTCATCCAGAAGCCGATCAGGAGAACCTCCCCCCTCTCTCAAAAAAGAACCTTCACTCTCTGGTCCAGAAGTCACTCAGGAAAACCTTCTCTCTTTCTCGTCCAAAAGTCAGTCAGGAGAACATCCCCTCTCTGGTCCAGAAGTCAGCCAGGAGAACCTCCCCCCTTTCTCATCCAGAAGTCAGTCAGGAAACCTCCCCTCTCTCTTGTTCAAGAACCTCCTCTCTCTGGTTCAGAAGTCAGTCAGGAGAACTTCCCCTCTCTTATCCAGACGTCAGTCAGGAAAACCTCCCCTCCTTCTCATCGAGAAGTCAGTCAGGAGGACCTCCCCTCTCTCTCATCTGGAAGTTGGTCAGGAGTACCTCCCCTCTCTGGTCCAGAAGTCACTCAGGTGAACCTCCCCTATGTCTCGTCCAGATGTCAGTCAGGAGAACCTCCCCTCTCTCTTATCCAGAAGTCGGTCAGGAAAACCTCCCCTCTCTCTCGTTCAAGAACTTCCCCTCTCTTGTCCAGACGTCAGTCAGGAAGAACCTCTCCTCTCTCTAACCCAGAAGTCAGTCAGCAGAACCTCCCTTCTCTGTCATTCATGAGAACTTCCACTCTCTTGTCCAGAAGTCAGTCAAGAGAACATCCCATCTCTCTAACTCAAGAGCCTCCACTTTCTGGTCCAGAAGTCAGTCAAGAGAACCTCCCATCTCTCTCATTCAACAACCTCCACTCTCTGGTCCAGACGTCAGGAAAACCTGCCCACTCTCTCGTGTAAAAGTCAGTTAGGACAACCTACCCTCTCTCGTCCAGAAGTCAGTCAAGAGAACCTCCCTTCTGTCCCATCCAGAAGTCGGTCAGTACAACCTCCACTCTTTGGTCCAGAAGTCAGTCAGGAGAACCTCCCTTCTCTCGTCAAGAAGTCAGTGAGGAGAACCTCCCCTCTCGTGTCCAGATGTCAGTCAGGAGAACCTCCCCTCTCTCATCCAGAAATCAGTCACCAGAACCTCCCCTCTCTCTTATCCTGGAGTCACTCAGGAGAAACTCCCCTCTCACTTATTCAAGAACCTCCCCTCTCTGGTCTGGAAGTCAGGAGATCTTCCCCTCTCTCTTGCCGAGAAATAAGACAGGAGAACTTCCCCTGGTCTGGGCCAGAAATCAGCCAGGAGTACCTTCTCCTCACTCTCGTCCAGAGGTCAGTGAGCAGACCCTCCACTCTCTGATCCAGAAGTCAGTCAGGAGAACCCCCACCCCACCCCCTTCTCTCTCTTCTGGAAGTTGGTCAGGAGAACCTCCCCTCTCTCGCCTGGAAGTCAGACAGGAGATCTCCCCTCTCTTTTTTCAAGAGAACCTCCACTCTCTGGTCCAGAATTCCATCAGGAGAACCTACTTTCTCTTGTCCAGAGTCAGTCAGGAGAACCTCCCCTCTCTCTCATTCAAGCAACTCCACTCTCTGGTCCAGAAGTCAGTCAGGAGAACCTTCCCTCTCTCGTCCAGATGTCCGTCAGGAGTACCTCCCCTCTCTCTTGTCCGGAAGTCATACAGGACAACCTCCTCTCTCTCTTGTTCAAGAACCTCCCCTCTGTGGTCCAGCAGTCAGTAAGGAGTACCCCCCTCTCTCTCACTCAGATGTAAGACAGGAGAACCTCCCCTGTCTGGACTGGAAATCAGTCAGGAGAACCTCCCATCTCTCTCTTCCGGACGTTGGTCAGCAGTACCTCCACTCTCTGGTCCAGAAGTCAGTCAGCAGAACCTCTCCTCTCTCTGACCTGGAAGTCAGTAAGGAAAATCTTCCCTCACTCTCGACCAAAGTCAGTCAGGAGAACCTCCCCTCTCTCTTGCCTGAAGTCAGTCAGGAGAATCTCCCCTCTCTCTATTTCAAGAGAACCCCCACTCTCTCATTCACAAGTCAGTCAGGAGATCCTCCCCTCTCTCGTCCAAAAGTCAGTCAGGAAATCCTCCCCTCGCTCTCATTCAAACACTGCCAATCTCTGGTCCAGAAGTCAGTCAGGAGAACCTCCCCTCTCTCGTCTAGAAGTCAGTCAGGAGAACCTCCCCTCTCTCTCATGCAAGAAACTCCACTCTCTGGTCCAGAAGCCAGTCAGGAGATCCTCCCTTCTCATCCAGATGTCAGTCAGGAGTACCTCCCCTCTCTCTCGTCCAGACGTGAGTCTGGAGTACCTCCCCTCTCTCTTGTTCAAAAACTTCCCCTCTGTAGTCCAGAAGTCAGTCAGGAGAACCTCCCCTCTCTCTCATGCAAGAAACTCCACTCTCTGGTCCAGAAGTCAGTCAGGAGAACCTCTCCTCTCTCGTCCAGATGTCAGTCAGGAATACCTCCCCTCTCTCTCTCGTACCGAAGTCATACAGCACAACCTCCCCTTTCTCGTGTGCAAGAACTTCCCCTCTCTGGTCCAGAAGTCACTCAGGAGTACCTCCACTCTCTTGTCCAGATGTCAGTCAGGAGTACCTCCCCTCTCTCTCATCCGGACGTCGTACACGACAACTTCCCCTCTCTCTTGTCAAGAACTTCCCCTCTCTGGTCCAGAAATCAGTCAGGAGAACCTCACCTCTGTCATGTCTGGAGGTCGTTCAGCAGAACATCCACTCTATAGTCCAGAAGTCAGTCAGGAGAACCGCCCCTCTCTCTCATCTGGAACTCATTCAGGAGAACCTCCCATCTTTCTCTTTCAAGAACCTCCCCCGTCTCTCTCATTCAAGAACCTCCACTCTCTGGCCCAGAAGTCAGTCAGGAGAAGCTCTCCTCTCTCTCATCCAGAAGTAAGGCAAGAGAACCTCCCCTGTCTGGTCCAGAAATCAGTCAGGAGAAAGTCTGCTCTTTCTCTCCTGGAAGTCAGTCAGGATAATCTCCCCTCTCTGTCCTTCAAGAAACCTCCACTCTCTGATCAAGAAATCAGTCAAGAGAACGGCTCCTCTCTCTCATCCTGAAGTCGGTCAGCAGAACCTCCCTTTTCTGGTCCAGAAATCAGTCAGGAGAAACTCCCCTCTCTCTTCCCTGGTAGTCAGTCAGAATAATCTCCCCTCTCTCTCTGTCAAGAATATCTCCACTCTCTGGTCCAGAAATGAGTCAGGAGAACATCCTCTATCTCTCGTCCAGGAGTGCATCAGCAGAACCTCCCCTCTCTCGCCCAGAAGTCAGTCAGGGGAACCTCCCCTGTCTCTCATTCAAGAACATCTACTCTATGGTCCAGAAGTCAGTCAGGAAAACCTAACTTTCTCTTCTCCAATATTAAGTCAAGAGAACCTCCCCTCTCCTCCAGACGTCAGTCAGAACTTCCCCTCTCTCCCTTCCGGAAGTTGGTCAGCAGAACCTCCACTCCCTCTTCCAGAAGTCAATCAAGAGAACCTCCCCTCTCTCTCATCAGGAAGTCAGTCAGGAGAACCTCCACTCTCTCGTCCAGAAGTCAGTCAGGAGAACCTCCCCTCTTTCTCATCCAAAAGTAAGACAGGAGAACCTCCCCTCTCTCATCCGTATGTCCGTCAGGAGAACCTCCCCTTCTCATCCGGAAATCGGTGTGGAGATCCTCGACTCTCTGGTCCAGAAGACAATGAGGAGAACTTCTCCTCTCTCTAGCCAGGAAGTCAGTCAGGAGAACCTCCCCTCTCTCGTCCAAAACTCACTCAGCAGAATCTCCCCTCTCTCGTCCAAAACTCAGTCAGCAAAACCTACCCTCTCTCTCGTACATGAGAACCCTCCTCTCTTGCCCAGAAGTCAGTAGGAGAACCTCCCCTCTCTCTCATCCGGAAGTCGGTCTGGAGAACCACCACTCTCTCGTCCAGAAGACAGTGAGGAGAACCTCCCATGTCTCTCACCTGGAAGTCAGTCAGAAGGACCTCCTCTCTCTCTCATGAGCCCCCACAATGAAGCCAGAGTGTCTTAACCAAGAACAAATCAGACCATAGCCTGTTCCTGATCTGAATTCCCACTAACTTGCAAAAACTTCTCCATATTGACCACTGGATTCCCACATGGATCATTTCATTCTCGCAGTTCCAAGGGGACAGGGGTTTGGAAAAGGAGGAATGGCCAACATCGTTAATTGTGGTAAAGGCATCTAGTGCGGTGAGTACTAGAATGTGTGGAGTGAGAAAAATTATTCCAAACTTTGCCACATTCGGTGGCTGAAAGCAAGCCATGGATCACGTCCACACTAGAGGGAAGGGAATTCCAGGGACATGAGTTCTGGGAGGTCATCTTACTCTGCCTGCCACGCCTCTACACCCCAGTCCCCAGCAAAGGGTGTGAGGTAGAAGAACCCACAGTCCTCACAGTAAAACACGCATTCCCCTGCACCTTGCACACCAACGTCAGTTTTAGGAAGACACGGCGAGGCAAACGTTGTTAGCCAGTGCCTAATTCATCCAGGCGTTGTCAGCCAAGTGGAAAGCTACTTATTTACCGAGTAAGAAAGAAACAATCCCGGCCCTTGTGAAGTCTTCAGCTCAGTGCCAAGCAGCATGCTTCAGTGTAGCGATGAGAACACTAAATAACAGAAACACAAAACAGCAGCAACAGCCATTTTTTAAAGGAATTTTGTCAATTTGAAGTCCAATATAGACGCTAATAATTGTTGTATTTACTCTGAATAACTCATCATAATTGCAAAGATCTGGCTCATTTTTCCTCTGTGTTCGATAAAGCATGTGTTTATAAATACATGTTGAGGTTCCCAGAGATCTGTGTGCTCCATTCTTCATTCTGAGAGACAATTGATTACCAGTACCTTGAAGTCATTTTTCAAGGAATAACCATCAATATTGACAGCTGCCAGTCTTTTCCATTATAATCAGCTAAAAACAGTTCTTGCCCATGGGGAAAATATTTACATTTCCAACCTGGGGTTACTTTCTAACTCCCAGGGTAGGAATCAGGCATTATGTTGTGGTTCCTTAGAGATTCAGCTGTCCAAACAGCAGCTGACACAGAGAGCTGTGTGCACATTTGGAAGGGGGCTGATTAGCATGTGCACCTGCAGAGCACATACACTCCTTGCAACCTTGTTCTCCAGCACCGGCATTCTGCACAGGGCTGGACACCAGTGGGGCAGGGCAGAAGACACCCATGACTCGGGGTCAGAAGGACCTGAGCTTGAATTCCTGCCTCCCCTCACCCGCTAAATTACTCATGTCCCCAGGCAATTGCTTCATCTCTGAGTCTCAGGCTCCCCTGGGCGGCGAAGCCCCCAGCCCCTCAGTTTCATAGACATTTGATAGGGACTGAGCTTGAACCGCACACACCCTGAAAACCATAGAGCACAGGGGTGGTTTGCAAGGTAACTGGCAACTCCGGGGCACGTTCCCTGTACTAGATTCAGTTCTTTAAAAGTACTGGATACAAGGTTTTGCAACAGAAAAATGGGCTTGTATGTTGTGTTTCACTGGTGGAAAGAGAATTGTTTTCTCTTAGCCCCCCCACCCCGACTCCACCGGCCCAGCTAGTCTGGTGACAGCTGAGACAAAAGAGTGAAGAAGGGGCCCACACGACCTCACCTGTGGGAAGAGCATCCTCATGGCAGCCCTGGGGAGACGACAACCAAGTAATGAGCTCACTGCCATGTGCTCTCCCCATCCCCACCCCCGCCCCCATCCCCAGCCACCAGCAGGAAGGTGGCAGCTCACTTTGTGGGGACGGGAGACACGCTGGCCGAAGGTGACACACTCTGTGTTCAGAACACTTGTGTGATGGTCACACCTGCCTCTTTGGGGCTCCACAAATATGCCACCAGCCATCACCAAGACCGTCACCCATCCGGCCTGCGTGTCATGAAACTAGATGACCTTCATTCAGGATCAAGATCTGGAGACTGGTGGAGATGATGGCAGGACCCCTTAGTCTTCCGGGGCCCAGATTTGACTGGTATGTGAGACTCAGCCCAAGGCAGGCTTCTCTGTCCCCTGAGTAGGAGTTCATCCTTCTATGGGAGGCTCGTGAGAACATCCCGGTGTATGTGTGTGCACACACACTCACACACACCTCTCGGGGATACTACAACGCTGTCAGCTCTGAGAACGTGATGCATGAACTCTAGGCAAATGTGTTTAACAAACTGCAGGATTTTGAGGGGGGGGGGGAAGGATACTGGTGCTATCTCTGCCCCAAACTGGTTTAAGATCACCAGTAAACGTAAGAAAGAGTGGTCTCAAACACCAACCACCCCTGAAATACTGAGAGATTTGCCAGACTCATAGTGAACAGGAAACACAAGAGCAGAGACTATCACAGAGACGTTCCTGATGTACCGAGAACCCGGAACGGCACTCTGTGCCCCTCATCCTTCATCATGGCCATGAATCTCCACAACCATTTCAAGAACTAAGCATCAGCACTGCTCCCTTCTCACAGATGAGAAAACAAAGGCTTGAAATCTTCCACCCATATTTCCTTGGTCTGACAGCTAAGAAGGAGCGTGATGGGCGCTTAGTTCTCCAATTCCAATTTCCCAATCTCATTTAATAGTGAGTATTGCTTCCGGAACATGAACAAGAAAGTAGCCAGCAGGCCTTTCATGATAGAGGGTGCTTGTAAGATAAACATCGATTCGGTTGGATTGACGCCCTCCACCCCCCCCCCCCGGCCCTGTAGATATATAGGGTTTTGCTTTTAGTGTATCCTCTCCTTTACCTGGAAAAAAAAAAAAAAACAAAAAACAAAACACACACACATATTGACATATCATTTGAAAAGCTTACAAATGACTCTTGCAAGTATAATAACACCACTGATCAGTAGACTTGGAGATGAGGCACACACTGGGATAAAAGTATTTTTCTCCCAAAGGGACAACACACTTAGCGATAAAGTGCCCATCAACAGATCCTGCCCAGCAGTGAAAACACAGGCTATGGACACATAACTAGGGAGGGTGTGCACAGCACTCTCAGCTGGAACACAGAATTATTTTATTTATGAAAAAGCACTTGTGCAATTTTGCTGACAGAGGGGTTTACTTGGGAAGGAGAGTGCGTTCTGCTCAGATTTCTTTATTGCTATGCCATGGAACTCCGAGCGCTGCTCAAAAAACTGTCATCGTCAAGTCTGCATTTCGGGGATCAGGAGTGAGCCATAAAAACTGACCCCTGGCAGGCTGCAACTTGATAACCATCCTCTAAATGAATAACCAGCTTCTTCTGTCACTCCTCGTGGTAGCTTAGACATGAACACTCTTTGGAGTCCCAGATGTTCAAGAGAAACCAGTGCAGTGTCACTGGGATGGAGGGAGGGTGGCTAGAGATGGGAGACACTTCTGTGGATTATGACAGCAGAGCTTTGTTTCCATATAGTTCCTGCTTTCAGACTGAACAGATGGAACCTTCACTCCCTGCACAGTACGAGCTATTCCTCCCCAAATGATCATCCTTGGTGCCATCTCCCAGGCCAGCTTTGGGCCATCGCAGTTACCCACAAGCCTGTGCCATGAAGTCTCAGGGAGGGGAAGTGAGCAGAGAGGTGCTTCTTTCTAATGCACCCTGACCTTCCTCAAGCCACACGATCCCCAGTATCAGAGAACAAGTCCTGATGGGACCAAGTCTTTCGTTTTCAAAGCATGGTCCTCAGACACCCAGGGCACCACATCTTCAGAACTGCTGTGTTTTCCACCTCTAATTAAGGATTTGGGGGTACAGCACGGAGCCCCAGGGAGTCTGGACACGGCTTATTTGCAACAGTACAGAATGAGCTCCGACCACTCAGGATAAGATGTGAAGGCTTGTGGTATCTCTCTACTGATGCTTCTCCATGCTTCTCCCCACCCATCCCACACCCTGCGGGGGCAGGCAGTATGACAGGGACTAAGTTGACGGAGACACCATGGAGATTTACATGGTTTTGGAACTTACAAAACTTGCTCAGAGTTTTTCCTCCTGGTTCAGGCCGGGTCCAGGACATGGCTCGGTCCCCACATGGCCATAAAACCAGCTCGGAGGCCACAGGCCAAATGGTTTCCATCTTTTTTTTTTTTAATGGTTATTTATTTTTGAGACAGAGAGAGACAGAGCATGAATGGGGGAGGGTCAGAGAGAGTGGGAGACAGAACCTGAAACAGGCTCCAGGCTCCCAGCTGTCAGCACAGAGCCCGACACTGGGCTCAAACTCAAGGACCGCGAGATTATGACTTGAGCCAAAGTCGGATGCTTAACCGACTAAGCCACCCAGACCCTCCCAAACAGTTTCCATCTTAATTCACCCAGCTCCCGGGTCCACCACTGCAGCTGTGGAGGCAACTGCATCTCACAACTTGGCTTCCTCCTTGCACTTTGCTTCATGAAGCCCCAGAACACAGGAGCTGTACTGTTCCCCAATTTCATGCTGGCAAAGTGAGCTCTTCTCCACTCCTCTGTCGTTGCATGGAAATTGCGGTGAGGCAGGGGACCCCGGAACCCTGTTCTGGCCCCCAGGCCTGTCTGTCGACAAGAATGTGAAGTAGGAACTGGTTTTCCTGCCCAGCAGAGGGGTTCGTTTTCCTACTGTGTATAATGAAGACTATTGCTCAGACTTGTCCATCTCCAACACACTGTTCCAGCAAGGCACAGTAAGTATTTCATCCTGTTAGACATCAGATGGACCCGTTACATGGACACAGTGTAGCAACGGGGCTTGTCCTGTCCTCTGGGAGATAAAACAGTTCTCCCATGAATTCACTAACACACTCATTGAGCATTCACTATGTAAACGGCCAATTGGGGTTTACTGAGAAGCCAGAGGTGGGACCCTTGTCCTCACAGCTGACAAGTAGCTGTGGATAGTACCGCTGAGCTCCGAGAGTCGGCAGACAAAGACCTGGCTTAGCGTAGCACTAGGTGACCCGTCCAGACAGGGAAGGCCACTCACATGCAGGGGAAGACACTTCTCCAGGTGGGGGAGGGCTCAAAGGAGGAGGTCCTGGAGAGAAGGGGGATATGAGCAGGGTTGGGCAGGGGTCCAGGTGGGGAACTGCAGCTGGAGTCACAAGACAGGCTGCATCTGCCCCCTTGCGGAACACGGAGGGCGCTTGGTGGCCCAGGCATTTGGTGACCTGAAGGCGTAGGCCGGGTAGGGCGGCAGTTTGTCCCCATCGCTCTGCCCTATGAGTCCGGCCCATGTTGACTCGCCCAGACCCCCAACCAAAGATGGCTCAGTGGCCTCCACCTCCCTTCAGCTGGTGAATTATGATGTAAGTGGTGGGCCCGGGGCCCGGGGGACGTCCCTCTGTAGAAGGAAAGGAAGGAGACAGATGTGCTGTCAATGCTGGGCAGCAAATTATCCAGCAGGCGACGGTGGGCCAGGAAAATTCACATTCGTGCATATTCACGGAGCCTTACACACAACATGGAAACACAAGACTCTAGCAGAGAGGAATATGTCCCTTAAAGGGGAATTTGTTCATTCGCGGAGAAAAAGCTTCACAGTTGGTAGAAAGAAAGTGGACTAAGTCATAGATTCAGAGGAACAGGACGGGCCAGTGGAAACTTAAAGGGAAACCAGCCAGAAAAGGAGGGGCTGGCACAAACTTGCAGAAATGTCTTGAAGACCAAAGAGGGGAGGAGAGCAAAGGGCACTCAGCTGTGGCCCGACTTCCTTCTCTCTCAGTTACCTGGCGACCAACCCCCTCAGGATGGAAATGATTTAACGGTGAGCAAACCCACACGTTCATTGATGAAAATACCAGCTAGGCAGGACCACCCTGGAGGCCCTGAGGCAGGCATTTAGAGAGGGCTGTTCACCAGGCAGGGCAGCCTGGGGGTCCGCATTGGGTTAAGTCGGGGACCACCCACAGGCAGACCTGTTCTTCTGCTTCACTGTAACAACTTCCTGCACAGGCTGTCCGCACACTCTCATCTTCGTGTTTGCTGGACCTGGCACTGGAGACTGGCAGGACCCGCTCACCCGGTGCCCACTGCCTGTTGGGGGATGGCACTAGCAAGACCCCCTATTTCTCTGACCTCCCCGAGGGTCCCATCAGCAGCAGGATATGACGGTCACAGGGGAAGGGAGGCGCACCGACAGTCATGATGACTGCGTGGCACATCTTCAACTCTCTGTGGTTTCAGGCCAGTTGCTGGCAAAGTTCCCCCCTGGTGAACTCGATCTTCCCCTGGAGCCTCCCTCCCGCACCTGGAGGGAGGGTCCTTAGGCACAGTCTACATCCCCTCGGAGGTTAGACTCTCCCCATGTCCACCTCTAAGCCACGACCTGGGGAACAGAGAGGATACACTCTGTAGCCACGAGCCACCCAGCAACCCAGGAAGGGCAGTATGGCACATGCTCCCGAAATCATTATTAGTCTTGCAACAATCCCAACTTCTAATCCCAACGATGAGGCCCTAGCCCCCGAAAGAGCTGGATGCGCGCAGAAAGACAGAGGTAAATCAGTGCATTTGGTGGCGCGACGACACATTTTCTGTTGGCACTGCTGGGGGTGGACGCTGCTGGAATCTGCTGGGTGGAGGCCAGGGATGGTGGCAGATATCCTGCAGCAGCCAGAAAAGCTCCCGTGGCAAAAAGTAATCCTGCCCAAAGTGTCAACAGTGCTGTTGTGAGAAACCGTGATGCAAAGTTGTGTTCATTGCAACGATTTCACAGTTGAGGCAGAGGAAAAAAAAAAAAAAAAAAAAAGGAAACGGCCTAACTTTCCCAACATAGAGACTTGCTTTAAATGCATTTAATAACTGGAGAATGTCAAATTAAAATACCTTTTAAAAAGTTCACTTTTTAGGAAAATTTAATGGCATGAGAAAATGTTCCTGGTATAGTGCCGAGCAAACTGGTCAGTGATTCCCAAGGGTTCTGGAGGAAAGATGGACAGGCGAGCCTCAAGGGAAATACTCCAAGTGACACTGTAATGGTGGATGGATGTCACTGCACGTCTGTGGAAGTCCGCAGATGTACAACACCGAAAATGAACACTAAGGCCAAGTGCAAGCTTTACGGTTAATGACAGAGGATCCCCACCGACCCAGCGCCCATACCTCCTGCACCCTCCCAGGCAAGCTGCCAATGGGAGGAATGGGGGAGCAGGAGGGAGAACATACAGGGGGAGCCTTGGCACTCCCCACAGGTTTCTCTGTGAAACTAAAACTGCTCGATGAGTCCATTACTTAAAATAATGATAAAGGAGGTTACGGATATCACGCTGCCTGTTCCACTGTCGCCTTGATGACATCAAGACTCCTCACTCAACACCCCACCACCCTCACCTTCCAGGAGGATGATCCAGGACTGAGGACAGACATGCCCCTGGAAATTTGGAAGTAATCACCTAAGTGTAGGAGTTACGGCCGGGTGCCTCTTCAGATGGGGAACTCACAGCACTGGCTTCCCTCTGTGTCTTCTACCGTCAAGGTGAGAAACGTGTGTCTCTCTCTCCCTCTGAGTGTTCAGCCTCTGGGGAGGGGTGGCGCTGGGCCTCCCGCCCCTCCAGGAGGACGCGGGGCACTACCACATGCATACTGCCTAGCCAGGGGCCAGGCCGCCATTGGCCTCCTCAGACCATGGGGGCCCGGGTTATTCACGGGGGAGTTGGGCATTCCAGAGGACCTGCACGAAAGGGAGACTCCCTCAACCTCCCGTGCCAGCTCACTGGTGCTCTGCGCCTGGGCTTCTGGACACGAGTGCCTGGGCTCGGGGAGGGTGTGGGCAACCCAGGGTCCTGTGTGCAAACCACATCTCAATCCCTGAACCAACTCCCCAGGCTAATAGAGACTCCCGATGCATCTTGCAAGCACGTGCCTGGACACATGTGCCCGCAGCTGCGAGGAAAGAACCACAGACTGAAACATTAACAGGACTCACGCAGTGCTTAGTTTGGGAAGGTGGAATTGTGGTTCACTTTCTCCCCAACATTTTGTTTTAAAAATTTCAAGCCTATAGAAGAGTGAAAAGTACAACTCTCACTTGCATCATTCGCGTGTGTTTTATGTATCTACATGGATATATAGATATGGGACATTTATAAGTATGTATATAGAAACCCATTTATAACGATGTATATAGAAATACTATATATGAATATATATAAATTATGTAAATGTAATATATAAATATTTATAAAATAATTACGTAGGGATTTTTAACAGAAGAATCACGTGTATGTGTGTATACATAAAGGCACGTTTCTTCTTTTAGGCTGAAGTGTTAGAAAGCTCCTTACAGACACCACATCCTCTAGCCCTGTTACTTGAGCCTTGAGCACCTTCCGAGACCCAGGGCATTCTCCAGTGACATCCCTGGCCTTGATGTTGACAGGTCTGGTCCCTTGCACTTGGGGCCCACCTGTGGGGTCAGGAAAGGTTCCTCTTCCCTCCCTTCCCTCCCCGCCTGGCCCAGCCCCTCCCCCTGCTCCTGCCAATCTCCCCAGGATCACTTTCCTACTGAAGCACCTGCTCATGGATCCTCTGCTCAGAGTGTGCTTCCGGACACCCTGACCCAAGATGCAGCTTCACCAAGAGAGAGGTCACTCCACAAATGAGCCCTTGCAAATGCAAGACATGCTTTTCTTTCAGGTCTTCTATTTCCTTCTTGCGTTGTTATCTAGGCTGAATTTATGAAAGGAAAGCACACCCAGGGCTTCTCATGGCAAATAAGAAACATTCCCAATGTCCTCAAATATTTGAAGGCAGCTTAGGAACCGTGGAGTTCAGCGCCAACAGCTTCTGGAGACAGCTAGGCTCGTCACTGAGGAACTCACACAGAGAGAATGTGTCGCTATTTCATGCTCGCAGTGTAGAGACTTGCCCCTGGAGACCACACAGGGCAAGCCCCCATCTGAGGCGTGAGTACATCTGTAGTAACCCACGGGGGCCCCTGCCTCTGGAGACAGCCTAACGTTTGCTGAGCTACTGCCGACTGCTGGAGATGCTTTTCTCCCTCCCGGCTGAACTCCTCTTCAGTGCCAACTCCACCCTTGGACCACAGCTCTGGTTTCCTTTTTTTTTTTTTTTCTTTTTAATGTTTGTGTTTTTTTTTTTATTGTGGAGGGGGAGGAGAGGGGCAGAGAGAGAGGGAGACACAGAATACGAAGCAGGCTCCAGGCTCCGAGCTGTCAGCACAGAGCCTGACACGGGGCTTGAACCCACGAACCGTGAGATCATGACCTGAGCCACAGTCAGACACTCAACCGACTGAGCCAGCTAGATGCCCCAACTCCAGCTCTGTTTTCTAAAGCCACAAGGGGAACAAATAATCCATCTTTTCACACACAAGACTTTCAGAGGTGGCAGAAAGCAAGCTCTCCGGCTCCACCTTGTCCCCATGCTGGGTGTATGTGGCCTCGACCACACACTGTTCATTCCCTCATTCGGCAAATGCTTCAAGGGCCCACCACCCATCAGACAGGTGGTCAGTGCCGGAGACAGAGTGGTGAACCAGACAAGCAACCAGAAGCTTATGAATCAGTGTGTAGACAATGAGCATCTGTTCCTCATACCGCGGGGTCCAGTCCCACAAAGTCACCCTGCAGAACTTCCAAGCCAAAGGCAGGGAGAAGACTCTTGCACCTTTCTCCTTAAAACGTTCCCCAGGAGTCTTCTGCAGAACACAAGATCCCAAGAGATGCTCCCCAAACAGAGGTCCTAGGAGCACGTGAGATTAACAAAGGCAGTCACATACTCTTCTGGGGTCATAGCACGCGGTGTGTTAGCATTTCAACATCTTCCTGTTGTGCAACATCTACTTGACTGCTCTTAAACATTTTTTTAACACTTATTTGTATTGAGAGACAGAGCATGAGCAGGGGAGGGGCAGAAAGAGGAGGAGACACGGAATCCAAAGCAGGTTCCAGTCTCTGAGCTGTGAGCACAGAGCCTGACGCGGGGCTGAATTAACCGAGAGATCATGACCTAAGCCAAAGTCGGACGCTTAACCAGGTGAGCCACCCAGGCGCCCCTATTTGACTTCTTTTAAACCAGTGTCTCCCCAACCTATTGGAACCACACAACTCAGTCTTTTTTTGGAAGAGAAGTTTTCCTGTTTTATCTTTTGCAACTAGAATACCTTGAAGCATTCTTGCTTTGCCCTATCCTTAAAACTGGAGACAAAGTAAAACCTGGGTAGGCACTTTCCCTTCACCCTCCCCACCTCAGGGGAGGAGACAGGAAGTTGTGTGCTGGAGCCAGGGTCTGCATGATCAGCAGGAAATGAGCAGCAGGCCCTCTGGGCACATCATGAAGGCCTCCAAGCAGGAGTCCCTGTGTCCTCGGGAAGCGACAGGAGATGGGGCAGACAGATTGGTCTATCCTAGGGTCAGGGTCTTGGCTCAGAGGGGACCTGTACCATCATCCACTGAGACAAAGCAACCACCTGTGTGTGACAGTCCCCGGTGATGCGTTTGGCATCGAGAGTCGCTTGGCCTGATTGTCACTGGAATCAGGCCCTGCAGGAATGCCCATCAACTCCTGACAATACCACTGCCAGCTCACAGCCCCTGGCCAAGCATCCCAGACATTTGTGGAACCAGGATGGGGAGGGGGCTGCCCCAGCATTACCAGGACCCTTCTTGTTGTAAGTGACAGAAACTAAACACAGGCGGGTTTATTAAAGACAAGAACATTTTTGGTTCCCATGACCTGGCAAATAAGCACCAGGCCGGCTGCAGGGGGCCAACCTCTGCTGTCAGGTTTATGTTCACCTCCATGGACTACACTCTGGGGAAGCTCCCCTGGTGGTGACACAGTGCACTGGCTCCTGTCCAGGTGAAGACAGAAGCCTTTCCTGGGTGCTGAGCACAAGTCCCAGGGCCCACTCAACAGGCCAATGAGTGGAAGAAGCTGACTGGCTAGGCCTGGGCCAAGTGGGCTCTCTGTGGCTGGGGTGGAATTAGCCCCACACAAACCACGCAGACAAAGTGTGGGCACAGAGTGGTCCCCCAAATGAAATTGTGAGTACCCTCACCCCAACACCCAGGAGCGGCTATCCACTGTAGGGGAACGGCATACCTGCCCGCTGACCCAACCGTGTCAAAGACACTGGAGGACAAATCAGATCTTTACTGTCACTCCCACACCTCGGCTTCTTCCTCAATACCGAGTCCCATCTCGCCCTGCTTCCCCCAGTCACCTAATGATTACCTTACAGAGAAGAAAGATGGGCCCAGGGCTATGCATGCTTAACGATCATTTCGATGGTGTCCAATTCAGGGCGGGAGCAGACCTCCTCCTGGAGGGGACCCCTCAACATGCCCAGAACCGGGGCCCCAACTCTGCAGGAGGTCCGCAGGACAAGGCAGGAATCTGAGTGTGCAGCCAACGTCCCACATAATGCTGACGCACGTGACCCTTGAACAGTGCTTTGAAAAAGCCAGGCTGCATCCATGGAGAAGTAACCAGGGCCTGGGACATTGTTTCATATCTTAGAAGAACAAAACAGCCCGAGGATATGCATGCAATGCACAGAATCAGAGGAAAAGAAGGGTGTGATGCAAGATGAAGGAGGGGTCTGTTACTGAGGAGAAATGAAGACGTCTGAAATACCTCCGATGCCATGCTCCAAGGTAAAACAATGGAAAACCCCCATCACTGGGAGAAACTGAGAAATGATGGAAATGGTTAGGTGGGCGGTTCGGTCCTCTCTGGGGAGTCAGAAGATCTACTTTGGGGCCCAGGCAGCTCTGTTCCTCAGTGCAGACACCTTCAGTGCATGAAGACCTTGCCTTGTGCTCAGATGTGCCCACTTGTTAGGGTTGGAAGACCAGGAAGTAGAAGCACTGAGCGTGATGATAGAGTCCAGCATATAGACACACAGACGTGTCTCTCTGCCTCGTATGGTGTGTGTACACACACACACACACACACACACACACACACACACACACACACACGCACCCTGGAAGAGTTCCACTAATTCCTGTGATATGAGAATTTGAATGTTTTACTTTATTTTTATATAAATAAAGAACACAAAAAAACTGCAAGTCAGGACGGACCAGGCTGTTAACTACATGCCATAGTAACAAACGGTTTCCTGAATATGGTGGCTTAAAACAGCAAAGGTTTGTGTCTGAGGAAGCAACACGCTGTCTGCGGGTGGGTGGGAGTTCTGCTCTGCTCCCCAGTGGGACACCGTTCCGGCACCTCTGCTGCTCAAGGCAGTGGAGGGAGAGAGGGCCTCGTGGATGTCACACCAGCAGTGGAAGTGACATGTGCCGACTCCACTCACAACCCCCCGGCCACTTGGGCGTGTTCACCTGACCCCTCCCCCCAACAACATGGGACATGCCAGGAAAGGTAACTCTACCAGATACACAGAGAGGGACCATATACATAGATGTATTTCTACCATCTACAGAGAAATTGCTTCTCTGTCTAATGCCCCTGCACTGCCCTCTCCACACTCACTTTCTTGAAGAGGGGGTGGGTGGCAGGACATCCTGTCCCTGGGTCAGCTAGAGAACCGCTCCACGAGCTACGCACACATTAGCGGGCCTGGCGCCGTGCCAGGGACCAGATGTGGGGCTGTGGCAATGTGAGCTAGCTCCCGCCTTCTCAAAGTTTACGTCACACTGCGGGGACCGATAATGTGTGAACAAACCCTCAGGTAAGACACTCTCCAATGGTGATAAATGCTCTGAAGAAAATCAACCAGGGACTGGGGGAGGGGGAGGGGTGGTGGCAGTAGGTTCTTTACGTGGACAGGCAAGAGGGCTCTCTGAGGAGCTGGTGCATGAAGGAGGTGCCATCGCAAAGAGGCGTGAAGGGGCGCTTGGGGACCTGCATCGCTCGCCGGGCAGGGGATCCCGGAGGATGTGTTCGCAGGCCCGGTTGGGGGCAGGCGAGCTGCCAGAAGCCGTCTACCAGGGAATTCTGCCCACGTGGGGCTGCGAGTGCTTCCTGGCCATCTTTGTCTCCCCCCCACCCTTGCTCCTTTAGACTCCTGCCCAAACATGTGCGGGACCGTGCGGTTGGCCATGAAGGATCTTCACTAAACAGCTCCCACCACCCTGAGTGATTGCTTTCCATTGGAGACAAATAACCACATAGTTCAGCTCTTTCCCAGGCAGCTCCCCGTTCCGAAGAGCCGCCTGCACATTAAGGCTTTTGATGCATGGTGCCCAGACTGCTTAGGCCTTCTTTATGGCCTCATCAGCAGTAACTGGACGATTACAAAGGCTTCTTCTGTTTTTACAAACAATGATTTATTGGACCCCTTCAAGACTTCTTTCCCAAATCTGGGTATTACATGGGCATGTTTTGCTATAATTAAATTCCCAGATTACTGTCAAGCCAATTGTTTTACCCATCCAATCTGTAACAATGTGTTTTTATTGTCTCTTGTTTTTTTTTTTTTATTTAAGCTGGAAATAGATGTATTCTATGAGATCCAGAAAAGAAATAAAAACAGCCCTATTCTCTAGTCAATCCACCCCAATCAGAGGGACTCTGCAGGAGGGAGGTAGGAATCTTCAGTGAGCTCTACTTAGCGTGGAAGAAGCCAGACATTCTGGGTTTGTCCACCCCACACTCAACAGGTATTTATTGAGCAACTACTAAATGCTGGCCACTGAGAAGGACACAGTGGTGAACAGGACAGGATGAGACTATCCTCAAATGCTTACATTCTGCTGGGACCGACTTGTAACAAAGAAGTAAGTTTAAAACAGTAAGATGGCAGTGTCCTTTATAAAGACAAGCCAACAGCATGCCTGATAGGAAGTGACAATGACTGAAGGCTATGAAAATCAAGTGACCACGGAAGCCCTTTGGAAACTCATATTGAGATGAGATCAGAATTAGGAGGGCAGAGCTAAACCAAGGAAAACAGCACTGATGACAGAAAGAAATAGCAGGTTCAAAGGCTCCAGGGCAGGTGATAGAACCTCAGCAAGTGTTAGAAGTGGCAGAGAGCAGGGAGAATACAAGATGAGGTGGAGAAGCTTAAATGGAGTTGAATTTGCAGGAAAAAGGAAAAGAAGTGTCTTCTGGGAGCAGAAAGTGAGGGAGGAGGGGACTAGGGAGGCTCTGGAAGTAGCCCCAGCCTTGGCTGTATCTTAGGGGCACACCTGTTCAGTACGCCTGCTTCACACCCCAGACTTCTTGGCCAAAGACTCTTGCGGTCCAGGATGGGCATAAAACAGCATGGACCTTCATGCTGGGACGCGGGCACTCTGGCCTAGTGACCAGTGGCCAGAGCAGTTTCCTCCACACCTGGCTACGGCCTCCAACAAGGGAAGTTCTCCAAAACCCTGACAGAAGCTGACCCCCAAGAACAAGTGTGGCTGAATTTTCCTCTCACCAGGAAGGATGAAGGCTCAGCTTGTTCATTCCTCTGATGGCCAGAAAGTAAGGGTATTAGGTATTCCGTGCACTTCAGAGTTGGGAACCTGATGAATCCCTGCTGCATTTGTAGCCTTGATACTAGAATGGTACCCGGTGTATCTAGGTGCTCAATAAATGATTAATAGAAAGACCTGCCTGGATTGAAGACGTGGCTGCTTCTCCCACCCCCTCAAGGTGGCCGCATGCATCCAACGTTCCTTCTCACGTCCACCCTGCACCCACAGCTCGCCCACATTCGAGCACACCCACTGCCCCTCCCTGGGTCCCTACAGACATGGCGACGACACGCTTGGGCCCTGGGCAGCATGAAGCCTGATCACCTTGCTCCCTCCACAGCCCCTTTCTCGGGCCCTCCTGCCCCTTGTTTCTCACTAAGCCCTTGGAAGTGAGCTGCATTCTCTGACCTTGGCCCAAGGCAGGGTCTGTAAATCTTGACAGGCTGCTCAGAGATTTGGCCCTGGCCTCAGTATTTGACTTATTTCCTACTTGCAACTTTTCTTCTTTGCAGGTATGCTGTGACCAAAGTAGTGCCCTGAACATCCTGTCATTTAAATCAGGGTCCACCTAGCATGTCTAATCAAACATATGGAAGCACTGTGTCAGCAAAGGCAGGTTCCAGCTGTGGCTCCAAGGCCTGGGGTCTGGGAGGCCAGAGCTCATCAAGCTAGGAAACAGGGCCACGGCCAGCACCCCCTGGGGCCACCCTCCACATGATCCCCGTCTTCTGTTTTGGTCTCTGTCTGTTACTGGATAGGAGGCCAGGGAAGTGAGCGGCTTCAGAATCGAAAGATCCCAGGGTGATGAGGGTTCAGCCAGAACATCTCAAAGTCCGTGGGTGTCACGCACACCCTCTTCCCAAAGACTGTCTGTCTCCCTTCCTTCTGTCACCTTCCAGCATCATAGATTGAGTAAGTGCCAGCTTCCAGAGGGCACAGGAAAGAAGCCTGTCCATTCTACATGCACGCACCTCAGGTGTCCAGTCCTCCTGGTATCCTCTTAGCTACTCAAACCAAAACGTGTGGGGGTCTCCAATGCCTCCTTGCTGGCCTCTTCAATCCACCTCCCTGCCTGAGGTGCCTCCTGCTAACCAGTGCCAGACTGCAGCTTGACTGTGCACACGGGTTCCTGACTCCACGTTCAGTGACATCACCCAGGCAGCTTGCAATCAGCCAGCGGTGAAGTTGTTTATGTCATGGAATTGTAACACTCATCGTGTTTGTTTTTAAGACTGTTGGCTTACCACTTACCAACACACCACTTCTACATCCCAAATTAGTTTGCCTCTCCCCGTCGCCACCATGACCACCTGACTTCAAGTTATCAACTCTCACTTCAAAAACGGACTTCTCCCATTCCTGCTCCTTCCAGCACACTCTCTTCACTGCAGCTAAAAAGGAAGTTTAAACCTAGATTGGGCTGTCATATCCAATCCTTGCTTAACTTCCTACTAAACTTAAAAGAAGAGTCTGAGCTCCTACCTGTGCCACAAGACCTGACGGATCCGATCCTGTTTATCTCTTCCCTCCCCCTGTGGTCCCTGGACTTGCACCATGCTGGCCTCCATTCTGTGCTGGACCAAACTGACTACCCCCTTATCTCAGGGCCTTTGCACATGTTCTATCTCTGTCTAGAATGTGCTCACCAGCACTTTGCCTGCATGGCTTAAATGCTACATCTTCACAAGGTACTTCCTGGACCAGGTTTCTACTGGATGGCCACACACATCCAATGCCAATTCACTCTATTACTGTTGATTTGGGTTTGCTTATAGCACCTTCACCAGTCATAACTCTTTATTTGCTTCTTTATTTTGCCTATAGTCTGGAAACTCCCTCAAAATTATAAGCCCTCAAAGGATAGGAACTATGTCTATTTTATTCTGCTAGGTATCACTATAGCCTGTTACCTAATAGACACCCAAAACAACATTTATTGGATGGATGGATGGATGGATGGATGGATGGATGGATGGATGGATGGATGAACATGTCCTCAGAGCAGCTGAGAGACTAGGGGATCTGAACCTGGAAGCCAAGGTGAGGCTTTAAGAAGGCTAGAGCCCTTCTGAAATCATGGAAAATCTTACATATCTATAGATTTTCTTTCTCAGACCCTTCCAACTGTGATCCAAAAACAGCATCCTGTATTGAAAATCATGGGAGGAGAGAGCTTTCCCTGGACAATGATCACCTTAGAATCGGTCTCTGCCTTACACTTAGCTGCTCACTGGACCTGGGCTCAGTATCATGAATAGAAAGTCAATAACTCTCCAACAAAGAGTGCTCACCAGAGAGTTCTTTGGCTGTCTACTGGGACCTATGGCTGTGCACAAAGAGCAGGGACCCAGGAGGAACTTCTGAAATGGTTTGAGGCAGACCCATGCCCTTGCTGAAAGCATCACAGCCTCCCAGTGTGCTCAGCAGAACCCAGAGCTGGGGACGATCAGACACTGGCACTGTGCGGCCTCGACAGGAGGCAGGCTGGAGGTCCTGGCATCTTGGGGAGGAATCGGGAGTTGGGGTGGGGGGGCACTGCATTGACATGGTAGCACCTGGAGGTCTGTACCACGTATTGCCCCCACTTGTAGATCAATACTTCACGCCCATATTGATCTCTATTGGTTTCCTCACTGACAATCAGTAGTTCCAGAGGAAATGGTAACCATTCCCCAAATAAAAGAGACAACAAGGAAATCTGAGCATAGGCACATTAAAAAAAAGAAGAGGAAAGATTTTCTTTAAAATCATAAAATGATGGGGCGCCTGTGTGGTGCAGTCGGTTAAACGTCCGACTTCAGTCAGGTCACGATCTCACGGTCCGTGAGTTCGAGCCCCGCGTCAGGCTCTGGGCTGATGGCTCAGAGCCTGGAGCCTGCTTCCGATTCTGTGCCTCCCTCTCTCTCTGCCCCTCCCCCATTTGTGCTCTGTCTCTCTCTGTCCCAAAAATAAAAAAAAAAAAACGTTGAAAAAAAAATAAAATCATAAAATGTTTATAACAATAACAGATAATGGAGTAGCATTATCTTCAGAATGCAAAGGTAGCAATTAAATCTCTGTTGGGCAAAATGCCCCCTACTTCCAGAGATGCACGCCCAACCTCAGAACAAAATCTCCTCTGTTTTGATCTCCTACCTCTGTGATTATGGAAGCTGCAAGGACTTGGCTGGGGGTGGCAGAGTACTCATCTATTAGAAACCTTAAAAACAAAAGAAAAGAAAACATGAGAACGGGACTCAGGAGGGACTGATTACAAGGTAGCTCCAGATGTGGATAGAGGAAAAAAGAATGCATTTTGCCAAACTGACAGAGCTCCTGACCTGTAGCTCCCTGAGGTCCAGCTATGATTCCCTATGGATAGGGAAAATTGTGGTGTCTCTCTAGAATTTTCCCCCTTGACACATGGCAGGTCAACTTTTCCCAGCAGGAAGCACATTTTTGCAATAAAGCATTTTGATTTTAATGTATCCTTGTGTAAATTGGATACTCTGAGTCTAGACCCTCATATTGTTTAATACTTGATGGGTGGGAGTGGGGACATGCTGCTAATTTAAATCTCTCAGCAATTTTCTGAACCATCTTTGGAAAGGAAGACTGCTCTTTTATTTCCAAAAAACAAAACAAAACAAAGCATTTCAAGGAGACCTTTGACTTTACAAAGGAGAAGCCAAACCCCTATTTGGGAATGGAGAGGTTCTAACTAAGGAGATGTGAAATAGCCTTGCGTGATAATGTGAAGTGTGTCACTGCTGTGTATGGAACTCACCTTTGAGCTGGGAGTGTAATGTGGGAGAGGAGTCTAGGACTTTGTGTGGGGGGCTAGGGGGAAACGGGCAGCATTCTTTCTGCTGATCCCAAACTGCTGTGGTTGATGGCAGGCAAGAGGTGGGTCCTGGGACTGGTGCACTGGATGCAGAAACATGGTATCAGGTTGAGGGTTAAAGAGAAGCACATCTAGCAGGGACCCGTGGCTATGGTGGACCTGGCTTCAGATCACAGCCTTCTTTCAACTTTGGTCCCTCCAAGCTTTCCGTGAAGTTTTGATAAACATGAAAGGAGCCTGATTTAATCCCACTTTAAGGAAACAGAGGAGGACCTTAACCCTTCCGGAGAATGTAACTGCAAAATGCTGGTGATGTGTGGAGGGCAGAGCATTGGTCTGTCTGAGAAGAACAAGTACAGTAGATGTCAATGGATATAATCCTCCTCGGTTCCCTTCCCTGTCTTCATTCTTCTGGCATTAGAACTTCTCTTTCTAGCCTGAAGCCCTTTGCACACCAGACTTAGCCACTCAGAATGTGGTCTCCTACTGGCTCCATCCTGGCCAATTCAAAGCTTCCCTGGGACTTTCCCTGGAACCATCAGATGTTGGCTGAGAAAGTTGCTGGGGAGGTGCTGTAAGTACAGAGGGGCTGGTAGCTGGCTTTGGTCCATGTACGAGAGAGCCAGCTGAAGAGGAAGAATGGTTGAGTTATTTATTCCTCTGGTATCCTCTCTGCTCCACTGTTGCAAGCTGGCTTCGTCCTCCTTCTGAAGCTCTCACTTCTGCCGTGGCTCCCTACAGCTCTCCTCCATGGAGCCCTGTAACTGCCCCCTCCCCCACTCCTTCAGGTCCTGGGATGGAAATTGTTCTCCCATTATCACTAGCCAAGGGGTTCCTTGATGTGCCGCTCTCTGGACAATATCTCTGTTGATTCTTCTGTTTTGCCAGTTTGTGGTCTATTTCCTTCCTGAAGCCTGATCTAGTAAAGACTGGCCTCTGTGGTCAAACAAGAAACAGGCGCTTCTATTGTAGCTGGACAATAATGGGAGTTAGTGAGCCCTAAAGAATGGAGCAGTTAGGAGCCACTTGTGTTATATTCATGACAAACACAAGTTATGAAGCCTGGTCTTTGCTCACAGAACCTCCTGAATTCTGGGAAGTAACCACATCTATCTGAAGTTGCCTCTAAACTTCCCTTAGCATGCTTATCTAGGGCTTGCCAGTGCTGACTCTTAAAAACCAGGCTGAGAGAATGACATCAACAAGGTGGTAGCACAGGAGGTCCCCTGTTCATATCCACACACACCCCCACCCCCTGCTCAGCAATAAAAACCTGGCATCTATCCACAGACAACAGTGCTTTTCTGGGAGCTTTGGGATCCAGGTAGGAAATTCTGAAACAATATGCAGTCCAAGCACTATTTTGAGAATGGAGGCCCATAGGCAGGTGGCTGACTCACTGACTGCAGTCTCAACTATATACCCAGAAACAGGTCCATGCCCCTGCAGGCTCAGCTATAGCGCCATCTGCCATCTCTCCTGTCACCAGCCCCATACGTCAAGGGCTCTGGGAGAAGTTATACCCATATCTGCACTGGCTCAGAGGCCCATAGACCTCAGTCCCAGCTGTGTACCTTGAAATGGCCAGCCCTTCTCAGCCATACACCAAGATCAAGTGGGGATTATCCTTGGGAGACAACGATGGTTCGCTATGTACAAATCGACAAAGGTGTTACACTGTATTAACAGGATAAAGGATAAAAGCCATATGCTCATCTCAACAGACACAGATGCACCATTTGACAAGATTCAACATCCCTTCATGATAAAAACTCTCAACAAATTAGATTTGGAGAGAATGAACTTCATCGAAATAAAAGCCATATATGATAAACCCACATCTAACATCATACAATGGTGAAAAGCTGAAAGCTTTTCCCTAAGATCAGGAACAAGACAAAGATGCTTACATTAAACCTAGTACTGAAATCCTAGCCAGAGCAATTAGTCAAGAAAAAGAAATACAATGTTTATAAATCAGAAGTTAGTTTGTCTCTGCAGATAACATCATCTTACCTATAGGAAACCCTGAAGACTCCATCAAAAATCTCTTCAAACTAAATTCAGTAAAGTTGAAGGATACAAAATTGACACACAAAAATCAATTACATTTTTATACACTAACAACAATGTGTCTGAAAAAGAAAATAATCCCATTTATAATAGGATCAAACACAATAAAGTACTTAGCAATAAATTTAACCAAAGAGGTGAAAGATCTGTGTACTGGAAACTATAAGATATTGGTGAAAGAGACTGAAGAAAACGTTAAGAAATGGAAAGATAGCCCATGTTCATGGATGGGAAGAATATTGTTAGTGCCCATAGTAGTTAAAACAATCTGCAGATTCACTGATATTCCTACCAAAATTCCAATGACATTTTTCACAGAAATAAAGAAAACAATCCTAAATTCACATAGAATCACAAACACCCAGAAAGCCAAAGCCATCTTGAGAAAGAAAAAAAAATGGAGTCATCACACTTCCTTATTTCAAACTATTACAAAGCTATAGTAATCAAAACGGTATCATACTGGCAAAACAAAAACAAAACAAAATCAGACACATAGACCAACAGAACAGAATTGAGAGCCCATGGGGTGCCTGAGGGGCTCAGTCGGTTAAGCGCCTGACTCTTGGTTTCGGCTTGGGTCACGATCGGCTCGGGTTTTGTAAGTTTGAGCCACGCACTGGGTTCTGTACTGACAGTGTTGTGGGGGCTCCTTGGGATTCTCCCTCACTCTCCCTCTCTCTCTTCCCCTCCCCAATTCGTGCTTCCTCTGTCTTAAAATAAATAAATAAACTTCAAGGAAAAAAAAAAAAAGAATTGAGAGTCTAAGAATAGACCCATGCATATACTGTCAAGTAATAATATGTGACAATGAAGCAAAGAATACTCAATGGAGAAAGATAGCATCTTCAATAAACGGTATTGAGAAAACCGGATATTTTCATGCAAAAGAATGAAGTTAGGATTCCTATCTTATCCCATTCACAAAAAGTAGCTGGAAATAGATTACAAAGATTTCAGTGTAAGATCTGAAACCATAAACTCCTAGAAGAAAACATAAGAGAAAAGCTCCTTGACATTGGTCTTGGCAAGGCTAATTTGCATGTGACACTAAAAGCATAAGCAACAAAAGCAAAAATTTAAAAAAGTGGCACCATATCAAACTAAAAAAGTTTTTTCACAGCAATAGAAATGATCAACAAAATAAAAAGCAACGTACAGAATGGGAGAAAATAGTTGCAAACCATGTCCCAAATAAGGGGTTAATATCCAAAATATTTCAGAAACTCATACAACCCAATAGCAAAATCTTCATCATCCTCATCATCAACATCCCCTTTAAAAATGGGCAAAGGACCTGAATGGATATTTTTACAAAGAAGCCCTGCAAATAACCAACAGATGCATAAAACAGTGGTCACTACCACTAAACATCAGGGAAATGCCCATCGTGGGAAACCACAATGAGATATCACCTCACACTGAGTAGACTGACCATCATCAAAATTCCAAGAGATAACGAGTGTTGGCAAAGGTGTAGAGAAATGGGAAGAACCCTCGTGCACTACTGGTGGAAATATAGATTGGTACAGCCGTTACAATGGAGACATTACCAGTACAACATGGAGTTTCCGCAGAAAGTTAAAAATAGTATTTCCACATGATCCAGAAATTCGACTTCTGGGTATATACCCAAAGGAAACAGAATCACTATCTGGAAGAGATATCTGCACCCCATATTCGCTGCAGCATTATTCACAATAGTCAAGAGATGGAAGCAATCTAAGTGCCTATAAATGCATGAGTAGATGAAGAAAATATGCTCCACAGGCAGACACACAATCTCTCTGTCTCTCTGTCTCTCTCTCTGTCTCTGTCTCTCTCTCTCAAGCATTACACACACACCCACACACACAGACACACACAGACACACACACACATACACACTCAAAGTGGAATATTATTCGGCCATGAAAAGGAAGAAAACCTTGCCAGTTGCAACAACATGGATGCACCTTGAGGGCATCATCCTAAGTAAAATAAGTTGCATGGAGAAAAGCAGATACTGTGTGATCTCACTTATATGTGGAATCTGAAAAATACAAACTACTAGAAACAAAGTAGTCTGGCAGTTGCCAGGAGCTAGGAGCTGGTTACATGGGGAGATGCTGGTCAAAGAGCATACATTTCCAGGTGTTCGATGAATAAGTTCTGGGGATCTAACATACAGCATGGTGACTATGGTTGACAACACTACATTGTACACTGAAATGTTGCCATGGGAACAAATCTTAGATGTTCTCACCATAACAAACAAGGGAAGTCTGTGAAGTGATGGATGTGTTAACTAACTTTATTGTGGTTATCATCCCACAATATGTAGGCATATCAAATTATCACAGTGTACACCTTAAGTCTGCACAATTGTATAGGCCAATTATATCTCAACAAACGTGAGGAAAAAAAGAAAAATAAAACCAGACCTGCCTGCTGAGCTCTCATTTAGTAGCAAACAGTAGCTGATGGGTAGGAAAGCTGCTTCATCTCTCAAAGCTGAAAAAATGGCAAATACGTGCAGACTCTTGTCGTGCACATGCACTGACTCAGCTCATCCCCTTCACCCCCGTCCTACAGATGAGCAAACTGAGAGACTGAACCACTGCGCATGCGGACTCAGCGGGTGCTGAAGAGAAGCAGGATGTGCTGAGCCTGGCGCTCTCCACCATGCTGGTGGTCTCCTCTGCCTGTGTGGACATCCCTGTTTTTTCTACAAGGAACCAGCTGGTTTAAGATGCTGGCAGGTGGCTGAAAGAGTTCATTCCCAATGCCTCTTGAACACCTTCATTTAACTAGATTTGGGACCGGGAACAGTTTGCAAACTGGGTTCAACACCAGAATTTTTTTTTCATTCATTCTTTGAGGTGAAAGTCACAAAATGTACAATTAATCATTGTAAAAATGAGCAATTCAGTGGCATTTAGTACTTTCATTATGCTGTGCAATCAGCACTCTATCTAGTTCCAAATATTTCTGTCAACTCCAGAGTAATACCTTTACTGTTTAAGCAGTGTCTATCCATTCCCCTGTTGGTCTTTGTCAATAAAGTTTTATTGGAACACAGCCACACTTACTGGCTTACTTGGCAACTACCACCATTCTTGTGCTACAGTAGCAGAGATGAGAAGATAACAGTAGAGACCTAATGGCCCACCAAGCCGAAAGTATTACTGTCTGGTCCTTTACAAGAAATGTGTGAAGCCTCTGAGCAGTGACTTAGAGCACTAGCTTTGATGTGGGTTGGCATCCTCACTCATCGCTTTGCCATATGACTTTGGGCGCCTCATTCGCACTCTGTGCCCCACTGTGCTCCTACACAAAGCAGGCAGCCAATCTATGCTCTGTGCTCTGCATGGAAAGCCCTTAGCACAGAGCCCGGCATTAGGCAGGCAATCAGTGGTGGTCAGTACTATTATCTTGACATTTGTGCCCTTATTTGATGTTCCAAATCACCCTGGGAGCCCAAAAGGAGATATCTTTGTCTCCATTGTGCTGATGGGGAATGAGGGCTTGAAACGGATCGGAACTTACTCAGGTCATAAAACAGTGACAGCTACAGCCACAGCCACAGCCACAGCCACAGTCACAGCCACAGCCACAGCCACAGCCACAGCCACAGCCACAGCCACAGCCACAGCAAGGGCCTTGGGCTCATTCTCCCGCGGCCTACACCCACTGGTCACCTTGTGCAGGGGCGGGAAGCAGAGAGAAAGAGCATCAAACCCAAAGATCCAACTCGGATGTGTCCCAGCCCTGCCAGGCTCTGGGAATGGCGTGTGCCAGTTTGGGAATCTCAAGAACGTGCTGTGCACCCGAGAGTGGCTTCACCTCATTTCCCAAGTTCACGGATGTTGCTGACAGAGCGCCCACCTTGCAGAACCTCTGGCTGCCTCGATGTGGAGGAGATGAAAGAAAACAACATGTTTCTATTTCATCAGTGCCCTGCTCTCCTGAGCCTTCCTTCCTCTGGTCACACTTGCAAATTAAAATTAAACCCCACCAGGAAAGGGCTCCTCTCCCAGGCTTCCTGCTGAGCTGGCTTTGCTCTCTTTGAGGTTTTCAAAGCTTCTCTTAAGCAAATTCTTTAAATCCTCTTCCAGAGCCTTGATGTGTTCACAGGGCAACTGCTCCTGGCTCTGGGGTGAATCCAGCACTTTGTAAAGTTTGGGGGTGGGGTGGGGGGGATGACAGTTCAGCTGGCCCTGCAAAAAGCCATTTTACAAACAGTCAGCATATCCCTGCAGCCAGAGACCTGATTCCTCACCAGCCAACAGAGGGAACTGGGAATCTGCCAGATGATAGATGGCAATGCTCATTTCCTGGCACTTGAGCTATGGCGAGGGATGGAGGGGACACTGGGGAATCTGCCCTAAGAGGTGAGCAAACAGCGAAATTCAGTCCTGCCTCTAACCCCTGCCTGGGGGTGTTTGCACAAAGGCAGGCAGGAGTGGTAATACTTTTAAAAGTTTGCCAGAAGCCAGAGGTGCTGGGTTTGATTGAAATTCCACGAGCCTCTTACTTAGCAAGTGATTTCTCATCCCCCCAAACACGCGTGCACCTCCTTGTCCAGGAGCCACACGGGTAAGTGGCCGGCCAGTTCGCGCTTGGAGTGGATTCAAACTCTTTCGTCGTTCCAGTTATAAAAACCGTAATTTTCATTCTCTGATGAAGAGAAGCACACAGAGCCCAAGTTACTCTAAATTTCCCTCTGGAGACCCCGGCAGAGGCTTTGCTGACATGATTTGTCTTTGTCCAGTGCCACGCAGACAGGCCCAGAATCACAGATCACCGCTTGTGTCTCGTACACACAGGGGAGGCCAAAGCCCTGTGCCTTGTGTGACGAAAGGCAACGTGATGGCTTGGTTGGGGTCGGCGGCATGGGAGAGGCCAGCTGAGCCACTCCAGGCCTACGGACAGACAACTGAACATTCAGGTGGTAGCACCCTCTCTTCAGCTTTGGCTGCTCACAAATTATTGCCAACGAGATGGCTGAGAACAACAGACACTTACTGTCTCACCACCCTGAGGTCCAGAAGTCCAGGATCAAGGGCTGAGTGTGGCTGGTTCCCTCTGGAGGCTCTGACAGGGAACGAATCCCTTGCCTTTCTCCCAGCTGCTGGTGGCTACCACATTCTTTGCAGTCCCCAGCCTGTAGAAGCGTGACTCCAGCCCCCGCCTCCATCTTCACAGGGCTGTCTTCCCTCTGTGTCCTTGTCTCAAACTTCCCCCTCCCTTCTTTTGTGGGGCCCCAGTCATTGCGCTTAGGGCCCACCCTAAATCTAGGATGTTCTCACCCCGAGGTCCTTACCTTCATTACATCCGTAAGACTCCTTTTCCAAATGAAGTTACATTCGCAGGTACAGGGGTTACCACCTGGACCTATCATTTTGGGAAACAACATCCAACTCAAGACCGTAGCCAAAGGGATGTGTTAGCCCCAACGCCTGTCCAGAAGCTCACTTTCTGTCCTCAGAAAAGGGACAGTGAGCAGGACAGAAAAGCAAAGAACTGGGCCAGGACCCGGGTGCTGCTTTGTCCTCCCAGCCTCACTGCTTTCTCATTGTGTGACCTCTGGCTGATGACCAGTGGCTTGGTTTGCATGGTTCACGTAAGAACAGACACCAGGCAATTGGTTTGCCAAGAGATCCGAGAATCCAGGGAGGCGTCTGGCAGCTCACGTGTTCAGTTACTGCCGCTGCTTCCCTGACAACGGTGAGGTTGACTGAAAGGATGATGGGGTCATCTCTAAACCATGCTGTTCATAAGCAGTGAGGTCTTCGATTCTATTTGTGACCTGAATTAGTCATTTATTCATGAGCATTTGGGAATTAGACACTGATGGATCGAAAGTTCATCGGAAGAATGGGTTCCATACTTCCTGTTTGTTACAAGGGGGCTGGAAGTTGTCCCACGGCCAATGGCGAGTGGAGAGGGGACGGGTTTCCTCCTCAGAAATGGGCGAGTCAGCAACAGTGACACTCAGGTCCTGGCTTCTTCATGCAGAAGTTAGCTCCCCACCCTGAGGGCCTCTCTCAGAAACCTCCCCTAGTTAACTGTCCCTACCTTCCTCCTCTACAGGGGTCGGGCTCAAAGTATGCAAGAATGAACTTTCAGAATGCATAAGGCCTGCCAGATAAAATGCAAGGCACCCAGTTAAATCTGAATTTCAGAAAAACAACTATTTTTCAGCCTAAGTATATCCTAAATGTTGCATGGACGTAAGTTTCCTGAAGAGTCATTGTTTATCTGAAATCCTAATTTGACTAGACATTCTGTGTTTTTATTTGCTAAACCTGGCAACCCTGGGATGGAGGTCGTCTAGAAAAGACCTGTGCATCCTGGCCGAGGGCAGACCATGCTGGGATCCTAAGAGAGAGTGGCAGGTTGCTTTGCCGAGGCTGGTTCCTCACCTCTCCTACCCTGCATGTGTCACTCCCTCATTAGAGATGGGCTCTGACACCTGTCCCTGTGAGGCGAGGTTTGGGGGGCTTGTACCTGCTTATAACCAGTGGCAGAAATGGCACGGTGTGACATCAGGGGCAACGCAGATGCCGTGTCGTGGCTGGGACACTGGTTTCTGGACCCCTGAGCCACCATGTAGGAAATTCAAATATCCTGAGGCAGCCATACTGTCAGGAAGCCTGGGTCCGGGACAGGCCACCTACAGGTGATCCAGACGAGATCTAGGGAATTTCCACCACCAACAGTCATCCACATAAGGAAAGAGGCCTTCAGATGACACAAGCCCCCTGCCACTGAGCCAACCCCATCTTTGTAGTCTCCCAATAAGACAGCATGGAGCAGAGACACGCTGTCCCTGACGTGGCCTGCAAGGATGTCTGGGAGCATAATGGAACAGCTTTTGCAGACCCCCGAGCTCTGGCGTGGGGGATGTCTGCTGCACAGCGGAACAAGGGGTCAACCAGGCCTTCAGTCACGTCCCGCTTTGCTCCAGCTCTAGTTACTTTTCTCCCGCCCCCACTTCCTTCTGGATGAGGCCATGGTGGGCAGAACCACGGGCCCCCAGAGATGCCCTGAAACCCAGAACCAGTGCCTTTGTCAGCTTGTGTGGAAGGAGGATTACAGAAGGACCGAGGACTGTTCAGCTGATACATAAATTCAGTGAGGCCACATGACACAAAAATCAATGTACAGAAACCTGTTGCATTTCTATACACTAATAATGAAACAGCAGAAGGAGAAATCAAGAAAACAATTCCATTTGCAACTGCACCAAATATAATAAAACACCTAGGAATAAACTATCCAAACAGGTGAAAGACCTATACTCTGAAAACACTGAGGAAAGAAACTGAGGACGACACAAAGAAATGGGAAAATATCCCATGCTCATGGGCAAAATGTCTATACTACCCAGGGCAGTCTGTATCTTAATTTATCACACAGCGGTTTGGGCCATTAGTTTTAGAGATATGCCAGAGGCTTTAAAATAATGCAAGAGCTGCGGACTTCAAGTTTAACGTGGCAGAGCTTGAGGAGAGGGCGATAAAGAATCCCCTTGGCCATTTTTCCGCCGTCCCCGTGCAGACACGCTAGGTCCCCGGTGATACTCAAAGCGTGCGGGAAAGAAGGTGGCACTTGGGGAGGAGAAAAATGTAAAACAGAACCAAAAATAAAGGCATTTGTCAGCCCTGATGACTTTATCACCTTAGTAAGTAATGATGTCTCTGTGCCGCGGTCCCCACGTGTGGCCACATCTCCCCGGTGGCAGCAAGAGGTGAGGGGTGACAGGAACGCGACACAGAAGGCCACTGAACCACACGGGGTGGGAGTTTCACCTTTTTGGTGGTCTCCTATCCCCTCTTCCTATACGCAGGACAAAGTCTCGTTTCACTGCCAACACGTCTCAGATGCTCGCCGATGTCCTTCACCACAAAAAGGGACATCCGGCCCGAAGTCCCTGGCAGGTCACCAACTCCGGGAAGCATTCTGCCTTTTGGTCCACCTTGCCCTGTTCTCTTCAGAGCTCCTTCCCTTCAGGGCAAGTGCTGCTGATTTTCCAGGAAGTTGTGCTGTAAGGCTGTGGCCCAGGACCAGGTGCAGTGATTCACCTGCTCATTAACATTTGAGAAGCACCTGTCTAAAGGAGGAGCCGGCACATTTTCTGCCAAGGACCTGGGAGTCAACACTCAGCCTCTGCGGGCCATCTGGCTTCTGTCCCAGCTGCTCAGCTCTGTCCCTGTGGTCTGAAAACAGCCACGGACAGTACGTGCATGGCTGAGCTCCTACAAAAGTTTATTTCTAAGAACAGACAATGGGCCAGCTTTGTTCTGCAGGCTCTAGTTTGCTGACCTCTGGTCTGAAGTTGTCTCTGCAAAATCAATGTATTTTTGTTTTTGTTTTTGTTTTTGTTTTTTTTTACTGTGTATTTTGTAGAAGAAAATGTGAAGCAAATAGTATCCCAGGAATACTCTGCTGTCCAGTGGTGTGCTGCTAAATGTTTAACAACTGGTGGTCCAGACGTTAAAAAAGCCCCACTTGTAGCAACTACAGATTCCCTGGGGATAAATATTCCCACCATAGCCAATTTCCAGCTATGCACATATATCACTGAACACTAATCTATTAGGGCTCTCCAGACAAGCACACCGGTATTTATACATAAAATGTATTTATCCCATTATACCTTTACACTTATCGTATTATTTATCCTACTTAGGAGATTTAGGAGAAATTGGCTCATGTGGTTATGGAGGCTGAGAATCCCCACAACCTGCCACCTGCAAGCTGGTGACCCAGGCAAGCCCATGGGGTAGTTCCAATCTGAGCCTGAAGGTCTGAGAACCAGGAGATCCAAAGGTGTAACTTCCAGTCCAAGGGGAGAAGAGCCAAAGACTCCCCAGCTCAGTCAGGCAGAGAGAGAAATCCACCCTCCACCTTTTTGGCCTACCCAGACCCTCCAAAAACTGTGCAATGCCCATCCAAATTGAGGTGACCACCTGCTACATTCAGTTTAAGGATCCACATGCTAATCTCTTCTGGAAACCCTCTCCCAGACACACCTGGAAGTATGTGCCAGTTATCCGGGCCCCTGAGGCCCAGTCAGGTGGATATAAATGCACCATCACGGCAGAATCAGGAAGGGACATGCACAATCAGCTCTCTCGAGCAGTGCAAAAACCTTGAAGGTGCATCTACTGGGTGGGGTGGGGTATGTCCAGCACATCTCGTCCACCTGGAGCCTCAGAATTGACCTCATTTGGAAACAGGGTCTTTGCAGATGTAACCAGGTGACGATGAGGTCATAGTGATCTGAGGTGGGGACTAATCCAAAGCCTGGTGTCCTTCTGAGAAGGGTAAAGTTTGGACACCAAGGCACACAGAAGGAAGATGTGCATACTCATGCGGCAGGACTCAGGGGTGTGTGGATATGGCAGAGTCTGGGAAACACAGTGCTAGGTCACACAGGCAGTCAGTGTCACGATGGGCATTTGAGCTCAGACGTGCCCCTTACAAGAGCCCACATCCTTAGCTCTTTGACTATGTGGCTTCTCAGAGGGGAATGCAAAAGTCTCCATTAGATTATTTTTTGTGAATTGAGATTTGTTGGCAATTTCCTTCAGCATGTCCTGAAATCACCCAGCAGGTGGAAGTCTCCTTCCTGACCCCTGGCAGCACATTTGCCTTGACCGGCCTTCTGTCTAGAATATTGCAGTTGCCGTAATTACAAAGGTAAAGCCGCAGCGCCTATAAAACCTGGAGCATCTGCTGACCTGAGCTCACCTGACAGCTGTCTCCATGAGCACATAAACACACCTCTGGGTCACCGCTGCTGCCCTGTATCTCTGAGCACACACTAAGACATCAACACAGATGTCGAATGACCATGCCGACCGCCAATCTTGTCTGGGAAGACATCCATGAGAAATCCAACATTTGGACAGACAAACTGCGATCATCCAAGTGGGAAGCCCACAGGACAGAGAAGGCAAAATGGGCAGGCGTGGGCAGGCGTGGCCCTTCGAGACACTATCCCACGGCACTGGGGTTGGCTGCCACCCGCAAGTGTCCACATGCAGCCAGAGTGCCCTCCACCTCTCTGTGTGGTGTCCTGCCTTTCGTTGGGGTGGCCACTACATCACAACTGACCAGGAACAAAGCATGGATATTCCCATAAGCAAAGCCGCTGCCTGGTCTGTGGGTTGGGATAGACTTTGTGGATAGAAAAGTGGAAGATCGTATATGAGGATCAGCGTGTTTTCTACAGAGGAGGCACAGGCACAGGCGAGACCCCCAGTGCCAGCCCCATGCCTGCCAGATGGGCCTTCTTCCAGTCCCTGCATCTTTTACTGGGTTCCCAACCCTGGGCCTAGCACTGTGCTTGGCAATGGGGGGCCTGCAGGCCTCTTTCAGCGTGGTGGTTAGTTCTGGTGAGGACAACCAACCAGAGTGACCAGCCAGAGCAGACATGTGAAGTGGCCACACTCGTGATCAGCGCCACACGGGACAGCACGTAGGACGCCACATGGGATGCCACACAGGACAGAGTAACAGAATCAAAGGGAAGGCCAAATTAGGGGTGGGGTGGGGGCAGGAAGGCCTCTCAGGGGAGATAAAACCAAGCTGAGACCAGAGAGAAGGTGCAGCTGGGCGAATAGAATAGGACCTTCTATAAGCAGGCGCAGCATGACCAAAGGCCCCGTGGTGTGTGTGTTGCGGGGATACACCTGGTCTGCAAGAGACCTGGAGGGCAGCCAGTGTGGCCGCAGCATGGGGTGGGGGATGATCTAAGGCCGGACACCACAGTGGGGCGGTCACTGTGACCGAGGGCCTATGAGCGGGACACGGAGATACCATTTGGCGAGGGCCCAGCTTTGACAGGAGTCCTGGGGAGTAAAAGGGGAAGGCACGTGCGATGCTTTTCACGCTGTCCGCAAAACTCTCGTTTGCAAGGATCCTGCGGTATGTGCATCCGAGCCTGGCTGGCTGTGTCCTGTGTTGGCCATGGCCTCCTCAGCGGTCCTCAGGCAGGGCTCTGTTTTTCCTGAGCTGCTGCTCATCAGCATGAACTCCCCTCTCTGGCTTGCTCCACCTCATCTGTTCCCACTTTCCCCAAGTCACCGGAGCTGGGGCTGGAAACGGAGGACAGGAGAGAGAACCACCTGGTATGGAGGAAAGTTCCAGAACTGCCTGTGGATTAGTTTCCCCTTTCCAGGTTTTGTACCTTAGAAATTCATCATTCCCTTCTTCCCCTTTCGGGTGACAGACAGTTCTCTCATGTGCTGCTGAGAAGATAATTCAGAATTCTGTGCATTCTAATGCGGTTCAAAATGTCTGTGTCTAACATTTGAAAATAGCTCTGGGCGTTAAATGGTGGCAGCTAGAAAGTTTCCGGAACCGGTGTCTCATCCTCTCCTGGTCTGCAAGCCGCTGCATCAGTGTGTCTGTCTGCATCTGCATGAACAGCGGGCTCCTTCTGCAGCAGCTTGCGGGGCAGGGCCCTTGGGGTGGTTTGGGATGTAGGGAGCGGGTGCGCGGGGGCTCTCACTGGGTCATGTGCACGCTGCATGCCCGTGTGCTAAGCACCACGCTGGGCACCAAGTTCACAGCAGGGAAGGGGCCTGGCCAGGCCCTGTGCTCTAGAAGCTCAGTCTGACAGGAACACGCTTTAGGGGAGGTCGCTCACAGTCCCCCTGGTGAGGGGCTCCTGTCCCAGCCTCACTCAGGGAAGCCGCGAAAGATCTGGACTGAAAGTGGCTCAAAGACCAGTGTGAGTGAACAGCAACAAGGGAGGGGAGGCAGGGAGGTGGAGAGGCCGCTGATACGAAGTCTGAGGTTGGAAATCCCGGGGCCCAGAGTGATGCAGCATCCGTGCGTGAGCGCCTGGGGCAGATGTGTGGAGGAGGGCAGCAAGCCAGCTGTGGGATCTCAGAGACATGAAGGCCCGGTTGGGTGGACAAAGCTGGGGTACGGAGGGGAGACCCGGGGAGCACCAGTCACGAGATCAATGTCCACACCCGCCTCCTCGGTACACCTTGGACAGGTGGGCAGGTGAGCAGCTGTTCAGATGAGTCTGAAGTCCTGTACCAAACACAAGGCTCAGAATGCTATGGCCCAGCCCCCCACTGCAGCTTCTTGTAATTGCTATTTCTGCTTCCTCTGTGACTCCCAGCCATGAGGACTGGCTTCTGGTCAGTTGAATTCTAAACTCCCGCCAGCCCCAGGACCTTTGCTCATGTCTTTCCCTCTGCCCAAAACAATCGTTCTTTCTCTCCCTCTGAGCAGTCATCACCGCCTCCAGGAAGGCTTCCCTGCCCTCTCCCTCTCAAGACTAACTCAAATCCTCCTATCATTCACTCTTGCAGCCTTCAAACTTTATGTGAAATTATATTCATAAAACCCGTTACCTGCCTTCTCTATTAAATTCCATCTCTCTGAAGAGAGACAGGTGTCACATCTAGTTTTGCTCAATGTGCAATCTACAGCACAGGAGTGAAATCAGCACTATTTAGCAGGCAAATGTGTTGACCAGTGATGCTCAGACAAACCAGCCCACGGGGAGAGTGAGGTACCCACCCTATAGTGGGTGTGTTTCCTCTGGACCCTGGTGGGTGGAGGGGAGAGGCAAAACTGCCTTCAATCACCAGAAAAAGTCACCACAACCCCCTTCTCTGGCATCCAGGCTTCCGCTGATCTCTTCCCATCCCCTGGACTAGGACCATTTCACTGAATTTGGAAAAACTAAGTCACACAGTTTGGCATTTTCTCCGTAAACCAAGAGGAGATGAAAAATTTGGACTGAACATGTCTTGTAAACAGCTTTCAGTGTGAAAACTCAACATCAAAATGTAGAGACTACCGGCTCCCCCCAGCTCCTCGGGCACGTGCTTCCTCGTCACATTTGGGGAACATTTCCACCGGTGCCAGGGGCTGGGACACTCGAACCACAGCCAACGCAGAGCATGTCTGTCCCTCCATGGCTGACGTCTTTATTCCACCCGTTCTTGCCCAACCGCCCAGGGGGCAGCTCCAAGAAAGGGCTCTTCAGCCAGTGTCCACACCTGCTCCAAAGGGAACTTCCAGGATTTGGACTGAACATCGGGAACCAGACTACTTGATCCAGGTCTGCCGTAAGCCTGGAGTCACCTGTGTTTCCAAATTCAAGCCAAAGGAGTTACACTGCACTGCCAAGGCCTGCCAAGCGTTTGTACTGGAGCCCGGCCCGGTGTGCAAACCTGCCTGGTGCGTGTCTGGGCATCGCGATGTGCCAGAGACAGGAAGAGCCATGGAAATACCCAGAATGAGGATCAGTTGAATGCAGGATGCTCCAGCCAGGGACTTCCCGGCCACTTCTGAGAATCATGCCCCCAGAGGGCAAAAAGGGGAGGCACAGGGGCTTAGAGACACGGCCCAGCCCCCTGGCCCACTCTCCGCCTCCAGCCCTCCACTCAGCTCAGGAGGGCCTCCACCAGGCTTTGTCGCACCGGGAGCTCGAGGGGCAAGAGTGGACACCAATGGGTCTAATCCAGAATGCCCTCGATGGCCGAGACGCATTCATTACCCCAAAGAAATTGGGGGTGACACTGTCCAGACTGTCCAGAGAAGAGGACTCAGTGCGGAAAGGGTAAGAAGGAAATATCCACCATGAAAATCAAGTCAAAGTTCTCTCACAACACGGGTTTCCCAGCAATTCTCAATAGGATCTTGACACAGGGCTATAAAATAATATTTTACACCTTCCGTATTTCTCCTATTTCAGATCTAATTGATGTTTCAGAAAAGACAAGACTCTTTTAAGGGGTGGTGTCGGACAGGCGCTTTCCTAGGAGAAACAGAAGAAACTCCACCAGGATCTAGGCACAGGGACACATCCCTGGGCAGGAAGGGACCTCAGATGCTGCACAGACAGCAGTCACACTTGGCAGCATAAAAAATGAGAAATTTTACATAGCAAATGCCTTTGCAAACACATCAACAGGTAAATGAAAGCCTTGTGGGTTTTATTTTGTTTTAATTTTTTAATACTTATTTATTTATTTTTGAGAGAGAGAGACAGAGTGTGAGCAAGGGAGGGGCAGAGAGAGGTGGAGACACAGAATGTGAAGCAGGCTCCAGGCTCTGAGCTGTCAGCACAGAGCACAACACGGGGCTCAAACCCACCAGCTGTGAGATCACGCATGGCCTGAGCCCCCCAGGTGCCCCTAAATGAAGTCTTTGTAAAAAAAATAAATACAGATCTTCCTGGATTCACGATGGGGTTGTATCCCTATCAACCCATCCTTAGTTGAAAACATCATTAAGTCTAAAATGCATGCATACGCCTGACCTCCCACACCTCAGAGCTCAGTCCAGCTTGCCTTCCATATGCAAGAACAGTCGTGTGAGCCCACGGCTGGGCAGGACCATTCATCCTAAATCTTATTGGATCAAGGAGTGCTGACTGCCTCGTGGAATGTACCAAATACTGTCCTGAAGTGGGAGCCAGAGGGGCGCCTGGGTGCAGAGTGGCCACCAGCGTATGGGTTGGTGACACTTGTGGTCATGTGGCTAACGGGAGCCCGCGCTCCCCCACATCATAGGAGATGATCGGACCACACATCACTAACCCAGGAAGAGGTCCAAACCCACAATCCCAAAGATGCTTTCCACTGAGTGCATGTTGCCTTCACGCCACGGAAAAGATGAAAAACGGTTAGGTCAAACCATCGGCAGTCTGGAGCCATCCGCATTTGCAGCAGATAAGAAGCAATGGGTGAACAGCTCCAACACGCACAGACCTCTGACAGAAAGGACAAGAAGAAACAACCCAGCCATTCATCAATGAACAAAAGGATGTGCACAGTCAGTAAACCTCAAGAGCATCGCCAACCGACCGGCAAACGTGAAAACAATTCTCAAACTCACTCGTCTTCAGGAAACGCTCATTAAAGCCACAGGAGTCATCACTGTACCCTCATCACACCGGCAATGATTTAGTGGAGTAGCCGCACCCAGAGCCGATGGAGACCCAGGCGGAAAGATCACCAAGGGCTCTGTGTGGCTGGGGGCAGGTGCGCCCCGGTCCCTGCAAGAACCTGCGGCTATTGGCTCCACAAGATGAGTGTGACGGTGGAAGCCGCCCTTCCCACCGCCCCGCCAGCAACGCGGACCGCTCATCTCTTAACCTTTCATTCGGGAGAGCCTTCTTCGGCATATTTTGGGCACTCATGCAAACCTGTCGAATGACACACATGGCATGTCACAGGCTACAAGCTGCTCAGTGACACCGAGGAAGGTTCCAGAAGAAAGTCATTCCCACTCACCGCTGATGCCACCACGCTCCCCATCTTGTAAGCAGTCGTGCAGGAGCACTGGATGGTTGCTCAGGGCCTCCCCCCGACTTAAGGAACCTGGGAGTCTAGCCAAAGACGGGCCCCCCAAGGTCCTCCCAGGAACTCTCACCTCCTCGCCATCTCTGCCAGCAGGACACAAGGAGATGAAAGATGTGTCATCGTCGAGGCACCTGGAGGTCTCAGTTGGTTGAGCGTCCGCCTCTTGGCTTCGGCTCCGGTCATGATCCCAGGGTCGTGTGATCCAGCCCCGTTATCGGGCTCCATGAGCCTGCTTAAGATTCTCGCCTTCTGTCTGCCCTCTTCCCGACTCAAACTTTTTAAAAATAAAAAGTGAAATTAAAATTTTTTTAAAAAGATGATGTGTAGCAGGCTCTCTTTCTCTCCACTGTCTGTTCCTCATCCACTTGGAATACGGTGATTTCAATCCCCGGGCTTCTAACCCTGCTTTGTCCTCACAACTTTTGGATTCTCCTCACCTTTAAATTTCTCAAAACACAGCACCAGCTTACTGTCTGAGTAGTTTCTGTTCATGCGTCCACCACTCTTCATGCCCCGGCTTCCTCTCTCTGTAACTCAGGGAAGCTCTCAGGACTACTGCCAGAAAGTCCTTGTGGCCCTCAGCCAATGCTATCCCTGGTTGGTTTCTTTGACCTTCAAAGCATCCGATCTAATAGGAAGGGTTCTTTATCACACATCACACCTGGAGCTTGGTGGGTGCCAGACCCGTGTCTGTGGGCCAGATGAACAACTGAACAGAGCAGTAAGTATGTGGATGGGAAGGAGTCGGGAAGTCCCCCAAGAAGGCCCTAGCTGTATTTCCTTGATTTAAGGCAGAACAGAGGGGAATATGTGGCGTCTCTCTTTTTTAAAATTGACGTTAAAAAAATATCTTTACAATCCTTCCCATGGCTCCCGCAAAAGGGGGAATGGGGAGAACTGTGAGCTCAGCTTTACAGAAAGTAAAAGTGTTCCTGTTACATACCACTGCAGATTTCACAACTAGGCTTGGGCACATTTGCTCTGGCTACCATTTACCGGAAGAAAAGCTGCTCCAGGAGAAGCCATAAAGACCGAGTGGATGGCGAGGTCCCTGCGGCCCGACTGGACCCTTGCACGCCTCCCCCTCCAGACACCATAAGCGGCCGTGTGATCTAGCCTGCACAAGACGTCCATGCGGCATGTGGCCACCTGTCAGCCATGCAAGAAACATGTGTCCTGGACTCACAAGGTGCCCGGCACTGGGAACCAGACAATGAGCTCTTCCGCCCAGACCCCAATGGGCAGAACCACACGACAGACGAAAGAATGAAGTACAACGTAAGATTGGATGGTGGCAGCAGCCAGAAGAAGGAGTCAGCAGGGAAGGGGGTGGGCTGGGCATATACAGTATTAGACCAGGTGCCCAGAACTGAAGAGGCAAAGGAAGAGGGCAGAGGGGAGGACCCAGCCCCTCTGGTGACAGGCCTGAGCTCTCGGCTTGCTCCCTCAGGTTCAGAGATGTTGCACCTGGTGTGCCAGTGGCACCTGGGCTTTGGGCCACACTGGTGTAATCACCCCCTCTCCTCCCACGTCACGCTGTCTTGATGACCGCGGCATCTCTGTGCAGCTCTCCAGTGTCCATGGGAACTGTTGCCTCACCTAAAGCTCAGGCAGTGCCTGGGACCTGTCAAATTGCCAGGTGCTTGCCAACTCCTTCCTCCGGGTGACCGACCCTGCCACTCTGTGTTCCACAGAGGGCAGACCGACCACAAGGGATCGTGACACAGACCATTGGACTCTGGTCTCTATTGCTTCCAGAACCTTCTCAGACAAGAGAGCCAGGCCCCCTGGGCCATGCCCATGTAGACACTTTACTCCCCATGGCTCAGTTCTGCACACAGGGCTTAGATGCAGTGGGTCCCATTTCTATCTTCCCATACACACAACCCCAAAAAGGGGAGGAAAGAGGCCTCAAGTGCCCTGGTCCTGACCTCCCTGTAACCATGCGTACTTTCCTCAAATATAGAAATACCCAGTCGTTACAGCCACAGAATGGAAGGTAAGCTTCCAGAGGGGATGAAGGGGACAGAGAGAGCCTGCCCCCCAGTGTGCAATGGTGGGAAGTGTGGGTGCAGACAGCCCGCACTCCAGGTCTATGCTCCGCTCTTAGACAAGGTGCCCGGTAGCCTAATAGAAGCAGAAACCAGGGCCGTGTAGCCATCCCGAGTGTTGGAGCGCCTGGCACGCTATCAACAGGTGTCGAACAGAAGGAGGGAGGATGCAGAACAAGGAGCTGGAGGAGTGTCAATCTTCCTGCTGACAACAGCCGACCCAGAAAACCAGGACAGATGCTCGCGGGTCTGCCAATACGTTAGTCAGACATAACTTATCCTCGGGTCGTGAAAGCTGGGGGGCCGCTCCTTCCATGGCCATACATAATAGCCCTGCCAGATGCTCACAGGTGAGGGACTTCCAGCATCCACCTTACTGGAGACAGCAGGTCACTTCCCCAGGTCACTTGTAAGAAAGACCTCCCACCGCCTGGGCACGCATGCCACTCCCTCTCGTATATCCTTTGCTGCTGAGAAATTTAAAAGGAACCCCGGGGCTGCAGAGAGCCTCTCTGAGAAACCAACTCCTGGTGTGGGCCCAATCTTTCCAGGTGTCGAGCATTAATGGGGAAGGCTGAGATGTTGTGAACCTGATCCTCTGAACCTGAGCATTAATGTCGAGCATTAATGGGGAGCTCTGCTCTGGGGGAAAGGTCACCCCGCATCACTTCCTGATTGCCCCCAAGACACATGACAGAGAAGAGCGCTTAGGAAGGTCAGGGCCCTTCCCAGAGGATCCAACCCATCCCAGCTGCGGATAGTCCACTCACACAGAAGCCTATCTGCACTTTGGGTCAGAGAGTCAACCCAAAGGCGAGGTAGATGACCAGCCTGGCCCCAGAGGTGGGCTGCCTTGAGCCCTCCAGGACCGACACATGCCTTGGGGGCACACCTCCCTGCCAGTCTGATGCCGGGGGCTGGGAGCCTTGAGACGGAACCGCCCCCTCTCCCTGACGCGAGGAATGCGATGTTCGTGAGCATGAGACCTGAGGGCCAGGATGCTGGGTTCAGGTCCTGGCTCCACTGCCTTGCCAAGCCTCAATTTCTCCTCTTTAAACTGGCAATAGTAACATCTGCTCCAGAATATAACTAAATCCGAAAAGAAGGAAGAGTGTGAACCCACCACTGTCCTACTGGTAATGACCGAGCGGACACACGCAGCAGAGGCTCTTCAGCTCTTCCGATAAAGAGGAAAGCCTCAGTTCCATGGTGCTCTAGCCTTGACACCTCACATACACTCATGTATCTTTTCAATAAAGAAAATAGATCTGGGGCTCTGACCCTTTGTTAATTGATGATATCTAGCCAAAACGTATTCGCTTTTTATTGTATTCATCCCATTATCCCCCATTAATATAAATGATACTAGTTTTCCATGCGTGGTACTGATTCCCTTTAAAATAAATTCACTTCAGTTTAATAAGTTACCTTAAGGAAACTTAAGTGTGTATTACCACATGAAAGAAGCCAATCTGACTCCAATCTATGATGTTCTGGAAAAGGTTACACTAGAGAGACAGTAAACAGATCGGTGGTTTCCAGGGATTTGCGAGATGGATGACAAGGGGGGAGCACGGAGGACTTTCAGGACCGAGAAACCACAGTGTGTGGTGCTATGTTGGCGGGCCATGCCACCGCACATCAGTCCAGACCCACAGAATGCACACAGCATCAAGAGTGAACCCTCAGGTGAACGATGGACTTTGGGTGATAATGACTCGTCCACGTGGTTCATGGACTGTAACAAATCCCGTGGGCACGGTGACGACGAGGGAGGCCATGTCAGTGCGGGGAGGGCGGCATATGGAAACGTTTTTGGACCTTCCTCTTGCTCTCGATTTTGCTGTGGACCTAAAACTGCTCTAAAAAATAAAGTCTATTTTTTAAAAAGGCAACTAAGGGGAGACAATGAATAAATAATAAAAAAGGAAATATTTCAAAGTGGAAAACCGTGAAGATGGGCCGTGGTGGCAGGAGACGTGGCCAAACCAAACCACGGAGTAAGGAAGTAAATGACTGAGGTTGGTAAAACACTGCCATCGGCACCTGGCACGTGGGACCCATTGCTGCCCATGCGCACATGAAGGGTGGGAGGGCAGGAGAGAAGGACCTTGAACCACCACCAGGGTACCGCACCGGGTGGAGGCAACCTCCTGCAGGGCCTCCCGACACTGTACACATGCACAAAGCCCCCTGGTGGACCCATAGAAGGTTCTGGGTGCAGCATGGCTGGAGGCTGGGTGGGGATGGCAGCACAGTCACCCCCGGCTGCTGGGCCATGTCCATTTTCCTAAGGGCAGCAGGTCAAGGAGGTGCTGGTTTCTACTCGGCAACCATCCAACCTCCAGGAACCTGTCTGGCGTGTTAAGAGGCAGTGCGGTGGTGGCCTCAGAAGCAACACCAGGGACTTTCTCCTTCTGGATGACAGCAAAGGGAGGGGCTTCCTATGGGCACAATGTCCAGAGGTGGCCTCTCAGCCTGAGCTCTGGAGCCTTCCAGGCCACGTTGGTTGGCACTGGCCAGGCAGGCAGCCGTATGGTGCTCGGGGAGATGTCCACCAGTGTAAGCATCTAGGATCCCAGCCTTGACACTCCTCCCACCTCAACCAGCAGAGGGGCTCAGTCTGGTCCTTGAATCCTCAGGGGCGTAGCATCACCCCCAGCCTTGGGCATGATGGGCAGATGCAAAGACACACTCTTGCACGATGCATCTGTTCAGGGCAAGGAGAGCTGGGTGACTGACGACACCTGACCTATCCTTCCTCTGCCCCTCCGGAGCTCCCTGCGTACGTTCTCTTAGCCTTCCCAGATCTGTCCTCCAGGAAAACCCATGCCCATAAAACCCCCAGGGGCCTTGTCCTCAACCACATGCTTGCCCAGGTAAAATGGCACTATCTGTGTTCTCCTGCCAGCCCTGTGGGTGGAGTGGAGGAGACCATGGGAGCCACTGGACCTCCCCTCGCAATCCCTGTCCTGCCCTCTGCACTTCCCTAAGAAACTGTAAGGCTCCTCTCACCAATTCAAGGGTGAAACTGTTCTCACACTGAAAAGACACGGATAGACACGGTTTCCATAGGTGAGAGAGAGGGAGAGAGAAATGAGCCTGGATTGCAAAGGGCCAACCGGAATTTAATTTTTTTTAATGCTATCAGGATAACCTTAGCTCTCCCCGTCTCCACTTCACTCTGATTAACTTTTCTGGGACAAATACATGGAAAGGGCCCACCCCAGGCCCCGCGTAGCCGATCCATTTTCCTGAGGCCACTGAGGCACTGGCTTCAAAGGTCAGGTGCATAATTGTGTCTCCTGAGCCGGGGCCTCTGCTGCTGCTGCAGATGCATTTGTCAAGCGACTCGATGTTACTTATTTCAACTGCCATTTGTCTCTCGCTGCAATTTTCATTGGGAACGAGCGCCTGACTGTCCACTTTGGTGGGGAACTCAATATACAGTCAATTACTGGAAAGAAAGAAAACGAGGAGCCTCGTGCCTCTCCAGGCCATTTCTTCAAGAAGGCACTTCCAGGCTGCTGGTACCACGTGGAGTGCTGGCAGGCCCCAACACTGCCTCCAACCAGGGGGCAGCCCACAGGGGCTGCCAGAACCAGCATACCCTGTGCTCCTGGGAGACCCATACAAGACGGGACAAGCGGCAAGAACCTGAAGGATCCTCCTCAGACTCCCATCCTTAAAACCCTGTAGCAATTTTATTATTCTATTCTAGTCTAGTCTCGTCTACTCTAGTCTACTTGAGTCTATTCTATTCTATTCTATTCTATTCTATTCTATTCTATTCTATTCTATTCTATTCTATACTATTCTATTCTATTCTATATTATTTTTCTATTCTATTCTATTCTAATCTATTCTATTCTCTTCTATTCTATTCTATTCTATTCTAGTCTAGTCTAGTCTAGTCTAGTCTAGTCTAGTCTAGTCTAGTCTCGTCTACTCCAGTCTATTTGAGTCTATTCTATTCTATTCTATTCTATTCTATTCTATTCTATTCTATTCTATTCTATTCTATTCTATTCTTTTCTATTCTATTCCAGTCTAGTCTAGTCTAGTCTAGTCTGTTCTAATCTAGTCTAGTCTATTCTAGCCTAGTCTAGTTTATTTTACTCCTATTCTATTCTGTTCTATTCTGTTCCGTTCCATTCTGTTCTGTTCCGTTCCATTCCATTCCATTCTATTCTATCAGTCGATGTTCCTTCTCTTCACACTCAGGGAACACATGGGCAGAGAAACACAGGTATTGGTTTTCAACATAATTGGACCTGGTTATGGTATGTGCGTAATACCCTCCTACCCAGCTCTGGGAGGTTTATCTCGAGCTGACCACTGTCTGGTGTAGCCACTGGGAGCTATGCAAATACATTTTCTCACCAGAGAAGCAGCATACTTGTTAATAACAGATACAAAAGGCTGGGCAATCTAGGAAGGAGGCATTCACGGATTGGCTCAGCCTTCCTTCCACTTCTTCTGGATAATGTGACGGGTTTAAATAGTGCTGGCAAGTCCACGTTGCTCGAGTTGTCATTTTAAGGCAGCTTCTTCAGGTAGCAAGCAAATATCCCATCAAAAGGGACCTAATTGTTCTCCATATTTGTCACATAAAAAGGGAACTGTGCAGATACCAGGAGTGAAAGACGGTCCCTGTATTTTTTTGTTGCTCTGACTGGATATCCCTGATGCTTTAATGCCTCCCCACATAAATCCCTGATGCCCTGTGTAAACATACAACAGAGATGTGGTGTGCGTGGGGGCAGCTGCACAGGGCGGCCTTCCAGACATCCTTGTGCAAGATGGCTCTGCGACAGAGTCCTCCAGGAGCCCTGGTGCTGGGAGACTCTTGGTTCGCTTCATGGTCTCGCGGGGCTCACCACCCCCAGTGGCTGACCCAGCGCCTGGCATACAACAGGTGTGCAGTGAATGTGTGTGAATGAATGAATCAGTCAACAATCCATCACCTGGGCCCCTGGTTTCATTTCAGACGAGGGCCTTAAATGCCACGTGCAATCTGACTGGATGACACACAGAGAAACCAGACTCAGTCTGCAGAGCGTCATGTGATGCCAGTGAGCTCTCTTGGCTGATGTCGGTCAGTTCAGACCCTCTTGGGGACTTTAGACAGGTATTCTAGACTGTACACTCTGTGAGAGCAGGGACGTCTCTCACCTGGGGCACTCTCCCGGGGAAGTACTAGGGTTGTGTGCCAAAACCTAGTTGTGGCACAAACCTAGGGTTGATCCCACAGGGTCATAACTGGGCTTTGGTTATTCCAGCCACTCTGTATTATCATCTCTGCCTCCTTCTCCTCCTCTCCCTCCCCCTCCCCCACCCCTCTGCCTCCTCCTCCTTCTCCTTCCCCTCTTCCTCCTCCTTCCCCACTCCCCTCCTCCTTCCCCTCTTCCTCCTCCTCCCTCTCTCCTCCTCCTTCTTCCTTTTATTAAAAATTTTTAACATTTATTCAATTTTGAGAAACAGGCAGAGCATGTGCAGGGGAGGGGCAGAGAGAGGGGGAGACACAGAATCCAAAGCAGCTTCCAGGCTCCGAGCAATCAGCACAGAGCCCGATGTGGGTCTGAACTCATGAAGTGTGAGATCATGACCTGAGCCGAACTTGGTTGCTTAAGTGATGGAGCCACCTAGGCACCTCCTTCCCCTTCCTCTTCCCCTTCCACTCCTCCTTCTCCTTTCCCTTCTCCTCCCCCTCCTCCTTTTTTGAGACAGTGAGAGCAAGCAGGAAAGGGAGAGAGAGAGGGAGAGAGAGAATGGCAAGCAGCCTCTTCGTCAATGAAGAGCCTGACACAGGGCTCGATCCATGAACTGTGAGATCACGACCTAAGATGATTTCAAGAGTCAAAACGGTCAACTGACTGAGACATATGGGTGCACCACTCACTATCTTTGAGGCGTAAGTTACTTCCCTAAACCAGAATGGAATCGTAGACATTTCATCCATCTGGTATTCTCTCCCTCCTGGCAATCTTCCTTCACATCCACCAAGGTCCTAGCCTAGGAGGCCTTCCCCAGTGACGATGACGTGATACAGGGATGTGCCTGCTCTGGCATCAGAGGGACGGGGCCAGAACACTAAGAACCTGCTTTGTCCATGGGGCTTGCTCCAATTGTGAAGGTGCCCGCTCGCATTCAACACCCAGCTCTCAGTGTCTCCAGCTGCAGGAGCCCCTGGCACCACACGGCAGACCAGCCCCTCACTCACACAGTCACATGACCGGCTAAGGGAGAAAAGAGCCCTCAGAGGATTGGAAGCAGGGTGACATCGCCCTACTGGGCGTTAGCATGTTCCCACTGGCCATCGTGTAGACACCGAAATGGGGTAAGAGTGGGCAGGATGGAAGTTCAGCAGCCACGGCAGTTCCTCAGGCGCCCACGTGGTGTTGGCTACAAGCTACCTATCTATGTCAGCTGGCTTCTGGATGTATTTGGAAGGTGTTGTTGAAAGGCACGGTGATGGATTACGTGTGAGGTGTAGGAAAAGAGGAGCCGGGATGACACGGTGATCTGGCTGGAGCACCTGGACAGACACTGTTGAAATCCATGAGGATGGGAAAGACTTCTCAGAGAAAGCTTCGTAGGCGGGAGCTGAGCTCCCCATGCATCAAGTGTGAGATGGGCTCCTGACGTCCAAGTAGAGACACGCCGGTGGCACTCAACTCTCGAGAGAGGGAGTGAGTGCAGAGACAGGAGTTCCTCAGGCTTAGCACAAGGCCCTCCCCCCCAATGCTCAGGGACGGGGATGCCTGACCATCTGAAAGGCCCTGTGGCTCCTTCCCTGAACTCAGCTGCTCTCACAAAGGCACCGCAAAGTCACCCAAAGGAGAGGAAACAAGCATCATGAAAATGCATCCTTTCCTCTGCTGCCACATCTCTAAATTAAATTTCAAAGACTCGCCAAGAAAATGTGCTCCTTTATATGTTTCCATAAATCGCTCATTTCGATGCTGTATGTCTCTTTTTATTATTACAGAAGGAGCTAAAAAAAAAGTTAAATAATCTACATGAGCAATATTTTACCTTTTAAAAGATATTGCCTTCTAACTAGACGGAGTGCAATGAGCTTTGCAAGCAAAGCATCCCCACGCTTGGTGTGTGAGCATCCAGGTGGCCGCTGTGTGAGACCCTGCGTCTTCGTGTCGAGGGGCCAGCTGACAGCTCTCTGGGACCCTAAGGAGACCTGACTGGCAGGTAACTGCTGCTTACACCTCAATTTCTGTCTACACTTCTTTTTCTCTCTTGGAAGTGAGTTCCCATGTTTTCAGGATTATTTTGTGTACGCTGACTGAACAGAAGGTCACGTTTAGAGTTATCGTCTTTGGAACAGAGAGAGAAATACACACGCATGTGCGTATGTGTGACAAAAGTAACCCCTCTTTTATACGCTTCCTCCACTGAAGAGTAACAACAAAACTGGAGTGCTTCCTCCTGAGGATGTATCAGGCGCTGTGGAGACTCTGACACACCATCCCACAGGTATCACTGTTCTGCGATCTCTGGTCTGGGGATGACATCCTGGATGTTGGAGAGACCTGGGTCCCTGTGAGCTCCCGCCATCACAGTGCCTCCCAGAAGACTCCCTCTCAAACGGGACCAAAAACGTCCTATGAAGTGGACCATTTTTTTTTTTTTAATTTGGAAAGAGGGAGCATGAGCAGAAGAGGGGTGGAGGGGGAAGGAAGAGAGAAGGAGAGACAGGGAGAGAGAGGAGGGAGAGAAAGAGAGAGGAAGAGGGAGAGAGAGGGAGGGAGAGGGAGGGAGAGGGAGGGGAGAGGGACAGAGAGAGAGAGAGAGAGAGAGAGAGAGAGAGAGAGAGAATCCCAAGCAGGATCCACTCCACAGTAAGGACGAAGCCTGACGCAGGCCTCGATTTCACAGTCCTGGGATCATGACCTGAGCCAAAGTCAAGAAGAGTCAGATGCTAAACCGACTGAACCACACAGGCTCAGTCTTGTGAAGTGGACAGTCATTACCACCGATGATGCCTTAAATATCTCAACACAAAACGCTTAGACATATGCTGACTTACTGTCTGGTCACCACTGGGAAAACACCCCCCCCTGCCCTCTGGTTTCTGGCTCACAGCTACCATCCCCGCAGCGCACATCCCACCCACCAAACGTGCTGTGAGGACGCAGGCAATTTGAAGCGCCCGCAGGTATCACCATCAGTCAGAATTGTGACTCCTTCCTTCAATCCTTTATTGCTGATTCATGGAAACTGAATTTGAAAGAAAAATTTTACTACCTTGCCCATTTTAAGTCTTTCCAAAAATTCGACTGTTTTTATACAAACAAACGTCTTCTTCCTGTTCGCACTGAAATGCCATTGTTTCATGTAATATTTAGTCACGTGATGTAATTACACGAACTGGTGCAATTGGCATAAACAGATGTGGGAACAGACTTAATTGGCTCTTAGCGCACACACAAGGCCAGAGCCGGAGACGCACCTGAGGATCGCAGGGAGAGGTGGCTTGCAGCCTGCATGTGGTCAACCTTCACCACCTGGACAGAATCTGTTCATCCCACAAATCGGTAAATGGGGGCAGACACAGACAGATGGCTTTTCTCTGGCCAGTGCTCCCTCCAAGGCTGCAGCGTCCACCTAGCACCTCACCTGGCATAAAGTGGGCCCGTGATCCCCAGAAGGCAAGAGAACATGGAAGGGCATGAGTGCCTGCGGGCCACGCATGGGGTCGGAGAGGTCAGGCGGGGGTGATGGGGCTGCTGTGCAGGGCTCGGGACAGAGACCTGTCTGAGAGCCCCAGCCTCAGGCAAGGAGCTCCAAGCCCCTCAGTCCTGGTGCTCTGTTGGGCGAAAGTCCCAGGTCAGGTGCATGGGTTCCTCCCCTGGGAAGAGAGGAAGATTCTGCTGCTTCCTCCAGTCTGGCATCCGAGCAGCTCCAGTGAGGCCACAGATGATAGAGGAGGCCAGTGGTGCATTCGTCCCCAGGTACAATCCTCCTGGGCTCTGCCCACCTCTCTGCTGACAGCAGGTGGTTGTTAGCTCTGAGACTTGGTGCTGTAGGAACACACTGGCCAGGGGCAGGACAGCCGAGCCTCTCCAGAGGGAAAGCATACTCTACCCGGGAAAACTTCTGCTCCCGAGAAACCCACAATGCAGATGCCAAAAGAAAAGTTCAACCCAGGCTGAGGGGCCTGAGGCAGGGAGCCCCGTGTTCGCTTGGCAGGCCCGGCGGCAGTGCCCCTGGCCCCTTCTCGCCTGCCCCGTCATGAAGACTCTCCTTTCCATCTGTTCTGTTTTAAACAAAGGGCCAGAGGGCTTCCCAAACCCTCTCCCAGGAAACAATAGTTACCATACAGGAACAGATAATATTCCTCGAGCACTCAGTGGTGCCAGGCATTGTGCTGAGAGATTTGACTGAAGGCTCTCTGCAGAGAGTGAACGGTGCCCCCTCACCCCCAATTACATTTGCATCCTGGAAGCTGTGAATGTCACCTCCTCTGGAAAAGGGTCTTTGCAGATGGAGTTATGTGAAGGGTCTCGAGATGAGCTCATGCCAGATGTGACACAGTGGTGTCCTTATAAAAGACCAAAGAGGAGACGACGTACAGCGGAGGTGATGTGAAGAGGAGGCAGAGGTCAGAGTGACGCCACAATCCGAGGATGGCCGAGGCAAACAGAATCACTCTGCAAAGCACCTTGTGCAGGAAGGGCTGGCTCACAGCTATGGTCTTACCATCACTTGTCTCCCATCAGGGACCTCAGATGCTTCTGAGACCCAGGCCTGGCCCTTGCTCATTAGGGATTACAGTCACAGCAGGAATAGTGGGATAATGCCCAGCACTGGGGTTGGGGACTGGTGGTGAGCCAAACGCCCACCAACCGCCAAACCTCTGAGTGCTTTCTCTTTGCTTATTAGTTCGGACTTTTCTTTCCATAATGACTGAATCAAGCTCAGTCAACAGTTATGCTTTTTCAGGATATTTATCTTAAAACACCCTGAGAGAAAAGGCACGGGGTCTGCACCACACGGTTAGGTCTTTGCACAGATGGCGGGGGGCTCCAGTCTGAGACGCTGTCATGCTGCCTCCATTTCTTTCTCAGTAAATTTGCTTCCAGGGGAGTAGGTGTGAGCGCCAGGGGTCCCACTCTGAGCGAAATGTCCCTAAGTGTGCTCTTTGCTCTCAGCTCGTGTTCACAGACATCTGTTGTTCTCACGTAAGTATTCAAGGTCACGCACCCTCTCTCTGCATTTTTGGTGGATGTGTGCCAACAGCTGAGAGCCTCCTGATGGCTGCAGGAATGAACGGCAGGTCTGTTGATTGCAAAGATACATCTTTTTGCGAAACCAGGTCTGTGGTTCTTTTAAGGCCGTTACTGAATGGAGATGTGTTTGCCGTTCACTAGGGTGTCAGACGCGGAACGTGCGACAGCAATCAGTTAACATGTTTATCTCACTTGAGAGTACACAAAAGAATTAACAACGGCCATTTTTTCAGGAGGAACAAATGGCATTAGTGCTCCTAAATACAATCATAAGGGTGGCCCCTGGGTGGCTCAATAGGCTAAATATCTGACTCTTGATTTCAGCACAGGTCGTGGTCTCATGGTTGTGACACAGAGTCCTTGTGGGGCGTTATGCTGAGCGTGAATCGTGCCTGGGATTCCCTCTCTCTCTCTCTCTGCCCCTCCTGTGCTCACATGCCTGTGTGCTCTCTCTCCCTCTCTCAAATACATACATACATACATACATACATACATACATACATACATACATACATACAAACATACATACATACATACATACAGTAAAATAAAATAATTAAGTAAAATGAAGTAAAAAAATAAAATAAAATCTACAGTAATAACAGTTACAACGTCTGGGGTACACTGAGTCCTCGGTTGGTGCTGGACACTGTGCACACAGCCCCTCAGCTCCTCTTGTGAAACCACAGTCCAAGGAGCCACTGTATCTGCCTGAGTCGCCTGCTCACAGACATGGCCTGGGTCCACGGGCCCAGCTTGGGCTAACCCATGGCCAACTCTCCCATGCCTGCTGCACCATCTGACTGTTTTCAGACATGGTCAACTGCGATTAAACGGAACACCCTACATAAATACTTAGTCATGGGACTTTAAGTTCAATTTTTGTTGGTCATTTTCCCCTGCTTGATGCATTTTTCAGTATTTTGCCCTTAGACAAGTGTACGCCTTGTTGTTGAACAATTAAATGTGCTTACGAATTTATGACTCCTCACAGGAACATGTGTTGAGAGCCGTGTGTGTGCGTGCTATTTCTAGAGGTTGAGTGCAGCATGCCAAACCCACGTGCTTCTCTCCTACGAGATTCTTGTGACCAAAGTCCAGAAACTCAGATGCAGGACAGGGCAGCCAGAGAGGAATCCCGTCGGGCCAGCGTGCTGGCCCCAGGGCTCTCCTCTGTGCCTGAGCCAGCCCGGCCTTCCCGCAGCTCAGGAAACTGCCCGCTGAGGTAACAGGAGGAACATGCTCATGGGCTCACTGAGCTCCCCCTGCGTACCCCTTCCTGGGAGGGCTCTGGGGGCATAAACAGCTCCTGAGTCATGGCCCCTTCCGCAGAGGGCACACACAGCAGCTGAGGGGTAAGACGCAGACAAAGGGTAGGGCTGAGCCACGCGGGGCTAGGAGATCAATGACACAAAGACCTGTTAGCCTCCAATTGTTTGCTGCGTGATGAGCCCCGCACCCCATGTCACCTCCCTTTATCTCACTTTGACCTCAGAACAACCCCGTTAGGAGGTGATTAGTTGTGCCCCTTTCACAGCTGAGGACACGAGGCTTAGAGAGCTAAGCAACCTGCTCCAGATCTGCCATCCAGCTTCCCCGCCGCATAGCCGAATTCAGACCGGGGCCTGAGCAAAGGGGCCACATACGGCCCACAACACGCCATGCAGCCAAGGGGTCACACGGCCACGCGGGGCAGTGCAGAGAGATGCGGTCCCTCTGGGTCTGGCAGAGGATCTCAGCGAACACCGGAGAAGATGGGGTGAGTGACCCCGAGTGAAAATACCGCACACCAGTCCTCTCCCCACTCACGGGCCGTCTAGCCCTTGCCTTCCGGCTGCCCTCAAAATCCTTCATCATTTCTCTGTAAACCGGCCACCCCAGATAACGCCATAATCCTCCCTAGGCCGGGTGCCCAGCTCCCCTCTGGATCTCTCTGACTCTAGTTCTCCAAGAGCAAACCTTCCCCAAGCCTGCTTTTCAACCACGTGGCTTATGCAGAACTTTCTGGGTCCTTCTAGGCCTCTGCACCCACCGTCCTGGTTCCCACACCCAGGCTGGGGCCCAAGAAGGCAGAGGTCACCCCCAGAAGACTGAGCAGGGGCCCGTCAGGTCCACAAACAGATTTCTCGTGAGGGCTCCAGCAGAAAATGGGTTTCAAACTCAGCACCTGCCTTCCCTTTCTGCCTGTCCCGTCCTGAGCACAGAGCTGGGAGCAGCGGACGAGGGGCCTGAAGGGTGGTGGTGGCCAGAGGCGCAATCACTGCAGCCCAGGGCCAGCCCTGGACACTTCCCAGAGGAGGGAGCGTGGAGTTCACGTGCACAAGGTGGGCAGCATTTAGGTACAAATAATAAATAAACACAGCAAGGCAGGTAGCCAAGGAACTGGCTGGCACACTGCACTCCGCCTTTAACTAGCCAGGGTCCGGCCAATGAGATTTTCATCACTGACCTGAGCCTGGAGAGAACTTACTGGTGAGACTGCGTTGGCGTTTCCATCAGGGGCTGCTGTTGTTATCAGAAGTACCTATTACCCATCGTGAAACAGCAAGCTCAAATTGGATGGGAAAATGAGTTTCTACTTCATAAATGCATAATGTGAGCAGCTTCTTTTCTTTTTTTTCAAATTGAGTTATCTCAGCAAATTTTGTCTCCTTTCATGGTAAAAACCTATGGGCTGATTCTAATTTAATGTTTGCAAGTTCTTATTAGACTTATTGACAGAATTCATAAGCAGAAGGTGAAACACATGTTTAATCCTGCGTGGGGTGTGGAACCAGGGGCCACATCTGTCACCACACGAGCCTTTCACCCCCACGCGCACGCGGTTTACCATAACCGCAGGCGGCGGATGATTGCGGGTAACGCACGGACAGGAGGCTGCCTGCCGATTCCAGGTGCTAAGAAATGTTACTGCCTCCACCAAAATGTCTAATTTCTAGGGACCCGGAGGCCAGGGCTGTGGCAGAGAAGCCGGTCCCTGGAGGATGGCGCAGGTGACCGCAAGCCACCGGGACAGGGGCACCAGGTGCTGTCAGCAACGAGGTGAGGACGAGACCAGCAGGGGAACCCAGGCCCCAAGCTGCTGAAACATATTAAGATTCAAGGACTGGATAAAAGGTAGAACTGTCATATCTGGGCCAGAAGCAGGGGCCAGGCTGGGGGCCACAGATGCCGGAAGTCAGAGATAGCACAATGGCGACAGAGGTGGTGAGAGGTGGGGACATGGCGGGCTTGAGGAAGACCGAGGGCAGCCAAGCAGCCAGCGCCCAGGAAGGTGGGCGAGCGGCTGCCACAGCCTACCACACAGTGGTAGCCATGCATGCTTCCTTTTCCTCTCTCCCTCCATCCCTCCTCTTCCCTCCTCTTCCTTCCCTCCTTTCGCCTCCTCCCTCCCCTCCTTCTTCTTCCTCTGTCAGTCCTCCTACCCCTCCCTCCTTCTCAAGGAGGCCCTTCATGGGGACCCCATGCCTCACCCCACACCCCCGCCCTGTGACTTCCGCCATTCCCTCAGCACCTGAAAGTGCCTGTCTGTTCGCTGACCTGCCTCTGTCTCCCCACCGCCACATGCGGACCCTGGAGAGCAGGACCCGTGTTTTGACCAGCCCTGCTTCCCCAACGCTGAGCTCAGAAGCACAGATGCTCAGAAAAAGAAGGTAAGAAAGATAAGGAGTGTGTCCTACCCCTGCCCCACACCAGAACAGAACAAGACACCTATACGTCAAGTACATGTCTCTTGTGAAAATCCAGGCTTTTTCCACCTGGTATCCTGCTTGGAATTCTTTCTCACAGGAAGGTGCCCAGGACCCTGAGTTGGGCACAGCTGACCTGACACTGTCCCAGGCAGCTTACTAGGGTGGCTGGAGCTCAAAATGCCTGTGGTTCTGGGGCACTTGGGTGGCTCAATCGGTTAAGCACCGGACTTTGGCTCAGGTCATGATCTCACAGTTTGTGGGTTCGAGCCCCGCGTCGGGCTCTGTGCTGACAGCTCAGAGCCTGGAGCCTGCCTTTGTTTCTGTGTCTCCCTCTCTCTCTGCCTCTTCTGTCTCTCTCTCTCCCTCTCTCTCTGCCTCTTCTGTCTCTCTCTCTCTCTCTCTCTCTCTCTCTCTCTCTCCCCCCCCCCAATACTCCCCAAACTCGAGCCTTGCTCCAAGGTCTGAAAGCAAAATCAACAATGCATGTGCCCAGAGACATGGTGCTGTTTTTCCAGTAAGAGGTAATCCCAAAGTAGATTCTGACCAAACTGAATGAAAAAATAAATAAATAAAGCTCCTTGAAAAAGATGAAGACATCCAATATCTATTAATAATATTCAGGTTATTAACTTAGGCACGTATACACATTTTTATCCCGTAGAAAGTATCAACGTGGAAACATTAATTTCTCCATCTCGCGTCTGATGAGATGACTTCATTCAGACCCCGTGCTCGCCTCTCCCATCAGTGTCTCTCCCATCTCCAGGGTGCCCATTTGAATCATCTAGCATACTTTTCCAAGTATCCCACTTTTCCTTTCATCTCAGATGTTTGCAATTAAGCACTTTTTGATTCCACACATGAATGTGTTTCTGGAAATTGCTGCCTAGTCCAAGTGCATATTTGTGTGACACAAGGACGGTTTGCTTTTCTTTTTTTCTTTTCTGATACGTGTAAATCACATGAGCTCCAGAGTAACTACACCTGTGCTGCTTTTTAAAGTGGTTCTTGACAGACCTGTGTCCAATAACACACAAGGCTTGGAGATGCGAGGTCCCACCTCATGCAATAATTGCCAAATCTGTGCTAACTCGTCTTTATTGCTTTGGGGAAAAAAAAAAAAAAAAAAAAAAAACCTCCGCTACCAATCTTGATATGTGCTCCCTCCATAAGCACCCAAGCTGGGACTGAATGAGGCTCTTTCACCCTGAAGTGTCTTCTTGAGTCAAAACTGTGTTATTCAAAATAGGGAGAGAGATGCATGAGATGAAAGGCATTTGAAAACCGGAAACAAAGTCACTCCCATCTTGTGAGGAATGATTCAAAAAAGGCAGTTCTTAAAGTGAGGCATATGGGATAAATATCATCTCGTAGTGGAAATCTGATCATCAAGATGCACAGTGAGAACATGCCACAAAAATTCTAATTCAGAATTTTAACTATGCCCTGGAGGAAAGAAACAAAAAGAAGGTAACACCACTACACTGCAGTAGCACCCCCCAAGCCTTGAAAATAATTTTTTCTTTGCCACCTTTTTTCTAATGTCCCCAATACTATATGAACGCAGCAAAAGAAATAGTCTATTTTCCCCTCTTAGAATCCCCCCCCCCCCACAAAGGGATCTGCCCCCTCAGCAGTCACCAGGGAGAGCTTGAGAAGTCTGGAGAAGGAAGAGAGACCATCCCTTCTCTCGGCAAGAGGGAAACCAGGCAGCACGGAGGCAGGGGACATCATGTTAAGCCCAACCGTACCTACTGATGTGTGTCCCCGCCAGCCACTCCAATGACCAGGAGCGACACCAGAACATCAACATCCTTCCTTACGGATCCCAGCACGTCTCCCATCAAGAAACACCCTCCAAAAATTCAACCGCTGAAGAGAAATCACAGGGAAGAGTTTCATTCTTCAGATAAGGCCTGCGGAAGGGCTGTATTTCCAAGATGAGTTCTGGCAGCACAGCCGAGTCAGGGTGCGTCCAAAAGAAGCATGTCTGGTGTCCCCAAGTCCAGGAACTACCTGCAGGGTGTTCCCCCTCCGTCTGAAAATGGAGGGCATCGCTGGGCCCCAGGTGCCTTGACACAAGGAGAAGAGGGCCATCTTGGCGGGCTCTCCCAGCAAGTGACTTCTTGTGCCTCGTACGTCTGCCAGGAGCATGGGAGTGGTCAGAGGTCACTCTGGTCTAGGCTTTATTTTGCCAACCACTGGGGAGCCCCACCACTGCAAGCTTCTTAAGTCTCTGTTCTAGTGAGATGTGAACTAACTGCTCCCATGCACACCCCGGGCTTGGAGAAGGGGGCCGGCCACAGGACAAGACCCTGGCATTCCTCTCCAAGAAGCACTATTTTTTAGTTATTGCATACAATCTCGAGATACGACACCGTTCCGTCCATTTTTAACAGAGGTGATTAAGCAGGTGGGATCCAACGTGCTGGGCCACTGCCACAGAATCTGTTAATGAACAGAAGGGGGAGGACCTCTTTGGGCTTCCTCGTCCTGAAGTCTGAGTACCTGCACAGCAACACGTTAAAACCCTCCCAGCAAATGCTACCTGTTCAAGAGCTACGCTCTGAAAAAGAATGGACTACAGAGCCTGCTTCCAAAGTGTCTAAAAGTGCCACATTCCCCACCCGGCTGTCACAGAGGCCGACCCAATTTCAAAAGGAAGGGACATAAGACTGACTTTATTTTTTTTTCTTTTAAAGTCTACTTATTTTAGGGGCAACCCGGGTGGCTCAGTCAGTTGAGCATCTGACTTTGGCTCAGGTCATGAGCTCACAGTTTGTGAGTTTGAGCCCTGCGTTGGGCTCTGTGTTGATAGCTGGGAGCCTGGAGCCTGCTTTGGATTCTGTGTCTCCCTGTCTCTCTGCCCATCCCCCACTCATCTCTCTAAAGTTTATGTATTTTTGAGAGAGAGCTTGAGGGAGGGAAGGGAAGGGAAGGGAAGGGAAGGGAAGGGAAGGGAAGGGAAGGGAAGGGAAAGGGGAAGGGGAAGGGGAAGGGGAAGTGAAGGCAAGGGAAGGCAAGGGAAGCGAAGGGAAGGGAAGGGAAAGAGAGAGAGAGAGAGAGAAAGAGAGAGAGAAAGACACAGAGAGAGAGAGAGAGAGGGAGAATCCCAAGCAGGCTCTGTGTTATCAGCACAGAGCCTGACACGGGGCTCAAACCCACTAACCATGAGATCATGACGTGAGCTGAAGTCAAGAATTGGACGCTTAACCGACCAGCCCCCCAGGAGCCCCAAGACTGACTTTCAGTGAGGCAGGGGCAGAGTTCCGTAAGAACACATGGACAAAGGGGCGCCTGGGTGGCTCAGTTGGTTAAGCGGCCCACTTCGGCTCAGGTCATGATCTCACGGTCCATGAATTCGAGCCCCGCATTGGGCTCTGTGCTGACAGCTCAGAGCCTGGAGCCTGTTTCAGATTCTGTGTCTCCCTCTCTCAGACCCTCCACCATTTATGCTCTGTCTCTCTCTGTCTCAAAAATAAATAAACGTTAAAAAAAATTTTTTTAAAGGACACGTGGGACAAGGAATATCAGCATGGCCATTTGTGGAATACGCAATCTGCCATAATCTGGTTCCCAGACTGCCTCCTGAACCTCATTCCCAAGAAGCCTCACATCACTTCCCCTCTCTCTTGCCTGACTTTGAGACCTATCCATTCCTCCATTCTTCCTCAGGATTTGATCCAGTTTCTGGGGCAGTAAACTCACTCTGTGAACCGTCATCCACATCTCTCATTTACACTTAGGCCAACAGCTTCCGAATGTTATTTGCCCACATGTGAAAACAGTGGTTTTCTTTGCCTGGAATGTACGTCAGATCTGTCTGGCTGGGTGGGGTGGTGGGAAGGGGAGCCCTCTGGGTTAAATGAAGAATGGGAAGGGGAGCCCTCTGGGTTAAATGAAGAATTCAAGAGCAATTGAAAATGCTCCCCCCACACACACCCGACCCTCACTATAAACATGCTCCCATTTTAAGGTTTACTCTGTGGTCACAGAGCTAAGAGATAGAGGCGGTGAATCTGGGTTTTGAACCCAGGCAATCTGAGCCCAAACAATGTTTTAACCCCTATCCAACCGTGACCCTAACAAGGAAGTGGCCTCTGTCTCTAAAGCCCTCATCAATCACCAGGATGACGAGCATGGTTAACACAGGTTGCTGGTCCCCGACACTCAGATCCAGGGAGGGGATAAGAATGTGCATTTCTTATGTTTTTAAAAATATTTCATTTTGGGGGTGCCTGGGTGGCTCAGTCAGTTCAGTCTCTGACTTCAGCTCGGGTCATGATCTCACCATTTGTGAGTTCAAGCCCCATGTTGGGCTCTGTGCTGACAGCAAAGGGCCTGGAGCCTCATTTGGGTTCTGTGTCTTCCTCTCCCTCTGCCCCACCCCTGCTCACTCTTACTATCTCTCTCTCTCTCCCTCTCTCTCTCTCTCTCTCTGTCTCTCTCTCTCTCTCAAAAATGAACAAATATTAAAAAAAAAAAGATTCTATTTTTAAGTAATCTCTACATCCAACGTGATGTTGAGATCAAGAGTCACGTGCTCTAACTACAGAGCCCCAGCCAGGCACCCCACGAATCTTCATTTCCAGTGAGCTTCCGAGTGCCTGCCTAGGTAAGCTGGTCCACAGGCCTCACTGACAACACTTCTGAACTCTTATACCTGAACAGCAATGCTGAGAACTAAAAAAGAAAATGTATTTCTTCTTACTCTGATTGCAGCAGGAAATAACTGCAAGAAGAATGAACATAAGAAACCCACACCTTTGTTAATACTTAAAACTCCGGATGTTTTATGTATGCCTATGTTCAAGTGTATATTTTTTCAGTTCACAAAATTAGTTTCCCTTTTAATAAAAATTGCATGCAATTTTAAATAATCCAAGGATGTAGACTATGATTCTGAAAAGTAATCAGCTTTATGAAAAAGTAAAACATGAATCATCCCTGTTATTAACATCACATCACCTTAGCGGTCTGGCCAGCGGCTGTCTTCTCTCAGAAGTGGGCCAGGATCCCTGCACAACAAGCTGGAAACCAAAGTGAAGGTGTCCCAGGCCACATCTTTCCGGGAGCCCTGTTCTCACCATTATTATTGTAATAAGAAATGCTAATTGGCATCAAAAGGAAATCACATGAATTGTCTGTGCAAAAGGACTACAAAAAAAGTTTTTATTATTGTTATTTCAATTTCTAGATATTTCATTGTAATGAGAGAAATCACAGGCCTGGCTGAGAGTTACTCTGGTATTTTGTGGTGCCGTGAGGAATATTTTTCCCTCCTAATCTCTGCTTAAAGTGTAAGTAAGAGTGCCTCTATCCACTGCCGTGAACAAAAAGCACAAAAGGATTCAGAAAGTAATAACAAAGATAAACAACTTTGCAATAAAATTTCAGCTCCAGTAATTTCCCATCTATGTCTTCTCACTGAATCATGTAGTCCTGATCTTTGCACTTTGCACATGCGTGCTGCACTGTCCAGCCGTTTCATATCCGAGGCTTCCCAGTGAGCCCAGTCGACACCTGCTCGGTGTGCCCATGCAGTCACTGAGTTCGACAGTCGCCCCATAACAGGCTTCCCTGTGTGATTTCCTGGTCTTTCTCAGGCAATCAATCTCAGTGTCTGAGACAGAATGAGTTGTCAGTCAACCCCTTCCATCAAAGGGGGCTTCAGATGTGATTACTTAAAGCCTCTCACTCTTGGAAGCAAATGCTGAATATGGTTTTCCCAGCTGAAACCACTGATGTGGTTTTCAGCCAGCGAGTGTGGGCCTCACCAGCAGAGCGACTGCCAAGTGCATCAGGGCACCTCAGGGAACGTTCCAGAGACAGAAAGGAGGTAGAAGGAGGGAGGGTGGGGGCCAGGAGCAGGGGGAGAGGGCTCCTCAGGTGGCATATAGGAACAACACTTCTGTTCTGTTGAAACAATGCCCTCAAACCCAAGATAGATTTCACCATGTATTATCACATTATATTTTTTGCAATTCCCATTCATAAGTTGATGGACATTGGAGGTATGTCCACTTCTATGCAACACTGCTCGGAACAATCTATGGGTTAAGTTTCATCAGCCTTGGAGAAGGGTGGCGAGGGGGAGGGGGAGGCTGTGGAAAACAAACCTCCCAGGACAGAAGGGCAGCATGGACGCACCACGGCCTTCAGCAGAACCCCAGGGCTGAAGGAGCCCAGCCTGGCCTGAGCAAGGCCACTGTGCACCGAGCTCTTGCACGGATGACCCCACTCACTCCCCCCCACAACTTGTGACGATTTCCTCATTTCAAAGATGGATAAATTGAGGCTTGCCCAAGGTCAAATGCTCGGACTGAAATCCAAGCTTTTCCAGCCACAAAGACTAGGTTTTCAGCTAGGATGCTATGGAGATCCCGGGGTGGCTCATGGGGCGGGGGGGTGGTGTGAACCCCTCAGTGCTCGTCTCTAGCTAGCCACCCTCTGCGGAATCACCCGCCCAGTGGCTCTGTCCCCCGACAACCACCATCCAGTGTAGCCCAAATAACTGACAACAGCTGCCGAGTCCCTTGTCACTGAGCCCCAGCCAGCTCTTCAAACTGCATTCCAAGGCAGAATTTTCATTCCCCCACACGATCTCCCTGAACCAAATCTCATTAATAAAAGAAGATCAATACGTTTTAACAAAGGTCTTGCCGAGATGCCTCTGCAGCAGCAGACGCTGTCAAAAACTTCCCCCTGCTCCTTGAGCGAGAAGAATTTTTCTCCACAGGGAAAGCAATCTCCCATCCTTCCAGCAGGTCCTTGGATCGCCAGCCCAGAAGCAGCCTGAGTATGAACTCATATTTCTATGTGTGCTGTTGCTTCCTCCCTTGTTGAAAAATGCAAATCTCCCTGGTGTACTTAAAATATGCCATCAATTACCAAACATTGTGTGGGTTTGGAAAGAAAAGAAAAAAAAAAAGAGTACATATTTGGAGACTCCCTTTCACTCTGAAGATGTTTTGGGCAACATGGAAGGAAGTCACTGGAGTGTGACTGGCTGTCACCAGGAGCCGGCTGGTGACAGTGGCTGCGAGTGCCACACAGCAGAACACTGCAGCCTTGGGAGGCGTAGCTCCCAAGCCTTGGAAGCCTTGGGAGGCGTGGCTCCCAAGCCTTGGAAGCCTTGGGAGGCGTGGCTCCCAAGCCTTGGAAGCCTTGGGAGGGCAGAGATGCTGCCCCTGCTCAAGGAGACCTTGGGTTGGCCCTGAGGAAGCAGCTTTGTTTGACCTCGTGGTCTGAAAACCTGCAGGGCCCAGCCCACGCTGCACATGTCCAGCAGGGGACACAGGAGTCTGCTCTGGCAGAAGAGACACCAAGACAACTCCCTCTAAGCCAAAGCTTCAAAGGGGCGCCTGGTGTCCTCCCGCTCAAAGGTCTGCAATGGGCCTGCCTTGTGCACATCCTCCCTCTAGAGTCTCCTGCTTTCCTTTCAAGTTTACTTATGCTTGTTTCCCACGTCATCATGCTCAACAGACAGGAGGACTGGCTAGGAGCCCTCCAGCCCCAGATCAGAGACCCACAACAGGAAGGCATGTGTTCTGGCTGCACCGCGTGGGCTGGTGGTTTCAAAGGCCAGGGAAGGTGCAGGGTCCCCTGCCATGCACGGCAGGTAGTCGCAGGCTGCTTCTAGTCCTCTCCACTGCCTTTGTGTGTTGCATCTCAGGAGCCTGAGTTCTGTGCAGTGCCCTGCAAAGCCGGGCTTTGATACGGCCCCGTGGAGCCCTCAGGAAGAGAGGGAAGCGAAGGAAAGAGAACCCGCGGGCTCCCTGCCAACAGCTCTGAACAATGGCGTGTAGCAGCGTGGGCCCCACGCAGCTTAGATCCAGTAGAAGACGTGTTCTTGCTCCTCCTCCATCAAGACAGCAGCCTGCGCATCCCTGGCTATCAGGCTTTGACTCTGGGCCGAGTGACCATCCTCCAGGAACGGCGTGCTGTGTCCACGGGGCAGAGGCTGTGGGCAGAAGTCGCGTTCGCGTCACCAACCGGAGCAGTGAAAACCCGAGTAAAGGGAGAAGGTCCCACATTGGCCACTCCCCACTGCCTGGCTGAACACAAACAGGTCCAGAATGTTAGCCATTCTGACAGGTGTAAGGTGTAAGGTGGTGTAAGGTGGTATCTCATTGTGGTTTTGACTTGTATTTCACTGATGATGAATGAAATTGAGCATTTTTTCATGTGTCAGTTGGCCATCTGGATGTCTTCTTTGGAGAAGGGTCTATTCATGTCTTTTGCCCACTTCTTCAGTGGATCGTTTGCTTTTTGGGGGGTTTGAGTTTGATAAGTTCTTTATAGATTTTGGATACGAGCCCTTTATCTGATATGTCGCTTGCAAATATCTTCTCCCATTCTTTCACTAGCCTTTTAGTTTTGCTGATTGTTTCCTACGCTGTGCAGACGTTTTTATTTTGATGAGGTCCCAGAAGTTCACTTTTGTTGTTTCCCTTCTCTCTAGAGGACATGTTGAGTAAGCAGTTGTTGGGGCCAAGATCAAAGAGACTTTTGCCTGCTGCTCCTCGAGGATTTGGTGGCTTCCTGTCTTACATTTAGGTCTTTCATCATTTTGAGTTTATTTTTGTGTATGGAGTAAGAAAGTGGTCCAGGTTCATTCTTCTGCATGTCGCTGTCCACTTTTCCCAGCAACACTTGCTGAAGAGACGGTCTTTATTCCATTGGATATTCTTTCGTCTTTGTCAAAGATTAGTTGGACATATGTTTGCTGGTCCATTTCTGGTTCTCCATTCTGTTCCATTGATCTGAGTGTCTGTTGTTGTGCCAGTATCATACTGTCGTGATGATGATTACAGCTTTGTATCATCAACGATAGCTTGAAGTCAGGGATTGTGAGGCCTCCTGCTTTGGTTTTCTTTTTCAAGATTGCTTTGGGTATTGGGGGTCTTTTCTGGTTCCAAACACACTTTAGGGTCATTTGTTCTAGCTCTGTGAAGAATGTTGGTGTTAGTTTGATAGGGATTACGTTGAATATGTAGATTGCTTTGGGTGCTATCGACATTTTAACAATAGATGTTCTTCCTATCCAGGAGCATGGAATCTTTTTCCATTTCTTTGTGTGTCTTCTTCAATTTCTTTCATAAGCTTTTTATGGTTTTCAGTGTATGGATTTCCCACCTCTTTGGTTAGATTTATTCCTAGGTATCTTAGGGGTTTTTGTGCAACTGTAAATGGGATCAATTCCTTGATTTCTCTTTCTGTGGCTTCATTGTTGGTGTATACGAATGCAACCTATTTCTGCGCATTGATTTTATATCCTGCAACTTTGTTGAATCCATGGATCAGTTCTAGCAGTTTTTGGGTGGAATCTTTTGGGTTTTCCATATCGAGTATCATGTCATCTGTGAAGAGTGAATGTTTGACCTCCTCCTGGCTGATTTGGATGCCTTTTATTTCTTTGTGTTGCCTGATTGCAGAGGCTAAGACTTCCAGTTAATTCTCTGTTGAATAATCGTGGAGATAGTGAACATCTCTGTCTTGTACCTGACCTTAGGGGGAACGTTCTCAGTTTTTCCCTCTTGAGGATGATATTAGCGTTGGGTCGTTCAATATGGCTTTTATGATCTCGAGTTAGGCTCCTTCTATCCCTACTTTCTTGAGAGCTTTTATCAAGAAACATTGCTGTATTTCTTCAAATGCTTTCTCTGCACCTATTGAGAAGATCATATGGTTCTTGTCCTTTCTTTTATTGATGTGATGAATCACGTTAATTATTTTGTGGATATTGAACCAGCCTTTCATCCCAGGTATAAATCACACTTGGTTGTGGTGAATAACTTTTTTTTTTTAATATTGTTGGATCCGGTTGGCTAATACCTTGTTGAGGAACTTTGCATCCATGTTCATCAGGGAATTTGGTCTATAGTTCTCTTTGTTAATGGGGTCCTTGTCTGGCTTTGGAATCAAGGTAACGCTGGCTTCATAGAAAGAGTTTGGAAGTTTTCTGTCCATTTCTATTTTTTTGGAACAGTTTCAATAGAATAGGTGTTAACTCTTCTTTAAGTGTTTGGTAGAATTCCTCTGGAAAACCATCTGGCCCTGGAATCATTTCTTTTTTTTGGCAGATTTTTTTTTATTACTAATTCGATTTCCTTACTGACTATGGGTTTGTTCACATTTTCTATTTATTCCTGTTTCAGCTTTGGTAGTGTATATATTTCTAGGAATTTGTCCATTTCTTCCAGATAGTCCATTTTAGTGGCATATAATTGTTCATAATATTCTCTTATTATTGTTTGTATTTCTGTTGTGTTGGTTGTGATTTCACCTCTTTCATTCTTGATTTTGCTCATTTGGTTCCTTCCCTTTTTCTTCTTGGTCAAACTGACTAGTGGTTTATCAATTTTGTTAATTCTTTCAAAGAACCAGCTTCTGGTTTCATTGATCTGTTCTACTGTTTTGTTTGTTTGTTTGTTTGTTTGTTTGTTAGTTTTTGGTTTTGATAACATTAATTTCTGCTCAAATGTTTGTCATTTCCTGTCTTGTGGTGTTTTTGGGTTTTACTTGCTGTTTTTGTTTTTTTTTTTTTTTTTCCAGCTCCTTAAGGCATAAGGTTAGGTTGTGTCTCTGAGATCTTTCTTCCTTTTTTAGGAAGCCCTGCGTTGCTATATACGTTCCTCTTATGACCACCTTTGCTGCATCGCAGATGTTTTCGGTTGTGGTGCTATCATTTTCTTTGACTTCCATATACTTAATTTCCTCTTTCCCTTCTGTGTTAGCCCATTCAATTTTTGGTAAGATGTTCTTCAGTCTCCAAGTATGTGTTACCTTTACAAATTGTTTCTTGTGGTTGATTTGAGTTTCATACCATTGTGGTCTGAGAATATGCACGGTATGATCTTGATCATTTTGTACTTACTTAGGGCAGATTTATTTCCCAGTATATGGTCTATTCTGGAGAGTGTTCCATGCGCACTGGACAAGAATGTATATTCTGATGCTTTAGGATGAGATATTCTGAATATATCGGTGAAGTCCATCTGGTCCAGTGTGTCATTCAAAGCCTTTGTTTCTGTGTTGATTTTTTGATTAGATGATGTGTCCATTGCTGCTAGTGGGGTGTTAAAGACTCCTCCTATTGTGGTATTACTATTGATGCGTTTCTTTATGTTTGTTTTTAAGTGATTTATATATTTGGGTGGTCCCCACATTTGGCACATAACTGTTTACAATTTTTAGGTCTTGTTGGTGGATAGACCCCTTGATTATGATATATGCCCATCTGCATCTCTTGATACAGTCTTTATTTTAATGTCTAGATTGTCTGATAGACGTATGGCTATTCCTGCCTTCTCCACCTCCTTATTTTAAATCTGAAGGGGTCTTTCGGTCTAAAGGGGGTCCTTTGTAAATAACATATAGATAGATCTTGTTTTCTTATCCATCATATCTTTTGATTGGAGTATTGAGTCCATTGACGTTTAGAGTGAGTACTGAAAGATATGCATTTATTGCCATTATGATGCTTGTAGAGTTGGAGTATCTGGTGGTGTTCTATGGTCCTTTCTAGTCTGTTTTTCCTTTTGGTATATATATATATATATATATATATATATATATATATATATATATATATATATATATATATATATATATGTACACACACACATATACCTGTGTATATACATATATATGAACATATACACATATATATATATGTGTGTGTATATATATATATATATATATGCTCTACCATATATATATACATATATATATACATATATACATATATGTATACATATACATATGTATGTATATGTATACATATTTTTGCATTTATATTATATTATATTATATTATATTATATTATATTATATTATATTATATATTATATCATTCATATCATATTATTATATTTTATTATATTATATATTATAATTTATATGTATGTGTATATAATTTTCATCTTTTCTCCCCTCAGAGTGTCACCCTTAAGATTCCTTGCCGGGCTGGTTTACTGGTCACAAACTCCTTTAATTTTTGTTTGTATGGGAATCTTTTTCTCTCTCCTTCTATTTTTGAATGACAACCTTGCTGGGTACAGAACTCCTGGCTGTGTATTTTTCTATTTCAGCCATATTCAATTCAGCCAACTGAATATATTTCACCACTCCTTTATGGCCTGCCAAGTTTCTGTGGATAGGTGTGCTGCAAACCTGATCTGTCTTCCCTTCTAGGTTAGCGACTTTTTTCCCCCCTTGCTGCTTTCATTATTCTCTCCTTGCCTGAGTATTTTGTGAATTTGACTATGATATGGCTTGTTGATGGTCAGTTTTTGTTGAATCTAATGGGAGTCCTCTGTGATTCCTGGATTTTGATGTCTGTATCTTTCCACAGTTTAGGAAAGTTTCTGCCATGATTTGGTCACATAATCTTTCTACCCGTATTTCTCTCTCTTCCTCTTCTGGGTCCTCTATGACTCCGATGTTTTTCCTTTTTAATGAGTCACTGATTTCTCTACTTCTTAAATCGTGCTCTTTTGTCTTAATCTCCCTCTTTGTTTCTGCTTCTGTGTTCTCTATAAGCTTGTGCACTATGTTCTCAGAAAACTGATTCCCTGTTCTGCCTTGTTCGTCCTTACCGCCACTGCATCCATCTGTGATTGCAGCACCGTTATAGCATTTTAAATTTAATTCTGGATATTTTTTACTTCTCTTATCCCTGCAGAAGGGGATTCTAATCTATGTTGGACTGCAGCTAGTATTCTTGTTATCGTGATTCTAAATTCTGGTTCAGACATGTTTCTTGTATCTGTGTTGGTTAAATCCCTGGCTGTCATTTCTTTAACTTTCTTTGGGGTGAAATCCTTTATTTTGTCATTTTGAAGGGAGAAAAGGAATTAAAGAAGTAGAAAAATTGAAATTAAGAAAAATGAAAATTAAATAACATAAAAATCAAAAATTACACACACACACACACACACACACACACACACACACACACACACAATTCGAATAGATGATGCTAGACCCTAGGTGTGTTTTGTTCTGAGTGTTAACGTGGTTTGACAGATTAGAGAAATGAAAAAAAGGGGGGGGGTAAAAGATGGAAATCGTTTGAGATTTTGAGAAAATTATTGCACTTAAGTAGACTAAAGTGAGATGATGTGGGTAAAATAGAATTTGAAAAAAATTATTCGCAATAGTAGAGAATGTAGTATAAAAATTATAGAAAAATATTTTTAATAAAAGTTAATAAGAAATACGAATGTATTAGTTTTCTGTATTTAAGAAAAAAGAAAGAAATGAATGAGTAAAAAGATAAAAAAGCAAAAAAAAAGAAATAGTTTGAAAATTTGTAAAAGTGAATACACTGTAGTAGTTGAAATAAAATATGGGAGTAAGATAGAATTTGAAAAAGAAAATATAAAAGCAAAAAATATAGTAATAAAAATTAAATAAAATATTTTAAAAGAATTTTAAAGTACAAATGAAGTTTCTCTGTTTTTCTGCATTCAAGAAAAAAAGAAATGAAAAAGAGAAAAAAGAAAAAGAAAGAAAAAAAGGAAACTGCTTGAAAATTTGAAAAGGTGAGTACACTGAAGTAGATTAAAATAAAATGGTGGAAGTAAAGTAGAATTTGAAAAAAATTACACAAGGAAAAAATTTTAGTAATAAAAACTAAAGACAGATATATTTAATAAAAATTGAAAATAAAATGAAATTTTTTTCTTTCTGTATCGAAGAAAAACAAAAGAATTCTAAAAAAGAAAAAGGAAAAGAGAGAAAAAAAGAAAAAAATGAATAGATGAAAAGTGCTCACAGATTGAAGTAGGACTGAAATGGCTTCATTTTCCCCTACAGATCAGTCCATGTAGCTCTTTGTAGTCCACAAATTAAGCCGGGGATGAGGTTTTTGTTTTTGAAGAGCAAAGTTGGCCCAGTTGGGCGGGCTTCGTGTAACAGCTCTGCGCTCCACGAGATGGCGCTGCTAGCCTACTGTGGTTGATTGTTCCAGGGCTGTTAGGTGCGCATAGGCATTGTGCCAGTGGTGAAAAAGGCGCCACCCAGTTACCCAGTCTGTTCTCTTGGATCTTCAATCGCTCACCGGTCCTCCATCTTCAGCTGTCATCCACTCCCCACTTTTGCACTCTCCGTGACCAGGCCCCAGGCAGTACTCTGTCCCAAGTTTTGTCTCAGATGCGGCTGTTTTCCCCAGCCCCTTACTTCTGACAGACTGTGGCTTTGATCTGTTGCACCCCTCTGTGGGAGGGTCTCACAGAGCAATGGCCAAATGAGCAATGGCGGAGGTTGGCTGCACCCAGGAATTCCCGCCAGACTCTGCTGTTGCCAGTGTCCCGACACTGCGGCCAGGTGCCAGCCCGCCCCCAGAAAAGATCGCGAGACAGTGTAGCATCAGCTTTTCAGGGATTACGGAAAATCGCAACACAGATCTGGCACCAGGCTTCACCCACAACAACCTTGCCCCAGCGCCAGCGAATGTGGCTGTCTTCCAGGGTCAGCTGGGAACAGGTGACGTCAACAGTCTCTACCAAATGGTCTTCCAGCAGTGAACCCAGTTTTCCCCATGTGGCCCAAGAACCTCCCAGACCCCACTCTGTTCCTGGGCATTCACCTTTCCCACCAGAGCACTGCCAGGTATCGAGCTGAGGAGTTGCAGCCTTTGCAACTCCCCTTGTCTACAGTCTTCATGGAATTTAAACCCTCTGCTTTCTCCTTGGTCCTTTCTCCCTTTTTACTTTAGTTCCTGTGGGTGTTTCCAATTTTCTACTTTCTCTCCAGCTGCTTTTGGGGAGGCGTCCTTTTCCCGTATGTTTTCTCCCTCCCCCAGTCTCTTGCTCCCCAAGTTCAGCTCTTTGTGTCGCATACTTGCTGAATAGTGTGGTTCAGGTTGTGCAGATTGTTGTGTTAAACTTCCAATCAGTTTCTAGGTGTGTAGGATGGTTTACTGTTGGTCTGGCTGTATTTCATGGATGTGAGACACACAAAAAAAATCCATGCTGTTCTGCCCTTCAGGCTCCTCCCCCAGGATATCATTTATCTTAGCTGAGAGTGCAGTATCCTTCATTATACCTGGGAGTGTGAATACATTCAATCTGCCTGGATGTGCTGTCTACATTTTCCTGCCCTGGAGAACAATATTCATTACGTTCCCTTGGTTGCTGTGTCTCTTATACTGCCTGAGAGCATGATCTGTTTAATTATGTCTAGAGTAAGGTTTCTGATTTATTGCCTTGAGGAGGAATCCCAGTCTCCTAACATGGGAGTGTCACCTTTTTCTCCTTTGGGAAAATGGCTTCCATCATTTCCATAAATTTTCCTGGGAGCATGATCTCCAACATTTCTCCCTATAGGGCAGTCTACAATTCCTGCCTGGACGTGTCATCTCTGTCATACTTAGTGGGTGTGAGAAACCATAATTCTGCATAGAAAGGCCATCTCTTTCATCCTGCCATTGAGCACAGTCTGCATAATCCTGACTACAGGTGACTCTCCCTCTTCCAGCCTGGGAGAGTGACGTACTTCATCATGCTTAGCAACACGAACTATCTCATTCTGTCTGGAATTCAAGTTCTCAGACATACCGTCGGGAACATGATGTTGGTCAACCTGCCTGGGATTGCTGTTTTATTCATCCTACCTGGTAGCACATATCTTGCATCCTGCTTCAGAGAACCCTATGGTCATTTACCTTGCTGGAACAATCATCGTCATCCTGCTTGGGAGCATCATCTCTTTCATCCTATATCAGGGTCTGGAAGAAGCACCTCTTTCATCAGTACGCTGGAGTACCACCTACAAATTCTACTTGGGACTGCATATCTGTCACCCTTCCTCAGAGCACAATCTCCAGCATCCTGCCTATGAAGACTGTCTTCATCATCCAATCAGGGAGCATCTTCTCCAACATTTCCCCTGGAGCACATCTCCTTATCCTGCCTGGAAGAGTGGTTACCTTCATCCTGCATGGGACATCCATCTCCGTCGTCCTGTCTTGGTGCCTGGGAGAATGATTTTTCTTTTCATCCTGCACTGGAGTGCCGTCTATGAAACCTGCCTGGTAGCACTTATTTGTCATCCATCATGGGGACATGATCTTCACCATCCTGCCTCATAAGACCATATCCTTCATCCTGCCAGGGAGCATGTTCTCCAACATCTTGCCTATGAACATGTCTCTCTCACCATGCCTGGAATAGTGGTCCCCTTCATCTCTAGGACCTCTACCTCTGTCATGCTTCCCAGGAGCGCCAACTCTGTCATCGTGGCAGGAAGCACAAACTCACTTTTGTCATGGGGAACCATTTCTCTCATCCTCTCTGGTAGTGCAGTATCCCTCATCCTGTCATGGAGGGCCTTATCTCTCTTTTTGTCTGGGAGCACCATATCCATCATCCTGCCTAGGTGTGTGGTCTCCCTGTCCCTCTTTTCCTGAAAAAGGATGGTATCCTTCTTCCTGCCTTGGATCATGATCTCTGTCATGCTGCCTGGGTGCGGATCCATGTCATCCTGTTTAGATGGCCATCTCAGAAATCCAGTCTGGGACCATGTTTTCAGACATTCTACCTGGGAGTGAGATGTCCTTCATCCTACATGGGAGAGGACTCTCCATCATCCACATGTGGAAAGCAATTTCTATTGTCTTGCCTGAGTAGCGAGCTCTGTCACCCTTCCTGGGGACATGGTCTCCTTCCTTCAAGGTGGAAACACCATGTGTCATTGAGGCAGGGAACGTGGAAGCCACATAGTCCCTGGTTATACTATATCCACCATCACCTGGGGACATGAACTCCATCTTCCTGAATAAAAGTGCTCTTACGTCAACCTGTCTAGGAGCACAATATGCCTTATCTTGCGTGGGAAAGCCTCCTCTTCATCTTTTTTGCAAGCACAGTCTCAGTCATCATGTCTTGAAGCATGATATTACTCACCCTACTTGAGAGTGTCCCGCCCTTCATTGTACCTGAATCTGTGATTACCTTCAAACAGACTGGGAGTGCCTTCTCAATTATCTCATCTCAGAGCATGATCTCCATCATGCTCTTGTGGTGTATCATGTCTATCGTACGGCCAGGGAAGGCCATGTCTCTCATCATGCCTGGATGCACAATATCCTTCCACCTACCTGGATACCCAGTGTATGACATCCTGTCTCAGAGTGCCTTCTATGTCACGCTTCCTGTTATCATTTTCCCCATCCTCCTGTCTTGGAACACTATCTCCATCATCTTACCTTGGATCATTGTCTCTATCTTTTTTTCCCCCCTGGGAGCACAATATCTATCCTCCTGCCTGCCTAGGAAACCTGTGTCCATCCTCCTATCTGGAGGTATGATCTATGTCATCCACCCTGGAAGTGCTATCTCCATCCTCCTTCCATTACCCTGCCTCTGAGTGCATTCTTTGTCATCCAAATGGGAGGAAGTAACTGTCATCCTTCCTGGGTGGGTACTACCCTGCATCCTGTGTAGGTAAGCTCATCTCTTTCATCCTGCCAAGGAGCATTTTCTCCATACCTTGCCTGGGAGTGCATCTCCCTCATCCTGCCTGGACGAATGGTCCCCTTCATCTTACCTGGGAGTGCCATTTCTGTCATCCTGGTTGAGGGTGCCAACTCCTTCACCCTTGCAGAATGCATGATCTCCCTTTTTCTGCCGTGGAGCACCATTTATGTCATCCACCATAGTTGTGCAGTATCATATTCCTACCTTAGAGGGCCTAATCCATCATTTTTCCTGGGAGGGCCATTGTGGTCCTCATGTCTGGGACTACCTTCTTTGTCTTTCTTCTTGGAGCAATGTCTCCATCATCCTGCCAGGATGCATGATCTCGCTAATCCACCTGGGGTGGAAGTCTCATTCATCCTAATTTGGAGAAAGGTCTACGTTATCCTGTTCTGAGCATGATTTTTTTTTTTTACTGATAACTTGAGAGCTTTATTTCAGACATCCTACATGGAAGCGCGATTTCTTTAATCCTTCTGGAGAGTGTCCTCTCCACCATCCATTTGGAAAAGCTATTTCTTTTCTTTTAACTGGAAATGCCATCTCCATTACCATGACTCAGAATAATATCTCTGTCCTTCAGGTTGGAAAGGCCATCTCTGTCATCCTGATTGAGAGCGTGGTGTTCACATTACTCATAGGAACATGACATCCACCATCGTCTGGAGTCATGAACTCCATCATCCTCCTGGGAAGCACCGTTTTCTCATCTTGGCCAGGAGAGCAATATCTCTTATCCTGTGTGGGAGTGTCTTCTCCGTCATCCTTCCTGCTAGCGCATCTCTGTTACCCTTCTTGAGAACAGGATATCATTCATCATACTTGAGAGTGCTGCGCACTTCATTATAACTGGGAGTGTGATTACCTTCAACTTGCTTGGGTGTGCAGTTTACCTTATCTTGTCTTGGAGAGCGATTTCCATCATGCTCCCTTGGTTGCTATGCCTGTCATCCTGCCTGACAGCACAATCTCTGTAATTGTGTCTAGAGGAAGATCTTGGATTTACTGCCTTGGAGAGCTATCAAGGTGTTCCTGCATCATCTCCATTCCCTCTTCACGAACCTGATTCCCATCATTTTTTTCCCCTGGGAGCTCCTTCTATGTCATCTTTTCAGGCTGCATGGTCTCCTAATTTCTGTGCTGGAGTGCAGTCTACAATTCCTGCCTGAGAGCGTCTCTCTGTCATACTTACTGGGAGTGGGACATCATGATTCTGCATAGAAACGTCATCTCTGTCATCCTGCCAGGGAGCACAGTCTCCATAATCCTGCCTAGGAGTGATTCTTCCTTGCATGGCCTGGGAGAACAATGTCCTTCATCATGCTTAGGAGGGCCAACTGCACCATTCTGTAAGGAAGTGAGTTCTCAGACATCCTGTGTAGAATATGGTCATCATCATCCTGCCCAGAACTGTCCTTTATTCATCCCACCTGGAGGCACAGTACCCCTCACTGACCAAACATGCCTGGCAGTGCTTGTCTGTCACACTTCTGGGAGCATGATGTACATCACCCTGCCTCAGAAGGCTGTCTCCATTGTCCTTCAAGGGAGAAAATTCTCCAGAATTTCCCTGGGAGTACATTTCCCTCATCCTGCCTGGAAGAGTAGTCTCCTTCCTCTTTACTGGGACAACCATCTCTGTCATCGTGCCTTGAAGGCAAACACCATCACGTTTACAGGAAGCATGATCTCCCTTGTTCTGCCTTGGAACACCGTTTTTCTCATCCTGCCTGGTAGCCCAATATCCCTCATCGTGTCTTGCAGGGTCTTTTCTGTGATTTTGCTTGGGAGTGCCATTGTAGTCATCATGCCTGGGAGCACCTTCTTTGTCATCCTCCTGGGAGCAACGTATCTGTCATCCTACTGTGTCCATGGTCTCCCTGATCATCCTGAGAGAACTATTTTCTTCATCCTGCTTTGCACATGATCTCTGTCCCCCTGTGTGGGAGGACGATTTCTGTCATCCCGTTTAGAGAATGATCTCTTACATCCATCATGGGAGCACGGTTTCCTTCATCTTACTTGGGATCATTCTGTCTATGATGCTTTCTTCTGTTGTTTTGCCTGAGAGTGTCACCTCTCTCATCCTGACTCGGGGAAAGGTCTAAGTTCTTCAGGTCGCAAACGTCATTTCTATATTGTGGCTATGCAAATCCCATGCCCACTAACCCATTTTTTAAATCTAGAAATAAATGGCATTTCACTAAAACTACAATCAAACCAATGCATGATTGTGTACGAGTTTAAAGAAAAGGAATGCCTTCTTCACCTATACTGAAAGTTATTTCTCATGCAGTAAACCCACATGCATCAGCAATGTGATAATACGTACTGAATTCACAGCGCATTACAAGTATAACTCCTCACAATAAATTGAAGTCAGGTGATGTGAATCCAAATTTAGGGACATAAAAAAAACACGAAGATCATAAACATAAAAAATCTCAATTGCTAAAGACAAAACGCCACTTCATAAAACAATTGTATTATGGATACCTAAGAAAATTAATTTTAATTGTATCTTACCCTAATAAAGCCCTGATAATAATAGCACTCCACATTGTCAAGGGTGAATGACAGCCAAATACACCCCAGGGTGGAAAGTAGTAGATCACGGTTCCAGAAACGATGACAAAAAGGGAGGTCCCAGGATAAATGATGTATACAGCAATCCTAGGCAGGCATGATGAAGGATAAGGTGCTCTAAGGAAGGAGGACATGGAGAGAGTGCTCCATATCAACATTATGGAGACGGTATTCCAAGGCAGAATGATGGGGAACACGATGGCAGAAGGATGATGTACAAGGTTCTCGTAGGCAGGAATTTAGAAACTGAGATTCCCAGGCAGGTTTAAGGAGATAATGCCCCTAGGCATGCTGAAAGATGCTGTGCTCCCCAGCAGTATGACAGACATGGGATGCCAAGGGAGCATAATGGAGATCATGCTCTGGGGCAAGATTAGGTAGACCACGCTCCAAGGAAGCTTGAAGGAGGTCATACTCTCAGGAAAAATGAAAGACATGGTGCCCTCATGTAGAAACAATATGTGCTCCCATGAAGGAAGATGACGACTGCTGCTCAAAGGAATGATGACGGAGGAGCACTCCCACATAGGACAAGGAATACTTGTCGGGGAAAGGTCTAAGTCCGTCAGGTCACAAACATCATTTCTATATTGTGCCTTTGCAAATCCCATGCCCACTAACCCATTTTTTAAATCTAGAAATAAATGACATTTCACTAAAACTACAATCAAAGCGAAGCATGATTGTGTAGGAGTTTAAAGAAACGGAATGCCTTCTTCACCTATACTGAAAGTTATTTCTCATCCAGTATACCCACATGCATCAGCAATGTGATAATACATACTGAATTCACAGCACATTACAGGTATAACTCCTCAGGATAAATTGTCACTTATCCTGCAAAGCAGTATGACAATATGGCATTTTCAAGCAGGATTATGGAACCTGTGTCCCCATGCAATGATGGACATAGTATTACCGGCAGGAGGTAGTTAGCCCATTCCCTGCCATGAAGCCATAAATGTTGCTTCCAACCAGTGGGGCAGAGATGGTGACCACAACCAGGGTGATGGATATGGAACTCCAAGGAAAACAAGGTAAATCTCATTTCCAAAAAGGATGATGGAGAGGATGCTCCCAATTTGAATGAAGGAAATTGCACTCCCAGGTAGAATGACCAAAACCACACTCTCAGTCTTAATATGAGTGATCATCCTCTAAACAGGAAGGCTTAGGTAATTCTCTCAGGCAGGATGATAGAGATCATGCTACAGAGCAGGTTGAAGGAGGCTACCCTCCCAGCAGGAGTATGGAGACGATGCACCCAGGCATGATAATGGATATGGCACTCCCAGGAGGATGACAAAGAAGGTGTTCTCAGGCGAGAAGGTGGCAATGGCTCTCCCAGACAAAGTGACAGATAAGCCTCTCCAAACCAGCAGGAGGGATTTTGCTCTACAATGCAGGATGAGGGAAATGATGCTCCAAGTAAGAATGAGGGAGGTTTTCAGGGAGAAAGCAGGAAAAAACATCTTTGATCTTGGCTGCAGCAACTTCTTACTCAACATATTTCCAGAGGCAAGGGGAACAAAAGCAAAAATGAACTAATAGGGCCATGTAAAAAACAAAAACAGAAACAAACAAACAAAAAAGAAACAAAGAAAAAAATCTTCTGCACAGCAAAGGAAACAATCGGCAAAACTAAAAGGCAACTGACAGAATGGGAGAAGACATTTGCAAGCAACATATCAGAGAAAGATTAGTATCCAAAATCTATAAGAACTTATCAAACTCAACATGCATAAAACAAATAATCCAGTGAGGAAATGGGCAAAAGACATGAATAGACACTTCTCTAAAGAAGACATCCAGATGGCCAACGGACACATGAAAAAATGCTCAACTTCACTCATCATCAGGGAAATACAAATCAAAACCACAATGATATACCACCTTACACCCGTCAGAATGGCTAACATTAACAACTCAAGCAACAACAGATGTTGGTGAGGATGCACAGAAAGAGGATCTGTTTTGTATTGTTGGTGGGAATTCAAGCTGGTGCAACAATTCTGGAAAACAGTATGGAGGTTCCCAAGAAAACAAAATAGAACTACCCTATGACCCAGCAATTGTACTAGTAGACATTTATCCAAGGGATACAGGGGTGCTGTTTCGAAGGGACACATGAATCCCAATGTTTATAGCAGCACTATGAACAGTAGCTAAAGTAAGGAAAGAGCTCAACTATTCATTAATGGATGAATGGATAAAAAAGATTAGATATAGAGATAGAGATAGAGATAGAGATAGAGATAGAGATAGAGGTAGAGGTAGAGGTAGAGGTAGAGGTAGAGGTAGAGGTAGAGGTAGAGGAAGAGTTAGAGATAGAGATAGAGATAGAGATAGAGATAGAGATAGAGATAGAGATAGAGATAGAGATAGAGATAGAGATAGATGTAGATGTAGATGTAGATATAGATATATAGATATAGATATATACAGATATATATAGATATATAAAGACATATACACATACATATCTTTATATATATGTGTGTGTGTATATATATATGTATACATACATACATACATACGTACATACAAACATACTTACATACATACACACACAATGGAGTATTACTCGGCTATCAAAACGAATGAAATCTTGCCATTTGCAACTACGTGGATGGGATTGGACGGCATTATGCTAAGTGAAATTTGTCACAGAAATACAAAAGTCATATGAATTCACGCATAGGATGACTTTAAGAGACAAAACAGGTGAACACAAGATAAGGGAAACAAAAATAATATAAAAACATGGGGGGACAAAACATAAGAGACTCATAAATATGGAGAACCAACTGAGGATTACTGGAGGGGTTGTAGGGGGGGTGAGCTAAATGGGTAATGGGGCACTAAGGAATCTAGTACTGAAATCATTGTTGTACCACATGCTAACTAATTTGGATGTAGATTAAAAATAATAATAATAATAAAAAGAACGAGGGATATTATGTTTCCCGCTACGATGATGGATTGGTGCTCCCAGGCAAGATGATGGGGACCACTCTTCCAGGGAGAATGAGGGAGACATGCTCCCAGGCAAGATTCTGAAGAAGACGCTCCTTTTCAGGATAATGGAGATGGTCTTCCTAGTCACGATGATGGATATATGTTCTCAGGGAGGATGACGGATAAGTGCTCCCAGGAGGATTCATACAGAGCACTCCATGGCAAGATAAAAGGGATATTTCTTGCAGGCACTGAGACAGTATCTCAGGATCTGATGGATCTCAGATGGAGACAGGATCTCAGGCAAGAAGACAATGATGGCTCTACTGGGGTAAATGACAGTAAGGCATTTGAGGCGGGAAGAGGGTTACTGTGTTACCAGATAGGATGACAAATACGTTGCTCCCAGCTGGGCTGATGCAAATCATGTTCCCTACAATAGGTTGGAGAACATGCTTCCTGTCAGGAAGATGGAGATGTCTCTCTCAGGTATGATGAAGGAGATCCCTCTTCCAGGCATGAGAGAGGGATGCACTTGTAGGCAGCATGATATAGAGATGGTGCTCCTTGGGAAGATGATATCCATGGCCTTTCAAAACAGAATATGGTTTCTTGGTCCCAGTCAGTATGACAGAGAATGTATTCACACGCTGGAATTGTAGAAGAGCCTCCAAGGCCGGCAGATGGAGATCATGATCGCAGACAGAATGATGGAAAGGGTGCTCCCAGTAAAATGATGTAAATAACCTTCCCGAAAGGAGATCAGAGATTACACTCCCAGACAGGAAGGGAGAGAGTGATATCCCGGGGGGGGGGGGGGGGAATTGGACATTCTATACATGGCAAATGTGAAAGATTGTATTCCCTGGCATGATGAGGGGGCTTGTGTTCCTGGGCATTATGATGAAAATGTCCCTTCCAGACTGCAGGAAGGAGATGGAACTACCAAGGAAGATTTACAGAGATTGGAACTCCACACAGGAGGATGGACACAGCACTCCATGGCAGGCAGGAGGACGGCTAAGTACTTCCAGGCAAAAAGACACCAATGGTGCTCCAAAGGAAGATGAGGGAGACAAGGTCCAAACAGGAGGACAGGAAAAATGATAGCAGGAAGGATGAAGAAAACACTTTCCGAGGCAGGAAGTTGGAGACTTAGTATCCAGGTAGCTTGAGGGAGGTCATGTAACCTGGCAGGATGAGGGACACGGTGCTCCCTGGAAGTAAAACAGACACAGCACACCAAGAAAGCATGATGAAGATTGTGCTCCTAGAGGAGCTAACGTAGATGGCATTTGAAGGTGGGTGGAAGGAAATCACATTCCGAGGTATAATAGAAGACATGGTGTTCTTGGGTAGGAGGAAGGATATCATGGTCTCAGGCAGGATGATGGAAACTGCACTTGCAAAAAGGAAGACAGAGAAGGTGCTCTGACACAGGATAAGCCATAGTGTGCTACTAGGCAAGAGAACGGCCCTTTCCGGGATGATGGAGTCTGTGTACCCAGGGTATGGTGCATATAATGTTCCCAGGCAGGATGTGGACACCATGCTCCCTGCCATGATGGTGAAGATGGAGCTTCCATCCTGAAGGACGGAGCTCATGTCCCCGGCAGGCAGAAGGAGATGGAAATCCAGGTAAAACAATACAAATAACGTTCCCAAAAAAGATTATGGAGAATATGCTCCAAAGTTGAATGAAGGAAATAACACTCTTAGGTAGGATGACTAAAAACATGTTCTGAGGCTGGATAGTGGAGATTGTCCATGAAACAGGATGACATAGATCATGCTCACAACGGAATCACAGAGATCACTCCGCAAAGCAGGATGAAGGAGACTTCCCTCCTTCAGGTCAGGAGGAACAGGGAGACCATGCACCCAGGCAAGATTATTAATACGGTGCTCTTGGGGAAAATGAAAGATAAGGCCCTCACAGGGATGAGGAATATTTTAATACCAGGCAGGATGGGAGAAACAAGTGAGATCTTCTAGGATGCTGGAGTTGGCGCCCTTGGGCATAATGACAAAGATGGCGGGTCCGTGGCAAGATGAAGGTAATGACTCTTACAGGCAGGATAAGAGTGGTGCTCTCTTAGGCAAGATGTTGGAGAATATGCTCCCTGGCAGGATGAAGGAGATGGTCTTCTGAGGCAGGATGTTGGACACGGTGGTTCCAGGAAGGAAGATAGATAACCACTCGCAGGAGGGTTTGGTACACCATGCCCCAGGACAGGGTAAAAGAGACCATTCTCCCAGGCACTGAGGTAGTGTGATGGAGAAGCCAGCCAAAGGAAAGGCGAAGGAGACCACTCTTCCAGGCAGGATTGAGGGAGATGAGCACCCAGTCAAGATGTTGTAGAACATGCTCCCTGGCAGGATGACAGACACTGCCTTCCTAGGCAGGATGATGGAGATCATGCTCCCAGGAAGAAGACAAATAAGTGCTCCCAGGCAGTATTCAGAGAAGGTGCTTGAGGGCAAGATGAAAGAGATTCTTCTCCCAGTCACCGAAACAGGATGGTGGAGGTGGCTGTCCAGAAATGATGATGATGATGATGATGATGATGATGATGATGATGATGATGATGATGATTGTTCTGACGGGGTAAATGACTGTAAGGTGCTCTGAGGCAAGATGAGGGATATTGTGCTACAAAGAAGGGTCATCTCTCAGGATGAGTGAAACATTTTCAGGCAGGCTAATGAGGATCATGTTCCAGACAGTGTGTCTACGAACTTGCTTCCAGGGAGGGTGATGCAGTTGGTGCTGCTAACTATGATGAAGTACATCACTCTCCCAGGCAGAAAGGAGAGTGAGAATCGCTCCTAGGCAGGATGATGGACACTGTGTTCCCTGACAGGATGACAGAGACAGCCTTTCTAGGCAGAATGACATTTTTTTTTTTCTTGCTCGCAGTCAGGATGGCAAAGAAAGCAATCTCAGCAAGGAATCGTAGACTGTGCCCCAGGGCAAGAAGTAGGGGATCGTATTATCAGGCAGAGTGACAAAGAGGTTGCCCCAGAACAAATTATGGAAATCACATTCCCAGAAGGAGAATAGAGGTGATGATCCCATGCGGGAAGAACACGATTGCTCTCCAAGGATAAGTCGAAGATCTTCCTCTAGGCCGAGTGAAGGAGATCACGCTCACATATAGGATGATGGGGATTGCATTCCCAGGCATCATGAAAGAGGTGGCCCTCTAGGCAGGAGATTGCACAGAGCATCCATAGGCATGCAGGATGACCGATATTGTGCTGCCAAGCTGGAAGACTGAGGTGCTCTCCATGGCAAAGTGGTAGGGATGGTGTTCCATGGCAGGAGGACAGGGAACATGATACCAGGAAGAATGAGGGAGAAGACACTACAAGGCATGAGTCAGAGACCGAATTCCAAGGCAGGTGAAGGAGAACATGCTCCCAAGAAACATGAAGGACATAGCGCTTGCAGGCAGTTCAGCAGATCCCGCACACCACGGAAGGATGATGGAGATCTCATTCCAAGGCAAGATAAATCAGGTGGTGTTCCCAGGAAAGCTGAATAAAATACACTCACAGGCATAATGAAGGACACAGCGCTCTCAGTAGGATGAAAGGTATTGTGGTCCTAGAAAGGATGACAGTGACTGCTCTAGCAGGAAGGATGACAGAGCAGGTGCTCCTACACAGGATAAGGGATATTGGACTCCTTGGCAACATAAAAGAATGGCTCTTTCAAGTAGGATGATGTAGTTTGTGTCCCCAGGCAATGGTGCATATCGTGTTCACTGGCAGGCTGCCTTTACAATGCTTCCTGCCACAAAGATGGAGATATTGCTTCCCCCCTGAAGGACGGAGATGATGCCGCCAAGCAAAGTGATGGAGAGCATTCCCAGGTAAAACAAAAGAAATCACTTTACCATAAAGCGTGATGGAGAGGACACTCCCAAATAGGATGAAGGAAATCATGCTCTGAAATAAGATGACCAAAACCACTGTCCCAGGCTGGCTTTTGGAGTTCATGCTCTAAACAGGATAACGTTTATCACACTCCTAGGCAGGGTGACGGATATCATGCTGTGAAGCAGGATTAAGGAGACTACTTGCCCAAGTGGATCAAGGAGACCATGCCCCCAGGCAGGATGATGGAAACAGGGCTACAAAGAGACTGACAAAGTACGCACTCCCAGGCATGAGGATGACAATAATGCTTCCAGGCAAATTAACAGATTCGGCCTTCCAAGGCAGGATGGCTGATATTGCATTACCAGACAGGAGGACAGAAATGGTGCTCCAAGGCAGAATAAGGGAGATTATTCATCCTGCCAAAAGGAAGCAGTTGGCACTCTCAGGCATAATGACAGAGATGGTGGTTCCAGGCAAGAGGAGGAGGGCCATACTTCCAGGCAAGATGAGGGAGACAACACTCACAGGTAAGATTCTGGAAAAGATGCTCCCAGGTAAAATGACTGATACAGACTTCCTAGGCAGGATGCTAGTGATTGTGCTCTGAGGCTGGATTACCATGATTGCTCCACAAGGGTAAATGACTGTACGTCACTCCGTGGCAGGATGTGAGATATGGTGCTATCAGGTAGTATGAGGAAAACGCTGCCAGACAGGTTGACAGAGATCATGTTCCAGACAGTATGTCTCATACCTCGTTTCCACGCTGGATTACCCTGTAGTTCCAAAATAGGATGAAGGACATCACTCTCCAAGGCAGGACAAGGGAGAAGCACTCCTAAGCCAGATGAAAGAGATAGTGCCCCCTGGCAGGATGATAGAGGTGGCCTTTCTAGTCATGATGACAATTTCTTTCTCCCTGACAGTATGAGGCAGAAGGCACTGTCAGGCAAGAGTTGTAGTCTTCACTCCAAGGTGGGAAGTAGGAGATCATGATCCCGGTCAGGGTGCCAAAGTGGGTGCTCACAGGCAAAAGGATGGAAATCACATTCCCAAAAGGAGAAAATGCTCCCAGGCATGAAGACCAGGATTGCTCTGCCAATTAATATGTTGGAGATCCTCTTCTAGGTAGAATGACAGAGATCACGCTCCCAGGCATGTTGAGGGAAACTACATTTCAAGGCATCAAGAAACAAATCCCCCTTACAGGCAGGAAGACAGAGCCAGCACTTCCACGGACGATGGAAGAAATAAGGCCTCCAGGCAGGGGGACCTCCACAATACTCCTCGCCAGGCAAAATGGTGGATATAGTGCTCCCAGGGAGTAAACCCGAGACGGCACCTAATGGCCAGGTTGATGAATATGGTGTTCCAAGGCAGGGTGACATGTAACACGATACCAGAAATGGAGACGTTGAAGGAGTTCCCAGGCAGGATTTCGAGACTGAGTTCCCCCAACAGGTTGAAGGAGATGATGGTCCCAGGCAGAAAGCAGGACATAGGGCTTCTGGGAAGTATGAAAGAAACGACACACCAAGGGAGCATGATGGAGTTCACAACTGACAGGAGAAGATAGTCAGTGCTCCTAGTCAGTTTGAAGGAAATAGGACTCCCAGGCCTAATGAAGAACTTGTAGCTCTCAGGTAGGGTGAATGATACCTTGCTCTCAGAAGGGATGATGGAGACTAAATCTCAAAAAGGATGGTGGAGAAATGGTCCCTACAGTGACATTGCGCTCCTAGGCAAAATAACAGAATGGCACTTTCAGACAGGATGATGGGGTTTGTGTCCCTAGGTAAGAGTGGATATCGTGTTCCCATTCAGTACGCAGATGCCATGCTCCCCACCACAATGACGGAGCTTGAGCTCCTACCCTGAAGGATGGAGGTCATGCCCCAGTAAGCACTCCCAGGTAAAAGAACAGAAAACATGTTCCCACAAAGTATGAGGGAGAGGATGCTCCCAAGTAGATGAAAGAAATAGCACTCCTAGGAAGGATGACAAAAAACACAGTTCCATGGTGGATGTTGGGGATCGTCATCTGAACAGGATGAAGAGCATGCTTCCAGACAGGATGACAGATCATGCTATAAGGCATGATGAAGGACACTGAACTCCTTCAGGTCAAGAGGGAGAGGGAGACCATCCACCCAGGCAGGATGACAGATATGGCTCTCCCAGGGCGAAATGTCGATAAAGACCTCTGAAGCAGGATGAGGGACATTGCACTGCCAGGCAAGATGAGAGAAATGGTGCCCTAAGGTAGAACGCGGGAGATGGTGGTTTCTGCCAGGATGAAAAGGATTTGGTCCTCCTGGGCAGAATGACAGAGTTGGCGGTTCCTTGCAAGATGAAGGGGACCATTCTTCCAGGCAAGATCAAGGAGACGTGTTCCCAGGCAAGGTGTTGGGGAAGATGCCCTCTGGTGGGATGATGCAGACGGCAATCTGAGGCAGGATGGTGGAGACTGCATTTTCTGGAAGGACGAATAAGCACCCCCATGCAGGATTCGTAGATGACTCTCCATGGCAGGATGAAAGAGATCATTGTCCCAGGTACAGAGGCAAGAAGAGGCTGATGGTGTTCCCAGGCAGGATGATGGTGATTGCTCTACCAGGATCAATGACCACAAGACACTCTGAGGCATGATTAGGGATTTTATGCTACCAGGTAGGGTGGCCACAACAGCACTCCCAGGAAGGTTGATGGAGATTGTGTTACATACAGTACATCGGAGAATTACTACCAGGCACGATGATTGTTGGTGCTCCTAAGCATGATGACTGGTCATATTTCTCCCAGGCAGGAAGAAGGAGAATGCTCCCAGGCAAGAAGACATGGATTGGTGCCCCCGTAAAGAGGACAGAGACAGTGTTTCTAGGTATGGAGATGGTTTTGCACTCCCAGTAAGTATGATGGAGTAGGGACTTTCAGGCAGGAATCATAGTGTGTTACACAACAGGAAGTAGGAGATTCTGCTCCCAGATGGGATGACAAAGAGGGCACTACCAGGCAAAATAATGGAAGTCAATTTCCCAAAAGGACAAGAGAAATGACTTTCCCTACAGGGACACTGAGATCCATGCCCAGGAACTACGTTGGAAATCTTCCCTGAGGCAGAATGACAAGATTGTGCTCCCAGGCATGATGAGGGAGGTTGCAATCCCAGGCACGATGAAGGAGATCACCAATCCAGGCAGGCAGAAGGAGAGGGCACTTTGAAGGAGGATGAGAGATCACCCATGGAGGAAGGATGACGTACAAATGATTTCTAGGCATACAGGATGACAGATATAGTGCTTCCAGGTCGGGTTACTGAGATGGTCCTCCATGGCATGTTCATGGAGAAGTCGTTCCAAGATAGAATTACAGGGACTATGATAACAGGAAGGATGACATAGAAGGCTCTCACAGCCAGAATGTCAAAAGCAGAATTCCCAGGCTGGTTGAAGGAAATCATATTCTTAGACAGGAGGAGGTACGTGGTGTTCCCAGAAAACAGGACAGACATGGCACACTAAGGGAACACGATAGGTTCACACTCTGACAAACTAAGTTAGATGGCACTCCCAGGCAGGTAGGAGGAAATCACCCACCCAGGCAAAATGAAGGACACAGCGCTTTCAAGTAGGATGAATGATATGCTCCCAGGCAGGGTAACAGAGACTGCACATGCAGGATACAGGACGGTAAAGGCATTCCCACAGAGGATAAGGGATATTGCGCTCCTAGGCAGGATGCCAAAAAACGACACTTGGAGGTCGGGTGGCAGAGGTTGTGACCCCAGGAAATGGTGGATATCATGGTCCTGAACAGGATTCAGATACCATGCTCCCCACCACGATGACAGAAATGACTCCTCCAACCTGAGAGATGGAGGTCGTGTCACCAGGAAAGATGAAGGAAAAGTCCCTCCAAGGTAAAACAACAGAAATTGCACTCCCCAAAAGAATGGTGGGTCAGGATGCTCCCAGGTACGATGAAGTACATGACGCTCTCAGATAGGATTGCCTGAAGTCACACTCCCAGGCCGGATGTCAAAAATCGTCTCAACGGACTGATGTAGATCATGCTTCCAGGAAGGGTGATAGAGCCCACACAGCGTGGCAGGAAGAAGGAGTCTGCAAGGCAGGAAGATCAAGATCACATACTCATGCAAGATGAAGGATGCCGCATTCCAAGGCAAAATGACAGAAAATACCCTCCAAGGCAGGATGAGGGGTATTGTGCTAAAAGCCAGGATAAGAGAAGATTTTCTCCAAGGAAAAGAAGGGGGATGGTGCCTCCTGCCAGGATGACAGATATGGTGCTGCCAGGTAGGGTGATTAAGATGGCAGTCACAGGCAAGATAAAGTGGAGTTATCCACTCAAGGCAGGATGAGGGATACACGCTCCTAGGGAAGATGTTGGAAAAGATGCTCCCTGGAAGGATAACGGACATGGCTCTCTGTGACATGATATGGAGATTTCACTACTAGGAGGAATTACAGATACACACTTCCAGGTAGGATTCGTAGATGGCACTCAAAGGCAGGATTAAAAGAGCAATCTCCCAGGCACTGAAGTAGGGTGTAGGAGATGGTGCTCCCAGGCAGGATGAGGATGATTGTTCTAACAGCTTGAATGACTGTAAGGTGCTCTGAGGAAAATGAGGGATATTTCACTACCAGGTAGGTAGGATGGCTGAAATGGCGTTTCCAAGGCAGGGTCGCTTACATCATGTTCCAGGCAGTATGCTTGAGAACTTGTTTCCAGGCAGGATGATGCAGCTGGTGCTCCAAAGCATGAAGAAGGCCATCGTTCCCCGAGGCAGGAGGAGGTAGAAGCCCTCCTAGCAGGATGACAAAGATAGTGCTTGCTGGCAGGATAACAACACAGCCTTTCTAGGCAGTGTGATGGTTTCTTGCCCCCAGTCAGTATGAGGGAGAAAGTCCTCTCAGGTAAGAAGCATCGACTGCACTCCAGAAAGGAAACTAGGAATTCATGTTGCGAAAAGAGGGCATGAAAAGAGGGCACTCCCAGTCAAGATATTGGAAATCACCTTCCCTAAAGTAGAATGGACATGACTATCCCAGGAAGGAAGACTGAGATGGCTCTCTCAGGCATTTGTCAGAGATCTTCCTCTCGTCAGAACAGCAGAGACTGTGCTACTGGACGTGATGAGAGAGACTGTGTTCTCAGGCATCCTGAAGGAGATGCGTCTTCTAGTCAGGAGGACCGAGGCAGTACTTACAGCAGGATGAGTAACATCAAGCCTCCAGGCAGGAAGACATACAAAGCACTCCCAGGCAGGCGTGATGACAGATACAGTACTGCCAGGCAGGTGTACCGAGATGGCGCTCCATGCTAAAATGATGGAGATGGTTTTCCAAGGCAGGGTGATGGCAAATATGATATCAGGAGAATGATGTAGGGGGCACGCCCAGGCAGGCAGGAGATCAGAGACTGGGTTCCCAAGCCAATTGAAGGAGATCATGCTCCCAGGAATGATGGATTCTGTGCTCCAAAGGAGGATGAGGATTGCACTCCTCGGCAAGGTAAATGACACAAATCTCCCAGGTATGATGAAAGAGAAGGTGGCCCAGTCATGTTGAAGGAGATAATGCTCCCAGGGAGGAGGAGGATGGAGATCCTGGTCCATGGCAAGATGATGGGGCAGTGTTCAAAGTCAGTGTGGTGGGGAACACGATAGCAGTAAAGGTGAGGTGAAATGCACCCCGAGGCAGGACATCGGATGCTTGGTTCCCAGGAAGGTTGACGGAGGTTTTGCTCGGAGGTAGGCTGAAGCATACTGTGCTCCCAGGAAGCGCAACAGACACAGCAGACCAAGAGAGCATGATGAAGAGCCTGCTCCAAGGCAGGATATGGTAGACTGCCCTCCAAGCAGCTCTAAGGAAATCATCCAGCCAAGCATGATGGAAGACACAGCACCCTGAAGTAGAGTGAATGAAATTGTGCTGCCAGCCAGGATGATGAAGAAAGCGCTCCAACACAGGAAAAGGGATAGTGAGCTCTAAGGAAGGATGACAAAATTGTGTTCCTGGGCAGGATGATGGAGTTATTGTCCCCAGGCAACGTTGGATATCATGTTCCCTGGCAGAATGCGGATACCTGGCACCTTGCCAGGATGATGGAGATGGCACTTCCAACCTGTCAGGCGGAGATGGTGTCCAAATCCAGGGTGATGGGGATGGAACTGCAAGATACAACAACACATATCACATTCCCAAAAGACTTATGGAGGAGACACTCCCATGTAGGATTAAGGAAGTCTCACTTCCAGGTATTATGATCAAAATAACACTCCCAGGCTGGATGTCAGAGATCTTCCTGTAATCAGGATAACGTACATCGTGCTCCAAGGCAGGGTGACAGAGAACACGCTGTAAAGCAGGATGGTGGAGACTGCCCTCCCAGGAGGAGCAGAGGGACCACACACACAGGGAGGATGATGGATTTGTCACCCCCAGAAGGATGACAAAGAAGGTGCTCCCAGTGAGGATGATGGTAATGGAGCTCCCAGACAAAAGGACAGAAAATATCCCTTATCCAAGCCAGGATAAGGGATAATGCACTCCCAGGCATGATGAGAGAAACACCGCTCCAAGGAAGAAAGAGATAGGTTGTGTTTCCTACCGGGATGACAGAGTTGGTGCTACCAGACCTGATGACAGAGATGGGGGTGCCAGGCAAGAAGAAGGGGATCACACGTCCAGGCAGGATGAGAGAGATGTGCTCCCAGGCAAGGTGGTAGAGAAGATGATCTCTGGCAGGATGACAGAGGTGGTCGTCCTAGGCAGGGTGATGGTAACATTGCTCACAGGCAGGACAACGACGATTACTCTACCAGGGTAAGAGACCATAAGGTGTTTGTTCCAAGACAGGCTGAGTGATATTGTGCTACCAGGGAGAATTACTGAAACAGTGATCCCAGGAAGGATGAAAGAGACCATGTTCCAGGAAGCATGTCAGAGAACATGCTTCTAGGCGGGATGATGGACTTGGAGTCCCCAGGCATGTGAAAGACAATCACTATAACAGGCAAGATGAGGGGGAAATTCTCCTAGGCGAGATGACAGAGATAGTGCTTCCTGAGCGGATGCCATATACAGCCTTTCAAGGCAGGACAAGGGTTTATCACTCCCAGTCACTATGACACCGAAGTGACTCTCCGGCAGGAACTGGACTGTGCTGCATGGTGCGGATTGGGAGTTTATACGCCCATAAAGGATGACCATGATGATGTTCCCAGACAAAATGACGTGAATTAGATTTCCAAAAGGAGAACAGAGATGATATTCTCCCAGGCAAAAGACTGAGATCACTCTCCCAGAACTATGTCAGAGATCTTCCTCAGGCCACAATGACAGAACACATGCTTCCAATCATGAGAGGGACATTGATTTCCATGGCATGATAAAGGATATGGCCTTTCCCAGAAGGAGGACGTACTCAGCACTTTTAGGAAGACAGGATGACAGGCATACTGCTCCCAAGGCAGTAGGACGCATACAGACTTAATGGCAGGATGATGGAGATGGCATTCCAAGGCAGCATGATGGAGAAAAGGATACTAGGAGGGATGATGTAGAAGGTGCTCCCACACAGGATGTCAGAGACTGAGTCCAAGACAGGGGAAGGTGATGGGGCAACCGGTGATCCCTGGCAACAGATGGAGATGGCGTTCTGAGGCAGGATGACAGGGAACAGCATACCAGGAAGGATGACTTAAAAGGTGCTCCTAGGCAGGATGTTGATGACTGAGACCAAGGCAGGTTGAAGGAGATCATATGACCAGGCAAGATAAAGGACATGGTGCACCAAGGGAGCATGACAGAGATTGGGCTCTGAGGCAGGAAAAGGTAGAAGGCACTCCCAGGCAGGTGGAAGGAAATCACACTCTCAGGATCATGAGGACACTGCTCTCTCAGGTAGGATGAAGGATATGCTTCTCTAGGCAGGATTATGCGGATGACACTCACAAAAAGGATGATGGACAAGGTGCTCCTACACAGGATAAGGGATATTGCTCTACTATGCATGTAGCAAAAGGGCGCTTTCAGGAAGGATGGTGGAGTTTGTGTCCCAAGTTGTTGGTGGATATCCTGTTCCCTGGCAGGATGCAGAGACCAAACACCCTGTCACAATGACAGAATGGCATTTCCACCCTGAAGGATGGAGATCGTGCCCCATGCAGGCTAGTGGAGATGGCACTCCCAGGTAAAACAAAACAAATCATGTGCCTCTCCCACGCCAAAAAAAAAAAAAAAAAAAAAAAAAAAAGACGATGGAGAGGGCACTCCAAAATACGATAAAGGAAATCATGCTCTCAGGTAAGATGACTGAAAAGAGGCTCCCAGACTGGAAGTTGGAGATGATCCTATAAATAGGATGATGTACATTTTGCTCCCAGGAAGGGAGACAGAGAGCATGCCGAAAAACAGGATGAAGGTGACTACCCTCACTCGTGGCCACACAACCAGGAAGATTGATGGATATGGTGCTGTCAGGCAAAAAGGCATATAAGGACTTCCAAGCAGGATGAGTATATTGCACTACAAGGCAAGATGAAAGAAACGGTGCTCCAAATGAGATTCAGCTTCCTGCCAGCATGACATATTTGGCGCTCCTGGACAGGATGACAGAGTTGGAGGTCCCAGGAAAGATGGAGGCGACTCTTCTTCCAGGCACGATGAGGGAGACAGGCTCCCAGGGAAGATGTTGGCAGAAATGTTCGCTGGAAGGATGACAGAGTTGGCATTCTGAGGCAAGATGATGGAGATCACACTCCCAGGAAGGGTGAGGGATACGTGCTCCAGGCTGGGCTGTAAGAAAATGTCCCAGGGCAAGAAGAAAGAGATTATCCTAAATTCAACCAAGGCAGAATGAGACAGATGTGCTCCCAGGCAAGATGCTGGAGAAGATGCTCCCTGGCAGGATGTCAGAGATGACCTTCCTAGGCAAGATGTGGGGATAAACCTCCAAGGAAGGATGACAAAAGAACTCCCAGGCAGGAACCATAGACAGAACTCCAGGTCAGGATGAAACACATCCTTCTCCCTGGCACCCAGACAGGATGATGGAGGCAGATCTCCCAGGCAGTATGAGGATGATTGCTCTAGCAGTGTAAACGACCATAAGGCGCTCTGAGGCAAGATGAAAGGTATTGTGTTACCAGGTAGGACGACTGAAATGGAGCTCCTGGGCAGGATGATAAGGATTGTGTTCCAGACAGTATGTCTCAGAACTTGCTTTCAGATAGGATGATGCATTTGGAGCTCTTAATTATGACTGGCATTGCTATTTCAAGCAGAATGAGGTAGAACTGCTCCTAGGCAGGCTGGTGGAGACTGTGTTCCCTGGCAGGATGACAGAGGCAGCCTTTCTAGGCATAACGATGGTTTCTTGCTCTCGGTCAGTATTAAGGAGATGGCACTTTCAGGTAGGAATTGTGGACTGTGCTCCAGGGTGGGAATGAGGAGAACATGCTACTAGGTACGATTAGAAAGAGGGAGCTCCAAGGCAAGATGATGGAGATCTGTTCCCAAAAGGATAAAGGAGACAATGATCCCATTCAGGACGACCAAGAATGCTCTCCAAGATAATAAATTGGAGGTATTCCTTCAGACAGAATTACAGAGATCGTGCTTGTAAGAAGGATTATGGGATTGCATTCCCAGGCATCATGAAGGAGAGGACCCTTCAAGGCAGGAGGTTGGATACAGGACTCCTAGGCAGGCAGGATGTCAGATATTGTGCTGCCAGACCAGAGTATAGACATGGTGCTCCATGGAAAGATGATGGAGACTGTATCCCAAGCCGTGATGATGGGGAACATGATACCAGCAAATATGACGTAGAAGGCACTCCCAGGCAGGATGTCAGCGACTGACTTCCCAGGCAGGTTTAAGGAGATTGTGCTCCCAGATAGGATGAAGGAAGGGTACAGCACTCAGAGGCAGTACAGCAGAGACAGCAATGCAGGGGAGAATGATGTGGATCATGATCAGAGGCTGGCTAAGGTAGATGGTGCTCCCAGGAAAATTGAAGCAAATCACACTGCAAAGTATAATGAAGGGCAAGGCACTTTTAGGTACGATGAATGATTTCATGCTCTCAGGCAGGATAATAAGGATGAGCTCACAGAAAGAATGTTGGAGAATGCACCGCCACACAGGATAAGAGATTTTGCACTCCTACACAGGATGACAACATGGTGATTTCAGGCAGGATGAGGTAGTTCATATCCCCAGGCAATGGTGGATAACGTGATCTCAGGCAGGTTGAAGATACCATGCGCGCCACCATTATGATGTACATGGTGCTTCCAACATGAAAGACAGAGATCATAGCTGCAGGCATGGTGACAGAGATGGCACCCCAAGGTAAAACAACAAAAATCGCATTCAAAAAAAAAAAAAAAAAAAAAAAAAAGACTAGGGACAGGAAGCTCCCAATTAGGATGAAAGAAATCAGGCTACCAGGCTGTATGCCAGACTTCATCCCCTATAGAAGATATCATAGGTTGTACTCCCAGGAAGTATGACAGAGATCACACTGGAAAGCAGAATGAAGGAGACTGTCCTCCCAGGAGGATCAGGGATACCTCACATTCATGCAGGATGAAGGATACAGTGCTCCCAGGATGATGACGTAGACAGTGCCAGCAAACATGACAACCACAATGCTGCTCCCAGGAAAAATGGTGGAAATGGCCTTCAAGGCCATTCAACGTGAGTGATGGATACTGTGCTACCAGGCAGAATGAGAGAAACAGTGGCTGAGAGCAGAATGAGGGAGGCCTTGCTTCCTCTCTGAATGATGGAGTTGGCACTCCCAGGCAGGATGACAGAAATTTAGGTCCCAGGAAAGATGTAGGGGACCACTATTCTTGGAAGGAGTAGGGACTTGCATTCCTAGGCAAAATGCTGGAGAAGATGCTTTCTGGAAGGATGTCCCAAGGTGTCCTTCCTAGGCAGGATGATGGAGATCGGGCTCCCAGGGAGATGGAAAGATAAATATTCCCAGCAAGATTTGGTAGACGATGCTCCAGGGGAAGATGAAAGAGAATCTTCTTGCAGGTACCAAGGCAGGAATAGGGAGATGGTGGTCCGATGTAAGATAAAGGATTTAAATTACGTGTTTCTCATTCAATTAGCAGATATGGATTTTCCACAGATTGCCAGATGCACAGATGGCTACCAACGTGTGACAGGTGAGTTGGGGTGATTCATTATTTCCAGCTGGGCTCATTTCAGTAGGAGTGTCTCTATTATTGCCTAATAACTAAGAATCAGAACACCCAAATCAAGCAAACATAAATAAAATTCTATGGCCAGTCACATCAGTGGTGTTACCCACGTTCATCATTTGTTTCAAGCTTGCATTGGTCTTCACTCCCTACCTCTTTTGTACTGTTCATGCAGTATCCTTCTAAGACAGAACACTGATTTGATTCAAGAGCAAGGAACACTTTGTATTCAATAATTAATTCAAAATAAACAGTTTTAAGCACGGTATAAAGAGTATACTGGAATTGTGTTTTCTCTGTAAAACAACATTTGACAATTTCCCTGTCACTTATAAATTAATGAGACCAGAAGTTTTTTTTTTTTTTAGAAGACTTTTATTTCCTTTTAGAGAGACACAGACAGCGTGTGTGTGGAAAAGGCAGAGAGGGAAGAGAAAGAGAGAATCCCAAGCAGCCGCTATGCTGTGAGCACAGAGCCTGATGCAGGTCTTGAACTCATGAAACCATGATCTCATGACCTGATCCAAAATCAAAAGTTGGAGGCCTAACCAACTGAGCCACCCAGGAGCCCAATACCAGAGTTTTTTGTTTTTTGTTTTTTGTTTTTTCTGGCTTGTATGTAAACTTCACGTTAAGTAACACTCAGTAACCAATTTATATGGACTTTGACTCTAATATGTACTATCAGTATGTGCTAGTGCAGCTTTGGGGAAACAGATTTTGTAAGACTAATCTAATTCTCCCCAGTACTGTACCATTCAAAACCACAAACAAACCTTGGAGGAGCCATGAAACTTGTCTAATCTCCATGAACTTGAGGTAATATGATGTGAAAGATTTCATCAGCATGGTTGGAAGCATGGCATCAAAGACAAGATACTCAGTTTTGCCAATGCTAGAAATGTAGAGAAAAACTCAAATAAGGCCAGATGGCAAAAAAAAAAGAAAAAAAAAAAAAAAAAAAAAAAAGGTCGCAGGACAAAATAATGGTTCCATAGGAAGAATCTAGTGGAGGGTTGCTATAAAGATAATTGATCAGATGAGAAAATAATCTATTTACTTTTATTGATTGAGAGCTAAACAAGGGCAAAGTGAGAACATTTTAAGAAAGTAAACCGGATACTGTAAAAATCCATTCTAACTTTGATACGGTGGTGATTAGTTCAAAACATTCTGATGGACAAATTTATTCATCACACATATGTGTGAAGATTAGATTGCCATCTCTCTGTTAATTTGGCTTGTTTGAAAGCAGATAGATAAATACACTTATTTGAGGATGCTTCCTGGATGGTTAAGCTTTCATCTTCAGCTCAAATCATGATCTCATGGTCCATGAGTTCAAGCCCCATATCTGACCCTTGCTGACAGGTCAAAGTCTGGACCTTACTTTAGATTATGTATTTCCTGCTCTTCTGCCCTTCCCCCATTCATTCTGTCTCGCTCCACTGTCTCTCTCTCTTTCTCTCTCCCTGTCTCCCGCAATCTCTCTCCTCTCTCTCTCTCTCTCTCTCTCTCTCTCTCTCTCTCTCTCTCTCACACACACACACACACACACACACAGATGGAGACACACACGCACACGCACACACACACACACCAAAAATTAATTTTAAAAATAAATAAATAAATAAATAAACATTTAAAAAAGAAAGAAAGAAACTAGGTGCAAGTTTGGCTGGGTCAGTTAAGCATCTAACTTCAGCTCAGGTTATGATCTTATGGTTCATGAGTTCTAGATCAGCATCAGGGTCTGCGTTGCAGCTCAGGGTTTGAATCTTGCTTGGGTTCTGTGTATCCATGTCTCTCTGCACCATCCGACCTTGTGCTCTCTTACTCTCTCTCTCCCTCTTTCTATCTTTCTATATTTCAAAAATAAATAAGCATAAAACTCTCTTAAAATGTTTTTATTGTTTATTCATTTTGCACAGAGAGACAGAGACACAGCATGAGCAGGGAAGGGGCAGAGCGAGAGACAGAGAGAGAGAGAGAGAGAGTGAGAGAGAGAGAGAGAGAGAGAGAGAGAGAGAGGGAATCTGAGGTAGGCTTCATGCTCTGAGCTGTCAACACAGAGCCTGACGTGGGGCTCGAATTCACAGACCATATGATCATGACCTGAGCCAAAGTCGGACACTCAACCACTGAGCCACCCAGGCTCCCCAAAACAGAAAACCCTTTTAACAATAAATAATTTAAGACAGGAAACATAAAACAATCTTCTGTTTTTTACTTGATTTCACAGGGCAGTGACTGGATATACATTGGATTTTCATGGTTTTATCTATGGCCAGTATCAGCAGCTCATTTCGGGGAAACTAAAAATTTCAGGCACAAAATATTTTTTAAGAGTAAAAGGGAAACTTGGAAACCTAAAGTTGTTTTCCTAAAGTTGTATATTTGCTTAAAATTCGTGGATATCAAATAATATTACGTGATAGCCATAGTAACACATGTAAAGTTCACCATTTCTACCTTTGCTCTTCTAAATGTGGAATAATAAGTTATCGGGCCTTACAGAACAACTGCTGTTTATTTGGGGTGCTTTCCCTTATCTGTCTTCCATATCACTGATATGTCCTTCCACATGCAGTCTTCTACAGGTGATTCCCTCTAGTGTTTTTTTTTTTACTTTTCAGCTATTATCTTCTTGAACTCTGATTTTGTGTGTGTTTGCTATCTCTTAATTAAGGGTCTCACTTATTTCTTCCCTTTTCTCTGCAGCCCGGCAAGCATCTTGACCATCATTAATTTATATTCTTTATTTAATTGAGGCACAATGCTTACCTGCATTTCAGCTCTTTTCTGGGTTTTTTATTGTTCTTTCTTTTGGAGCATATTTCCCTGTCTCTCCATTTTGCTTACCTTTCTGCATTTGTTTCTATAGATGAGGCAGAGCAGCTACTCCTCCTACACTTGAAGGAATTGTCTTATATATGATTGTCCCCCTAGGTAGACTCTGTGTGCTAGTTGGTGACATTGGCTGGCTGGCTGAAGCCATGGCTTGCATGGACTGGGGATCCTGGGGCTTTCTACATAGCAGGTGCCCTGTCAGGATAGTTAAAGCTGAAGTAAATGCAGACTGGGGTGTCCCAGGATTCTGTGTGTTGAGGGTACCCTGGCAGGACAGCTGAAGCTGAAATGATTGCAAGGTGAGGCATGCTGGGGTGCTGTGTATAGGTGCCCTGTACAGGGTGGCTAGAACGTAAGCAGTCTGGGGGTCAGGTTGTCCTTGATCTCTCTATGCAGACGGTTCCTGGGCAAGATAGGTGAAGCTAAAGTGGGTACAAGCTGAAGGCACTGGGGGCTGTACATGCAGAGGATACCTTGCCAATATAGTTGAAGCTGAAGTGGATATAAACTAGGGTGTACCAGGACTTTCCACTGAGAGGGTGCCCTGAAGGGGCCGTGGGAGCTGAGGTGGGTTACAGTCCAGGAATGGCTCTTTTTATATGCTAGTTCCTCTTTAAGTGTATTGTTTAAGGGGGGAAAGCATGTCATGGGTGTGTGTGTGTCCAGTGCAATTGGGGCTGGTGTGTATTGTGTGCCTGGAACTTACTGAGGCAGCAGGCCAGCTACAGCAACTGGACCCTGCTGTGGTCTATGCTTTTAAGGTGGATGGAGAATGTGGACAGCTGGGTGGCTCAGTGGATGGAGTATCTGACTTCAGCTCAGGTCATGATTTCACAGTTCATGAATTTGAGAACCACATTGGGCTTGATGCTGTCAGTGTAGAGCCTTTCCTGAATCTTCTGTCCCTCTCTTTCTGCCCCTGCTCTGCTTGTATTCTCTGCTTCTCAAAAAGAAGTAAACATTAAAAAATGTGGATGTAAAATGTAACCCTGCCATTCTCCCGTCTCTATGACCCAGAGAGAACTCCTGTGGCTCCTCTGTCGTTGACAGAGTTCTAATGCTCTCTTTATTATGACAGTTGCTCTTTTCAAACTGCAGTGTTGTGTTTTTTTTTTTTTTTTCTTTCTTTCTTTGTTCTGCCCAAAGACAGAGTAGTCTGTTCCTGTCCTTCCCCAACTGTCCTTGGCAACGTTAGGGGTGAGTGTTCCCTTTGTTACTGCCTCTCTGTCTTGCTGTTTTCTTTCTTGTCTGTCTTTCAATTTTCTATGTTTTGTTAGGCACAATCTGTGCAGTCAATCCTCAGCTCCTCAGGAGGAATTGTTATATCAATGGGTGCAATCCCTAGGGAGCTGGACAAACTGGAAGTACACCTTCTGGCTGGTTCAACAGAAACGTAGTCAGGGAGTTCAGGAACAAGAGCACCTAGCTCCAGGGGACCCAAAAAAGGTGAGGTTTGGCTACCCATTACTGACAAGATCGCAATTCAAAGGAACTAGTGGAGGTGAAACAAATGGGAAATTTATTCAGAAGCTGACACAAGAAATGCAGCAGACTCACATCAAAGACTCTCTCTAACGTGCTGAAAATACTTCCAGGTTTATGGAAGGAAAATGTGGGACAAAAAGAGGTAGGTATACACAGGTGGTCACTAAGGTCAGGTTGGTCATTGTCTTGGGCTTGAGGGTGGAGTCTTATTGGCTCAGGCAGTACTTATTGCTAGAGCGGTAGATTCAGTTCCCATTAAGTGATACTTTGCTTTCAGGATCCTGAATTAAGAGATAAGCTGAGGGTGGGGAGGGGGCGCCTGGGTGGCTTGGCTAATTACGCATCCTACTTCAGTTCAAGTCATGATATGATGGTTCATGGGTTCATGCCCCGCATTGGGCTCTGTGCTGACAGCTCAGAGCCTGGAGCCTGTTTCAGATTCTATGTCCCCTGCTATCCCTGCCCGTCCCCCCCCCTTGCGCTCTGTCTCCCTCTGTCTCAAAAATAAAGAATCATAAAGAAGGAGAGAAGCTGGAAAGAAAAAGTTAATCAATTGGAAAGTTTAAGGTCAATCTGGAGGTAGTTGGAATCTTCTTTCACCTTGGAGGAGTTGAGTTCAAGGCTTTCCTACACAGCCATCTTGAACCGAAACTAGAATAGGGTCCCTCTGAATCCTATTTTGATTGGGGAAAGTTTGGGAGAAATCCAAGGAAGGAGACAATACAAGCAAGGAATCTGCCAGTTCTGTGTACAAATCGACATAAACACCAGTACCTCCCCTGATTACAAGTGTGGCATGTTCACAAAAAGGCATAGAAAAGGCCTTCAGATTGGAAAAAGTAAAAATAAAAACTATCTCGATTCTTTTATTTATTTATTTTTCAATTTGTATTTTGGAAAGAGAGAATGAGCAGAGACGGGGAGAGAAAGAGACAGAGAGAAAGACAGAGAGAGAAGCTTAAGCAGGCTCCATGCTTAGCACAGAGTCCCACACGGGGCTCAATCCCCTGACCATGGGACCATGACTTGAGCTGCTGAACCCAGCAGTCTGGTAGTCAACTGATGGAGCCATCAAGGTGCCCTGAAAACTGCCGCGACTCTTAAATCATGGGGTTATCAACATGAAACAAATTCTAAGGGGTATACGTCAGTTTTCTAGAACTCAAAGATAATTAAATAAGCCCCAGAATACACGCTCAATATATACAACTCAGTTGTATTTTTATACATAAGCCATGAACAATTAGAATAGGAAATGCTTTTGAAGAACCATTTATTATCACACCAAACATTGAAATACTTACATTTAAATCTAACAGCCATGCACAGGATCTGTATGCTAAAAGCCACAGAAGGCTGATTGGATCAATCAAGGAAGATATAAATAAATGGAGAGATATGCCATATCTACCCATGGAAGCCTCGCTAGTAAGATGTCAATTATCAACTTGATCTAGAGATTCAACATAATACCAGTCGAAATCCCAGGATTGTTTTGTGGATATCAGCAAGCTGATTCTAAAATGTGTGTGAAAAGACAAAGGAACTAGAACAGCCAAACAGCTCTGAAAAATAACCAAGTTGGAGAACTCATGTTGCACAATTTTAAGACTCAATATAAACCTCCCGTAATCAAGGCAGTGTGATATTGAAGAAAGATGGAGACACAGGTCACAAGATAGAACGGAGAATCCAGAAACTGACCCCATACACAGGCATCCTCACCCAACTTCTGATAATGACATATAACCAACCTAACAGAAAAAGGGATATAGTCTTTCATCAAGTGTTACTGGAACAATTAAGTGTTCGTATGCAATAGTAATCAATGAACTAAGTGATTAATTGTTTAATTAATCGGTTCATTGTTTAATTAATTAAGAGAAGCCTTGACCTAAATTCATAACTTATATAAAAATTCACTCAAATGGATCATAGATGTAAGTGTAAAGTACAAAATTATAAAACTTTCATAAGAAAGAAGGAGTGATGTTGATTCATTGAATCATTCAATAAAAACTTTTGGAGCATTTAGAGTGAGACAACACAGTCTACGCCCTGAGGATCCACTAGTGAACAAAAGGAGCAAGGATCACTGTGATCTTGGTGCTTAATAGTCCAGTGGGGGGACTGACAAAGATAATGGAAATAGAAACTATGGTAGAGAATAATGAATGGGGAAAAAAAGGAAATACATCTTGGAGAGGATAGAAGAATTGGGGGAGGGGGTGTGAAATACTAGACAGGGTGAAATACTAGACACAGAGGATCTTGCTGAAAAAGGTTTCAGTTCAATAAATACTTCAAGCAAATGAGAGAACTACCTGCTGACAGGAGGTGATCTAGGCAGAAGGACCCATGAATTCCCCAAGGGAGGAGTGTGAACGTGTGTACTGATGGGAAGCAAGGAGGCCAGTATAGACAGAGAAAGGAGGATGAGAAGACGGAGGAATAAAGAGGTGAGGTTGTGGGTCAAGGAGGAGAAAAAGAGGATGAGGGAGAGAAGGATGTAAACACTGCCAGCAATAGACAAGGTGAAGCCACATCTGGTCATACCTGTTCCTCCGCCTCACATTACCGGCTGCAGTTCTTTTTATTTTTTAATTGACATTTACTAAACTGTGTCTAGACCATGAAAAGCTAATTCTACTTGTAGCAACTAATTGAAGCAAGAAAATGGAACACCCTCAATGATCAATAGCAGTGTTTAAATAGGTTATGGCATGCTATGTGGCCTTTAAAATTCATAGCCCTGCAGAACATTCATGACCTAGCGAAATGCTCGTATCACTAGATGACCAGAAATGGGATTCACAGCTACATAGCTAATTTTGGTTAATGCATGTACATATACCTCTTCCCTGGCGATTATACCACAGTGTTAGAGGTGCTTACCTCCAGGGGCACCTGAATGGCTCAGTCGGTTAAGCATCTGGCTCTAGATTCCAGCTCAGTTATGATTCCACAGTGTGTGGGACCAAGCTGCATATTAGGCTCTGCACTGACAGCGTGGAGCCTGCTTAGATTCTATCTCTCTCTCTCCTCCCATCCCGCACTCTTGCTCATCTCTCTCTCATTCTCTCTCTCTGCCAAAAATACATAAACATAAAAACGGTGTTTAGATATGCTTATCTCCAGGTGTTTGACTTATGACCATTTTTCTTTCTTTTTTATTTTAAATTTTCTAGCTTTTCTGCAATAAACTTTAAGAGTACCATAGTCATAAAATAACATTTCAAATAAATGATTCAGTCTAGTATCATTTAAATAAATAAAGTGTTTCAATTTCATACATTTATTAGGTACATTCAACATATCAAGGATAGTTTCAAATAGTCCAGTGTTAACGTTGCTAAGGTCTAGATTAAAATGGGAGTCTAGGGATACCTGGGTAGCTGAGTCAGCTGAGTGTCCAACCTCTGCTCAGGTCATGATCTCACAATTTGTGAATACAAGCACCACACCAGACTCAGTGCTATCAGCATAAAACTCACTTTGGATTATCTGTCCCCTCTGTTGCCCCTTCTCTGTTTGTGCTCTCTCTGTCTCAAAATCAACATTATTATTTTTTTCATTGTTTTAATTTTTTAAATGTTGATCTATTTTTAAGAGAGAGAGAAAGAGTAAAAACCGGGCCAGAGAGAGAGAGAGGGAGAGAGAGGGAGAGAGAGAGAAAATCCAAAATCCAAATCAGATTCCGGGCTCAAACTAACAGACTATGAGATCATGACCTGACCTGAAGTCAGATGCTTGACTAATTGAGCCACACAGGAGTCCATAAAAACTGAGTTTATAAGAAATTACATTTGTTTGAAAATCATATAATTGGCTTTACACCATATGCTATTGGCTTTAGTAAAGACTTTAGTGAACAGATTCATCAATACACTTACTCTAATTAATATATTAACTTCAAAAATATCATCTTCAGTGGGTCTGCTCCAGGACCACATCATATTAAACACGAACAAACAAGCAAGCAAGCCAACAAACAGACAGGCAAAGAAACAAACAAAATAAGAACTATTAGCAAATCATGACGCATAATGATCCATCCCACTGTCAAATTTGTTACTATTTTTTTGGCCAAAGAGCTTATTTCAAAGGATTCTATTGCTTTTAATACAGATGAACTTCTGCAATTAGTTCAGCATATAGGTTTGAGGACATACTGAAAATGTAAAGGAAATACATAATTTTATATTGTATAACCTTAGGCCTCTAACTTCCATGAAACTCCAAAAGGAGAACATTACCAGCACCATGAATTCTCTCCCTGCGATCACTCCCCATTCCTGCTCCATCTCCCTTCCCCAACGTAATCAATATCCTGACTTTGAGCAACAGAGATTAAATTAGTCCGTGTTTGAATTTTATAAAAATATAATGGAATAATATGCATTTCTTTAGATCTGGCTTCTTCCGTTCAACATTATAACGCTCATCGATGTTGTTTTGCATAGGTGTAACTCAGGGATTGGTACTTCCACATTGTATTCCATTACATGATTATTTAACAATTTTGCTTATCCCTTCTACTGTTGATATACGTTTGGAATGTATGTTTCCATACTGTACTTATTATATGGAAGACTGCTATGAACATTTCCCTTTTACTGTGCTCAGCATGAAGCGTATCTACTACAGCGCGTTAATGTTTAGTTAGCTGCCTTAGCCTTAAACCCTGGCTGTACATCAGAATCACCCTGATGTCTGGATGGCAGTTCCACAGATCACTCTCATTTGAGCTTGGGTTAAGAACCACTAGGGTAGATGTTGAAATCCCCAGACAAAAGGAGGAGATGAATCCAGTTTAAGGAATTCTCAATGGGTTCCTCTTTCTGGACAATAAAATGCAATGCAAAAAATATTTTGTGGCCATATTGACATCACTTTCCTCGCCCTCGCCCTCGCCCTCGCCCTCGCCCTCCCCCCCTCCCCCTCCCCCTCCCCTTTCTTCTTCTTCTTCTTCTTCTTCTTCTTCTTCTTCTTCTTCTTCTTCTTCTTCTTCTTCTTCTTCTTCTTCTTCCTCTTTTTCATAAAGCTCTTACACAAAAAGACTACCTATAGGCTTTAAGAGAATCTGCATGGCTTCCATAATATGTTGAAATTTCCCCAAATTCTCAAAAGAAACGTCTTTAGACATGTTTGACAAATATGTGTTCCATGATACAGCACACTTGAGTGGGAGATTAGGGTATCAAATATCTAGACATGACCTAGTTTGGTATCCCAGCTCCATAAATACTGAGACTGGAAAAGGCAAGAGTTAATTTTCCATGGTCCAGATAAAGACAGAATGAAATGAGATCTCCTTAGTAGTAACTGTTACAACTGAAAATTTAGTTGGTGCTCTTTAATTTTCTAGTTTCCTGAAACTGCTTTTTGGATTCATGCCCAGAATCTGTCTTGATGAATATATGTCAGAGAATGAAAGCCAAAAACAAACAATGTGACTCTAGAAAGTACTGCAACAGTTAACATTGAGGTATCACAAAACTCTGAAAGCACATTCTTCAAGTTCAGTCTCCAATATGCATTGAGAGGTAGGAGAAAACCGAGGTCATGATAGAACTCTTTTGTGAAACGTGAAGATATGTGCAGTAACTTATTATTTTTGTGAAGTTAGGTAATTGCCTTTAGTTTGTGATGTAAACGTTGTTTCAAGGTTGCGCTTGAATCCGAAAATTCCTTCAGCAGACTCCCCTCCCACCTGATATGACATTGACTCCACCACTTCACCAAGAATGATTTCTAAAGTATGACCATGTTTGAGTGTTTATAAAAGTTTCTGGAAGCATGGAAGATCTCATCTTTGCCTTCAAGAAACTTACAATATTTGAGGGTAGAAAAAACCCAAACACCATACAAAGCACAGTAAGACTTCAAGGTCAAGTTTCATGTATCAGGAGAAGTCCACTGAGCTGAGTTGATCAGTAAAGGCATCTCAGAGGCATAGCACAAAGAACCTTAAAGGATGACCAAATTTCTAGGTGGCAGGCAGAAAGGAGAAGGACAAAGGAGACAAAAGCAAATGTGTGGGAAAAGGAGGGGCAGGCATTCCAAGAACAGTGAGAACAACCCTGTTGGAGCTTGAGGTTCTTCTACAACAGTGGCCATTAAGTATTTGTGACGATGACCAAGACTGGGTAGAAGATGAGGTACCTACATCACCCATCAATTCCATAATCTTATGTAAGAAGGTCTTGTTGACAGAGAAGAATTGGAGACCATCAGTTAGAACCTCAAGATGGTAATAACAAAGCAATTTGGTAGACACAAAACAACGAAAATTTAAAATTCTAAGCAAACTTCTGTAAGTATGTGAATTAATACCTAATCAATAAGCAATTGAAATCCATGACCAACTTAAGACCCCTCTTGTGTCTCTCTGTTAATGGGACATTGTCTTCAGTTGCTCAGGAGGGAAAGAGACTCATTGTCAGTCGTCTCCTCCTCAACGTCTTTCCTGTGATCCATTCAGCAGCAGGGGTTCTCAACTCCACCTCCAACATATGCCAAGCCAGCTATTTTCTCACCACCTTCTGCCTACTCTCCATTTTCGTTCTTAGCCCCATGCTGTCTTTCCCTTCCCACCAAATTCCCAGTCCATTCTTTTCACTGCATCAGGAATGCAATCCAAAAATCCTGAATCTGAGCAGTTCATTCCTCTGCTTAAAACAACCCTCTAATCTCCACTGTACTCAAAATGACACACAGAATCTGTAACGTGACCACCAGACGTTGGCAGTCCTGCCTTGCACCCCTCTAATGCCATCTTTCCTCATTCTCCTTTCTTTAGGTGATTGGGACCGTCTCTTCTCCTGGTTTCTCAAACTAGACCCACGTAGGTGCCGCTTAGAATGCATTTTGTGTTTGCTAGTTTCCTTACTGTTCTTGCTACGGGTCCAAGTTTGAATAAAGGACTTTTCCCCCCAAGAAACCTTTGTTGGCCAATCCTCTAATCGACATTTTGTCCCCTGTGTCATTCCTTCTCATAATATTTAGTCTTTTATTTAACAGCACTTGCCACAAGTTGTAATTACACATGTACCTTTTGTAGCTAAGGTTTGAAACATCCTGAATATATGGAGTGTGCATGTTTGATTATCACTGTGTACTTGAACCTAATAGCACCTGACACCTAAGGTGCTCGATATGTATATCCACAGTGCCTGAAATAGGGCACTTTTAACTATCTCCTGGTGTGCTGGACTGCAATATACATTCAAGTCTTCAATAATCTCTACCACCAAAGTTAATATTCATATACAAGAAAGGGAAGGGTCACCTCCTCAAGAATAGGAAAAAGAGTTTGCCTCGTTGATAGCTTCTATGGTGTAGCTTACATTTTGACCTACAAAAGATCCCACCCTGGAGATACAGTTTGCATGGATGTAGTGACAACTATGAAGAAATCAAAACACAATACAATGTTTATTGAGTGTAATGTGCCAGGATTTTTTCCACACGTTTTACAGGCATTACCAATAATCTCACAACTATACTGAACATAGGCAGTATACTTGCCCTTTACAAATTGGAAAAGCAAACTCTGAGGTATCATTTGCCTACAATCAAAGACCTGGCTGGTAGAAGAAATTGATGGGGCCAGGTAATTCAAAAAATCCACAATTTTGCCCAAGGTAACCTCTGGGAAATCAGAAAATGAGTGGCTTTCATAAGTGCAGCTGCCCAGAGCCTTTCGGAGGAGCCATCTGTGTGGAGCTGAGGCTTTGGCGCCATCACATCGCCAGGATCTCACTACCAGGAGAAACCCCCATTGTTGGGAAGGGCAAGAACATCCATCCATGGCAACTTAAGGTGTTTTAACCCCTGTCAAGGTAGTGCAAACCTCCAATTACTTCATTCGGTACTTCAAGGAGCAAATCACAGCACACCTGTGAGTGTTTTGATTTTCAAAATTTTCAAAACTCACTCTGAGATGAGAAATCAAACAACGAAAGTCATAGCAATGCAAAGCAAGTAACACTTTCCAAAACACACCCCCAGAAGGGCCAGGCCATGGAGAGGAGATGAGCCCACTTTAATGTAGCAGTGCTCTCAGGTGCAGAGCACATAAAACAAAACAAAACAAAACAAAACAGAACCAAACAACAACAACAACAACAACAACAACAACAACAACAACAACAACAACAAAGTTAAAACACATAAGGAATAGAAAACTATCCACAATGATGAAACGGAAGAATTCCCCTCAGACGAAATTCCAGGAGAAGTGACCATTAAAGAATTGATCAACATAGATAAAAGCAGTATAACAGCAAGAATTTAGAATAATTGTCATAAGATTAATCACTGGGCTTGAAAAAAGGCATAGAAGACAACAGAGAATCTAGTATTTCAGTGATAAAAGAACTAAAACATAGCCATGGTTAATTACAAAGGCAATGACATAGGGATTGATTTTAATCACTGATACAAAAACAGATAAGCTGGAAACTTGGATGTCCATTACCCAAGTTAATAGTTATGTGATTGTAGCAAAAGGTAATTCTCAAAACTATATTAAATAATGAAAAGGAGAAAGGTAAAATATGTCAAGGTTTAAATACCTAGCATGAGCCGTGCAGTTGTATAGTTGTTTAAAATTCCCAGGTTTTTACGTAGATAAATGACAGATCTTACAAACAACAACAAAAAGATTAGAAGGATGGTTCAAAACCAAGGATTGCAAGATTGCAGTAAGGACATAATATGTGGGAGTAATCGGGGTGGGTGGGAGGAAGAAAGGGCCAGGGGCCAGATGGAGGGTCTGTAAATGGAAACTGGCATGCTAGCAAAGGTGGAGACTTGTTACTTCCACTCCTTTACTCCAGAACTTGTTGTCCCCAGCATGTGGTGTCCACTTACCATATGCTTCAGAGATGGAGGATGGATAAGCTGCCCATTGTAATTAGGAGAAAACATTCCACCCACAGTTTTCACTAATTGGCCTGTTCTATAATGTTTACCCTCTTACTGTCATTGCTAAAAGCACCTACTTTGTCTATACCACCATAGAACAGGTGGATTTTCCCTTGTCAGACTTTGCTCGCTTGCTTGTCGGTTTATTGGTCCACCTGTGGCTTTATTCACCACTAAACCGAAAACTTACTGAGGGACTCTGTGTGGCAGGCTCTGTTCTCGAGGTATACCCCTGCCTCCGTGGTGGTTGTGGGTAATTCTTGACTTCTGGGCTTCCAGCTACTACATCAGGGGGGCTCTCCATCACCTTCTGTTGCTTTTTCATTGTCATTGGGCAGGTGTCTGCCTGCTTCTTCTCTCTAATTATGTACACGGTAGAAATCAGTGCTTTGGGAACATGAATGACTGCAAGAACAGACTGCTGGACGTGTCTTTTCCCTTGGGGAATTTGCATATTTGTGCATATTTGTATCTCAAAATGTAGTTTATCCTAGAGGTAGACATTTTAAACAAAGCAAACACAGTCCAGAAGGGGCTCAAGAAACAAAATTGTTGGATGTGTCCCCGAGCCTGGTAGCAATGCAGGTGGGCTAGAGGCCTATAGATGTGGAGCTAGACTGTTGTTGGAAGACAGCTTCACTGTGCATCTTCAGCCAGGAAGTGGTACAGCTGGAATGAGAATTCTCCTATTGTGATTCTTGGCCTGGTGTTTTCCTGCTGACTCATTGGCCTGGGAGGGCTGAGACCTTTTGAAACTTTGTTGCGTTTTGCTGCAGAATCAAACACTAGCTAGGTTTGTCAGGTAGTTATAGAATGGGCTTTGACAGCAAGGTGGGGTGGGGGTCAGCGAGACCTGGCAGGAGGGAGGAAACTGAACAGGCAGGAGAGTGGGACTGACAGAGGCTGTTTTCTTCCATTTTGTTCTGGGCAGACCTTAGTGAGGATGTCTATTCCTGAGTACTGGTGAAATTTCTGTACTGGCCATGGAGTTGGGCGGGCACCTTAGAGAGATTCCCACAGTCTGGGGGAAGTGTGTGTGTGTGTGTGTGTGTGTGTGTGTGTGTGTGTGTGTGTGTGTCAGAGAGAGAGAGAGAGAGAGAGAGAGAGAGAGAGAGAGAGAGAGATGGAGAGAGAGAAGTCCCAGTATGGGAATGTGATATTTTATCGGATTGCCTCTTCAATTCATTTTCAAAGGATTCAAATCACAGGGAATTTTTCTTAAAATGAAAAGTATGTACTGAGGTTAATCCTAATAACATTAATCAGAAAATAAGATCTAGAATTTGATGTCCATCAATTTATAAATAAATCCTTCTGGGGCAGAGGGGTCAACATGGTGGAGAAGTAGGGGGATCTGTACATCCCATGTCTCTCAAACAAAGTGCTGAAGCCAAAGTATTTTCAACCCCAAAAGTCTGCGAGGAAAACACACTGAATACTCCTGAAGGAAATGAGACAACTTAAGAAATGACAGGTGGCTGATTTTGAACTGGGGTACATAAATTGGGCCAAGTAGGAATGGAGGGAAGAAATTCCCTTCTGAGGAGAGACAAAAGTAAGAGAAAGAGAGGCTCCGGAAGTGTAGGGCTGTATGTGGATAAGAGGAGAACCTCGGACTGGGACCAAGAGGGATCTTATCTCTAACTGTGGGGCTTTCTTGGGTCTGGGGCTAGGCTCCCTGTTTGCGCACCTGGGGAGGAGAGGAGCCAGCACTGGTTTCAGGGGTAGATCAGGGGCACAGTCCACAGAAGGAGACAGTAGCCCCTCCCTGGAGGGCTGTGCAATAGAACAAAGCCTGCCTGCATCCACCACCCTCCGGATCAGTGGCTGGGTCTAGGGCGCAGTCTGCAGTAGGAGAAAGTGGCCCCCTCCCTGGGGGCGTCGCTGTGGGACAAAACAATGCCTGCCTGCATCCACCATGCCCAAGCTCAGCAGTGAGTTCAGCAGCGCAGTCCACGGCAGGAAAAGGCAGGGGTCCCTGAAGCACAGCAGCACAAAGATAGCCAGGAAGACATTTGTAGCAGTACAGAGAGGCACTTCCCCAGTGCCAGAGCACACGGAACGGGTCTGCGAATCCTAGACAAGCGCTATGCCAAAGGAGTCAGCGGAGCAAGAAGGACCACCCTGCGTGTGCCCTGGGCACAATGAGGACAACTGGAACGGAGTACACCAGGTCATGGAGACGAGGCTGGACATCACCATTTCCCCACCACCATCACCACCACCACCACCACCACCACCAAGGCGGGGCCTCAGGGATCAGTCGAGGGTCCATAGCGGAGGTGGGACCAGCCTACCCCAAACCACGCCCCTCTGTGCTAGGTACCTGCTTATCTGATGGAGCAGGGTAAGCGCTGTGGAACCAGGCAGGTCCATCATCCGGACCAATGATGCTGCATAGACTGGATTAATTCCGGGACAACTCTTGTTAGTTAGACATATTCTCCCTCCCTATCTCTTCCCTCTTTTAGGTTGATAACTCTGCTTGTTGGTTCGTTTAAGCGGACATTTATAATCCACTCCCTTGATACATTTCCTACCTATATTTGTATACTTTCCTTTCTCTCTCTCTGGAATAATCAAGCCACCTAGTTTCTCTGCCTGGGTAAACTTATCTTCCTTTTGTTCCCACACCTCCTTCCTTATTTTCCTTTCTCTCTCTCTCTCTGCATTAAGCCATTTAGCCTCCTAGTCTGATCAATATATATATTTTTTCCTTTTCCCCACTCCTGTCATTTCCCTCTTTATATGTGTTCTTCCAACAGCAACGCCTCTACCTTGTTCTTTACTTGTAGCTGGTTTTTCTGGTTTGTTTGTTTTGTTTCGTTTTTGATTTCTGACTGTTTTTCTGTGTGTGTGAGCGTGTGTGTCCATTTATTTATTTTAGTTGCACGTTTCCTTCCATTTTTTCTGTTTCCTATGTGTTGCTTTGTTTGTTTTCCTTTCCAGGGCTACTTCCAGGGACAAATAAAAGCACACCTTGTGGAGGGTCAAAAACATCATGACGAGTAGAGAACTCAAAGAGCCAATGCCACAACAACAGAGAGCCAGTACCACTCTCCAGGAAACACTACCTGCAGGGCTAGAACCTGCACAGGGCGTGACCCCCATTTCATATAACAATTCTTGCAAGTGCAGAGCAAATAACAAGCTTGTAAATCTCATAAGAGAGAGAAAACTAGCCAAAATAATGAAACAGAAGCATTCCCCTCAAAAGAAGTTCCAGGAAGAAGTGGAAAGCTAACGACTTGATCAAAACAGATATAAGCTACTATCAGAATCTAGCATAACAGTCAAAGGATGAATCGTTGGGATTGGCAAAGGCATAGAAGACAGCATGGAATCCATTATTGCACAGATCAAGGAAATAAAAAGTAGTCATGATGAATTCAAACGGTATAAATGAGGGGCAATTTAAAATGGAGGCAGCCACAGCGCGGATTGAAGAGACAGAGGGGAGACTAAATGAGTTAGAAGATAAAAACATGGGGGAAAGGAGGTGAGAAAAAGATAGAGAAAAAATTGAGGATCAAGAGGGGAGAATTAGAACTAAGTGATGCAATCAAATGGAACAATATCCATAGCACAGGATTTCCAGAAGAGAACAAAAAGGGGTGTGAAGATGACCTTGAACAAATCATAGCTGAGAACTTCCACAATCTGGGGAAGGAAACCGGCATTGAAACCAAACGGGCACAGATAACTCCCTTCAGATGTAACTTGAGTTGATCTCCTGTACAACATATAATAGTGAAACTGGCAAAATACAAGCATGAAGAAAGAATTCTGAAAGCAGCTAGGGATGAGTGAACCTTAACGTACAAAGGTAGAAGTATTGGGATATGAGCAGACCCATCTACTGAAATCAGACAAGCCATAAAGGAATAGGGAATCTTCAATGTGATGAATAGGAAAAATATGCAACCAAGAAACTTTTATCCAGCCAGCCTGCCATTCAGAATCGAAGAAGAGGTAAAGGTCTTCCCAAACAAACCAAAACTGAAGGAATTCATCACCGCTAAACCATCCCTGCAAGAGATCCTAAGCGGGATTCTATGAGGAAAATGTCGCAAGTATCACAAAGTGCCACAGACACCAGTACAAGCATGAAAAGTACAGACATCACACTGCCTCGGAACCATAGCTCTCCATAATAACACTGCATGGAAGTGGAATAAATGCTCCAACCAAAAGACATAGGGTATCATAATGGATAATACAAAACAAGACCCATCTATTTGCTGTCTTACAAGAGACTCCTTTCAGACCTGAGGACACATTACTATTGAAAGTGAGGGAATTGAGAACTACCTTTCATGCTACTGGGAGTCAAGAGGAAGCTGTGTTAGCCATACTTATATCAGACAAACTTGACTTTAAATTAAAGTTTGTAGCAAGAGATGTTTAAGGGCATTATTAAATAATTACTGTGTCTGTCCATCAGGAGGAGCTAACAATTATAATGACTATGCAGTGAATTCGGAAGCACACAAAGATTTAAAACATTTAATCACAAACATTAACAATCTCATTCATAAGAATGTGGTAATTGCAGGGGGCTTTAAGACTCAACTTACAACAACGGACAGAAAATCTAGACAGAATCAGGAAAGAAACAATGGTCCTGAATGATACATTGGACCAGAAGGACGTGTCAGATATTTTAGAACTCTACATCCCAAAGCAGCAGAGCATACTTTCTTCTGGAGTGCACGTGGAACATTCTCCAAGAGAGACCATACACTGGGTCACAAAAAGCCTTCAATATATATAACAGAATTGAGATGACACCATGCAAACTTTCAGATCACAATGTTTAGAACTTGAAATAAACTACTGGAAAAAGTCTGCTAAACCTCTAAAAGCATACAGGTTAAAAAACATCCTACTAAAGAACAAATCAGTCAACCAGACAATTAGAAAAGAAATTAAAAGACATAAGGAAACAAATAAAAATGAAAATACAACAATCAAAACTTTTTGAAAACATTTACTTAAAAAGATGGTAAAAGAGTTACTGAAGCTGAGTTTTGCATACTTGAGACAGCATGTAATGCACTAAGAAGTCAGAGTGCTTGGGGTAACGGCCATTTCCATAACTTTCTTAGTTCTGTGACCTTGAGCAATTATAACATCTCCTTCAGCCTCAATTCCTTCTTCTGTACACAGGGTCAATTGAGATGCTTTATCAGGTAACGTGCTTGCCAAAGGGAAGTGATTGGTAGCTGTAAGTTCATTGCTTTGCCCCTGGTATTCCCAGGACTCATACCAGGGAGCCTGGAGGCCTGTGTGCTGGCCTGAATCTGCAGCATTTTGAGGCCAATTGTTCACTTTGTGATTAAGTCTTCCGTTTCACTGAGCCCTTGATTCACCCCATGTGTTCTGGCATCTGCTGCCCTGCGTGGGTTCCCTCCTCCTTTTTAACACCCTTACTTGGTTTTGTGTGATACAGTGATCACACCACCTGAGCATCAATTATTCTCAATAAGCGTGACTCCTCTGAGTAGCTATGGTATTCTGATCATTCCCACATAAAGCTAGTTTCTGCAGCTCTGATTATCTGCTAAATTACACCAATGCATATTTTAGAAGACTCTTTCGTTGTTGTTGTTGCTGCTGCTACTGCTGTTGTTGTTTTTGTTGTTTAGAAATCATTTGATTCAGGTTCATCTAGTCTATCCAGGAACACCTGCAATAACATTGAGATAAACCTTGGTGTTACCTGTTTTCACTTTTTAACGCCAGTGGATTTTGTTTTTGGTTTTCTTTTTCAGGCTCCCTTTGGGAAGTTCTATTTCTTCCATCTTCTCGCTCATGTTTCCTACATAGACAACGGATTGTTTGCTAGTTGCTGTCTCTGGGACGTTGTTGCTGTTTGCCAGGTATTAGTATTGGCATGCCAGGCCTGGGGTGTTCATTCTTTCAAGGATTTTTGTTCCAGGTCTTCATGACAAAGGCAACAGAATGAAGAAGGTACTGAGCTGAAGCAGTTAGAAATTCACTTCAACTAGGACTGCCGGAGGAAGTGGGCACTGCATTTAGAGGAGGAGACACAGAAATGAACCACAAGTGAGCAAAATGAGTTGGGTATAAGAAAGAAAAATAATTCCAGCACGATAGTCAAGTTTTCTTTGCTTTTATTTGAACTATGGGAGAAATGTGTAACAGACTACAAACCCTTACTATTTGGGCTGCTTATTTTTATTTTAATGTTTGTTGGTTGGTTGCGTGGGTGGGTGGTTGGTTGATTTACAGTGTGTGTGAGGAAGGGGAGGGGATGAGAGAAGGGGAAGAGAAAATTCCAAGCAGGCTCTGTGCAGAGTGTGACCTGGGGCTTGAAACCACAAATGGCAAAATCATGACCTAAACTGAAACTAAGATTAGGTCACTCAACTAACTGAGCCACTAGGCTCCCCTTGGCTGCTTATTGTATTTGCACATTGGGTCTTCGTGTTAGAAATACAATAGGGAGTGGTGTACATGCATGATCTAAGGAAGGTGCAGCTATTTAGATCTGGCTTATTTTTTTTTCCTTATAACACTTTATTCAGGAGTAATATTTCATAAGTTTATTAGAAAGACAGATTGAAGAAGGTAATTGGGAGGAAATCAGGTAAGGAGTCATTGCAGTTGACCAGGAGAGGTGAACATGACAGAAATTAGGATGGATGCAGGAAATGGAGAGATGAGGACAGATGTGGTATTTTTTTGAAAATGCTTTTTGTTGTGTAATTAACATCATATAAAATAACTCTTTTGGTGCATAGTGCTTTGAGTTTTAAAGATAGTATATACTCATGTAAATGTCACCCCAGTGATAATACAGAAGAGTTCTGTTCCTGGGGCACATAGATGGCTTAGTCACGTAAGCATCCCACTCTTGATTTCGGCTAAGGTCATGATCTCACTGTTCTTGAGTTTGAGCCCCTGCTCACGAACTTCCCGGAGCCTACTTGCGATTATCCCTCTCTACCTCTCTTTCTGTGCCTCCCCCACTCTCACTCTCTGTCTCCTCCCCCAAAAAAAATTAGACACAAAGAGAACAATTCCATCAGCTCCCAGAATTCCCTCATGTTGAATCACTGTCACCCCACCCCTGAGGCCTGGCAACCATCTATCTCCAACTTTAATATCATATAAATGGATCCTTATTGTAGGTAACTATATGAGACTGGTTTCTTTCATTCAACATCATGCCTTTACAATACATCTGTTTCTTAGTGTTTCCCTGTACGGATATACCAGGGTTTGTTTAACCATTCATTTCCTGGAGGAAATTTGTGTTTTTCCATTTTTGTCAGTTATGATTAGAGTTGCTGTAAACATTTGTGTGCATGTTTTTTTTGTTTTTGTTTTTGTTTTATAAACATAAGTTTTCACTTCTCTAGAGCAAATGTCTAGGAGTCAGATTTATGGGTCACATGCAAGTATTAGGTATTGTCTTTAAAAATAGATATATTTCATGGGCTCCTAGTTGGCTCAGTAGATTGAGTAGCTGACTTCAGCTCGGGTCATGATCTCACGGTTTGTGAGTTCAAGCCCCATGTTTGGCTCTATGCTGACAACTCGGAACCTGGAGCCTGCTTTGGATTCTGTATCTCCTCTCTCTCTGTCCCTCCCTGCTCACACTCTGTCTCTCTTTATCCCTCAAAAATAAGTAAAGATTGAAAAAAACGGTTTCAATATGTGTATAGCAGTATCTCAGGGCAGTTTTAATGTGTTTCCCTGAAGCCTAGTGTTGTGGACCATCGTTTTGCGCACTTCAATATATGACATTCTGGACACAAGACCTTTGCTGGATATATGATTTGGGAATATTTTCTCCAAGTCCATAGATTGTCTTTTTGTTCTTTTCACAGAGTCTTTTACCAAGCAAAAGTTTTAGTACTAATGAAGGGCAATTTAGAGATTTTTTTTCTTTTATATGAATCCAATTTATACACCTTATAACTTCAGATGTACTTTGTACTCCTTGTTCATATATTTGCTATTCTATACCAGCATCAGAATGTTTTCAGTTTGTTGCTATTGGTTGCACAAGCTGTATACTGCACAGTTCTAGGAGGCATGATTTATATGAACTATAGTGCGAATGGTAACCCTCAAATCTGTAAAATGTACAACTTGTACACACATGTATTATCTCCTGGAGGGTCTTTTCTACTGTACAGATTGCAGTCATTGCTGTGGTTCTGTTTTACTTTCCTTGTCATTTATTTATTATGTGGAGTGTATACTAAAGCCAAATTTAAGAAGCTCCTGTTTGTGAGCTATCTAAAGGTAATATATTCTCACTGATTCTCAACTAGCTGGGGCCTATCCTTGGGGTACAGCAACATCTGGCTTTCAAGCTTGTTCCCTTAATTGAATCTATTAATTTGCATTCATGGAAACTAGAAACTCTCTTCAGCCAGCCAGTTTTAGCTAGATACCGATGATTTTAAAATTCACCTCTAAACAAATGACTAAAACTTTAATATTTGTAGAATCATCGGGATTTGAAAAAAAAAAAAGGAACAATATAAAAAAAAACTGGAAAAAATCAACAGAATATAATATAAAAACAAAAATATCATTTGCAGGGAATACTTTGGCTCCATGTAATTCTTTATTTACTCTGAGTAGCTCTACGTTGGTGTATGACGTCCCTCTGACAATATAAATATACATTCAGTGTTATGAGATGTTTGTTTGTCAATACTTAGTTCCTCTAAAGATGGAATCACAAAGTATTAACTGATCAACAGTTAGTGTTGTAGCAGAATCAGGAACAATTCAACAGAACAGGCCTGTTCTGGGTGTGTTCTTATAGAATTATATAATTATGTCCATTATTACTACAGGTGTCTTCACCTACCTGGCCTCTTCGTAATCAGCTACAGTAGCATTTCAGAAAGCATCCCATTCTTCCCCACTGAAATGGTGAAACATTTTTTTTTAATTTTTGTGTCTACATTTATTTATTTTTGAGAAACAGTGAGACAAAGTGTGAGTGGGGGAGAGGCAGAGAGAGAAGGAGACAGAATACGAAGCAGGCTCCAGGCTCTGAGCAAGTGGTCAGCACAGAGCCTGATGCAGGGCTCAAACCCATGAACTGTGAGACCATGACCTGAGCTGAAGTCGGACACTCAACTGACTGAGCCACCCAGGCACCCCATGAAATGGTGAAACTTTTGTGATGCTAGTTGTAGGCTTTTTTGGTGGGGATTTGTTTTTGTTTGTTTTATAAAAGTCCTTTATCAAGTTGATGAAGTCTCCCTGGACTCATAGTTTGCGGAGAGAATGTTTTATTTATTTTGAATGGAGGTAACAATTGCCTTGTCTGCATCTGTTTTTAAGACCATCTGATCATTGTCCTGTCTTTCTTCTTTAGCCTATTGTTGTGAGGGGTTAAACTAATTGATTTTTGAATATTGAACCAGTCTCCATACTGGTACTAAATCCCTCTTGGTTATGGATGTATAATTCTTTTTACACATTGTTGGATTTGATTTGCTAACATGTATTGGGTATTTTGTGTCTATGAAAATGCAAGACACTGGTCTCCAGTTTTAATTTCTTATAATGACTTTACCTTGTTTTGTCAATGCTGGCCTCCTAGAATGAGGAAGTTTTCCCTCTGTTTTTATTTTCGGGAAGAGATTATAAGACATTAGCATCATTTTTTCCTGTAAATGTTTGCTAGAATTCTTCAGTGAAACCATGTGGGCCTGATGCTTTCTTTTGGGAAGGTTATTCGTCCTTGACTCTATTTACTTAATAAATATAGGCCTATCCAGATAATCTATGTTTCCTTATGTGGGTTTTAGGAGTGTGTGTCTTTTATTTGTTTTCTATATTTTTCTAAAACGTTTTCATTTATTTCTGAGAGAGATCTGTAGAGTGGGAGGTGGGAAGGGGCAGAGAGAGAGGGAGACGCAGAATCTGAAGCAGGCCCCAGGCTCTGAGATGTTAGCACAGAGCCTGACACAGGGCTCAAACTCATGGGCCAGGAGATTATGACCTGAGCTGAAGTCAAACATTTACTGACTGAGCCACCCATGTGCCCCATCGTGTGCATCTTTTAAATAATTGATCTGTTTCATATAAGTTATGAAATTTGGGGGCATAGAGTCATTCATAATATTTTCCATTATCCTCTTGATGTTCATGGAATTGGTAGCGGTTATGTCTCTTTCATTTTTGATATTAGCCATTTGTGCCTACTTTTTTCCTTGGATAACCTAGTTAGGGGTTCATTGCCTTTATTGATATTTTCAAAGAACCATCTTTTGATTTCTCTATTGATTATCTCCAGTATTTTACTATCTTTTATTTTATTGATATCTGTTCTAATTATTATTTTTTTAATTATTATTATTTCTTTTCTTCTACGCAGCCTTCAACTGTACCTCCTCCCCTATTTTGCTAAGGTGGAAGTTTAGGCTACTAATTTAAGGTCTTTCTCCTTTTCGATTTTGTTACATTTATTTACTTACTTTGAGAGAGAGAGAGAGAAAGCATGTACCTGAGCAGCGGCATGGCATAGAGAGGGAGAGAGAGAATCCCAAGCAGGAACCCAATACAGGGGATTGATCTCATGACCATGATAGCATGACCTGAGCGGAAACTAAGAGTTGCATGCTAAAACGACTGAGCACCCAGATGCCCGAAGATCTTTCTACTTTTCTAATAAATGCACTCAGTGCTGTTCATTTTACTGGAAGCCATGTCTTCAGTGCCCCCCTCACCCCGCCCTGCACATTTTGGTAGGTTGTATTTAATTTTCATTGAGTCCAAACTACTTTGAAATTTCTCTCAAGATTCCTTCTTTGATGTGTTATTTAGAAGTATGTTCTTAAATCTCTAAACATTTGGGGATTTTTTCTGTTATCTTTTTATTATTGCTTTCCATCCAGTTCAATTCCAGTGTGGCCTGACAGCATACTTTGTATGGCTTCTAGTCTTTGAAATTTGGTAGGATGTGTTTTATGGCCCAGAACATGTTCTGACTTGGTGCATGTTCTGTGTGAACTTGAGAAACATGTTTATTCAACTACTGTTGGATAAAATATTCCATACATATCAGTTAGATCTAGGTGATTACTGCTACTGCTTAGTCCAGCTGTAGCCTTACCTATATCCTTCTAGACCTGTCAGTCACTGACAGAAAGGTGTTGAAGTCTCCACTATAATAATGAATTTTTCCCTTTTTCCTTGAAATGTGAAAAGTTTTTCCACCATGTATTTTCATTCTCTGTTGTGAGACATAGAAAATTAGGGATTGTTATGTTTTCTTACAGAACTGACCCTTTTATCTCTCTAGATAATCTCTTTATATAATGACACCCTTTATCTCTCTAGAGTTTCCTTGTTTGGAAGTTTGCTTTCTCTGGAATTAATGCAATTACATGACACCCTTTATCTCTCTAGAGTTTCCTTGTTTGGAAGTTTGCTTTCTCTGGAATTAATGCAATTACTCCAACTCTCTTTTGATAAGCATTAGCATGACAAATCTTTCTTCATCCTTTTACTTTTAATCTATCTGTACCTTTATATCTCATGTGAAGTTCTTATAGACAATATAGAGTTGCATCTTGTTTTTGGATCTCCTGTGACAATCTCTGAGCTTTAATTGGTATATTTAGACTATTCACATTTGATGTGAGTATTGATATAGTTGGAATAATATCTACCATGTTTGTAACTGTTTTCTATTCACTGCATTTATACTTTGCTTCCTTTCTATCTTCACCTTTTTCTGCCTTCTGGATGTTAATGCAGCAGTGGGTATATTCCATTTTCTTCTCTCTCTTAGCATATTCATTATACTTTTTTATTTTAAAAAGTTGGAGTGGTATCCCCTTTATTTGCATTTGCATTACTCATTTATAACTAGTCAAATTCCTCTTTCAAATCACACTGTACCACTTCACAGGTAGTGCAGCTACCTCATAAAACTCTCTCAATTCCTCCATCCCATGCCTTCTAATATTGAGGTCATCTACCTCCTTATCCATGTGCTATGATCAACCGAGTATATTGCTGCTGTTATCACTTTAAACAAATTGTTATCTATCAGATAAGTTGGGAATGAGAAAAATAAAATATTTTATCTTACCTTCCCTTATTCCTACTCTAATCCTCTTCTTTTTTAAACATAGATCTGAATTCCTTATCTATAACCTATATCCATATTCCTTTTTCTAAAGACCTTTCTCTTGAGAGAGACAGGGGGCACAAATGAGCAAGGGGCAGAGAGAGAATCCCACGACAGGCAGAGAGAGAGGGAGAGATAATGGGATCTCACGCAAAGTATGGCTCATGCTCACTTGCAGTGGGGCTGGAGCTCACTTGATGTGGCACTTGAACTCACAAACTGTGGGACTTGAACTCATGAATGATGAGATCATGACCTGAGCTAAAGTCAGGTATTTAACCACTGAGGTATCCTCCAAGGAAATTTTTTTTTCTTGCAAGGCAGATCTACTAGTGATAAAGTCCTTCCTTTTTTGTTTCACAACGTATTACTTGTTTTTGGGTTGTTGTTGTTTTTCTTGTTGTTGTTCTTGTTGTTTCCAAAGGTGAGGGATTGTAAACTTCAGATGCTTTTGGGAAGAGTAAGGCACTCCATGCCTAACATCTTTTTTAATGTTTATACATTTATGTTGAGGGAGAAAGGGGCAGAGAGAGAGGGGGGTGGAGAGAGAGAGAATTCCAAGCAGACTCCATTTTGATAGCAGAGAGCCCTATGTGGGGGTCAATCTCATTAAACCTGAGATCATGACTTGAGCAGAAACGAAGGTCGGATGCTCAACCGACTGAGCCACACAGGCACCCCAAAAAGTCTTTTTTCTTCAGTTTGAAATACACTTTTGCTGGATATAGAATTTTCAATGGGTATTTTTTTCCCTTTCAACACTATTTTTATTTTTATTTTTATTTTTTTATTTTTATTTTTATTTATTTTATTTTTATTTGTTCTTCTACCCTGGCTACGAAGAAAGGGATAGATGGGGTAAGAGGAGGGAGAGTGACGCTGGCTGGTGGAAGGGCATGATCTTAGCCTGGCTGGTGAATTGCTGTCTGACAGACACACTAAATGGAGCATTGAAGCAAACGTGCAGTCATCTGAGGGAAGATGCAGGAAGAGCTGTAAGTGTAAAAGGACAGTGGTATCACTGAGGTATTTGAGAAAGGGGATGATGTGACACACGCCAGTATTGTGTTGCCTCAAAAAGCACATCTGCAAGCAGTCTTGTATATTCACAAAAACACTTTCTACCTACCTGGCATTGTGGCTCTCTGAAGTTTTATGATGCCTGTAGTTTTCTTTTTTTTTTTTTTTTTTTTTAGTAATGAAAGGAAAATGTTGAATTCTCTAGTTTCCAAACTCATTTCTGGGACATCATTTTTTCTTGGAAGTTTTTGAAAACCATCCAGTACTACTCAAGGGAAGGTGAGACTTTGCTTCTATGGTATAAGGTGAAGGCCACAAAGCCCAGTGTGGTTTGAGCCAGTGAAACCACTGAATGTATCTGTGGTATCAATCTAAATATGCATGTCTGAATGGTAGCTGTTGCTACTTTAGCTGTGGATTTATTCCTGAATGAAATGAGGGGATACTGTATGTGGAGAAAAGTAATTAAGAAAAACATGTGTAACAAGGGACATGTTTCAGTTGCATATCCAATAGCAAATGTATGTATGTGTGTATGTATGTGTGTGTGTATGTGTGTGTGTGTGTGTGTGTGTGTGTGTGTGTGTGTTTAAAGTTTTTATTTATTCTGTGTGAGACAGAGACAGAGAGAAAGAATGCAAGCAGGGGAAGGGGGGAGAGAGAGAGAGAGAGAGAGAGAGAGAGAGGAGAGACAGAGAGAGAGAGAGAGAGAGAGAGAGAGAGAGGAAGAGAGAGAACCTTGCAGTGCAGAGCCTGTCGCAGGGCTCCATGTCACTAACCATGAGATCATGACCTGAGCTGAAATCAAGTGTCCGATAGTAACTGACTGAGCCACTCAGGCGCCCTGTCTTTATTTTTTAAACATATGAACTCTTGAGTCATAGTTCTCCTTGGGTTTTAGCCATTTTCTTGTAGCAAATGTATTCTGAAATACAGAGAGGTTTGTGTGCTTCAAAGGGAACAGTGGGGTGATGTATTTTTTTTTTAAGGTAGTATATCAGCTCAGAGGGGGCACATGGCAGAATGGCTGAATATGAGCCTGGAGCCGGATGACCTGGGCTTGAACCCTGGCTGACTAGATGTGTGACCTTGGGTAGGCTATTTAACCTTTCTGTTCCTTAAGTCTCCATTTGCAAAATGAGGCTAGTGATTCTATGTCCAAATGTTCCTGGATTGTGGTCGTGCCTGGCACAATTGTTAATGGCTTTCTGCTTTGATTCCCCAAAGTATCTTTATTTGGACAATATATTATATTGTTGCCCTAACAATAAGCGAACCTGTGTCAGAAGATCCATTTTGAAGATTAAAAGCATTAAAAACAACACCTGCTCATAATATGTGCTCAGTAAGTTCTAGTTGCTATTATTAGCTCTGACAACCAGAATACACGTTTTAACTATCCAGTTTCATGCATTACCCCAGAGGCAAGGATTGTTACTGTAGATCTTGAACTCTGAAAGTGACATGTTTTGTTGGAAAATGGAGAATCACCACAGTGTGAGCAAATTTAATACAGTTTTGAAAAATTCTCTTCCAGTTTAACCTAGCATGGTGAAACCAGTAGCTTGAAAAAAATGGCCGTTTTCTTTCATTTCACTAACAGGGTAATCACCACCCAGGACATGCTGGTGTTACAGAGAAAATACCATGGGGGTTGTTAATTTGGGTTTTGTGTTTAATGTGCTGTTCTTTCCAGTCTGATCCCTAGTTTTCTTTCTTTGATCATTCTTTGTGCAATACCTTCCTTTTCCTCCCCTCATGTAATGTCTAAAGTCAATTGCTGTCCCTTCTTCTTACATCCTTGTGCTAGAGGATAAAGAAATTATACATAACTGAAAAAGCTTTATTTGCAGTAATGGTTTCATGTGCCTACTCTTAAAATCCTTTGACGTGTTTGAGATTGGGTAGAAAAAAGTGGGTTAATTGGGATATGACTTCACATAGGCATCTTGATGAGAGTTTCTGCTAAGCTTGTGAGGTAGTCACGCTAGACAGGCACAGAGGTGGGACGGACCTCGACTCCTGGCCCTGCCACAGGCTAGTTGTGTGAGCTTGGGCACTCCATTTGTTTCATCTCTCTGAGTTTCAGTATTTAGCATGCTTAAAAAGGGGGGTAAAGACATGTGCTGCTTCCCAAGGTTAAACATGAGGCTCAAATGAGATGATGAGTTAGTGTGCTCTAAGCAAATGTTGGCAAAGAGTTCCTTTCTTTAAAAATTGGTTGATGTGATTGGGACTCCTTTTGTAAGATGCATGAGCAGAGGCTTGGAGGAAAAGAAGATAAAAATGCTGCTTCTGTTTGTGTGTTTTGAGTTGCCTGTGGCTGTAGTACTTGGCTATCTAACCAGGTGCTGCTTCAGCATGCATGAAATACTTCAAATGGGTGACAAGATGGTTTTTCTTTTATCCTAAACTTCAGGCTGTTGGAAGCATATCTGTGGAAGCCTGTGTGGTCTGACAGCTTGAAGGCTCCATGAGAAGTCAAGTGTGCAAGGGAGCCCAGCTTTGAGCCAACCAGGGAAAGGATGGCTTAGCTCTCAAAGGAGCGTGCACGTTTCTCAGGTGATAGAGTAGAGAATAAAATGTGTCCCTTTAAACTCCACATTCCCCTGCTCTTCATCTTCTAAGAATGTCTTTGGCTACTAGCAGTCTGGACTCTGGAGCCAGCATAGTATTTTTATTCTTTTAGTTTATCCTGGTTTATGATTTGCTCCCCTTCAACTGAAAAATTGTTTTTATTATAGAAAATGTCAAAAATGTAAAAGTCAAGAAAATAGTATATTATACCCCCATGTGCTTAGGATGTAGTTTTAAAAATTATCAAAAACTCATGTCTAATCTTGTTTCATCTGTCTTTCTACCCGTTTTGTCCTTGCTCCCGTCTTCCCCTGGTTTATTTGAGACAAATCCCACACGTTGCACTTTATTTAAAATATCATCCTGTTTGTTTTTATTTTTAAAAAGTTTTATTGTCGTATAATTGGCATAACTTGCAGGAAACTAAAGTGTGCTATTTGATAAGTTTATACATCAGTGTGGATGAGTATACACACAGATCATAAAGTATATACACACACATATCCATGAAACCACTAGTCTAGACAGTGACCATATCCATCACTGAAAAGTTTCCTTGTGTCCCTTGGTCATCCTTTCCTCTTGCCCCTCTCTGCCACCCATTACTGATCTGCCTTCTGTCACAATATATTAGTGTCTATTTTTTGAGTTCTTGATGAGTGAGATCATAAAGTAAGTACTTTTTTTTTGATCCAGATCCCCCCACCAGATCCCCCCACCCCCCGCAGAGTCATAGTCTTTGTCTATTCTACCAATATCGTCATGCTGTGACTAGGTAGCATTTAGGAAGGTGCACGACCCTTTAGCAGATATTATAGTAGTCCCGGTGAGAAATGGTGGTTTGGACCAGCGTGGTTACCATGGAGATGATAGCTGCCACAATTAGAGATCTGCTTTGGAGGTAGAGCTGATCAGATCGGCTGGATTTAGGGATTAGGGCAGGGGTGGGAGTGGGGGTGGCATCCAAAATTTCTCCTGAGGATTCTAGCTGAGAAGGTAGCAAATACAAAATAAAAGGTGCTTTTAGGTTTTAATGCACAGTGCTGTTGCTGAGTATCAGTGAAACAGATTTGTTTTTGTTTTTGTTTTTGTTTTTTGTTTTTTAAATGAATAAGTAGTTTGTGGATGTGAGTTTCAAAAGGTACACGTGTTCATCCTGTATCTCAAATCCCTTCTTTCCTCCTCAAGCAACTTTAAGTGTTCTTTAGTGGCCCCTTTTATAAACGGAGTCTATGCTTGTATTAGCATGTATGAGTGTGTTATTGTTTCTAGGATTTTGTTATGGAAATGCTAATTAGTAAGAATAGAGAGAATGTTATCTCTTGCCAGTCATGATAGCAACCAGTGTGTGTGTGTGTTTGTGTGTGTGTGTGTGCCTGCATGCATGCGTGTGCACACGAGCAAATGAGCAGATAATCTAAACAAGTGTTTACTTTTCACCATAAAAAAAGAAACATGTACATTAACAACGTTTAACCCATACTAAGGAAAAAGATTAAATAGAAACTGACTAGGCCCACCTTTGGATTTAACAAAGACTTCAAGCAGCTACTATATTTAAAGAACTAAAGGAAAATGTATTTGGACTTAAAGACTTCCAGCAGCTACTATATTTAAGGAACTAAAGGAACATGTATTCAAAGATACAGTAGGAAACATGATGTGAGTCCACCGAGAATCACAATAGACAAATGGAAGTGATTTTTAAAAAAGTGAAATTTATGGAATTGAAAAACACAATAACTCAAATAAAATTTCACTAGATTAACTCAGTAGGTTAGAAATAGAAGAAGGAATCAGTGAACCTGAAGGTAAATCAAGAGAAATGTCCCAAGCCAAAGAATAGAGAGGGGGGGGGGGGAATTGGACACAAATCAGTAGAGCACTGTGTGACAATATCAGGTGCTCCAACATAATTATGTAACACGTGTATAATAGGAGTCCCAGATGGAGAGGAGGGAGAAAATGGGACAAAATATTACTGAAGAAATTGTTTAAATACCAGATTTGATGAAAATTATCTGAAAGATCCAAAAACTTGAAATAACTTCAATTTGGATGAACACAAAGAAGAACACACCTAGAGATATCATAGTTACACTATTGGAAAATAAAGATATTATTTTGAAAGTAGAAAGAGGAAGCTCCTTATCACATATATGTCAAGAATAATGTGACTAATGGCTGAATTCTCATCAGAAACAATGGAAGCCCGAAGATGGTGTAGTGATAGATCTCAAGTGCTGAAAAAACCATCAACTAAGAATTCTCTGTCCAACAAAACTCTCCTTTAAAAATGAAGATGAAGGAGGTTTCTCTTCTGGTTCTGGGAAAGTGGAGTAAACATACATTTCCCTCTTCCTCCCACTAAATATAACTAAAACTCTGGACACTACAAATAAAATAAATGTAAGAAAGGGTGGGTCACTCGGTTGGGTGTCCAACTCTTGATCTCATCTTGGGTCACAATCTCGCAGTTTACGTGGTGATGCCCAGCCTCTTCTCCATGACCTGGTGCACTCCGTTCCAGTTGTCCTCATTGTGCCCAGGGCACACGCAGGGTGGTCCTTCTTGCTCCGCTGACTCCTTTGGCATAGCGCTTGTCTAGGATTCGCAGACCCGTTCCGTGTGCTCTGGCACTGGGGAAGTGCCTCTCTGTGCTGCTACAAATGTCTTCCTGGCTATCTTTGTGCTGCTGTGCTTCAGGGACCCCTGCCTTTTCCTGCCTTGGACTGCCCTGCTGACCTCACTGCTGAGCTTGGGCATGGTGGATGCAGGCAGGCATTGTTTTGTCCCACAGCGACGCCCCCAGGGAGGGGGCCACTTTCTCCAACTGCAGACTGCGCCCTAGACCCAGCCACTGATCCGGGGGGTGGTGGATGCAGGCAGGCTTTGTTCTATTGCACAGCCCTCCAGGGAGGGGCTACTGTCTCCTTCTGTGGACTGTGCCCCTGATCTACCCCTGAAACCAGTGCTGGCTCCTCTCCTCCCCAGGTGCGCAAACAGGGAGCCTAGCCCCAGACCCAAGAAAGCCCCACAGTTAGAGATAAGATCCCTCTTGGTCCCAGTCCGAGGTTCTCCTCTTATCCACATACAGCCCTACACTTCTGGAGCCACTCTTTCTCTTACTTTTGTCTCTCCGCAGAAGGGGATCTCTTCCCTCCATTCCTACTTGGCCCAATTTATGTACCCCAGTTCAAAATCAGCCACCTGTCATTTCTTAAGTTGTCTCATTTCCTTCAGGAGTATTCAGTGTGTTTTCCTCACAGACTTTTGGGATTCAAAATACTTTGGCTCAGCACTTTGTTTGAGAGACATGGGATGTACAGATCCCCCTCCTTCTCCACCATGTTGACCACTCTGCCCAAGACGGATTTATTTATAATTTGATGGACATCAAATTCTAGGTCTTATTTTCTGATTAATGTTATTAGGATTAACCTCAGTACATACTTTTCATTTTAAGAAAAATTCCCTGTGATTTGAATCCTTTGAAAATGAATTGAAGAGGCAATCTGAATAAATATCACATTTCCTTACTGGGACTTCTCTCTCTCCATCTCTCTCTCTCTCTCTCTCTCTCTTTTTCTCTCTCACTCTCTCTCTCTCTTTGACACACATACACACACACACACACATGCACACACACACACACACACACACACACACACACACACACACACACACTTCCCACAGACTGTCGGGAATCTCTCTAAGGTGTCCGCCCAACTCCATGGTCAGTACAGTAAACAACAATGAAGCTTGCTCTCCACAATTATAACATTACTGGTTCTGTAAGGAAAATTAAGTTGCTGGGTGGCAAGTAGAAGGGGGATAAAAATGACATCAGGAATTCAAAAGCTTACTTGAGGTGCCAGTCACCACATATAGGCACTTAAGCATAGCAAGGTCACAAACTTCCTCCTTACTTGTGCCATATGAGATATAAAGGTATGAGAATGAATAAAGAATGTGGGATTTATTTCAAAAATCTGTACAACCTAAGCACAGACTCATTTTACAAGACAGTAAATGAATGCCTCACCAGAAAGCCAACCGTGTCAGGTTCCTTTTCACGGTCTGCCCAAAAGGATATATAAAATACTTTCATTTTCCTATTAATATATGAATCAACTGTATTAGTTATTTCTTCACATTTTATAAGTTGTAAAACAAAACTTCAGCAAGGTTTTGTCAAAACTTGGCAAAAACAAAGATTTTTTTTTTAACATCCTGTTTTTTAAACCAGAAATGGCAATATTTTTTAAGGGACCAGCTAAACAACATATTGTTAACACTTTGCCTAGTTAGTATCCATGCTCACTTTCATGCAGCTTAGGGAAGACCGAGTCATTGTGTGCTCCTGCAGCGCTAGAGGCTCCTCCCCAGGCGGCCGGGGCCAGGGCCTCCCCGGGCCAGCGCCACCTCCTCTTCCTGCTGCTCAGGATGTGAGGCCGCTAGGGGCCGCCCGCGCTTGCCAGGTCTCGCGGCCGCGGCAGGGCCCTGATGAATTTTCTACCGGGAAGCCAAATCAGGAGGCAGGCTGTGAGAGTTACACCGCAGTTGCTAGGAGACCAGGCGCTTTGTGAGGTCACAATGTCTGCATATCTTATCACAGTGGGCTGCCCAAAGCTGCCTTAGGTTTGGCTGTGTTTAAGATTATGCCCTTGAAAAAGACCTGTACCTAATCTTACCTGAGAAGGCCCATAATTCTTCACGAGTTCAAGAGGGTTGTCTTAGAGGTGAATGCACGGGTGCTTCAGCCTCCATTAATTCCATCTAACATGAAATGACACTTAGCGGTGGACAGTACACACAACTTGCAATCAAACACGACTCTAAGAGGGTTTTAGCTAATTAAATGCCTTGTCATGCAACGCACTGAAAGCCAAATTGAAATAACTACTCTACCCTTTCAAAGAATACCGATATACTGTGCCTTGCTTAGGGTTCCATACCTGTGTTGGTACAGCTCACAGTTCACGAAGCTGTTCTTCACAGCAGCAGCAAACAGTTTGCCTAGTTAGTATCCATGCTCACTTTCATGCAGCGTAGGGAAGACCGAGTCATTGTGTGCTTAAGAGCAAAGCGTCAACGAATTCTGTGTGAGTGGCCAGTAGGGCATTCAGTGCCACTAAAACCTATTCACTACCTACCAATTCATGAATATTTCAGGTAAGGCATACACAAGGTAGTAAGAGAATGTATGGGATTCCAAGGGTAGAAAACGTGTTACACCGTCCGTGTAAGTGCTTTTGAAAGCAACCAGCATAGTCCATCCATCATCACCACATACACAATTCATTCACAAAATACTACAAGGACCACCTACCATGATCAACTGAAATCCACTTCCCCATGAAAGGATGACTCCAAACTATGTGAATCACTAAGAGTGATAAGTCATGGTAACAATCAGAAGAGAAACTTGCCAAGGTCAACGTGATACACGTGACAGGCCTCTGTCTTTATTCAGCTCCTTTTCTTAAACACACAAACAAAACTTTCATCTACGCAGCTTAAGCTACTACTACCTCACGCTCATAAAGTGCTGAAAATGGAAAGCTATCCTCATATTCAGTAAGAGCCACCCCTGGATTTCCATTTTCATTCAATGTAATTTATTTTCAAATTGGTTTCCAAGCAACACCCAGTGTTCATCCCAACAGGTGCCCTCCTCAATGCCCGTCACCCACTTTTCCCTCTCCTCAACCCCACGTCAACCCTCAGTCTGTTATCAGTATTGAAGAGTCTCTTATGGTTTTCCTCCCTCCCTCTCTATAATTTTTCCCCCATCACCTCCACCATGGTCTTCTGCTAAGTTTCTCAGGATCCACACATAGATGAAAACATATGGTATCTGTCTTTCTCTGCCTGACTTATTTCACGTAGCATAATACCCCCCCCCCCAGTTCCATCCATGTTGCCACAAATGGCCAGATTTCATTCTTTCTCATGGCCAAGTAGTATTCCATTGTATACACATAAACCACAACTTCTTTATCCACTTGTCAGTTGATGGACAGCTAGGCTTTTTCCATAGTTTGGCTGTTGTTGAAAGTAGAGCTATAAACATTGGGGTACATGTGCCCCTATGTATCAGCACTCCGGTACTCCGTGGGTAAATTCCTAGCAGTGCTGTTGCTGGGTCTTCGGGTAGATCTATTTTTAATGATTTGAGGAACCTCCACACTGTTTTCCAGAGTGGCTACACCAGGTTGCATTACCACCAACAGTGCAAGAGGGTTCCTATTCCTCCACATCCTCACCTGCATCTATAGTCTTCTAATTTGCTCATTGTAGCCACTCTGACTGGCATGAGGTGGTATCTCAGTGCGGTTTTGATTTCGATTTCCCTGAAGAGGAGTGCTGTTGAGCATCTTTTCATGTGTCTCTTGACAGTCAGGATGTCTTTTTTTTTTTTTTTTTAATTTTTTTTTTCAACATTTTTTATTTATTTTTGGGACAGAGAGAGACAGAGCATGAACGGCGGAAAGGGAGAGAGAGAGGGAGACACAGAATCAGAAACAGGCTCCAGGCTCCGAGCCATCAGCCCAGAGCCTGACGCGGGGCTCGAACTCAGCCCAGAGCCTGACGCGGGGCTTGAACTCAAGGACCGCGAGATCGTGACCTGGCTGAAGTCGGACGCTCAACCGACTGCGCCACCCAGGCGCCCCTGGATGTCTTTTTTAGAACAGTGTCTGTTCAAGTCTTCTGCCTGTTTCTTCACTGGATTATTTGCTTCCCGGGTGTGGAGTTGGTGAGTTCTTTTGATAGGTTTTGGATACTCGCCAATTATCCAGTATGACTTTTGCACACATCTTTTCCCATTCGGTCAGTTGCCTTTTAGTTTTGTTGATTGTTTCCTTCACTGTGGAGAAGATTTTTATTTCGATGAGGTCTCGATGGTTCATTTTTCGTTTAGTTCCCTTGCCTTTGGAGATGTGTCAACTGAGAACTTGCTGACGCTGAGGTCAAAGACGATTTTTCCTGCTTTCTCCTCAAGGGTTTGATGCTTTTCTGTCTCACATTCACGTCCTTCATCCATTGTGAGTTTATTTTTGTGAGTGGTGTAAGAAAGTGGTCTAGTTTCATTCTTGTGCATGTTGCTGTCCACTTCTCTCAGCACCATTTGTTAAAGAGACTGTCTTTTTATCCATTGGATATTCTTTCCTGCTCTGTCAAAGATTAGTTGGCCATAGGTATGTGGATCCAATTCTGGGGTCTCTATTCTATGCCATTAAGTCTATGTATTTGTTTCTGTGCCAATACCATGCTGTCTTGATGGTTATAGCACCGCCAAGACACTTTCCATAAAAAAAGACATAAGAAAGGAATGAATCCTCTTACAGTTCTGGAGGCATTCTTCATGTAGGCTCTCATGAGTGTATTTTTCACTAAGTCCATAACAACTGGGAGCTGATCCCTGCTGATCCAAGCTCCTCCAGGACAGAACCTTCCTCTGCTCAGTTGGCTTCAAGTGAACCTGGGTATTCAGCACTTCTCCAGTGTCCCTCTCCCACCATCCCACTTCTGGCCCTGTTGATTCCTAGATTTCTAGGAAAATCTGCCTATAAGGTCAAATCCTTATTTGTTGTTAGTTCCTTCCTGAGACAGGGTCTCCACGATGCTATCGATTACTTCAGTGGAATCCTGCCCATGGGCTGCACAAGGAACTCCATGATATGAGTTCAATGCCTCCTCAATTAATGGGTTTTATGCGAAGTTAAGTCCTCTGAGCTTGGGTTAGAAATAGTCCACATCATTCCCCATCTCAAGGCTTGTTTTGGACAAAGGATGAAGAGAAAAAGCAATGAATCTATAAAAGCCTTTTGGAAAAGCTCAGCCTAAAAACGGCAGAAGAACATATAGGGGGAAAATGTCTTTTCCTTTCATGTTAAGAGCCAGAGAGAAAAGCTTCTTTAGATTTCAAGAAAAAAGGAATAATATCAGTACACTAAGCAAGCTTTAAAGATGAGCTTTATCATCGTGTCAGTAGAGCTTTTTAGCTTATCTTAGTTCATCAAGTTCTTTAAGCTTTTTAGCTTATCTGAGTTCATCAAATAATGTTTATTTTTCTTTTTTTGATGACAGAAATCTTATTTACACTCCTGAACGTCCTATTACCCTTGACAGGTACCTAGCATCCTGCCTTGCACATCTACTTACTTATGTGGGGAATAAAGAAAAAAAAGACATTTGTTTATTCACCGTCCACAGACCGAATAAACTCCTAACGGAAATCATAAAATATTTGGGCACTGAACATGTGACTGCTCTTAAATGTTCATATATTCAATTTGAGGAAATTTTTTATTTGACAGGTGTCAAAGGCTCAACAGAAAGATTCATAAATGAAGAGAACTCTGGGAATAAATGGGTTAGGAAGGTAATGAAAAATTGGAGACTATGATCCAGATCTTAAATAAGCTCTGAATGTATACTCACAAAGACTTAACGACTTTTGATAACCAGGTTAGAAATAGTGCTTTGAAAGTCCATAGAGCTGTAGCATTCGAAGGCAGGGTTTCTTACAATATGGTCTGATACCTCTCCTTAATCAACGGAACCATGGAGGGCTTACTACAGGTACGGATTCCGAATTCACACCGAATTCTACATTTTTAGATAATTTTCCAGTTGTTGTTAAGATAACCCAAACTAGTAACAGCATTCCAATCTGCAAAGGACACACGAGGCCCACTCTCTTTAGCATAAAGTTTGGATTGCTTTGGTAGGTGGATGAAAGCAACAAAACACAGAAGTCTGCAGGGAGAAGTGGAGACTTGAAGGGTTTGAAATGCATACTGTCCCATTTCTGAGGGAGGGCACAGATACTGCTTGATGGCACCCTAATCAGGTGTTTCTGTCTGAACCAGTCCTGCTACCCAGGCCACAGTCAACCATAAAGATTATCCAGAGAAATGATCTGCATCTGTATCTGCTGTAGATTCACTGACTAACCATATTCTCACTGCTGCTGGGGCTGGGGGTATGGAGGGGAGGTAGATAAACGGAGAGAATCAGAGAAGCCGAAGAGGCCAAGAACTGGATGGGGTCCACCCTAACTGTTACCGTGGCCATACCTGTTACTGTGGCCATATCTGAAGTTTCCAGAGCTGATGATGCTACATTCGGGGCCACCATTGTTCCGTGATGATATTGCAGTTGGTATATGATGCGAAGAAATTAAACAAGGAAACGGGGTAACTTAGTATACATTTTAACGTGTCAACAAGAAGACAAAGAACACTCTTGGTTTTTACTTCATTGGCAATTACTAATAGATATGAAAGTTATAGTGCCTCCTAGGAGGCAAGGTTCTTGCCAACAGAAATACAACGCTAATACAGGAGCACCTTCCAATGGTTCATCTGAGAGTATACTGAATGGCATGATTATTTAATGTGATTTGATAAGGCAGAACTGGTTTCTCCATGACTCACAACTATTAAATTCTAGAATTCCTATGAGTTTTCTTGATGCATTGATAAGCAAAGGAAACCTAGGAGGGGATTTGGTGAAGCCACATGCCCTAGAAATATGACAGCTAATTTTTGACGTAAGAAGAAAACGAATGACCTCCAAAAGACATCAACAATTCTACCTCACAGATGTGCTGTGAGCTTGAAATGCTCACACATGTGATGCATCTTGATGATGGTAAGTGGTAAAAATATTGGTATTATTATATTAATGTCTGCTACCCTTTTTTCCAAAATTGTGTAGTAGGTTGTAAAGAAATTGGCAGCTCTCCCATTCCATGCAGCCTGCTGCAGATGACATTGCTGCCTTAATGGGACACAGCCTACAGCCTCTTTGTAAGTATAACTCTCTTTGTTCATGCCACTGGTGGCAGCCTTTCTGTGACAGCTGAACACGTCCCTAACCGATACTACTTGCCCTTACTCAATGCCATTCAAATACAATTTCATGTTTTTTTAGCACAGATAACATCAATAATGTCACTATTATTGAAGGAGAAATTATTACCAACCTCACTCAGCAGATGATGTTGGGGAAAAGATGGTAGAAAAGTGTCCTAAATGAAGAAGGGTCTTGGAGAATACCAGTGTTCTCTCTCTTAAGCATACCCTCGCAGACTGAACGGTGGGGCACAGGGTTCTCTCTGTTACAATATAACTTGAAGTTTAGGAGTGTTTTTCCTTATAAAGGTTTGAAAAAGTCCATGGTAGAGAAGAGTTTACTTAATCCCAGAGAGTAAAATGAAAGAAGGCTTTGGACCCACAAACTCCTAAAATCAGTAAGTAGGCTGAGACAACCATAAGGCTGTAGACACAGGCTACCTTTCATGAGAAGGGAAGAATGACTTGGAGGTTGAAAGCCAGAACCCCGGAGGAGCTAGAGCCATGGAAAATCATTCCCAAGCCTTAAGACACAATGAAAGGACTGCCTACCTGGGCCAGATGAACTTCAGAATTGTTATGGACCAGTGACTCATGATAACCTCCTTCCTTTCTTTTGGAACAGAAATGTTTGTGTTTTGTTGGTTTGTTTGTTAGTTTTTTCTCTGTGTGTGTGTGTGTGTGCGTGTTGTGTGTGTGTGTGTGTGTGTGTGTGTGTGTGTGTGTGTGTGTGTGTGTGTCTGTGTGTGTTTTGTGTGTGCCCGTTTTGGTTGTATGCTTAATTCATAGGTCTTCATTGATAGGTCTTCAGATTGAAAGTGGAATCGAGTACCAGTGCACACAAGGAGACTCATTCACACCTGGACCTAATTTAGATAAAAAAATCCTGGACTTTGAGCTGATGTTACAAGGGTTGGGTCTTTAAGAGGGAGGATTCTTGGGGTAGGGTGAGGGTATTTTTCATGCAGGATGAAAGTGAATAATAGGAGGCCAGCAGACAGGCTGTGGCAGTCTAACATATGTTCATAAATTCTCTTTTAAGCCCTTCAAAAGGTGGACCTCCATTCCCTTTTCCTTAAGCATACGTCAGACGTACTGAATGGTTTTGAAAAATACAAGAAGGTGAAAGTGACGGTGAGTCAAAAACACTCTAAAAAGCAGATATTGTAGTTCCAATGGTGTTGTGATCAGGGGATAATGGATGGAAGGGGCAACTGGCCATTAGACGCTAGAATTCTATGAGTGGAAGAGATGAACATAAGGGAAGAGAAACAAAAATAATATAAAATCAGGGAGGGGCAAAACATAAGAGACTCATAAATATGGAGAACAAACTGAGGGTCACTGGAGGGGTTATGGGAGGGGGGATGGGCTAAATGGGTAAGGGGAACTCAGGAATCTACTCCTGAAATCATTGTTGCACTACATGCTAACTAATGTGGAGGTAAACTTTAAAAATTAAAAATAAATAAAATAAAAAAAGAAGCTACAATTGTACACCTATCAAAATTATCAATTAAATTTGAGAGTGGACTCAAGATATCTTCAGATGTGCAAAGACTCAGAACATTTGATTCTATTCATTCTTCATTAGGAAGTTATCTGAAGGTGTATTCCAGCAAAACAAGGAGAGAAAAAAATAAAGAAAAATTATACTTAATAGCCAACATTAACAGTGTTTATTTTTGTGCCAGACACTGTTATGGGTTATTTTCACATATTATTACATATTAACCACACAACAAACTTATAAAGTACATACAATTACGATTATTATCTTCTAGAGGAGGAAATAGGGTTATAAAGAAGTCAAATAACTCATCCAACATCCAAGTTACACAGTTGGTAAGTGGAACAAGTAAAGACTAAGTCCAGGCCGTCTGGCTCTAGAGTCCAGGCTTTTAAATGCTCCCTCACTCCCCAGATAGCCATATTACCATGAAACCATGGAAACAAACGGGGACTGTAGCAGAGGAAAATCACAGGAAGGAAGCTATGAAGCAGACCTACTGAGTCACCAACTAAATGAGGCAGGAAAAGAGAAGGGTCCATAAGTGACCTCTAAGAGGTTAACAGGAAGATGTCATAAGTGGCATGATTTGAGAACACTGAAAGAGTGCAAGAAAACAAAGAAGTGCAATTAGAAAACTAAGGAGAGCGAGAAAATATCCGTAAGATGGTCTTAGTATGAATGAGACAAGTGAAACATGGCGTGGTTTAAAGCACTGATGGAATACAAAGAAAAAGGACCCATTTCACCTTGATCCCAGAGATGTCCTCATTCAGCAGGTCCAAGGACTCCAGGAAAAGAGTAGTAATTCTAATGTTTGCATATTATTTAATAATCCCAATAATTTAAACCATTTATTAGTTTTCAAGTTTTAGAATCAACCTTGAACAATCTAAAGAGACTTGATTGCAGAGCATAATACCAGTGTTAACAACAATGACAAACAGAAGTCCAAAGCTGATGGGAGACCGAGAAAAAGTGCAGCAAGGTTAAGGAAGACATTTATCTTACAATGTAAGGAATGAAAAATGACAGTACAGGCAAGGGAAATAGGTCTCTATTTTAAAATTACATCTTGTGGGGAACCTGAGTGGCTCGGTGAGTTCAGAATCCAACTCTTGATTTTGGCTCAGATTATGATCTCACAGTTCATAAGACTAAGATGAACATTAGGTTCTGCACTGACAGAATTCTCAGAATTCTCTCTCTCTGCCCCTATCCTGCTTGAGCATATGCTCGCTCTCTCGCTCTCTCAAATAACATATATTCATTCACACATGCATACATACATACATACATACATACATACATACATACATACATACACACATAAAATTATATCTTATGATGGTTAATTTCATGTTTTAACTGGGCTAAGCCACAGGGTACCCAGATATATGGTTAAACATTATTTCTAGTGAGTCTCTGAGGACATTTCTTAGTACAATGAACATCTGTATATCAGGAGACTAAGCAAAACATATTGCCTTGACAAACACTGGGTGGGCTCAACCAATCGATTGAAGACCTGAATGGAACAAAAGGCAGAGTAAGAGAGAATCCACTGTTGTGTATCTGAGTGTCTTCAAGCTGCGATATTGGTCTCCTGACTTCAGACTCAGACTTGGAGTGGAACATACATCATCAGCTCTCCTGATTCTTAGGCTTTTGGAGTCTGCCTGGAACTAAACTACAGGATCTCCTGGGTCTTCCCTTCTCAGCCTCCATAATCCTGTGAACCAATTCCTATTGATACTGAGTCTCTGGAGAACCCTAACTGGTACATATATGTAACTTCAGCCATTATGTCTTTTTGCCCTCAGATCCAGTTCCTGCACTTCTCCCACAGACTGTGTTTCCTGGTTCCTTGCCACCTGGCTTCCAGAGGGGTTTGACCAATGGGTGTTTGATGGGAGAAAGGGAGGAAGGTATAAGCCCAGAGGTTTTTCTCTCTCCCACTCCACTTGCTACCAGTGATTTTATCTCCTCCAAATTCTAGCTTCTTTCCAAGAGCCTCTTCTCCCATGTTCTCAGTTCCTGCTAGGTATGGTTCTGAGTTTCTCTAGCCCTGGGGGTGGAAACAGCTTTCTGATGATACTAATTCCTGATTGCTTCGCCATCCTTTGTTTGGCTTCTGGGATTTCCCATCACGTGTGTAACTCTTTAAAATACCGATAGTGACTCACCGGCTGGCGGGACCTGACTGAAACAGTACAAAGATAGAAGTTCAGGAATATATGGGAAGGTGAGGAGAGAGAAGACAGGTGGCTTAAGCGACCTATATATGTCATCTTCACATAGGAAGCCAGTAGACGGTGCTTAAAACTGGCAAATCAATAAGCAGCAGTATGCTACATTACTTATATTCATGAAGATACCTAAGAAAAGAATATAAACCTGGAACAGTTAAAAGGGTTGCCTCAAATAATGGAGGCAGTAAAGAGACCTGTGTTTGCCAGGAACTCAGGGGGGAAGGGACAGATGAATAATAGATGAAGCACAGGGAATATTTACGGCAGTGAAACATCTTGTAAGACAGTGAAATGCTTTGAATCATGGCATTGTGCATTTGTCATAACTCACAGAACTGCACACCACAGTGAATGCTAAGGTAAACTTGGGACTTTCGTTAATAATAGTTTCCATATTGGCTCATCCGTTGTAACAAATGCACTACACTGACACAAGAAGTTTACAATAGGCAACACTATGTTTTGGGGGGTAGGAGGGAGAACAGGGGAACTCTGCCCTTTCCAGTCTTCTTCTGTAAACCAAAAGCTGTTTTAAAAAATAAACTCCCTTAATGAAAGGAAGGCAGAGAGACAGAAGAGGAGGGAAGAAAAGAGGGAGAAAGGGAGCTACTTAAAAGTCATGGAGGAAACTTAAATGTGGATTACAAAGTGAAGGGATCCAATCCGAAAAAGTCATATGCTTTACATTTCCAACTATGATAACATTCTGGAAAAACAAAACAAAACAAACGACAACAACAATGACAACAACAACAACAACAACAACAACAACAACAACAACAAAACACCTTCGGAGACAGTAAAAAGACCAGTGGCTATTAGGGTTTAGGGGGAGAGAGGAAGTGGTAGTAGGTGGAGTACAGGGCACTTTAGGGTGGTGTAACTATTCTGTATGATACTGCAATAGTAGGTACATACCATTTTACATTTCTCAAAACTTATGCATCTATATAACACAAAATAAACCCTAACTGTTAATGATAATGTGTCTAATGATATTGTGTCAATCAGTGATGGCTCATCCACCACTTATAATTAATGTATCCACATTAGTGCAAGGTACTATAGAAACTAGTGGGGGTGAGGAAACTGTACTTTTTGTGCAGTTTGTCTCTAAATCTAAAATTGTTAATACAAAATGGTCTGTTTAAAAAAAACCCTGATTAAAAAAAAAAAAAGAAAAAAGAAAACAAAAGAGAGTGTTGTCCCTGGGGAAGAGGTGTTCGTGGGGGAAACAAAGCTTTTGTTTTGTTTATTGCAAGTCCTGATCTGCAATTTGGATGTTATGGGTATTTTTTTTAACTATTTGTATACAATACCTGGATTGAAATTTCTCAAATAAAAAAAAAAATCTGTACACCTGCCAGCATAGATAACATGAAAAAGACCATATTAGCAAGTGTTGGCAAGGCTATCAAGTATTCAGTTCTCACAGACACTATGCAGGCACTACTATAGAAAGAAGTTCATGTACATTGGTATAACCATTATAGAAACAGTTTGGAGGAATCTTACCACAGCTGATAAGTTGGATGACATGCGACCCAGCAAATTCCCTCCTAGATAAATAAATACTATTCTAAAACATGTTCACCAAACGACATGTCCTATAATATTCACTGAAGTTTCATTCATAATTACCCTAAGGCATAACCTACCTAAATGTCCACCAAGAGTTGCAGAAATATTGTAAACTATTCATATAAGGAAATTCTATACACCAATGAGCATAAAGGATCTATACACACAATAACATGAATATCACTAACATAAGTTTGAGTGAAAGAAGCTAGGTGTAGGACACATAATTCCATTTCTATATAGTCCCAAAACAAGCAAAAGTTGTATATTCTGTAAGAAGTCAGAATAATTGCTGTCCCAAAGGAGAGATAGACCGTGACTGAAAGAGGCACAGGTGGTCCCTTGGGGTACTGATACCTTATTTAATGAGTGCAGGTTCCACAAGTATATTGAACTTAACTTCATCAAGCTGTGCTCAGAATACTTTTAATAATATATGTCCTTTTTGGGTGCCTGGGTGGCTCAGTCGTTAAGTGTCCAACTTTGGCTCAGGTCATGATCTCACGGTTTGTGAGTTCGAGCCCCACATCAGGTTGTGTGCTGACAGCTCAGAGCCTGGAGCCGGCTTCGATCCTGTGGCTTCCTATCTGGCCCTCCCCTGCTCACACGGTGTCTCTCTCTCAAAAATAAACAAACATGAAAAAAATAATATATGTCCTTTTGAATGTATACTATACTTCCGTAATCTTATTTTAATCTGAGTGCAGACCCCTAAATCACACCCTTTTTTTCTCTACTGTCTCTACTAAACATTTAAAGAATATGTACTTTAAAACATCCTAGAAGAGAGAAATATATGTATGTATATATATGTATATATATATTTATATATATGTATATATACATATACGTATATGTATATGTGTATGTATGTATATATATACATATGTGTATATGTATATGTGTATATGTATATAAACATATATGTATATATGTATATATATTTGTATATGTATATATACATATGTGTATATATGTGTGTATATATATATATGTATGTATGTATATATATATTATATACACATATATATACATACACATTTTACATAACTTATTTCAGTAGTTGGAAGAATCTCAACATTAACATTTCTATGAATACCTTTCAAAGTAAGAGAAGTTCAGTTTTGAGTCCCCTAGAATATTTATTCAAATTTGCTTGGGAGCCATACTGTCCCATCTTTTCTGAGCACTGCTTTCCTTTTGGGCTCTGGATATGTCCCGCATGTTATAAATTTCAGTGTAAGGTGACATTGCCCAGACAGGGAGTGCTGACGATAAGTCATTGCTCTTGCAAAATCTCCAGCCAGGCTCAGTTTTGATCTTCTTGCCACCGGAGAAATTCCATCTAGGGAAATTCTTTTATTGTTAATTTCAGCTACTGTAACTTTGACTTGCTCCCCAACCTAGAATATGTTGTTATTCCTTCTGCAGGTGGGAGTGGAAAGAGAGCTAAGTCACAGGCATTAGACCCAAATCTAAAGATGAGTGTGTCCATGCTTCAACTGTGAGGCTATCTATTCCCTATGGTAACAACGTTCTGCTATTTCAAATCTAACTACTGCACTTACTTGTTTCCTTTAACACAGGAAGTACAAAACTCACACATATTGCTTCAAATTTAGTTTTGTACATGTAAACTCACACGGATTTAAAGCAAACAATACCGAGCTTACCCAAAATGAAAATTTCGTGTTGACATTTGGCAAGTTCGTGATCGGTAACTCTTATTATTTGTATAAATTCTCAGATAATTTAATATACATAACAGTATCTTTTAAATATATTTTGGAACAAAGGACAAAAAGACCCCAAATATCTAAGGAAGTCTAGAAAACCTCCAACAGTGAAAACTACCTAATAAATCAACTTAACCTCACCACCTGCTGTCTCTTTCTTCAACTAAACCCACTCATACATTACCTTCTCATCATTTGTCTTTTGGCTTTCTCAGACCACACTCTATTTTCAAGATGTTAAACTCGCAAGTACCTCTCAGCATATATATATATATTTATTTTCAGCCCATATGCCTCCAATTAATAGCATTTATGAAGCATTTTCTATGTGTTCACCCATTAACATCCTTTTTTAATCCTTATAGTTGTCCAATAGTTTATTTTACTAACCACATCTGATTCTTCAGGAAGCTAAAGCACAGAGTATTTCTGTAACTTACGTACAGTTCTAATGGTTTCCAGTGGTCAATCTTTCATCCCACTGCAGGCAATGTGATCCACAGTTAGTACGCTGCTGCCTCCAATTATTAATAGGAACTCAGACACAAAGACAAATCCAGGACACATAATACTATGAATCCTGCCCTTGCTAGCACTCTACGTCCACCCGCTAGGCTGTAATGAAAATTCTGGCTTTACTTTATTCTCTAGGACAGCCTTTACTGCTGCTACTCTTATGCAGCACACTTACGTTCTTTTATAATATAAAAATACGTGAGTGTTAGGCTTTCTATCGCTACTAGAAGGGGGTTGGAGTCAGGACTCAAAATGAACTTTGATGCAGTTTTAAAGTCTTTATTGTGGCAAACTGGGTACTGGTTTGGACTCTGGCATGAAGCATTGTCTCAGAGATTCACTAGATAATCAGACTTGATATTGACAAACTGTTGACTCCCAAAATAGCATAAAAATCATATCTCCAGGCTTCCAGGGTGTTGCCGTTAACAAAAGAAATAAAAATTTCTCACATTGTTTTGCGATTCACATGCAAACATAAGATTCCATTTCAAAAACTTTCTAACATCATGAAAATAGACAGATACTGCATATTCTCTAACACGTATGTACAGTTAATACATTAAAAAGAAAAGTACAAGCAGATTTTTAATCTTAATCATATGTGCACATTAAACTGTCCCAGAACACAATTCAATTCCATGACAAACAACTGAGTTCTAATTCCCATAAGACATGACTATCTACCAAAAATATTTTAAACACACCAATAAAGCAAATTTTATATATATATCCACTAAATAATATAAATATTATATATATAAATTATATATGCACTAAAAACACTCATTTTACGAGCTCCGTGGCAATCCTTGGAACACCAAAAAACTATGAGTTGAAAATTGCTCAGATTTCTTTGTATTCAAATATGTTTCATGCATTTTTATTCAACAGTGTTCAGAACACTAGTACTATTGTTTGTCCACAGCAAATCAATATGTGTCAGCCACCGGTTTAAATTATACTGGAAAAATTGTGTACTCAAACTTGGACAAAACACACAGCACAACAGTGACAGTAAACAACAATGAAGCTTGCTCTCCACAATTATAACATTACTGGTTCTGTAAGGAAAATTAAGTTGCTGGGTGACAAGTAGAAGGGGGATAAAAATGACATCAGGAATTCAAAAGCTTATTTGAGGTGCCAGTCACCACATATAGGCACTCAAGCTTAACAAGGTCATAAACTTCCTCCTTACTTGTGCCATATGAGATATAAAGGTACGAGAATGAATAAAGACTATGGGATTTATTTCAAAAATCTGTACAACCTAAGCACAGACTCGTTTTAGAAGACAGTAAATGAATGCCTCACCAGAAAGGCCACCGTGTCAAGTTCCTTTTCACGGTCTGCCCAAAAGGATACATAAAATACTTTCATTTTCCTATTAATATATGAATCAACTATATTAGTTGTTTCTTCACATTTTATAAGTTGTAAAACAAAACTTCAGCAAGGTTTTGCTAAAAACTTAGCAAAAACAAAGATTTTTTTTTAACATCCTGTTTTTTAAATTAGAAATGGCAATATTTTTTAAGGGACCAGCTAAACAACATATTGAATTCAGGATGGACATTCAGATCCAAACCGAAATCAGATAGCCCAGATAACCCAAAGCATGAATGCAAGTTCAAGTGCAATAAAGTAACAAGGTATAGCAGGGAAAAACTAAGATTCTCAGTTAAGTTCAAATAACTGCATGGTGTCAATGGTTGTGTTTCAAAGCTGTGCTGAGCAAAGTTATCCTCCCAGCTACATCTAATTTCAAAACCCTCTGGGAAGCTACCTCGGTAAGCTATATGTTGAAATTACATTCTAATATGGTCATTGGATTCATTTTTAATTATTATACATTTATATACAATAGGGAAGTTGTACAAATATGTATCTTTCCCTTAGGGGCTAATTAGCTAAAACAGTTAATTTGGGAAGGGTGGGGGAGAAAAACCTCTGTATTTGAAATACCATTGGCAATGGAAGCTAGTAACGAAAATTTATATAAGCTTCCTATGAAACGAGTATAATTTAACCCTCTGCATCTTTTAAATAATTATTCACTTTTATTTACTCATGTGGCAGTATTTGTAACAACACATTATCATTGAGTAGTGAAAAAAAGAATATGAGGCTTACTGGGAAACTGTATATTAGGAAGCTATGCCATTTGAACTCTACAAGCCCAAGAGTCAGAATCAGAACTCTCGGAGTGCCTGGGTGGCTCAGTCGGTTAAGCGTCCGACTTTGGCTCAGGTCATGATCTCACGGTCCGTGGGTTCGAGCCCCACATCGGGCTCTGTGCTGACAGCTCGGAGCCTGGAGCCTGCTTCAGATTCTGTGTCTCCCTCTCTCTCTGACCCTCCCCCATTCATGCTCTGTCTCTCTCTGTCTCAAAAATAAATAAACATTAAAAGAAAATTTAAAAAAAAACCACAACTCTCATTATTCCCCTAAAAAGCTGCCAAGCAGAGAGAAACCGTAGTATTGAAGATTTAATAGGTCATGTTTCAGCCTGGGATGGATGGTTCTATTGCAAAATACTTAAACTTGAAAGAATAATGGTACACAATAACTCCTTGGCCTTTCCGATATCGCAGTAAAATCTGGCTGCGGCACCACTGACTAAACACCATTAAGTCTTGCTGCCACCAATAACTGAGGTCACTTGGATAATCAAGAATTCCATGCTGGGCCACAGGATATAAACACTATCATAAAAGTGAAAAGTACTCTGTGTGGCTCTCCTGTTTGATCCCTGTGGTCTTTGATTGTCAAACAAAAGACCAATACCTGCTAACATAACTGTGCATCGACATAAGATAATAAAGGAAATCCTGGAGCAAAACTGTTAACCAACTGCCATGATATTGATAAGAGTAATACATGGTAATGTGGATATTTCCTGTTATCCAACAACGACAAAAACAAGTGAGGAAAATCTATTTTGCCCAAAGATAACCTCAACCAGTTATTTGGTGCCAAAAAAAAAATGTACCACCGCTCTAGATCAGTAATACTTCAGAGAATTCCAACGGCTATTATGTATGCAGGTTTAGTCACCACCCTTACCCATACTCATTTACACTATGTGATTTCTATTTTAAAATAAATTATCCTGGAAAGATTCCCAGATCAGTATGTGAGATTGGTACAAGGCCAAGTCATTTCCGAGTGGATTCCATCCATGTCCATAACCAGCACCAGTTTTTTATTCATTTATTTTTTGAAATTCACTCATTGGTTTGTAATAGAAACTGTGTGGTTTCTCAATGCACTTTCAATTTTACCCACTTATAAAGAATTTCCCAAGTTAATTTTACTAAACAAAACCTTCCAAGTGTCTACCATTTCCTTTAGGAGCTCAGTAAACATAAACATTACATTTCAATATAAAATCTTTAGAAACGTCTTAAGAATGTGTACACAGTTGAACTTTGAATCTTTTGGTTTGTAATCACCGAGCCCATGACATTCAAAGCCATACAAATCCTTACATTATTAACAGTGATACGCTTGAATTTCTTAGACAATATCCTTGGTCAAAGCTTTGGAATCCAGTTAAAACTCAGAAAGGTGTGGGATTGAGAATACCCACTATTGCAATTGGTTTTGAGAATACCAACTATTACAACAACTTTCCACACATATTCGATCTTCCACACATATTCCACAGAATATATGGAATATTCCACACATATTCGTCCAGAAAGAGTGGCAGTCAAAAAAGGAAAGAAAGAAAGAAAGAAAGAAAGAAAGAAAGAAAGAAAGAAAGAAAGAAAGAAAGAAAGAAAGAAAGAAGGAAGGAAGGAAGGAAGGAAGGAAGGAAGGAAGGAAGGAAGGAAGGAAGGAAGGAAAGAAAGAAAGAAAGAAAGAAAGAAAGAAAGAAAGAAAGAAAGAAAGAAAGAAAGAAAGAAAGAAAGAAAGAAAGGAAAAACAAATGGGGCGGGAGGAGCCTGGAGGTGGGTGAACAGCAAGGAAATTCTAGCTTTATTACACAAGCATGGAACCAAATTCCTTTGGAGGGGGTGGGGGTGGAAGTCTGACGACTTCAGACCAACGAGGGAACAAGAGAGAACATGGATCTGCCCCTACAGTCCTGGAGACATCTCAATCTGGGGTTAGGAAGAAAGGGGACCTCCCTTGCGGTCCAGGGGTCTCCTCCCTCCGCAGACCCGGTGCTGGGAGGCAGCAGAGGGCACTGCTGCCCGGGAGTCCAAGAAGACGGCGCCGCATCCCGGGGGCGCGGGCCTGGACCATCTGGTGCTTCTTCGCCCATAAAGTACACTAGGGGACGCGGTCCAGGCTGTCCCTGGTTCATCCCTCCAGGCACAACCCGTCCCGGGGCTGAGAGGTCGCGCGGCGGTGGCCTGCATCTCACGCCCAGGCACTGGGAAGCGGCGGAGTCTCACCACGGGTTCCAGGTTAACTCCCGGGACTTGGCGCGCCTGGCGCCGCGCTTCTGCCAGGCTGCTCTCGACCCACACGTCGCCCGGTACGCGAATGGTGGGGAAGGTGGTCAACGTCGGGGTGGCCGCCCTCCCACTCTCCTCCAGGGTGCGGCCCCTGGAGCAGGGCCCGGGTGCCGCGGGCTTACGGGGGCTGCTGTCCTCGCGGGACGGTGGCGGCGGGGGCGGCACCTTCCTCTGGCCGACCGCCACCGTCCGGGCTCCGTGGCGCCTCCGCCTGGCAGCTGGCCGGCGCGTCTGGAGGCGGGCCTCGGGTGGCTGGTGCCGGGGGTCCGGGACCAGGGCCAGGAGGGAGGAGTAGCCGTAGACGTCCTTGCTGCGCAGGATGTGGGGGGAGAACTGGTGCTTGAGGCTGCAGAGGTAGCTCCGGAGCTCCGCGTCTGAGCTCATGAACTCCGTGCTGCGGGGCAGGAATAGCTTGAAAGCGTCGATCAGCGCCTTGGTGCTGTTGGCCAGCGACAGTCGCGACGGTTGCCACCGCATGTACACCACCTTCTCCTCAGGCGCCTCCAGCGCGGCCCCTCCTGCAGCGCTAGAGGCTCCTCCCCAGGCGGCCGGGGCCAGGGCCTCCCTGGGCCAGCGCCATCTCCTCTTCATGCTGCTCAGGATGTGAGGCCGCTAGGGGCCGCCCGCGCTTGCCAGGTCTCGAGGCCGCCGCAGGGCCCTGATGAATTTCCTACCATGAAGCCAAATCAGGCGGCAGGCTGTGAGAGTTACACCGCAGTTGCTAGGAGACCAGGCGCTTTGTGAGGTCACAATGTCTGCATATCTTATCACGGTGGGCTGCCCAAAGCTGCCTTAGGTTTGGCTGTGTTTAAGATTATGCCCTTGAGAAAGACCTGTACCTAGTCTTACCTGAGAAGGCCCATAATTCTTCACGAGTTCAAGAGGGTTGTCTTAGAGGTGAATGCACGGGTGCTTCAGCCTCCATTAATTCCATCTAACATGAAATGACACTTAGCGGTGGACAGTACACACAACTTGCAATCAAACACGACTCTAAGAGGGTTTTAGCTAATTAAATGCCTTGTCATGCAACGCACTGAAAGCCAAATTGAAATAACTACTCTACCCTTTCAAAGAATACCGATATACTGTGCCTTGCTTAGGGTTCCATACCTGTGTTGGTACAGCTCACAGTTCACGAAGCTGTTCTTCACAGCAGCAGCAAACAGTTTGCCTAGTTAGTATCCATGCTCACTTTCATGCAGTGTAGGGAAGACCGAGTCATTGTGTGCTTAAGAGCAAAGCGTCAACGAATTCTGTGTGAGTGGCCAGTAGGGCATTCAGTGCCACTAAAACCTATTCACTACCTACCAATTCATGAATATTTCAGGTAAGGCATACACAAGGTAGTAAGAGAACGTATGGGATTCCAAGGGTAGAAAACGTGTTACACCGTCCGTGTAAGTGCTTTTGAAAGCAACCAGCATAGTCCATCCATCATCACCACATACACAATTCATTCACAAAATACTACAAGGACCACCTACCATGATCAACTGAAATCCACTTCCCCATGAAAGGATGACTCCAAACTATGTGAATCACTAAGAGTGATAAGTCATGGTAACAATCAGAAGAGAAACTTGCCAAGGTCAATGTGATACATGTGAGAGGCCTCTGTCTTTATTCAGCTCCTTTTCTTAAACACACAAACAAAACTTTCATCTACGCAGCTTAAGCTACTACTACCTCACGCTCATAAAGTGCTGAAAATGGAAAGCTATCCTCATATTCAGTAAGAGCAACCCCTGGATTTTTTTTTATTAAATGTAATTTATTTTCAAATTGGTTTCCACGCAACACTCAGTGTTCATCCGAACAGTTGCCCTCCTCAATGCCCGTCCCCCACTTTCCCCTCTCCCCAACCCCAGGTCAACCCTCAGTCTGTTATCAGTATTGAAGAGTCTCTTATGGTTTGCCTCCCTCCCTCTCTATAACTTTTTCCCCCCATCACCTTCCCCATGGTCTTCCGCTGAGTTTCTCCGGATCCACACATGGATGAAAACATATGGTATCTGTCTTTCTCTGCCTGCCTTATTTCACGTAGCATAATACCCCCCAGTTCCATCCACGTTGCCACAAATGGCCAGATTTCATTCTTTCTCATGGCCAAGTAGTATTCCATTGTATATACATAAACCACAACTTCTTTATCCACTTGTCAGTTGATGGACAGCTAGGCTCTTTCCATAGTTTGGCTGTTGTTGAAAGTAGTGCTATAAACATTGGGGTACATGTGCCCCTATGTATCAGCACTCCTGTACCCCTTGGGTAAATTCCTAGCAGTGCTGTTGCTGGGTCTTCGGGTAGGTCTATTTTTAATGATTTGAGGAACCTCCACAATGTTTTCCAGAGAGGCTGCACCAGGTTGCATTCCCACCAACAGTGCAAGAGGGTTCCTGTTTCTCCACATCCTCACCAGCATCTATAGTCTTCTAATTTGCTCATTGTAGGCACTCTGACTGGCATGAGGTGGTATCTCAGTGCGGTTTTGATTTGGATTTCCCTGATGGGGAGTGCTGTTGAGCATCTTTTCATGTGTCTCTTGACAATCTGGATGTCTTTTTTAGAACAGTGTCTGTTCAAGTCTTCTGCCCGTTTCTTCACTGGATTATTTGTTTCCCGGGTGTGGAGTTGGTGAGTTCTTTTGATAGGTTTTGGATACTAGCCAATTATCCAGTATGACTTTTGCACACATGTTTTCCCATTCAGTCAGTTGCCTTTTAGTTTTGTTGATTGTTTCCTTCATTGTGGAGAAGATTTTTATTTCGATGAGGTCCAATGGTTCATTTTTGCTTTTAGTTCCCTTGCCTTCGGAGATGTGTCTACTAAGAACTTGCTGATGCTGAGGTCAGAGATGATTTTTCCTGCTTTCTCCTCAAGTGTTTGATGATTTCCTGTCTCACATTCATGTCCTTCATCTATTGTGAGTTTATTTTTGAGAGTGGTGTAAGAAAGTGGTCTAGTTTCATTCTTCTGCATGTTGCTGTCCACTTCTCTCAGCACCATTTGTTAAAGAGACTGTCTTTTTTTTCCATTGGATATTCTTTCCTGCTCTTTCAAAGGTTAGTTGGCCATAGGTATGTGGGTCCAATTCTGGGATCTCTATTCTATGCCATTAAGTCTACGTATTTGTTTCTGTGCAAATACCATGCTGTCTTGATGGTTATAGCTTTGTGGTAGTGGCTAAAGTCTGGCATTGTGGTGCCTCTCACTTTGGTTTTCTTCTTCAGTATTACTTTGGCTATTCAGGGTTTTTTGTGTTTCCATACACATTTTATGATTGCTTGTTCCAGCTTGGAGAAGAATGCTGGTGCAATGTGATTGGGGCTGCATATAATGTGAGGACTGCCTTGGGTCATATTGACATTTCGTCAATATTTATTCTTCCAATCCACGAGCATGGGATGTTTTTCGCTTTCTCTGTATCTTCTTCAATTTCCTTCACAAGCTTTCTGTAGTTTTCAGCATACAGATCTTTTACATCTTTGGTTAGGTTTATTCCTAGGTATTTTTTGACTCTTGGAGCATTGTAAATTGGATCCGTTTCTTTATTTCTCTTTCTGTTGCTTCATTATTGGTGTATAAAACGCAACCAATTTCTGTACATTGATTTTGTACCCTGCAACATTGCTAAATTCCTGTATCAGTGCTAGAGGACTTTTGGCGGAGTTTGTCCGATATTCCATGTATAGTGTCATGTCATCTGCAAAAAGTGGAAGTTTGACTTCATCTTTGCAAATGATGATACCTTCAATTTCATTTACTGTCTGATTACTGATGCTAAAACTTCCAACACTATGTTCAACAACCGGAGTGAGAGTGGACATCTCTGTCTTGTTCCTGATCTCAGGGGGAATGGTTTCACTTTTTCCCCATTGAGGACGATATTTACTGTGGGCTTCTCATAAATGGCTTTTATGATGTTTAAGGTATGTTCCTTCTATCCTAACTTTCTTGAGGGTTTGTATTAAGTAAGGAAGCAGTATTTTCTCAAATACTTTTTCTGCATCTATTGACAGTGCACTATGGTTCTTATCTTTTCTTTTATTAATGTGATGTAGCACATTGATTGATTTGTGAATATTGCACTAGCCCTGCAGGCCAGGAATGAATCCCGCTTGATCGTGTTGAATAATACTCTCTATATGCTATTGAATGTGATTTGTTAGTATCTTGTTGAGAATTTTTGCACCCCTATTCATCAGGGATATTGGCCTGTAATTCTCCTTTTTTTCTGTGTTTCCCGTTTGGGAAGCAAAGTAATGCTGGCTTCATACAATGAGTCTGGAAGTTTTCCTTTCATTTCCATTTTTTGGAACAGCTTGGGAAGGATAGCTATTATCTCTACCTTAAATGTCTGCTAGAATTCGCCAGGGAAGCCACCTGGTCTAGGACTCTTGTTTATTGCGATATTTTTGATAACTGATTCAATTTCCTCACTAGTATGGGTCTGTACACATTTTCTTTTTCTTCCGGTTTGAGTTTTGCAAGTGTGTGGGTATGGAGGCATTTGTCCATTTCTTCCAGGTTGTGCAGTTTGTTGCCATAGAAGATTTTATAGTGTTTCCTGATGATTGCTTGAATTTCTGAGGGATTCGTTGTAATAATTCCATTTTCATTCGTGATTTTACCTATATGGGTCCCCTCTCTTTTCTTGTTGAGAAGCTAGGCTAGACGTTTATCACTTTTGTGTATATTCTCAAAAACACAACTCTTGGTTTCATTGATGTGCTCTACTGTTTTCCTTTAGACTCCATATTGTTTATTTCTGCTCTGATCTTTATTATTTCTCTTCTTCTGCTCGGTTTGAGGTGCCTTGCTGTTCTGCTGCCAGTTCCTTTAGGTGTGCTGTTAGATTTTGTATTGGGGATTTTTCTTGTTTCTTGAGATAGGCCTGGATAGCAATGTTTGTTGTTATTGCTATTGTTGTTTTGTTTTGTTTTGTTTTGTTGTTCCCTGTCAGGACTGCCCTTGCTGCATCCCGAAGGGTTTGCATTGTTGTATTTCGTTTCCATTTGTTTCCTTATATCTTTTAATTTCTTCTCAAATTGCCTGGTTGACCCATTTATTCATTAGTGGGATGTTTTTTAACCTCCATGCTTTTGGAGATTTTCCATCCTTTTTTCTGTGGTTAATTTAATGTCCCTTCAATTACCTCATTCTTATCAACAAGTTTCTGTATGTTTTTAATTAATTGTTTTATATATGTGTGTGTCTCCGAATTTGGTGTGTAGACATTTAAAATGTTGAGCACTTCCTGATGGAGAGACCCTGAAATTAAAATAAAAAGCTCTTCGTCATCTCTTGTTACAGCCTTTAATTTAAACTCTACTTTGCATGATATAAGTTGGCTACTCCAGGTTTCTTTTGACCTCCAGTAGCATGATAGATAGTTCTCCATCCCCTCCCTTTCAATCTGAAGGTGTCCTCATGTCTAAAAACAGTCTCTTGTAGACAGCAAAGACATGGGTCTTGTTTTGTTTTTTGTTTTTGTTTTTTCTATCCATTCTGATACGCTATGTTGTTTGGTTGGAGCATTTAATCCATTGAAATTCAGTGTTATTAGGGAAAGATATGTGTTTAGAGTCATTGTGATGTCCGTAGGTTTCATGCTTACAGTGGTGCACCAGTTTCCTTTCCCACCAACAGGGAGAGAGGGTTACTCTTTCTCCATATGCTCGCCAGCATCTGTGGTTTCCTGAGTTGCTCATTTTAGCCACACTGACTAGTGTGAGGTGGTGTCTCAGTGTGGCTTTGATTTGTATTTTCCTGATGATGAGTGATGTTGAGCATCTTTTCATGTGTCTGTGGGCCATCTGGATGTCTCCTTTGGAAAAGTGTCTATTCATGTCTTCTGCCCATTTTTTCACTGTATTACATTTTCCAGTGTGACTTGGGTAAGTTCTTTATACATTTTGTACACTAACCCTTTACCAATATGTCATTCGCAAATATCTTCACTCCTTCCATCGGTTGCCTTTTAATTTGGCTGATTGTTTCCTTTGCAGGGCAGAAGATTTTTATCTAGACCAGGTCCTGATAATTCATTTTTGCTTTTCATTCCCTTGGCTTTTGAGACTTGCCAAGGAAGAAATTGCTGCAGTTGAGGTCAAAGGGTTTTTTTTCCTCTTTTCTCCTCTAGTGTTTTGATGGTTTCCTGTCTACATTTAAGTCTTTCATCCATTTTGCATTTATTTTTGTGCACGTTGTAAGAAAGTCATCTAGTTGATTCTTCATCATGTTGCTGTTCAGTTCTCCCAGCACCATTTGGAAAGAGACTGTCTTCTATCCATTGGATTCTCTTTCCAGCTTTGTCAAAGATTAGTTCACCATACATTTGTGGGGCCCCTTCTGGGTTCTCTATTCTGTTTCATTGGTTAATGTGCCTGTTTCTGTGCCAATGTCATACTATCTTGATGATTACAGCTTCGTAGGAGAGTCGAAAGTCTGGGCTGCCTCCCACTTTGGCTTTCTTTTTTCAACATAACTTTGGCTACTCAGGTTCTTTGGTTGTTCCGTGCCAATTTTCAGATTGCTTGCTCCAGTCTGGAGAAGAATGTTGGTACAATTTTGATTGGTATTGCATTAAAAGTGTAGATTGCTTTGGGTAGTATTGACATTTTAACACTATTCATTCTTCCACTCTATAGGCATGGATTGTTTTTTTTTTTTTTTTTCCTGATTTTGTTGTGTCTTCATCATTTTCCTTCATACATTTTCTATACTTTTCACTGTACAGATCTTTTACATCTTTGGTTAGGTTTCTTGCTAGGTATTTTACGGTTCTTGGTGAAATTGTAACTGGCAGTGATTTCTTGACTTCTCTTTCTGTTGCTTCCTTATTGGTGTATAGAAATGCAACCAGTTTCTTTACACTGATTTTGTATCCTGTGAGTTTGGTCAATTCATGTATCAGATCTAGCAGCGTTTTCATGGAGTCTTTTGGGTTTTCCGCGTTCAGTCTCTCGTCATCTTTGAAAGGCCAAAGTTGAACTTTCAGTGATATATGTTCAGTTAAGTGTAGATAAAAAGAATTTACTCTTTGGGCTCTATGTTTACTTCATAATTGCACAATAAGTGAGAAATAAGAACTGTGCATGTTATCCCACATTAGATTTGGTAACTGGAATCTAACTCTTTAAAATATATTGAATTCCTCATGTTATGGATAGAAGTATGAAACATCTAACTTCACCCAGTGCACACGAGTGTATTTGTAAACACATATGCTAATCAGCAAAATTGTGATACTAGTGAGTTGTACCATATTTTACACGTTCATGGTACAGGTAATATTGTTTTACCATCTTTATGGTAGCAGCCCAAATAAGATATTTGGAAGCAAGGAGAGAATCCAGAACCTACAGGGTACATTCTCCATGCTCTATCCTGGCTTTCAAATAAATGAACAAATGGACTTAAAAAAAAAGATTGCACTGGTAATCATGTTTATGCAATTGTGCAATAACTTTTTATGGACTCTAGCCATAATAAGAGTGCACGTGAATAAGGTTTGGAAATAACACCTATTTATAACTTTGTTTGACATGACAAACTCACTAGCAACATATACTTTCAAAAACTTTTTAATTTTTAGTATTAATCTTTTCAGATATTCTATAAGGCCCAATCACATCTTACTCCACATGTAGAAGAGCAAAGGCAGAAATGGTGAACTTTGCATGTGTTACAAAGGCTATTACATGATATTATTTGATATCCTAGAATTTTAAACAACTATACAGCTGCACGACTCATGCTAGGTATTTAAAACTTGACATATTTTAGCTTTCTGCTTTTCATTATTTAATAGTTTTTTAGAATTAGCTTTTGCTACAATCGCATAACTATTAACTTGGGTAATAGACATCCAAGTTTCCAGCTTATCTGTTTTTGTATCAGTGATTAAAGTCAATCCCTATGTTATTGCCTTTTTAATTAACCATGGCTATTTTTTTTAGTTCTTTTATCACTGCAATACTAAATTTTCTGCTGTCTTCTATGCCTTTTTTCAAGCCCAGTGATTAATCTTATGACAATTATTCTAAATTCTTGCTGTTATACTGCTTTTATCTATTTTGATCAATTCTTTAACGGTCACTTCTCCTGAAATTTCGTCTGACGGTAATTCTTCCGTTTCATCATTGTGTATAGTTTTCTATTCCTTATGTGTTTCAACGTTGTTGTTGTTGTTGTTGTTGTTGTTGTTGTTGTTGTTGTTGTTGCTGTTGCTGTTGCTGTTGTTGTTTTGTTTAGTTTTGTTTTGTTTTACGTGCTCTGCACCTGAGAGCACTGCTACATTAAAGTGGGCTCATCCCCTCTCCATGGCCTGGCCCTTCTGGGGGTGTGTTTTGGAAAGTGTTACTTGCTTTGCGTTGCTATGACTTTCGTTGTTTGATTTCTCATCTCAGAGTGATTTTTGATAATCCCATGAGGTGTGCTTTGATTTGCTCCTTGAAGTACCGAATGAAGTAATTGGAGGTTTGCACTATCTTGACAGGGGTTAAAACACCTTAAGTTGCCATGGATGGATGTTCTTGCCCTTCCCAACAATGGGGGTTTCTCCTGGTAGTGAGATCCTGGAGATGTGATGGCGCCAAAGCCCGGGCCCCACACAGACGGCTCCCCCGAAAGGCTCTGGGCAGTTGCACTTATGAAAGCTGCTCATTTTCTGATTTCCCAGAGGTTACCTTGGACAAAATTGTGGATTTTTAAATTATCTGGCCCCATCAATTTCTTCTACCAGCCAGATCTTAGATTGTATGCAAATGATACCTCACAGTTTGCTTTTCCAATTTGTAAAGGGGAAGTATAACGCCTATGTTCAGTATAGTTGTGAGATTATTGGTAATGCTGTAAAACGTGTGGAAAAAATCCTGGCACATTACACTCAATAAACACTGTATTTTTTTGATTTCCTCATAGTTGTCACTACATCCATGCAAACTGTATCTCCAGGGTGGGGTCTTTCGTAGGTCAAAATGTAAGCTACACCATAGAAGCTATCAACAAGGCAAACTCTTTTTCCTATTCTTGAGGAGGTGACCCATCCCTTTTTTTGAATATGAATATTAACTTTGGTGGTAGAGATTATTGAAGACTTGAATGTATATTGCAGTCCAGCACACCGGGAGATAGTTAAAAGTGCCCTATTTCAGGCACTGTGGATATACATATCGAGCACCTTAGGTGTCAGGTGCTATTAGGTTCAAGTACACAGTGATAATCAAACATGCACACTCCATATATTCAGGATGTTTCAAACCTTAGCTACAAAAGGTACATGTGTAATTACAACTTGTGGCAAAATGCTGTTAAATAAAAGACTAAATATTATGAGAAGGAATGACACAGGGGACAAAATGTCGATTAGAGGATTGGCCAACAAAGGTTTCTTGGGGAGAAAAGTCCTTTATTCAAACTTGGACCCGTAGCAAGAACGGTAAGAAAACTAGCAAACACAAAATGCATTCTAAGCGGCACCTACGTGGGTCTAGTTTGAGAAACCAGGAGAAGAGACGGTCCCAATCACCTAAAGAAAGGAGAATGAGGAAAGATGGCATTAGAGGGGTGCAAGGCAGGACTGCCAACGTCTGGTGGTCACGTTACAGATTCTGTGTGTCATTTTGAGTACAGTGGAGATTAGAGGGTTGTTTTAAGCAGAGGAATGAACTGCTCAGATTCAGGATTTTTGGATTGCATTCCTGATGCAGTGAAAAGAATGGACTGGGATTTTGGTGGGAAGGGAAAGACAGCATGGGGCTAAGAACGAAAATGGAGAGTAGGCAGAAGGTGGTGAGAAACTAGGTGGCTTGGCATACGTTGGAGGTGGAGTTGAGAACCCCTGCTGCTGAATGGATCACGACAAAGACGTTGAGGAGGGAATGACTGACAATGAGTCTCTTTCCCTCTTGAGTAACTGAAGACAATGTCCCATTAACAGAGAGACACAGGAGGGGTCTTAAGTTGGTCATGGATTTCAATTGTTTATTGATTGGGTATTAATTCACATACTTACAGAAGTTTGCTTAGAATTTTAACTTTTCGTTGTTTTGTGTCTACCAAATTGCTTTGTTATTATCATCTTCAGATTCTAACTGATGGTCTCCAATTCTTCTCTGTCAACAAGACCTTCTTTCATAAGATTATGGAATTGATGGGTGATGTAGGTACCTCATCTTCTACCCAGTCTTGGTCATCCTCAAAAATACTTAATGGCCACTGTTGTAGAAGAACCTCAAACTCCAACAGGGTTGTTCTCACTGTTCTTGGAATGCCTGCCCCTCCTTTTGTCCCACACATTTGCTTTTGTTTCCTTTGTCCTTCTCCTTTCTGCCTGCCAGCTAGAAACTTGGTCATCCTTTAAGATTCTTTGTGCTATGACTCTGAGATGCCTTTACTGATCCACTCGCTCAGTGGACTTCTCCTGATACATGAAACTTGACCTTGAAGTCTTACTGTGCTTTGTATGGTATTTGGGTTTTTTCTACCCTCAAATATTATAAGTTTCTTGGAGGCAAAGATGAGGTCTTCCATGCTTCCAGAAACTTTTATAAACACTCAAACATGGTCAAAGTTTAGAAATCTTTCTAGGTGAAGTGGTTGAGTCAACGTCAAATCAGGTGGGAGGGGAGTCTGCTGAAGGAATTTTCGGATTCAAGTGCAACCTTGAAACAACGTTTACATCACAAACCAGAGGCAATTACCTAACTTCAAAAAAATAATAAGTTACTGCACATATCTTCACGTTTCACAAAAGAGTTGTATCATGACCTCGGTTTTCTCCTACCTCTCAATGCATATTGGAGACTGAACTTGAAGAACGTGTTTTCAGAGTTTTGTGATACCTCAATGTTAACTGTTGCAGTACTTTCTAGAGTCACATTGTTCGTTTTTGGCTTTCATTCTCTGACATATATTCATCGAGACAGATTCTGGGCATGAATCCAAAAAGCAGTTTCAGGAAACTAGAAAATTAAAGAGCACCAACTAAATTTTCAGTTGTAACAGTTACTACTAAGGAGATCTCATTTAATTCTGTCTTTATCTGGACCATGGAAAATTAACTCTTGCCTTTTCCAGTCTCAGTATTTATGGAGCTGGTATACCAAACTAGGGTATGTCTAGATATTTGATACCCTAATCTCCCACTCAAGTGTGCCGTATCATGGAACACATATTTTTAAAACATGTCTAAAGACATTTCCTTTGAGAATTTGGGGAATTTTCCACATATTATGGAAGCCATGCAGAGTCTCTTAAAGCCTATAGGTAGTCTTTTTGTGTAGGAGCTTTATGAAAAAAGAAGAAGAAGAAGAAGTAGAAGAAGAAGAAGAAGAAGAAGAAGAAGAAGAAGAAGAAGAAGAAGAAGAAGAAGAAGAAGAAGAAAGAGGAGGAGGAGGAGGAGGGGGAGGGGGAGGGGGAGGGGGAGGGGGAGGAAAGAGATGTCAATATGGCCACAAAATAATTTTTACATTGCATTTTATTGTCCAGAAAGAGGAACCCATTGAGAATTCCTTAAACTGGATTCATCTCCTCCTTTTGTCTGGGGATTTCAACATCTACCCTAGTGGTTCTTAATCCAAGCTCAAATTAGAATGATCTGGGGAACTGACATCCAGACATCAGGGTGATTCTGATGTACAGCCAGGGTTTAAGGCTAAGGCAGCTAACTAAACATTAACGCGCTGTAGTAGATACGCTTCATGCTGAGCACAGTAATAGGGAAATGTTCATAGCAGTCTTCCGTATAATAAGTACAGTATGGAAACATACATTCCAAACCTGAATCAACAGTAGAATGGATAAGCAAATTGTTAAATAATCATGTAATGGAATACAATGTGGAAGTACCAATCCCTGAGTTACACCTATCCAAAACAACTTCGATGAGCGTTATAATGTTGAACGGAAGAAGCCAGATCTAAAGAAATACATATTATTCCATTATATTTTTATAAAATTCAAACATGGATTAATTTAATCTCTGTTGCTCAAAGTCAGGATATTGATTACGTTGGGGAAGGGAGATGGAGCAGGAATGGGGAGTGATTGCAGGGAGAGAATTCATGGTGCTGTTAATGTCCTCCTTTTGGAGTTTCATGGAAGTTAGAGGCCTAAGGTTATACAATATAAAATTATGTATTTACTTTACATTTTCAGTATGTCCTCAAATCTATATGCTGAACTAATTGCAGAAGTTCATCTGTATTAAAAGCAATAGAATCCTTTGAAATAAGCTCTTTGGCCAAAAAAATAGTAACAAATTTGACAGTGGGATGGATCATTATGCGTCATGATTTGCTACTAGTTCTTGTTTTGTTTGTTTCTTTGTCTGTCTGTTTGTTTGCTTGCTTGCTTGTTTTTCGTGTTTAATATGATGTGGTCCTGGAGCAGACCCACTGAAGATTATATTTTGGAAGTTAATATATTAATTAGAGTAAGTGGGTTGATGATCTGTTCACTAAAGTCTTTCCTAAAGCCAATAGCATATGGTGTAAAGCCAATTGTATGATTTTCAAACAAATGTAATATCTTATAAACTCACAGTTTTTATGGACTCCTGTGTGGCTCAATTGGTCAAGCTTCTGACTTCAGGTCAGGTCATGATCTCACAGTCTGTCAGTTTGAGCCCGGAATCGGATTTAGATTTTGGATTCTCTCTCTGTCTCTCTCTCTCTCTCTCTATCTCTCTCCCTCTCTCTCTCTCTCTCTCTCTCTCTGGCCCAGCTTTTAAACTTTCTCTCTCTCTTAAAAATAGATCAACATTAAAAAAATTAAAACAATAAAAAATAAAAAAATAATGTTGATTTTGAGACAGAGAGAGCACAAACAGAAAAGGGGCAAACAGAGGACACAGATGATCCAAAGTGAGTTTTATGCTGATAGCACTGAGTCTGGTGTGGTGCTTGTATTCACAAATTGTGAGATCATGACCTGAGCAGAGGTTGGACACTCAGCTGACTCAGCTACCCAGGTATCCCTTGACTCCCATTGTAATCTAGACCTTAGCAATGTTAACACTGGACTATTTGAAACTATCCTTGATATGTTTAATGTACCTAATAAATTTATGAATTGAAATATTTTATTTATTTAAATGATACTAGACTGAATCATTTATTTGAAACGTGATTTTATGATTATGGTAGTCTTAAAGTGTATTGCAGAAAAGTTAGAAAATTAAAAATAAAAAAGAAAGAAAAATGGTCATAAGTCAAACACCTGGTGATAAGCATATCTAAACACCTTTTTTTATGTTTATGTATTTTTGGCAGAGAGAGAGAGAATGAGAGACAGATGAGCAAGAGTGAGGGATGGGAGGAGAGAGAGAGATAGAATCATAAGCAGGCTCCACGCTGTCAGTGCAGAGCCTAATATGCAGCTTGGTCCCATAGACTGTGGAATCATAACTGAGCTGGAATCTAGAGCCAGATGCTTAACCGACTGAGCCATTCAGGTGCCCCTGGAGGTAAGCACCTCTAACACTGTGGTATAATCGCCACGGAAGAGGTATATGTACATGCATTAACCAAAATTAGCTACGTAGCTGTGAATCCCATTTCTGGTCATCTAGTGATACGAGCATTTCACTAGGTCATAAATGTTCTGCAGGGCTATGAATTTTAAAGGCCACATAGCATGCCATAACCTATTTAAACACTGCTATTGATCATTGAGGGTGTTCCATTTTCCTGCTTCAATTAGTTGCTACAAGTAGAATTAGCTTTTCATGGTCTAGACACAGTTTAGTAAATGTCAATTAAAAAATAAAAAGATCTGCAGCCGGTAATGTGAGGCGGAGGAACAGGTATGACCAGATTTGGCTTCACCTTGTCTATTGGTGGCAGTCTTTACATCCTTCTCTCCCTCATCCTCTTTTTCTCCTCCTTGACCCACAACCCTCACCTCTTTATTGCTCCTTCTTCTCATCCTCCTTTCTCTGTCTATACTGGCCTCCTTGCTTCCCATCAGTACACACGTTCACAATCCTGCCTTGGGGAATTCATGGGTCTCTCTGCCTAGATCACCTTCCTGTCAGCAGGTAGTTCTCTCATTTCTTTGAGGTATTTATTGAACTGACACCTTTTTCAGCAGGACCCTCTGTGTCTAGTATTTCACCCTGTCTAGTATTTCACACCCCTTCCCCCAATTCTTATATCCTCTCAAAGATGTATTTCCTTTTTTTCCCCATTCATTATTCTCTACCATAGTTTCTATTTCCATTATCTTTGTCAGTCCCCCCACTGGACTATTAAGCACCAAGATCACAGTGATCCTGGCTCCTTTTGTTCACTAGTGGATCCTCAGGGCGTAGACTGTGTTGTCTCACTCTACATGCTCCAAAAGTTTTTATTGAATGATTCAATGAATCAACATCACTCCTTCTTTCTTATGAAAGTTTTATAATTTTGTACTTTACACTTATATCTATGATCCATTTGAGTGAATTTTTGTATAAGTTATGAATTTAGGTCAAGGCTTCTCTTAATTAATTAAACAATGAACCGATTAATTAAACAATTAATCACTTAGTTCATTGATTACTATTGCATACGAACACTTAATTGTTCCAGTAACACTGGATGAAAGACTATATCCCTTTTTCTGTTAGGTTGGCTATATGTCATTATCAGAAGTTGGGTGAGGATGCCTGTGTATGGGGTCAGTTTCTGGATTCTCCGTTCTATCTTGTGACCTGTGTCTCCATCTTTCTTCAATATCACACTGCCTTGATTACGGGAGGTTTATATTGAGTCTTAAAATTGTGCAACATGAGTTCTCCAACTTGGTTATTTTTCAGAGCTGTTTGGCTGTTCTAGTTCCTTTGTCTTTTCACACACATTTTAGAATCAGCTTGCTGATATCCACAAAACAATCCTGGGATTTCGACTGGTATTATGTTGAATCTCTAGATCAAGTTGATAATTGACATCTTACTAGCGAGGCTTCCATGGGTAGATATGGCATATCTCTCCATTTATTTATATCTTCCTTGATTGATCCAATCAGCCTTCTGTGGCTTTTAGCATACAGATCCTGTGCATGGCTGTTAGATTTAAATGTAAGTATTTCAATGTTTGGTGTGATAATAAATGGTTCTTCAAAAGCATTTCCTATTCTAATTGTTCATGGCTTATGTATAAAAATACAACTGAGTTGTATATATTGAGCGTGTATTCTGGGGCTTATTTAATTATCTTTGAGTTCTAGAAAACTGACGTATACCCCTTAGAATTTGTTTCATGTTGATAACCCCATGATTTAAGAGTCGTGGCAGTTTTCAGGGCACCTTGATGGCTCCATCAGTTGACTACCAGACTGCTGGGTTCAGCAGCTCAAGTCATGGTCCCATGGTCAGGGGATTGAGCCCCGTGTGGGACTCTGTGCTAAGCATGGAGCCTGCTTAAGCTTCTCTCTCTGTCTTTCTCTCTGTCTCTTTCTCTCCCCGTCTCTGCTCATTCTCTCTTTCCAAAATACAAATTGAAAAATAAATAAATAAAAGAATCGAGATAGTTTTTATTTTTACTTTTTCCAATCTGAAGGCCTTTTCTATGCCTTTTTGTGAGCATGCCACACTTGTAATCAGGGGAGGTACTGGTGTGTATGTCGATTTGTACACAGAACTGGCAGATTCCTTGCTTGTATTGTCTCCTTCCTTGGATTTCTCCCAAACTTTCCCCAATCAAAATAGGATTCAGAGGGACCCTATTCTAGTTTCGGTTCAAGATGGCTGTGTAGGAAAGCCTTGAACTCAACTCCTCCAAGGTGAAAGAAGATTCCAACTACCTCCAGATTGACCTTAAACTTTCCAATTGATTAACTTTTTCTTTCCAGCTTCTCTCCTTCTTTATGATTCTTTATTTTTGATACAGAGGGAGACAGAGCGCAAGGGGGGGGACGGGCAGGGATAGCAGGGGACATAGAATCTGAAACAGGCTCCAGGCTCTGAGCTGTCAGCACAGAGCCCAATGCGGGGCATGAACCCATGAACCATCATATCATGACTTGAACTGAAATAGGATGCGTAATTAGCCAAGCCACCCAGGCGCCCCCTCCCCACCCTCAGCTTATCTCTTAATTCAGGATCCTGAAAGCAAAGTATCACTTAATGGGAACTGAATCTACCGCTCTAGCAATAAGGACTGCCTGAGCCAATAAGACTCCACCCTCAAGCCCAAGACAATGACCAACCTGACCTTAGTGACCACCTGTGTATACCTACCTCTTTTTGTCCCACATTTTCCTTCCATAAACCTGGAAGTATTTTCAGCACGTTAGAGAGAGTCTTTGATGTGAGTCTGCTGCATTTCTTGTGTCAGCTTCTGAATAAATTTCCCATTTGTTTCACCTCCACTAGTTCCTTTGAATTGCGATCTTGTCAGTAATGGGTAGCCAAACCTCACCTTTTTTGGGTCCCCTGGAGCTAGGTGCTCTTGTTCCTGAACTCCCTGACTACGTTTCTGTTGAACCAGCCAGAAGGTGTACTTCCAGTTTGTCCAGCTCCCTAGGGATTGCACCCATTGATATAACAATTCCTCCTGAGGAGCTGAGGATTGACTGCACAGATTGTGCCTAACAAAACATAGAAAATTGAAAGACAGACAAGAAAGAAAACAGCAAGACAGAGAGACAGTAACAAAGGGAACACTCACCCCTAACGTTGCCAAGGACAGTTGGGGAAGGACAGGAACAGACTACTCTGTCTTTGGGCAGAACAAAGAAAGAAAGAAAAAAAAAAAAAACACAACACTGCAGTTTGAAAAGAGCAACTGTCATAATAAAGAGAGCATTAGAACTCTGTCAACGACAGAGGAGCCACAGGAGTTCTCTCTGGGTCATAGAGACGGGAGAATGGCAGGGTTACATTTTACATCCACATTTTTTAATGTTTACTTCTTTTTGAGAAGCAGAGAATACAAGCAGAGCAGGGGCTGAAAGAGAGGGACAGAAGATTCAGGAAAGGCTCTACACTGACAGCATCAAGCCCAATGTGGTTCTCAAATTCATGAACTGTGAAATCATGACCTGAGCTGAAGTCAGATACTCCATCCACTGAGCCACCCAGCTGTCCACATTCTCCATCCACCTTAAAAGCATAGACCACAGCAGGGTCCAGTTGCTGTAGCTGGCCTGCTGCCTCAGTAAGTTCCAGGCACACAATACACACCAGCCCCAATTGCACTGGACACACCACACCCATGACATGCTTTCCCCCCTTAAACAATACACTTTAAAGAGGAACTAGCATATAAAAAGAGCCATTCCTGGACTGTAACCCACCTCAGCTCCCACGGCCCCTTCAGGGCACCCTCTCAGTGGAAAGTCCTGGTACACCCTAGTTTGTATCCACTTCAGCTTCAACTATATTGGCAAGGTATCCTCTGCATGTACAGCCCCCAGTGCCTTCAGCTTGTACCCACTTTAGCTTCACCTATCTTGCCCAGGAACCGTCTGCATAGAGAGATCAAGGACAACCTGACCCCCAGACTGCTTACGTTCTAGCCACCCTGTACAGGGCACCTATACACAGCACCCCAGCATGCCTCACCTTGCAATCATTTCAGCTTCAGCTGTCCTGCCAGGGTACCCTCAACACACAGAATCCTGGGACACCCCAGTCTGCATTTACTTCAGCTTTAACTATCCTGACAGGGCACCTGCTATGTAGAAAGCCCCAGGATCCCCAGTCCATGCAAGCCATGGCTTCAGCCAGCCAGCCAATGTCACCAACTAGCACACAGAGTCTACCTAGGGGGACAATCATATATAAGACAATTCCTTCAAGTGTAGGAGGAGTAGCTGCTCTGCCTCATCTATAGAAACAAATGCAGAAAGGTAAGCAAAATGGAGAGACAGGGAAATATGCTCCAAAAGAAAGAACAATAAAAAACCCAGAAAAGAGCTGAAATGCAGGTAAGCATTGTGCCTCAATTAAATAAAGAATATAAATTAATGATGGTCAAGATGCTTGCCGGGCTGCAGAGAAAAGGGAAGAAATAAGTGAGACCCTTAATTAAGAGATAGCAAACACACACAAAATCAGAGTTCAAGAAGATAATAGCTGAAAAGTAAAAAAAAAAACACTAGAGGGAATCACCTGTAGAAGACTGCATGTGGAAGGACATATCAGTGATATGGAAGACAGATAAGGGAAAGCACCCCAAATAAACAGCAGTTGTTCTGTAAGGCCCGATAACTTATTATTCCACATTTAGAAGAGCAAAGGTAGAAATGGTGAACTTTACATGTGTTACTATGGCTATCACGTAATATTATTTGATATCCACGAATTTTAAGCAAATATACAACTTTAGGAAAACAACTTTAGGTTTCCAAGTTTCCCTTTTACTCTTAAAAAATATTTTGTGCCTGAAATTTTTAGTTTCCCCGAAATGAGCTGCTGATACTGGCCATAGATAAAACCATGAAAATCCAATGTATATCCAGTCACTGCCCTGTGAAATCAAGTAAAAAACAGAAGATTGTTTTATGTTTCCTGTCTTAAATTATTTATTGTTAAAAGGGTTTTCTGTTTTGGGGAGCCTGGGTGGCTCAGTGGTTGAGTGTCCGACTTTGGCTCAGGTCATGATCATATGGTCTGTGAATTCGAGCCCCACGTCAGGCTCTGTGTTGACAGCTCAGAGCATGAAGCCTACCTCAGATTCCCTCTCTCTCACTCTCTCTCTCTCTCTCTCTCTCTCTCACTCTCTCTCTCTCTCTCTCTGTCTCTCGCTCTGCCCCTTCCCTGCTCATGCTGTGTCTCTGTCTCTCTGTGCAAAATGAATAAACAATAAAAACATTTTAAGAGAGTTTTATGCTTATTTATTTTTGAAATATAGAAAGATAGAAAGAGGGAGAGAGAGAGTAAGAGAGCACAAGGTCGGATGGTGCAGAGAGACATGGATACACAGAACCCAAGCAAGATTCAAACCCTGAGCTGCAACGCAGACCCTGATGCTGATCTAGAACTCATGAACCATAAGATCATAACCTGAGCTGAAGTTAGATGCTTAACTGACCCAGCCAAACTTGCACCTAGTTTCTTTCTTTCTTTTTTAAATGTTTATTTATTTATTTATTTATTTTTAAAATTAATTTTTGGTGTGTGTGTGTGTGCGTGTGCGTGTGTGTCTCCATCTGTGTGTGTGTGTGTGTGTGTGTGTGTGTGTGAGAGAGAGAGAGAGAGAGAGAGAGAGAGAGAGAGAGAGAGAGAGAGGGGAGAGAGATTGCGGGAGACAGGGAGAGAGAAAGAGAGAGAGACAGTGGAGCGAGACAGAATGAATGGGGGAAGGGCAGAAGAGCAGGAAATACATAATCTAAAGTAAGGTCCAGACTTTGACCTGTCAGCAAGGGTCAGATATGGGGCTTGAACTCATGGACCATGAGATCATGATTTGAGCTGAAGATGAAAGCTTAACCATCCAGGAAGCATCCTCAAATAAGTGTATTTATCTATCTGCTTTCAAACAAGCCAAATTAACAGAGAGATGGCAATCTAATCTTCACACATATGTGTGATGAATAAATTTGTCCATCAGAATGTTTTGAACTAATCACCACCGTATCAAAGTTAGAATGGATTTTTACAGTATCCGGTTTACTTTCTTAAAATGTTCTCACTTTGCCCTTGTTTAGCTCTCAATCAATAAAAGTAAATAGATTATTTTCTCATCTGATCAATTATCTTTATAGCAACCCTCCACTAGATTCTTCCTATGGAACCATTATTTTGTCCTGCGACCTTTTTTTTTTTTTTTTTTTTTTTTTTTTTTCTTTTTTTTTTGCCATCTGGCCTTATTTGAGTTTTTCTCTACATTTCTAGCATTGGCAAAACTGAGTATCTTGTCTTTGATGCCATGCTTCCAACCATGCTGATGAAATCTTTCACATCATATTACCTCAAGTTCATGGAGATTAGACAAGTTTCATGGCTCCTCCAAGGTTTGTTTGTGGTTTTGAATGGTACAGTACTGGGGAGAATTAGATTAGTCTTACAAAATCTGTTTCCCCAAAGCTGCACTAGCACATACTGATAGTACATATTAGAGTCAAAGTCCATATAAATTGGTTACTGAGTGTTACTTAACGTGAAGTTTACATACAAGCCAGAAAAAACAAAAAACAAAAAACAAAAAACTCTGGTATTGGGCTCCTGGGTGGCTCAGTTGGTTAGGCCTCCAACTTTTGATTTTGGATCAGGTCATGAGATCATGGTTTCATGAGTTCAAGACCTGCATCAGGCTCTGTGCTCACAGCATAGCGGCTGCTTGGGATTCTCTCTTTCTCTTCCCTCTCTGCCTTTTCCACACACACGCTGTCTGTGTCTCTCTAAAAGGAAATAAAAGTCTTCTAAAAAAAAAAAAACTTCTGGTCTCATTAATTTATAAGTGACAGGGAAATTGTCAAATGTTGTTTTACAGAGAAAACACAATTCCAGTATACTCTTTATACCGTGCTTAAAACTGTTTATTTTGAATTAATTATTGAATACAAAGTGTTCCTTGCTCTTGAATCAAATCAGTGTTCTGTCTTAGAAGGATACTGCATGAACAGTACAAAAGAGGTAGGGAGTGAAGACCAATGCAAGCTTGAAACAAATGATGAACGTGGGTAACACCACTGATGTGACTGGCCATATAATTTTATTTATGTTTGCTTGATTTGGGTGTTCTGATTCTTAGTTATTAGGCAATAATAGAGACACTCCTACTGAAATGAGCCCAGCTGGAAATAATGAATCACCCCAACTCACCTGTCACACGTTGGTAGCCATCTGTGCATCTGGCAATCTGTGGAAAATCCATATCTGCTAATTGAATGAGAAACACGTAATTTAAATCCTTTATCTTACATCGGACCACCATCTCCCTATTCCTGCCTTGGTACCTGCAAGAAGATTCTCTTTCATCTTCCCCTGGAGCATCGTCTACCAAATCTTGCTGGGAATATTTATCTTTCCATCTCGCTGGGAGCCCGATCTCCATCATCCTGCCTAGGAAGGACACCTTGGGACATCCTTCCAGAAAGCATCTTCTCCAGCATTTTGCCTAGGAATGCAACTCCCTAATCCTTCCTGGAATAGTGGTCCCCTACATCTTTCCTGGGACCTAAATTTCTGTCATCCTGCCTGGGAGTGCCAACTCCATCATTCAGAGAGGAAGCAAGGCCTCCCTCATTCTGCTCTCAGCCACTGTTTCTCTCATTCTGCCTGGTAGCACAGTATCCATCACTCACGTTGAATGGCCTTGAAGGCCATTTCCACCATTTTTCCTGGGAGCAGCATTGTGGTTGTCATGTTTGCTGGCACTGTCTACGTCATCATCCTGGGAGCACTGTATCCTTCATCCTGCATGAATGTGAGGTATCCCTGATCCTCCTGGGAGGACAGTCTCCTTCATTCTGCTTTCCAGTGTGATCTCTGTCATACTTCCTGGGAGTACAACCTATGATATCTTCTATAGGGGATGAAGTCTGGCATACAGCCTGGTAGCCTGATTTCTTTCATCCTAATTGGGAGCTTCCTGTCCCTAGTCTTTTTTTTTTTTTTTTTTTTTTTTGAATGCGATTTTTGTTGTTTTACCTTGGGGTGCCATCTCTGTCACCATGCCTGCAGCTATGATCTCTGTCTTTCATGTTGGAAGCACCATGTACATCATAATGGTGGCGCGCATGGTATCTTCAACCTGCCTGAGATCACGTTATCCACCATTGCCTGGGGATATGAACTACCTCATCCTGCCTGAAATCACCATGTTGTCATCCTGTGTAGGAGTGCAAAATCTCTTATCCTGTGTGGCGGTGCATTCTCCAACATTCTTTCTGTGAGCTCATCCTTATTATCCTGCCTGAGAGCATGAAATCATTCATCGTACCTAAAAGTGCCTTGCCCTTCATTATACTTTGCAGTGTGATTTGCTTCAATTTTCCTGGGAGCACCATCTACCTTAGCCAGCCTCTGATCATGATCCACATCATTCTCCCCTGCATTGCTGTCTCTGCTGTACTGCCTCTGAGTGCTGTACCCTTCCTTCATCCTATCTGGGAGCACAATCTCCTTAAACCTGCCTGGGAAGTCAGTCGCTGACATCCTGCCTGGGAGTGCCTTCTACGTCATATTTGCTGGTATCATGTTCCCCATCATCACGGCTTGGGATACAGTCTCCATCATCTTTCCATGGAGCACCATGTCTATACTCTGGTCTGGCAGCACAATATCTGACATCCTGCCTGCCTAGGAGTCCTGTATCCAACCTCCTGCCTTGAAGGGTCCTCTCCTTCATGATGCCTGGGAATGCAATCCCATAATCCTTCTTACAAGCACGATCTCTGTAATTCTGTCTGAAGGAATACCTCCAATTTATTATCTTGGAGAGCATTCTTGGTCGTCCTGAATGGGATCATTGTCTCCTTTATCCTTTTGGGAACAGATCTCCATCATCTTGCCTTGGAGCTCCCTCTTTCTAATCGTACCTAGTAGCATGTTCTCCTCATTCCCACCCTGGAGCACAGTCCACAATTCCTACCTGAAAGTGCCATCTCCTTAATACTGACCGAGAGCAAGAAACCATCGTTATGCCTAGAAAGGCTGCCTCTGTCATCCTGCCAGGGAACACAGTCTCCACCAGCCTGCCTAGGAGCAGTTCTACCTCATTCTGCTTGAAATAGCAATGCCAGTCATAATTAAGAGCTCCAAATGCATCATCCTATCTGAAAGCAAGTTCTGAGACATACTGTCTGGAACACAATCCTTATCATCCTGCCCAGGAGCTCCATTTCAGTCGTCCTACCTGGTAACACAATACCTTTCATCTTGCCTCAAAGCGCCTTATGGTCGTTTACACTGCTAGAGCAATCATCCTCATACTGCCTGGGAGATCTGCCTCCATCATCCTGTCTGGGTGCCAGGGAGAAGGATGTGTTTCATCCTGACCTGGAGTTCTGTCTATGGTTCCTGCCTGGGAGTTCTTTTGTCATCCTTCCTTGGAGGTTTATCCCCACATCTTGCCTAGGAAGGTCATCTCTGACATCCTGCCAGGGAGCATCTTCTCCAGCATCTTGCCTGGGAGCACATCTGTCTCATTCTGCCTTGGTTGAATTTAGGATAATCTCTTTCTTCTTGCCCTGGGACATTTTCTTACAGCCCAGCCTGGAGCACGTATCCCTCACCCTTCCTGGGAGTGTGATCTCCATCATCTTGCCTCAGAATGCCAACTCTGTCATCCTTCCAGCGAACATTTCTGCCAACATCTTCCCTGGGAGCCTGTCTCCCTCATCGTGCCTGGAAGAAGAGTCGCCTCCATCTTTCCTGGGACCTCCAACTCTGTCATCCTGTCCAGGAGCGCCAAATATGTCATGCTGGCAGGAAGCTGAATCTCATTTGGAGCACCGTTTCTTTCATCTTGCCTTGTAGTGCAATATACTCATCCTGCTTGGAAGTCCTTATATGCCTTTTTGCCTGACAGCACCATATCCATCAATCTTCCTGGTTGTGTGGCCACGAGTGAGGGTAGTCACCTTCATCCTGTTTTTCGGCATGCTCTCTGTCTCCCTTCCTGGGAGCAAAATGTACATCATCCTATTTATAGGATCATCTCCAACTTCCAGTCTGGGAGCCTCTTTTCAGTCATCTTACCTGAGAGCATGATTTCCTTTATCGTATTTTGGAGTGCCCTCTCCATCGTCTTTTTTTTTTTTTTTTTTTTTTTTTTTGGCGTGGGAGAGGCACATGATTTGTTTTGTTTTACCTGGGAGTGCCATCTCCACTAGCCTGCATGGGGCACGATCTCCATCCTTCAGGGTGGAAATGCCATTCTGTCATTGTGACAGGGTGTTTGGTCTCTGCATCCTGCCAGGGAACAGGATATCCACCAACAACTTGGGACACAAACTCCACCATCCTTCCTGAAAGCGCCCTTTTGCTACATGCATAGTAGAGCAATATCCCTTATCCTGTGTAGGAGCACCTTGTCCATCATCCTTTTTGTGAGTGTCATCCGCATAATCCTGCCTAGAGAAGCATATCCTTCATCCTACCTGAGAGAGCAGTGTCCTCATGATCCTGAGAGTGTGATTTCCTTCCACCTGCCTGGGAGTGCCTTCTACCTTTTCCTGCCTCAGAGCCCAATCTCTGTCATGCTCCCTTGGTGCACCATGTCCTTTATCTTGCCTGGTCATATGATCTCCTTCAACCTGCCTTGGTCTCAGTCATCAACATCCTGCCTAGGAGCACCTTTTAAGTCATCCTTCCTGGTATGCTGTTCCCTGTCATCCTGCCTCAGAACGCCATCTCCATCTGTTGCCAGGGATCACCGGTTGCCCCATCACCTTCCCCTGTCTTGGACTCAGTCTCTGACATCCTGTGTGGGAGCACCTTCTACATCATCCCTCCTAGTATCCTTTTCTCCATCATGCTGCCTTGGAATGCCATCTCCATCATCCTGCCATTAAGTCTGTATGCGTCCTACTGCCTTGGGAGCAGTATGCCTGTCATCCTGTCTTCCTAAAAGTGCTGAGTACGTCCTCCTTCTGGGAAAGGCCATATCCTTTATCATGCCATGGAAATCAATGTCCCTCTCATGATTGGAAGCATGTGTTCTGTCATTGTGGCCTGAGGAAGATCTCTGACATAGTTCTGGGAGAGTGATCTCAGTCTTTTGCCTGGGAGAATATCATCTCTGTTCTCCTTTTGGAAATCTAATTCACGTCATTTTGTCTGGGAACATCATCATGGTCATCCTTTATGGGCGTATAAACTCCCAATCCGCACCATGCAGCACAGTCCAGTTCCTGCCGGAGAGTCACTTCGGTGTCATAGTGACTGGGAGTGATAAACCCTTGTCCTGCCTTGAAAGGCTGTATATGGCATCCGCTCAGGAAGCACTATCTCTGTCATCTCGCCTAGGAGAATTTCCCCCTCATCTTGCCTGTTATAGTGATTGTCTTTCACATGCCTGGGGACTCCAAGTCCATCATCCCGCCTAGAAGCATGTTCTCTGACATGCTTCCTGGAACATGGTCTCTTTCATCCTTCCTGGGATCACTGTTTCAGTAATTCTCCCTGGTAGCACAATATCACTCAGCCTGTCTTGGAACAAACACCTTATGGTCTCTTACCCTGGTAGAGTAATCGTCGTTGTCCTGCCTGTGAGCAATGTTACCATCACCCTGCCTAGGACGACCACCTCTGTCATCCTGCCAGAGATCATCTTCTCTACCACCTTGCCTGGGAGCACATCTCTCTCATCCTGCCTGGACGTGTGATCCCCTTCTTCTTGCCTGGCACCCCCATCTCTGTCATCAGGTCTGGTAGCACCAACTCTGTCATCCCGGTAGGAAACACAACCTATCTCTTTCTTCCTTGGAGCGGTGTTTCTCTCATCATGCCTGGGAGTGCATTATCCCTTATCCTGGCTTGGATAAGGGATATTTTCTGTCCTTTTGTCTGGGAGCTCCATTACCATCATCCTCACTGGGAGCACCTTCTTTGTCATCCTTCTGGGGGTGACAAATCCATCATCCTCCCTGTGTGTGTGGTCCCTCTGCTCCTCCTGGGAGGGCAGTCTCCACCATCCTGCTTTACAGCGTGTTCTCTGTCACCCTGCCTTGGAGCACGATGTACGTTATCCTGATTACAGGAAGATCTCTGACATCCAGCCTGGGAGTGTTATTTTGATCATAATACCTGGAAGTGAGACTTCCTTAATCCTACATGGGAGTGTCTCCTCCATAAGTCTTTTGGGAATGTGATATGTGTTGTTGTATCTTGCAGTTCCATCCCCATCACCCTGGATTTGGACACCATCTCCGCCTGACAGGTTGGAAGTGCCATCTCCATCATCCTGGCAAGGTGCCAGGTATCCGCATTCTGCCAGGGAACATGATATCCAACGTTGCCTGGGGACAATAACTCCATCATCCTGCCCAGGAACACAATTTTGTCATCCTTCCTTAGAGCTCACTATCCCTTTTCCTGTGTTGGAGCGCTTTCTTCATCATCCTGGCTGGCAGCACAATTTCATTCACTCTACTTCAGGGTGCTGTGTCTTCCATCATGCTTGGCTGGATGATTTCCTTAGAGCTGCTTGGAGGGCAGTCTACCATATCCTGCCTTGGAGCAGGCTCTTCATCATGCTCTCTTGGTCTGCTGTGTCTGTTGCGCTTCCTGGGAGCACAGTATGCTTCAGCCTACCTCCGAGCAAAACCTCCGTCAACCTTCCTGGGAACCAAGCATCCGATGTCCTGCCTCGGGGTGCATTTCACCTCACCTTTACTGCTATCGTGTTCCCCACCACACTGACTTTGAACACTGCCCCATCATCTTGCCATGGACCAGGATCTCCATCCTCCTCCTCCCTGGGAGCATTATCTCCTTCAACATGACTGGGCCACCTTCTCTTTCATCATACCTGGGAGATTTGTGTCATTTACCTTGCCGAGGAGTGCAATCCTCATCCTCCTTTGGAGCACAGAATCCATCATTCCTGGGAGCATGATCTCCTTCAATTGGCTTGGGAACCCAGTCTCTGATCTCCTGCCTGCCTGGGCGTGCCCCCTACATCATTCTCCTGATATCATATTTGCCATCACCCTGCCTTGGAACACCATCTCCATCATTTTAGCATGGAGCGCCATCTCGGTACACCTGCCTGGCAGTACTGTATCTGTCATCACGCCTGCCTGGGAGTGCTTTGTATGTCTTCCTGCCTGGAGGCTTGATGTTACTCATCCTGCTGTAAGTACTGCCTCGGTCCTCCTGACTAGAAGACGCATCTCCTTCAGGATGCCTGAGAACACAGTCTCTCTCATCACGTCCAGTAGCACAGTCTCTGCTGTTCTGACGAGAGGAAGATCTCTGACAAATGCCTGAGAGAGCCATCTCAGTCTTCCTTCCTGGGATAGTCATGTCCATTCTACTTTAGGGAAGGTGATTTCCAATATCTTGACTGGGAGTGCCCTCTTTTCATGCCCTCTTTTCGCAACATGAATTCCTAGTTTCCTTTCTGGAGTGCAGTCGATGCTTCTTACCTGAGAGGACTTTCTCCCTCATACTGACTGGGGGCAAGAAACCATCACACTGCCTAGAAAGGCTGTGTTGTTATCCTGCCAGCAAGCACTATCTTTGTCATCCTGCTAGGAGGGCTTCTACCTCCTCCTGCCTCGGGGAACGATGGCCTTCTTCATGCTTTGGAGCACCAGCTGCATCATCCTGCCTGGAAACAAGTTCTCAAGCATACTGCCTGGAACATGATGTAAGCGACCCTGCCTTGGAAACGCCATTTCAGCCATCCTACCTACCTGGTAGTGAAATATCCCTCATTTTCCTCAGAGCACCTTACAGTCATTCAAGCTGTTAGAACAATCATCCTCATCCTGCCTGGGAGCACCATCTCCTACACCCTACTTCAGTGCCTGGGAGATTGCTCTTTTAATCCTGCCTTTGAGTGCCATCTACGAATCCTACCTGGAAGTGTGTATCTGTAATTCCTCCTAGTAGTGAAATCTCCATATCATGTCACAGAGAGCCATGTCCGTTATCCTTCCAGGGAGCATCTTTTCCAACATCTTCCCTAGGAGCGTGTATCCCTCATCCTGCCTTGAGTGGATAACTCCACTTTATCTTGCCTGTGACTGCCATCTTAATCACCCTACCTGGCAGCACCATATCTGTCATCCTGGCAGGAGGCACCATCCCCCTTCTTTTCCTTGGAGAAAATCTTCTCTTATCCTGGCTTTTAGCACAATACCCCTCATCCTGCCTTGGAGGGTATTTTCTGTCATTTTGCCTTGGAATGCGGCATCCTTCATCTTGCATGAGTATGTGATCTTGATCTTCCTGCCTTGCAGACTCCTTCTTCCTGCCACGCTGTGTGGGCTCTATCACCCTTCCTGGAAGCATGATCTACATCAGTCCGTTGAGACGATTTTTGACATCCGGCCTGGGAGTGTGACTTCAGGCAATCCTATCTGAGAGCGTCATGTACTTCATCGTACCTGGGAGCATCCTGACCCACCATTCTTTTGGGGAGTGCAATTTCTGTTGTTTTACCTTGGAGGGACTTTTCCTTCATCTTTCCTGGTGACACGACCTCCATCTCTCAGGTTGGAGGAGTCATTTCTGTCATCGTGGTGGGGAGCATGGTATCTGAATCCTGTTCAGGACCATGATATCCACCATTTCCTGGGGTCACAACCTCTGCCACCCGACCTCCAAGTGTCGTTTTTTGGCATCCTGCCTAGGAGCGCAATATCCCTTATCCTCTGTGGGAATGCCTTTACCGTCCTGTATCCTGCATGTGCAGTCTCTGTTACCCTGCCTGGGAGCATATCATTCATCCTACTTGAAAGCGCTGTGTCCTTCATTTTGCCTGGGTGGGTGATTTCCTCCTACCTGCCTGGGAGTGCCATCTAACTTAGTTTGTCAGAGTGTGAACCTATCGTGTTCCCTTAGTGTGCCATGTCTGTCCTGTTTTCTGGGAACACCACGTACCTCCTCCTGTCTAAGAATATGATTTCCTTCAACCAGCCTGGGAATTCTGCTTTTGACATTCTGGCTGTGAGAGCCTTCTATGTCATCCTTCCTGTTATCATAGTCCCTGTAATTCTATCTTGGAACGACTTCTCCATGAACATGCCATGGAGGACCATCTCAGTAACCCGACCTGGAAGCACTATATCTGTCATCCTGTATGCCTAGAAATCATTTGTACGTCATCCTTCCTCCATGGGTGATCTCTCATCCTCCTTCAAAGTGCCCTCTCCTTCTGCCTGCCTGGATTGGTGATCTCCTTCATCGTGCCTGGGATTGCAACCTCCCTCATCATGCCTGGGAGCACAATCTTGTCATTCTGCCTCAGGGAAGATTTCCAACGTAGTTCCTGGGCATGGATCTCAGTGTCCCTGTAGGGAAAGTCATTTCTCTTATCCTTTTGGGAAATTGACTTCCATTATTTTGCCTGGTAGTGCCCTCTTTGTCATCCCATCTGGGAGCAGAATCTCCTACTTCCTGTTGTGTAACACACTATGATTCCTGCCTGAAAGTCCCTACTCCATCATACTTACTGGGAGTGCAAAACCATCTCCATACCTAGAAACACTGTCTCTGTCCTCTTTACGGGGGCACCAATCCATGTCTTCTTGCCTGGGAGCATTCTCCTTCTTCCTGCCTGGGAGAAATATGACCAGTCATCATGCTTAGGAGCACCAACAATCATCGTGCCTGGTAGTAATTCTCCGATGTACTGTATGTAACACAATCTCCATCAACCTTCCTGGGAGTGCTGTTGTGGCCACCCTACCTGGTAGCATAAAATCCCTAATCATGCCTCAGAGTGTCTTGTGGTCATTGATCCTGGTAGAGCAATCACCATCATCCTGCCTGGGAACACCATCAGCCTCTTCTTGCCTCTGTACCTGGGACAATGATCTCTTTCATCCTGCCATGGAGAGTCATCTACGAATCCTGCATGGGGGTGCTTATTCGTCCTTCCAGAAAATGCAGTCTCCACCATCCTGCCTCAGATTGCCGTCTGCATCATCCCACCAGAGGGCATCTTCCCCAACACCTTGCCTGGGAACACGTCTCCTTGATCTTGCCTGGAAGAATGGTCCCCTTCATCTTGCAAGGAACCGCCAACTCTGTCATTCTGCCCAGGAGGACCAAATCCTTTTCATCCTGGCAGAAACCACCATCTCCCGCGTTCTACCTTAGGGCACCATTTCTCTCATCTTGCCTGGCAGTGCAATGTCCCTCATCCTGCTTCAGAGGTCTTTATCGACATTTCGCCCTGGGAGAGCCATATCTGTCATCCTGCCTGGGTGGATGGTCTCCCTCTCCCTCTTGACCTGAAGGAGTTCAGTGTCCTTCATCATGCCTTATAGCATGATCTGTCATCCTGTCTGGAAGCATGCTCTTCATCCTGTTCAGATGACGATCCCCAACATCCACCATGGAACTGTGTTTTTTGTCATCCTTCCTAGGAGTGCTATTTCTTTCATCTACTTAGGAGCATCCTCTCCCTCATACTTTGTGGGAACATGTTTTCTGTTCTTTTACCTGGGAGTGCTTACTGGGGCATGACCTCCATCCTTCAGGGTAGGAGCTCAAGCTCCGTCATTGTGGTGGGGAGCATGGCATCTGCGTACTGAATGGGAACACGATATCCACTCTTACCTAGGGACACAAACCCCATCATCCTGTCTGAAAGTGCCATTCTGTTATTTTGCCGAGGAGCGCAATGTCACTGTAGGGACCATTTCTCCACCATCCTTTTTGAGATTTAGTCTCCATCATCCCTTCTGAGAGCAAGGTATCATTCACCCTACCTGAGAGCTACAAGTTCTTCATTAGGCCTGGGCGTCCTATTTCCTTCAAACTGACTAGGAGCACTGACTATCTTCTCCTGTCAGTTGTGAACTCCATCATGCTCCCTTGGTGTGTCATTTCTTTCATACTTCCCAGAAGCCCTATGTCCTGCTTTCTGCCTGGGACCATCATCTCCTTCAACCTGTTGGGGGAACTCAGTCTCGAAATCCTGCCTGGGAACTCCTTCAACGTCTCCATTTCTGGTATCGTGTTACATGTCACCCTGCCTTGGAACACCATATTCATCAACCTGGCCATTAGGTGCCGTCTCGGGTTTACTCCCTGGGAGCACTATATCCACCGTTTTGCCTGGCGAGGAGTATTGTGGAGGTCCCCCTGCCTGGAGGCCTTATTTCTTCCATCGTCCGTGGAAGTGCTGGCTCTGTCTTCCTGCCTGTAAGGGGGATTTGTTTCTTGATGCCTTGAAATGTAGTTTCCCTCAACATGCCTGGGAGCGTGATCTCTGTCATTCTACCTAGAAGAGGATCTCCAACATATTAATTGGCAGAGCAATCCTGGTCTTCATGCCTGGGAGCATTTTCTCCTTTTGGGAATGTGATTTCCATCCTTTTGCCTGTGAGCACCCACTTTGGCACCCTGACCGGGATCATGATCTCCTACTTCCCACCTTGGAGTGAAGACTACAACTCTTGCCTGACAGTGCCTTCTGCCTCATACTGTCAGGGAGAAAGAAATTGTCATCATGACTAGAAAGGCCACCTCTATCATCCTGCCAGGGGGCACTATCTCTTTCATCTGGCTTAGGAGTGCTTCTCCCTTGTCCTGCCTTGGAGAGTGATGTCCTTCATCCTATTTTGGAACTACAGGGTAATCCAGCGTGGAAACGAGGTATGAGACATACTGTCTGGAACATGATCTCTGTCAACCTGTCTGGCAGCGTTTTCCTCATACTACCTGATAGCACCATATCTCACATCCTGCCACGGAGTGACGTACAGTCATTTACCCTTGTGGAGCAATCATGGTAATCCAGCCTCAGAGCACAATCACTAGCATCCTGCCTAGGAAGTCTGTATCAGTCATTTTACCTGGGAGCATCTTTTCCAGAATCTTACCTGTGAGTGTTGTCTCCCTCATCTTGCCTGGAAGTATGGCCCTCCTCCTCTTGCCTGGAACCACCATCTCTGTCATTATGCCTGGGAGTGCCAACTGCTTCCTTTTGGCAGGATGAATAATCTCCCTTATTCTGCCTTGGAGTACCATTTCTGTCCTCCTGTCTGGTAATGCAATATCAGCCATCCTGCCTTGGAAGGCCGAATCTGTTAATTTGCCTGGAAGCATTATTGTCATCCTCATGCCTGGGAGTGCCTACTTTGTCAGTCTCTTTGTAGCCCTGTTTCCATCATCCTGCCTGGGGGCATGGTCTCCTTGATCCACTTGGGCAAGTAGTCTCCTTAATCCTGCTTTACAGCATGATATCCGTCACCCTGCCTAGGAGTGTGATAAACGTTATCCTGTTTAGAGCATGAACTCCAAAAGCCAGCCTGGGACAGTGGTTTTGGTCATCTTATTTCAGAGCATGATTTCCTTCATCCTATTTGGGAGTGTCCTCTCCATCACGCTTTATGGTAAAGTGATTTCTTTTGTTTTACCTGGGAATGCTCTCCATCACTTTGCTTGGCGGCATCATCTCCGTCCTTCAGGGGGGAAGCAATATCTCCATCTTTGTGGCAGGAAGCATTGTAAAGGCAGCCTGCCAGTGAACACGATATGCACCATTGCCTGGGGACACAAACTACATCATCCTACTTCAAAGAGCCATTCTTTTATGTTGCCAAGGAGTCCAATATCCCTTATCCTGTGTAGGAGCATCTGCTCTGTCATCCTTCCTGCTAGAGCAGTCACTGTCATCCTTTCTAGGACCACAATACCTTTCATCCTACCTGAGAGCGCTGTGTCCTTCATTATGCCTGTGAGTGTATTTTATTCAGCTTTCCTGGGAACAGCACCTGATTTATCTTGCCTTGGAATGAGATCTCCATCATCCTTCCGTGGTGTGCGGGATCTGCTGAACTGCCTGCAAGCGCTATGTCCTTCATGTTTCTTGGGAGCATGTTCTCCTTCACCTGCCTTGGAACTCGGTCTCTGACTCATGCCTTGTAGTGTCTTCTCCCTCATTCTTCCTGGTATCATGTTCCCTGTCCTCCTGCCATGGAACACCATCCCTACCACTTTGCCATGGAGAGCACCTCAGTCTTCCAGCTTGGCAGCACAATATCGGTCATCCTGCATGCCTATGGATGCTCTGTGCAATCTCCTGCCTAGAGGGCCACCTCTTTCATGATGCCTGGGAATGCAATCCCCATCATCCTATATGTGAGCGTGATCTCCTTCACTCGGCCTAGAGGAAGATCTTCGACTTATCCTTGGAGAGCAATCGTGTTCTTCCCGCATGGGATCATCACCTCTATTCACCTTCTGGGAATGTGATTTCCATAATTTGTTCTGGGGCAACCTCTTTGTCACTCTGCCTGATAATACGATCCCCTACTTCTTGCCCTGGGGCACAGTCTAGGATTCCTTGCTGAGATTGCTTTCTTTGCCATCCTGAATGCGAGCAAGAAAAAAAAAAATATCATTCTGCCTAGAAAGGCTGTCTCTGTCATCCTGTCAGGGAACACAGTGTCCATCATCCTGCCTAGGAGCGATTCTCACTCTCCTTTCTGCCTGGGAGAGTGATGTACTTCATCATAGTTAGCAGCACCAACTGCATCACCCTCCCTGGAAGCAAGTTCGTAGACACACTGTCTGGAACATGATCCTCATTAGCCTGCCTGAAAATGTTTCATTCATCCTGAGAGATGACCCTTCTTTGTAGCACAATATCCCTCATCTTGCCTCAGAGCACCTTACAGTCATTTACCCCGTCAGAACAATCATCATCATCATCATCATCATCATCATCATCATCATCATCATCATCATCATTTCTGGACAGCCACCTCCACCATCCTGTTTCGGTGACTGGGAGAAGAATCTCTTTCATCTTGCCCGCAAGCACCTTCTCGGAATACTGCCTGGGAGCACTTATTTGTCTTCTTCCTGGGAGCATGATCTCCATCATCCTGCCTAGGAAGGCAGTGTCTGTCATCCTGCCAGGGTGCATGTTCTACAACATCTTGATTGGGTGCTCATCTCCCTCAATCCTGCCTGGAAGAGTGGTCTCCTTCGCCTTTCCTTTGGCTGGCTTCTCCATCACACTACCTCAGTGCCTGGGAGAATGGTCTCTTTTACCCTGTCCTGGGGCATGGTATACCAAAACCTCCTGCGAGTGGTTATCTATCTTCCTTCCTGGAACCACCGTGTCCAACATCCTGCCTCAGAAGACCATCTCCTTCATCCTGCCAGGGAGCATATTCTCCAACATCTTGCCTAAGAGAGCACCACTCTTATCCTGCCTGTAAGAGTCATTACCTTCATCTTGCCACGGACCCGCCATCTTTGTCATTATGCCCAAGGACGCCAACTCCAGCATCCTAGAAGATCTCACTTGTTTCTCCCATCCTGCCTGGTATTAAAATATTCCTCATCCCTGTGAGGGCCTAATCTTTCATTTCCCCCAAGAGCACCATATTAATAATCTTGCCTGGGTGCATGGTCTCCCTGTTCCTCCTGACCTGAAGGAGGGAAGTCTCCTTCATCCGGCTTTGCGGATTGATCTCTGTGATTCCGTTGTGAGCATGATCTATGTCATCCTGTTTCATGGACGATCTCCACTATCCAGCCTCAGAACATGTTTTTAGTCATCCTACCTAAGAGTGTTATTTCCTTCATTCAACTTTGGAGCATATTCTCCATAATCTTTTTGGGAACGTTATTTGTATTGTTTTACCTGGATTTCCATCTCCTTCAGCCTGCCGGGGACATGAGCTCCGTCCTTCAGGATGGACGCGCCATCTTCACCATCATGGCAGGGAGCATGGTGTCCACATCCTGCCTGGGAACATTATATGCACCATAACCTGGGTACACAGACTCCATGATCCCGGAAAGGGCCGTTCTCTTGCCTAGTAGCACAATATGGCTTATCCTGTGTCAGAGCACCTTCTCTGTCTTCCTTTTTGCAAGTGCAGTTTCCATCATCCTGCCTGAGACCATGATATCCTTCCTCCTACCCAAGAACACCATGTCTTCTATTATACCTCGGAATGTGATTTCCTTCCACCCACCTTCAAATGCCATCTACGTTAGCTCCTCTAGGAGCACAATCTTCATCATGATTTCTTGGTGTGCTGTGTCTGTTTTACTTCCAGGGAGCACCGTGACCCTCATCCTGCCTGGTTACATGACCTCCCTCAAGCTACCTGGATACTAAGTCTCCAACTTCCTGCCTCGGAAAGTGTTTTCTTCCTCCTTCCTGCTATCATTTTTCCTGTCCTCCTGTTTGGACCTAGTCTCCCTCATCTTCCTTTGGAGCACCATTGGTGTCTTTTTGCCTGGAAGTACTTAGCCGTCCTCCTGCCTGCCATGGAGTGCTGTGTCCATCCTCCCGTGTGGAGTTCCAATCTCTGTAAATCTTCCTTGGTAGTTCCATCTCCTTCCTGCAGTCTGGAAGGGACATTTTCATCATAATACCCAGGAACACAAGCCCCCTCATCATGCCAGGGAATACAATCTTTCACATTTGCCATGTATAGAATGTCCAATTCCCCCCCCCCCCCCGGGATATCACTCTCTCCCTTCCTGTCTGGGAGTGTAATCTCTGATCTCCTTTCGGGAAGGTTATTTACATCATTTTACTGGGAGCACCCTTTCCATCATTCTGTCTGGGATCATGATCTCCATCTGCCGGCCTTGGAGGCTCTACTACAATTCCAGCGTGTGAACACATTCTCTGTCATACTGACTGGGACCAAGAAACCATATTCTGTTTTGAAAGGCCATGGATATCATCTTCCCAAGGAGCACCATCTCTATATCATGCTGCCTACAAGTGCATCCCTCTCTCATGCCTGGAAGAGGGATCTCCTTCATCATACCTGAGAGAGACATCTCCATCATCCTGACAGGAAGCATGTTCTCCAACCTATTGTAGGGAACATGATTTGCATCAGCCCACCTGGGAACAATGTATTTGTCATCCTCTCTGGTAATGCAGTAACCCTCTTCCCGCCTCAAATGCCTTACTGTCATTTACCCCAGTAGAGCCATCATTGTCTTCTTGCCTGAGATCCTGTCTCCATCTGAGATACATCAGATCCTGAGATACTGTCTCAGTGCCTGCAAGAAATATCCCTTTTATCTTGCCATGGAGTGCTCTGTATGAATCCTCCTGGGAGCACTTATCCGTCATCCTCCCTGAGAACATATATCCATCATCTTGACTAGGAAGACCATCTCCATTATCCTGAAAAGGAGCGTCTTCTTCAGAATCTTGCCTGGGGGCATGTCTCCCTCATTCTCCCTGGAAGAGTGGTCCCCATAATCTTGCCTGGGAACACCAATCCATCATCGTAGCAGGAAACATAATATCCCTCGTTCTTTTTATTATTATTATTTTTTTTAATTTACATCCAAATTAGTTAGCATGTGGTACAACAATGATTTCAGTACTAGATTCCATAGTGCCCCTTTACCCATTTAGCTCACCCCCCCTACAACCCCTCCAGTAATCCTCAGTTGGTTCTCCATATTTATGAGTCTCTTATGTTTTGTCCCCCCATGTTTGTATATTATTTTTGTTTCCCTTATCTTGTGTTCACCTGTTTTGTCTCTTAAAGTCATCCTATGCGTGAATCATATGACTTTTGTCTTTCTGTGACAAATTTCACTTAGCCTAATGCCATCCAATCCCATCCACATAGTTGCAAATGGCAAGATTTCATTCGTTTTGATAGCCGAGTAATACTCCATTGTGTGTGTATGTATGTAAGTATGTTTGTATGTACGTATGTATGTATGTATGTATGTATGTATGTATGTATGTATACATATATATATACACACACACATATATATAGATAAGTATGTGTATATGTATATCTATATCTATATATATCTATATATATCTGTATATATCTATATTTATATATCTATATATCTATATCTATATCTATATCTACATCTACATCTACATCTACATCTATATCTATATCTATATCTATATCTATATCTATATCTATATCTATATCTATATCTATATCTATATCTATATCTATATCTATATCTATATCTATCTATATCATCTATATCTACCTCTATCTCTATCTCTATCTCTATCTCTATCTCTATCTCTATCTCTATCTCTATCTCTATCTCTATCTATCTCTATCTCTATCTCTATCTCTATCTCTATCTCTATCTCTATCTCTATCTCTATCTCTAATCTTTTTTATCCATTCATCCATTAATGAATAGTTGAGCTCTTTCCTTACTTTAGCTACTGTTCATAGTGCTGCTATAAACATTGGGATTCATGTGTCCCTTCGAAACAGCACCCCTGTATCCCTTGGATAAATGCCTACTAGTACAATTGCTGGGTCATAGGGTAGTTCTATTTTGTTTTCTTAGGAACCTCCATACTGTTTTCCAGAATTGTTGCACCAGCTTGAATTCCCACCAACAATACAAAAGAGATCCTCTTTCTGTGCATCCTCACCAACATCTGTTGTTGCTTGAGTTGTTAATGTTAGCTATTCTGACAGGTGTAAGGTGGTATATCATTGTGGTTTTGATTTGTATTTCCCTGATGATGAGTGAAGTTGAACATTTTTTCATGTGTCCGTTGGCCATCTGGATGTCTTGTTTAGAGAAGTGTCTATTCATGTCTTTTGCCCATTTCCTCACTGGATTATTTGTTTTATGCATGTTGAGTTTGATAAGTTCTTATAGATTTTGGATACTAATCTTTCTCTGATATGTTGCTTGTAAATGTCTTCTCCCATTCTGTCAGTTGCCTTTTAGTTTTGCCGATTGTTTCCTTTGCTGTGCAGAAGGTTTTTTTCTTTGTTTCTTTTTTGTTTGTTTGTTTCTGTTTTTGTTTTTTACATGGTCCTATTAGTTCATTTTTGCTTTTGTTCCCCTTGCCTCTGGAAATATGTTGAGTAAGAAGTTGCTGCAGCCAAGATCAAAGATGTTTTTTCCTGCTTTCTCCCTGAAAACCTCCCTCATTCTTACTTGGTGCATCATTTCCCTCATCCTGCATTGTAGAGCAAAATCCCTCCTGCTGGTTTGGAGAGGCTTATCTGTCACTTTGTCTGGGAGAGCCATTGCCACCTTCTCGCCTGAGAACACCTTCTTTGTCATCCTCCTGGGAGTGCCATATCCATTATCATGCCTGGGTGCATGGTCTCCATACTCCTGCTGGGAGGGTAGCCTCCTTCACCCTGCTCTGTAGCATGATCTCTATCATCCTACCTGAGAGAATTACCTAAGCCTTCCTGTTTAGAGGATGATCACTGATATTAAGACTGAGAGTGTGGTTTTGTTCATTCTACCTGGGAGTGCAATTTCCTTCATTCAAATTGGGAGCATCCTCTCCATCATCCTTTTTGGAAATGAGATTTACCTTGTTTTCCTTGGAGTTCCATATCCATCACCCTGGTTGTGGTCACCATCTCTGCCCCACTGGTTGGAAGCAACATTTATGGCTCCATGGCAGGGAATGGGCTAACTACCTCCTGCCGGTAATACTATGTCCATCATTGCATGGGGACACAGGTTCCATAATCCTGCTTGAAAATGCCATATTGTCATCCTGCTTTTCAGGATAAGTGACGATTTATCCTGAGGAGTTATACTTGTAATGTGCTGTGAATTCAGTATGTATTATCACATTGCTGATGCATGTGGGTATACTGGATGAGAAATAACTTTCAGTTTAGGTGAAGAAGGCATTCCGTTTCTTTAAACTCCTACACAATCATGCATCGCTTTGATTGTAGTTTTAGTGAAATGTCATTTATTTCTAGATTTGAAAAATGGGTTAGTGGGCATGGGATTTGCAAAGGCACAATATAGAAATGATGTTTGCGACCTGACGGACTTAGACCTTTCCCCGACAAGTATTCCTTGTCCTATGTGGGAGTGCTCCTCCGTCATCATTCCTTTGAGCAGCAGTCGTCATCTTCCTTCATGGGAGGACATATTGTTTCTACATGAGAGCACCATGTCTTTCATTTTTCCTGAGAGTATGACCTCCTTCAAGCTTCCTTGGAGCGTGGTCTACCTACTCTTGCCCCAGAGCATGATCTCCATTATGCTCCCTTGGCATCCCATGTCTGTCATACTGCTGGCGAGCACAGCATCTTTCAGCATGCCTAGGGGCATTATCTCCTTAAACCTGTTTGGGAATCTCAGATTCTAAATTCCTGCCTACGAGAACCTTGTACATCATCCTTCTGCCATCGTGTCCCCCATCATTCTGCCTTGGAATACCGTCTCCATAATGTTGATATGGAGCACTCTCCCCATGTCCTCCTTCCTTAGAGCACCTTATCCTTCATCATGCCTGCCTAGGATTGCTGTATACATCATTTATCCTGGGACCTCAGTTTTTGTCATCGTTTCTGGAACCATGATCTACTACTTTCCACCCTGGGGTGTATTTGGCTGTCATTCACCCTTGACAATGTGGAGTGCTTTTATTATCAGGGCTTTATTAGGGTAAGATACAATTAAAATTAATTTTCTTAGGTATCCATAATACAATTGTTTTATCAAGTGGCGTTTTGTCTTTAGCAATTGAGATTTTTTATGTTTATGATCTTCGTGTGTTTTTTTTTTATGTCCCTAAATTTGGATTCACATCACCTGATTTCAGTTTATCGTGAGGATCTATACTTGTAATGTGCTGTGAATTCAGTACGTATTATCACATTGCTGATGCATGTGGGTTTACTGCATGAGAAATAACTTTCAGTATAGGTGAAGAAGGCATTCCTTTTCTTTACTCGTACACAATCATGCATTGGATTGATTGTAATTTTAGTGAAATGCCGTTTATTTCTAGATTTAAAAAATGGGTTAGTGGGCATGGGATTTGCATAGCCACAATATAGAAATGACGTTTGCGACCTGAAGAACTTAGACCTTTCCCCGAGTCAGGATGAGAGAGGTGACACTCTCAGGCAAAAAAACAGAAGAAAGCATCATAGACAGAATGATCCCAAGTAAGATGAAGGAAACCGTGCTCCCATGATGGATGTAAGAGATCATTCTCTAAACGGGATGACAGAAATCGTCCTCCCACACAGGGGGACAGAGATCATGTGCAAAGCAGGATGAAGAAAATAGTTCTCTCAGGATGATCAGGGAGACCATGGACCCAGTAGGATGACAGATACGTTGCTCCCAGGAGGATGACAAAGAAGGTGCTCCCAGGCATGATGATTACAATGGCACTCCCAAGCAAAATCACAGAAAAGACCCTGCAAGACACGATGAGGGATATTGGGCTACCAGGCAGGATGAGAAAAACGGTGTTCCAAGGCAGAACAAGGGAGATCATGCTTCCTGTAAACGTGATGGTGTTTGCCTTCCAGGCACGATGACAGAGATGGTTGTCCCAGTAAAGAGGAAGGGGACTACTCTTCCAGTCAGGATGAGGGAAATGTATTCCCAGGGAAATTCTGGAGAAGTTTCTCCCTTGAAGAACAATGGAGACAGCCTTCTGAGACAGGGTGATGTACATCATGCTCCCAGAAGTGTGACAGACAAGCACTTCCAGGCATGTTTGGTCAGTGAGGGGTACTGTGCCTCCAGGTGGGATGAATAAAGGACAGTTCTGGGCAGGATGATGATGACCATATTCTACACAGGATGTCTGAGAACTCACTTCCTTACAGAATGGTGCAGTTGGCCCTCCTAAGCATGACGAAGGACATTGTTCTCCCAGGCCATATGAGGAAGAATCACTCCTAGGCAGGATTATGGAGACTGTGCTCCTAGGCAGGATGACAGAGATGACCTTTCTATGCAGAATCATGATGTCCCACTCCCAGTAAGTATGACAGAGAGACGCTCTCAGGCAGGAATTGTAGACTGCACTCCAGCACAGAAATCAGGAGATCATGCACCCTGAAAAGATGACAAAGCAGGAGCTCCCAGGGGGGAAAAAATGATGGGAATCAGGTTCGTGAAGAGGGAATGGAGATGATGCAGGAACACCTAGATAGCTCTCCAAGGCAGTAAATCCAAGATCTTCCTCTAGGCACAATTACAGAGATTGTGCTGTCAGGCAGGATGACAGGCATAGCAACCAAGGGAGCATGATGGAAATCGCTCTCCAAGACAAGATAAGGTAAACGGCACACCCAAGCAAGTTGAAGGTAATCACACTCCCGGTTATAATGAAGTGCGCAGCACTCTCAAGTATGATGAATGATATCCTGTTCTCAAGAAGGGTAACAGAGATGCGCTAGCAGGAAGGATGACGGAGAAGGCACTCCCACACAGGATAAGAGATATTGCTCTCCTGGCCAAGATGACAAAACGGTGCTTCCCAGGAGGATGATGGAGTTCATGACTCCAGACGATGGTGGATGTCATGTTCCTATGAGTGATGTGAACACCACTCTCTCAATCAGGATGACAGAGATGGCCTTTCCAACCTGAAGGACAGAGATATTATTCTCAGTCATGGTAATGGAGATGGCATTTCCAGTTAAAACAAAAGAAATAGTTTTTCCAAATGGATGTTGGAGAGGACACTCTCCAGAAGGATTAAAGAAATCGCGCTTCCATGTAGGATGTCTGAAATAAAGCTCTCAAGTTCTCAGTAAAAAAAAAAAAAATCATGCTCAGAACAGGATAACGTAGATCTTTCTCCAAATCAGGATGAATGAGACTTCCACCTCAGGTGGTTAAGCGAGATCATGCATCCTGGCAGGATGATGGAGACATTGCTCCAAGAAGAAAGACAAAGAAGGTAGTCCCAGACATGAGGACCACAATGGCCCTCCCAGGAAAAATGATGGATTAGGCCCTCTAAGGTAGGAATATGATACTGCACAACTATGGTGGATGACATAAATGGTGCTCCACGGCAGAAAAAGGGAGATCATGCATTCTGCAAGGGCGAAGGACTTGGCACTCCCAAGCAGGATGACAGAAATGGCACTCCCAGGTAAGATGAAGGGGACCATTCGTCCAGGCAGGATGAGGGAGATGCACTCCCAGGCAAGGTATGGAGAAAATGCTCCTTGGCGGGATGAAAGAGATGAGCTTACCTACACAGGATGCAGGGTAGTACCCACCCAGGAAGGATGTCCTCCCATTTGGATGACAAAGAATGCACTCACAGGCAGGGTAATGGCAAGGAGGATGGAGATAGCACTTCCAGGGTGGATGACATAGATCATACCTCCAGATAGGAGGATGGACACAGGTTTCCTAGGCAGGCAGGAGGATAGATATTGTGCTCCCAGGGGAAAAAAAAGATAGAGACAATGATCCAAGGTAAGATGATAGAGATAGTGTTCCAAGACAGGAGGATGGGGAAAATGATAACAGGAAGTGTGACATAGAAGGCACTCTGAGACAGGATGTCATACACTGGGTATCCATGTAGGTTGAAGGATATTGTGCATCCAGGCATGATGAGAGACATAGCCTTCCCTGGACGTACGATAGACATGATACACCACAAGAGCATAATGGAGATCGTGCTCTGAGATGAGATAATTGAGAAGGCACTCCCAGTCTGTTTGAAGGTAATCACACATTCAGGTACAATGAAGGGCGGGACACTCTCAAGTAGGGTGAGTAATATCATGCTTCAAGACATGATGACTGAGACTGTGCTTGCAAAAAAGATGAAGAGGAGGCTTTCCCACGCAAGATAAGGCATATTGTGCTCCTAGACAGGTTGGCGTAAGAGCACTTTTATTCAGGAAGATGGAGTTCATGTCCCCAGGTGATGGTGGATATAGTATAACCAGGAACTATGTGGCTTCCACGCTCCCTGCTTCAATGACAGATGGTGTTTCCACCTTGAAGGAAGGAGACCATGTCCCCAGGCGGGGTGACAGAGCTCGCTACTCAGGCAAAACAATAGAAATTGCATTCCACATGTGGATGATGGAGAGTCCTCTCCCATGCAGGATGAAGGACATCTCACTCCCAGGTAGAATGTCTGAAAACATGCTCCCAGACTGGATTTCTGAGATGGCCATCTAAACAGGATGACATGGATCCACACCCAGGCAGCATGACAGAGATCATGATCCAAGGCATGAAGAAGGATACCATCCTTTTTCAGGAAAAGAGGGACAGGGAGACCACACACCTAGGCAGGATGATGGATATGGTGCTCCCAGACAAAAAGAGAGATAAGGCCCTCCATGACAGGATGAGGGATACTGCCCTACCAGAGAGGATGAGAGAAATGGTTCCCCATGACAAAAGTGAGTTTGTGCTTCCTGCCACGATGACAGAGTTGGCGCTCCTGGGAAGCATGACAGAGGTAGAGGTCCTAGAGATGAAGGGGACCACTATTCCAGGCATGGTGAGAGAGACATGTTCATAGGCAAGATGTTGGAGAACATGCTCCCTGGCAGGATGAAGGATATGGTCTTATGAGGCAGGATGGTGAAGATCATGTCCCCATGATGGATGACAAATAAGTGCTACCAGGCAGGTTTCTTAGACGGCACTCAAGTGCAGGATGAAAAGAAAAACCATTCTCCCAGGCACCAAGACAGGACGACGGAGATGGATGTCCCATGCAGGATGAAGGTAACCACTCTTCCAGGCAGGATAAGGAGATGTGCTCCAGGGAAAATGTTGGAGAAGATGCTCCCTGGTTGGATGATGAAGACAGTCTTCATAGGCAGGATGCTGGAGATTGTGCTCTGAGGAAGGGTGACAGATATGCAGTCCCAAGTAGAATTTGTAGGTGGTACTCCAGCGTACTGATGAAAGAGGTGCTTCTTCCAGACCCTGATATAGGATGAAAGAGATGATGCTCCCAAGCAGGATGACGATGACTGTTCTAGCAAGGTAAATGACCATAGGGTTCTCTGAAGCAGGATGCAAGATATGTGCTACCAGGTAGGATGAATAAAACAGCAATCCCAGGCAGGTTGACCAACATCATGTTCCCGACGGTATGTCTGAGAACTTGAATTCCAGACAGAATGAGATAGTTCGTGTTGCTAAGCATGATGAAGTACGTCACTCTCCCAGGCTGGAAGAGGGAGAGTCACCTGTAGTCAGGATTATGCAGACTGTGCTCAATGGCAGGATGAAAGAGATGGCCTTTCTATGCAGAATTATGGTTTCTCACACCCACTAAGTATGACAGAGATGACACGTCCAGGCAGGAATTGTAGACTGCCCTATAGGGAGAAATGTTGGAGATCATGCTCCCAGGAAAATTTATGGAAATGATGGAAACCATTTTCCCAAAGGAGAAAAAGGTGACACTCCCATGTTAGGAGACTGGGATTCCTCCTCAAGGCAATAAATCAGAAACCTTACTCTAGACATAATTAAACAGATCATGCTCTCAGGCAGTATAAGAGACACAGCAACCAAGGGAACGTAATGAATATTGTTCTCCAGGGCAGGAAAATGTAGACAGCACATCCAGGCAGATTGAATGTATTCACACTCCCAGGTATAATGAAGGATACTGCACTCTCAGCTAAGATAAATGATATCCTGGGGGAGGAGCCAGAAGGGCAGAACAGCATGGACGTTTTTTGTGTGTCTCACATCCATGAAATACAGCCAGACCAACAGTAAACCATCCTACACACCTAGAAACTGATTGGAAGTTTAACACAACAATCTGCACAACCTGAACCACACTATTCAGCAAGTATGCTACACAAAGAGCTGAACTTGGGGAGCAAGAGACTGGGGGAGGGAGAAAACATACGGGAAAAGGACACCTCCCCAAAAGCAGCTGGAGAGAAAGTAGAAAATTGGAAACACCCACAGGAACTAACGTAAAAAGGGAGAAAGGACCAAGGAGAAAGCAGAGGGTTTAAATTCCATGAAGACTGTAGACAAGGGGAGTTGCAAAGGCTGCAACTCCTCAGCTCGATACCTGGCAGTGCTCTGGTGGGAAAGGTGAATGCCCAGGAACAGAGTGGGGTCTGGGAGGTTCTTGGGCCACACGGGGAAAACTGGTTTCACTGTTGGAAGACCATTTGTTAGAGACTGTTGACATCACCTGTTCCCAGCTGACCCTGAAAGACAGCCACATTCGCTGGTGCTGGGGCAAGGTTGTTGAGGGTGAAGCCTGGTGCCAGATCTGTGTTGCGATTTTCCGTAATCCCTGAAAAGCTGATGCTACACTGTCTCGCGATCTTTTCTGGGGGCGGGCTGGCACCTGGCCGCAGTGTCGGGACACTGGCAACAGCAGAGTCCGGCGGGAATTCCTGGGTGCAGCCAACCTCCGCTATTGCTCATTTGGCCATTGCTCGGTGAGACCCTCCCACAGAGGGGTGCAACAGATCAAAGCTGCAATCTGTCAGAAGTAAGGGGCTGGGGAAAACAGCTGCATCTGAGACAAAACTTGGGACAGAGTACTGCCTGGGGCCTGGTCACGGAGAGTGCAAAAGTGGGGAGTGGATGAGAGCTGAAGATGGAGGACCGGTGAGCGATTGAAGATCCATGAGTACAGACTGGGTAACTGGGTGGCGCCTTTTTCACCACTAGTAGGATGCCTATGCGCACCTAACAGCCCTGGAACAATCAACCACAGTAGCCTAGCAGCGCCATCTAGTGGAGAGCAGAGGTGTTACACGAAGCCCCGCCCAACTGGGCCAACTTTCCTCTTCAAAAACAAAAACCTCATCCCCAGCTTAATTTATGGACTACAAAGAGCTACATGGACTGATCTGTAGGGGAAAATGAAGCCATTTCAGTCCTACTTCAATCTGTGAACAGTTTTATCTATTCATTTCTTTTCTTTTTTTCTCTCTTTTCCTTTTTCTTTTTTAGAATTCTTTTCTTTTTCTTCAATACAGAAAGAAAAAAAGTCATTTTATTTTCAATTTTTATTAAATATATCTGTCTTTAGTTTTTATTAGTAAATTTTTTTCCTTGTGTAATTTTTTTCAAAATCTACTTTACTTCCATCATTTTATTTTAATCTACTTCAGTGTACTCACCTTTTCAAATTTTCAAGCAATTTCCTTTTTTTCTTTCTTTTTCTTTTTTCTCTTTTTCATGTCTTTTTTTCTTGAATGCAGAAAAACAGAAAAACTTCATTTGTACTTTAAAATTCTTTTAAAATATTTTATTTAATTTTTATTACTATATTTTTTGCTTTTATATTTTCTTTTTCAAATTCTATCTTACTCCCATCATTTTATTTCAACTACTACAGTGTATTCACTTTTACAAATTTTCAAACTATTTCTTTTTTTTTATCCTTTTACTCTGATTCATTTCTTTCTTTTTTCTTAAATACAGAAAACTAAAACATTCATATTTCTTATTAACTTTAATTAAAATTATTTTTCTATAATTTTTATACTATATTCTCTACTATTGTGTATAATTTTTTCAAATTCTATTTTACCCACATCTTCTCATTTTAGTCTACTTAAGTGTAATCATTTTCTCAAAATCTCAAACGATTTCCATCTTTTTTCACCCTCCCCCCCTTTGTTTTCATTTCTCTAATCTGTCAAACCACGTTAACACCCAGACCAAAACACACCTAGGGTCTAGCATCATCTATTCGAAGTGTGTGTGTGTGTGTGTGTGTGTGTGTGTGTGTGTGCGTGTGTGTGTGTGTGTGTGTAATTTTTGATTTTTATGTTATTTAATTTTAATTTTTTTTAATTTCAATTTTCCTACTTCTTTAATTCCTTTTCTCCCTTCAAATGACAAAATAAAGGATTTCACCCCAAAGAAAGTCAAAGAAATGACAGCCAGGGATTTAACCAACACAGATACAAGAACCATGTCTGAACCAGAATTTAGAATCATGATAACAAGAATACTAGCTGGAGTCAAACATAGATTAGAATCCCCTTCTGCAGGGATAAGAGAAGTAAAAAATATCCAGAATTAAATTTAAAATGCTATAACGGTGCTGCAGTCACAGATGGATGCAGTGGCGGTAAGGATGAACAAGGCAGAACAGAGAATCAGTTTTCTGAGAACATAGTGCACAAGCTTATAGAGAATACAGAAGCAGAAACAAAGAGGGAGATTAAGACAAAAGAGCATGATTTAAGAAGTAGAGAAATCAGTGACTCATTAAAAAGGAAAAACATCAGAGTCATAGAGGACCCAGAGGAGGAAGAGAGAGAAATAGGGGTAGTAAAGTTATGTGAGCAAATCATGGCAGAAACTTTCCTAAACTGTGGAAAGATACAGACATCAAAATCCAGCAATCACAGAGGACTCCCATTAGATTCAACAAAAACTGACCATCAACAAGCCATATCATACTGAAATTCACAAAATACTCAGGCAAGGAGAGAATAATGAAAGCAGCAAGGTGGGGAAAAAAAGTCGCTAACCTAGAAGGGAAGACAGATCAGGTTTTCAGCACACATATCCACAGAAACTTGGCAGGCCACAAAGGAGTGGCGAAATATATTCCGTTGGCTGAACTGAATACGGCTGAAATAGAAAAATACACAGCCAGGAATTCTTTACCCAGCAAGGTTGTCATTCAAAAATAGAAGGAGAGAGAAAAAGATTCCCATACAAACAAAAATTAAAGGAGTTTGTGACAGTAAACCAGCCCGGCAAGGAATCTTAAGGGTGACACTCTGAGGGGAGAAAAGATGAAAATTATATATACATACATATAAATTATAATATATAATATAATAAAATATAATAATATGATATGAATGATATAATATATAATATAATATAATATAACATAACATAACATAACATAACATAACATAACATAACATAACATAACATAATATAATATAATATAATATAATATAAATGCAAAAATATGTATACATATACATACATATATATATGTATACATATATGTATATATGTATATATGTACATATATATGTATATACACATATATATGTGTGTGTTTACATATATATACACACACCAAAAGGAACCAAAGACTAGAAAGGACCATAGAACACCACCAGATACTCCAACTCTACAAGCATCATAATGGCAATAAATGCATATCTTTCAGTACTCACTCTAAACGTCAAAGGACTCAATACTCCAATCAAAAGATATGATGGATAAGAAAACAAGATCTATCTATATGTTATTTACAAAGGACCCCCTTTAGACCGAAAGATCCCTTCAGATTTAAAATAAGGAGGTGGAGAACGCAGGAATAGCCATACGTCCATCAGACAATCTAGACTTTAAAATAAAAACTGTATCAAGAGATGCAGAAGGGCATATATCATAATCAAGGGGTCTATCCACCAACAAGACCTAAAAATTGTAAACAGTTATGTGCCAAATGTGGGGACCACCCAAATATATAAATCAATTAAAAACAAACATAAAGAAACGCATCAATAGTAATACCACAATAGGAGGAGTCTTTAACACCCCACTAGCAGCAATGGACAGATCATCTCATCAAAAAATCAACACAGAAACAAAGGCTTTGAATGACACACTGGACCAGATGGACTTCACAGATATATTCAGAATAGCTCATCCTCAAGCATCAGAATATACATTCTTGTCCAGTGTGCATGGAACATTCTCCAGAATAGACCATATACTGGGAAACAAATCTGCCCTAAATAAGTACAAAATGATCAAGATCATACCGTGCATGTTCTCAGACCACAATGGTATGAAACTCAAATCAACCACAAGAAACAATTTGTAAAGGTAACACATTCTTGGAGACTGAAGAACATCCTACCAAACATTGAATGGGCTAACACAGAAGGGAAAGAGGAAATTAAGTATATGGAAGTCAAAGAAAATGATAGCACCACAACCGAAACATCTGCGATGCAGCAAAGGTGGTCATAAGAGGAACGTATATAGCAACGCAGGGCTTCCTAAAAAAGGAAGAAAGATCTCAGAGACACAACCTAACTTTATGCCTTAAGGAGCTGGAAAAAAAAAACAGCAAGTAAAACCCAAAAACACCACAAGACAGGAAATGACAAACATTTGAGCAGAAATTAATGTTATCAAAACCAAAAACAAACAAACAAACAAACAAAAAAAACAGTAGAACAGATCAATGAAACCAGAAGCTGGTTCTTTGAAAGAATTAACAAAATTGATAAACCACTAGTCAGTTTGACCAAGAAGAAAAAGGAAAGGAACCAAATAAGCAAAATCAAGAATGAAAGAGGTGAAATCACAACCAACACAACAGAAATACAAACAATAATAAGAGAATATTATGAACAATTATATGCCACTAAAATGGACTATCTGGAAGAAATGGACAAATTCCTAGAAATATATACACTACCAAAGCTGAAACAGGAATAAATAGAAAATGTGAACAAACCCATAGTCAGTAAGGAAATCGAATTAGTAATAAAAAAAAATCTGCCAAAAAAAAAAAAAAAATGATTCCAGGGCCAGATGGTTTTCCAGAGGAATTCTACCAAACACTTAAAGAAGAGTTAACACCTATTCTCTTGAAACTGTTCCAAAAAAATAGGAATGGACAGAAAACTTCCAAACTCTTTCTATGAAGCCAGCGTTCCCTTGATTCCAAAGCCAGACAGAGACCCCACTAACAAAGAGAACTATAGACCAAATTCCCTGATGAACATGGATGCAAAGTACCTCAACAAGGTATTAGCCAACCGGATCCAACAATGTTAAAAAAAAAAAAGGTTATTCACCACAACCAAGTGTGATTTATACCTGGGATGCAAGGCTGGTTCAATATCCACAAAATAATTAACGTGATTCATCACATCAATAAAAGAAAGGACAAGAACCATATGATCTTCTCAATAGGTGCAGAGAAAGCTTTTGAATAAATACAGCAACGTTTCTTGATAAAAGCTCTCAAGAAAGTCGGGATAGAAGGAGCCTAACTCGAGATCATAAAAGCCATATTGAACGACCCAACGCTAATATCATCCTCAAGAGGGAAAAACTGAGAACGTTCCCCCTAAGGTCAGGTACAAGACAGAGATGTTCACTATCTCCACGATTATTCAACAGAGAATTAACTGGAAGTCTTAGCCTCTGCAATCAGGCAACACAAAGAAATAAAAGGCATCCAAATCAGCCAGGAGGAGGTCAAACATTCACTCTTCACAGATGACATGATACTCGATATGGAAAACCCAAAAGATTCTACCCAAAAACTGCTAGAACTGATCCATGGATTCAACAAAGTTGCAGGATATAAAATCAATGTGCAGAAATAGGTTGCATTACTATACACCAACAATGAAGCCACAGAAAGAGAAATCAAGGAATTGATCCCATTTACAGTTGCACAAAAACCCCTAAGATACCTAGGAATAAATCTAACCAAAGAGGTGGAAAATCCATACACTGAAAACCATAAAAAGCTTATGAAAGAAATTGAAGAAGACACACAAAGAAATGGAAAAAGATTCCATGCTCCTGGATAGGAAGGACATCTATTATTAAAATGTCGATACCACCCAAAGCAATCTACTTATTCAACGTAATCCCTATCAAACTAACACCAACATTCTTCACAGAGCTAGAACAAATGACCCTAAAGTTTTTTTGGAACCAGAAAAGACCCCGAATACCCAAAGCAATCTTGAAAAAAAAAAACAAAGCAGGATGCCTCACAATCCCAGACTTCAAGCTATCGTTGATGATACAAAGCTGTAATCATCATCACGACAGTATGATACTGGCACAACAACAGACACTCAGATCAATGGAACAGAATGGAGAACCAGAAATGGACCAGCAAACATATGTCCAACTAATCTTTGACAAAGACGAAAGAATATCCAATGGAATAAAGACTGTCTCTTCAGCAAGTGTTGCTGGGAAAAGTGGACAGCGACATGCAGAAGAAAGAAGCTGGACCACTTTCTTACTCCATACACAAAAATAAACTCAAAATGATGAAAGACCTAAATGTAAGACAGGAAGCCACCAAATCCTCGAGGAGCAGCAGGCAAAAGTCTCTTTGATCTTGGCCCCAACAACTGCTTACTCAACATGTCCTCTAGAGAGAAGGGAAACAACAAAAGTGAACTTCTGGGACCTCATCAAAATAAAAACGTCTGCACAGCGTAGGAAACAATCAGCAAAACTAAAAGGCTAGTGAAAGAATGGGAGAAGATATTTGCAAGCGACATATCAGATAAAGGGCTCGTATCCAAAATCTATAAAGAACTTATCAAACTCAAACCCCCCAAAAAGCAAACGATCCACTGAAGAAGTGGGCAAAAGACATGAATAGACCCTTCTCCAAAGAAGACATCCAGATGGCCAACTGACACATGAAAAAATGCTCAATTTCATTCATCATCAGTGAAATACAAGTCAAAACCACAATGAGATACGACCTTACACCTGTCAGAATGGCTAACATTCGCAAGTCAGGCAACAACAGATGTTGGTGAGGATGCAGAGAAAGAGGATCTCTGTTGCATCATTGGTGGGAATGCAAGATGGTGCAGCCATTCTGGAGAACAGTATGGAGGTTCCTCAAAAACTAAAGTAGAACTACCCTGTGAGCCACCAATTACGATATCCAAGGGATACGAATATGCTGTTTCGAAGGGGCACATGCTCCCCAATGTTTATAGCAGCACTATCAACAATAGCCAAAGTATGGAAAGAGTCCAAACGTCCATCGATGCGTGAATGGATAAAGGTGTAGTGTGTGTGTGTGTGTGTGTGTGTGTGTGTGTGTGTGTGTGTGTGTGTGTGTATAAAAAACATATATATATATATATATATATATATATATATATATATATATATATATACACACACACACGTATATACATGTATACATATACACATACACATACACATATACATATACATACACATACACATAAATATATATATATTTTATATATGTGTGTATATATATATATATATATATATATACACACACACATATATGTATATATATGGTGACAGATTCACCAGGGGCAGAAAAAAGGAGACAGATGTTTATTGGAGTCTTGGGTCTGGACAATGGGGGAGGGAGAGGCCATGTGTCATGCAGTGGAGGTGCGGGGCTGTCTTCCAGGAGGAAGGTGAGCAGGCAGGGCTCATGGCTGTTTTGAGGCAGGTCGCCCGATGGGCCTGTTTGTGTTCAGCCAGGAAGTGGGGGGTGGCCATTGCGGGCCCTTCTCCCTTTACTCGGGTTTCCACTGCTCCGGTTGGTGGCGCGAACGCGACCTCTGCCCACAGCCTCTGCCCCGTGGACACAGCACGCCATTCCTGGAGGATGGTCACTCGGCACAGAGTCAAAGCCTGATAGCCAGGGACGCGCAGGCTGCTGTCTTGATGGAGGAGGAGCAAGAACACGGCTTCTACTGGGTCTAAGCTGCGTGTGGCCCACGCTGCTCCACGCTATCATTCAGAGCTGTTGGCAGGGAGCCCGCGGGTTCTCTTTCCTCGGCTTCCTTCTCTTCCTGAGCGCTCCACGGGGCTGTGTCTAAGCCCGGCTTTGCAGGGCACTGCACAGAACTCAGGCTCCTGAGATGCAAAACACAAAGGCAGTGGAGTGGACTAGAAGCAGCCTGTGACTACCTGCCGTGCCTGGCTGGGGCCCCAGCACCGTCTCTGGCCTTTGAAACCGCCAGCCCACAAGGTGCAGCCAGGACACATGCCTTCCTGTTGTTCGTCTCTGACCTGAGGCTGGAGGGCTCCTAGCCAGCGCTCCTGTCTGTTGAGCATGATGACGTGGGAAACAAGCATAAGAAAACTTGAACGGAAAGCAGGAGACTCTAGAGGCAAGGCATGCACAAGGCAGGGCCATTGCAGACCTTTGAGCGGGAGGACACCAGGCGCCTCTTTGAAGGTTTGGCTTAGAGGGAGTTGTCTTTGTGCCTTTTCTGCCAGAGCAGACTCCTGTGTCTCCTGCTGGACATGTGCAGTGTGGGCTGGGCCCTGCAGGTTTTCAGACCATGAGGTCAAACAAAGCCGCTTCCTCGGGGCCCACCCACGGTCTCCTTGAGCAGGGGCAGCATCTCTGCCCTCCCAAGGCTTCCAAGGCTTTGGAGCCACGACTCCCAAGGCTTCCAAGGCTTGGGAGCTATGCCTCCCAAGGCTACAGCATTCTGCTGTGTGGCACTCGCAGCCACTGTCACAAGCCGGCTCCTGGTGACAGCCAGTCACACTCCAGTGACTTCCTTCCATGTTGCCCAAAACATCTTCAGAGTGAAAGGGAGTCTCCAAATATGTACTATTTTTTTTTTTCTTTTCTTTCCAAACCCACACAATGTTCGGTAATTAATGGCATATTTTAAGTACACCAGGGAGATTTGCATTTTTCAACAAGGGAGGAAGCAACAGCACACATAGAAATACGAGTTCATACTCAGGCTGCTTCTGGGCTGGCGATCCAAGGACCTGCTGGAAGGAAGGGAGATTGCTTTCCCTGTGGAGAAAAATTCTTCTCGCTCAAGGAGCAGGGGGAAGTTTTTGACAGCGTGTGCTGCTGCAGAGGCATCTCGGCAAGACCTTTGTTAAAACGTATTTCTCGTCTTTTATTAATGAGATTTGGTTCAGGGAGATCATGTGGGGGAATGAAAACTCTGCCTTGGAAGGCAGTTTGAAGAGCTGGCTGGGGCTCGGTGACAAGGGACTCGGCAGCTGTTGTCAGTTATTTGGGCTACACTGGATGGTGTGTGTCGGGGGACAGAGCCACTGGGCGGGTGATCCCGCAGAGGGTGGCTAGCTAGAGACGAGCACTGAGGGGTTCACACCACCCCCCCGCCCCATGAGCCACCCCGGGATCTCCATAGCATCCTAGCTGAAAACCTAGTCTTTGTGGCTGGAAAAGCTTGGATTTCAGTCCGAGCATGTGACCTTGGGCAAGCCTCAATTTATCCATCTGTGAAATGAGGAAATCATCACAAGTTGTGGGGGGGAGTGAGTGGGGTCATCCGTGCAAGAGCTCGGTGCACAGTGGCCTTGCTCAGGCCAGGCTGGGCTCCTTCAGCCCTGGGGTTCTGCTGAAGGCCGTGGTGCATCCATGCTGCCCTTCTGTCCTCTGAGGTTTGTTTTCCACAGCCTCCCCCCCCCCCGCCACCCTTCTCCAAGGCTGATGAAACTTAACCCGTAGATTGTTCCGAGCAGCGTTGCATAGAAGTGGACATACCTCCTATGTCCATCAACTTATGAATGGGAATTGCAAATAATATAATGTGATAATACATGGTGAAATCTGTCTTGGGTTTGAGGGCATTGTTTCAACAGAACAGAAGTGTTGTTCCTATATGCCACCTGAGGAGCCCTCTCCCCCTGCTCCTGGCCCCCATCCTCCCGCCTTCTACCTCCTTTCTGTCTCTGGGATGTTCCCTGAGGTGCCCTGATGCACTTGGCGGTCGCTCTGCTGGTGAGGCCCACACTCGCTGGCTGAAAACCACGTCAGTGGTTTCAGCTGGGAAAACCATATTCAGCATTTGCTTCCAAGAGTGAGCGGATTTAAGTAATCACATCTGAAGCCCCCTTTGATGGAAGGGGTTGACTGACAACTCATTCTGTCTCAGACACTAAGATTGATTGCCTGAGAAAGACCAGGAAATCACACAGGAAGGCCTGTTATGGGGCGACTGTCGAACTCAGTGACTGCATGGGCACACCGAGCAGGTGTCGACTGGGCTCACTGGGAAGCCTCGGATATGAAACAGCTGCACAGTGCAGCACGCACGTGCAAAGTGCAAAGCTCAGGACTACATGATTCAGTGAGAAGACATAGATGGGAAATTACTGGAGCTGAAATTTTATTGCAAAGTTGTTTATCTTTGTTATTACTTTCTGAATCCTTTTGTGCTTTTTGTTCACGGCAGTGGATAGAGGCACTCTTACTTACACTTTAAGCAGAGATTAGGAGGGAAAAATATTCCTCACGGCACCACAAAATACCAGAGTAACTCTCAGCCAGGCCTGTGATTTCTCTCATTTCAATGAAATATCTAGAAATTGAAATAACAATAATAAAAACTTTTTTTGTAGTCCTTTTGCACAGACAATTCATGTGATTTCCTTTTGATGCCAATTAGCATTTCTTATTATAATAATAATGGTGAGAACAGGCTCCCAGAAAGATGTGGCCTGGGACTCCTTCACTTTGGTTTCCAGCTTGTAGTGCAGGGATCCTGGCCCACTTCTGAGAGAAGACGGCCGCTGGCCAGACCGCTAAGGTGATGTGATGTTAATAACAGGGATGATTCATGTTTTACTTTTTCATAAAGCTGATTACTTTTCAGAATCATAGTCTACATCCTTGGATTATTTAAAATCGCATCCAATTTTTATTAAAAGGGAAACTAATTTTGTGAACTGAAAAAATATACACTTGAACATAGGCATACGTAAAACATCCGGAGTTTTAAGTATTAACAAATGTGTGGGTTTCTTATGTTCATTCTTCTTGCAGTTATTTCCTGCCGCAATCAGAGTAAGAAGAAATACATTTTCTTTTTTAGTTCTCAGCATTGCTGTTCAGGTATAAGAGTTCAGAAGTGTTGTCAGTGAGGCCTGTGGACCAGCTTACCTAGGCAGGCACTCGGAAGCTCACTGGAAATGAAGATTCGTGGGGTGCCTGGCTGGGGCTCAGTAGGTAGAGCACGTGACTCTTGATCTCAACATCACGTTGGATGTAGAGATTACTTAAAAATAGAATCTTTTTTTTAATGTTTGTTCATTTTTGAGAGAGAGAGAGAGAGAGACAGAGAGAGAGAGAGAGAGGGAGGGAGAGAGAGATAGTAAGAGTGAGCAGGGGTGGTGCAGAGGGAGAGGAAGACACAGAACCCAAAAGAGGCTCCAGGCCCTGAGCTGTCAGCACAGAGCCCAACATGGGGCTTGAACTCACAAATGGTGAGATCGTGACCCGAGCTGAAGTCAGAGACTGAACTGACTGAGCCACCCAGGCACCCCCAAAATGAAATCTTTTTAAAAACATAAGAAATGCACATTCTTAGTCCCCTCCCTGGACCTGAGTGTTGGGGACCAGCAACCTGTGTTAACCATGCTCGTCATCCTGGTGATTGATGAGGGCTTTAGAGACAGAGGCCACTTCCTTGTTAGGGTCACAGTTGGATAGGGGTTAAAACATTGTTTGGTCTCAGATTGCCTGGGTTCAAAACCCAGATTCACCGCCTCTATCTCTTAGCTCTGTGACCACAGAGTAAACCTTAAAATGGGAGCATGTTTATAGTGAGGGTCAGGTGTGTGTGGGGGGAGCATTTTCAATTGCTCATGAATTCTTCATTTAACCCAGAGGGCTCCCCTTCCCATTCTTCATTTAACCCAGAGGGCTCCCCTTCCCACCACCCCACCCAGCCAGACAGATCTGACGTACATTCCAGGCAAAGAAAACCACTGTTTTCACATGTCGGCAAATAACGTTCGGAAGCTGTTGGCCTAAGTGTAAATGAGAGATGTGGATGACTGTTCGCAGAGTGAGTTTACTGCCCCAGAAACCGGATCAAATCCTCAGCAAGAATGGAGGAATGGAAAGGTCTCAAAGTCAGGCAAGAGAGGGGAAGTGATGTGAGGCTTCTTGGGAATGAGGTTCAGGAGGCAGTCTGGGAACCAGATCATGGCAGATTGCGTATTCCACAAATGGCCATGCTGACATTCCCTGTCCCACGTGTCCTTTAAAAAAAATTTTTTAACGTTTATTTAGTTTTGAGACAGAGAGAGACAGAGCATAAATGGTGGAGGGTCTGAGAGAGGGAGACACAGAATCTGAAACAGGCTCCAGGCTCTGAGCTGTCAGCACAGAGCCCAACGCGGGGCTGGAATTCATGGACTGTGAGATCATGACCTGAGCCGAAGTGGGCCGCTTAACCAACTGAGCCACCCAGGCGCCCCTTTGTCCATGTGTTCTTACCGAACTCTGCCCCTGCCTCACTGAAAGTCAGTCTTGGGGCTCCTGGGGGACTCGGTCGGTTAAGCGTCCAATTCTTGACTTCAGCTCACATCATGATGTCATGGTTAGTGGGTTTGAGCCCCGTGTCAGGCTCTGTGCTGATAACACAGAGCCTGCTTGGGATTCTCCCTCTCTCTCTCTGTGTGTCTCTCTCTCTCTCTCTCTCTCTCTCTCTCTCTCTCTCTCTCTCTCTTTCCCTTCCCTTCCCTTCGCTTCCCTTGCCTTCCCTTGCCTTCACTCCCCCTTCCCCTTCCCCTTCCCCTTCCCCTTCCCCTTCCCCTTCCCCCTTCCCTTCCCTTCCCTTCCTTTCCCTTTCCTTCCTTTCCCTTCCCTTCCCTTCCCTTCCCTTCTCTTCCCTTCCCTCCCTCAAGCTCTCTCTCAAAAATACATAAACTTGAGAGAGATGAGTGAGGGATGGGCAGAGAGACAGGGAGACACAGAATCCAAAGCAGGCTCCAGGCTCCCAGCTATCAACACAGAGCGCAACGCAGGGCTCAAACTCACAAACTGTGAGCTCATGACCTGAGCCAAAGTCAGATGCTCAACTGACTGAGCCACCCGGGTTGCCCCTAAAGTAAGTAGGAAAGAAAATAAAAAGTCCCTTCCTTTTGAAATTGGGTCGGCCTCTGTGACAGCTGGGTGGGGAATGTGGCAGAAGTGATGATGCATGGCTTCTGGGACTCGTTTGGAAAAGGTGTCCAAAAGGCAGTGTCTTCTTGGTTGTGTCTCTCACTGAACATACCCCTTTTGGGGCTCAGAGCTGCCACACCAGGGAGCATGAAGTCACTATGCTGGGGGAGTTGCATAGGAAAGGAGATGTTGCCGAAGCCCCAGCTGTCTCTGAGTCTCCCCAGTGTAGACTCCAGGCATGTGATGGAAGGCGACTCTCATGGCAGCCGCCATCTGACTGCAGTCTTGCGAGAGACCCTGAGTGAGAACTGCCAGGCACAGCTGCTCCCGAGTCCCCTTCCCATGACTCCCTCTCCCCAAAAAGGGATAACAGGTGTTACTATCTTTGAAGAGCTAAGTCTCAGTGTTCATTATTAGGGAGCAGTAGGAACTGTAGCACCAATAACTTGTTTCTCTGTGGTGGGAACTGCCTCTCAGCTGGGGTCAGGAGGTTGACCACTGTTCATCCAGCTGCAAGGTCACTCATCTGTGCCTGGGACTCTGCACAGACCTCCTTCCAGCCCACCTCCTGTAGATGCCGCCACGCTCCCGGAATGGAGGTAGCTGCTTGGCGATGCAGAGAACAGAAAGGCTTTGCCGCTGTCTGGGAGGAGACAAGGCGGCTCCAAGTCTCCTACTTGCCTGGGGGGGAGAGAATAGTCTGCTTCGTGTGTGTCAGAGTCACAGGGCGGTGCTTGGTACACGGGGAGTGCTAAAAGTAGTGGCCGCAGTTACTTACTCGTTTTGTACAGCAGATGGGTGCGAGGACTGTGCCGGAACACAGATTGGACAAGCGCTGACGCGGCTGCTCATGAGGCTGAGCCCAGGGAGATTCGAGGGGGTCACACGTCCCCCTGGTGCACCAGGGATGATCTTGATGATGGTGCTTGTGGTGGTGGATGGCAGGTGGTGTGATGTGACGTGATATGGGCTCAGAGTGAGCAGTCAAGAAAGAATTCTTGACACATTTTGAGTTGGAAAAGGTGGTTTTATCAAAGGCACAGGGACAGGACCCCTGGGCAGAAAGAGATGCACTGGGATTGTGAGGAGCTTTCAACTTGGGGGCAGGTAGAAATCAAGGCATTTTGCAAAATGACGGTGTTTGCATGTCGAAGAGGTCTTGCGGGATCCTGGAGGTCTGGCTTTTGTGAAGCTAAGGTGGCTTTTTGCCTCTAGCAAAGCATTAACGGTAATTCTTTACGCATTATACTTCATGCGGTCCTGAGTTCCTGTGCTCTGCCTGCCTCAAGGAGGATGCGAGTTCTAAGGCAGTTTAATTTTACCTTCCTGTCTTTTGCCTTTGTTCTCCTTGTCAATGATGATGATGGCGGCTAAGCTTCCTCGTTGTCCGTCAGGCATCAGGTGCTCGGCGAAAGTCTAAACCACTCAGTTCTCACTGCAAGGCTGTGATGTAGGTCCTACTCTTGTTCCCGTGTTTCAGCCAGGGGGAGGAGGCACTGGGGAGAATCACATAACTGGCCCTGTCTTACACAGTCACCAGATGCCCTGGGCTCCTCATTGTTAACATCTCCAAGTAACATGTATTTCGAGGTCTGCACTGCATATATAATGTGACTTCATCTTCAAAGCAACCTTGTGAGGGAGTTGAGGAGACCTCCGTTTTTTTCTAGTTTGAAGCTAACATCCAGAAAGTTAAGTGGCATCTTCACAGTGACACTGGACATGAGGCAGAATGGTGTCCGTGGGGGTAAGTGTCAGGCGTGCCGTTTGGAAAACAGTCCAGGTGTGTAAAGGAGAGGTCGCGTGAGATGCGGCTGAAGTGAGGGCCAGAAGCGTGGAGCTGGGACTTCATTCGGGATGAAAGGGGGAGCCACAGAATGCACCCAACGTGCGTTGTTGAGGTTTGTCCCTGGTGTGGAGGAGAGTTTGGAGTGGGAGAGGAGAGCTGATGTGATGGGGTCCCAGCAGGGGCAAGGTGCCGACCTGGCAGGTCACAGGGTCTGACGAAGGACATGCTGCTCTGGAGAAGGCGATGTCTTAGCAGCGTCTCCGCTGTGGTGGAAGACACACAGAGGGGAGTAATTCTGAGCCACGCCTGAGGTGGAGAGGGTGGGTGGGCAGGAAACAAGGGAACGCCTCCACCTCCCATCTGCTCCAGAGTCACATGTGAAATGGCCTGACTTGCAGGGAACAGCCAACGGTGAATCACATTTCACTTTTCTTGCAAAGACTCTGGTAGATTTCACACTGTTTTTTCAGATAGCGCGATGGGATTTGTGAAGGGGACACACTCACAGATCCCGTTAGGACACGCGGCACGCTGTCAGGGGCGGAGAGTTGGAGGAATCTGGTGGGGTGCATGTTGGCTGTATTGGTGAGGAGGCCAGAAAGCCAGGATGGGACACTAGGCAGACTAGAAGCCACCTCTCTTCTTGCAGCAGAGAAAAGGGTAACAAAAGGTCCACGTGTGCTCCAGCGACAAATAGTAGCTGTCATATCGGTTGTAAAATTTTGACCGTTACGTACCCCAGATTCCTCGGTGGAGTGGAATGTGTGCTCTAGAGCCAGCCAGACCTGGTTCTCTCCCACCTAGTTGCCACGTGATCTTGGGAGGTTGCTGAGATTGTCACCAGAGTCAGGTAGGTGATGTTGGAAAGGTGGGAATCGGAACACTCAATACATCCATCTTCCTGAGTCCCATCTTGGTTGTCTACAAAACGGAGGTGGGAAGAACATCCGATGCATTCGGCACCTGTGTAGATGAAGTCAGTTCTCTTAGAGGCAAACCCACTCCATTACTGCCGGAAATGTTAGTCGTAAAGGGGAGGTACAAAGGAGCAATGCCGGAAACTTTCTCAAGTAGGAGGAGGGGCTGTACTCCAAATTCTTGCACATCAACTTCAGGGCTGATGTTAGATACAAGCAGCCGGCCACGAAGCTCCTGCAGAACATGACTTCCTGGAAAAAATAGCCCAGCGCCGCTTAGGAAGAGACACATTTCAGGCTTCTGCCAAGTTACTCACATTTCAGACAGTTCGTATTTGAATGCAGAATGGGTTTTGAACAAATTCCTTTCTTTTACCCTGACTACTTGCAGTGAGCTTGGGGTTGAACTCTGCCCCTTTGAAGAAAATAAGGCACTGAACCATAAACTATTATTTTTTGACACTAATTTCCCCAGACTATTTTTCTAGGGTAGTGATCTCAGTTTAACATACATTGATGAGTTTTAAGTGTTTTTTCTTCTCAGAACACATTTATGGGGATGAGCAGGACATAGAACACAAGAATTCAGATTCTCGGAATTTTGAGTCACGGTGTTTGGGACAGAGTAACCAATATGTGTGTGAGCACGCGCGCGCGTGCGCACACACACACACACACACACACACACACACACACACACACACACCAGTCTTTACCTGCACATCTGCCTTCTCCCAGGAGGAGGGGAAAGGAAGCTCCTCTGTTGCTCGGGCCCTTTTGTTGATTTATCATTTATTATTTTTTAAAATGACTAAAAATGTAATTGGCCTCATCACTCTGTTTTGGTGTGGGCTTAACCAAGGTCCTCAACCCCTGGGGAAAAGTCCTCCAGATGCCGTGGGTTTTGTGTTTTTGTTTTTTTTTTCTGTTATTTGTCCAGTTCTCACCTCAGGCATGAGCTTTATTCATCGGCATGCCTTTGCAAAAGACTGTTGTCCCTCCATCCCTCCAAAAAAGACATTTTCCTTATCAGAAATTTTAGAGATTTCCGGTTCCATTTAGTACTGAGAATGAGTAGCAGTGATGATGGCAGTGACGTCGTAGCGATGGACTCATGTGCTGAAAAATGTGACACGTGTCAGGTTTCTTTTATTTACCATAATCTGCCCAGTTCTGGTAGAAAGCCATTTGTGGGTTTGAGGTGAGTGAGGCTAACTGCCCCCTTCCCTTACCATGGGGCAGGGTGGGGGATGTGGACACAGTGACTTGTTTCCTGCTGGGCACGTGACTCCCAACTGGCTATGTGACCAGACCAGGAGTCTTTCTGTGAGGTCATTGGGGTGGGTAGTGACCAGGTCTCCTCCTTGGAGGTCAGAACCATAAGATTCATGCCGTGCCCCATCCCATGTCATGGGGAGACACAGTCTTCCTGCAAACTTCCAACAGACAGGAACCAGTATGGAGGTTCTGAAGGAGCAGACCTTGGGCGTGAGACCATCTCAGTAGTGCTGGTGTGGGGTGAGGCTGATCTTTAACCAGAAATAAAAGGAGAGAGCTTGAAAAACATGAGATAAAGCCAGGAAACAGTTGTTACTTCCAAAGAGGAAGTGTTTTCTGTGGACTCCTGTTGTAAAATGAGGACCGGGCAGAGTAGCAAGGGGTGGATGGATCATCAGAGAAGAGATGAATGGATTTCAGCGTTATCCCAGCAGCTTGGATGTTTCAGAAAAGGAGTTGAAAGGGTGGTAAAGAACAGGCCAGTGAGAAGCCTATGGGAGGCGGAGAAATGGCCCCCAAAGATGTCCACTGTAACCCGTTGGGCCTGTGGATGTGTCCTCTGCTGTGGCCCAAGGAGCACCGAGGATGGATTAAATAAGGGCCTGGGGATGGGAAGCCCTCCTGGACTGTCTGGACAGGCACACCATTGCCTCATGGACCCTTAAACGTGGAAGAAGGAGGCACAAGAGAGGTGGGAGAGATGAGGCCAAAGGGAAAGAGGGGGTGAGAGGGGCAAGAAGGACTCAGTGCACCTTGAAGATGCAGGAAGGGTGCGGAGTCGTGAAATGCAGGGGACCCTGCAGACAGGACGGGCCTCAGTGGCCAGCTGGCCAGCGGTGCACTGTGCCCACAGAGTGATGGAACAGGAGAGGCCCCACCCCACAGGGCCCCCGGGGTGGTGGGGCACAACCTGCCCGTACTTGGTGTCAGCCACTTCTGACCTCCAGAATCCACTGAGGTCGTCTAAGCCACCATTTGTGATAACTTGTTGCAGTAGCAACAGAAAATTAGTGTAGAAAAAGACCCACATGCTATCCAATCAGGACAGAGGCGGTGCCCTGCAGACTGGCTCAGTGCGCGCCAGCCGCATGGGGACCTGGCCTCCCAGAGGCTCTGTTCCTGGCCTTTCATGTAGAGGGAAAGTGCCCGTGCCTCCTGGGGCCTGTGCTTGTTGGTTAAGATTGTTCTTTTATGGCAGTTAGCAGAGCACCTACCCGACTCCGTGCTCAGTAACTGCTTGATTGATGCAGAATAACACAGGAGAGGGAGAGACATCCCCATACATACTTTGAGATTGTCCTTCCTTTCTTAAGTAGACCAACTAGGTCACAAAGAAATGCAGCCTGAATAGATGTTGTGAGTTTTCTAACTCACTGTTACAATAAAAATGATTTTTCTGATTGAAATACAATTTGAGGTGCCTCACAGTGTTCCAGTGATCGCTTTGTCTCACCGTTACCGATGCTGTTAATAACTCATGAGGGATGCTTGTCATCCACTCCGATGAGCCCTGGGTCATCCACATACAGCAGTACAGCAGGAGCATCTAGGGGACTGATGTGGCTTCAGGGACCCCTCCTCTGAGCCCATCCAGGGTGTGGGTGTCCTTGATGACACCCTTGTGAGTTTCAGTTTGACCCCTAAACTGCCCCCTCCCTCCTGTCTTGTGGCCTCTGATAATTCTCAGGCATCTCAGACCTGCCTGCAAGTTTTGTTTGACCTGACACCGCCTCCCTTCTGAAGGGCGGGGTCAGCCCCAAGGTCAGTGAGCTGGAGGTGAGCAGGGTGGCAGGGTGGCGGTGGGTGTGTTGTGGGTGTCGTTAGAATGAAAACCACAGGCCCCAAATAGTGTCACTTCGCTGAAGTTCCCAAACTGGGGCTTAAGTCCTAATCCAACTGCATTTCAGCCCCCCTCAGAGACGTAGTCTGAACCAGCCAGGAATGTTCCATCAGTGCCAGTGCCTCTGCCACAGGGGCCTCTCCACCACCCCCCCCCCCAAAGAAAGAAGACATCTCCTGGATCCAGGGACCCCTTGCTTTCCCCCTGGACAGCAGCCTCCCTGCAACAGCCCTTCGCTGTTGCTAGTAACTTTCTTACCCAGCCCTCCTTCTAGATGGACCTTCCTTTCTGTCCAGCTCCTTGGAGCCCCTTCTGCTTGCCGCTTGGGGTGCTACCCAATTCATGAGTCCTAAAGCCAATCAGATCTTTAAAATCTGCTCAGTTGCATTTTTGTTGTCTGGCAGTCTGCGCAAGAAGGCTCAGCCGGTGTCTCTCTGAGGCTTAGGCCCTGTCAGGCATGGCCACCGAAGACCCTGAGGGACCTTTCTCGGGACGGAGGGGCTCTGAGTTTGGGACTTATCCTGAGACAAGTTTGAGTGATGTTAATGCTCCTAAGGGAGCAGGGCAGGATGGGGGCCAATAAAGGGTGTGCGGCTCCTCTGAGAGACCGTGGGGACAGTGTGGGGACAGTGTAGGAAACGCCTCAGCGTTGCCTAGTGGGGGCAGAGGACTGGGGCATGGGCGTGCAGTGAGCCCACCCTCCATGGTTGATGCTGGGGCAGAGATGCCTTGCAGGCAGCAGCCTTGGCAGGAGGGGGTGTGGGTGGGGCACCCTGTGGGCTGCTCCTGCCTCTCTTCCCGGCCTCCCTGCCACTTGGGGACCAGAAGTCCTGACCGTAGTGTTGATAGTGGAATGTCTGCACCCCCTAAGGGGAGCCCTGGTGGAGGAGTATGAGAGTGTCCTATAAAAGCTGACCGCTTGGGAGAGCACGGGAGGGAAGAAGAGGGCTCTGTCTGTGAGCTGGCCCCAGCCCTCAGACCAGCCAGGAGCCTCTGTGGGAGCAGCCGGTGGGATCAAGCCCGAGGAGCCTACCCTCTGTTCAGCCCAAGCGTTGGAGCTTCAGGCCCAGACACTGGCAAGGGCAAGACTCTCCCCTCACCGCCTCACCTCTGTCAGGAGCCGAGCCTCCCCAAAGAGGCCGATGGAAGAGAGCAGGTCTCTGCATCCTCTCGGGGGCCATGGTAGCCCTTTTGGCTTCTCCAAGTGGATTCCTAGGCCACCAGCATGGTCAGGGGGGACCCAAGACGGACAGAAGTCCAGCAGTGACAGGACGTGGTAGACGGGCACACGGGAAGAAGCCCTTTTGAGACTCAGAAATGCCTGGGTGTTTTGGGGGGTTTTGACTCGGTCACTAAGGCCACTGGAGGGGTGTCTATGCACCATCATGTGAACATGAAGGAACAACAGGGAAACCCAAACTGATGCACAGCCTGAAAGTAACACACAGGCCTCTGTTCCTCGAAATTTCTGTGGCATGAATGACCAAGGCCGAGGAATGTTCCAGAATAGAAGGTAAATAAACAGATGTGACCACAGAATACAGTTAGTGACCTTGGAATGCATTCTGTGCAGGAACGAAGTTTAATAAGGACATTTTTGGGACAGTTGATGACATTGGAATATGACCCATGGTTTAGATTACGGTGTTGTACTGGTGTTCAATTTCCTGAGGCTGGTCACTGACTTGTGAATATGTGAGAGGATGGTTTTGTCCTCAGGGTGTAGACCCTGAGCAGAACCGACAAAGGGGCACGGTATGTGCAACCGACTTGGAAATGATTTAGAAATACAGTAAAACCTTGGATTGCGAGTAATCTGCTCCGCGAGTGTTCCACGAGACGAGCAAACATTTCTAATAAACTTTAACTTGATGAAGGAGCGATGTCTTGCAGTATGAGTCGTACGTGACTCCGAATGTCATGTGGTCACAACTGAGCCAGTGGTTCTTGAAATTTGCTTTGATACATGAGTGTTTTGGATTACAAACATGTTTCTGGAATGAGGTATGCTCGAAAACCAAGGTTTTACTTTATGTACGAGTGCGCGCGCATACGTCTGTACATATGTAAATCCTGGCCAAGTGAAGTATTAGTGAAATGGGCTAAAAGGTATATGGGGGTTCCTTTACTATTCTCGCAGTCTTTTGTAGCTTTGACAGTGATTGCAAGATAAAAGGAAAAGGAAGTTAGTGACCAGTTAGTGAGGCTCGGGAGCACTCACACACAGTGTCCCCTGCATCCCATGGGAGACCAGATCCCCCACCCCTCCTGCCCAGTCTGCTGCCCCACCCCCACCTGGCAGAGTGCTTACATTGTCCACGAAGCCCAGTCTCCAACACCCGCCTTGCGCTCCACCCCCTTGGGACTCATGCTTGGAACCATGCACAGGCGTTTGTTTCCTCTTCATTCACATGGCCTTGTTTTCCGCTAGCTGTGCCAACGCCGACCCTTGGTGCACCCCCAGGGTCCCCAGACAGATCAGGAGTGTCCCGCCCTGCCCTCTTTTAAGCCATATTTTCCCAGCCGTATTGTCCAGATCTGGTCTGTCCAGCCCTATGGCATGATGCATGGCACAACTTCATTTTCTGGGTCGAATGAGTGGGCCAGGCAGGGGGAGGGTGGTGTGCTCCCAGACCCTTGGGAAGATGTTCTGAGGGATTTGAGGGCCACCTGGCTGCTGTGGGGGGGTTAAAAGAGCCCCATGTATAGTAATTATATCAGTGCAGGGCCCCTGGCTCTTGTAACTGCTCTGTTCACCTGCCTGCCTTCCAGGGCTACTCTTGGCTGCTCCTGTCCCCTCTCTTGCCCTCAGCTGAATATTGCTGGCAGGTGTGGCCTCCAGGCACCTGGCCTCCAGAGCCCTTTCTGCACCCATTACCCATCCTTTTCCCTGGGGCCTCCATGCCCTGCCCTCTGGGTAGAGGCCTCTGGATGTGCTCCTCAGCCTGGCTGTGAGCTGGCTGTGGGTGGGCCCTTCTGTGCTGCAGGCCTGGCGCTGTGTGCTGAGGGGCAGAGGAGGAACTGGCGTGGTGTGCGGGGCAAGTGCAGGGTGTGGAGGGAAACCATGGGTCTGTGTGCAGCAGCCTTTCCTGCAGAAGGCACTGATCCCGGGTATCTGGGCATTGGCCTCACCCACATCAGAGGCTCAGGGTCAAGACTTTGTTGCCATGAGTCTGGGGTGCACGTGGGCAGGTTACAGTGTCAAGAGCCAAGTGTGGACTCCAAGGCTCATTGTTGGGATTCTCAACATACACTCGTCCTCCTGCCTTAGGGGAGAAACCCTCCCCACCTCAGGATCCTTCTGGAAACCACCAGGGCCTCGGACAAAAGGATAATGAAGATTTTCTGCAGCGACAAAAATGAAACCTGGAACTAATCTGTTTTTACAACGTCCAGTGTCGTCTCCCCGGCCCACAATCGCGTTGCCCCAGCACATCCTGCCTCCTGCCCCCACCTGCTGCTTTGACTTGGAGGATAAATGAGCTGGGGTGTCCCTGAGAGCTGGCCTTCTGGGCACGTGTAGTCGGGGGCGCTTGGGGCGGGTGTGGTGCAGAGCCACATTTTAATAAGTGTTTGATAGTTGCTACCTGCACAGTGACTAATTGTGTGCACCCGTCCAGAGGGCAGACCCCATGCGTGGCGCTCCATTAACAAATTAGTCTTCAGTCCTGAGGGCAGGACTCCCTGCCCTTGCTGTGATTCTGGAAGCTCAGTGGGGCACAACCTCACCTTCAGAGTGACAGCTTCCTTGTGCCACCAGCAGGCTGTGTGGAAGGTTTTACCTCTCATCCTTCCCGTGGCTGGGTGGGAAGGGCCGCCCTGGAAGGGGTGTCGACCTCTGTGCCCTCCTTATCCCCCTCATCTGCTTCAGCCCTTGCCCTCACCCCTGCTGAAGAGCCCTGCCACAGCCACCTCTTTGTTACCTGGAGGTCTCTGTAGTCAAACACCATTTCCTTAAATAGGGCAACTTGATTCCAACAGATTCTGTCCCTGGAGCGGGAAGGCCGGGACCGGCTTAGCCAGAGTGGCAGGTGCGTTATGTGATGTGGGGTCAGAGGGCACCCTCCAGTGGTGCTGAAATCTTCCCTTTTCCTTGCTCAGTCTCTCTGGGAGACTCACCTGCTTCCCTTCCTACGTGCCCAAGCACAGCCCAGGGGAAAAATAAAACCTCTTTCTTGCCATTGCCAAGAATTCTTATTGCCAAGAAAGTCCATGCGTTCATTGTAAACTTCTGTTTTTGTTGAGGACAAAAATCAGGGTTAAGCCTGGACAGCAGCCTCCTATGAAAAATATACCAGGAAAGATGTGAGGGTTTGGTGAAAGGAATCACACACACAGGATCACAGGAAAGGTTTAACAACTAGATTTTTTCTGACAAAGACTGGCGACTTTCCCTCCCTCCCTCCCTCCTTCTCCACCCCAACTAGTTCCCTGTTATCTTTAAGAAACATCTCCTTTCCTTCCCCATCTTGCTCATGGTTCTTGGTTGCAAACAACAGACCCCGCTCTAGCTCGTGGCTCATTTCAATGTGGACAGAGCCCGTTGAAGGACTCTGGTGAGCTCACAGAATCCCCTGGGACAGTCTGAGTCTTGCGATCACAGGTCATGCACACAGGAGCCCACCCAGGCCTGGCGATGCCCCCTGCCCCAGCTACTGTGGGCCATGCTACTGCCATGGATGGGGCCAGGTCACACGTCCTGCAGCTAGGACAGATGCATGGCCCCGCAAATCCAGCATGAGGTGAGGACCCAAGACCGAGGCTGAGGAGCAGGGCAGAGCCATGGACTGAGAAGGGGCTCAGGCAGCCACTGGTCCGTCTCATGGCCATAAGTGGAGACCTGCAGTGTGCCACAGGGTGGGAGCACCAGGGGCAGGGGTAGGTGTGGTCTCATGGGAAAGATGGGCCAAACCAGGGGAACAGAAACATCACAATAATTTTGCTGGAAGGGAAAAAATTGGAGGTAGTGATGGGCCTTCCCCAGACGGGGTCCAGGGCGCCTCCCTGTGGTGGTGCCAGCTAAGCTCACCTGTGGCCGCTCCTGCCATCTGGGCACAGCCAAGTGTGCCAGCTCTGATATCTGCATTGCCAGGATCAAGGCCCGTGTGCCTGGTTCAAGCTCATGGCTGTCCTTGGATAAAGTTGATACGTACATGGGGTGGTTTGGGGTCAAGGGGAAGCATTTGGGCCCTGGAATCCCCGAAGCAGCTTAACTTGGGTAAACTGACCTCTCTTACCCTTGGCTTTCTTCTCAGGAGGTAGGATTGATGAAGGTGCCTCTCCCATAGGGTTGGAGGTAATGCTTGTCAGGTGTGGAGGACACAGTCTAGCTCACAGCAAGTGCTCAGTTAATGCTTGGCTGTTAGGGTGGCATCACCTTGCTCATTAGCAATCAACTGATGAATCAATCGCTAAACCATAAAGCCAGACTGTTCCTTAGTGCTTTGCCGGTGCATAGGCACAGGGGGGAATAGCGTTTGGGATTTTCTTTTAAGAATCTCTGTTCTACCATATTTTCATACCTCAGTGTTCTTCCTTAACAACATTATCTACTAGTTGTTGGGTATTTATTCTAGTTGCCTTCCCCAGAATGCCATACTTAATCCTTAGTGTGTGTGTGTGTGTGTGTGTGTGTGTGTGTGTGTGTGTGTGTGTGTGTGTGAAAATCAAGTGTCATAGACTTTAAGTATGTTGCCGAGTGTTGTAGCTTCTGTGAGGAATAGCTGGGATTTGAACCCAAATCTGGCTGACCTCCAGTTGTGTCTTATGACCAGTGCCAGGTTGCAGAGCAGCGCTGAGGTGCGGGGGCTGGAGGCCTGGGCTCCGTGTCCATCTCCTCGTGAGCCAGGGTCCTCACACACACAGCAGGTGTGTCCCGAGGAGAGCCCAGCAGCATCCATTTTTTCCGTCAGACAAAGAATGTGCCTGGTGTTTCCCCCAGAACCTTCTTGGGAAATTATGCCTAAAGTTGGCAGTTCCTTGTAAATTCAGCCGCCACCGAAAGCAGAGAGGACTCGGTTTGCCAGAATGGCAGAACCAGCCGCCGATCCATTTTTATTTGCTTCTTGTTCATTTTGCATTTTCTTCTATCCCGTTAATGCTTTCTCCCCCATGTGGTAAGAGTTTCATCTCACTGTCTATTTAACATACCGATGCTTCTCGCAGAAACTGACGTCCATTGTTCCTTGGAGTGGGGATTCATTAGTCTTTGCCAGAGAGGGGTTGTGGATTCGGTGCCTCCTTTGTAGGTTTGAGATTAATTCCTGCTGTGGTCATGTTCACTGGGATAATTTTATCAAGATTTTCTTTCTGTTGCTTTTATTACTGGCTTTCTTGGTTACTTTATTAAATTCTAAAATGTCTTATTAAAATCACTTCTTTTCTCATGACAAAAGTATAACTTTTAAACTTGGCTTGAAAAAATTTGCAAACCAGGTGCTTCTTGCCCCTCCCCCCTGCCCCTGGGGGGTGGGACAGGGCCTGCTGGGGACATGGGCCAGGGAAGGCTCTCACCTGTTCGCTCTAAACGTTTGTGAATGGTTTTTACTATTGATACTCATCACAGACTATTTCACTGAATTGCTTTAAGCAGTGAAAAAAGACTTCTGGACGTGGTAATGTTAATTTTTAAATTGTCTTATAAATTTATGTTAAAAGCAGTCGGCAGATATAGAAATGTAACAAGTCTTTTGTGAAATACACTTCGAGGACTCCACCTTTAAAAAATTGACAGATGGCAATCCCTCCAGTGAGAATAATGTGGCTATCAAAGTTGCACAGAATTCAGGAATATGCTTTAATGGAGATTTTTAAGGCCACTTGGCCTAACTGCAGTTTACAGCCCAAGTGACAATCTGTCTGGGTTCTGTTGGAGTATCCAAAGGTGCAGAGAGAGACAAGCTGTATTCACACTGTGGAGCGAGACTTAATGCCAGCAAATGACTTCCATGTCGGCCATCACCGGAAACCATCTATCTAGAAGGACAATTTATGAAAACCCGGCCTTTTGTGACTTACATGGTGCCTGGTCTTTTGAAAAAGGACTGTCAGGGCAGGACTCATTTGGTGCCCACCATGAGTTAGTTTCTCACCTGGACAGGTGTCTGCCTCTTGCAGGTGGGCAGGTAAGTTGGCTTGCTGGCCTTGGGAGGCAGGGCACCTATGGGTGGAAACCAATGGGTGTGGAGAGCAATGCCTGGTGGCGGAGGAACCTTCCTGTGTTCACAGGCCTCCCCACCCCCCCCTTCTCCAGGGCTCTGTGCCTCTCCCGGTCCCAAATAGGAGTGCTTCCTTGAAGCTACAATAGCCAGAACACCCCACGTCCTCTGCCTCGTTCCCACCCCCGGATCCCCCACTGATACGTCACATGTGTTTCTTAGACACGGATCTAAAATTAATGCTCTCGAGCTCGTTCCTTGGGGAAAAGTGGGATAATCAGCAAATGTCAAAATGTTTTCTCCAAATTTCTAAATGAATGGAAAATAAAACAACGTAATTCCCCCTCCCTCAGGAATTACCTGGCCACCGTTTTGCCACAGATTTGACAAGGCTATCTTCTGTTCCCCTGAGTGAATCCAGTTGGGAATATTTAATGCTATAGATCTCTGAGCTCTGAGGAGAGGCACTGCCCCTTTGGAAAGAGGGGGTCCTGAGCACAAGGGTTCTAGGGCGGTGTCTTCGGGTTCCAGGCAGCTTTCTGAGCCATGCAGTCTGTGAGGCACCTGGCCACTCACCCAGAAACGGTCTCCTTCTGTGGGTAGTGCCGGTTAACCTCCAGAATCTAGTGTAACTGGAAATCTTTATTGGAATTACCCAGGCCATTACCCGCTCACTGTATTAGCTCTGCCCTCGAGCACTCTTGACTGCGTCTCATGGGGTTGGAGTGCTTCGTCAGTTGGAACTCAAGCCTCCCGATCTTAATTAGAGATGTGCCAAAGTACCTGAATTTAATGGAGAAGGTTGGAAGACAGATCTCTCTCCACCCCTCTTGCACTGAATGACTTCATTACTGAGTACCGTCCACAGCCATGCAGAAATTAAATACGCTCTGCAGAGAAGCAGAGGTTGACGTGCAACGCTTCTGCATGGCACGTTCTGTGTGCAGCTCTGCGCTCTTTGCAAAACGGGGAGAGCCGAGATGTCAGCATTTTGCCCTGCTGTCCCCTGCCCATGCTCCGCCCAGCAGCCTGGCCTTGGACACCCGCGAGGGGCTGATGCCCCTGATACCCTGAGGTGCGGTGAATGCATTATTCATGCACTCGCTCCCATCTGCAGATAATTCAATATTCTGCTCTCAACAATCTTTTCCAGTGTTAGCTGTATTCGTCCTCTCGTTTTGTAAAGAAGGCTGCTACGTAATTGTTAAATATCTCTCCTGCTCCCTGAATAAATTGGAGATACAGAAAAATAGTAGGGGTATGATTGCACCGTGTTCATTGGGTCGCGTCTGCCCTGAGTCAGTGGTGCGGTCACGGCAGATGGAAGTGCGGCCTTGTAGGGACTGCAGAGAAGGGCCCAAGTCACAGCTCTTTCTCCCCCTGGAAGATTTCCTCCGACATCTGTCCTTCTTAACTCAAACACGGCACCCTGCCCTGGCGACACCAGCTCTTACCAGCGGTGGCTTCTTTTCCACCAAAAACCAGTTGGTGGTCCTGGTCCATTCACGTGGAAACTCTGCCAGCCTCATTCTCTTATTTAAGCTAAACATTTCCGTCAGAGGCAGGAACAGTGTAACTATTACACCCGTCTGCTTTGCAAAGCCAATTCATAAGTTCAGATTTCCCCAGTCCAAGCAAGGGCTTGTGAGCACTGTAAATACAGCTGGAGGGAACTGTTTGTGTAACACTTGCTTGGAAGGAATAAATAGCACTGGGTTCCGCCAAGAAAGGTAAAGAGCTCCCAGGCTTCCACAGAGGAGAGAGGAGCCAGGAAAATGGTGACTCTTTCCTGGAAAATTCACTGGAAAAGAAGGAGTCGCTTTCGCTTTGACACTGAAAGAAAACATTCAGAGAGAGCGGCCGATGCTGGGGTGCTGGGCTTGACCACTTTTCCTCTGGAATCCAGGTGCAGGCTGAACTTGAGGGCTGGGCAGGCGTCTGAGCACGGGGCTCCCAGTGGGCAAGAAGCTGGTGCTTCTGGAGCTCAGAGACACTGGTCCCGGTGTGTGGGTGGGGTGGGTGGCCCAGGGCCGGGTAGCGGGTCAAGGGTGTCGGCTCATGGGGAGTCCTGACCACCTGCTCCTCTGGGCCCCTCTCCGGTCAAGGTGAGGTGCTGGGCTAGTGCTGGCCATCAGCCCTGGGTGGCTGCAGGTAAGTTTGGGACACCACACTTCTCATCCTGAGAGCTCCGTGTGAGGCCACTCGGCCACAGGTATTTATAAGCACGTGTGTCTCTCAGGTAAGTACCTGTGGAAGTCAGCTCTACCTTAGTTCTGGTTTTCCGGTCACATGCCGTTGGCTGTATGCTCAGGATCCTGCCCTTCCCCTTGACGGGACAGCACTGTGCTTCTCTCCGTCTGTGTTTGGACATCAGTCTCTTCCCAACCTTTCCTTCTCTCAGTCTCTGACGTAGTGTCTTCTGACACATCACGTCCTTCTCTCCTTTCCTTGCGGCCGGCAGACTTCATTTGCATCCCGATCTTCAGGGTCACCGCCCACTCCCTCGACATCTTTTTGTTTTAGAGCCTGTCACATCAGCGTGGACGCAAGCCTCCCGCATCCTCCAGAGATCTTTGACAGTGCTGTAGACGCTTCAACCCACCCGATGTGTGGAATCTGCTCCCTGCCGAATTAATTTCCTCCCCAGCCTCCAAGAGCCTTCAAGTAAGTATGGTCTCAGCTCTGCATTCACCCTGGCCAGACTCTCTCGCTGGGGCCGATGAACACATAACACTAGTTTAGACCAGTGGTTCTCGACCAGGGGGCTGTCCCCTCCCAATGGGACACCTGGGGATGTCTGCAGGCATCTAGGGGGTGAAGGCCAGGGAGGCTGCTGACCATCCCACGGTGCACAGCCCCCATCACAGAGAATCACTCAGGCTAGAAGTCTGTCATGCCTAGGCAGAGGAACCGTAGGTGGGAACAGCTGGGGGCTCTTGGTTCAGCTTCAGCGCAGTGTCTGGGAGCGGCCCTAACAGAGCGGCCGTTGGGCTTTCCTGCCTTCGCTCGCTGTCCCCCTGCAACTGAGGGCATATGGGGGTGTGCAGACTTGCCCGGCCTCAGGTCAGGGCATCCACGAGGCCCTCTCTCTGGGGCGGGCCAGCCCCAGCCCCCACAACGCCAGCCTGGCCTCCTCGGTGGCTATTTTTTCTTGCCTGTGCCTAAATATGCTCAATGGTGGCACAAGTCAATAAAAACCCCACCTGGCCCTCACAGCACAGAAGACTCTGTCTGCCTTGAAAATTCGTTTATGCTGAGCCAAGCACATGCTTCTAAATCACAAGGGACAGAAGAGTCAAGGTGACATGGCAGGAACAAAAAATCAGCCACAGGAAGCACAGGCGCCATGGGGCCATATTTCACCTGTCGTGGGGAGGACAGCAAAGGCACGTTTCCTGGTTTGTTCAGGTGATGAGAGGACATGAGGAGGCACGTGTGAGGACGTTAAATGGGGTGTGCATTTTACCCAGAATATATTATTGTGGGCGCATTGCATTTAACGTCTGTTTGACCTAACTGGGGACCCAGTCATACTACCAGCTTCACTGTGTCAGAACCACAGGCATTAAAAAAATTTTTTTTTAATGTTTATTTATTTTTGAGAAAGAGAGAAGGAGAGACAGAGAGAGAGGGAGAGGGAGAGAGGGAGAGAGGGAGAGAGGGAGAGAGAGAGAGAGAGAGAGAGAGAGAGAGAGAGAGAGAGAGAGAGAGAAGAGGCAGAGAGAGAGGGAGACACAGAAACAAAGGCAGGCTCCAGGCTCTGAGCTGTCAGCACAGAGCCCGACGCGGGGCTCGAACCCACAAACTGTGAGATCATGACCTGAGCCAAAGTCCGGTGCTTAACCGATTGAGCCACCCAAGCGCCCGAGAACCACAGGCATTTTGAGCTCCAGCCACCCTAGTAAGCTGCCTGGGACAGTGTCAGGAGAGCTGTGCCCAACTCAGGGTCCTGGGCACCTTCCTGTGAGAAAGAATTCCAAGCAGGATACCAGGTGGAAAAAGCCTGGATTTTCACAATAGACATGAACTTGATGTGTAGGTGTCTTGTTCTGTTCTGGTGTGGGGCAAGGGTAGGACACACCCCTTATCTTTCTTACCCTCTTTTTCTGAGCATCTGTGCTTCTGAGCTCAGCGTTGGGGAAACAGGGCTGGTCAAAACACGGGTCCTGCTCTCCAGGGTCCGCATGTGGAGGTGGGGAGACAGAGGCAGGTCAGGGAACAGACAGGCAGTTTCAGGTGCTGAGGGAATGGGGGAAGTCACAGGGCGGGGGTGTGGGGTGAGGCATGGGGGCCCCATGAGGGGCCTCCTTGAGAAGGAGGGAGGGGTAGGAGGACTGACAGAGGAAGAAGAAGGAGGGGAGGGAGGAGGCGAAAGGAGGGAAGGAGGAGGAGGGAAGAGGAGGGATGGAGGTAGAGAGGAAAAGGAAGCATGCATGGCTGCCACTGTGTGGTAGGCTGTGGCAGCCGCTCGCCCACCTTCCTGGGCACTGGCTGCTTGGCTGCCCTCGGTCTTCCTCAAGCCCTCCGTGTCCCCACCTCTCACCACCTCTGTCGCCCCTGGGCTATCTCTGACTTTCGGCATCTGTGGCCCCCAGCCTGGCCCCTGCTTCTGGCCCAGATATGACAATTCTACCTTTTATCCAGTCCTTGAATCTTAATATGTTTCAGCAGCTTGGGGCCTGGGTTCCCCTGCTGGTCTCGTTCTCACCTCGTTGCTGGCAGCACCTGGTGCCCCTGTCCCGGTGGCTTGCGGTCACCTGCGCCATCCTCCAGGGGCCGGCTTCTCTGCCACAGCCCTGGCCTCCGGGTCCCTAGAAATTAGACATTTTGGTGGAGGCAGTAACATTTCTTAGCACCTGGAATCGGCAGGCAGCCTCCTGTCCGTCCGTTACCCGCAGTCATCCGCCGCCTGCGGTTACGGTAAACCGCGTGCGCGTGGGGGTGAAAGGCTCATGTGGTGATAGATGTGGCCCCTGGTTCCACACCCCACGCAGGATTAAACAGGTGTTTCACCTTCTGCTTATGAATTCTGTCAATAAGTCTAATAAGAACTTGCAAACATTAAATTAGAATCAGCTCATAGGTTTTTAACATGAAAGGAGACAAAATTTGCTGAGATAAGTCAATTTGAAAAAAAAGAAAAGAAGCTGCTCACATTATACATTTATGAAGTAGAAACTCATTTTCCCATCCAATTTGAGCTTGCTGTTTCACGATGGGTAATAGGTACTTCTGATAACAACAGCAGCCCCTGATGGAAACGCCAACGCAGTCTCACCAGTAAGTTCTCTCCAGGCTCGGGTCAGTGATGAAAATCTCATTGGCCGGACCCTGGCTAGTTAAAGGCGGAGTGTAGTGTGCCAGCCAGTTCCTTGGCTCACTGCCTTGCTGCATTTATTTATTATTCGTACCTAAATGCTGCCCACCCTGTGCACGTGAACTCCAGGCTCCCTCCTCTGGGAAGCGTCCAGGGCTGGCCCTGGGCTGCAGTGATTGCGCCTCTGGCCACCACCACCCTTCAGGCCCCTCATCCGCTGCTCCCAGCACTGTGGTCAGGACGGGACAGGCAGAAAGGGAAGGCAGGTGCTGAGTTTGACACCCATTTTCTGCTGGATCCCTCACGAGAAATCTGTTTGTGGACCTGACAGGCCCCTGCTCAGGCTTCTGGGGGTGACCTCTGCCTTCTTGGGCCCCAGCCTGGGTGTGGGAACCAGAATGGTGGGTGCAGAGGCCTAGAAGGACCCAGAAAGTTCTGCATTAGCCACGTGGTTGAAAAGCAGGCTTGGGGAAGGTTTACTCTTGGAGAACTAGAGTCAGAGAGATCCAGGGGGGAGCTGGGCAACCGGCCTAGGGAGGATTATGGCGTTATCTGGGGTGGCCGGTTACAGAGAAATGATGAAGGATTTTGAGGGCATCCGCAAGGCAAGGGCTAGACGGCCCGTGAGTAGGGAGAGGACTGGTGTGCGGTATTGTCGTTCGGGGTCACTCATCCCATCTTCGGTGTTCGCTGAGATGCTCTGCCAGACCCAGAGGGACCGCGTCTCTCTGCACTGCCCTGCCTGGCCGTGTGACCCCTTGGCTGCATGGCGTGTTGTGGGCCGTATGTGGCCCCTTTGCTCAGGCCCGTGTCTGAATTCGGCTATGCAGCGGGGAAGCTGGATAGCAGATCTGGAGCAGGTTGCTTAGCTCTCTAAGCCTCGTGTCCTCAGCTGTGAAAGGGGCACAACTAATCACCTCCTAATGGGGTTGTTCTGAGGTCAAAGTGAGATAAAGGGAGGTGACATGGAGTGCGGGGCTCATCACGCAGCAAACAATTGGAGGCTAACAGGTCTTTGTGTCATTGATCTCCTAGCCCCGCATGGCTCAGCCCTACCCTTTGTCTGCGTCTTACCCCTCAGCTGCTGTGTGTGCTCTCTGCGGAAGGGGTCATGTCTCAGGAGCTGTTTATGCCCCCAGAGCCCTCCCAGGAAGGGGTGCGCAGGGGGAGCTCGGTGAGCCCATGAGCATGTTCCTCCTGTTACCCCAGCGGGCAGTTTCCTGAGCTGCGGGAGGGCTGGGCCGGCTCAGGCACAGAGGAGAGCCCTGGGGCCAGCACGCTGGCCCGACGGGATTCCTCTCTGGCTGCGCTGTCCTGCATCTGAGTTTCTGGACTTTGGTCACAAGAATCTCGTAGGAGAGAAGCATGCGGGTTTGGCATGCTGCACTCAACCTCTAGAAATAGCACACACACACACGGCTCTCAACACATGTTCCTGCGAGGAGTCATAAATTCGTAAGCACATTTAATTGTTCAACAACAAGGCGTACACGTGTCTAAGGGCAAAATACTGAAAAATGCATCGAGCAGGGGAAAATCACCAACAAAAATTGAACTTAAAGTCCCATGACTAAGTATTTATGTAGGGTGTTCCGTTCAATCACAGTTGACCATGTCTGAAAACAGCCAGATGGTGCAGCAGGCATGGGAGAGTTGACCATGGGTCAGCCCAAGCTGGGCCCGTGGACCCAGGCCATGTCTGTGAGCAGGCGACTCAGGCAGATACAGTGGCTCCTTGGACTGTGGTTTCACAAGAGGAGCTGAGGGGCTGTGTTCACAGCGTCCAGCACCAACTGAGGACTCAGTGTACCCCAGACGTTGTAACTGTTATTACTGTAGTTTTTATTTTATTTTTTTACTTCATTTTATTTAATTATTTTATTTTACTGTATGTATGTATGTATGTATGTATGTATGTATGTATGTATGTTTGTATGTATGTATGTATGTATGTATGTATGTATGTATGTATGTATTTGAGAGAGGGAGAGAGAGCACACAGGCATGTGAGCAGGCGAGGGGCAGAGAGAGAGAGAGGGAATCCCAGGCAGGATTCACGCTCAGCGTAACGCCCACACGGACTCCGTGTCACAACCAAGAGACCACGACCTGAGCTGAAATCAAGAGTCAGACGCTTAGCCTATTGAGCCACCCAGGGGCCACCCTTATGATTGTATTTAGGAGCACTAATGCCATTTGTTCCTCCTGAAAAAATGGCCGTTCTTAATTCTTTTGTGTACTCTCAAGTGAGATAAACATGTTAACTGATTGCTGTCGCACGTTCCGCGTCTGACACCCTAGTGAATGGCAAACACATCTCCATTCAGTAACGGCCTTAAAAGAACCACAGACCTGGTTTCGCAAAAAGATGTATCTTTGCAATCAACAGACCTGCCGTTCATTCCTGCAGCCATCAGGAGGCTCTCAGCTGTTTGCACACATCCACCAAAAATGCAGAAGTGTGGGTGCGTGACCTTGAATACTCACGTGAGAACAACAGGTGGCTGTGAACACGAGCTGAGAGCAAAGAGCACACTTAGGGACATTTCACTCGGAGTGGGACTCCTGGCGCTCACACCTACTCCCATGGAAGCAAATTTACTGAGAAAGCAATGGAGGCAGCATGACAGCAGCTCAGACTGGAGCCCCCCGCCATCTGTGCAAAGACCTAAGCGTGTGGTGCAGACCCCGTGCCTTTTCTCTCAGGGTGTGTTAAGATAAATATCCTGAAAAAGCATAACTGTTGACTGAGCTTGATTCAGTCGTTATGGAAAGAAAAGTCCGAACTAATAAGCAAAAAGAAAGCACTCAGAGGTTTGGTGGTTGGTGGGCGTTTGGCTCACCACCAGTCCCCAACCCCAGTGCTGGGCATTATCCCACTATTCCTGCTGCGACTTTGATCCCTAATGAGCAAGGGCCAGGCCTGGGTCTCAGAAGCAGCTGAGGTCCCTGATGGGAGACAAGTGATGGTAAGACCATAGCTGTGAGCCAGCCCTTCGTGCACAAGGTGATTTGCAGAGTGATTCTGTTTGCCTCGGCCATCCTCAGATTGTGGCGTCACTCTGACCTCTGCCTCCTCTTCACATCACCTCCGCTGTACGTCGTCTCCTCTTTGGTCTTTTATAAGGACACCACTGTGTCACATCTGGCATGAGCTCATCTCGAGACCCTTCACATAACTCCATCTGCAAAGACCCTTTTCCAGAGGAGGTGACATTCATAGCTTCCAGGATGCAAATGTAATTGGGGGCGAGGGGGCACCGTTCACCCTCTGCAGAGAGCCTTCAGTCAAATCTCTCAGCACAATGCCTGGCACCACTGAGTGCTCGAGGAATATTATCTGTTCCTGTATGGTAACTATTGTTTCCTGGGAGAGGGTTTGGGAAGCCCTCTGGCCCTTTGTTTAAAACAGAACAGATGGAAAAGAGAGTCTTCATAACGGGGCAGGCGAGAAGGGGCCAGGCGCACTGCCGCCGGGCCTGCCAAGCGAACACGGGGCTCCCTGCCTCAGTCCCCTCAGCCTGGGTTGAACTTTTCTTTTGGCATCTGCATTGTGGGTTTCTCGGGAGCAGAAGTTTTCCTGGGTAGAGTATGCTTTCCCTCTGGAGAGGCTCGGCTGTCCTGCCCCTGGCCAGTGTGCTCCTGCAGCACCAAGTCTCAGAGCTAACCACCACCTGCTGTCAGCAGAGAGGTGGGCAGAGCCCAGGAGGATTGTACCTGGGGACGAATGCACCACTGGCCTCCTCTATCATCTGCGGCCTCAGTGGAGCTGCTCGGATGCCAGACTGGAGGAAGCAGGAGAATCTTCCTCTCTTCCCAGGGGAGGAACCCATGCACCTGACCTGGGACGTTCACCCACCAGAGCACCAGGACTGAGGGGCTCGGAGCTCCTTGCTTGAGGCTGGGGCTCTCGGACAGGTCTCTGTCCCGAGCCCTGCACAGCGGCCCCCTCACCCCCGCCTGACCTCTCCGATCCCATGGGTGGCCCGCAGGCACTCATGCCCTTCCATGTTCTCTTGCCTTCTGGGGATCACGGGCCCACTTTATGCCAGGTGAGGTGCTAGGTGGACGCTGCAGCCTTGGAGGGAGCACTGGCCAGAGAAAAGCCATCTGTCTGTGTCTGCCCCCATTTACCGATTTGTGGGATGAACAGATTCTGTCCAGGCGGTGACCGTTGAACACCTGCAGGCTGCAAGCCACCTCCCCCTGCGGTCCTCAGGTGCGTCTCCGACTCTGGCCTTGTGTGTGCGCTAAGAGCCAATTAAGTCTGTTCCCACATCTGTTTATGCCAATTGCACCAGTTTGTGTAATTACATCACGTGACTAAATATTACATAAAACAATGGCATTTCAGTGCGAACAGGAAGAAGGCGTTTGTTTCTATAAAAACAGTCGAATTTTTGGAAAGACTTAAAATGGGCAAGGTAGTAACATTTTTCTTTCAAATTCAGTTTCCATGAATCTGCAATAAAGGATTGAAGGAAGGAGTCACAATTCTGACTGATGGTGATACCTGCAGGCGCTTCAAATTGCCTGCGTCCTCACAGCACGTTTGGTGGGTGGGATGTGCGCTGCGGGGATGGTAGCTGTGAGCCAGAAACCAGAGGGCAGAGGGGGGGTGTTTTCCCAGTGGTGAGCAGACAGTAAGTGAGCATATGTCTAAGCATTTTGTGTTGAGATGTTTAAGGCATCATCGGTGGTAATGACTGTCCACTTCACAAGACTGAGCCTGTGTGGCTCAGTCAGTTTAGCATCTGACTCTTCTTGACTTTGGCTCAGGTCATGATCCCAGGACTGTGAAATCGAGGCCTGCGTCAGGCTCTGCCCTTACTGTGGATCCTGCTTGGGATTCTCGTTCTCTCTCTCTCTCTCTCTCTCTCTCTCTCTCTCTCTCTCTCTCTCCCTCCCTCTCTCTCTCTCTCTCTCTCTCTCTCTCTCTCTCTCCCTCCCTCCCTCCCTCTCTCTCTCTCTCTCTTTCTCTCTGTCCCTCTCCCCTCCTTCTCCCTCCCTCTCTCTCCCTCTTCCTCTCTCTTTCTCTCCCTCCTCTCTCTCCCTGTCTCTCCTTCTCTCTTCCTTCCCCCTCCACCCCTCTTCTGCTCATGCTCCCTCTTTCCAAATTAAAAAAAAAAAAATGGTCCACTTCACAGGATGTTTTTGGTCCCGTTTGAGAGGGAGTCTTCTGGGAGGCACTGTGATGGCGGGAGCTCACAGGGACCCAGGTCTCTCCAACATCCAGGATGTCATCCCCAGACCAGAGATCCCAGAACAGTGATACCTGTGGGATGGCATGTCAGAGTCTCCACAGCGCCTGACACATCCTCAGGAGGAAGCACTCCAGTTTTGTTGTTACTCTTCAGTGGAGGAAGCGTGTAAAAGAGGGCTTACTTTTGTCACACATACGCACACGCGTCTGTATTTCTCTCTCTGTTCCAAAGATGGTAACTCTAAACGTGACTTTCGGTTCGGTCAGCGTACACAAAATAATCCTGAAAACATGGGAACTCACTTCCAAGAGAGAAAAAGAAGTGTAGACAGAAACTGAGGCATAAGCAGCAGTTACCTGCCGGTCAGGTCTCCTTAGGGTCCCAGAGAGCTGTCAGCTGGCCCCTCGACACGAAGACGCAGGGTCTCATACAGCGGCCACCTGGATGCTCACACACCAAGCGTGGGGATGCTTTGCTTGCAAAGCTCATTGCACTCCGTCTAGTTAGAAGGCAATATCTTTTAAAAGGTAAAATATTGCTCATGTAGATTATTTAACTTTTTTTTTAGCTCCTTCTATAATAATAAAAAGAGGCATACAGCATCGAAATGAGCGATTTATGGAAACATATAAAGGAGCACATTTTCTTGGTGAGTCCTTGAAATTTAATTTAGAGATGTGGCAGCAGAGGAAAGGATGCATTTTCATGAGGCTTGTTTCCTCTCCTTTGGGTGACTTTGTGGTGCCTTTGTGAGAGCAGCTGAGTTCAGGGAAGGAGCCACAGGGCCTTTCAGATGGTCAGGCATCCCCGTCCCTGAGCATTGGGTGGGGAGGGCCTTGTGCTAAGCCTGAGGAACTCCTGTCTCTGCACTCACTCCCTCGCTCCAGAGTTGAGTGCCACCGGCATGTCTCTACTTGGACGTCAGAAGCCCATCTCACACTTGATGCATGGGGAGCTCAGCTCCCGCCTACGAAGCTTTCTCTGCGAAGTCTTTCCCATCCTCGTGGATTTCAACAGTGTCCGTTCAGGTGCTCCAGCCGGATCACCGTGTCATCCCGGCTCCTCTTTTCCTACACCTCACACATAATCCATCACCGTGCCTTTCAGCAACACCTTCCAAATACATCCAGAAGCCAGCTGACATAGATAGGTAGCTTGTAGCCAACACCACGTGGGCGCCTGAGGAACTGCCGTGGCTGCTGAACTTCCATCCTGCCCATCCTTACCCCATTTCCGTGTCTACACGACGGCCAGTGGGAACCTGCTAACGCCCAGTAGGGCGATGTCACCCTGCTTCCAATCCTCTGAGGGCTCTTTTCTCCCTCGGCCGGTCATGTGACTGTGTGAGTGAGGAGCCATTCCGCCGTGTGGTGACAGGGGCTCCTGCAGCTGGAGACACTGAGAGCCGGGGGTGGTGAATGCGAGCAGGCACCCTCACAAACGGAGCAAGCCCCACGGACAAAGCAGGTTCTTAGTGTTCTGGCCCTGTCCCTCTGATGCCAGAGCAGGCACATCCCTGTATCACGTCATCGTCACTGGGGAAGGCCTCCTAGGCTAGGACCTTGGTGGATGTGAAGGAAGATTGCCAGGAGGGAGAGAATACCAGATGGATGAAATGTCTACGATTCCATTCTGGTTTAGGGAAGTAACTTACGCCTCAAAGATAGTGAGTGGGGCACCCTTGTGTCTCAGTCAGTTGACCGTCTTGACTCTTGAAATCATCTTAGGTCATGATCTCACAGTTCATGGATCGAGCCCTGTGTCAGGCTCTTCATTGACGAGGAGGCTGATTGCCATTCTCTCTCTCCCTCTCTCTCTCCCTTTCCTGCTTCCTCTCACTGTCTCAAAAATGGAGGAGGGAGAGGAAAAGGGAAAGGAGAAGGAGGAGGGGAAGGGGAAGAGGAAGGGGAAGGAGGTGCCTAAGTGGCTCCGTCAGTTAAGCAACCAAGTTCGGCTCAGGTCATGATCTCACACTTCATGAGTTCAGGCCCCACGTCGGGCTCTGTGATGATTGCTTGGAGCCTGGAAGCTGCTTTGGATTCTGTGTCTCCCCCTCTCTCTGCCCCTCCCCTGCACATGCTCTGCCTGTTTCTCAAAATTGAATAAATGTTAAAAAATTTTAATAAAAGGAAGAAGGAGGAGGAGAGAGGGAGGAGGAGGAAGAGGGGAAGGAGGAGGGGAGTGGGGAAGGGGGAGGAAGAGGGGAAGGAGAAGGAGGAGGAGGCTGAGGGGTGGGGGAGGGGAGGGAGAGGAGGAGAAGGAGGCAGAGATGATAATACAGAGTGGCTGGAATAACCAAAGCCCAGGTATGACCCTGTGGGATCAACCCTAGGTTGTGTGCCACAACTAGGTTTTGGCACACAACCCTAGTACTTCCCCGGGAGAGTGCCCCAGGCAAGGGACGTCCCTGCTCTCGCAGAGTGTACAGTCTGGAATACCTGTCTAAAGTCCCCAAGAGGGTCTGAACTGACCGACATCAGCCAAGAGAGCTCACTGGCATCACATGACGCTCTGCAGACTGAGTCTGGTTTCTCTGTGTGTCATCCAGTCAGATTGCACATGGCATTTAAGGCCCTCGTCTGAAATGAAACCAGGGGCCCAGGTGATGGATTGTTGACTGATTCATTCATTCACACACATTCACTGCACACCTGTTGTATGCCAGGCGCTGGGTCAGCCACTGGGGGTGGTGAGCCCAGCGAGACCATGAAGCAAACCAAGAGTGTCCCAGCACCAGGGCTCCTGGAGGACCCTGTCACAGAGCCATCTTGCACAAGGATGTCTGGAAGGCCGCCCTGTGCAGCTGCCCCCACGCACACCACATCTCTGTTGTATGTTTACCCAGGGCATCAGGGATTTATGTGGGGAGGCATTAAAGCATCAGGGATATCCAGTCAGAGCAACAAAAAAATACAGGGACCGTCTTTCACTCCTGGTATCTGCACAGTTCCCTTTTTATGTGACAAATATGGAGAACAATTAGGTCCCTTTTGATGGGATAATTGCTTGCTACCTGAAGAAGCTGCCTTAAAATGAAAACTCGAGCAACGTGGACTTGCCAGCACTATTTAAACCCGTCACATTATCCAGAAGAAGTGGAAGGAAGGCTGAGCCAATCCGTGAATGTCTCCTTCCTAGATTGCCCAGCCTTTTGTATCTGTTATTAAGCCCTTCACAAGTATGCTGCTTCTCTGGTGAGAAAATGTATTTGCATAGCTCCCAGTGGCTACACCAGACAGTGGTCAGCTCGAGATACACCTCCCAGAGCTGGGGAGGAGGGTATTACGCACATACCATAACCAGGTCCAATTATGTTGAAAACCAATACCTGTGTTTCTCTGCCCATGTGTTCCCTGAGTGTGAAGAGAAGGAACAAATAGACTGATAAAATAGAATGGAATGGAATGGAACGGAACAGAACGGAATGGAATGGAACAGAATAGAACAGAATAGAATAGGAGTAAAATAAACTAGACTAGGCTAGAATAAACTAGACTAGATTAGAACAGACTAGACTAGACTAGACTAGACTGGAATAGAATAGAAAATAAAAGAATAGAATAGAATAGAATAGAATAGAATAGAATAGAATAGAATAGAATAGAATAGAATAGAATAGAATAGACTAGACTCAGACTAGAGTAGACGAGACTAGACTAGACTAGACTAGAGTAGACTAGACTAGACTAGACTGGACTGGACTGGAATAGAATAGAATAGAATAGAATAGAATAGAATAGAATAGAATAGAATAGAATAGAATAGAATAGAAAAATAATATAGAATAGAATAGAATGGAATGGAATAGAATAGAATAGAATAGAATAGAATAGAATAGAATAGAATAGAATAGAATAGAATGGACTCAAGTAGACTAGAGTAGACGAGACTAGACTAGAATAGAATAATAAAATTGCTACAGGGTTTTAAGGATGGGAGTCTGAGGAGGAGCCATTCAGGTTCTTGCTGCTTGTCCCGTCTTGTGTGGGTCTCCCAGGAGCACAGGGTATGCTGGTTCTGGCAGCCCCTGTGGGCTGCCCCCTGGTTGGAGGCAGTGTTGGGGTCTGCCAGCACTCCATGTGGCACCAGGAGCCTGGAAGTGCCTTCTTGAAGAAATGGCCTGGAGAGGCACGAAGCTCCTCGTTTTCTTTCTTTCCAGTAATTGACTGTATATTGAGTTCCCCACCAAAGTGGACAGTCAGGCGCTCGTTCCCAATGAAAATTGCAGCGAGAGACAAATGGCAGTTGAAATAAGTAACATCGAGTCGCTTGACAAATGCATCTGCAGCAGCAGCAGAGGCCCCGGCTCAGGAGACACAATTATGCACCTGACCTTTGAAGCCAGTGCCTCAGTGGCCGCAGGAAAATGGATCGGCTACGCGGGGCCTGGAGTGGGCCCTTTCCATGTATTTGTCCCAGAAAAGTTAATCAGAGTGAAGTGGAGATGGGGAGAGCTAAGGTTATCCTAATAGCGTTAAAAACAATTAAATTCCAGTTGGCCCTTTGCAATCCAGGCTCATTTCTCTCTCCCTCTCTCTCTCCTATGGAAACCGTGTCTATTCGTGTCTTTTCAGTGTGAGAACAGTTTCATCCTTGAATTGGTGAGAGGGGCCTTACAGTTTCTTAGGGAAGTGCAGAGGGCAGGACAGGGATTGCGAGGGGAGGTCCAGTGGCTCCCATGTTCTCCTCCACTCCACCCACAGGGCTGGCAGGAGAACACAGATAGTGCCATTTTACCTGGACAAGCGTGTGGTTGAGGACAAGGCCCCTGGGGGTTTTATGGGCATGGGTTTGCCTGGAGGACAGATCTGGGAAGGCTAAGAGAACGTACGCAGGGAGCTCCGGAGGGGCAGAGGAAGGATAGGTCAGGTGTCGTCAGTCACCCAGCGCTCCTTGCCCTGAACAGATGCATCGTGCAAGAGTGTGTCTTTGCATCTGCCCATCATGCCCAAGGCTGGGGGTGAGGCTACGCCCCTGAGGATTCAAGGACCAGACTGAGCCCCTCTGCTGGTTGAGGTGGGAGGAGTGTCAAGGCTGGGATCCTAGATGCTTACACTGGGGGACATCTCCCCGAGCACCATACGGCTGCCTGCCTGGCCAGTGCCAACCAATGTGGCCTGGAAGGCTCCAGAGCTCAGGCTGAGAGGCCACCTCTGGACATTGTGCCCATAGGAAGCCCCTCCCTTAGCTGTCATCCAGAAGGAGAAAGTCCCTGGTGTTGCTTCTGAGGCCACCACCGCACTGTCTCTTAACACCCCAGACAGGTTCCTGGAGGTTGGATGGTTGCCGAGTAAAAACCAGCACCTCCTTGACATGCTGCCCTTAGGAAAATGGACATGGCCCAGCAGCCGGGGGTGACAGTGCTGCCATCCCCACCCAGCCTCCAGCCACGCTGCACCCAGAACCTTCTAGGGGTCCGCCAGGGGGCTTTGTGCATGTGTACAGTGTCGGGAGGCCCTGCAGGAGGTTGCCTCCACCTGGTGCGGTGCCCTGGTGGTGGTTCAAGGTCCTTCTCTCCTGCCCTCCCACCCTTCACGCGTGTATGGGCAGCACTGGGTCACACGTGCCAGGTGCCATGGCAGTGTTTTACCAACCTCAGTCATTTACTTCCTTACTCTGGTTTGTTTGGCCACGTCTCCTGCCACCACGGCCCATCTTCACCGTTTTCCACTTTGAAATATTTCCTTTTTTATTATTTATTCATTGTCTCCTCTTAGTTGCCATTTTAAAAAATAGACTTTATTTTTTAGAGCCGTTTTAGGTCCACAGCAAAATCGAGAGCAAGAGGAAGGTCCAAAAACGTTTCCATATGCCGCCCTCCCCGCACTGACATGGCCTCCCTCGTCGTCACCGTGCCCACGGGATTTGTTACAGTCCATGAACCACGTGGACGAGTCATTATCACCCAAAGTCCATCGTTCACCTGAGGGTTCACTCTTGGTGCTGTGTGCATTCTGTGGGTCTGGACTGATGTGCGGTGGCACGGCCCGCCAACACAGCACCACACACTGGTTTCTCGGTCCTGAAAGTCCTCCGTGCTCCCCCCTTGTCATCCGCCTCGCAAATCCCTGGAAACCACCGATCTGTTTACTGTCTCTGTAGTGTCGCCTTTCCCAGAACATCATAGATTGGAGTCAGATTGACTTCTTTCATGTGGTAATACACACTTAAGTTTCCTTAAGGTAACTTATTAAACTGAAGTGAATTTATTTTAAAGGGAATCAGTACCACTCATGGAAAACTAGTATCATTTATATTAATGGGGGATAATGGGATGAATATAATAAAAAGCGAATACGTTTTGGCTAGATATCATCAATTAACAAAGGGTCAGAGCCCCAGATCTATTTTCTTTATTGAAAAGATACATGAGTGTATGTGAGGTGTCAAGGCTAGAGCACCATGGAACGAGGCATTCCTCTTTATCGGAAGAGCTGAAGAGCCTCTGCTGCGTGTGTCAGCTCGGTCGATACCAGTAGGACAGTGGTGGGTTCACACTCTTCCTTCTTCTCGGATTTAGTTATATTCTGGAGCAGATGTTACTATTGCCAGTTTAAAGAGGGGAAATTGAGGCTTGGCAAGGCAGTGGAGCCAGGACCTGAACCCAGCATCCTGGCCCTCAGGTCTCATGCTCACAAACATCGCATTCCTCGCGTCGGGGAGAGGGGGCAGTTCCGTCTCAAGGCTCCCAGCCCCCGGCATCAGACTGGCAGGGAAGAGTGCCCCCAAGGCATGTGTCGGTCCTGGAGGGCTCAAGGCAGCACACCTCTGAGGCCAGGCTGGTCATCTACCTCACCTTTGGGTGACTCTCTGACCCAAAGCGCAGATAGACTTCTGTGTGAGTGGACCATCCGCAGCTGGGTTGGGTTGGATCCTCTGGGAAGGGCCCTAAACTTCCTAAGCGCTCTTCTCTGTCATGTGTCTCGGGGGCAATCAGGAAGTGATGCGGGTGACCTTTCCCCCAGAGCAGAGCTCCCCATTAATGCTCGACATTAATGCTCAGGTTCAGAGGATCAGGTTCACAACATCTCAGCCTGCCCCATTAATGCTCGACACCTGGAAAGATTGGGCCCACACCAGGAGTTGGTTTCTCAGAGAGGTTCTCTGCAGCCCCAGGGTTCCTTTTAAATTTCTCAGCAGCAAAGGATATACGAGAGGGAGTGGCATGCGTGCCCAGGCAGTGGGAGGACTTTCTTACCAGTGACCTGGGGAAGTGACCTGTTGTCTCCAGGTAGGTGGATGCTGGAAGTCCCTCACCTGTGAGCATCTGGCAGGGCTTATTATCCATGGCCATGGAAGGAGCGGCCCCCCCGCTTTCACGACTCGAGGATAAGTTATGTCTGAGTTATGCATATGACTAACGTATTGGCAGACCCGCGAGCGTCTGTCCTGGTTTTCTGGGTCAGCTGTTGTCAGCAGGAAGATTGACACTCCTCCAGCTCCTTGTTCTGCATCCTCCCTCCTTCTGTTCGACACCTGTTGATAGCGTGCCAGGCGCTCCACCACTCGGGATGGCTACACGGCCCTGGTTTCTGCTTCTATTAGGCTACAGGGCACCTTGTCTAAGAGCGGAGCATAGACCTGGAGTGCGGGCTGTCTGCACCCACACTTCCCATCCGTGCACTCTGGGTGGCAGGCTCTCTCCGTCCCCTGCATCCCCTCTGGAAGCTTACCTTCCATTCTGTGGCTGTGACGACTGGGTATTTCTATATTGAGGAAAGTATGTATGGTTTCAGGGAGGTCAGGACCGGGACACTTGAGGCCTCTTTCCTCCCCTTTTTGGCGTTGTGTGTATGGGAAGATAGAAATGGGACCCACTGCATCTAAGTCCCGTGTGCAGAACTGAGCCATGGGGAGTAAAGTGTCTACATGGGCATGGCCCAGGGGGCCTGGCTCTCTTGTCTGAGAAGGTTCTGGAAGCAATAGAGACCAGAGTCCAATGGTCTGTGTCACGATCCCTTGTGGTCGGTCTGCCCTCTGTGGAACACAGAGTGGCAGGGTCGGTCACCCGGAGGAAGGAGTTGGCAAGCACCTGGCAAGTTGACAGGTCCCAGGCACTGCCTGAGCTTTAGGTGAGGCAACAGTTCGCATGGACACTGGAGAGCTGCACAGTGATGCCGCGGTCATCAAGACAGCGTGACGTGGGAGGAGAGGGGGTGATTACACCAGTGTGGCCCAAAGCCCAGGTGCCACCGGCACACCAGGTACAACATCTCTGAACCTGAGGGAGCAAGCCAAGAGCTCAGGCCTGTCACCAGAGGGGCTGGGGCCTCCCCTCTGCCCTCTTCCTTTTCCTCTTCAGTTCTGGGCACCTGGTCTAATACTGTATATGCCCAGCCCACCCCCTTCCCTGCTGACTCGTTCTTCTGGCTGCTGCCACCATCCAATCTTACGTTGTACTTCATTCTTTCGTCCGTCGTGTGGTTCTGCCCATTGGGGTCTGGGCGGGAGAGCTCATTGTCCGGTTCCCAGTGCCGGGCACCTTGTGAGTCCAGGACACATGTTTCTTGCATGGCTGACAGGTGGCCACATGCCGCATGGACGTCTTGTGCAGGCTAGATCACACGGCCAGCTTACGGTGTCTGGAGGGGGAGGCGTGCATGGGTCCAGTTGGGCCGCAGGGACCTCGCCATCCACTCGGTCTTTATGGCTTCTCCTGGAGCAGCTTTTCTTCCGGTAAATGGTAGCCAGAGCAAATGTGCCCAAGCCTAGTTGTGAAATCTCCAGTGGTGTGTAACAGGGACACTTGTACTTTCTGTAAAGCTGAGCGCACAGTTCTCCCCATTCCCCCCTTTTGGGGGAGCCATGGGAAGGATTGTAAAGATATTTTTTTTAACATCAATTTTAAAAAAGAGAGACGCCACATATTCCCCTCTGTTCTGCCTTAAATCAAGGAAATACAGCTAGGGCCTTCTTGGGGGACTTCCCGACTTCTTCCCATCCACATACTTACTGCTCTGTTCAGTTGTTCATCTGGCCCACAGACACGGGTCTGGCACCCACCAAGCTCCAGGTGTGATGTGTGATAAAGAACCCTTCCTATTAGATCAGATGCTTTGAAGGTCAAAGAAACCAACCAGGGATAGCATTGGCTGAGGCCCACAAGGAGTTTCTGGCAGTATTCCAAGGAGCCTCCCTGAGTTACAGAGAGAGGAAGCCGGGGCACGAAGAGTGGTGGACGCGTGAACAGAAAGAACTCAGACAGTAAGCTGGTGCTGTGTCTTTGAGAAATTTGAAGGTGAGGAGAAGCCGAAGGTTGTGAGGACAAAGCAGGGTTAGAAGCCCGGGGATTGAAATCACCGTATTCCAAGTGGATGAGGAACAGCCAGTGGAGAGAAAGAGAGCCTGCTACACATCATCTTATAAAAAAATTTTAATTTCACTTTTTATGTTTAGAGACTTCGAGTGGGGAAGAGGGCAGACAGAAGGCGAGAATCTTAAGCAGGTCATGGAGCCCGATAACAGGGCTGGATCACACGACCCTGGGATCGTGACCGGAGCCAAAGCCAAGAGGCGGACGCTCAACCAACTGAGACCTCCAGGTGCCTCGACGACGACACATATTTCATCTCCTTGTGTCCTGCTGGCAGAGGTGGCGAGGAGGTGAGAGTTCTTGGGAGGACCTTGGGGGGCCCGTCTTTGGCTAGACTCCCAGGTTCCTTAAGTCAGAGGGAGGCCCTGAGCAACCATCCAGTGCTCCTGCACGACTGCTTACAAGATGGGGAGCGTGGTGGCATCAGCGGCGAGCGGGGATGACTTTCTTCTGGAACCTTCCTCGGTGTCACCGAGCAGCTTATAGCCTGTGACATGCCATGTGTGTCATTCGACAGGTTTGCGTGAGTGCCCAAAATATGCCGAAGAAGGCTCTCCTGAATGAAAGGTTAAGAGATGAGCTGTCCGCGTTGCTGGTGGGGCGGTGGGAAGGGTCCTTTCCACCGTCACACTCGTCTTGTGGAGCCAATAGCCGCAGGTTCTTGCAGGGACCAGGGCGCACCTGCCCCCAGCCACGCAGAGCCCTTGGTGATCTTTCCCTCTGGGTCTCCTTCGGCTCTGGGTGCGGCTACTCCACTAAATCCTTGCCGGTGTGATGAGGGTACAGTGATGACTCCTGTGGCTTTAATGAGCGTTTCCTGAAGACCAGTGAGTTTAAGAATTGTTTTCACGTTTGCCGGTCGGTTGGCGATGCTCTTGAGATTTACTGACTGTGCACATCCTTTTGTTGATTGACTAATGGCTGGGTTGTTTCTTCTTGTCCTTTCTGTCAAAGGTCTGTGCGTGTTGGAGCTGTTCACCCATTGCTTCTTATCTGCTGCAAATGTGGATGGCTCCAGACTGTCGCTGGTTTGACCTAACCGTTTTTCATCTTTTCCGTGGCGTGAAGGCAACATACACAAAGTGGAAAGCGTCTTTGTGATTGCGGATTTGGACCTCTTCCTGGGTTAGTGATGTGTGGTCCGATCATCTCCTATGATGTGGGACAGCGCGGGCTCCCGTTAGCCACATGACCACAAGTGTCACCAACCCATACGCTGGTGGCCACTCTGCACCCAGGCGTCCCTCTGGCTCCCACTTCAGGACAGTATTTGGTACATTCCACGAAGCAGTCAGCACTCCTTGATCCAATAGGATTTAGGATGAACGGTCCTGCCCAGCCGTGGGCTCACACGACTGTTCTTGCATATGGAAGGCAGGCTGGACTGAGCTCTGAGGTGTGGGAGGTCAGGCGTATGCATGCATTTTAGACTTAATGATGTTTTCAACGAAGGATGGGTTGATAGGGATACAACCCCATCGTGAGTCCAGGAAGATATGTATTTATTTTTTTTACAAAGACTTCATTTAGGGGCACCTGGGGGCTCAGGCCATGCGTGATCTCACAGCTGGTGGGTTTGAGCCCCGCGTTGTGCTCTGTGCTGACAGCTCAGAGCCTGGAGCCTGCTTCACATTCTGTGTCTCCACCTCTCTCTGCCCCTCCCTTGCTCACACTCTGTCTCTCTCTCTCAAAAATAAATAAATAAGTATTAAAAAATTAAAACAAAATAAAACCCACAAGGCTTTCATTTACCTGTTGATGTGTTTGCAAAGGCATTTGCTATGTAAAATTTCTCATTTTTTATGCTGCCAAGTGTGACTGCTGTCTGTGCAGCATCTGAGGTCCCTTCCTGCCCAGGGATGTGTCCCTGTGCCTAGATCCTGGTGGAGTTTCTTCTGTTTCTCCTAGGAAAGCGCCTGTCCGACACCACCCCTTAAAAGAGATTGTCTTTTCTGAAACATCAATTAGATCTGAAATAGGAGAAATACGGAAGGTGTAAAATTGTTGCCTGGATATTATTTTATAGCCCTGTGTCAAGATCCTATTGAGAATTGCTGGGAAACCAGTGTTGTGAGAGAACTTTGACTTGATTTTCATGGTGGATATTTCCTTCTTACCCTTTCCACACTGAGTCCTCTTCTCTGGACAGTCTGGACAGTGGTACCCCCAATTTCTTTGGGGTAATGAATGTGTCTCGGCCATCAAGGGCATTCTGGATTAGACACATTGGTGTCCACTCTTGCCCCGCGAGCTCCCGGTGCAGCCAAGCCTGGTGGAGGCCCTCCTGAGCTGAGTGGAGGGCTGGAGGCAGAGAGTGGGCCAGGGGGCTGGGCGGTGTCTCTAAGCCCCTGTGCCTCCCCTCGGCTCTGTGTGCTTCTCTTCGTCAGAGAATCAAAATTACGGTTTTTATAACTGGCACGACGAAAGCGCTTGAATCCACTCCAAGCGCGAACTGGCCGGCCACTTACCCGTGAGGCTCCTGGACAAGGAGGTGCACGCGTGTTTGGGGGGATGAGAAATCACTTGCTAAGTAAGAGGCTCGTGGAGTTTCAATCAAACCCAGCACCTCTGGCTTCTGGCAAACTTTTAAAAGTATTACCACTCCTGCCTGCCTTTGTGCAAACACCCCCAGGCAGGGGTTAGAGGCAGGACTGAATTTCGCTGTTTGCTCACCTCTTAGGGCAGATTCCCCAGTGTCCCCTCCATCCCTCGTCATAGCTCAAGTGCCAGGAAATGAGTATTGCCATCTATCATCTGGCAGATTCCCAGTTCCCTCTGTTGGCTGGTGAGGAATCAGGTCTCTGGCTGCAGGGATATGCTGACTGTTTGTAAAATGGCTTTTTGCAGGGCCAGCTGAACTGTCATCCCCCCCACCCCACCCCCAAACTTTACAAAGTGCTGGATTCACCCCAGAGCCAGGAGCAGTTGCCCTGTGAACACATCAAGGCTCTGGAAGAGGATTTAAAGAATTTGCTTAAGAGAAGCTTTGAAAACCTCAAAGAGAGCAAAGCCAGCTCAGCAGGAAGCCTGGGAGAGGAGCCCTTTCCTGGTGGGGTTTAATTTTAATTTGCAAGTGTGACCAGAGGAAGGAAGGCTCAGGAGAGCAGGGCACTGATGAAATAGAAACACGTTGTTTTCTTTCATCTCCTCCACATCGAGGCAGCCAGGGGTTCTGCAAGGTGGGTGCTCTGTCAGCAACATCCGTGAACTTGGGAAATGAGGTGAAGCCACTCTCGGGTGCACAGCACGTTCTTGAGATGCCCAAACTGGCACACGCCATTCCCAGAGCCTGGCAGGGCTGGGACACATCCGAGTTGGATCTTTGGGTTTGATGCTCTTTCTCTCTGCTTCCCGCCCCTGCACAAGGTGACCAGTGGGTGCAGGCGGCAGGAGAATGAGCCCAAGGCCCTTGCTGTGGCTGTGGCTGTGGCTGTGGCTGTGACTGTGGCTGTGGCTGTGGCTGTCACTGTTTCACGACCTGAGTAAGTTCCGATCCGTTTCAAACCCTCATTCCCCCTCAGCACAATGGAGACAAAGATATCTCCTTTCTGGGCTCCCAGGGTCATTTGGAACATCAAATAAGGGCACAAATGTCAAGATAATAGTACTGATCATCACTGATTGCCTGCCTAATGCCGGGCTCTGTGCTAAGTGCTTTCCATGCAGAGCACAGAACATAGATTGGCTGCCTGCTTTGTGTAGGAGCACAGTGGGGCACAGAGTGCGAATGAGGTGCCCAAAGTCATACGGCAAAGCGATGAGTGAGGATGACGACCCACATCAAAGCTAGTGCTCTAAGTCACTGCTCAGAGGCTTCACACATTTCTTGTAAAGGACCAGACAGTAATATTTTCGGCTTGGTGGGCCATTAGGTCTCTACTGTTATCTTGTCATCTCTGCTACTGTAGCACAAGAATGGTGGTAGTTGCCAAGTAAGCCAGTAAGTGTGGCTGTGTTCCAATAAAACTTTATTGACAAAGACCAGCAGGGGAATGGATAGACGCTGCTTAAACGGTACAGGTTTTACTCTGGAGTTGACAGAAATATTTGGAACTAGATAGAGTTCGGATTGCACAGCATTATGAAAGTACTAAATGCCACTGAATTGCTCATTTTTACAATGATTAATTGTACATTTTGTGACTTTCACTTCAAAGAATGAATGAAAAAAAAATTCTGGTGTTGAACCCAGTTTGCAAACTGTTCCCGGTCCCAAATCTAGTTAAATGAAGGTGTTCAAGAGGCATTGGGAATGAACTCTTTCAGCCACCTGCCAGCCTCTTAAACCAGCTGGTTCCTTGTAGAAAAAACAGGGATGTCCACACAGGCAGAGGAGACCACCAGCATGCTGGAGAGTGCCAGGCTCAAAACATCCTGCTTCTGTTCAGCACCCGCTGAGTCCGCATGCGCAGTCGTTCAGTCTCTCCGTTTGCTCATCTGTAGGATGGGGGTGAAGGGGATGAGCTGAGTCAGTGCGTGTGCACGACAAGAGTCTGCACGTGTTTGCCATTTTTTCAGCTTTGAGAGACGAAGCAGCTTTCCTACCCGTCAGGTACTGTTTGCTAATAAATGAGAGCTCAGCAGGCAGGTCTGGTTTTATTTTTCTTTTTTTCCTCACGTTTGTTGAGATATAATTGGTCTATACAATTGTGCAGACTTAAGGTGTACACTGTGATAATTTGATATGCCTACATATTGTGGAATGATAACCACAATAAAGTTAGTTAACACATCCATCACTTCACAGACTTCCCTTGTTTGTTATGGTGAGAACATCTAAGATTTGTTCCCATGGCAACATTTCAGTGTACAATGTAGTGTTGTTAACCATAGCCACCATGCTGTATGTTAGATCCCCAGAACTTATTCATCGAACACCTGGAAATGTATGCTCTTTGACCAGCATCTCTCCATGTAACCAGCCTCTAGCTCCTGGCAACTGCCAGCCTACTTTGCTTCTAGGAGTTTGGATTTTTCAGATTCCACAAATAAATGAGATCACACAGTATCTGCTTTTCTCCATGCAACTTATTTTAGTTAGGATAATGCCCTCAAGGTGCATCCATGTTGTTGCAACTGGCAAGGTTTTCTTCCTTTTCGTGGCCGAATAATATTCCACTTTGAGTGTGTGTGTGTGTGTGTGTGTGTGTCTGTGTGTGTGTCTGTGTGTGTGAGTGTGTGTGTAATGCTTGAGAGAGAAAGAGACAGAATGACAGAGAGACAGAGAGATTGTGTGTCTGCCTGTGGAGCATATTTTCTTCATCTACTCATGCATTTATAGGCACTTAGATTGCTTCCATGTCTTGACTATTGTGAATAATGCTGCAGCGAATATGGGGTGCAGATATCTCTTCCAGATAGTGATTCTGTTTCCTTTGGGTATATACCCAGAAGTCGAATTTCTGGATCATGTGGAAATACTATTTTTAACTTTCTGAGGAAACTCCATGTTGTACTGGTAATGGCTCCATGGTAACGGCTATACCAATCTATATTTCCACCAGTAGTGCACGAGGGTTCTTCCCATTTCTCTACACCTTTGCCAACACTCGTTATCTCTTGTAATTTTGATGATGGTCAGTCTACTCAGTGTGAGGTGATATCTCATTGTGGTTTCCCACGATGTGCATTTCCCTGATGTTAGGTGGTAGTGACCACTGTTTTATGCATCTGTTGGTTATTTGCAGGGCTTCTTTGTAAAAATATCCATTCAGGTCCTTTACCCATTTTTAAAGGGGATATTGATGATGAGGATGATGAAGATTTTGCTATTGGGTTATGAGTTTCTTAAATATTTTGGATATTAACCCCTTATTTGGGACATGGTTTGCAACTATTTTCTCCCATTCTGTACGTTGCCTTTTCATTTTGTTGATCATTTCTATTGCTGTGCAAAAACTTTTTTAGTTTGATATGGTGCAGCTTTTTTAAATTTTTGCTTTTGTTGCTTATGCTTTTGGTGTCACATGCAAAATAGCCTTGCCAAGACCAATGTCAAGGAGCTTTTCTCTTATGTTTTCTTCTAGGAGTTTATGGTTTCAGATCTTACACTGAAATCTTTGTAATCTATTTCCAGCTACTTTTTGTGAATGGGATAAGATAGGAATCCTAACTTCATTCTTTTGCATGAAAATATCCGGTTTTCTTAATACCACTTATTGAAGATGCTATCTTTCTCCATTGAGTATTCTTTGCTCCCTTGTCACATATTATTACTTGACAGTATATGCATGGGTCTATTCTTAGACTCTCAATTCTTTTTTTTTTTCTTTGAAGGTTATTTATTTATTTTAAGACAGAGGAAGCACGAATTGGGGAGGGGAAGAGAGAGAGGGAGAGTGAGGGAGAATCCCAAGGAGCCCCCACAACACTGTCAGTACAGAACCCAGTGCGTGGCTCAAACTTACAAAACCCGAGCCGATCGTGACCCAAGCCGAAACCAAGAGTCAGGCGCTTAACCGACTGAGCCACTCAGGCACCCCATGGGCTCTCAATTCTGTTCTGTTGGTCTCTGTGTCTGATTTTGTTTTGTTTTTGTTTTGCCAGTATGATACCGTATTGATTACTATAGCTTTGTAATAGTTTGAAATAAGGAAGTGTGATGACTCCATTTTTTTTTTTTTCTTTCTCAAGATGGCTTTGGCTTTCTGGGTGTTTGTGATTCTATGTGAATTTAGGATTGTTTTCTTTATTTCTGTGAAAAATGTCATTGGAATTTTGGTAGGAATATCAGTGAATCTGCAGATTGTTTTAAGTACTATGGGCACTAACAATATTCTTCCCATCCATGAACATGGGCTATCTTTCCATTTCTTCATGTTTTCTTCAGTCTCTTTCACCAATATCTTATAGTTTCCAGTACACAGATCTTTCACCTCTTTGGTTAAGTTTATTCCTATGTACTTTATTGTGTTTGATCCTATTATAAATGGGATTATTTTCTTTTTCAGACACATTGTTGTTAGTGTATAAAAATGTAATTGATTTGTGTGTGTCAATTTTGTATCCTTCAACTTTACTGAATTTAGTTTGAAGAGATTTTTGATGGAGTCTTCAGGGTTTCCTATAGGTAAGATGATGTTATCTGCAGAGACAAACTAACTTCTGATTTATAAACATTGTATTTCTTTTTCTTGACTAATTGCTCTGGCTAGGATTTCAGTACTAGGTTTAATGTAAGCATCTTTGTCTTGTTCCTGATCTTAGGGAAAAGCTTTCAGCTTTTCACCATTGTATGATGTTAGATGTGGGTTTATCATATATGGCTTTTATTTCGATGAAGTTCATTCTCTCCAAATCTAATTTGTTGAGAGTTTTTATCATGAAGGGATGTTGAATCTTGTCAAATGCTTCATCTGTGTCTGTTGAGATGAGCATATGGCTTTAATCCTTTATCCTGTTAATACAGTGTAACACCTTTGTCGATTTGTACATAGTGAACCATCGTTGTCTCCCAAGGATAATCCCCACTTGATCTTGGTGTATGGCTGAGAAGGGCTGGCCATTTCAAGGTACACACCTGGGACTGAGGTCTATGGGCCTCTGAGCCAGTGCAGATATGTGTATAACTTCTCCCAGAGCCCTTGACGTATGGGGATGGTGACAGGAGAGATGGCAGATGGCGCTATAGCTGAGCCTGCAGGGGCATGGACCTGTTTCTGGGTATATAGTTGAGACTGCAGTCAGTGAGTCAGCCACCTGGCTATGGGCTTCCATTCTCAAAATAGCGCTTGGACTGCATAGGGTTTCAGAATTTCCTACCTGGATCCCAAAGCTCCCAGAAAAGCACTGTTGTCTGTGGATAGATGCCAGGTTTTTATTGCTGAGCGGGGGGTGGGGGGGTGTGGATATGAACAGGGGACCTCCTGTGCTACCATCTTGCTGATGTCATTCTCTCAGCCTGGTTTTTAAGAGTCAGCACTGGCAAGCCCTAGATAAGCATGCTAAGGGAAGTTTAGAGGCAACTTCAGATAGATGTAGTTACTTCCCAGAATTCAGGAGGTTCTGTGAACAAAGACCAGGCTTCATAACTTGTGTTTGTCATGAATATAACACAAGTGGCTCCTAACTGCTCCATTCTTTAGGGCTCACTAACTCCCATTATTGTCCAGCTACAATAGAAGCGCCTGTTTCTTGTTTGACCACAGAGGCCAATCTTTACTAGATCAGGCTTCAGGAAGGAAATAGACCACAAACTGGCAAAACAGAAGAATCAACAGAGATATTGTCCAGAGAGCGGCACATCAAGGAAACCCTTGGCTAGTGATAATGGGAGAACAATTTCCATCCCAGGACCTGAAGGAGTGGGGGAGGGGGCAGTTACAGGGCTCCATGGAGGAGAGCTGTAGGGAGCCACGGCAGAAGTGAGAGCTTCAGAAGGAGGACGAAGCCAGCTTGCAACAGTGGAGCAGAGAGGAAACCAGAGGAATAAATAACTCAACCATTCCTCCTCTTCAGCTGGGCTCTCTCGTACATGGACCAAAGCCAGCTACCAGCCCCTCTGTACTTACAGCACCTCCCCAGCAAAATTCTCAGCCAACATCTGATGGTTCCAGTGAAAGTCCCAGGGAAGCTTTGAATTGGCCAGAATTGAGCCAGTAGGAGACCACATTCTGAGTGGCTAAGTCTGGTGTGCAAAGAGCTTCAGGCTAGAAAGAGAAGTTCTAATGCCAGAAGAATTAAGACAGGGAAGGGAACCGAGGAGGATTATATCCATTGACATCCACTGTACTTGTTCTTCTCAGACAGACCAATGCTCTGCCCTCCACACATCACCAGCATTTTGCAGTTACATTCCCCGGAAGGGTTAAGGACCTCCTCTGTTTCCTTAAAGTGGGATTAAATCAGGCTCCTTTCATGTTTATCAAAACTTCACGGAAAGCTTGGAGGGACCAAAGTTGAAAGAAGGCTGTGATCTGAAGCCAGGTCCACCATAGCCGCGGGTCCCTGCTAGATGTGCTTCTCTTTAACCCTCAACCTGATACCATGCTTCTGCATCCAGTGCACCAGTCCCAGGACCCACCTCTTGCCTGCCATCAACCACAGCATTTTGGGATCAGCAGAAAGAATGCTGCCCGCTTCCCCCTAGCCCCCCACACAAAGTCCTAGACTCATCTCCCACATTACACTCCCAATTCAAAGGTGAGTTCCATGCACAGCAGTGACACACTTCACATTATCACGCAAGGCTATTTCACATCTCCTTATTTAGAACCTCTCCATTCCCAAATAGGGGTTTGGCTTCTCCTTTGTAAAGTCAAAGGGCTCCTTGAAATGCTTTGTTTTGTTTTGTTTTGTTTTGGAAATAAAAGAGCAGTCTTCCTTTCCAAAGATGGTTCAGAAAATTGCTGAGAGATTTAAAATAGCAGCATGTCCCCACTCCCAGCCATCAAGTATTAAAAAATATGAGGGTCTAGACTCAGAGTATCCAATTTACACAAGGATACATTAAAATCAAAATGCTTTATTGCAAAAATCTGCTTCCTGCTGGGAAAAGTTGACCTGCCATGTGTCAAGGGGGAAAATTCTAGAGAGACACCACAATTTTCCCTATCCATAGGGAATCATAGCTGGACCTCAGGGAGCTACAGGTCAGGAGCTCTGTCAGTTTGGCAAAATGCATTCTTTTTTCCTCTACCCACATCTGGAGCTACCTTGTAATCAGTCCCTCCTGAGTCCCGTTCTCATGTTTTCTTTTCTTTTGTTTTTAAGGTTTCTAATAGATGAGTTCTCTGCCACCCCCAGCCAAGTCCTTGCAGCTTCCATAATCACAGAGGTAGGAGATCAAAACAGAGGAGATTTTGTTCTGAGGTTGGGCGTGCATCTCTGGAATTAGGGGACATTTTGCCCGACAGAGATTTAATTGCTACCTTTGCATTCTGAAGATAATGCTACTCCATTATCTGTTATTGTTATAAACATTTTATGATTTTATTTTTTTTTCAACCTTTTTTTTTTATTTTTGGGACAGAGAGAGACACAGCACGAATGGGGGAGGGGCAGAGAGAGAGGGAGGCACAGAATCGGAAGCAGGCTCCAGGCTCTGAGCCATCAGCCCAGAGCCTGACGCGGGGCTCGAACTCACGGACTGCGAGATCGTGACCTGGCTGAAGTCAGATGCTTAACCGACTGCACCACATAGGCGCCCCATCATTTTATGATTTTAAAGAAAATCTTTCCTCTTCTTTTTTTTAATGTGCCTATGCTCAGATTTCCTTGTTGTCTCTTTTATTTGGGGAAGGTTACCACTTCCTCTGGAACTACTGATTGTCAGTGAGGAAAACAATTGAGATCAATATGGGCGTGAAGTATTGATCTACAAGTGGGGGAAATCCGTGGTACAGACCTCCAGCTGCTACCATGTCAATGCAGTGTCCCCCCACCCCAACTCCCGATTCCTCCCCAAGATGCCAGGACCTCCAGCCTGCCTCCTGTCGAGGCCGCACAGTGCCAGCATCTGATCGTCCCCAGCTCTGGGTTCTGCTGAGCACACTGGGAGGCTGTGATGCTTTCAGCAAGGGCACGGGTCTGCCTCAAACCATTTCAGAAGTTCCTCCTGGGTCCCTGCTCTTTGTGCACAGCCATAGGTCCCAGTAGACAGCCAAAGAACTCTCTGGTGAGCACTCTTTGTTGGAGAGTTATTGACTTTCTATTCATGATACTGAGCCCAGACCCAGTGAGCAGCTAAGTGAAAGGCAGAATCCGATTCTAAGGTGATCATTGTCCAGGGAAATCTCTCTCCTCCCATGATTTTCAATACAGGATGCTGTTTTTGGATCACAGTTGGAAGGGTCTGAGAAAGAAAATCTATAGATATGTAAGATTTTCCATGATTTCAGAAGGGCTCTAGCCTTCTTAAAGCCTCACCTTGGCTTCCAGGTTCAGATCCCCTAGTCTCTCAGCTGCTCTGAGGACATGTTCATCCATCCATCCATCCATCCATCCATCCATCCATCCATCCATCCAATAAATGTTGTTTTGGGTGTCTATTAGGTAACAGGCTATAGTGATACCTAGCAGAATAAAATAGACATAGTTGCTATCCTTTGAGGGCTTATAATTTTGAGGGAGTTTCCAGACTATAGGCAAAATAAAGAAGCAAATAAAGAGTTATGACTGGTGAAGGTGCTATAAGCAAACCCAAATCAACAGTAATAGAGTGAATTGGCATTGGATGTGTGTGGTCATCCAGTAGAAACCTGGTCCAGGAAGTACCTTGTGAAGATGTAGCATTTAAGCCATGCAGGCAAAGTGCTGGTGAGCACGTTCTAGACAGAGATAGAACATGTGCAAAGGCCCTGAGATAAGGGGGTAGTCAGTTTGGTCCAGCACAGAATGGAGGCCAGCATGGTGCAAGTCCAGGGACCACAGGGGGAGGGAAGAGATAAACAGGATCGGATCCCTCAGGTCTTGTGGCACAGGTAGGAGCTCAGATTCTTCTTTTATTTATTTATTTATTTATTTATTTATTTATTTATTTATTTATTTATTTATTTATTTATTTATTTATTTTTAATATATGAAATTTACTGTCAAATTGGTTTCCATACAACACCCAGTGCTCATCCCAAAAGGTGCCCTCCTCAATACCCATCACCCACCCTGCCCTCCCTCCCACCCCCCATCAACCCTCAGTTTGTTCTCAGTTTTTAACAGTCTCTTATGCTTTGGCTCTCTCCCACTCTAACCTCTTTTTTTTTTTTTTCCTTCCCCTCCCCCATGGGTTTCTGTTATGTTTCTCAGGATCCACATAAGAGTGAAACCATATGGTATCTGTCTTTCTCTGTATGGCTTATTTCACTTAGCATCACACTCTCCAGTTCCATCCATGTTGCTACAAAAGGCCATATTTCATTTTTTCTCATTGCCACGTAGTATTCCATTGTGTATATAAACCATAATTTCTTTATCCATTCATCAGTTGATGGACATTTAGGCTCTTTCCATAATTTGGCTATTGTTGAGAGTGCCGCTATAAACATTGGGGTACAGGTGCCCCTATGCATCAGTACTCCTGTATCCCTTGGATAAATTCCTAGCAGTGCTATTGCTGGGTCATAGGGTAGGTCTATTTTTAATTTTCTGAGGAACCTCCACACTGCTTTCCAGAGCGGCTGCACCAATTTGCATTCCCACCAACAGTGCAAGAGGGTTCCTGTTTCTCCACATCCTCTCCAGCATCTATAGTCTCCTGATTTGTTCATTTTGGCCACTCTCACTGGCATGAGGTGGTATCTGAGTGTGGTTTTGATTTGTATTTCCCTGATAAGGAGCGACGTTGAACATCTTTTCATGTGCCTGTTGGCCATCCGGATGTCTTCTTTAGAGAAGTGTCTATTCATGTTTTCTGCCCATTTCTTCACTGGGTTATTTGTTTTTCGGGTGTGGAGTTTGATGAGCTCTTTATAGATTTTGGATACTAGCCCTTTGTCCGATGTGTCATTTGCAAATATCTTTTCCCATTCCGTTGGTTGCCTTTTAGTTTTGTTGGTTGTTTCCTTTGCTGTGCAGAAGCTTTTTATCTTCATAAGGTCCCAGTAATTCACTTTTGCTTTTAATTCCCTTGCCTTTGGGGATGTGCCGAGTAAGAGATTGCTACGGCTGAGGTCAGAGAGGTCTTTTCCTGCTTTCTCCTCTAAGGTTTTGATGGGTTCGTCTCACATTCAGGTCCTTTATCCATTTTGAGTTTATTTTTGTGAATGGTGTGAGAAAGTGGTCTAGTTTCAATCTTCTGCATGTTGCTGTCCAGTTCTCCCAGCACCATTTGTTAAAGAGACTGTCATTTTTCCATTGGATGTTCTTTCCTGCTTTGTCAAAGATGAGTTGGCCATACGTTTGTGGGTCTAGTTCTGGGGTTTCTATTCTATTCCATTGGTCTATGTGTCTGTTTTTATGCCAATACCATGCTGTCTTGATGATGACAGCTTTGTAGTAGAGGCTAAAGTCTGGGATTGTGATGCCTCCTGCTTTGGTCTTCTTCTTCAAAATTACTTTGGCTATTCGGGGCCTTTTGTGGTTCCATATGAATTTTAGGATTGCTTGTTCTAGTTTCGAGAAGAATGCTGGTGCCATTTTGATTGGGATTGCATTGAATGTGTAGATAGCTTTGGGTAGTATTGACATTTTGACAATATTTATTCTTCCAATCCATGAGCAGGGAATGTCTTTCCATTCCTTTATATCTTCTTCAATTACCTGCACAAGCTTTCTATAGTTTTCAGCATACAGATCTTTTACATCTTTGGTTAGATTTATTCCTAGGTATTTTATGCTTCTTGGTGCAATTGTGAATGGGATCAGTTTCTTCATTTGTCTTTCTGTTGCTTCATTGTTAGTGTATAAGAATGCAACTGATTTCTGCACATTGATTTTGTATCCTGCAACTTTGCTGAATTCATGTATCAGTTCTAGCAGACTTTTGGTGGAGTCTATCGGATTTTCCATGTATAATATCATGTCATCTGCAAAAAGCGAAAGCTTGACTTCATCTTTGCCAATTTTGATGCCTTTGATTTCCTTTTGTTGTCTGATTGCTGATGCTAGAACTTCCAGCACTATGTTAAACAACAGCGGTGACAGTGGGCATCCCTGTCATGTTCCTGATCTCAGGGAAAAAGCTCTCAGTTTTTCCCCGTTGAGGATGATGTTAGCTGTGGGCTTTTCATAAAAGGCCTTTATGATCTTTAAGTATGTTCCTTCTATCCCGACTTTCTCAAGGGTTTTATTAAGAAAGGGTGCTGGATTTTGTCAAAGGCCTTTTCTGCATCGATTGACAGGATCATATGGTTCTTCTCTTTTTTTTTTTTGTTAATGTGATGTATCACGTTGATCGATTTGTGAATGTTGAACCAGCCCTGCATCCCAGGAATGAATCCCACTTGATCATGGTGAATAATTCTTTTGATATGCTGTTGAATTCGAATTGCTAGTATCTTATTAAGAATTTTTGCATCCATATTCATCAGGGATATTGGCCTGTAGTTCTCTTTTTTTACTGGGTCTCTGTCTGGTTTAGGAATCAAAGTAATACTGGCTTCATAGAATGAGTCTGGAAGTTTTCCTTCCCTTTCTATTTCTTGGAATAGCTTGAGAAGGATAGGTATTATCTCTGCTTTAAATGTCTGGTAGAACTCCCCTGGGAAGCCATCTGGTCCTGGACTCTTATTTGTTGGGAGATTTTTGATAACCGATTCAATTTCTTCGCTGGTTATGGGTCTGTTCAAGCTTTCTATTTCCTCCTGATTGAGTTTTGGAAGAGTGTGGGTGTTTAGAAATTTGTCCATTTCTTCCAGGTTGTCCAATTTGCTGGCATATAATTTTTCATAGTATTCCCTGATAATTGTTTGTATCTCTGAGGGATTGGTTGTAATCATTCCATTTTCATTCATGGTTTTATCTATTTGGGTCATCTCCCTTTTCTTTTTGAGAAGCCTGGGTAGAGGTTTGTCAATTTTGTTTATTTTTTCAAAAAACCAACTCTTGGTTTCGTTGATCTGCTCTACAGTTTTTTTAGATTCTATATTGTTTATTTCTGCTCTGATCTTTATTATTTCTCTTCTTCTGCTGGGTTTAGGCTGCCTTTGCTGTTCTGCTTCTATTTCCTTTAGGTGTGCTGTTAGATTTTGTATTTGGGATTTTTCTTGTTTCTTGAGATAGGCCTGGATTGCAATGTATTTTCCTCTCAGGACTGCCTTCGCTGCATCCCAAAGCATTTGGATTGTTGTATTTTCATTTTCGTTTGTTTCCATATATTTTTTAATTTCTTCTCTAATTGCCTGGTTGACCCACTCATTTGTTAGTAGGGTGTTCTTTAACCTCCATGCTTTTGGAGGTTTTCCAGACTTTTTCCTGTGGTTGATTTCAAGCTTCATAGCATTGTGGTCTGAAAGTATGCATGGCATAATTTCAATTCTTGTAAACTTATGAAGGGCTGTTTTGTGACCCAGTATATGATCTATCTTGGAGAATGTTCCATGTGCACTCGAGAAGAAAGTATATTCTGTTGCTTTGGGATGCAGAGTTCTAAATATATCTGTCAAGTCCATCTGATCCAATGTATCATTCAGGGCCCTTGTTTCTTTATTGACTGTGTGTCTAGATGATCTATCCATTTCTGTAAGTGGGGTGTTAAAGTCCCCTGCAATGACCACATTCTTATCAATAAGGTTGCTTATGTTTATGAGTAATTGTTTTATATATCTGGGGGCTCGGGTATTTGGCGCATAGACATTTATACTAGTTAGCTCTTCCTGGTGGATAGACCCTGTGATTATTATATAATGCCCTTCTTCATCTCTTGTTACAGCCTTTAATTTAAAGTCTAGTTTGTCTGATATAAGTATGGCTACTCCAGCTTTCTTTTGGCTTCCAGGAGCATGATAAATAGTTCTCCATCCCCTCACTCTCAATCTAAAGGTGTCCTCAGATCTAAAATGAGTCTCTTGTAGACAGCAAATAGATGGGTCTTGTTTTTTTATCCATTCTGATACCCTATGTCTTTTAGTTGGCGCATTTAATCCATTTACATTCAGTGTTATTATAGCAAGATATGGGTTTAGAGTCATTGTGATGTCTGTATGTTTTATGCTTGTAGTGATGTCTCTGGTACTTTGTCTCACAGGATCCCCCTTAGGATCTCTTGTAGGGCTGGTTTCGTGGTGACAAATTCCTTCAGTTTTTGTTTGTTTGGGAAGACCTTTATCTCTCCTTCTATTCTAAATGACAGACTTGCTGGATAAAGGATTCTCGGCTGCATATTTTTTCTGTTTAGCACACTGTAGATATCGTGCCAAGCCTTTCTGGCCTGCCAAGTTTCAAAGGAGAGATCAGTCACGAGTCTTATAGGTCTCCCTTTATATGTGAGGGCACGTTTATCCCTTGCTGCTTTCAGAATTTTCTCTTTATCCTTGTATTTTGCCAGTTTCACTATGATATGTCGTGCAGAAGATCGATTCAAGTTACGTCTGAAGGGAGTTCTCTGTGCCTCTTGGATTTCAATGCCTTTTTCCTTCCCCAGTTCAGGGAAGTTCTCAGCTATAATTTGTTCAAGTACCCCTTCAGCACCCTTCCCTCTCTCTTCCTCCTCTGGGATACCAATTATGCGTATATTATTTTTTTTTAGTGTATCACTTAGTTCTCTAATTTTCCCCTCATACTCCTGGATTTTTTTATCTCTCTTTCTTTCAGCTTCCTCTTTCTCCATAACTTTATCTTCTAGTTCACCTATTCTCTCCTCTGCCTCTTCAAGCTGAGCCATCGTGGATTCCATTTTGTTTTGCAATTCGTTTAAAGCGTTTTTCAACTCCTCGTGACTGTTCCTTAGTCCCTCGATCTTTGTGGCAAGAGATTCTCTGCTGTCCTCTATACTGTTTTCAAGCCCAGCGATTAATTTTATGACTATTATTCTAAATTCACTTTCTGTTATATTATTTAAATCCTTTTTGATCAGTTCATTAGCTGTTGTTATTTCCTGGAGATTCTTCTGAGGGGAATTCTTCCGTTTGGTCATTTTGGAGAGTCCCTGGCGTGGTGAGGACCTGCAGGGCACTTCCCCTGTGCTGTGGTGTATAACTGGAGTTAGTGGGCGGGGCCGCAGTCCGACCCGATGTCTGCCCCCAGCCCACTGCTGGGGCCACAGTCAGACTGGTGTGTGCCTTCTCTTCCCCTCTCCTAGGGGCGGGATTCACTGTGGGGTGGCGTGTCCCGTCTGGGCTACTTGCACACTGCCAGGCTTGTGTTGCTGGGGATCTGGCGTATTAGCTGGGGTGGGTAGGCAAGGTGCACGGGGGCTGGAGGGGCAGGCTTAGCTCGCTTCTCCTTAGGTGATCCACTTCAGGAGGAGCCCTGTGGCAGCGGGAGGGAGTCAGATCCGCTGCCGGAGGTTTGGCTCCGCAGAAGCACAGAGTTGGGTGTTTGCACGGAGCGAGCAAGTTCCCTGGCAGGAACTGGTTCCCTTTGGGATTTTGGCTGGGAGATGGGCGGGGGAGATGGCGCTGGCGCCTTTGTTCCCCGCCAAGCTGAGCTCTGCCATCCGGGGGCTCAGCAGCTCTCCCTCCCTTTGTCCTCCAGCCTTCATGCTTTCCGAGCAGAGCTGTTAACTTATGACCTCCCAGACGCTAAGTCGCGCTTGCTGTCGGAACACAGTCTGTCCGGCCCCTCCGCTTTTGCCAGCCAGACTCAGGGGCTCTGTTTGGCCAGGGAGCCACCCTCCGCCCCGGCTCCCTCCCGCCAGTCCGTGGAGCGCGCACCGCCTCGCCGCCCTTCCTACCCTCTTCCGTGGGCCTCTAGTCTGCGCTTGACTCCGGAGACTCCCTTCTGCTAATCCTCTGGGGGTTTTCTGGGTTCTTTAGGCAGATGTAGGTGGAATCTAAGTGATCGGCAGGACGCGCTGTGAGCCCCACGTCCTCCTACGCCGCCATCTTCCGGAACCCCCTCAGACTCTTCTTTTAAGTTTAGTAGGAAGTTAAGCAAGGATTGGATATGACAGCCCAATCTAGGTTTAAAATTCCTTTTTAGCTGCAGTGAAGAGAGTGTGCTGGAAGGAGCAGGAATGGGAGAAGGCCGTTTTTGCAGTGAGAGTTGATAACTTGAAGTCAGGTGGTCATGGTGGCGACGGGGAGAGGCAAACTAATTTGGGATGTAGAAGTGGTGTGTTGGTAAGTGGTAAGCCAACAGTCTTAAAAACAAACACGATGAGTGTTACAATTCCATGACATAAACAACTTCACCGCTGGCTGATTGCAAGCTGCCTGGGTGATGTCACTGAACGTGGAGTCAGGAAGCCGTGTGCACAGTCCAGCTGCATGTCTGGCACTGGTTAGCAGGAGGCACCTCAGGCAGGGAGGTGGATTGAAGAGGCCAGCAATGAGGCATTGGAGACCCACACACGTTTTGGTTTGAGTAGCTAAGAGGATACCAGGAGGACTGGACACCTGAGGTGCATGCATGTAGAATGGACAGGCTTCTTTCCTGTGCCCTCTGGAAGCTGGCACTTACTCAATCTATGATGCTGGAAGGTGACAGAAGGAAGGGAGACAGACAGTCTTTGGGAAGAGGGTGTGCGTGACACCCACGGACTTTGAGATGTTCTGCCTGAACCCTCATCACCCTGGGATCTTTGGATTCTGAAGCCGCTCACTTCCCTGGCCTCCTATCCAGTAACAGACAGAGACCAAAACAGAAGACGGGGATCATTTGGAGGGTGGCCCCAGGGGGTGCTGGCCGTGGCCCTGTTTCCTAGCTTGATGAGCTCTGGCCTCCCAGACCCCAGGCCTTGGAGCCACAGCTGGAACCTGGCTTTGCTGACACAGTGCTTCCATATGTTTGATTAGACATGCTAGGTGGACCCTGATTTAAATGACAGGATGTTCAGGGCACTACTTTGGTCACAGCATACCTGCAAAGAAGAAAAGTTGCAAGTAGGAAATAAGTCAAATACTGAGGCCAGGACCAAATCTCTGAGCAGCCTGGCAAGATTTACAGACCCTGCCTTGGGCCAAGGTCAGAGAATGCAGCTCACTTCCAAGGGCTTAGTGAGAAACAAGGGGCAGGAGGGCCCGAGAAAGGGGTTGTAGAGGGAGGAAGGTGATCAGGCTTCATGCTGCCCAGGGCCCAAGCGTGTGGTCGCCATCTCTGTAGGGAGATGCCCAGGTAGGGGCAGTGGGTGTGCTCGAATGTGGGTGAGCCGTGGGTGCAGGGTGGACGTGAGAAGGAACGTTGGATGCATCGGCCACCTTGAGGGGATGGGAGAAGCAGCCACGTCTTCAATCCTGGCAGGTCTTTCTACTAATCATTATTGAGCACCTAGATACACAGGGTACCATCCTAGTATCAAGGCTACAAATGCATCAGGGATTCATCAGGTTCCCAACTCTGAAGTGCACGGAATACCTAATACCCTTACTTTCTGGCCATCAAAGGAATGAACAAGCTGAGCCTTCATCCTTCCTGGTGAGAGGAAAATTCAGCCACACTTGTTCTTGGGGGTCAGCTTCTGTCAGGGTTTTGGAGAACTTCCCTTGTTGGAGGCCGTAGTCAGGTGTGGAGGAAACTGCTCTGGCCACTTGTCACTAGGCCAGAGTGCCTGCGTCCCAGCATGAAGGTCCATGCTGTTTTATGCCCATCCTGGACCGCAAGAGTCTTTGGCCAAGAAGTCTGGGGTGTGAAGCAGGCGTACTGAACAGGTGTGCCCCTAAGATACAGCCAAGGCTGGGGCTACTTCCAGAGCCTCCCTAGTCCCCTCATCCCTCACTTTCTGCTCCCAGAAGACACTTCTTTTCCTTTTTCCTGCAAATTCAACTCCATTTAAGCTTCTCCACCTCATCTTGTATTCTCCCTGCTCTCTGCCACTTCTAACACTTGCTGAGGTTCTATCACCTGCCCCGGAGCCTTTGAACCTGCTATTTCTTTCTGTCATCAGTGCTGTTTTCCTTGGTTTAGCTCTGCCCTCCTAATTCTGATCTCATCTCAATATGATTTTCCAAAGGGCTTCCGTGGTCACTTGATTTTCATAGCCTTCAGTCATTGTCACTTCCTATCAGGCATGCTGTTGGCTTGTCTTTATAAAGGACACTGCCATCTTACTGTTTTAAACTTACTTCTTTGTTACAAGTCCGTCCCAGCAGAATGTAAGTATTTGAGGATAGTCTCATCCTGTCCTGTTCACCACTGTGTCCTTCTCAGTGGCCAGCATTTAGTAGTTGCTCAATAAATACCTGTTGAGTATGGGGTGGACAAACCCAGGATGTCTGGCTTCTTCCACGCTAAGTAGAGCTCACTGACGATTCCTACCTCCCTCCTGCAGAGTCCCTCTGATTGGGGTGGATTGACTAGAGAATAGGGCTGTTTTTATTTCTTTTCTGGATCTCATAGAATACATCTATTTCCAGCTTAATAAAAAAAAAAAAAAACAAGAGACAATAAAAACGCATTGTTACAGATTGGATGGGTAAAACAATTGGCTTGACAGTAATCTAGGAATTTAATTATAGCAAAACATGCCCATGTAATACCCAGATTTGGGAAAAAAGAGTTGAAGGGGTCCAATAAATCATTGTTTGTAAAAACAGAAGAAGCCTTTGTAATCGTCCAGTTACTGCTGATGAGGCCATAAAGATGGCCTAAGCAGGCTGGCCACCATGCATCGAAAGCCTTAATGTGCAGGCGGCTCTTCGGAATGGGGAGCTGCCTGGGAAAGAGCTGAACTATGTGGTTATTTGTCTCAAATGGAAAGCAATCACTCAGGGTGGTGGGAGCTGTTTAGTGAAGATCCTTCATGGCCAACTGCACGGTCCCGCATATGTTTGGGCAGGAGTCTAAAGGAGCAAGGGTGGGGGGGAGACAAAGATGGCCAGGAAGCACTCGCAGCCCCACTTGGGCAGAATTCCCTGGTAGACGGCTTCTGGCAGGTCGCCTGCCCCCAACCGGCCCTGCGAACACATCCTCCGGGATCCCCTGCCCGGCAAGCGATGCAGGTCCCCAAGCGCCCCTTCACGCCTCTTTGCGATGGCACCTCCTTCGTGCACCAGCTCCTCAGAGAGCCCTCTTGCCTGTCCACGTAAAGAACCTGCTGCCACCACCCCTCCCCCTCCCCCAGTCCCTGGTTGATTTTCTTCAGAGCATTTATCACCATTGGAGAGTGTCTTACCTGAGGGTTTGTTCACACATTATCTGTCCCCGTAGTGTGACATAAACTTCGAGAAGGCGGGGGGCTAGCTCACATTGCCACAGCCCCACATCTGGTACCTGGCACGGCGCCAGGCCCGCTAATGTGTGCGTAGCTCTTGGAGCGGTTCTCTAGCGGACCCAGGGACAGGATGTCCTGCCACCCAACCCCTCTTCAAGAAAGTGAGTGTGGAGAGGGCAGTGCAAGGGCGTTAGACACTGCCCAATGTCTGCAGAAGGACACGTGGCTTGAGATCATAATTCATTTTTAGTTTTTTAAAGTGCTTATTGTGGACTAAGCCATGTGAATTGACTCCTACTCTCACATACATGTGCACACACACCACACATATGCATAGAGGGGAGTGTGTGTGTGCACGTACACCTGTGCACGTAAGTATATGTACATGTAATATTATCTGTAAACACAGGCAATATGATATGTATACATACACTACATATTATTATTGATTATGAGTGCACTAGTCGTTAGTACGAAGCAATATTTCTGTAGATGGTAGAAATACATCTATGTATATGGTCCCTCTCTGTGTATCTGGTAGAGTTACCTTTCCTGGCATGTCCCCTGTTGTGGGGGGAGGGGTCAGATGACCACCCCAGGTGGCCCGGGAGTTGTGAGTGGAGTCGGCACATGTCACTTCCACTGCTGGTGTGACATCCACGAGGCCCTCCCTCGCTCCACTGCCTTGAGCAGCAGAGGTGCCGGAACGGTGTCCCACTGGGGAGCAGAGCAGAACTTCCACCCACCCCCAGACAGCGTGTTGCTTCCTCAGACACAAACCTTTGCTGTTTTAAGCCACTATATTCAGGAAACCGTTTGTTACTATGGCATGTAGTTAACAGCCTGGTCCGTCCTGACTTGCAGTTTTTTTGTGTTTTTTATTTATATAAAAATAAAGTACAACATTCAAATTCTCATATCACAGGAATTAGTGGAACTCTTCCAGGGTGCGTGTGTGTGTGTGTGTGTGTGTGTGTGTGTGTGTGTGTGTGTGTACACACACCATATGAGGCAGGGAGACACGTCTGTGTGTCTATATGCTGGACTCTATCATCACGCTCAGTGCTTCTACTTCCTGGTCTTCCAACCCTAACAAGTGGGCACATCTGAGCACAAGGCAAGGTCTTCATGCACTGAAGGTGTCTGCACTGAGGAACAGAGCTGCCTGGGCCCCAAAGTAGATCTTCTGACTCCCCAGAGAAGACCGAACCGCCCACCTAACCATTTCTATCATTTCTCAGTTTCTCCCAGTGATGGGGGTTTTCCATTGTTTTACCTCGGAGCATGGCATCGGAGGTATTTCAGACGTCTTCATTTCTCCTCAGTAACAGACCCCTCCTTCATCTTGCATCACACCCTTCTTTTCCTCTGATTCTGTGCATTGCATGCATATCCTCGGGCTGTTTTGTTCTTCTAAAGATATGAAACAAATTCCCAGGCCCTGGTTACTTCTCCATGGATTCAGCCTGGCTTTTTCAAAGCACTGTTCAAGGGTCACGTGCGTCAGCATTATGTGGGACCTTGGCTGCACACTCAGATTCCTGCCTTGTCCTGCGGACCTCCTGCAGAGTTGGGGCCCTGGTTCTGGGCATGTTGAGGGGTCCCCTCCAGGAGGAGGTCTGCTCCCGCCCTGAATTGGACACCATCGAAGTGATTGTTAAGCATGCATAGTCCTGGGCCCATCTTTCTTCTCTGTAAGGTAATCATTAGGCGACTGGGGGAAGCAGGGCGAGATGGGACTCGGTATTGAGGAAGAAGCCGAGGTGTGGGAGTGACAGTAAAGATCTGATTTATCCTCCAGTGTCTTTGACACGGTTGGGTCAGCGGGTAGGTATTGCGTTCCCCTACAGTGGACACCGCTCCTGGGTGTTGGGGTAAGGGTACTCACAATTTCATTTGGGGGACCACTCTGTGCCCACACTTTGTCTGCGTGGTTTGGGTGGGGCTAATTCCACCTCAGCCACAGAGAGCCCACTTGGCCCAGGCCTAGCCAGTCAGCTTCTTCCACTCATTGGCCTGTTGAGTGGGCCCTGGGACTTTTGCTCAGCACCCAGGAAAGGCTTCTGTCTTCACGTGGACAGGAGCCAGTGCACTGTGTCACCACCAGGGGAGCTTCCCCAGAGTGTAGTCCATGGAGGTGAACATAAACCCGACAGCAGAGGTTGGCCCCCTGCAGCCGGCCTGGTGCTTATTCGCCAGGTCATGGGAACCAATAATGTTCTTGTCTTTAATAAACCTGCCTGTGTTTAGTTTCTGTCACTTACAACCAGAAGGGTCCTGGTAATGCTGGGGCAGCCCCCTCCCCATCCCGTTTCCGCAAATGCCTGGGATGCTTGGCCAGGGGCTGTGAGCTGGCAGTGGTATTGTCAGGAGGTGATGGGCATTCCTGCAGGGCCTGATTCCAGTGACAATCAGGCCAAGCGACTCTTGATGCCAAACGCATCACCGGGGACCGTCACACACAGGTGGTTGCTTTGTCTCAGTGGATGATGGTACAGGTCCCCTCTGAGCCAAGACCCTGACCCTAGGATAGACCAATCTGTCTGCCCAATCTCCTGTTGCTTCCCGAGGACACATTGACTCCTGCTTGGAGGCCTTCATGATGTGCCCAGAGGGCCTGCCGCTCATTTCCTGCTGATCATGCAGACCCTGGCTCCAGCACACAACTTCCTGTCTCCTCCCCTGAGGTGGGGAGGGGGAAGGGAAAGTGCCTACCCAGGTTTTACATTGTCTCCAGTTTTAAGGATAGGGCAAAGCAAGAATGCTTCAAGGCATTCTAGTTGCAAAAGATAAAACAGGAAAACTTCTCTTCCAAAAAAAGACTGAGTTGTGTGGTTCTAATAGGTTGGGGAGACACTGGTTTAAAAGAAGTCAAATAGGGGCGCCTGGGTGGCTCAGCTGGTTAAGCGTCCGACTTTGGCTTAGGTCATGATCTCTCGGTTAATTCAATCCCTGCGTCAGGCTCTGTGCTCACAGCTCAGAGCCTGGAACCTGCTTTGGATTCCGTGTCTCCTCCTCTTTCTGCCCCTTCCCTGCTCATGCTCTGTCTCTTAATACAAATAAGTGTTAAAAAAATGTTTAAAAGCAGTCAAGTAGATGTTGCACAACAGGAAGATGCTGAATTGCTAACACACCACGTGCTGTGACCCCAGAAGAGTATGTGACTGCCTTTGCTAATCTCACGTTTTCCTAGGACCTCTGTTTGGGGAGCATCTCTTGGGATCTTGTGTTCTGCAGAAGACTCCTGGGGAACATTTTAAGGAGAAAGGTGCAAGAGTCTTCTCCCTGCCTTTGGCTTGGAAGTTCTGCAGGGTGACTTTGTGGGACTGGACCCCGCGGTATGAGGAACAGATGCTCATTGTCTACACACTGGTTCATAAGCTTCAGGTTGCCTGTCTGGTTCACCACTCTGTCTCCGGTACTGACCGCCTGTATGATGGGTGGTGGGCCCTTGAAGCGTTTGCCGAATGAGGGAATGAACAGTGTGTTGTCGAGGTCACATACACCCAGCATGGGGACAAGGTGGAGCCGGAGAGCTTGCTTTCTGCCACCTCTGAAAGTCTTGTGTGTGAAAGGAGGGATTATTTGTTCCCCTTGTGGCTTTAGAAAACAGAGCTGGAGTTGGGGCATCTAGCTGGCTCAGTCGGTTGAGTGTCTGACTGTGGCTCAGGTCATGATCTCACGGTTCGTGGGTTCAAGCCCCGTGTCAGGCTCTGTGCTGACAGCTCGGGGCCTGGAGCCTGCTTCGGATTCTGTGTCTCCCTCTCTCTCTGCCCCTCTCCTCCCCCTCCAAAATAAAAAAAAAAAAATACAAACATTAAAAAGAAAAAAAAAAAAAAAAAGGAAACCAGAGCTGTGGTCCAAGGGTGGAGTTGGCACTGAAGAGGAGTTCAGCCAGGAGGGAGAAAAGCATCTCCAGCAGTCAGCAGTAGCTCAGCAAACGTTAGGCTGTCTCCAGAGGCAGGGGCCCCCGTGGGTTACTGCAGATGTACTCACGCCTCAGATGGGGGCTTGTCCTGTGTGGTCTCCAGGGGCAAGTCTCTACACTTCGAGCGTGAAATAGCGACACGTTCTCTCTGTGTGAGTTCCTCAGTGACGAGCCTAGCTGCCTCCAGAAGCTGTTGGCGCTGAACTCCACGGTTCCTAAGCTGCCTTCAAATATTTGAGGACATTGGGAATGTTTCTTATTTGCCATGAGAAGCCCTGGGTGTGCTTTCCTTTCATAAATTCAGCCTAGATAACAACGCAAGAAGGAAATAGAAGACCTGAAAGAAAAGCATGTCTTGCATTTGCAAGGACTCATTTGTGGAGTGACCTCTCTCTTGGTGAAGCTGCATCTTGGGTCAGGGTGTCCGGAAGCACACTCTGAGCAGAGGATCCATGAGCAGGTGCTTCAGTAGGAAAGTGATCCTGGGGAGATTGGCAGGAGCAGGGGGAGGGGCTGGGCCGGGCGGGGTGGGAAGGGAGGGAAGAGGAACCCTTCCTGACCCCACAAGTGGGCCCCAAGTGCAAGGGACAAGACCTGTCAACATCAAGGCCAGGGATTTCACTGGAGAATGCCCTGGGTCTCGGAAGGTGCTCTATGCTTAAGTAACAGGGTTAGAGGATGTGGTGTCTGTAAGGAGCTTTCTAACACCTCAGCCTAAAAGAAGAAACGTGCCTTTATGTATACACACATACACGTGATTCTTCAGTTAAAAATCCCTACGTAATTATTTTATAAATATTTATATATTACATTTACATAATTTATATATATTCATATATAATATTTGTGTGTTTCTATATACATACTTATAAATGTCCCATATCTATATATCCACGTAGATACATAAAACACACGCGAAAGATGCAAGTGAGTGTTGTACTTTTCACTCTTCTATAGGCTTGAAATTTTTAAAACAAAATGTTGGGGAGAAAGTGAACCACAATTCCACCTTCCCAAACTAAACACTGTGTGAGTCCTGTTAATGTTTCAGTCTGTGGTTCTTTCCTCGCAGCTGCGGGCACATGTGTCCAGGCACGTGCTTGCAAGATGCATCGGGAGTCTCTGTTAGCCTGGGGAGTTGGTTCAGGGATTAAGATGTGGTTTGCACACAGGACCCTGGGTTGCCCAAACCCTCCCCGAGCCCAGGCACTCGTGTCCAGAAGCCCAGGCGCAGAGCACCAGTGAGCTGGCGCGGGAGGGTGAGGGAGTCTCCCCTTCGTGCAGGTCCCCTGGAATGCCCAGCTCCCCCGTGAATAACCCGGGCCCCCACCATCTGAGGAGGCCAATGGCGGCCTGGCCCCTGGCTAGGCAGTATGCATGTGGTAGAGCCCCGCGTCCTCCTGGAGGGGCGGGAGGCCCAGCGCCACCCCTCCCCAGAGGCTGAACACTCAGAGGGAGAGAGAGACACACGTTTCTCACCTTGGCGGTAGAAGACACAGAGGGAAGCCAGTGCTGTGAGTTCCCCATCTGAAGAGGCACCCGGCCGTCACTCCTGCACTTAGGTGATTGCTTCCAAATTTCCGGCGGCATGTCTGTCCTCAGTCCTGGATCATCCTCCTGGAAGGTGAGGGTGGTGGGGGGTTGAGTGAGGAGTCTTGATGTCATCAAGGCGACAGTGGAACAGGCAGCGTGATATCCGTAACCTCCTTTATCATTATTTTAAGTAATGGACTCATCGAGCAGTTTTAGTTTCACAGAGAAACACGTGGGGAGTGTGAAGTCTCCCCCTGTATGTTCTCCCTCCTGCTCCCCCATTCCTCCCATTGGCAGCTTGCCTGGGAGGGTGCAGGAGGTATGGGCGCTGGGTCGGTGGGGATCCTCTGTCATTAACCGTAAAGCTTGCACTTGGCCTTAGTGTTCATTTTCGGTGTTGTACATCTGCGGACTTCCACAGACGTGCAGTGACATCCATCCACCATTACAGTGTCACTTGGAGTATTTCCCTTGAGGCTCGCCTGTCCATCTTTCCTCCAGAACCCTTGGGAATCACTGACCAGTTTGCTCGGCAATATACCAGGAACATTTTCTCATGCCATTAAATTTTCCTAAAAAGTGAACTTTTTAAAAGGTATTTTAATTTGACATTCTCCAGTTATTAAATGCATTTAAAGCAAGTCTCTATGTTGGGAAAGTTAGGCCGTTTCCTTTTTTTTTTTTTTTTTTTTCCTGTGCCTCAACTGTGAAATCGTTGCAATGAACACAATTTTGCATCACGGTTTCTCACAACAGCACTGTTGACACTTTAGGCAGGATTACGTTTTGCCACGGGAGATTTTCTGGCCGCTGCAGGATATCTGCCAGCATCCCTGGCCTCCACCCAGCAGATTCCAGCAGCGTCCACCCCCAGCAGTGCCAACAGAAAATGTGTCGTCGCGCCACCAAGTGCACTGATTTACCTCTGTCTTTCTGCGCGCATCCGGCTGTTTCGGGGGCTAGGGCCTCATCGGTGGGATTAGAAGTTGGGATTGTTGCAAGACTAATAATGATTTCGGGAGCATGTGCCATACTGCCCTTCCTGGGTTGCTGGGTGGCTCGTGGCTACAGAGTGTATCCTCTCTGTTCCCCAGGTCGTGGCTTAGAGGTGGACATGGGGAGAGTCTAACGTCCGAGGGGATGTAGACTGTGCCGAAGGACCCTCCCTCCAGGTGCGGGAGGGAGGCTCCAGGGGAAGATCGAGTTCACCCGGGAGTACCTTTGCCAGCAACTGGCTTGAAACCACAGAGAGTTGAAGATGTGCCACGCAGTCATCATGACTGCCGGTGGGCCTCCCTTCCCCTGTGACCGTCACATCCTGCTGCTGATGGAACCCTCGGGTAGGTCAGAGAAATAGGGGGTCTTGCTAGTGCCATCCCACAACAAGAAGTGGGCACCGGGTGAGCGGGTCCTGCCAGTCTCCAGTGCCAGGTCCAGCAAACACGAAGATGAGAGTGTGCGGACAGCCTGTGCAGGAAGTTGTTACAGTTAAGCAGAAGAACAGGTCTGCCTGTGGGTGGCCCCCGACTTAACCCAGTGCGGACCCCCAGGCTGCCCTGCCTGGTGAACAGCCCTCTCTAAATGCCTCCCTCAGGGCCTCCAGGGTGGTCCTGCCTAGCTGGTATTTTCATCCATGAACATGTGGGTTTGCTCACCGTTAAATCATTTCCATCCTGAAGGGGTTGGTCGCCAGGTAACTGAGAGAGAAGGAAGTCTGGCCCCAGCTGAGTGCCCTTTGCTCTCCTCCCCGCTTTGGTCTTCAAGACATTTCTGCAAGTTTGTGCCAGCCCCTCCTTGTCTGGCTGGTTTCCCTTTAAGTTTCCACTGGCCCGTCCTGTTCCTCTGAATCTATGACTTAGTCCACTTTCTTTCTACCAACTGTGAAGCTTTTCGTCCGCGAATGAACAAATTCCCCTTTAAGGAACATATTCCTCTCTGCTAGAGTCTTGTGTTTCCATGTTGTGTGCAAGGCTCCGTGAATATGCACGAATGTGAATTTTCCTGGCCCACCGTCGCCTGCTGGATAATTTGCTGCCCAGAATTGACACCACATCTGTCTCCTTCCTTTCCTCCTACAGAGGGATGTCCCCTGGGCCCTGGGCCCACCACTTACATCATAATTCACCGGCTGAAGGGAGGTGGAGGCCACTGAGCCATCTTTGGTTGGGGGTCTGGGAGAGTCAACATGGGCCAGACTCATAGGGCAGAGCGATGGGGACCAACTGCCTCCCTACCCTGCCCACGCCTTCACGTCACCAAATGCTGGGGCCACCAAGCGCCCTCTGTGTGCCGCAAGGGGGCAGATGCAGCCTGTCTTGTGACTCCAGCTGCAGTTCCCCACCTGGACCCCTGCCCAACCCTGCTCATATCCCCCTTCTCTCCAGGACCTCCTCCTTTGAGCCCTCCCCCACCTGGAGAAGTGTCTTCCCCTGCATGTGAGTGGCCTTCCCTGTCTGGACGGATCACCTAGTGCTACGCTAAGCCAGGTCTTTGTCTGCCGACTCTCGGAGCTCAGCGGTACTATCCACAGCTACTTGTCAGCTGTGAGGACAAGGGCCCCACCTCTGGCTTCTCAGTAAACCCCATTTGGCCGTTTACATAGTGAATGCTCAATGAGTGTGTTAGTGAATTCATGGGAGAACTGTTTTATCTCCCAGAGGACAGGACGAGCCCCGTTGCTATGCTGTGTCCATGTAATGGGCCCATCCGATGTCTAACAGGATGAAATACTTACTGTGCCTTGCTGGAACAGTGTGATGGGGATGGACGAGTCTGAGCAAGAGTCTTCATTATACACAGTAGGAAAACAAACCCCTCTGCTGGGCAGGAAAACCGGTTCCTACTTCACATTCTTGTCGACAGACAGGCCTGGGGGCCAGAACAGGGTTCCGGGGTCCCCCGCCTCACCACAATTTCAATGCAACGAGGAGTGGAGAAGAGCTCACTTTGCCAGCAGGGAATTGGGGAACAGTCCAGCTCCTGTGTTCTGGGGCTTCATGAAGCAAAGTGCAAGAAGGAAGCCAAGTTGTGGGATGCAGATGCCTCCACAGCTCAGTGGTGGACCCCGGAGCTGGGTGAATTAAGATGGAAACTGTTTGGGAGGGTCTGGGTTGCTTAGTCAGTTAAGCATCCGACTTCAGCTCAAGTCATAATCTCGCGGTCCTTGAGTTCGAGCCCCGTGTCAGGCTCTGGGCTGACAGCTGGGAGCCTGGAGCCTGTTTCAGGTTCTGTCTCCCACTCTCTCTGACCCTCCCCCATTCATGCTCTGTCTCTGTCTGTCTCAAAAATAAATAACCATTAAAAAAAAAAAGATGGAAACCATTTGGCCTGTGGCCTCAGAGCTGGTTTTATGGCCATGTGGGGACTGAGCCATGTCCTGGACCCGGCCTGAGCCAGGAGGAAAAACTCTGAGCAAGTTTTGTAAGTTCCAAGACCATGTAAATCCCCATGGTCCCTCCATCCAGTTAGTCCCTGCCATACTGCCTGCCCCCGCAGGGTGTGGGATGGGTGGGGAGAAGCATGGAGAAGCATCAGTAGAGAGATACCACAAGCCTTCACATCTTATCCTGAGTGGTCGGAGCTCATTCTTTACTGTTGCAAATAAGCCGTGTCCAGACTCCCTGGGGCTCCATACTGTACCCCCAAATCCTTAATTAGAGGTGGAAAACACAGCAGTTCTGAAGATGTGGTGCCGTGGGTGTCTGAGGACCATGCTTTGAAAACGAAAGACTTGGTCCCATCAGGACTTGTTCTCTGACACTGGGGATCGTGTGGCTTGAGAAGGTCAGGGTGCATTAGAAAGAAGCACCTCTCTGCTCACTCCCCCTCCCTGAGACTTCATGGAACAGGCTTGTGGGTAACTGCGATGGCCCAAAGCTGCCCTGGGAGATGGCACCAAGGATGATCATTTGAGGAAGAATATCTCATACTGTGCAGGGAGTGAAGATTCCATCTGTTCAGTCTGAAAGCAGGAACTATATGGAAACAAGGCACTGCTGTCATAATCCACAGAAGTGTCTCCCATCTCTGGACACCCTCCCTCCATCCCCGTGACACTGCACTGGCTTCTCTTGAACATCTGGGACTCCAAAGAGTTTTCAAGTCTAAGCTACCATGAGGAGTGACAGAAGAAGCTGGTTATTCATTTAGAGGATGGTTATCAAGTTGCAGCCTGCCAGGGGTCAGTTTTTATGGCTCACTCCTGATCCCCGAAATGCAGACTTGATGATGACAGTTTTTTGGGCAGCGCTTGGAGTTCCGTGGCATAGCAATAAAGAAATCTGAGCAGAACACACTCTCCTTCCCAAGTAAGCCCCTCTGTCAGCAAAATTGCGCAAGTGCTTTTTCATAAATAAAATAATTCTGTGTTCCAGCTGAGAGTGCTGTGCACACCCTCCCTAGTTATGTGTCCACAGTCTGTGTTTTCACTGCTGGGCAGGATCTGCTGATGGGCACTTTATCACTAAGTGTGTTGTCCCTTTGGGAGAAAAATACTTTTATCCCAGCGCGTGCCTCATCTCCAAGTCTACTGATCAGTGGTGTTATTATACTTGCAAGAGTCATTTGTAAGCTTTTCAAATGATATGTCAATGTGTGTGTGTGTGTGTGTGTGTGTGTGTGTTTTCCAGGTAAAGGAGAGGATACGCTAAAAGCAAAACCCTATATATCTACGGGGCGGGGGGGGGGGTGGAGGGCGTCAATCCAACCGAATCGATGTTTATCTTACAAGCACCGTCTATCATGAAAGGCCTGGTGGCTACTTTCTTGTGCATGTTCCGGAAGCAATACTCACTATTAAATGAGATTGGGAAAGTGGAATTGGAGAACTAAGCACCCGTCACGCTCCTTCTTAGCTGTCAGACCAAGGAAATATGGGTGGATGATTTCAAGCCTTTGTTTTCTCATCTGTGAGAAGGGAGCAGTGCTGATGCTTAGTTCTTGAAATGGTTGTGGAGATTCATGGCCATGATGAAGGATGGGCGGCACAGAGTGCCGTTCCGGGTTCTCGGTACATCAGGAATATCTCTGTGATAGTCTCTGCTCTTGTGTTTCTTGTTCACTATGAGTTTGGCAAATCTCTCAGTATTTCAGGGGTGATTGGTGTTTGAGACCACTCTTTCTTACCTTTACTGGTGATCTTAAACCAGTTTGGGGCAGAGATAGCACCAGTATCCTTTCCCCCCATTCAAAATCCTGCAGTTTGTTACACACGTTTGCCTAGAGTTCATGCATCGCGTGCTCAGAGCTGACAGTGTTGTAGTATCCCTGAGAGGTGTGTGTGAGTGTGTGTGCACACACATACACCGGGATGTTCTCACGAGCCTCCCATAGAAGGATGAACTCCTACTCAGGGGACAGAGAAGCCTGCTTTGGGCTGACTCTCACATACCAGTCAAATCTGGGCCCCGGAAGACTAAGGGGTCCTGCCATCATCTCCACCAGTCTCCAGATCTTGATCCTGAATGAAGGTCGTCTAGTTTCATGACACGCAGGCCGGATGGGGACGGTCTTGGTGATGGCTGGTGGCATATTTGTGGAGCCCCAAAGAGGCAGGTGTGACCATCACACAAGTGTTCTGAACACAGTGTGTGTCACCTTTGGCCAGCGTGGCTCCCGTCCCCCAAAGTGAGCTGCCACCTTCCTGCTGGTGGCTGGGGATGGGGGCGGGGGTGGGGATGGGGAGAGCACATGGCAGTGATCTCCTCACTTGGTTGTCATCTCTCCAGGGCTGCCATGAGGATGCTCTTCCCACAGGTGAGGTCGTGTGGGCCCCTTCTTTACTCGTTTGTCTCGGCTGTCACCAGACTAGCTGGGCAGGTGGGGTCGGGGTAGGGGGGCTAAGAGAAAACAATTCTCTTTCCACCAGTAAAACACAACGTACAAACCCATTTTTCTGTTGCAAAACCTTGTATCCAGTACTTTTAAAGAACTGAATCTAGTACAGGGAACGTGCCCCGGAGTTGCCAGTTACCTTGCAAACCACGCCTGTGCTCTATGGTTTTCAGGGTGTGTGCGGTTCGAGCTCAGTCCCTATCAAATGACTATGAAACTGAGGGGCTGGGGGCTTCGCCGCCCAGGGGAGCTGAGACTCAGTGATGAAGCGATTGCCTGGGGACAGGAGTAATTTAGTGGGGGAGGGGAGGTAGGAATTCAAGCTCAGGTCCTTCTGACCCCGAGTCATGGGTGTCTTCTGCCCTGCCCCACTGGGGTCCAGCCCTGTGCAGAATGCCGGTGCTGGAGAACAAGGTTGCAAGGAGTGTATGTGCTCTGCAGGTGCACATGCTAATCAGCCCCCTTCCAAATGTGCACACAGCTCTCTGTGTCAGCTGCTGTTTGGACAGCCGAATCTCTAAGGAAACACAACATAATGCCTGATTCCTACCCTGGGAGTTAGAAAGTAACCCCAGGTTGGAAATGTAAATATTTTCCCCATGGGCAAGAACTGTTTTTAGCTGATTATAAATGGAAAAGACTGGCAGCTGTCAATATTGGTGGTTTTTCCTTGAAAAATGACTGCAAGGTACTGGTAATCAGTTGTCTCTCAGAATGAAGAATGGAGCACACAGCCCTCTGGGAACCTCAACATGTATTTATAAACACATGCTTTATCGAACACACAGGAAAAATGAGCCAGACCTTTGGCATTATGATGAGTTATTCAGAGTAAATACAACAATTATTAGCGTCTATATTGGACTTCAAATTGACAAAATTCCTTTAAAAAATGGCTGTTGCTGCTGTTTTGTGTTTCTGTTATTTAGTGTTCTCATCGCTACACTGAAGCATGCTGCTTGGCACTGAGCTGAAGACTTCACAAGGGCCGGGATTGATTCTTTCTTACTCGGTAAATAAGTAGCTTTCCACTTGGCTAACAATGCCTGGATGAATTAGGCACTGGCTAACAACGTTTGCCTCGCCGTGTCTTCCTAAAACTGACGTTGGCGTGCAAGGTGCAGGAGAATGCGTGTTTTACTGTGAGGACTGTGGGTTCTTCTTCCTCACACCCTTTGCTGGGGACTGGGGTGTAGAGGCGTGACAGGCAGAGTAAGATGACCTCCCAGAACTCATGTCCCTGGAATTCCCTTCCCTCTAGTGTGGACGTGATCCGTGGCTTGCTTTCAGCCACTGAATGTGGCAAAGTTTGGAATGTCGTTTCTGGTATTGCCCTTCAAAAGATTGTGACATCTGTCTGGTGAGGAGGCTGTCCCTTGTGCGCTGTGTTGAAGAACGCCCCGCTGCCCCCAGGGAGCCAAGGTGGCAGGGCGCTGAGGGCAGGGCCCCTGTCTCAGCAGGAAGCTGAGACCCAGTCTGCCAGCAGCGAGGGTCTCCCCAGCTCACCTGTGGCCGCTTTTGGAGATTGCTGATTGACCCTTTGTTGCAGTAAGCCCTGGAACAATGATTTCAGAATCACAGCTTCCACTCTCCACAGCAGTTGGATACCCTCCAGTACTCTCCCATTCCGCGCCAGGATTGGCTGTATTCATCCTGAACCATGGAAGGTGAGGGTGGAAGAATCACAAGACCTCACGCAGGAGCCTACTCCTGATTCCAGGACTCATTTCTTAATTTATAACCCGGGAATTTTTAAAAACAAGAATAAACGAGTAGTGTTTCACTGTTGCATCAAAAGACGCAGAAGAAACTGTGTGTCATGAGGTGAGTGTCATGCCTCCTGCCCCTGGAGCAGACTCACAGTGAAGTCTCCAAAGCATCATGAGCTTACGGTGAAGCTTATAGCACAGTCCTTCACATCAAGGCACCGCAAGACCTGTGAACGTGAGGCCAACCAAGAGGCAAACGGGCTGTTCACGGGGAGCTGCAGACACATCACACACTCTCTGAATTGACTCACCCAATGTACATAGACGTGGGATGCTCGGCGTGGTGTCATCCTTGCCCACAGAGGGCACGGAGGTAAAGGTCCTTCTGGGCAGCTGGCGTCCTCCCTGGGACGGTGCCCTTCACACCTGACATTCAGTCTTTCATTTGATGCACTTATTGGGCACCAGCTGCATGCCATATGTGACATAGGTGCTGAGAGGAAATCAGTGAACAGATCATTTCCTCCCTTCCTAAGAGGGGACGGCGGCTGAACTTGTTCTGCCCCAGGATGCAGAGGGCTTCCATCCTGTAAATTCACTCCACACATTCTAGTACTCACCACACTAGATGCCTTTACCACAATTAACGATGTTGGCCATTCCTCCTTTTCCAAACACCTGTCGCCTTGGAACTGTGAGAATGAAATGACCCATGTGGGAATCCAGTGGCCAATATGGAGAAGTTTTTGCAAGTTAGTGGGAATACAGATCAGGAACAGGCTATGGTCTGATTTGTTCTTGGTTAAGACACTCTGGCTTCATTGTGGGGGCTCATGAGAGAGAGAGGAGGTCCTTCTGACTGACTTCCAGATGGGAGACATGGGTAGTTCACCTCACTGTCTTCTGGATGAGAGAGTGGTGGTTCTCCAGACCGACTTCCGGATGAGAGAGAGGGGTGGTTCTCCTGACTGACTTCTGGACAAGAGAGGAGGGTTCTCATGTATGAGAGAGAGGGTAGGTTCTGCTGACTGAGTTTTGGACGAGAGAGGGGAGATTCTGCTGAGTGAGTTTGGGACGAGAGAGGGAAGGTTCTCCTGACTGACTTCTGGACCAGAGAGTGGAGTTGCTTGAATGAGAGACAGGGGGGCTTCTCCTGACTGACTCTGGACAAGAGAAAGGAGGTTCTCCTGACACAATTCTGGACCAGAGAGTGGAGGTTCTCTTGAAAGAAAAGAGGGGATGTCTCCAGTCTGACTTCCAGGCAAGAGAGGGGAGGTTCTCCTGACCAACTTCCAGATGAGAGAGAAGGGGGTGGGGGTGAGGGGTTCTCCTGCCTGAATTCTGGACCAGAGAGTGGAGGGTCTGCTCACTCACCTCTGGACAAGAGTGAGGAGAAGGTTCTCCTGACTGATTTCTGGCCCAGACCAGGGGAAGTTCTCCTGTCTTATTTCTCGACAAGCAAGAGGGGAAGATCTCCTGACTTCCGGACCAGAGAGGGGAGGTTCTTGAATACGTGAGAGGGGAGTTTCTCCTGAGTGACTCCCGGATAAGAGAGAGGGGAGGTTCTGGTGACTGATTTCTGGATGAGAGAGGGGAGGTTCTCCTGACTGACATCTGGACACGAGAGGGGAGGTTCCCCTGACTGAGTTCTTGACGAGAGAAGGGAGGTTCTCCTGACTGACTTCTCGACCAAAGAGTGGAGGTTGTACTGACCGACTTCCGGATGAGACAGAAGGGAGGTTCTCTTGACTGACTTCTGGACGAGAGAGGGTAGGTTGTCCTAACTGACTTTTACACGAAAGAGTGGGCAGGTTTTCCTGACGTCTGGACCAGAGAGTGGAGGTTGTTGAATGAGAGAGATGGGAGGTTCTCTTGACTGACTTCTGGACCAGAGAGTGGAGGTTCTTGAGTTAGAGAGATGGGAGGTTCTGTTGACTGACATCTGGACAAGAGAGTGGAAGTTCTCATGAATGACAGAGAAGGGAGGTTCTGCTGACTGACTTCTGGGTTAGAAAGAGGAGAGGTTCTTCCTGACTGATGTCTGGACCAGAGAGGGGAGGTTCTTGAACGAGAGAGAGGGGAGGTTTTCCTGACCGACTTCCGGATAAGAGAGAGGGGAGGTTCTCCTGACTGATTTCTGGACGAGACAGAGGGGAGGTTCTCCTGAGTGACTTCTGGACCATAGAATTGAGGTGCTCCTGATCAACTTCCAGATGAGGGAGAGGGGAGGTTCTCCTGATTGACTTCTCGATGAGAAGGAGGGGAGGTTTTCCTGACTGACTTATGGATAAGAGAGGGGAAGTTCTCCTGACTGACTTCTGAATGAGAGAGGAGACGTTCCTCTGACTGACTTCTGAACCAGAGAGAGGAGGTTCTTGAACAAGAGAGAGGGGAGTATCTCTGAATGACTTCCGAAAGAGAGAGAGTGGAGGTGCTCCTTCCTGATTGGTGGACAAGAGAGGGCAGGTTATGCTGACCGAATTCTGGAAGAGAGAGAGGGGAGGTTGTCCTGATTGAGTTCTGGACGAGAGCCTGGAGGTTCTCCTGACTGACTTCTGGAACAGAGAGCAGAAGTTCTCTTGCAGGAGAGAGAGGGGTGATGCTCAGGACTGACTTCCAGGCGAGAGAGAGGGGAGGTTCTGTTGACAGATTTCTGGACTAGACACGGGAGGTTCTCCTGCCTTACTTCTGGGTGAGAGAGAGGGGTGTTTCTCCTGAATGACTTCTGGACCAGAGAGGGGAGGTTCTTGAGCGAGAGGGTGGGGAGGCTCTCTGAATGACTTCCCGACAAGAGCCAGGGGAGGTTCTCCTGACTGACTTCTGGACCAGAGATGAGAGGTTCTCCTGAGCAACATCCAGATGAGAGACAGGGGAGGTTCTCCTGACTGACTTCTGTCCTGAATGACTTCTGGACGAGAGAAGGGAGGTTTTCCTGCCTGACTTCTGGACGAGAGAGGGGAGGTTTTCCTGACTAATTTCTGGACGAGAGAGTGGAGGTTCTGCTGACTGACTTCCGGATGAGAGATGGGGTAGCTTCTCCTGACTGACTTCTGGATGAGAGAGGGGAGGTTCTCCTGATTGCCTTTCGGACTAGAGCGAGGGGAGGTTTTCCTGAATGTTTCCTCGACGAGAGAGGCTAGGTTCTCCTGAGTGACTTCTGGACCAGAGAGCGGAGGTTCTGCTGATCGACTTCCGGATGCGAGAGATGGGAAGTTCTCCGGACTGACTTCTGGATGAGAGAGGGGAGGTTCTCCTACATGACTTTTGGATTAGAGACCTGAGGTTCTCCTGACTGACTTCTGCATGAGAGAGGGGAGGTTCTCCTGACTGCATTCTGCATGAGAGAGGGGAGGTTCTCCTGACTGAATTCTGGACCACAGAGTGGAGGTTCTCTTACAGGAGAGAGAAGGGTGATTCTCATGACTGATTTCCAGGCGAGATTGAGGTGAGTTTCTCCTGACTGATTTCTGGACCAGACAGAGGAGGTTCTCCTGTCTTACTTCGGACGAGAGAGAGGGGAGCTTCTCCTGAATGACTTCTCGACCAGAGAGTGGAGGTTCTTGAAAGAGAGAGGGGGGAGGTTGTTTGACTGACTTCTGGACAAGCGAGGGGAGGTTCTCCTGGCAGACGTCCAGATGAGAGAGAGGGAGGTTCTCCTGACTGACATCTGGACCAGAGAGTGGAGGTTCTTTTGCCCGACTTCCAGACGAGAGAGTGGGTAGGTCCTCTGACTGATTTCTTCACCTGAGAGGGGAGGTTCCCCTGACTGACTTCTGGATGAGAGAGAGGGGAGGTTTTCCTGACTGACTTCTGGACAAGAGACAGGAGGTTCTCCTGACTGACTTCTGAATGAGAAAGGGGAGGTTCTCCTGACTGACTTCCAGACTGGAGAGTGGATTTTCTGCTGACCAACGTCCGGATGAGAGAGAGGGAAGATTCTCCTGACTGACTTCCAGGCGAGAGATAGGGGAGGTCCTCCTGACTGATTTCTGGACCAGACAGGGGAGGTTCTCCTGTCTTACTTTTCAATGGGAGAGAGGGGAGGATCTCCTGAATGACTTCCGGACGAGAGAGAGGGGAGGTTATCCTGACTGACTTCTGGACAATAGATGGGAGTTTCTGCCCACCGACTTCCGGATGAGAGAGAGGGGAGGTTCTACTGACAGACTTCTGGATGAGAGGGGGGAAGGTTGTCCTGAGTGACTTCTGGGCGAGAGAGTGGAGGTTCTTCTGACTGATATCTTGACCAGAGAGTGTATGTTCTGCTGATTGACTTCTGGATGAGAGAGAGGGGAGGTTCTCTTGACTGACTTCTGGACCAGAGAGGGTAGGTTCTCCTGACTGACTTTTGGACGAGATAGAAGGGAGATTTCCCTGACTGACTTCAGGACCAATGGAAGGAGAGGAGGGCTCCTGACTGAATTCTGGACCAGAGAGTGGAGATTCTCTTGAAGGAGAGAGAGGTGAGATTTTCCTGACTGACTTCCAGGCGGGAGAGAGGGTAAGTTCTCCTGACTGACTTCTGGACCAGAGAGTGGAGGTTCTGCTGATCGACTTCTGGACAAGAGAGCGGGATGGTTCACCTGACCGACTTCTGGACGATACAAGGGAGGTCTCCTGTCTTACTTTGGGAAGAGAGAGAGGGGAGATTCTCCTTATTCACTTCTAGACCAGAGAGGGGGGTTTCTGCTGACTGAACTCTGGACCAGAGTGTGGAGTTTCTCTTGAAGGAGAGAGGGGGGAGGTTCTCATGACTGACTTCAGGCAAGAGAGAGGAGAGGTACTCCTGACTGTTTTCTGGAGCAGACAGGGGGAGGTTCCCCTGTTGTAACTTCTGGACAAGAGAGAGGAGAGGTTCTCCTCACTGACTTCTGGACAAGAGAGGGGAGGTTGCTGAACAAGAGAGAGGGGAGTTTCTCCTGATTGACTTCTGGACCAGAGAGGGGAGGCATTCCTGACCAACTTCCAGATGAGAGAGAGGGAGGGTTCTCCTGACTGACTTCTGGGCAAGAGAGAGAGGTTTTCCTGCCTGACTTCTGGATGAGAGATGGGAGGTTCTCCTGAATGACTTCTGAACGAGAGAGGGGAAGTTCTGCTGACTGACTTCTGGACCAGAGACTGGAGGTTCTGGTGACCAACTTCCCTATGAGAGAGAGGGGAGATTCTCCTGGCTGACATCTGGACCAGAGACCGGAGGTTTGGCTGACCGACTTCCGGATGAGAGACAGGGGATGTTCCCCTGATTGACAAGATTCTCTCTGTATGAGAGAATGGAGGTTCTCCTGACTGACTTCTGGACCACAGAGTGGAGGCTCTCTTGGAGGAGAAAAAGGGGTGATTCTCCTGACTGACTTCCAGGCGAGAGAGAGGGGAGGTTCTCCTGACTGATTTCTTGACCAGACAGGGGAGGTTCTCCTGTCTTACTTCTGGACAAGAGAGAGGAGAGGTTCTCCTGAATGACTTCTGGACCAGAGAGGGGAGGTTCTTGAATGAGAGAGAGGGGAGGTTCTCCTGAATGACTTCCCAACGAGAGAGAGGGGAGGTTCTCTAACTGACTTCTGGATGAGAGAGGGGAGGGCCTGCTGACTGACTTCCGGACGAGAGAGGGGAGGTTCTCCTGACTGACTTCTGGATGAAAGAGGGGAGGTTCTCCTGAGTGACTTATGGACGAGAGACTGGAGCTTCTCCTGACTGACTTGGGGACCAGAGATGGGATGTTCTGCTGACCAACTTGCGGATGAGAGAGTGGGGAGGTTCTCCTGAGTGACTTCTGGACGACAGAGGGGAGGTTTTCCTGACTGACTTCTGGACCAGAGAGTACAGGTTCTGCTGGCAGTCTTCCAGATGAGAGAGAGGGAATATTCTCCTGACTGATTTCTGGACCAGAGCTGGGATGTTCTGCTGTCTTAATTCTGGACAGAGAGATGGGAGGTTTTCCTGACTGACTTCTGGATGAGAGAGGGGAGGTTCTCCTGATCGACTTCCAGATGTGAGAGAGCGGAGGTGGTCCTGAATGACTTCTGGATGAGAGAGGGGAGTTTCTCCTGACTGACTTTTGGATGAGAGAGAGGGGAGGTTTTCCTTACTGACTTCTGGACCAGAGAGAGGAGGGTCTTGAACAAGAGGGAGGGGAGGTTCTCCTGACTGACTTCTGGATGAGAGAGGGGAGGTTCTGCTGACCGACTGCTGGATGAGGGGGGAGGGTTTCTGGCAGGAGACAGAGGGGTGATTCTCATGACTGACTTCCAGGCGAGAGAGGCGGGAGGTTCTCTTGACTGATTTCTGGACCAGACAGGGGAGGTTCTCCTGTCTTACTTCTGGACGAGAGGGAGGGGAGTTTCTTCTGAATGAATTCTGGACCAGAGATGGGAGGTTCTCCTGACCAACTTCCAGATGAGAGAGAGAGGGAAGGTTCTCCAGACTGACTTCTGGACAAGAGAGAGTGGAGGTTTTCCTGCCTGACTTCTGGGCGAGAGATGGGAGATTCTCCTGACTGACATCTGGACCACAGAGTTGAGGTTCTGCTGACTGACTTCTGGATGAGAGAGAGGGGAGATTCTCCTGACTGACTTCTGGATGAGAGAGGGGAGGTTTTCCTGACTGACTCATGGACGGGAGCGAGCAGAGGGTTTCCTGACTGGCTTCTGAACCAGAGAGTGGAGGTTCTTGAATGAGAGAGACTGGAGGTTCTCCGGAATGATTTCTGGATGAGAGAGGGGAGGTTCTGCTGACCACAGTCCGGATGAGAGAGAGGGGAGGTTCTCCTGACTGACTTCTGGACGAGAGATGGGAGGTTCTCCTGACGGACTTCTGGACAAGAGAGGGGAATTTCTCCTGAGTGACTTCTGGGTGAGAGAATGGAGTTTCTCCTGACTGACTTCCGGACCAGAGAGTGGACGATCTTCATTGAGTGAGAGAGATGGGAGTTTCTCTTGACTGACTTCTGGAAAAGAGAGTGGAAGTTCTCATGAATGACAGAGAAAGGAGGTTTTGCTGACTGACTTCTGGACAAAAGAGAGGAGAGGTTTTCCTGACTGACATCTGGACCAGAGAGGGAGGGGAGGTTCCTGAACAAGAGAGAGGGGAGGTTTCCTGACTGACTTCTGGATGAGAGAGAGGGGAGGTTCTCCTGGTTGACTACTGGACCAGAGAGGGGATGTTCTCCTGACTGACTTTTGGACGAGAAAGAAAGAAGGTTTTCCTGAGTGACTTCTGGACCAGAGAGTGGAGGTTCTTTTATGAGAGAGAGGGGACATTCTCCTGACTGGCTTCTGGATGAGTGAGGGGAGATTCTCCTGACTGAATTCTGGAACAGAGTGGAGGTTCTCTTTAAGGAGAGAGAGGGGAGAATCTCCTGACTGGTTTCCAGGCGCGAGAGAGGGGAGGTTCTACTGACCAACCTCCAGATGCCAGAGAAAGTTGTTTCTCCTGACTGACTTCTGGACCAGAGAGTGGAGGTTCTGCTGACCGACTTCCGGATGAGAGAGAGGGGAGGTATCCTGTCCGATTTCTGGGCGATATAGTGGACGTTCTCCTGAGTGACTTTGGAAGAGAGAGGGGGAGGTTTTCCTGATGGACTTCTGGACCAGAGTTCAACGGTTCTTGAATGAGAGTGAGGGGAGGTTCTCCTGACCGAATTCTGGACCAGAGATGGAGGTTCTCTTGAAGGAGAGAGAGGGGAGATGATCCTTACTGGCTTCTAGGTGAGAGAGAGGGGGAGGTTCTCCTGACTGACTTCTGGACCAGAGATGGAGGTTCTGCTGACCGACATCAGGATGAGAGAGGGGAGGTTCTCCTGTCTGAATTCTGGACCAGAGAGTGGAGGTTCTCCTGACTGACTTCTGGATGGAAGAGAGGGGAGGTTCTGTTGAGTGACTTCTGGACCAGAGAGGGGAGGTTGTTGAAGAGAGAGAGGAGACATTCTTCTGAATGACTTCCGGATGAGAGAGAGGTGAGGTTCTCCTGACAGAATTCTGGACCAGAGAGTGGAGGTTCTCTTGATGGAAAGAGAGGGGCGATTCTCCTGACTGACTTCAGGCAAGAGAGAGGGGAGGTACTCCTGACTGACTTCCGGAGCAGTCAGGGGAGGTTCCCCTGTCTTAACTTTAGACGAGAGAGAAGGGAGGTTCTCCACACTGAATTCTGTACCAGAGAGGGGAGGTTCTTGAGCAGGAGAGAGTGTAAGTAGTCCTGAATGACTTCCGGAGAGAGAGAGGTGAGATTCTCCTGACTGACTTCTGGACGAGAGAGGGGAGCTTCTCCTGACCGACTTCTGGATGTGACAGAGGGGAGGTGGTCCTGAATGACTTCTGGATGAGAGAGGGGAGTTTCTCCTGACTGACTTTTGGATGAGAGCGAGGGGAGATTTTCCTTACTGACTTCTGGACCAGAGAGAGGAGTTTCTCGAACAAGAGAGAGGGGAGGTTCTCTGAATGAATTCTGGATGAGAGAGAGGGGAGGTTCTCCTGACTGACTTCTGGATCAGAGAGGGGAGGTTCTGCTGACAGATTTCTGGATGAGAGAGGGGAGGTTCTCTTGCAGGATAGAGAGGGGAGGTTCTCATGATTGATTTTCAGGCGAGAGAGAGGGGAGGTTCTGTTGACAGATTTCTGGACTACACAGGGGAGTTTCTCCTGTCTTACTTCTGGACGAGAGAGAGGGGTGTTTCTCCTGACTGACTTCTGGATGAGAGAGGGGAGGTTCTCCTGACTGACTTCTGAATGAGAGACAGGGGAGGTTTCCCTGAGTGACTTCTGGACCAGAGAGGGGAGGTTCTTGAACGAGAGTGAGGGGAAGATCTCCTGAATGATTTTAGGACGAGAGAGAGGGGAGGTTGCCCCAACTGACTTCCAGAATAGAGACAGCGGAGGTTCTTCTGACTGACTTCCGGACCAGAGAGTGGAGGTTCTCCTGACCCATGTCAGATGAGAGAGAGGGGAGATTTTCCTGACTTACTTCGAGGCGAGAGAGAGGGGAAGTTTTCCTGACTGATTTCCGGACCAGACAGAGAGTTTCTCCTGTCTTACTTCTGGATGAGGGAGAAGGGAGGTTCTCCTGAATGACCTCTGGACCAGAGAGGGAAGGTTCTTGAATGAGAGAGAGGGGAGGCTCTCCTGAATGACCTCCAGATGAGGGACAGGGGAGGTTCTCCTGACTGACTTCTGGATGAGAGTGGGGAGGTTCTCCTGAGTGGCTTCTGGAAGAGAGACTGGAGCTTCTCTTAACTGACTTCTGGACCAGAGAGTGGATGTTCTGCTGACCGACTTCCAGATGAGAGAGAGGGGAGGTTCTCCTGATTGACTTCTGGATGAAAGAGGGGAGGTACTCCTGACTGAATTCTGGATCAGAGAGTGGAGGTTCTCTTGCAGGAGAGAGAGGGGAGATTCTCCTGACTGACATCCAGGAGAGAGAGAGGGGAGGTTCTCCTGACTGATTTCTTGACCTGACAGGGGAGGTTCTCCTGTCTTACTTCTGGATGAGAGAGTGGGGAGTTTCTCCTGACTGACTTCTGGACCAGAGAGGGGAGGTTCTCCTGCCTGACTTCCGGAGTTGAAACCAGGCAGGTGCTCAGCATGGCTATGTCAGCTCGAGGAAGCATCTTTACATTTGAAGGTGCTTGGGAAATGATGGCAACAGGGAAGTACCAACTACCTCTTCTCGGGTGTAACAACAGTGGTTGTAGTATTTGCTCATTTCACCTACAGGTTGACTTCACTGATAGCAGATTCAGACAAATTATGCCCAGCCAGCTCCAGGGGGCTGGTTTGAGCAGGACTCTGTCAGGTTGGTCAGCAGGTGTGAGCAGGTGACCCACTGGGATGGTCAGCAGTTCTGAGCAGGTGCCCTGACAGGATGGTCAGCAGGTAGCATGTTGCAAGGGCCTGGCAAGGACAGTGTAGGTGAGCAGTGTTCCGGGGGTTATTGCTGGGGTCCTGTCTTTCAAATGGGATGGATGTTGCAACTGCTCACAGACACACTCCAAGGGGAATTACAGGGGATTTGGAAAAAGTTGTAGGGACTAGCAGTCCCAGAGGGTCTCAGGGCCTGAGTGGACGGTCTGTCAGTCCAGGTCATGTGTCAATGCTTTCAGGAGGTCAGTACTTACCTGGGACACCCTGGTCCTGTGTTTAGAGGATGGGTCAAGGGCACAGTGGGAGATGCGAGCTGCAGATCAGAGGAGGGGGCTGGACTGGAGAAAATCATGTGAGAATCACACATTCCTGTGTGTATGAGGTCAGGGCCTGGGTGAGGTTCCAGAGCAACAGTGAGGATGTCACCCATGAGGGAGTGAGGCCCACCATCTCTCTGTCTCTCACTCCACTCTTCTCTCTGTCTCTGTCTCCCCCCTGTCTCTCCATGTCTCTGTCTTCTGTCTCTCTCTCTCTTTTGTCTCCCTCTGTCTCTCCTCTCTCTCCCGCCTTCTGTCTCTGATGAATGCCATGGCTGCCAGCTGGGTAGAAGAGACTATGCCTTACCAGCAGGCTGAGGAGCAGCGGGAAGGACACTGGAGACTATAGCCAAGGGAGGAGTGTTTCTGGAAGGAAGTCAGCACTGGGAGGTCCAGCAAGGGTATGGAGGATGGCGGTTGGGTGTGGGCGGGTGGAGGCCTCAGGAGACCCTGGGGAGGTTCCTGGGCCAGCCGAGGGGTAGGAGCAGTGTGGAGTGGACGCAGCAGTGGATGCGCATGAGAAGCTGGCCTGGCGCCCTCAGATGCCTCCAGAGTCTGTAGCTGGGGGAGCACTGGAGAGAAGAGGGAGGAGTTTTCAAAGGGAAGTACTGAAGCTGCCTACAGGTTGATGCAGCCAAGAGGGGAGTTTAAATGTGAACGAGAGAGAGGAGGGGGGAGAGAGAGACAGAGACAGAGACAGAGACAGAGACAGAGACAGAGACAGAGAGAAGGGAAACAACAGAGTAACGACCTCTGCATGTCACTCTCCCCTTAAGAAAAGATGGCCGAAATGGTCAGAAGAAGCTTTTCCACAACTCTAGAAATTAATCAAAGTCTTCCAGGAACATAATTTTTTCTGTGTTCTGGTTTTCCGTTGTTGTTTCGAGGAAAATCAGTTGAATTTTGTTAAGAACGGTGAGAATTCTGACTTTCCCCATATCGCTCCTGCTCTGCAACTCTGGGTGACCTTGAGCACCAGCAGTGTCACCCAAAGGGTGAACACAGCCGGGGCTCGCTGAAACCTCCTCCGCAGAGCACTGCCCTCACCATACGTGTCCTGCAGTTGCTTGGACGCCTCTGTCTACGAGGCTGTCTGTTTGCCTTTACTGGAGCTCACCTGCCGTGAAGTCAAGGAAGGGCAGGTGACAGACAGAGAGCCGGCCACTCAGTGACGGAGCACAAGAACATTTCTGGTGGAGGGCACAGGTGCAAGCCCTGAGGCTGGAGTGAAGCTGGTTGGGAGCCCAGAAGGAAGATCGGGGGTGGGGCAGGTGGGGGAGTGCCAGAGAGGAGGGCTGGGGACCCTGGATCTCACCCCAGGGGCACTGACGAATTCTGGCTGCGTTTTGAGTTGGGGAAACCGCTCTGAGGTGGGGTGTTACTTTGTCTTTGAGCCACGATCCCGCTGGCCTGTGAGCAATGTGGGAATAGAGACTGCTTCTTACATCCTCAGGACAGAATCCTGCCGTCCGTCACAGGTTCTGTCGTAGGGGCATTTGGGGAAAGAAAGAAGGAAGGAAGGAAGGAAGGAAGGAAGGAAGGAAGGAAGGAAGGAAGGAAGGAAGGAAGGAAGGAAGGAAGGAAGGAAGGAAGGAAGGAAAGCTAGCCGGGTGGCTGAAGCTCACGCTGTTGCGCCTCCGCCCTTAGCATGCTGGAGGGTGTGCTCTGATTTGGGATTTGAGGCCTTTCCTGACTGTTTAGTTTAGCATCTGTTCCTGTTGGGCCTGACATGCTTCTAAATTCAATACCCTCTTCCTCTCATATTTTATGCCAAATTTCTTTACCTTGGAAATTCTAGATCCTTTCTTCTGGGAAAAAAAAAATTGCATGTTTTTGATGCCATAAAATATAATTTACTGGGAGTTACAGATAGCTTTTCCATTTAATCATTATTCATTTGTTCAATTTTACATTTCTTCTATCAATTTTATACCACTGCGTTTCTCTCGGTTGTTAATTAGAGCCAGTCTGTATTCCAGGCATTCCTGGAGTCAGAACGCACAGGTTCGTTGTTTGCAAAGGGGAATGGGAGTTGCCAGCCTGTGCCTCCCCCAGTATGCCCCAGTATGCCACAGTATGCACAGTATACTCTGCGTTTGCACATTCTCAGAAGGCACCATATGTCCCCATATCTGGCTGGGGAAGCCGTTGGTGGCAGGGATGGTCCTCACCTGGTGATGATCTCTTTACTGCGTCTGTTAAATAATGTAGTCACTGTTATTAATTCTCAGTCCATCTATGCAGGAGAAAATACCTGAACAGGCATATGGTTGACTTTAAAAAAAAATAATGTTTATTTATTTTTAGAGAGAGAAAGAGAGAGACAGAGCGTAAGTGGGCGGGGGCGCTAAGAGGGAAACACAGAATAGAAGCAGGCCCCAGGCTCTGAGCTGTCAGCACAGAGCCTGACACGAGGCTCAAACCCACAAACTGTGAGACCATGACCTGAGCTGAAGTCAGACACTTAATCAAGCGAGTCACCCAGGCGCCCCCATACAGTTGACTTTTTAATGACTGCAAAATTCCTTTTTTTTCTTTTATGAAATTTATTGTCAAATTGGTTTCCATGCAACACCCAGTGCTCATCCCAACAGGTGGTCTCCTCAATGCCCATCACCCACCTTCCTCTCCCCTCCACCCCCATCAACCCTCAGTTTATTCTAAGTTTTTAAGAGTCTCTCATGGTTTGGTTCTCTCCCTCTTTTTTTTTTTTTTTTCCTTCTCCTCCCCCATGGTCTTCTGTTAAGTTTCTCTGGATCCACATATGAGTGAAAACATATGATATCTGTCTTTCTCTGCCTGACTTATTTCACTTAACATAATACCCTCCAGTTCCATCCACGTTGCTACAAAAGGCCAGATTTCTCATTGCCAAGTACTATTCCATTTTGTGTATAAACCACAATGTCTTTATCCATTCATCAATCAATGGACATTCAGGCTCTTTTCATAATTTGGCTATTGTTGACAGTGCTGCTATAAACATTGGGATACAACGGTCCTTATGCATCAGCACTCCTGTATCCCTTGGGTAAATTCCTAGTAGTGCTCTTGCTAGGTTGTAGGGTAGTTCTATTTTTGTTTTTTTGAGGAACCTCCACACTGTTTTCCAGAGCGACTGCACCAGTTTGCATTCCCACCAGCAGTGTGAGAGGGTTCCTATTTCTCCACATCCTCGCCAGCATCTAGAGTCTCCTGATTTGTTCATTATAGCCACTTTGATCAGCGTGAGGTGATATATCAGTGTGGTTTTTGATTTGTACTTCCCTGATATGGAGTGATGTGGAGCATCTTTTCATGTGCCTGTTGGCCATCTGGATGTCTTCGTTCGGAAAGTGTCTATTCATGTCTTCTGCCCATTTCTTCACTGGATTATTTGTTTTTTGGGTGTGGAGTTTGGTGTGTTCTTCATAGATTTTGGATACTAGCCCTTTGTCCGATATGTCATTTGCAAATATCTTTTCCCATTCTGTCGGTTGCCTTTTAGTTCTGTTGATTGTTTCCTTTGCAGTGAAGAAGATTTTTATCTTGATGAGGTCCCAATAGTTCATTTTTGCTTTTAATCCCCTCGCTTTTGGAGATGTGTCAAGTAAGAAATTGCTGCAGCTGAGGTCAGAGAGGTTTTCTCCTGCTCTCTCCTCTAGGGATTGACGGTTTCCTGTCTCACATTCAGGTCCTTTATCCATTTTGAGTTTATTTTTGTGAATGGTGTAAGAAAATGGCCTAGTTTCATTCTTTTGCATGTTGCTGTCCAGTTCTCCCAGCACCCTTTGTTAAAGAGACTATCTTTTTTCCATTGGATATTCTTTCCTGCTTTGTCAAAGATTACTTGGCCGTACTTGTGTGGGTCCAATTCTGGAGTCTCTATTCTATTCCATTGGTCTATGTGACTGTTTTTGTGCCAATACTATGCTGTCTTGACGATTACAAGTTTGTAGTAAAGGCCAAAGTCTGGCATTGTGATGCCTCCTGCTTTGGTCTTGTTCTTCAATATTACTTTGGCTATTTGAAGTCTTTTGTGGTTCCATATACATTTTAGGATTGATAGTTCTAGCTTCTAGAAGAAAGCTGGTGCAATTTTGTTTGGGATTGTGTTGAACGTGTAGATTGATTTGGGTAGTATTGGCATTTTAGCAGTACTTATTCTTCCAATCCATGAGCATGGAATGTTTTTCCATTTGTTTTTTTTTTTTTTTTTTCAATTTCCTTCATAAGCTTTCTATAGTTTTTAGTGTACAGATCCTTTACATCTTTGGTTAGGCTTATTCCTAAGTATTTTATGATTCTTGATGATGATTGAAAAATTCCTGGTGTCACATGAAAGATTCTGGACGCGTGCACATTATGCCTGATTTTCTGCTAACTACTAAACCTACTTCAAATCCCCTCCTGGGGGACCTTTACTATGTCGCTGTGTATTTAAGGAAAGGGGACAGTTCACAGAGCAGGCACAGAGCTGCAATGCATACTTAATGGCTTGTTCCAAGGAGTAAATTAAGCCTGGAACTGTCACTGTATTAAACTTAGCAGAGCAGGTCCTGAGCATTAAGGAGAGACATTTCTGAGAGAGAGGGTTAATTCTTTCACATTGACTCAATAGTAAAATATAGTGAACTCTGACAATGTGATTTAGCAAAGACTCTAAAACATAACATGTTGGAGTGGCTGTGTATCAAAAGTTATTTTTCTGTTCTATTACCTTTAATGAATAGCTTAGATCACCAAGTATATTCACAGAGCTATAGCCCAGTACATTTTTGACAAGGAGAAAAAAAGGACCCTGGGTTTTGGTGTAATTTTATATATGCCGACGTTGCATGCTCAGTGTCCTGTGTGTGCAGAAGTGTCTGTCCCCGCGCACAGTGTCCGTGTTTGTTTACACACAGGGGCACATGAAGATTTTACCTGTGGGGCTTCGACTGAATCAGGATAGGTTTGATAATAAAGAGCTTTATTGTGTTTTTCATCTTAAATAGATAGAGGCGCACAAAACCCTTTCTTGGAAATTCACTGAAGGGAGACACGTCATCAAATTAGTCCCCACAAGGCCAGCTGTGAGGTGAAGTGGTGAGTCTATCTCAGATGAGTCACTGCTCTGTGAAAATGCCTCAGATTATTTAGCCCATGGCCTTGAAAGGACTAACTGTCTCCCAATGCATAGTTTCAAGCAGAGTTCAAACCACCCATTCCTTATTTTAAGAGTTCAGGTGAGAAGTTTCCACTTGCCTTCTGGGCTGAGTCTCTTCTCCCCTTCCAGCAGCGTCTTCAGCTGCTGGGCAGGGAACACAGTCCATCTGCCTCCGAGGCTGGGTCGGCCAGTGACTCCCTTGCTATAGGACCCCATCCTGTACCGGGAACCCCTCACCTGGGTGGAGAATCCTGGACAGGAATACTCTCCGTGGGGGTTGTGGTAAAGCCCTCTACCCCATCCCCTGCAGACTTCTGCCTGGTGTGGGTCAGCATGCCTCAGCTGGGACCACAGCTTTGCCAACCCCACGGTCACTGGAGGCACCCCCGCCACCACCCCTCTGGCCTTTCTTCAAGCTGCCCACCCCTCAGGGCTTTTGCTCTGACTGCACCTTTTAGCTGGAACACCCCAAGCCTGGTTGCCTTGTCCACATTCCTCTAAGATCTTTCTATCTTCTGAATCTATGACCATTCATTCATTCATTCATTCATATACTTATAACGTTTATTTTTGAGAGAGAGAGAGACAGGGAGAGAGAGAGAGAGCACTAGCAGGGAGGGGCGGAGAGAGAGGGGGACACAGAATTGGAAGCAAGCTCCAGGCTCTGAGCTGACAGCACACAGCCTGATGCGGGGCTCGAACTCAGAAACCATGAGATTATGAACTAACCTGAAGTCAGACAACTGATTGAGCCACCCAGGTACCCCAACACATATTTTTTAAAGTTTATTTATTTTAAGAGAGAGGGAGAGAGCAAGAGCGAACAATCAGAGTGCACATGAGTGGGGATGAGGCAGAGAGGGGGAACCCCAAGCAGGCGCCACGCTGCCAGTGCAGAGCCCCACACAGAGCTCGAACCCATGAACCGTGAGATCACAACCTTAGCCAATATCAAGAGCGGACACCCAACTGACTGAGCCACCCAGGCATTCCACAGCCAACCCATTTTTTTGATGACTTCCTCTGGATGGGAGGCACCAGGTATAGGTGTGTCTCTGAATGAGCCATATGGGGGGATCATGTTCTAAGCAGGGGAGACAGTATACGTTTCATGGACGAGGACATGCATCACACACAATCTGTCCTGTGCTTGGCACAAGCCAGGCATCACATGGGTTCAGGGGCCCTCATTCGGGCTGTCATAGGCATTTGTCATGGTGTGCACCACGCTGTATGAGAAAAGACCTCTTCCACTCCACTGTAAGTTCTGCAGGGCAGAGCCATGCTCTTTTGATCTTTTTATACATAGCGTGGTGCCTTCTTGGCGGCTTCTAGAAAATACTTTCAGTAATGCATCCCACAAATATTTACTGAGCTCCTGCTGTGCAGCTTGCCTCATTCTAGGTACCAGAGATGGAGATAGGTGAGGCTGCCACCCCCTGGGGAACGAGTGGAGGAAAGGAAGCTCAGTCAACTAGTGCACCTGGACCCACCATCTCCAGAGTCTCTGATCAGGCAGGCATGCCACGGGGTTTGAGAATGTGCATTTGCAGCAATCCCTGGAGCTGCTGCTGCCGGTGCATAGGACACTTGGAGAAGGGGACGTGGAAATTGAGGCCTGGAGGAGAGGAAGGGGGCAGAGTATTTCAGGGAGGGGCATCGAGTGCAAAGTCCCCGAGGTAGGAACAACTCGATCATAACACCAGGGGCCCTGAGCCTGTGTCCAGTGAGAGGGGAGGAGGGACGTGACACACAGGGGATTTGGTGTCAGGTAGGTGCCCCAATCTGGGGTCACTGAGCTCAGCAAGGAGCTGATATTTTTGCAACAGCAGTGAGAAAGTGCTGTGGCCTGTTAAGCAGGGAGTGGCATCAGCTGATGTACATGACGGAAAACATTGGCTTCAAGCAACACTGTTCTTCCCAGCTCCGGGCTCACCTGTGGTCTCACGGGGCTGAAGTCACGATGCCCACACGCCGTGTTCCTCTTGGAGGCTCCCAGGGAGACTCCCACCTCCTGGCCTCTTCCAGCCACTAGCGGCCCTCCTGGGCTGGAGTCCGCCTGCTCCTTGGTTCAGACCCATGACGGTGCACCCGCCAGTCTTTCTCTGCTCCCTTTCCCACTTTCAGGGCTGACCCACTTGGGTGACCCAGTGTACTCTCCATATCCTACGGTCCACAGACTAGCCATCTTTGTGGGGAGCACTGTTCTGCCCGCACAGTAGAAACCTACGTTAGGGTTCTCTCCACCCCTTCCACTGTGTGCTCGTTTTCTACACTTGACCTTCCACAGTGTACTCATTTTCTACACTTGATCTTAGCCAAAAGGGTGAGAAGCAATGTAAGTTTATTTTCTAGAAGTAGTATTTTTAGCTTTTAGCTACTTTATTTCTTATGTACCTTTATAGAAATACGTATGCATTTACCACAATGTCATCTATATAATACATCTCTGTGGTACTTATAAGGCATCTCCACATGTATACATATGCACATTTGAGAAGCCTGATTTAGATGAACGTTTCCCATTCTAAATGCACCTTTTTCCTTATCCGATCTTGAATATTTCATATGTACAGAAGAGTACATATACTGGGTGCATTCCTTAAAGAATGGCAATGAATGGATTCTCTACCCTACTCAGGTAACACAAAGAAGCCCATGAACACCCATCAACTGTACCCCTTCTCCTGTTACCCCAAATGCTATAATTATTTCTTTGCTTTTCTTATAATTCATGACATATGCATACATCTCCCCCCAAAAAACTCAATATTTTCTTTTACACACATGGAATCCTCTGTTGTTCTGCAGTTTTCTTTTTTGGGGGTAGATTATTTTTGTGAAATTAATCTAGATTGATGGATAAAGGCAGATATTTGGATTGGAGGTAATATGGGCCAATCAGGGGCGATCCAGGATGCTGACCGGGATGCTGAGAATAAACACGCCCCTGAGGTTCCCATGGCTGATTCTTCAACGCATCTGGTTGGACCAGAACCCCGTGCTGTCCCCACACCGCACCACCCCTCTGGCCTGGGCCACCAACATCACTCCTGCCTGGGTTATGGCAGCCAGCCATCCTCAATGCACCCCCTGTACCCAAGTTCATGTCCCATCAGCCTGCAGAGCAGCGAGGGCCACGTTGTATCTCAGCACAGAACCCATCCGTGGACTCTCATGTCACCCCAAGCAGAAGTCAGGGTCCCTACAATTCTCTCCACGTCCTGACCATGAGTCTCCTGGACATCTGCACCATACCCCTCCCTGCCCTGCAGCCTCCAGCTGCCCCCGACACTCCTCCCCAGCCAGCTTCCTGCCAGCTCACTAGTCTCTTCTAAAATGTAAAATGGGGCACCTGGGTGGCTCAGTAGGATAATTGTCCAACTTTAACTCAGGTCATTCATGATCTCATGGCTGGTGGGTTCGAGCCCCACGTTGGACGCGGGTGAGTCGCTCTGATACATGTCTAGATACATGTGGTTTTCGAGAGTGCTGTGCTCGACGTGATTGTATGGAGATGGTGTGGCCTCACCAGCCACAGGGTCAGGAGAGAGTCGTGGGGATGGGTGACTGAGGCATGGAGGGTGAGATTACTGGAAGAGAGAAGCCAGGAGCTATACCCAGTGTCCTCATAAATGCTGTGGCTTGAGCATGTTGAGGGCAGAGGTGGGCTGGCTACTGGGACAGGCATCCATTTTCTGAGGTTACTGTTATGGGGAATTAGGATGTTGGCTGAAGGAGTTGGGGAGTGCTTGTGTGTCCTTGTGTCGGAGGTGAACAGAGAGGATATGAGAGTCACAGAGCGACAGTGACAATGACGATGGTGCTACTCACTGTCCTTAGTCACTTAAAAGCATGGGTTTGGTACGTTTTTCGTGACAACCTGAGGAGGAGGGCGCTGTATTACCCACACGTTGCAGACAGAGAAACTCTGGCACACAGGGTTTACATCACTGGATTGAGATTGAATAACTCATCAGAAATGGAACTAAGTCCGCACCCCGGAGACCAGATTTCAGAGCCCATGTTCTCATGACTTGGCGTCCGTGTTGGACCCCACCTGTCTGCCGTGCCTGTGCACCCCTCTGAGGGAGGATGATGGCCAGGGAGCACCGAGCAGGTTGCCTAGCCACACGGCATCTCTGGTGGGCTCAGGGCTCAGGGCCACCGTCTGCATAGCCAGCTATATCCAGCAGAGCGGGACACAAGTGCATGAGCCCCGTATGCGTTCAGCCACTACTTTGTTTCCCCTCCAACGTTCCACTGTACAAACTTCACACGTACGGAAGAGCTGACGGAATTTTACAGTGAAGGCCTGCATGACATTCCTCCATGGAGCTTTTACTATTCTTGTTTTATCACAGCTTCGTCCATCTCTCTATCCCCTCCAAGCATCAAACCATCATATGCTTTTTATGTATTTCAGAGTCACTTGTGCAAGTCAGTGCACATTTCCCTGGGTTCTTCAACATACGTGTCATAAACTAGAGTTTAGTTTCGATTTAGATTTTTTTTCTTTTGAGGTAAAATTTGCATAACACTAAACGCACACATGTTAAGTGAATCATCCCATTTCGCTCTGACAATGCACGTGTGTAAGTAACCCAGACTCCTGGCCAGACGCTGAACATCCCCCTCACCACAGAACGTTCCCTTCTGCCCATCTCCCATCACCTCCTGCTCCCTTCCCACTCCCCGGAAGCAGCCGCTTGCTGGTTATTTTCCACCGTGGATTGTTTTTGCCTGTTCTAGAACTTTGGATAAATGGTACCATACTGCGTGCTGTTTTCTGTAGACTTGTTTCACTTGGCATAATGATTTTCAGGATTCACTCAGGTTATGTACCTACTCTGTTCAATTAAGTTACTGAGCCCCAGTCATTGTGTAGATAGACACACAGATTGTTTATCCATTCTCCCATTCACTGATGTCAAGATTATTTTTAGTTTTTGGCTCTGGTGAATAAAGCTATGGGGTGTGTAAGTCTTTTGTGGACACCTGTTTTTATTTTCCCTTGGGAAAACGCCTTGGCCGTAGAATTGCCCGGTCATGCTGTACATGTGTAGCTTCGTTAGAAACACTGACTGACAGTTGGGGCACTTGGGGCTCAGTCGGTGAGGCATCTGACTTGGGCTCAAGTCATGATCTCTCAGTTCTTGAGTTTGAGCCCCGCGTCGGTCTCTCTGCTGTTCAGGGCATAGTCTGCTTTGGGTCCTCTGTCTCCATGTTTCTTTGTCCCTCCCCTGATCATGTGCTCTCTCTCTCTCTCAAAATAAGTAAATAAACTTTAAGTTTATTTACTTATTTACTATATATAGTAAACTTTATATAAAGTTTATATAAAGTTTATAAAGTTTATATATAAAGTTTGTATATAAAGTATAGAAAGTTTATAGAAAGTTATATAACTTTATAGAAAGTTACATAAAGTAAACTTTATATAAAGTTTATTTACTATATATACACACACACACACACACACACACACACACATATATATATATGTATATATATATATATATATATATATACATATATATATATATATAGAGAGAGAGAGAGAGAGAGAGAGAGAGAGAGAGAGAGAGAGATGGATGAAACACTGACCAACAACGTGTGAGAGCCCCAGTCCTTCGACACACACATCGACATTTAATGTTGCCATTCTTTCAGTGGTAGTCATTTCGAGAGGGTGTGGTCGTTTCCCATTGGAGTTTCAGGTGTACTATAGAGTGAGTGATTCACATCTCTGTACATGACTCCGTGCTCATCATAAGTTTACTCTCCATCCCCATCACCTGTCTCACCAATCCCATTAGCTGAGTCCTCTCTGGTGACCGTCAGTTTGTTGTCTAAAGTTAAGAGTCTGGTTTTCTTGTTTGTCTCTTTTTTTCTTTGTTCGTTTGTTTCTTAAACTCCACATGAGTGGAATCATATGGTATTTGTCTTTCTCTGAGTGACTTCACTTAGCATTATACTTTCTAGCTCCATCCATGTTGTTGCAAATGGCAAGATTCCATTCTTTTTTATGGCTGAGTAAAGTTCCATTCTATGTGTATGTATATATAGCATATACACATATATCCATGTATACATATATGTACATAGACCAAGTCTTCTGTATCCACTCCTCTATTGATGGACACTTGGTCTGCTTCTGTATCTTGGCTATTGTAAATGCTGCCTTAAACATGTATCTTTTTCATTTTCTTTGGGTACATATCCAGCAGTAGAATTTACTAGATCATATGGTAGTTCTATTTTATTTTTATTTTTCTTTAATATTTATTTATTCTTGAGAGAGACAGAGAAAGTGAGCAGGGGCAGAGAGAGAGGGAGACACAGAATCCGAAGCAGCCTCCAGGCTCTGTGCTGTCTGCACAGAGCCTGATGTGGGGCTCGAACTCACAAACCTGAGCCAGTCAGACACTCAACCGACTGAGCCACCCAGGCACTCCACAGTAGTTCTACTTTTAATTGTTCAAGGAACCTCCATGCTGTTCGCCACAGTGGCTGCACCAGTTTGCATTCCCACCAATAATGCACGAAGCTCTCTATTCTCCATATCTTCACCAGCACGTTATTTCTTGTGTTTTTCATTCTAATAAGTCTTGAAGTCAGGTGACTTTCAATTTTGTTCTTATTTTTTGATATTACTTTGGTGATTCTAAAATTATTCACATGATGTGCACACACATTTTTAAATAAGCTGGTCAGTTTCTCAGAAAATTCTTCTAAGATATGCTTGAAATCTTGTTGAATTTATAGATAAGTTTAGAAAGAATTGATATCTTAACATTATCAAGTCTTCCAAGGTACATGTGCATGCTATACATTTTCATTTATTTAGGACTTACTTCATTTCTGTCAGCTATATTTGAAAGCTATCAGTGCATATGTCATGTGGATTTCATCAAATTTATTTCTAACTATGTTTCTATTGTAAATGGAATATTGTGAGTTTGTTATTTAAAGTTTCAAACTTAATATTCTACTTGTTTGCTAAGTACAATTGATTTTATTTATTTATTTATTTATTTATTTATTTATTTATTTATTTATTTATTTTTGTAGTGAGCTTGTATCCTGTGATTCTGCTAAACTGTCTTATTAGGTCTAACGGTTTGTTTGGTTTGTTGTTGTTGTTGTTGTTGTTGTTGTTTTGTAGATTCCATAGGATTGTCTCTGAAGCAGTCTTTGTCCCACTCACTGGCCCAACACTGCCATCTCATGTAGAGCAGAGTTAGTGGAAGTGGGTATGTCTGCCTTGCTCCTGATCTCAGGTGTGCTAGCCTTTCATAGCTCACAGGTATGATGTGGCAGTAGGGTTTCTGAGATGCTCTTCGGTAGATCAAGGAGACTCCTTTCTGTTTCTGACAGATTGCTGACAGTTCTTAATCGTAAATAAGCACTGAATTTTGTCAAAAGTTTTGTTCTTTATCATACAATAGGGTAAATTATGTTGACTTTGAAATGTGAAGATGTATTTGTGATCCAGGGATAAACCAAATTTAGTTGTGACATGCCTCCCAGTTTGTGTATTTCTGCATTCAAGGTGTTCATGTTGGCCAAGGAGTGTTACGTTCACGAGGGATATCGGTCTGTAATTTCCCTTTTTTATATCATCTTCATCAATTTTTGATGTCAGGGCTGTGCTATCCTCATAACGTGATTTGGAAATTAATATCCTCGCATTATTATTTTCTATAAGAATTATGTACAAATTGTGATATTTCTCCCTTAACCTTTTTTAAATGTTTATTTTTGAGAGAGAGAGAGAGAGAGAGAGACAGAGAGAGAGAGAGAGAGAGAGAGAGAGAGAGACATACACACAGAGTGCGAGCAGGGGAGGGGCAGAGAGAGAGGGAGACACAGAATCCAAAGCAGGCTCCAGGCTCTGAACTGTCAGCATAGAGCTAGACACGGGGCTCAAACTCACGAACCGTGAGATCATGACCTGAGCTGAAGTCAGACACTTACCTGACTGAGCCACCCGGGCACCCCTCTTCTTTAAATATTTGATGAAATTCACCAGTGAAACCATGTGGTCTTGAGGTTTTCTTTGTACACATGGTTTTGCTAACAAATTCAGTTCCTTTTAAAAGACAGAGATCTACCCAGAGTTTCTGCTGCATCTTGCCTCAATTGTGCTAAATTTTCATTTTCAGGGACTTTGTCCAATTCGTCTAAGCCTTCAGATTTCATTCATGCAATGTTACTTCCAGTATTCCGTATTTCCCATGTACACTTGTAGAATACAAGTGAGGATGGCACTCCCTTTATCTCTGGTATCAGGAGCGTGTGTCTCTCTCTTTCTCGGTGGACCAGTTTAGGTAAGACCAGTTTTGTTCACCTTTTCAAAGAACCACATTTGGGCACTATGAAATGTCTCTATTGCTCATCTGGTTCCTGCGTCCTGGATTTTTATTGTTATCCTTATAATTCCTGTGTTTACCCAGCACTCTGTTTTCTGGGTATCCACAGGTGGAAAATTTTAGGTCATCAATTTTAGACCTTTCTTCTTTTCTAATAATATAAATAATTAAGGCTATCTGTTTCCCTCAAGTACCACCTTATCTGATAGGTTGTATGTTTGTTTCCATTTGATTTTGAAATACTTCCTAATTTTTCCCTTGACCCGTGGATTAATTAGAGATATGTTGTTTAATTTCCAAATACGGAATTGTGTTTTCTAGGAATCTTGTTATTGATTTTTAATTTAATTCCGTTGGAGTCAGAGAACATACTCAGTATATCTCAGTACTTTTAAGTTAACTGATACTTAATCTGTGGCCCAGTGTGGGGTCTGTCTCGGGGAGCTCACTGCATGCTCTTGTAAAGAACATGCCTTCTGCGGTTGTTGAGTGTGGTTGGTGTTCTGTAAGATCCATGAAGTCAAGGTGTTTGCTAATGCTGCTCGTATCTTCTAGTATGCATTTATGTATTTGGATGGTTTTGCAATTCCCAAACTGTGTCCAAACTGATGACCTCAGGTGTTGTAATGAACCCACAAGTGTACCCTGGCATATTTAAACATGCTGACGTCTGTCGGACACTGTGTGCATTAGTGCTGGTGAGTCTTGGGGCAGATCTCCCAAATGTGGACACAGACCATTATACAATATCAAAATCTCATATTCATCAATATCACCACTGACTTATTCAGAAAAATCATTCAGTATTGGGAAGCTGTAAGGTTCATGGAGAAAAATGGAAGTTTTCCAAATTCTTCTCTTTTTCATTTTTTAAATTTTTATTTATTTTTGAGAGAGAGAAAGAAACAGAATGTGAGTAGGGGAGGGGCGGAGAGAGGGAGACACAGAATCCGAAGCAGGCTCCAGGCTCTAAGCTGTCAGCACAGAGCCTGATGCAGGGCTTGAACTCATGAACCACGAGATCATGACCTGAGCCAAAGTTGGTCCCTTAACCAGCTGAGCTACCCAGGTGCCCCGACATGTTCCAAATTCTAATTCTGATATCGGTTCCATAGACCTAGGTCTGAAACACCACAATTTGTCTCTCAGTCATTTTTTTTTTGTTTTTCAAGTAAGAATAGTGTTCTCCAAAAAGGCATCGGTTTAATTAGCAACTCACACAATCACACAAATGTGTTTTCTTAGACAGCTGCCATTGCTGCAGATGTGTTCCAGACGTACTTTCTGTCACATGGGCAGCAAAAGGGTATGTAATCAAGTTTTGAGATATCATAAAGTTAATATACCCCCAAACTAATCATCTCTACTCCTTTTTCAAGAACATTTTCAAGAGACACCAGCTGTGTGTGCCATTGCACGGTGAGTGTGTGGCAATGTGGAGTGATTGCTGGCAGAGCAATCAGGAGGGGCCCCTGCCACATCAGATCACCTCTGGTTAGAGTCCGTGAGATGTGGGTCCAGTTTTGGCCTCGCTCACCAAGAGTGTGACCTTGGGCACATCTTTCTATGCCGAGACATAAATTTGCACCTTACACAACATTTGTGAACATTAAGCATGCAAAGTATATCAAATATCCAGCAAAGAACCCGATTCATATGAAACAGTTGAGAACTGGTGGTGGTTCTTGCTGGTTTAAAATTAACAAAGGGAGGGGTGCCTGGGTGACTCAGTTGGTTGAGCATCTGACTTTGACTCAGGTCATGATCTCACTGCTTGTGAATTTGAGGTCTGTGTCAGGCTCTGTGCTGACAGCTCAGAGCCTGCAACCTGCTTTAGATTCTATATCTCCCTCTGTCTCTCTCTCTCTCTCTCTCTCTCTCTCTCTCTCTCTCTCTCAAAAATAAACATTAAAAAATAAATAAATAAATAAATAATATATATATATATATATATATATATATATATATATATATATATATATATATATATATATATATATATATATATATATTCATGTATATGTATATATCAGCAAAGTGATCAAGAGCCTGGACATTAGACCCAGACCATCAGAGTTTGCACCAAGTCCCCTTTATTTATTAGGTGTAACTTTAGAGAAGTTACCTAATTTCCCTGAACCCCAGTGTCCTCATTGGAAAAGTGAGAAACAGTCATATGTGTTGCATGAGATCATTGTGAGAGTCGAAGTGGTTAACATTCTGGAATGTTAGAACAGGGCCAGCCCATAGCCAGAGCCGTGCATGTGTTAGCAGTTGCTGTCGCTAGTATTATTAAAACCATCATTGTGCTGTTGTCTTTGGCACCAACATCATCATCGTCATCTAGGGTGACCAGTAGTCCCTGATGGACCCAGACTCTTCTCTGGTTTTAGCACTGAAAGTCTGGGGTCCCAGGAAAGCTCTCTGTCCCAGGAAAACACTCAACTGGACCAGAGTGGAGCCCTGGGCCATGCGAGGCCATGCCCTCGCTTTAGTGCCCACCTCCTGTCATCACAAACCAGAGAGAATCGTCGTGGTGTTCATGTGGGCAGGCACCCATGGATGTGCCTCCCCCTCACACCCTCACACTCCGTGACAAGGCCTCTCCAGCCTTCCCCTGGAGATGTCCAAGATTTACTGGTCGTCTGGGCACCTAGAAGGAACCATTATTTTGCCGTAGGAACATTTTAACGTGATAAACCCTGCAAGCGAGTCTTAGTTTCTGCTCCTAAGTTCTGGAAAGAAGCACCATCATTTAGAGGAGGCCAAGAGCTGTGAGTTTCACTCTTGCAAACCAATCATTTCTAAATAGAGCAATACCACAATCTTAATTTTCCACTCAATGGTGAAAGCAGTCACATTATTCAAAATTATTCATCAGCACCTAGTAATTCACATTCTAGAGCAATCTCAGAGTACTTTAATGTATATATTACGGGCGAGATTTATGGTGGGAATTACAGTATGGCAAAGCATTCTTTAAAATGGTGCGTAAATCACACAAGTTTAAAATACTAATTATGTAAAATATATTCTGAATTTTTAATTTCTACCTTTATTTAACAATATTCTCATTACCAGTGTTGGAAACAGGATAGGTGCACCTTCAGAAGCACTCAACTCTGAACCCATCTGTAAGGCAAACAACTTACTGTTTTCACAATGCTGCTTGTGCCCCAATGCCCCCATTAAAAAAAAAAATAGTGAATACTGATCATGTAAAAGTTACAATCATTGCAAGATAATGGGGCATGAAATTCCGTTCTGAGACAAAATCATCTCTAAAAAGTGCTTGAGAAGCCTTTGATGGCCATGAAATAATTATTTAAGTTAAAAGATAAAATGTAGGGAATATTTCTACTAATGATGAATCTCTGGGAAAAAAAAAAAACATTATCTTCACTTGATTTCTCTTGTGTACCCACAAGGAGAACTTCTGGGAGATCTAGAACCACTTAATTTTCTGTAGCCATTTGTGACAGCCTGGTGGGCTTCTGGGAACCCCAGAGGGTGTTCATTGCCTCGAGGCTGAAGTCTGGCCAGAGACCACGTTTACACACCTCCTGTCCCAGAGAACCACTCACACACACTGAAGACCAGGCTTTGTTTAAAGCAGCTCTTTCTTCGTCATTGCCAAGTAGTATTATTCCATTGTATATATAAACCACATCTTCTTTATCCACTCATCAGTTGATGGACATTCGGGCTCTTCCCATAATTTGGCTGTTGTTGAAAATGCTGCTCTAAACTTTGGGGTACATGTGCCCCTGTGCATCAGCACTCCTGTATCCCTTGGGTAAATTCTTAGTAGTGCTATTACTAGGTCGTAGGGTGGTTCTATTTTTAATTTTTTGAGGAACCTCCACACTGTTTTCCAGAGTGGGTGATCCAGTTTGCATTCCCACCAGCAGTGCAGGAGCGTTGCCGTTTCTTCACGTCCTCTCCAGCATCTAGAGTCTCCTGATTTGTTCATTTTAGCCACTCCGACTGGTGAGAGGTGGTATTGAAGTATGAAGGGAGGGTGGGGGAGAGGGGAAATGGGTGATGGGCATTGAGGATGGCGCTTGTTGGGATAAGCACTGGGTGTTGTATGTAAGCGATGAATCATGGGAATCTACCCCCCAAACCAAAAGCACACTGTATATGCTGTATGTTAGCTAACTTGACGATATATTTTAAAAAAAACAATAAAGTAGCTCAAGTTAGCCCCCTGCCACAGCTCCACCCCAGGCCCACTGTCCAGTCTCTTGGAAACATGGGGTTTGACTGCACATTGGTGGGCAGGCTGTGTCAAAGTCATGCTTCTCCAAGCATCAGTGTCCAGAACACAATTCTGTTGGTGGAGGAGAAGTTGGGGAGGGATATAATAGGAATAATGAAACCCACCCACATTACTCTTCACAGCGGGCTCTTCTAGAATGGTGAACTCTTCAGATGACAGCCAGTGGACAGGGACGCCACCCACACATAGAGTAAGCATTTAAATCGTTCTCCACAGAAAGGAGTAGTTTAATGCAAGGGTTTCACGAACCCTGAGGATGTGTCTGCTGGGTTAGATGGGGGGCATCTTAAGGCTGGCACTAAGTCACATTCATCTTTGTCCCTCCCACTGCACAGAGCCAAGGACCTGGCCCGGTGGGGCGTATCAGTGAGCATCTGCTGGCTGAACGTGCAGATGAACTGTGCCCACAGATACCAGTAAGAGTGGCTCGCTCCGGCTTCTCATCTGTAACAGGGCCCTCCTCACCAGGCCTGGCTCTAGAAGTTTCTTCTGTTTTGGAACTTTCACTGTGCAGTTGTCTTTAGTAGCATTCTGGACTCTGATGTCATGTGCTTAAAAATGAGCCAATGCCTGGGGCACCTGGGTGGCTTAGTCAGTTAAGCATCTGACTTTGGCTCACGGTTCATGGGTTCAAGCCCTGCTGGATGCTTCGTGCTGTTTGCACTCACAGTTGGCCATTTCTGGCCCACTGCTTCTTTTGGATCAGGGTCTCATCCAGCCTTGGAAGGGACAGGTTCAGGAGCAGGGTCTGTGCACAGGGGCTTGGTCCCTGCGCCACCTCTGGGAGTGCTGACCCACTGTTTTCCTCTCCTGGAGTAGCTGATTCAGATTAGTCAGTTAGCAGCAGGCACCCTGTGCCTACTCCAGGAAGAGCTTCATGCACCCAGGCTCACATCGAAGAAGAGAGAAGAGAGGTAGGCGACAGAGGGCAAGGGCAGGGGGGACACGACTTTCTTTCCCATTGCAGTTGTTTCTTCCAGGGAGGGGATAGCCCTTTCTTAACATTAACATCCATGACTGTGTTCCATCCTGAGAAACATTCACCACAACCTATTGTGTGAACGAACACATCCATCACCTCCCTCACATAGCATTGTCTTTATGGGGATGCTTACGGTCTACTCTGTTAAAAAGTGTCAAGTATAGGATATGGTATTGTTAACTGCAGTCGACCCCAGAACTTACTCCTCTGCACCCTTTGTCCGGCCTCTCCCCTCACCCTGGTCCCTTGTATCCACCAGTCAATCTCTGTTCCTGTGATAATATGTGTGCACAGCGGTTGGGATGCATAGGGAACCACCTGTGTCTGTTGAATGAATGGGCATCTCCAGATATATAATATTTCTTGTATATGACATATGTAATATTCCATTATGAACAATGGAATCTTGTGGAGCCATAACAGGGAAGGAAATCCTGCCGTGTGTGACCACATGGATGAACTTGGAGGCATTATGATCAGTGAAATAAGCCAGAAAAAGAAAGATGGATACTGCATGGTATCACCTACATGTGGATTCTTAAAAAGAAGGAAGAGTAGGAGGAAGAGAGGTCCTTGAGCATCAGGGACTCAAATCCCTGTAGCTTGGGAGCAGCCATCCCCACGTCTGACATCATTTGTCGGCCTGGATGGACTCCGAGGGTGAGTTGGGGAACACGACGCTGTGAGCAAGTGTGGGGTGGCGGGGGGGACAGTCCATGCATAGCAGGAGCACCCTGAGGCTTGCAGAGTGAGAGGACACACCTAGCGGTGCTGTCACTGTGACAGATGCATTCCCTCCGGGCAGGGAAACCCTGAGTTAGCACCAGAACGAACTGGAAAGAGTGCGGAGCCATGGCATGGCAGGTTTCTCAAATACCCGTGAGATGGCCTAACTTCCCACGTTCATTTTGTGGAATATTAACTTACCGGACAGATGAACAAAGTGTCCGTTGTTCCCACCTAAGAGGCTCAGACCCTGGGAATCTGCCTGACGAGGGGATAACAGTCTGAGTCCCCAATGGGGGTGAGCATCACACCGCTTGCTCAGGCTGGGGTGTAAACTCACTCCAGGTAAGTAAACACATGACCTCTCACCAGGGTGGCCACATGCTCTCCTCGTGTTGAATCTGCCCCATTGTTGCCCAAATCTCCTAGTCGCACCTGAGATGGGAGCAGGTTCTATGCTTCGGGCATACCCTGGTTCTGTGCAGCCTTCCTCTGGTGATTAAAAAAGAAGCTTCTTTTCTAAAGTGTGTGAAATGGGTAAAGAAGGGGTGTTGTGATTGAACCTGAATGTGGCTTAATTAAGCTGAATCTCTGTGCAGCCCTACAGCCCGTCGGACGCTCCAAACAGGATTCCCTTTGGATCTCAAGAGGCTGAAGCTCCTTGGGTAGGAGTGGAAGCCAAGTCCGGAAGCCAGCTGGCCCTTCATGCTGCTTCTTCATTAACTTTGATGAAATCCCTGGCATATCGTGAAATGGGTTGGGAGGGCTTCAGTGGAAGAGAGCCCCTGACAAATCAGTCTCCGATTTTCTCTCCCAGTTTGTCAGTTTGTTAATATTACAGTGGCCAAAATAGACCCAAAGTAAAAGTGTGTGTGTGTGTGTGTGTGTGTGTGTGTGTGTGTGTGTGTGTGTGTATGTGTGTGTGTGTGTGTGTGTGTGTGTGTGTGTGTGTGTGTGTGTGTGACCAGCAGGAGCATGTAGTGTGAAGTGCTCCCACCTTGCCAGGAGTGCTCTCCACACACATTTGGGGCATCATTGACAGCCCCCACTCCGGGCAGCCTCCTGAGGGAGAGGGGTCTTCCCTCTGTGTGGGGGCTCTCCGGGAGGCCCCTTCACCAGTGGTTATGCAGGGGATGGTCTGGCTTCCCCGGTGGAGCCATCACTCAAGACTCCACTTCTTTTGTACACAGAGTCTCCTTATGACTTTCATTCCTAGCTTTGGGGTATTTCTTAAGAAGCTGGAAGGAACAAAGTAAATTCAAATTCTCTGTCATATCTAAACATAAGGCCTGGGCATTCTTGTTTTTCCTCCACCATATTGTTGAATTGGGGGAATTTTTAAACCGACGTCAACCTGATCATCTTCTGCAAGATACCAAGAGTTTTCTGATTTTTCTCCACAAGTTTCTCTACTTTTTTTCTGAACACATACATTTACACACTATATACGCACAGCACCCCCCACACAAGCGCATGCACCACCTCTTCTAATATTTGTACTGTTTCCTATTTAGCAGAATATTCCCTTCTTAGAATACGCTCTGAAAATTATTCACACCAAAAACCCTGCAGCTTTTTAAAAGATGTATTTCATTTTTCTCCTTGTGTCGCACAGAATTAATCAAGGTTCTGATGATTGCTCTGCAGGTGTTATTTCAAAAACAAAAAGTACCCCCAAATCAGTAAGTTTACAGGGAGACATTTGATTACAGGAGCTGATGACTATTATTTCTAAAATAGAAGATGTGAAGTGTGACAAAAATCAATGACACCGCCATTAGGTTGGAGCTAAATTTACCCAGGTTTTACATTTGTGAGGTTCTTACTCCCTTCTCTGCAAATACTCACCACGTTGTGTCTTGTGAGTGTGTACACTTGGATATTTCTAACTTATCCTGATGATTTGGGGAAGAATTTGAAATAATCAATGCCCAGAGATCTACTCAACATTATTACTGAGGAGCTGATCAGTGCAAGGCTTGACCCTGGGCCACAAAGGATTTGACAAAGGGCTCTTCCCAATGGATTTTCTTTTTGAGAGAAGACACAGACATTAAGCCCACAGGTACCGGCGTGCATACATAATCCCAGGATTGATAAGAAATACACATGGGCACCTAAATATGGGAGTCATATTATGGGAAGAGGCCCCAAGGAACAGAAGAAGGGCACACCTTGAGTTATTTAGGGTGTGGAGTCTTACCTAGGAATGTGGTTGCAGAGAGAGAAAACTAATCTGCGTTTTGAAAAACTCTCTTTACCCCAAATCCTGTTCCCTCATGTCAATTTCCAGGACGGCGTGGAGAGCTCAGGTTTCAGGGTTCTTAAAATGTGTGCTGTTGCACACCATTATGAGAAGGCAGGGCCTTCCTTTGCACAACATTCTACAAGTTTGTGTCTACTTTGCAAAACTCACATGTCCCCAGTGTCAGGGGCTGTCAGCAGGGTGTGACTCTGCCCCTGCCCCTGCCCCAGGGGATGTGTGACAATGTCTGGAGACACTTTCCATGGTCATAACTGGAGGGGAGGTGGTGCTGGCATCTAGTGGGTAAAGACCAGGGATGCTGATAACCACCCTGTAGTGCCCAGGATGGTGACAGTCTCCCCCCACCCCGTCCCCAACCCCCAGGACAGAGAATCATCTGGTGTGAAAGCTCAGTGACCCTTCTTCACTTGTGTCCCTCACTGGACGGCAAAATCCTCGTGTACAGCACAGCAGGTACCACGGAAGCAGCCAATCACAGGTCTGCAGTTTCTGTGGGAGCCGCTGGGCAGGTCCAACTTCTGTCCTGCCGCCTACCAGATGTGCATGCATCCCGAAAGCTTAAACTCTCACCCCTCCCTTTCCTCCTTGGGAAAATAGCAATGCCTGTGTCACCACAGGAGCTGAAAGTAACTCCTGGGTGGGCTCCTAGTAAGTGCTCAGTAAATACTGCTGGTCATTGCTAATCCTGGAGGAAGTTCACAGCTTCCAAAGCCTTATCTTAAGCCTTGTCCTTCTCCCTTTGAAAAGCCAAAGAAAAGGAGCACATGCCCCCACATTGCAGTTGAAGTGAGAATGTAAAAGGTTTATTGACCTTTGGAAAGGCTCTGGGCCTGAAGGGGGCACAGGTTAGAGATAAGGATTATCAGTGTCTCCCCCCACTGGGGTCCTGGGTGCCTCCTCCGGATGCCTGTCATGATCACTGCTGCAGGCCGCCCCTCAGATTCTTTTATGTGCACATCTCTGAGATCACACCATTTGGTTAAGGACTGTGCTGTCACACTTTGTCCTCAGAGCTCAGGGGGCTGGCCCCCAGCCCCAGACACACAGCCTTCTCCTCTAGGTCTGAGCCAGCCACCTGCTGGAGAGAGAAAGAGAAGGGACCTCGTGACTGAGTCACCCCAACCCCCACCCTGTTCCCCTGACTGTCATGCCTTCAGCGTCCATGTAACCACAGCCTTCTGCAGGTGTGTGGGTACGTCAGGGCTCCAAAGCTCAACCCAGACCCTCTGTGATCTTCCAGACCCTTGGCCAGTCCATTTGGAGCCCAGGGATCCAGTTGCAAATTGGATCCAGCTCCCACCTTTCTGATGTATACAGTCCAGAGCAAGGGAAAGGATTAATTTTGAGGAAATCATGCAAATACATGTAAAAATGATAATTGGACCAAGTGCTATGGAGAAGGGCAGGTGCTATAGGTACAGGTGACTATGGTCTGATGCAGCGAGCTCATGGGGGCCTGGCCTGAGTGTGTGGCCATGAAGGGGATAGTCCAGGATACCTGGAGGAGTCAGGGGAGGAGACCGCTGTGTGGGAGGTGAGGCTGGCGAGAGCAGAATCCCCTACTGGGCTGCCACAGGCCAACGCCACTGACCAGCATCTCCATCCGGGATATGATGGACCAGGGTTTTCTCCATCAGAGGAGAGCCCCATGTAGACTTGTTGTCCTACCCCACTAATCCCTTCCTCCCACAGATGGCACTCTTCAGATCCCACAAGCAAGGGCACAGTGGAGTTTCTGCAGCAGAGGGACATGACCAAACCCATGACTGAAAACTTCCTGGGTGCTTCACAGGAGCTGGATTGAAGCTAGGCACAAGTTGGGTGCCATTGGGGAGGAGGTGATGGTCCTCGGGTTGGAAGGTGGCCATGGGGGGGGGGGGCGGGTGGTGAGAAGAGGCACATTTCCCAGACTTCTGGGAGTCAGAATCCTTGGACTCAGCGTTTGATGGGTTTAGAGGCTGCGGGAAGAGCCTGCAAGCGTGACGTCCAGGTTTTGGGTTTCAGCACTTTGGGTACAGTGGCTACATGGACTAGTGTGTGGAGGGCTCGCTGAGAAAATCCCCTAGAGCAGTGCCGTGTTGGGGGAGGCGGGGGCACTCCAGAGGCGTGCTGGGGACATGCGGCACAGTCTCATCCCTATACGTCATGTCCTAGACAGTGTCCATGCCTCCCCAGCTGGCCCTCCATCCCTGCTTGAAGTACACCTCCCTTCCCTCCCCGTCCCCATGCACTGACCCTGTGTTCCTCCTTCCTCTTGCTTCCTGAGCTCGGCACGAAGCCACCCCGCACACCTCCAGCCACTTGTGGACTCACAGATCCACGTTACCTGAATAGAATGTTGGGGCTCAAAAGAACTCCAGGTCACCAGTTGCCATGACCTTTTCCAATGCTCCACTCCTCAAGGTCAGCAGCCATGGATCCCGTCGTGTCCCATAAAGGACAACTATGGAGTTGTTCTCTCTTCCCCGCAAGAATGTCATCAAGTCTTCTCTGCCAGGCAGTCACCTGGCCTCTGTTTGTGTGTCTGTGGATGCTGCAAAGTTCCCCCTTGGGGCTGTTCTGCCCCAAATGCTCAGGTGGGGATCTTCTCCCACCAAGTGAAGTGTCTTTTCCAATTGGGACCTTAGGATTTTTCCGCCTTCTCTATGGCAGGACCGGCCTTTCCCCAACCAGGAACCAGGGGACTTGTTACTTGGTAAGTGGTCCTAACGCGGAGTTGTCCCCAAGCTCCTGAGGGCAAAGTCCCCTTTGTGCCCACTGTTTGCTTCTGGGCTGTCCTTGTGTGTTGCTCCTGGAAAAAGGGGAACAAGCAGGGGAGTTTCACTGACTAATGCAACCCCAGTAGACCCAGAGGGGTTAGCCCAGTGACAGCGTCTGTCTCATGTCTCCCTGCCCATCTCACGGGGACCTCGCCTCACATGATTCTGTGTCCCTAGAGCGCATCCCTGGAACACGGTAAGTACACAGTGAATGTTTGCTGAGCCTGTGTCTCAAGAAGGAGGAGATTGAAGATAGTTGAGCATCTCCAGTCCTCACCGCACAGCCACCTCCAGGAGGATCCACATTCTAGCACATTCTGTTCATTACAAGCAAGCCACTAAGTACACCCCATGCTTAAGGAGACAGGAATTACCCCCACCTTTTAACATGAGGGTTATCAAAGGGGCTCTTGTGGACGTCCTCACAAGAACAAAGGGCCCAGACATGGAGGGACTTCCTTGTAGAGATCTGTCTCTTGGTCCTTCCGTGCTCGTCAGACTCTGTCCTCATGTGAATCAGAAATAAATCCTCTCATCTTTCCAGGTGTGCAGTATGGAAATTGAGCCTCCCCATGCTTTAAAGTTGGCCCCAGCAGATCTGAGCTGTGAACTCTCCCTTTGCTGACCATTTACACCGCGGACCATTCAATCTGCCCATCAGAGTGTGCACACAGTACTCACCTGCCCGCAGCTTAGCAGCTGAAATTTAGACAGCCACACCCGGGGACCTCCACCCTGCTGGTAAGGTGTGTGCTCTAGCCTGCCCAGTGGGGAGCGGGAGGATTTCTCCATTAAACAAAGAGGCCAACCCTCCAAAACAGCGATAAAGCCAAAGCCACACTTGATATTTGCTGATCGGTTTAGCAAAGGCATATAAGTTCTCCCAGGTCCCGCAGGAAAACACCGCGTTCCCACATCTCGCACCATGGATTTTGTTGACTGCCGTGGGTTTCTGCCTTGGATGGTGTCCTGAAGGCCTGAGTGCTTCTCCAGAGAATCATGCAAGGGCTTCAGGAACTTTCTGAATTTTTATGCAAGCTCTGTGTTCGTTATATATATATCTATAGATATAGATATAGATGATAGATACAGATATAGATACAGATACAGATACAGATACAGATATAGATAAAGATATATAGATATAGATAGATATATATTTATAGATAGATATAGATAGATATAGATTATAGAAATAGATAGATAGATATAGATAGATATAGATATAGATATATAGATAGATATAGATATAGATATATATATTAGATATAGATAGATATAGATATAGATATAGATATAGATATAGATATAGATATAGATATAGATATAGATATAGATATAGATATAGATATAGATATAGATATAGATATAGATATAGATATAGATATGGATAGATATATATTAGATATAGATAGATATAGATATATAGATATAGATATAGATATAGATATAGATATGGATATGGATATGGATATGGATATGGATATGGATATGGATATGGATATGGATATGGATATGGATATGGATATAGATATAGATATAGATATAGATATAGATATAGATATAGATATAGATATAGATATAGATATAGATATAGATATAGATATGGATAGATATATATTAGATATAGATATACATAGATGATAGATAGAGATAGAGATAGAGATAGAGACAGAGATAGAGATAGAGATAGATAGATGGAGATAGAGATAGAGATAGAGATAGAGATAGAGATAGAGATAGAGATAGATATAGATGATGATAGAGAGATAGATATAGAGATAGAGATAGAAATACAGATAGAGATAGAGATAGAGATAGAGATAGAGATAGAGATAGAGATAGATGATGATAGAGAGAGAGATAGAGATAGAGATAGAGATAGACATAGAGCGAGAGAGAGAGAGATAGAGATAGAGATAGAGATAGAGATAGAGATAGAGATATTAATGGAGAGTCAAAAACTTTTTCAGATCCTTTAGAATCCCTGATGATTTCCCACTGACTGTCCCTCTGTCCCCCATCCAGACACACTCATATCAAACACAGTAGGTAAGTAAGTGACCCCCCACAATCGTGACTCTCTAACAGAAGACATGCTCTCTGTCCTGAAGTTTGCACCACTGGTGTGTCTGGCCAGTGGACGTGGGTCGACGCTCTGAGAGAGTTGTAGCAGCTGCATATCCCCGATCCCCCGCCATGGAGTCATGAGCTTTGACAGAAAGGGCCATGACTGCGTCTGCTCTTAGCTGTGGTTTCTCAGCACATGGCTCTTTGTGGAACAGAGTCTCCACGACTTGCCAGAGCTTGGCTTCCAGGAGCTGGTTCTGGGCACAGTTGTTCCTGCTGCCATATGCTGGTCTCACCCAAAATAGAGCAGAGTGTTTGCTAAATGGCTATCAGCTTGTCATGTGCAAAATAAGCAAGATAAACCAGGAGGCAGATCCAAACAGAATCTAGGAAATAAATGTGATGTTGCGGACTCGGCCCCCTTCTGACTGCGGAACTGTCACCTCCTTCCTTCCCTCCTCCTCCGCTCCCTCAGCAAAACTTACCCCGGATTCACCCAACACTGTGCAGAGGGCCAGGAGCCTGGGACAAACGGGGCTGTCTTGGATGTCCCTGTATGGAAGGGGGGACGTAAGGAACCACCCAACACCATTCATAGCCTGAGAACACCCTGGAGGCAGGAACTTGGTACATCCTTGACCTGCCCTGTGATCTGATTTCAACATAGCAGCCTGAGTGTCCTTCAGAATGGGTTGGAACAAGTCACTTGTGTGCTTAAAACCACCGGCTGCTGGATATCACTCAGAGCAAAAACCACATTCTTATGCCAGCCTGCAGGGCCCACGTTATCCCCTTCCCTACCAGCTCCTCCTCCTTCCCACCCCCCATCCTCTACCTCTCTGCTCTCTCCCCTGTCTCACTGCTGCCCATCCCTCTCCCCCCCTCCACTCAGTTCCTTGAGCACTTTGTCCTGGGGCTTCCTCCTGCCCCAGGGCCTTTGCGTTGGCTCTTCTCTCTAACTAGCATGTTTTTCCCAGATGTTATTTTCTCTCTAGTTGTTCTGTTCTCACCTCAAAAGGCACCCCTCATGGAAGCCCTCCCTACTTTTATTTTCCGTGGGTCCCTCTCACTCCATCACTCTCCAGCTCTGTTAACCTTTGGCTGTATCTGTCCTTGCAGGTACATAGGCTTTCTTGGTTTTGCACATGTCAGCTACTGGAACACCATGCGGGGTGGGGAAGGGCAAATTGCTTGCTCACATCCGGGTCCTCAGTGCCCAGGCCGTGCCTGGCAGTGAGTGGGTGCTGCTTAGTGCCTAAGGAAGGAGAAAGGGGGACACGTTATTTGTGATTCCCAATCCCTGGCTTCTCCCACTGCCCGCTCCACCCCTGCCCTCCTTCCCTTCTAGAAGGTGCAGCTGGAGTAAGAATCCCTCACATTTGTTCACTTCTGTTTTCAATCTATGATGTCGACACCCAGAAAACAGGAGGTGCTCAGTGGGCATTGGTAGGATGAGTGAAGGAGTGAATGAGTGAATGAGTGAACGAATGCACAAAGTTTAATCAGAGCTCGCAGATTCCAGCCAAGGGAGTCAAGGGGCCTTCCCAGGAGAGCGGAGTTGAGCTCTTTCCTGAGGGAAGACCGAAATCGGCCTGGGAGCTGTGCCCAGGTGTGCCTGCATGTGCCCTGCACTGGTGGGTCGGAGACCCTCTTCCTGTGTCCTCCCTCTGCCTTGAATAGCTCAGCCTTCCCCTGTGCTGGAAGCCCAGCCCTGCCCTGGCTGTGCCTCTAGGCCCGACCCCTGTCCCTCCTTTCCTGCTCTCTGAAGTGGACGCCCCCTGGGGCTTCCCTCTCCTCTCCACCTGCTCCCTCCTCAACTGCTTAGAGCATTTCTCCCGCAGAGACATTGTTCTCCTTTGGAGCGTGAACCCTGTGGAGTAAAGGTGGGCAGGAGAGCTGAAGATCAAGAATATCTTTGAAGAATGAGGGTGACTTTTGAAGACACTGAGGCCATGGAGATTGAGGCGGCAGAAAGATGCTGCCTACGACCATTTAGGAAGGTGGAAATGGGTCCCCTGAGCCCAGGGAAAGAGGCCACCATTCCCATTTCTGAGAGGCAGTGTCTATTGTTAGTGTGCTGGGGTCAGGTGCCTGCATCAGGCCCTGTGATGGGGAGGAGGAAGAAGAATGTGTGTATAAATAGGTAGGTGCGTGAGCATGTGTGCACAGACACCCACAGACACACACGGCATAATTGTATGCGTCAAGCTAGTGCTTTAAAGCCGTAGATCTTGCCTACTATTGCTTCAAATGTAAAGGTATCTGCACAGTTAGATGCAGAAATTCTACTTCTAGTTATGTGTCCTAAAGGGATACTTACGTATGTATGCGAAGATGGGCAGTCAACGATGTTTATCGTAGCACGGTTGTAATAGCCACCACCATGCCCCCTGATGCACAGGAGACTGGGCAAGTCCAGGTCAAATGAGATGAATAAGTACAAATAAGTAAGCTGTCAGTGATGAGGCAAAAGCATTGACGCCAATACAGGAATATCACCAAGCCCCATCACTTTGTGAAAGAAAACAAGGGACGTTTGCATGTTTGAAAAGCTGCTGGGGGTACGCATCCTTTTGTTGAAATTTCCACTACTTTAAAAAAATTGTTATTATTTACTTATTTCTGTGAGAGGTACAGAGACAGAGTGCGAGTGGGAGAGGGGCAGAGAGGGAGGGAGACACAGAATCCGAGGCAGGCTCCAGGCTCTGAGTTGTCAGCACAGAGCCTGAACAGGGCTCAAACCCACGAACCGTGAGAACGTGGCCTGAGCCAAAGTCAGATGCTTAGCTGACTAAGCCAGCCAGCCCCTCCAAATTTTCACTACTTTCTTGTAATAACGTAAGAATGTCCAGTTTTCTTAGGTAATTTATTTTTTTTTTTTTAATTTTTTTTTTCAACGTTTATTTATTTTTGGGACAGAGAGAGACAGAGCATGAACGGGGGAGGGACAGAGAGAGAGGGAGACACAGAATCGGAAACAGGCTCCAGGCTCTGAGCCATCAGCCCAGAGCCTGACGCGGGGCTCGAACTCACGGACCGTGAGATCGTGACCTGGCTGAAGTCGGACGCTTAACCGACTGCGCCACCCAGGCGCCCCTTCTTAGGTAATTTAAAGTCACCTCTCCGATGGCAGAGATCGAGGGGATGGTTGGGGCTGATGTGAAGCCATGTGCACGCTCAGTGAGGAGATTCCCCAGAAGCTCTTTCTGTTGGTATTTTTTACAAGGAGGAGCTATGCAGGCTTTGGAAGCAAAATGGAGTAGATTCTTGCCTGTCTCCATATTTGAAGGAAAAGGCTCTCCTTTATGAGGCTTCCCTCTGGGACACAGCCTGTCCTTTGGGTTTGAAAATCGTTCAGCCTCCACAAGTTAGAGGCTCGTTCAGACAAAACTACCACATGCCTCGTGTTCCAAATCTCCTTGTCTGCTGGTTGTCCAGTGTCCATCTTTGAGCACTTACTAAGAATCGAGAACTAGGCTAGGAATAGAATATGAGCAAAATTAAACATGTCTTTGCCTGCAAAGACGCTGCAAATATGTGTTCATAGCACACGCAAAAAGCGTGCTATGGGAATGAGTCACGGAAGCTCTGAAGGGAGCCACCTGCATGGTTGTGTGGTCTGTGTACTGACCAAGGGCTTTCTCAAGAGGGTATAATGAGAGGGAATTGAAATCTAGCCCACACTTTGCTGACCAAACCCTATGCCCTAATGTAGGGCTGTATCCACCTGCTGGGGGCACCACCATCCCTCCCCAAGCCATAAGTCCCCAGGGCTATGTTTGGCCAGAGGCAGCATCCTTCCTAATCATCTAGCCAGAAGGGGAGTCACATATTAATGCTTCCACTATTATCTGTAGGCTAGATGCGTCTGTGGATACGGCCTCGTCGGGGATATCAGGGAGGGCTTCCTGGAGAAAGTGACACATGCTCTCTGGATGAGGAATGAGAAGAGCTCTCCAGCCAAGAACGAGTGGAGGCCGAGGGTGGGAAAGGTCACGGTCCGTGTGGGTGATGTGATGGGAGGGGCATAGCGGCAGACGCTGCCTGAGCATCCCTGCCTCTCTTGTCTTTCGCACGCTTGTGTGAGCATTCCGCATGACAGATGACTGGACACCGAGCTGCTGACTAAGAGCCCGCACTTACTCTGAATGCAGCAGAAGTACACAGGACTTATCAGGAGCCTCAGTGGGCCCCTGTGGAACAGCTCATCCTGACCCCTGCTGGCCAGAGCCAAACCAAATTTCCCCGCTGGCCTGAAACCTCATCGTCTTGTTCTTCCAGGGCATTCTAGTGAACAATTTATTTTATCTATTTTTAATTTTTTTTAATGTTTATGTATTTTTGAGAGAGAGAAAGAGACAGAGAGAGAGAGAGAGAGAGAGAGAGAGAGAGAGAGAGAGAGTGAGGAAGTGGGGGAGGGGCAGAGAGAGAAGGAGACACAGAATCCGAAGCAGGCTCCAGGCTCCGAGCTGTTGGCACAGAGCTGGACGCAAGGCTCGCACCCAGGAACCTGGAGATCATGACCTGAGCCAAAGTCGGATGCCTGACGGACTGTGCCATCCGGGTGCCCCTCAAAAACTTTTTTTTTTAAAGCACCCTCTGAGGGGTGCCTGGGTGGCTCCGAAGGTTGAGCGTCCGGCTTCAACTCAGGTCATGATCTCGCAGTCAGTGAGTTCGAGGCCCGCGTGGGGCTCTGTGCTGACAGCTCAGAGCCTGGAGCCTGTTTCGGATTCTGTGTCTCCCTCTCTCTGACCCTCCCGTTCAGGCTCTGTCTCTCCCTGTGTCAAAAGTAAATAAAACGTAAATAAATAAATAAATAAATAAATAAATAAATAAATACATGCACCCTCTGAGTATGGCTTGTGGGCGCCTCTGGAAGTAAAAGAGAGGAACCCCCTTTGACTGTCAGTTAAGTAGCTACAAGGAGGCGTCAGAAGGTCTCACTATGGAGAGGTGCAGATGGCAGTGTGGGGAGAGGTGGAGGCGCCTTGGCCTTCTACAAAGTCAACCCCATCGGTGGGCGGAGACTTACTGTTGGGCTACAGGGCACATCAGAGGCAGGAAGCCTGTGACTTGCCCAAGGCCCCAGAACTCTGCAGAAGTGCCTCCAGGGAGCATTGGGGGAGGACGGGTGTTCCTGGCTGTTTCTGCTCAATCACAGACACTCTTAATTTAGCTCCCTCCACGATGGGGTCCCCTGGGCATGATGTTTTCAAGTCTCACTGCACAAACAACTTTGTAAACTGATGGAATCCACCTCCCTTGTTTTATGCAGAAGAGTAACCAAGGGAACGGGGAAACGGAGGTTGTCAGTATCACAGGTGATTAGTGGCAGAGCCGGGGCCGGGACCCAGAACTGTTTAGAAGATGGAAGTTTTTGTACACTTGAGTTCTGAACCCTGGCTGCACATGAGAATTACCTTGGAAATGTTTTAAAAATTGCCATGTCAGGGCCCACTCTGCTCAATTGCATCAGAATCTTTAAGGGTGACACGCACATTCGGTATCTTCGAAAGCTTCCCAGGATATTCAAATGCACAGCTCTGACAACACTGCTGGGTAGAAACCTTCAATGGGAGGAATCACAGGTCCTCTGGATGGGAAAGTAGCACTGCTGTCCTGCTGGACTATTCAGACGTTCTGTTTCTACTTGTGACAGTTTTGGTAGGTTGTGTTTTCTTTTTCATCTAAGTTGTCAAATTTATTGACATAAAACCATTTAAACATTTCCTTGTCCATTTATTTATTTATTTATTTATTTATTTATTTATTTATTTATTTATTTATTTATGTATTCATTCATTCATTCATTCATTCATTCATTTATTTTATTGACATGTTTTATTTTTTATTTTTATTTTTTTTTAATTTACATCCAAATTAGTTAGCATATAGTGCAACAATGATTTCAGGAGTAGATTCCTTGGCACCCCTTACCTATTTAGCCCATCCTCCCTCCCACTGCCCCTCCCGTAACCCTCAGTTTGTTCTCCATATTTATGAATCTCTTCGGTTTTATCCCCCTCCCTGTTTTTATATTATTTTTGTTTCCCTTCCCTTATGTTCATCTCTTTTGTCTCTTAAAGTCCTCATATGATTGAAGTCATATGATTTTTGTCTTTCTCTGACTAATTTCACTTAGCATAATATTCTCCAGTTCCATCCACGTAGTTGCAGATGGCAAGATTTCACTCTTTTTGACTGTCAAGTAATGTTCCATTGTGTGTATGTGTGTGTGTGTGTGTGTGTGTGTGTATATATATATATATAATACTTCTTTATCCATTCATCCATCGATGGATATTTGGATTCTTTCCTTGTCCTTTCAATGTCTGTAGGGTCTGTAAGGATGGACATATTTTTATTCCTTATGTCAATAACTTATGTTCTCTTTCTCTCTCTCTTTTTAAAATTAACACAGTATTGGGCACTTGGGTGGGTAAGTCGGTGAGTATCCGAGTCTTGATTTTGGCTTGGGTCATGATCCCAGGGTCGTGGGATCAAGACCCCTAGTGAGCTCCACACTGAGCCTAGAGCCTGCTTAAGGTTTTCTTTCTCTCTCCTCTCTCCTCTCCCCCCTCCTGCACTCATGCTCTGTTTCTCTCTCTAAAATTAAAAACTAAATAAATAAAAGTTAAATTAAAATAAATTAATACAGTATTATTAGGGGGGTCTAGCAATTTTATTACTCTTTCCAAAGAAAAACTTTTCAATTTGTTAAAATTCTTTCTGCTTTTGTCTATTTCCTATTTTACTAATTATTGCTGTCCTACTTATAATTTCCTCAGGTAAGTCAATTGATTTCTTTAGTTACTCCCCATTCGTCCCCTCCCACCAACACTTGGCAACCACTAATCAATCTACTTTCTGTTTCTGTGGATTTTCTTATTCTGGACATATCATATGATAGTCATAGAAACTGTGGCCTTTTCTTTTACATAATTTTTTCAGGGTCCATCCATGTTGTTGTAGCCCTGCATTCCTTCATTAGCCCTTCATTTCTTTTTATGTTCCACTGTATGGAAATCACACTTTATCTTCTGATATGTTGATGGACATCTCAGATTGTTTCCACTTTTTGGCGATCATGAATAATGCTTCTAGGAAAATTTGTGTACAAGTTTTTGTGTGGAAATATGTTTTCCGTTTTCTTAGACATACTTTGGAGTGCAATTAATTGCTTGTGTCATTAGGAACTCTATGTTTAACATTTTGAGAAAAATGTCAAAAGGTTTTCCAAAATGGCAGCGGTTCCATTTTACAATCACATAGCAAAGTCTGATCGTTCCAATTTTGCCATATCCTTGTCCAAGCTTGTGATGTTGTCTTCTTCCTTTTAGCCATCCTAGTGGGTGTAGAGTGTTATTTCATTCAAAATACTCTGTTTCACTTGTGATTTATTCCTTGATCTCTGGCTTGTTTCAAAGTGTGTTCTCCAATTTATAAGATTTTAGAGTTTTTATCAGGTTATTGATTGACTTTAATTTCTGTTTTAAATATAATTTATTGTCAATTAGGCTAGCATACAGTGTATATACAGTGTGCTCTTGGCTTCGGGAGTAGATTCCCATGATTCGTTGCTTACGTACAACACCCAGTGCTCATCCCAACAAGTGCCCTCCTCAATGCCCATCACCCATTTCTCCCTTTCTCCCCCACTCCCCAGCAACCCTCAGTTTGTTCTCTCTATTTAAGAGTCTCTTATGGTTTGCCTCCCTCTGTTTGAAATTATTTTTCCCCTTCCCTCCCCCATGGTTTTCTGTTAAGTTTCTCAAGTTCCACACATGAGTGAAAACATATGCTGCTTTCTGTGACTGACTTATTTCACTCAGCATCATACCCTCCAGTTCCATCCACGTGGCTGCAAATGGCAGGATTTCATTCTTTCTCACTGCCAAGTCGTATCCCTTTGTGTATATAAACCACATCTTTATCCATGATTGACATTAATTTCTCACCTAATTCCAGTGTGGCTAGAGAACCTACACTATATGCTTTAATTCTTTTGAAATGTATATATTTAAAAATTATATAAATGGAATAATTCACTATATAGCATTTTGAAATTAGATTCTTTTACTTAATGATATGCATTTGAATTCTTCCTGTGTTTTGCACGTGTCAATAGTTTCCTATTGCTGAGTAGTTTTTCATTGTGTACATAAACCACAATTTATTCATCTATTTGGGTTGCTTAACAGTTTTGACTCTAAGGAATAAAGCATTTATGTAGAACTCTTTATGTGGACACACAGTTTCATTTTTCTTAAAAACCTAGAAATGGAATTGTTGGGTCATTGATTGAATGCATGTTTATACTAAATTCACAAGGAATTTTCTAACATAGCTGACATGCTTTCCATTCCACTGGCAACATTTAAGAATTTCATGTATTCCAACACTCTACAAAATTCGAAATTCTCAGTCTTTCTGTTTGGTGCTATTATGTTAGTTGTGCACTGGTATCTCATTGTGGTTTTAATTTTCACTATCTCTAGTGATCAATACTGTTGAATGTTCTTTTACCTGTGTCTTTAACCATATACATGTTCTTTGGTGAATTACCTGTTTGTGTCCTTTATTGCTTGTTTAATCTTGTTATTATTGAATTGTAAGTATTCTTTACATATTCTGGAAACAAATAATTTGTCAGGTAAAAGTTTTGGAAATCCTTCCTCCTACTCTGTGGCTTGGCTTACATTTTATTTTCCTAATAGTGGTCTTATGAAAGCAATGTTCTTAATTCTGATAAAGCCCAATATATCTTTTTAAATTAAAAACTGTATTTGAGATACATGTACATTTGAGATTGTAAGAAATAACACAGTTGTCAGAAATAATACAGAGAAGTCCCGTGTACCCTTTACTGAGTTTCCACAAAGGCAACACTTTGCAGAAATATACTTCAATATAACCACCAAGATATTGACATTGGTATAACCAAGGTACAGAACATTTACATCCACAGGGATCCCTCATGTTGCCCTGATGTTGCTACAGGCACTTTTCTTTTTCTACCTCCACCTGCTTAACTTAACCCTGGAAACCACCAATGTGTTCTCTATTTCTATAATTTTGTTATTTTGAGACTGTTATATAAATGGAATCATACAGTATGTAACTATTTTGAGATGAGCTTTATTGCACTCAGAGTAAATCCCTTGAGATTAATCCCAAGGAGTTGCTAGTATTCCTTTTTTTTATTTCCCAGTAATATTCCATGGTATGGCTATACCACAGTTAGTTTAACAATTAACCCACTGAAGGATATTTAGGTAACTTCCCATTTTTGACTGTTGCTAATAAAGCTATGAATTGTGTCTATAAGTATCTACATGAACATAAGTTTAGAATTATTTCCCGGGAGTATTGTTGCTCGATCTTTGATAATTCCATCACTAATTTGAAAAGAAACTTTCTAATTATTTTCCAGAGTAACTCCACCATTTTAAATTCCCACCAGCAATGTAGGAACAATTCAGTTTCTCCAAATCTTTACTAGCTTTTGGTGTACTCACTATTTTTAAAATTTCTGTTGTGTTGATGGTGTGAATTTCAGTATGCTTTTAATTTCCATTTCCCTAGTGGAAAAGAGGTTGAACATTGTTTCATGGGCTGATATGACATCTTTGTATCCTATTTAGTGAGATGTCTGTTCCTATCTTTTACTCAGCTTTTAATTGGATTTTTTAAATCCAATTGGATTTTCACAGATTCTGTATATAGTTTAAAATAAGGCTTTTGTTGGAAATATAATATGAAAATATGTGTCCCAGTCTCTAATTTGTCATTTTGTTATCTTGACAGGGCCTTTTGAAGGGCAAAGTGGTTAATTTGGATGAAGTCCACCAAATTATGCTGGTGCCCAGATCTTTGCTTAACCCTAAATCCCCAAGTGTTTCTCCCCTAGTATAGTTCTTCAAAGTTTAGTTTTGTGCCTTATATTTTCTACCCACGATTCATTTTTATTCATTTCTGGGTAAGTGATGTGAATCAGGTCGAGTTTCAGATTCTGTGCTATTGTTGTTGTGTATTTTCCTCCGCGTGTGTTACAAACACCACGCCTCAGTGTTGTTATTCTTCTCTAAGGAGCTAAAAGTCTCTTAAAGAGACTTGAATAATGAGTAAATATATATTTTCTCACTTATTCCCCACTTGTGGCCTTCATTGGTTTTCACATAAATCCCTGTTTCCATCTATTATCATTTCCCTCTTTCCCGAAGAACTTCCTTTACTATTTCGTGTACCAGGTCTGCTCATCACAAATCCTTTCAGCCTTCCTTTTACACATAAAGTGTCCTTATTCCAGCTTCACTTTTGAAATATACGTTTGTTTTGATTAGTATCCTAAGTGGACAGGCTTGTGTTTGTTTTCCCTCAGTGGAGATGCTCTCTGCTGTCTTCTTCCCTGGGGTCTTTAGACTTACCTTTGTTCTTGTTTATGGAATGTTTCTTTGTTCCCTGAATGCTTTTTTTTTTTTTTTTTTTTTTTTTTGCTTTTGAAAATATCTTGTGTCTTTTTCTCAACTTAGTGTGTTTTTATTTATTTATTTTTTAAGTTTTTAAATGTTTATTTATTTATGAGAGAGACAGAGACAGAGCGTGAGCAGGGGATGGGAAGACAGAGAGGGAGACACAGAATAGGAAGCAGGCTTCAGTTTCCGAGCTGTCGGCACAGAGCCTGACACGGGGCTTGAATTCCCAAATGATGAGATCATGACCTGAGCTGAAGTCGGATGCTCAACCAACTGAGCCACCCAGGTGTCCCATCAACTGGGTGTGTTTTTAAAGATTCTACCACAATCTGTACATTTATCTGAAGTTTTCTCTTTTTCATTCCTAGATAACATCCCCATCTCTGAACCTGTGCTCTTTGTTAACTACAACTTAGACGATGAACCTCTGAGCTATTTTTAGTCTAGAATCTCTGATTGCTTTTAAGATTTTTCTCTCCATCACTGGTTTTGAAGAAATTAGTTATGCTGTACCTTTGTGTGGTTTTCATGTTTCTTGTGCTTCAGGGCAATTGAGATTCTTCCATCTGGGAGTTTATAGTTTTCATCCAATTTAGAAATTTTTCACCATCATTTCTTCAAATATGTTTCTCTTCGAACTGCTTCTTATTCTAGGCTCTTAAAATTATTAGGTAGCTAAATACTCCATTTTATGTTTTGAATGTTTTTAGTCCCTGTGTTTCATTCTTCAGAGCTGGTATCACTGTGTCTTCTGGGTCACTAATTTTTTTTCTTCTGTGACATCTACTTTGCCACCCACACATGTGTCACATGTTGACCCTGTTTTCATGAAATCCATAGTCTGGTCAAGGAGACCCAATTTTCTTGCCCATTTTGATGTGAGTTTTCTTTCTTCCTTCCCCTGTAATCTTCTGAATACGGAACCTTTAACTTTGAAAGCATATGTTCCCCCTTAATAAATCAGCCAACTGGTTCTTCTAAGACAGAGAGAAGGTTTCTTTGTAACATCGTAATAATGAATGTGGCAAAAAGTATCATTGCTTCATTTTTAATGTTTATTTAGTATTTACAGAGAGAGAGAGACAGACAGAGAGAGAGAGAGAGAGAGAGAGAGAGAGAGAGAAACCAAAGCAGGCTCCAGGCTCTGAGCTGTCAGCACAAAGCCTGTCAAACTCAAAACTGAGATCATGACCTGAGCTGAAGTCTGACACTTAACCAAGTGAGCCACCCAGGGACCATGTCATTGTTTCTACACTGAAGTACCTTCCTCTTCACCACAGTTACCTTCTTTGTATGAACCTGCTTCAAATTCTGTGCCTCTCTCTCTCTGCCCCTCCTCCCACTTGCACTCTGTCTCTCTCTCTCTCTCTCTATCTCAAAAATAAATTAAAAAAAAGCATTAAAGAAAAAGATGCATAAATTCTAGGAATCTAATGAACAACATAGTGATTACAGTTAACGGTACTATACTGTACACTTGAAATTTGCTAAGAGACTAGGTCTTAAGTGTCCTCGCCTCACACACGTGATCCTAATCGTGAGATGTTGGGGTTTTTAACCACCTTGACTGTGGTGATCATTTCACAATATATCCTGCATTAAACCAACAGAGTGCACCCCTTAAAAATAAGGTACAGTATGTATTTCAATAAAACAGCCTGGTGTGGCATGAGGGAGACAGAGAGCCTAGAGGAGACTGTCAGGGCGGCATAAAGAGAGATTGGAAGCAGGAAGAAGGCCCTTACTATGTTGTCCCAGAAAGCGTGGCCAGCATCTTTGCTCATAGAAAACAGAAAATGGTTAGTGCAGTTCTTTACCAAGTGAGTTTTCAGGCCGTGTGTTCACAGGAACCCTCATGTTTTTTTTCCAGCTGACTGTAGTCAGAGGAGTGAAGGAAGAGATGAGCTTTTAAAATAATTTATCAGATGGAGAGGAATCGGGACACGGTGCGTCCCAGATTCAGTACTTTCTCATCCCAGCCCTCTCAGAGAGCCCACAAATCTCAACTCAAGCTATAGCTTCCAGGGAAACCAAACCCGGGAGTCTGTTGTTCAAAATCATGGTGTAAAGAAACAGCCATGGATCTGACTTTAAAATTTCCTTGGGGACGCAGAAAGATTAAAGACCCTTTGCACAGACCACGGCCTCCCAGGCCCTCCCTGTTGGACTGTCGTGTCCCCAGCCATCCCCAGGGCATCGTAACCAGGCCGCCTCAGCTCAGATTTCCAGGCATGGCTTCTGTCAAATGGCATGAACTCCAATAAGTTTCACAAAAGATGTGCAGGGTATTGAAGAGCATTCTGTGCACAGAAATGCTGCCCACGAGGACTAACAGGAAAAGACACAGTGAAAAAAAAAGAAAAGAAGGTTTTGAATCCCAAACATGTTGGCTCAGGAAGCAAACAGAGAAACCAGCTGCTGTAGATGTGAGCTATATATTCATGCCAGGGAGGGACAGTTGGGAGGTCTGCACTGGGAGCCCGCAGGCAGAGCCAGGGACTGGGGACAGCCACTGAAGGCAGCAGGACCGGGCAGCCTGCCTCCATGGCCCGCCACATCACCCTATTAACAGGAACGTAGCAGAGGGGGTGGTGGCCCCGTGCCTCCTGTGGGCATGATCAGGGGTCTTTGCAAAGAGAGCTGGACCAGAGGAGTGATCCAAGAGCAGCCTCATCCAAAGCTGGACCTGATTTGAGGTCAGGGTCCTGGCCTCCAGCTTGAGCCTAATGCATGATAACAGCTTTCGACAGGTATGGGGGACAGTGCGTGGATTTGGCGTGTGGGAGGAATATATGTTATTTGTGACCTGAGGAACGACCACAGGGGTTTCGAGACAAGGCCCCAAATTCTTCATTTCTCCCATTAGTCAGTGGAGGGGTCTGACGCCCCTTTCCTTTTCACGTGGGTGGTCGAGGACCTTGTTGGTCGTTAATGGAATACAGCCAAGGTTGACACTGAGGCCCATTTAGGAAAGTGAATAGAGCATCCCTGCCGTCTATCAGGTTACTCACTCTTAGAACCAAGTTGCTTTCCTGCAAGCCTGGCTTTGCAGAACACAAGTGCGGACCTTCCCCCAAAGAGCCCTTGCTGAGATTGCAGTGGAGGATGGCTGTCAATCATGACATGTAAGTGAGGAAGCTTCTCTCCACTGCCCGCCACTGTGGGACCATCGCCGCCTAAGGAACCCCAAGTGAAAACCACCCAGCTCGTTCCAGCTGATCCCCAGAACTGTGAGAATTAATAACAGCAATAAATCGTTGGTGTCATTTAATGCCACCAAGTTAGGGCTGGATTATTGTGCAAACATCCAGCCTGTGCATACAGGAGACCAGGTGAGGGAAACAGAGGTGTGCAGAGACCGTGAGGCCACGAAGCGTGCACCCCCTCTGATCCCTGTGCTGTTCCACGAGAACCTGGAAACCCTGATTTCTACGCAAAATCTCCTGATTTTGAGAACACTGAAGTGGCCACGCCAAATGGCAATGGGTACGTGCAGCTCCTCGGGGAATTAGCCCCATTGGTGCCCCTTCAGCATGAAGTCCAAACAGCAGAAGACACGCAGCCTGTCCCAAACCTGCCTTTTGTCCTCGGCACTCACTGCTTCTCTTGCCTTCTGGTGACTTCGGAGGATTTCCCTCGTGTGGCTGTTTGCAGAGCTGTGTTGTCCGCAGTGTGGCTAGGGGGCAGTGTGTCTCGCTTTCCAGAATTGGTAATTGCTGTCCGGAAAGCCCCACCAAAGACCATCAATGCTAAATACTGATGATGCTAGAAGGCTTTCAGGAGCTGGCTCTCAGCCGCAAAGGCGATGCTTATGTATTCATTCTGCCCAATATAGTTCACTAGCCTTTAGAAGTATTTTGAAATATCTGAGAGATGCCGTGTGTCCACTGGTGTCAGTATCTGGACATCTTTCTTTCGCCCGGGCTTGTAGCATTATTTAAATCTCAGGAAATGAAGAAACTGGGTCTCCACTCAGTCTTTCAGGGGGGCGTCAGAGAGGTAAACAGTTTGGTAAAGTGATGTTTTGCTTTCAAAAATTTAATTCAAAATTCAGAAATTTTGTTGGGGCTTTCCAGACCGCAGCACTTTTGCCCATGCCGAAAAGTCTCAGAAGGCCCTTTTCTGAGAGGCCCCTGGCATCGGGAGCAGGGTTTCAGAAGCCCTTGGCCAACGTGGCTGTAATGGTCACCTCAACTGAACCGTGGACAGGCTTCTTCATGGCGCTAGCCACTGGACCTCTCTTAGAGAGTTTACTTCAGACAGGTCATCATTGTAAATGCTTTCCCTACCCCACGGAGATGGATGTCCTTCCAACCCAGGAAAATAATTGCTGGAGGACCTTTGTGATGGCATCTTCTGGAGAGAGTGGGGACCTGACGCTGATGGGCTCTAGGTGTCAAACACAGATGCCCAGTCACACAAGAAGACATGCGTGGACTCAGGAAGGACTCCGCATGCCGGACACCTCCCGTCCATCAACAAGCCCTCACCGATCCCCCAGGACTTCCCATCAGCCCCTAGCACTAACAGCCCCTCCACTTCTTGCCCTCAGCGCTCCGATGAGTTCTGACCCATCTCCTGTTGCAGTAGGCTTGCAGAAAGTCTTTTTTCCTGTTGTACTTTGTGTGTTTTGCACCTCTAGGTACATGTTCCTTACTTTTCAGTTACTGATACTTTTCCTTATTCCTGTTTCCCTTTATTATGTACCTGAGCTCTGCCATAAGGGGACCCGGTCACTGCTTGCTGGGATTATGGTGCTGGGATTGGAGGGAAGGTGACGCTGTGCATGGATTATCACTGGTATAAATCCCGCAGATCACATTGCTCTGTGAGTGAATGAAATACAGGCCACTTATCTTCCAGAACCGCCTCGAGCATTCTTTAATGTGTTTTGCAGCGTTGGGTGATGGTAGAAGGTGTCCCAGTAGATCCTTGGTTTTGAACCCAAGGGCTTTTTGAAAGTCACCTCTAATTGAGACTGTCTCTGCTCTGGATCCTTCATGCGTGAGCAATAACTAAGTTTGGCAGGGTTTTGGTTTTGTTATTGTTTTTTTGTTTGTTTCTTTTTTTGTTTTTTGTTTTCTTTTTTTTAAGTATTCCAGTGACAGAAGAGAGAACATGGATGGACTGGGCCCAAGTGAGCCCTATGGCTGGGCTCACCTCATTGTAAACGCTGCTCAGCCCTCATTCACCATGTCTGAGTTTGTGATTTGAGCCATCCATTGCCTACCCATTATCAGCACTGCTCCTCAGAGATGATGACTTTGCAGCCAGAAGCCACAGTACTGCCCACCCCCAGAGGATTATTGTTGGATTGACTACAAGGATACTTATTCCTGTAACTTGGCTGCCAGTTACCATTTGTCTGAGAACCAGGGGTTTTGGAGAACGTTCCTCGAAATATGTCCGGTGTAAGACCTCTTCCTTCTTTGCCGATGCCTACACAAACACTTATGCTCGGTGCCTATTCTGAGCCAAGAATTGTGCTGGACTCTGGGATGAAAACGTTCATTTAAAAGGTGGCTAACCCACCCACGGAACTTAGAGCAGATTTTCTTCAGTAATAGTTTTTGTCCACCTAAGAATTCCTTTGCTTTGGGGCACCTAGGTGGCGCCGTCGGTTAAACACCAACTTCGGCTCAGGTCACGATCTTGCATTTTGTGAGTTCGAGCCCCATGTCGGGCTCTGTGCTGACAGCTGGGAGCCTGGAGCCTGCTTCAGATTCTGTGTCTCCCCCTCTTTCTGCCCCCGCCATGCTCATGCTCTCTCTCTCTCTCTCAAAAATAAATACACATTAAAAAAAAAAAGAATTTCTTTGCTTAGTGAATAGGGGATTTGATTCTTTTAATTTACATGGGCAACTCAGGCACACATCTGCCGTGTACAGGTGAGTTCCCAACTTATATACATAAGTGGGGCAGTTTTCCCACCAATAAGTGGAGAAACTAGGTATCTTCTTAGGTACCGTGATGGCACGTTAGGCAATTTGACAAACTTTGGATATGTGTTTTCCTCTTTTGCTACTACTGTAGCTCTGTGAGTTAGGGACGGTCACTTACGCTTATCCAATGGGCAGGGATGCTGGTGCTCAGAGTAATTAGGTGTCTCAAGTAAGGCCACATGGCGGAGGAGGTGACATGTGCACCCAGGTCGGTCTGTCTGATGCAGAAGGATAATCATAATCCCATGAGAAGAATGAAAGTTTCACAGATTCTTGAGTCAATGCTCTTTCTTTGAGACCGCATTACCTCTTACTTCGCTTTTAAGAGGCATGATCTAATGGAATATTATTCAGCCATAAAAGAGACAGTATCGACATGCTACCACGTGCATGGACCTTGAAAATGTAGTACTGAGTGAAAGGAGTCAGACCCAAGTCACATGCTCTGTGATTCCACTGATAGAAAATCCACAGAGACAGAAGAATGAGTGGTTGGCAGGGGCTGTGTGAGGAGAGAATGGCGTGGCTGTGTAATAGGTCAGGGTTCCTTTTGGGGTGAGAATGTTTTAGAACTGGATAGGAGTGGTGGTTGCACAGCACTATGAGTGTACTAAATGCGGCTGAATTAGACACTTGAACAGGGTTGGTTTTAAGTTATGTGAATGTCACCTCAATAGAAAAGAGTAAATGGAGATCGGAGAAGCAGGTCCCCAACCAGCCTGACACACCAGGAGCAACAGAGGACGCTTCTCCCCAAGAGCTGTGTCGTTTTCCTACCACCCAAGGTTCCCGCCTGTGACATTGCAACATGGCCAGGTGGTGACACTGCCGAGTGTGACTTGGAGCCTGAGAGCAGACACTGGTCCACGAAAGTGGGTCCTTCCAACATGGGTGCAAGGATCAGCGTTGGTGTTACCACCCCAAGGACAGCACAGCTGTGAAGTGCCCGGGCTCTGGAGGCAGATGAGTCCAGTGTGGATCCAGCTGAGGCGCTTTCCTGCTGTGTGATCCCTCAAAGCCTCACTTTCCCCATATGTTATGGGGTCAGTAGTTTCTTCCTCGTAGGGATGTTGTGGAGGTTAAGGAGACAACGTTCCAGGGCCTAACACAGTTGTGGTGAGCTGCTGGGCTCTGTTACAGACTCACATCGCTCGTGGCACAGCAGGATTGTTGGTAAGGTGAGGGCTGGACGTGCCCTGGTTCCCCAGAGCCCACCGAGCCAAATGAATCAGCCTTCACAAGTGGCTCTGCACATGACCTCCCTCACCAGGGCCCTCCGCCTCCCTGGCACCTGGTTGACTCTAGCTCAGATCGTGGGCCCCTATCACAGGTCTGATTTTGTTCAGTTGATTCCAATGGACCACATCCACAGGCTGCGGAAACACAGGAGCCCGTGTTCATGCACACAAAGTCCTTGGGGATGCACAGGTGGTGAAATTGTCAAGTGCCCTTGAAATAATCACACACGGCGACTTGTAGGAACCGTGGTAATGATTATCCCTTCCCTGAAGGACAAAGGGGCTGGTGCGAGCTGCCCTGACCTGGAGAACAAAACTCCCTTCTCCAAGTGCAGAGTGTTTGTTTGCAATGTGGTGTTGTTTTCAGAATTTCTGAAACATCCCCTGGACCAAAGAATGCTGCACAATGGGGGCACACAGCTCGTCCAGGGCTCCTTGACATTTAGAAGGCAGTACACCTGTTCTCTGCCTTGAAGATATTAAGCACAAGCCCTTGAGGATGCTTTCTACATCCTTTTGCTTGGGGGGAGAAAAAGGAACATTTTCCTTCTCTGTTCAGTGTGAACACCAAGGGGCTAATTCACCAAGAAACAACCTACTCACAGTCATATGCAGGAGACTTGGTAGAATGTGTTTGCTGGCTCAGGAAGAGCTGTAGTAAGCTGTGTCTTGAGCAATTGGAAGCCCTAAGAAAAAGTCACTCTCCAGCCCCCTGGCTTGATCCGCTGAGCAAGACCGAGTGCCCCGCTGTCCTTCCCTGCACTTGTGAAGCTCGGTGTTGCATAGCTGCCTTTCGAGCCAGAGCCTCGTAATGAAAGGAGGATGCCACTCGAGGCCTGATTCAGGGCTTGGGGCTGATGCTCACCTTGATCCTCGCTGGTCAGCATCTCAGCCCCAGCGTCCCCTGGATGTTCAGCTGTGGTTCTGGGAGCAGTGCACTATGGGTATGTCTGCAGGTTCAGCTCAAAGCCTTCCCGAACTGGGGCAGTAGTCACCCTTGTGACAGCATAAGGGGACGGACTAAGGGGAGCTTTTGGGTGGTGCTGACCACATTCTGTTTCTTCATCTGGGTACTGGTTATGTGAATGTATTCAATTTGAGAAAATTCGTCAAGTGGTACTGTGTGTGTTTTCAATTTCAGTGAATAAAAGTGTAAAAACAGAGTTGGGTCCTGGCCTGAGGGAACCGTGTTGCTTTCTTGCCTCTGTCTTCCATACCGAAGATCCAGTTGCACGTGCGCCTGACCAGTCCCTGGGCTCACAAAGTCATGAAGAAAGTAGTACCTTGGGATCAAAGAGCTTTGGGATAATGAAGAAGAAACCAGGTGGAGATGGGTGAGCCTGTGGGGGAGTTTTGCAGAGTGAAGGACTGTCACAGCTCAGAGCAAGAGACCAAGAACATCAGGAAAGCTGGAAAGGCTTCAGGGAAGTCTGCATTGTGCTGATGTGCGGCAGGGGCTCCAGGAGTCTCCTGAAAGATGCCCTGCAGCACATTTGACCCTGACCCGTCTGATTCTGAATCTCATGCCCTCTCAGCATCCCCACCTGGCCTCCCACCTGCTCCTGCCCCTCCCTGGTCAGACTCTGTAAGCTCTTCTGTGTCCTTTCTGTGACCGAGCCTTTGGCCTGATTCCTCACCTTGTTCCCTGGTCTTGATGTCCTAGTCCCGATCCCCTTACCCACCTCCTGCACACTTCCCTGACCCTCAGCTCCCCTGCGCATTTATGTTCTTACCAGCTTCCTAGTATGGGCCTGCTGGTCCCCCTGCTTGATAGCAGAGCCTGCCAGGCCCCTGCCCTGTGTCTGCCAGCACTTCCCTGCCTTCTCTTGCCCAAGTGGCAGCGCAAAACTTTGGAGAACTTTCCCTTTTTGGAAGAAAGCCAGCCTGTAGAAATGAAGCCCTCCTTTTCTTGCTCCTTTTTCAGGGAAACCAGAGGACAGATGGTCATTTTCCTCCACGGTGAGAAAAAAAAAATCTCACCAACAATTAAAATTGAAATGACCAGTATGTAAAAATGCCATCTTACCAGAATTCCAAAATATAAAATAAATAGCAACATTTCCTGGTTGCTGCGAAGCTCAGTGTTAGAGTTCTCTTTTTTTAGAACAGGCGGACTAGTATAAAACTTTAAGGGAAGATAAATGATTTCCTTTATATTTTTAACTAAGGGTGTTAAGGCCACTAATTTTTATGACCTTCTGTCTTTCTCCATGTTTAGGTCTTTGTACCATTGTCTTCAGAAGAGAGTCTCCTGAGAGCCCTGTGCTGTCTGAGCCTCGCTGCTTGTGTCCCTGTCCATAGACAAAGGTGGGAACAAAGTTGCCCTCATTACAGAGGTGCAGGGGAGCACCCTGCTGTAGGGAAACTTCAGGAAACATTCGGAAACTGAAAAATGGCTCCCGGAGAACACAAACAGATAAGCCACAATTTCAGAAACAAATGCACATGAAACATCATCTTTTATTGGAGGACATATATATTAACTTAAACTCTTTTAAAAAAACATAACCAGGAAACAGTGACCTTTCCAACGCCTTCATGAGCTGCGGTTTTAGGAGAACATAATAAATGCCACGAGACGCTCTGGAACAGAAAACATAGAGATTCAACAAATGAAACTCGGGACACACGGCCAAGATACCCAGTATAGACCTATGTGTACAGTCACTGCTATGTATTATTTTTCCCATCAAAAAGTTGACATTCAGGATATTCAAGAAATAGGATTCCCCTTTCAGACTTCAAATTGGGATTTATTTCCTGGTGATGCTGTGTTTATTTAGCCATTTATTAGTGTCATGAAATAGAAATGGGCTTTCATGAAAATAAAATCTCTTACTTCTTGCTATCAAAATTCAGCATGAATTCTATTAAGAGAGTGAAATGTTAGGGTAGGTTCGATGCACTAATCGCTCTTTATATGTAGAATTTTAATAGCTGAAACCATCTCTGCTGTGCCTTCTCCTTCGAACATTTGTTTACGAGCATGTTTGAGTTCATAAGCTATCCTGAACTAAGAATTAAATTCAGGCTAAAATGTAAGGTAATAGTAGAATACAGAAGAGAATAGGTTACTGTATATATTTGAGAACATGTTCAGATTTTGATGTTTGGGAGAAAAGCCAGCTTTCTGTGCTAGAATTTTTCCGCATTTCCCCTCATATGGGTCTATATGCAGAGGTCTATGCTGGTTTTCTGAGTGTTTACTTATTATGAGGCAGGACCGGCCACCACTGGACTATTTTCAAGCCAAGTGTGACTATCTGCTCTTGAATTCTCTGTCTTTTTCATGTTCCTACACTCACATCCTCACTTTCCAGAGCCATTGGAAAGGATGAAGGGCACTGTAGTGTGAGCCCACCTCAGTGCTGTGTTGCCTCATGGGGTGACCGACTGACTGAGGGGACAGACTGGTTTGTTTCCAAGTGATGGGGCAATGTGCGTCCCCTGGGACCTGGCCCTCAGATGTGACAGCTCAAAACGTCAAGTAAAGCAAACCATTACTCTTCCTTGGGAACGGGCTGTCGTGTTGGCCAATAATGAACATGGAAATTGTGCATCTGAACGTAGAGGATGCTCATCTTGCAAATCTATTTTCTTATCCTGAATGAGCATGAAGTAACTTTTTTTTAGTCCATGATCCTGAAAAACTGAAAGATTATGGCATACAATTATCTCACTGTCAAAACGCTTTCTTCTATTTAAAACGAAGTCAACTTCCTTGAATGTTTAGCCCTTCTTTTAATTGATCTATTTTGAGATTTCACTGGCATGTTCGGGATACTCAGAAGCTGGGGTATTATACACAGTTGTATACTGGGGTCTGTCAGGAAGGTGCCTGGCCCCGGGAATGGCTGCAGATGGAGAGATGCCAGTCCTATGTGGCTCTCATCAGAGATGTGCACCAGGTGGTGAGGGGTGACAAGTCCCAGTGCCAGAACCCTTCACAGAGCAGCACAGATGGATGGTGTCAGCAGAGGGCTAGGTGAGTCAGCAAGGTCAGGCCAGACCATTCAGCCCATGTCTGTGTCTAGTTGAGCAAACAGCAGAGCCTGGGGGATGCTGTCGGGAGTATTCTAACACTGATGCAGTTTGTCTTGCTGGCCTTGATCTCTGATGCAATTAACAAATTCATAGTGAATGTACTCCTCATAGCTTTGTGCCCTGGAAACTTCTGGGAGATTCCTCTCTCTCCTGCACGTTCTAAGAAGCTGGTGAAAGACAGGGAAGGTGGAATTTTTATAAAACGCAATCCTTCCTGGAGCTAATGCTGAGTTATGCTTCCTGCCCTCTAGACACGTGCTCCCATTCAACTTCAGCAGGAGCATGAGGCACTTGCCTGTCACATGGGCACATGGTGGGAAGTGAGAGAGAAAGAGAGAGAAAATACATATATATATATATATATATGTGTGTGTGTGTGTGTGTGTGTGTGTGTGTGTGTGAGAGAGAGAGAGAGAGAGAGAGAGAGAGAGAGAGAGAGTGCACGTGCCTCAGATGTCTGCTCCAGAATTTTCCCCTTCATCCCTTTACTTGCTGGGCCACCAGATGGAAAATGTAAAACAGCGCTGCTGCAGGAAGCCCTGTGACTGCCCGGGGTCCTGAATGATGTCTTTTGCCAACTTAGAGACTGGACCTTCTCCAGGTCTGAGGCTCCTTGTAGAGATTGAATTCCAGGATTCCAGAAGGCTCTCCCCTTCTTACAAAAGGAAACGATTGTCCAAGAAACAGTCCATTCACATCTGGCAAAGGTACAGACAATTTCTTGGAATTGAGCTCAGTATTTAAAGCTGTGGGCGCTCGAATTCTCTTGGTGACCACTAGACCCAGCCCTCAATCTTTCTTCTTTGCAAGAGAGGGTCTCCCGGAAGTCCAGACGTGTGATGAGGCACAAGGAGAGGTGCACCTGCTTACCGCATTGTGGTCACCACAGAGAAAGTTAGGGGGAAGAGGGCTTTGGGTTGGCTGGGGACGCTTGCTGCCCTTGGCTTGGCACCTCCACCCTCACGGTCGGGAACCTGGCCAGGGAGTAGAGGATGGGCCCAGGGCTGGAAGCAGCCAAGAGACTGCTTGTGCACCCAGAGTGCTTATGGATGAGCGATTCTCTGAGTCACACCATCAGATGAGTTTGCCTCCATGGCCTCCAACCCTTGGCTGAAGGACGAGAGCTCTCTCCATCTGCTCCGGAATTTACAGAGTGGAGCCCTTGCCGAGAAGCCCACTCAGGAGGCCTTTCTGAGAGCTGAGTGAATGTTCTACAGTGTGTGTCGACAGCTGGCCTCGTAGAAGACCCGTTTGCCGGGGACCCTGGAGAAGTGCATGGCAGGGCTGGCAGGATTCGGCTCTGAGAGGCAGTGACATGTCCCCTGACAGCCTAGGTGACAGAGGGCTCTTCGTTCGTTGCCTGGGCTTCAGACCAAACACTTCCCCAGAGCAAAGATACACCGTTTAGCAAACTTGAAGCCAAAGCTAACATAAGAGGCAAGATAACTCGATGCAAAGGGCATCAGTACCAAGGGCTAACACCCGATTAGCACTCCCGGCCTATGAGGCCATGTGCTATAGTGACCATAATGGGCACTGTCCCTTTCATCTTCAAAGCAGCCCTAGGAGGCCAGTGCTGTGTCATTATTGTGCCTGTTTGACAGCTGAGACTCAGGCTCAGAGAGGCCCAGATGCTTGCCCTGAGTTGAACAGAAGCAGAGGAGACAGGACCCCAACCATGGCTGTGTGATGCAGCAGTAACATTGACTCCTTCAAACCTGTGCTGTGAAAAGTGGTGGTATCGATACATTCTTTGCAAAATAACTAAAGATAGTGAGAAAACAGAAAGTGCCCTCTCTTTCCATTTGAGTTCCCCACGCATGACTCCCCATCTCCCCAGCAGCCAGGCCCCGTGGCCCCCGGAGTCAAACTTACTTTAGCACATGGCTGCTTCTGGCCCTGCTGGAAAGCCCGGGGAAGCTCTATTCCCTTATTCCCCGTAACTGCTCTTGGTGTAAAGCTCTCGGAGGTGAAGCTTATCCTGATCCATTTACCCCCCAGATGCCTGGGTTTCTTCTCCCTCGGAGTCTGACCCGAACTTCTCCTCCTCGCCCTCACCAGCGTTGGCCTTTGCAGGTTGGAAATCGGAAAGCGCCCTGCAGTCTCCCTGCTGGCACTGAGCTGGAGACTGGGGTGGGTGAGCACAGTGCACGTCCGGGGAAACCACAGCCCAGTGAAAACGACAGCCGCTTCCTTACAAATGTGACCTAGCAACCCCTCCTCCTCCACCTGGAGTCCTGGTGGGGCTTGTTGTTTCACAATAACAAGTTAGAAAGTGTGTGTGTGGGGGGTGTGTGTGTGTGCGCGCGCGTGTGTGCGTGTGCACGTACACGCGTGGGCACCCGCATGCACACTCAGCTTCCTGGTTGCTCAGATACAAAAGACGAAAATGTTGGTTTGGGGTTTTAAGGTCTCTTATTAATATATTTTATATATATAATAAATATATAATATAATATTATATATAATATATAATAAATATATATAAATGTAATATTATATATATACATATATAAGTATATGTGTGTGTGTGTGTGTCTATATATATCCATATATATGTACATATGTGTGTGTGTGTGTGTGTGTGTGTGTGTGTGTGTATAAATGTAGCTTTCTTTCCATGACTTATAGCCTACACGTGCAGGAAGTGCCTAGCCCCAGTCCCCAATCAGCCCCTTCACTCTGCAGAAGGGTGTAGACATTTCTTCCAGAAAGGTTTGGTGCTGATTGGCTGGTACGTGCATGTACTTAGCAAGCTCATCGACTGCTCATTTGAAGTCAAAATGCCGAACCCCCAGCCTCTGGGGCCACCATTCTGTCTTCCTATTCTGTCCCCTGCCTCTCTTCCGTCTAGAGCAGGTGGCGTTTCTGCCGCAAAACTAACAAATGTATTTGGGGGCTCCACCTTGAGGTGGGGTGCTCCTTCAGGGTGATGGCGAATACCAAGCACCAAAGGAAGCTTCTAACTCGTTTGAGAACAGAGTAGAAGAAAGTTTCAGGAAAGCCCGTTGTCTCGGTTCTGAATGCCAGAACCAAATACCACAGATGGGACACTCAGACAAAGGGAATCTGTATCTCAAGGTTTTGGAGGCTGGAAGTCCAAGGTCAAGGTGCCTGCAGAGTAGGTCTCCGTGAAAGTCCCTTCCTGGCTTGTGGCTTCCCATCAGCTCCCAGTGTCCTCCCAGAGCCCATGCTCTGTGCTTGGTGCCTGTGCTCCTGGCACAGTCTTGTTGGATTAGAACCCCACCCTCGTGACCTCATCTAACCTTGATTACCTCCTTGAAGGCCCTACCTTCAAACACAGTGACATTTGGGATTAGGGCTCCAATCTAGGAACTCTGGGGGGACACACGTTACTACAAGTTACTACAATTTAACTATAACCTAAAAGCCAAGATGAACATATTCCTCCTACACATGTAGATTTCAATGAGTTTCTTTCTTCCCTTTTTCTATTCCAGTTGGGAGAGTGCATTGTGCACCAAGAAAGCTCAAGTCCCAGTAGGCAGAGGGGAGAAGTACCCTACAACCCCTCCCGTGCCCCCTGTCTCCACTGTTACCAGGGACACGAGCATAGCCATGCATGCCAGAACAGATGCCCACCGGCCTGTGCCCTCCCGGTAAGGGGGTCCCCGCTGGCCCTGCTCCTGGCCGGTGTGTGGGTGTTGGGTCTCAGACTGTCTCACACCTCACTCAGATGTGCACACACCATGTGGTTGCTCTGTTTTTGCAAGCGGCTGCTCCAGTGTCCTCGGGGGTTCCCCATTTGCCATGTAGCAAGTGGGGGGAACCTTCAGCCCAGCCCAGTGAGCTCGGTCTGAAGAAATAATTTACATCTGGTAAAACCTTGGATTGCAAGTGACTTGTGCTGTGAGTCTTCTGCAAGGCGAGCAAACACTTGTCATAAATTTTAGCTTGATAAACGAGCGATGTCTTGCCATATGAGTCGTAGGTGGCAATGAACGTTCCATGATCACAACTGAGCCGATGGTTCTTGAAATTCACCTTGATCTATGAGTGCTGTGGATTCCAAGTGTGTTTCTGGAACGAATTACGCTCACACACCAAGGACTTACTGAATTTAGTTTAGCATGTTTGGTCTCTTCATGTAAAGATTCAGACTTGGGTCACATTCATCTGTCCCTCTGCAGGGTTGAGGCTGGGTGGGTGTAGAGGCACAGCTTGTGGCCTGCTAGTGGCAGAGGACAGAAGGAGACCGTAGGCTAGGGAGGCACGGCCCCCTCTGGCTGTGGCCTGATGCCCCTTCTACACCGGGGACATGGACGATGCCCTGCCTTCCCAGGGAGGTGCCTGTCTCCGGGGACTTCCACAACGTGGCGCCTTGCCAGCACATGCTCCCCTTTAGGAAGCCAGGCTCCTTCTCTCAGCCTCAGCCTGAGCCCCAAGGGTGTCCTCATTAGGAATCTTAGAGGGGTGGTGCTTTAGGGACAGGGGACCTTCCCCCAGTCCTCCTGTTCCCTGCTCCCCCGTGGCTAAGGGGTGCCTTGGCTGGTGGCGTGGGGAGAGGGGGGCTAATGAGGCCTGCTGGAGAAGTGTTTCAGTTCAAAGTCTGAAACGTTGCAAAGCTTCCCCCAAATCACACACCTCCTTTGCACTCACAGCCTTTTGAAGTGGCTCAGCTGACTCGAACCAGAGAGATTCAAAGCTGAATTTCAACCACTGTTCATTTCTTATTTGAGAATAGGGAAGGCAGATCCTTAGATGGTGAATGCACTGTGTCTGTTAGGGGAGAGAACGCGAGCTGTTGTGGGACCTCTCGGGGATGCACAGCCAGGCTCCTCTCTGGGCTCGGGGCGTGCGGGGGATGTGGGGGTGGGGGCGGTGGGGGGTGCCGGGACAAAGCCATTCAGACACAGGGCACAAGTCTGCAGCACCTCACTACAAATTTAGCAGCAAGGCAGCGATCACACAGTGATGATAAATTAAAAGATGAAAAAAATAGAGATTAAAAAGAGGGAGAGAGCAGCTCAGCTCCTGAACAGAAGCCATTCAGGAATTTGCTCCCAGAGTGATTGGCGGTGCATCAGGGGTGAGTCAGGCTTGCACCCACTTCCTCTCGTTGCCACGGGCAGTCATCTCCTTTATTCTCTCTGGAAGGCACGCAGCATGGGGCATGCGTTCACCTTCAGGGCTTATGAGCACATCAGACCTCTCATCTGGATGTAACGCAATGAGGAGTGCAATTTCTCAAGTTGGCAATTTAAGCCATAGGTGGAGAGGTGGAGTGATCTCCCTGCTCCCTCAGATTCTGGGAGTTGTGAGGTCACCGGAGTCCCGCCCCAGGCCTGGGTCCAGTGCAGACTCAGCCCTGCTGGCTGCTTGAATCCTGGTCTCCTTCATTTGCATGCTGATTATCCAATTAGTTAATGTTCCCTTCTCCAGCTGAGTGGGCTGGGGTGGGGGGAGTGGAGAAAAATAGTAGGGTGGAATCTCAGGGCCATAGTAATGGCTTTCTACTCCTTGAGAAGCATTTGATGGGTGTTTTTCCACAGAACTTAATTCAGTTTTGAATATGAATCAGGATGAAAACAGAACAAATCTAATAGCAATCAACAGAATTTCGCCATGGTGGATCTCGGGGTCATTTAAGATGAACTGGCACAAGGCAAGCTAAATCAAACCAATAAAGGCTTCACGCCTTTACCAGAGAGGTTGGACAAGGGCGTCCTTTAGGGTAGAAGTTCTTAGCTGGGGCCTCACAGCTCAGCATTACGGGGTCCGTGTAGTCCTGGATATGGGATTCCAAGCCAGCTGGTGTGTGCATTTTGGGGGGAAAGGATCCTTAACTTTTTCATCAAATTCTTAGAGCAGTGTCAGGTGGTCCCCACTGGCTTTGGCAACACTGTTTAAAAGAAGATTCAGGGATTGATTAGAGACCACAGGGGGAGAGATGTTACCAGACCTGGGCCTTGGAGATGCAAATTGTTGCCCTGAGAGTGTGTGTGTGTGTGTGTGTGTGTGTGTGTGTGTGTGTGTGTGTGTTGGGGGTGCACTCATACCCTTGTGCGGGTCTGCCAGACATGCTAGCAGAGTGTGAAGAGCACTGGCCCAATATCTCAACCCTGTTTCTGTCTCCCACTGTTTGACCTCAGACAAGTTTCTCAACCTTCCTGTGCTTCAGCTTCTTACATGCAGAATGGGGACAGTCGTGGTGTGCATGCCATAGAGGCTTTGAAGATTAAAAGCATCATTCCTCACAGAGATCTGCAGACCGCACAGCAGAGACAGAGACACAGTGGTCTCCGGCTGCTTTGTGCCTCCACTTAAGGCAGCGACGCCGTTTCTATTCTCGATCCCGCGCGCTTCACGCTGCCGGTCATTTCTGCGTTAGGTATGGGCAATGAGGCACTCGGCAAAGTGCCTGGCGTGAGGTGAGCGTAGTGGAGAGTCAAGGCATGTTTGTTGGGGTGCAGTTCTGTCTGCCAAGTGCAGCCACGCAGTGCGAGAGCCATCCAGGGTGCCTGGAGGAGCCCAGACTTCAAAGCTGCTGATGGCCGCACTTCTGTGAAGCCCTCCTCCTTTGTGCTGATGGCGACAACTTCTATTTGTATTTTCATTGTCTTTCTCCTAAGAGATACATTTTGTGGCCTGCCATTGAGTCTGCTTCCCAAAATGCAGCTTGGAGATTTTTTTTTTTTTTTTTTGAGATAAACTATCCTGTGAAGAAAGATAGATAATATATTTTAATCTGGGAACATTGCATTCGGAATGTCTTTTTTTTTTTTTTTTTTAAGGCAACATGAGTGGTTCTATCATTCAGAGGATATGGACGTTTCGACGAAATTTACATCCAATTGTGCCTTTGAAGCTTTACCAGCCCTGGGCAATATCATCTTTCTGTCTGGAAATAGCAGTGGCTATGGATGTAACACATGATCCCGGATCATAGTGCCCACACCACGAAGGTCCGTGTCCACACATCTCCAGGCCTGTTGTGGCTAAGATCCTTACACGGGAGGGCCCCTGCCCTGACAGATGTCATGTACCTATTGGAGCGAAGACAGGGAGGTCTGCTGCTTAGCGCAAAGGCGGTATCCAACCCAAAGGGAGGACACAGGGGCTGGCATTGAGCCACTGGGGAGCACTCTGCTTAATCCTGCCCCATTTTGGAAACAATGGGGAGGAGGGTGAGCTTGGTGGTTGAAGGCACCTAAAATTGTCACCCTGGGGTGTTTCCCAGATTGAAACTAATTGCCTTTTCTCATAGCAAGAAAGATGCAAAAAAAATCAAGACCCATTAGTGTTGGTCCAGATAGAGCTGGGTGCTTCTATTTGATAAATATTAACCTGTAGAATAAGATGGTCCCCTGTGGGTTGGTTCCACCTCAGAACTCCCTGAGAACCCAAGCATTGCCCCCTCATCAATGAATCTTCCCGGCTGGTGTCCTCGAGCCCCATGTACAGATGTGGGGCCCATTGATTTCAACATATGTAGGAGAAAATGCACCTGTTAACAATAGTCTTCTTGCACATCTGTGGGATGTACAATACACTCATCCCCCCACAAACCAAACGTGACCCTCTGCTGCAGACGCGGGGACCACCCCACAGTGTGCCTGATGTGATGCTTCTCCAGGAAAGGAACAAAACTGCATGACATCAGTGCCCACCCTTTCCAAAGACTTTCAATTCGCCGTGGTAATGGGGAGCGGGCCAAAACATGGGCAAGACAACACCAAAGATATTTTTTTTTAATTTTTCTCCAATCGTGATTTATTTTGAGAGAGAGAGACAGAGCTTGAGCAGGGGAGGAGCCGAGAGGGAGGGAGACAAGCCGAAGCAGGCTCTAGGCTCTGAACTGTCAGCACAGAGCCCAATGCGGGGCTCAAACCCACGAAAGCAAGATCATGATCTGAGCCAAAGTCAGATGCTCAACTGACTGAGCCCCCCAGTCTCCCTGATGGTCTTATTTATGGAAACTGTGTGACATTCCTTCCATCCCCAGCCCCTCCCAGTGGGCACACCATCTGTGATTTGCTGAAACCTACAGTGGTTTTTATGAGGATGTGTGATCCCACCAAATGGTGGAAACTGACCCAGGGTTCAAATTTGGTGGAACTCAGTCTGTGAAATGGATTATATTGCACCTTGCTAGAATGTAAACGCAAATTCAAGTTCACAAGGTGGGGGTGGGAAGGGATTTACTAAGAGCAAGAAAGACTTGAGCTGAAAATGCATTTTGAAAGCGTGAAATTGCGCTGATAGGTATAGGCGTAAGGAAGACAGGATTCTAAAAACATGTATTGGTCCAAACTTGGGGCTGATGCTGGGCCAGTTAGTGGACAAATACGGCTCAACTGTGACCTCACAGGAGGACGTAGGTCTAGAGGATGCACACTGGGGCAGGAGAGGGCCTCTCTGGCCGGACAGGCAGGAAGGAGCCCGTGAAGGTGGCCACCCGGAGGAGGTGGGGAGTGGAACCAGAGGGTGGGCACGCCCACGATTTGGAATGCCGCTTTGGTGCTGAGCAGGATGCGGGATTGTGAGGAGACCCCTTGCTCTTTCAGACCCCAGCTTTGGGGACCTTGGGTCTGCAGAGTGTCCTGTTAGGTGACAAGCTAACAACATCACTAAAGAGTGTTATCTGCTTCCCTTAACCACGTGGCCAGGGTCGGGGCACCTGGGTGGTTCCGCCAGTTAAGCATCTGACTTTGGCTCAGGTCATGGTCTCAGCTTCGTGGGGTGGAGACCCCCATTGGGCTCTGTGCTGACAGCACATGGATCCCGCTTGAGTTTCTCTCTCTCCCTCTCTCTCTGCCCCCTCCCTGCTCACGTACGTGTGCTCATGCTTTCTGTCTCTCAAAAATAAATACAAACCTTAAGAAAAGAATGGCCAGGGTCCTGACACTGTTTCTGCAAAGAGGGGGCCAGCAGCGGTAGGGACTCACTTTACTGGACATGGAATCGGGCTACAGATGTGTCACTGACACCCCCTGTGTGGCACAAAGCCTCACCCTCTGCCCTCGGTGTTTCCTGTTTTCCCTCTCTCTGAACATTTGTCTGAGTTTCTCCTGAAAAGCCAATACTCCTCTCAAGGAAGCAGTGACCCCTATAAGTAGTTTTAGGGAACTCCTAAACCTGGCCCATCTCTCTGTCTCTTGTTCCCAGACCATGGCTCTTAGGAGCTTTAATACAAGTTCAGCAAGTAAGAGGAATGTGTGATGAGTGATAGTGGCAGGTCCTTGTGGTTTGCTGGGCGACAGGTTACGAGTGTCCCCACAGTTCTGTGTGGCACTTTACTGTTGATCTTCTTCAACATGTGGCTGAGAGTCATGGCCACGAGCACGGCTGGCTGTCTCTGATGTGCTGTGAGGATGCTGGGGTGGGTTTTTCTAGGGACCGGAAATCCTGGGTGCCTCAAGATGTTCTATTTCTCTTGGAAAAAAAGGCTCTTCTGGGGCCAGTACATAGAGAATCCTTTATGCTTCTGTGAGGAGGTAGCAAAATATATATGAGAACAACAACAACAAAAAGAAATCACCATCACGTTTACGCCTTAAATTTACGGACAGCCTGTCACGATGAAGTCAAAGATTGATACTCACTTTGTGGACTTAATTTCAAATGACTTAGTGGAGGGAAAGCAGGCACTTGCTTTGAACCACCCGCAATACAAACACAGACTCCGACAGCCGAGTGTGAAAAGGGGCCGTTGGGCACTGCTGACACCTGTCCCACGTTCACCTCCCCTTCTCTCTCTCCCTGCAGAGTCTCCCCCTGTGTCCGCCCCTCTGCCTGGAGGTCCACGTGGCTCCAGGGGCGCCAGCCGCACCTGGGGGGCCAGGCACATGCCTGCACGTGTGCACCGGGGGTCCTGGAGTCACGAGGCCTCCTTGGATCTGCCACAAACATTCACACCCAGCCTCGGCTTTGGGATTCTGCTGTGTGTCAGGGCAGCGACATGCTGCAGCCACTTGCTGGTGGAGGCCAGCCCAGGGGACAGGTGAAGGGTGCTCCAAAGCCAGATGTGCAGGAAGATGGGCCCGGTGACTCCCTCTGTATGGCTGCCATTGGAGTGGGGGCCTCTTTATTCACAGGCAAGAGAGTCCCTGGAAGCTGAGAGCTAGCTGTTCATACTACGTATCTGGGATCCAGGTGATCCCAAGGTGGCCTACTCAGTCGTTGTTGACTTTGGAGGCCCTTGGGTGGAAGTTTCTCGTGCTCCCGGAGCAGGAGCCACCCAGGCATGGCGTCATTCTCCCCGTCCTGCCAGGAGAAGGGCCTCGCACCCCTGTTCACCCCAGCAAGGCAGCAGAGTGGGAACACAGAGGCCACTGCATTCCCTGGAGGCCTCAGGGAAGCTGCGTGATGGAGGCTTTTCATGGGCCAGATGCCCTGCACCGCCCACCACCACTTCTGGTGCCTCTGCACGGCCCAGACCACCCTGGGCATGGACCCCTGGGCTCCGCCTGTATGAGTGAGGGTCCCAGGTCTTCAGTGGCAGAGCATCCCCAGCTGCACAGCCCTCTTGCCGCTCTCCTGACAGGCTGTCCTGCTCCCCCCGCCAGCTCAGCGTGGGCAGAAGTGCTGGAGGCCGGGGAGCCTGACGTGGCAACTCCGGCCACAGGCACGGCCGAGTTTGGAAGGCCGTGGGATGGGAATTGTGTCAGTGCTCAGCGGCTTCTTCAGTGTTACGGGCTATTTATTTTTGTGTTTATTTAGTTAGGTTTGGGTTAGAGGCTGGCGGGAGCCTGCGCATGCGAGTATGAGCAGTGGATGGGCAGCGAGAGAAGAAGAGAGAATCCCCGGCAGGCTCCACGATGTCAGCACAGAACCCGATGTGGGGCTCGAACCCACAAACTGAGAGATCATGACCTGAACCGAAATCAAGAGTCGGACGCTTACCTGACTTTGCCATGCAGGCTTCCCATGTTACAGGCAGTTTAACTGAATTGGTGTTTCTGTGGTGAGCAGAGTGCAGGGCACCCAGGAAGGACCTAGTGCTTTGGGAGGCACCTGGCCAGACGATGACAAGAATTGCAGGGAGACCTTCTTTTCGGTAAGGGTTTTCTTCATGTGCCTTCAGAGTGCTAAGTCCTTCCCCCACCTTCTAACTTATTCCTCCCACCGACCTATTAGCTCCATTTTATAAGTGAAGGCAGAGGTCAGAGAGGTTCAGGAACTGTCCAAGACACACAGCACGAAGAGTGTGGGATCAGATTTGGACCCAGGGACGCCTGGGGGACTCAGTTGGTTAAGCAACTGACTTCCCCTCAGGTCACGATCTCAGGGTTCATGCGTTCGAGCCCTGTGTCAGGCTCTGTGCTGACAGCTTGGAGCCTGGAGCCTGCTTCGGATTCTGTGTCTCGCTCTCTCTCTGCCCCTCCCCCTGCTTGTTCTCTGTTTCTCAAAAACACATAAACGTTAAAAACATTTTTTTTTTTTTTTTAATTTGGACGCAGCTGAGTCTGAATGCCAGACGTGCCTGGACTCTCGCCCGTTACTGATGTGCACCTAGACCCACGTCTCCATGACAGTTTGCTCCTGTAGGGAATGAGAAGGTGAGAGGCTGAATGGTCTGACTTACCTGGTAGTTTAGAACCAACCGTTCATCCAAGAGCCCTCGCGAACCTTCGGCTCTCTCCCGCCTCGTCCTTACCCTCTCTGCTGACGAGACAGATGCCATTCAAACACTGGCAAGTCTCTGTCATTGCCGCAAGGGGAGGGGTGACCTTAGAACACAGGCCAGCCCCATCTGCCTGAGCTGGAAGAGGGCAGAGAAGAAAAACTTCAGGGAATCCAAACACGAAGACCGCGGCCACCCGTCGGCTGTCCTGTGCTGACGATGTGCTCGTCACAACACATTAATATGATGCTTTTGAATTCCGCTCACTTCAAATGATGAAGCCTTATACTGTAAACCGACGTCACTGCTGCCCCATGAACGAATGCAGAGGGATTGCTCGTAAAGTCACCTGAAGCTTGCCCCTGACCTCACCTGCTTTAATTATGCACGAGGTGCTCAGATTCTCTGGCAACAAGCAGGCATTCGTTACCTATAATTCCTATTTTACAACCTTTTTGTTTGATCTGTCCCAGAATTCATTCTGAAGAAATCCAACAGAATAAATGATCATTCTCCCCGACCACTTGATTGCTTCTTTGAATACGTGATGAGGCTGCACATGTGTATTATTTACGAAAAATTGATTGCCACGGAGCCTCCACATCCCTTTCATGCTCTGCAAACGTGGACTTGACACACTTCCTCTGAAACCCGCAGCCAGCCCCGCATACGTGACAACACGTTGAAGGAGCAAATGGATTTATTGGTTTGGGCAGCATGTCCCCGGTGAGGAAATTAGGGGATGTGCAGATATGCAAAATCTGTTCTTGTCTGCATCTCGGCATGCTGCTCTGGGGCCCGAAGACTGCATCAGCCTACAGGGAAACCCCCCACCCCTGGAGACATGAGGACTCCATGAGCCAGAAGCAGGCGCCCGAAGGCGCTTCTCTTAGAACCTTTGCCAGAAAGAAGCACCTGCCAGTGGGAGACCCGGGACACAGTGTCACTGCAGCTCGGGGGCTGACAGGTGCCCCAGGGGCTCTGCAATTGGGGCCCTCGGGCGCAAGCCTTCAGACAGGGACTTGGGTCCAAGAGTTCACTTACAAGGAGATGCCAGAAGAATCATAGGGTTTGGGCAGGGGCCCAAACACAGTCTGTTTGTACCAGACTCGGGGATCCTTGTGAAACACCTCCGAGCTCCCCCAGGGGCGAGGGGGCAGGGGGGCACAGCCCCTGAGGCCCACTCATCCCTGGCGGGGATGTGATCCAGGTCCCCCTCCTTGCTTGGCATTTCTGGCCGGCCCTGCTGGTGGTGGGGCGGGGGGGCAGGGGAGTGGGGAGATGGGGTGGCTGGAACGTGCACTGCGGGGCAGTGGCTGGGTCAGTGGTGGTCCCCACGTTTAGGAGACCCTAGTCCCACGTTTCTTGCTGCACACCCGGGGCCCCAGGAGTCACACCAGAGTGACACTGCGAAGTCGCATCTGTGACCTTGGATCCAGATGGTGTGGTGGCATCCCAGTGAGAACAGCCACCTGGGGACGTGGGGATCTGGGGTCATGGTGAACGTTACCACCTGAGCCTACTGTTGTGCCATCCAGAACCTTCTGCAGAGCTTCACTGGTGCTGGCAGTGTGAGAGGCCCCCAGACCTGAGTGGGACTGGGAGATGAGGAGCGGAGGGGAAGTAAGGGAACAGAAATGGGACAGCAAGTAGTGGGAGGTGCACTGCAGGGGGGGCAGGGGGAAGGCAGTGTGTTTGAGGCTCACTCGTACATGGCGTCCCCAGCTCAGCTCCAGCGCAAGGACCGTGCAGCCCAGCCTGTGTCCCTGAGACGGACGAGGGCCTGCTTCAACTTGTCTCCAGCCTAGCTGCTCCCAGTCTGGCCAGCGGCCAGGCAGCTCCCGCCTCGCCTGGGAGCCATGAGAAATCCCCCTGTGGTCCAGCCCTGGCCTCTGATTCAAAATCTGCATTGTCATATGATCCCCAGCTGCTTCCAAACCCATGGCCTGAGAGGCACGGATTGGGCTCTGGCTCTCCAGCTGGGAGTCCCGGGCCCTCCCCTGGGTGTTTGGGGTCTGAATGTCACGGAGCTCACATGGCTTCCATGTTTTCAGAGGTCCAGACTCTGCACGGCCTCATTTCACTCTGCAAATGACGCTGCTCGGCCACAAGCACCCGGGTCCTCATCACCATACAGGGTAGGAACCCACAGTTGTGCTGGGGACATATACACCACAGTCCCTGAGTCCTGCAGCATCGGGCCTGGAGCCCACACCCCTCGGGCCCCGTCTCCCCAGCTGGCCTGTCCCTAGGCAGTGGAACACGTCCGATCTGGAAGATTGTTGGCACATTTCCACACCCGAGAAAACATTTTGTTTTGTTTTGCATTCCAAATGAAGGAGACAGTGAAAGACAGACCAAGGGGTGAAGTTGTAGGCAGACAGTTTTGTGCTGTATTTTCTTGCTGAATGTTTTTTTTTATGACGCATCCGATGCCCTTTAAAGGTCAGATATTACTATTGTTCATTTCCTCATCAGTTAGCAAACCAAGCACTGTGCACCGCTTCAGGTCACAATTGTTAGTTACTGATGAAAGAGAAAGCCTGCTCTTGATTTTGTAAGGGGAAGACATGATTCGAACGCACGCTTGTAGAAACAGTTTTGCAACCAGGGCAAGCATGCTATGCACAGATTTAATTTGGGGGAGATAACGTTATGTCAGATACAGGATCTTGACTCCCATCTCTGGCCACTGTGTGCAGGGGCCACACCTGCTGGTGCCGATCTGGCCAGGACAGTGGCCAGAGCAGACACCACCGTTTCTGCATCGTGACAAGGAAAGACACCGAGTGCTGCAACAGCTCGGGCCAGCCTGCTTCCCCTCTGGTGTGATGGGGATGACGAACCTGCCTGTCCCCTGCAGGGTGAGGGGCGGGGTGACATACACAGCCTGTCTCAGTAAAATGGTCGGTGAGAAAAATGAGACCACATGAACTCCTGGTAATTGAGAATCCACGTCATGGTAGAACTTCTCTTGGGAAAGCTGTGCACTTGCCCTAAGCAGGAAGGTCCAGTCCCCTCAGAGCAGTGAAGAAAACCAGCCAGCAGAGAGGTCTAGTGGCCCGTATCCCATGGCACAACCAGGGGGTTCTGGCACCTGACCTGACAGAGCCCCCAGGCCAGGAAGCTCTCTGTGGTTCCACAGTGTTGAAACACTTACCTGCTCCCTTCCCACAGCTACTAGCTGTCTTTTATTTCCTGTGTTTTCTTTCCCATCTCGGAGGGAGGTCTCATTTGTGGGGTGAACACATTAAGGCCTGGAGGCTTTGTCAGGGACAAGAAAGGCTGGATTAGGGGCACCTGGGTGGCTCGGTCCGTTAGGTGGTCGACTCTTGGTTTTGGGTCAGGTCATGATCTCCGGGTTCGTGAGTTCAGGCCCTGCGTTGGTCTCAGTGCGGACAGTATGGAGCCTGCTTGGGATTCTCTCTCCCTCTTTCTCTGCCCCTCCCTTGCTCACTCTCTCTTAAAATCAATCAATAAATAAATAAGAAAGAAAAGAAAAAGGAAAGGGAAGGGAAGGGAAAGGAAGGGAAGGGAAGGGAAGGGAAGGGAAGGGAAGGGAAGGGAAGGAAAGGAAAGGAAAGGAAAGGAAAGGAAAGGAAAGGAAAGGAAAGGAAAGGAAAGGAAAGGAAAGGAAAGGAAAGGAAAGGAAAGGAAAGGAAAGGAAAGGAAAGGAAAGGAAAGGAAAGGAAAGGAAAGGAAAGGAAAAGCTGGATTAAAACTCCTGGATAGGGTTTGCCCAGCACAGGCGAGCGATGAGGACAAACCTGACGACATTCCATTTTCTTTCAGCATCTTGGGGTCAGTTTGGATGTAAGAGACAGACCCAGTCCTGTCGCTCAGGGATCAGGGGCATCCGGCTCCAGAAAACAGAGCAGTGACCCCAGCAGTTACAGATGGAGCTGGGCTGAGGGGCTGTGGCTCCTGTGTGGTGCCTCCCTCGGATAAGGGTTTCTATCTACCCCCTCCACTCCCCCTACCCTGTGCCTCTCCCTCTCTGCTAACGGAGACTGGCTTTTGTCCAGACAGCAAAGAGGGAGAGAAAAATATAATCACTTCTCTAAAGGAGAGGGGAAAGGGGTTCCCACGATTCTAGTTGGTTGATTTGGGCCATGTGATCAGGGACCTGGGGGAGGGGAGGAGTTCTGGTGATTCTGATTGGTTGGTTTGGTTCAGAAGCATGTGATTCTCATGGAAGGTGTGGCCTGTATTACCTGTGTGGAGGAGGGGGAAATATTTCACCTCATTCAGAAGAAAGCGCCAAGCCTGGGGACCCTCCCTTGGAGTTGCTGATTATGGGGTGGGTGGCTCTGGTCACTGGGTAGATCCATGTCCAGGCAAGAGTGCCCTTTGAACTTGTCGTCTGTTGTCAAACCAGCCAGGCCCGGGCACTGCTCTGTTTCATTCCCCACCCATTGTCACCCCCTTTGAGGGGTCGCATCACTCAAGGGGACACATGAGCCCTGTTGATGTTCAGTCCCCCGGTTTTTATTGTTGTTAATGCTGTCCTTTGCTGCGATCATGGAATTCTGCTTTGGAGATCATTTTAGGCAATACTGGTCTCATGAGTGTTAGAAGTGACTCTGTATTTTGGCCTGGGGATGTGTTTCCAAGCTGTGTGAGTTCACTTGTGTTTTATGGGCCCGGCAGGAGGGTCTGGCCCTTCACCTGCGTCACAAATGTATGTGCGCGTACAGTATTGCACACACACGCAGTATCACAGCCTCTCCAAGTGCCAGAGACATCTGTTTACGTGTGTCTTGTTCTCCATATACCCCCACACCTGTCTGATTTGGGCCAACAAAGTCCTCTGTGCAAATGAGCTGACATGCCACTCTGCCCGCAGGGCACAGACACGCTTCCCACTTCCCCCTGGTATGGGGGCCCCGGGAGATGCTGTACGTCATTACCTATCAACACTGGGTCCGATCAATTTCTCCAGGAATATGACAGGCTCGTTCTTCCCCTCAAGCTGCAGCCAGTGCTGGGGCCCATCCTGGGTTGCAGATGTTCTGCTTCCCTTGGAAATCTCGAGCTTTAATGACTGGTTAACATATCGACTGCTCCCACAAGCCCTAAGGCATCTCCTGCTAAAGGTCAGCCTGCAGCCAGTGTATAATGGCTGTTCTCCGAGATAATTAGTTACTTTCCTTCGATTAAAATTGGAAAATGCACAGAGTGGAACATTTGTCTCAGTTAACATCCACTGAGATGCATCTTCAGACCCATAATCGCTCCCCCGAGGTGGGAGGGCTGGCTTAGGGGACCTCGGACAAGTCGGGTCTGAGGTGGCGGTTTCTTGAAAATCAAGAAAGCACCATCATTCTCACCATGGTGAGCTAATCTTGGCACTGAGATGGCATGGGACCTTGGAAGGCCTCGGGGAGATGTGTGCAGGCTTCCCAGATGCCAATCAACACCCCACACCCCCACCCACTGCCCTCCCATACTGCTTGCGGCGGTCAAGCCAGGGTCCAGGATGTCCGTATCTGATCACCAGCTGCCTCCTTCCTCCTGAACATGCCAACAACAGAGGCATGTTTGTCATTATTCAAACAGATGTTTCTGTTTGCCTCAGATTGCTATCCCGAAGGGAATTGGGCTTTCTCATTTGCAAAATGAAGACCGTACTTCAGTTTGTGCAAGATGTTAGGTCCCCCAAATACCCAGATCATTGGTAGAGAGGCTGACGGCTCAGGGCAAGAGGTTGGATGGGAAAATGGTCATTCTGCAGTCAGCGAACATTCTGTATTCTCCTGATGGGCCTCCGGCCCTTTATCTCTGTCTCTTGAATATTCAGAATTCCGGAGAGCCTCACTCTGGAAGAGACAGGCAGGTTATACACCTGTGTCTACAACACAGTTCTGGGGGCCCAGCCTGAGGGGCATAAGACCCCGTCCATTGGCTCCTCTCTCCCCTCTTGTTAGATACATCTTGTGTTTACTCCCACACCCTCAGTGGCTGTCCTCTGTTTATAAATAATTTGTGTTGATCACTTAAAAGTCATAAGAGCACACAAAAATAACACGAAGGAAGTAAAACTCTCCTGAGTCCCTGTTGGCCTGGTCTAACCCGTGGCAAATGGTGACTTGACGTTTTTATTCAAATCCTTTGACTTATTATTTCTTTCCACTTCTCTCCACCATTTCTTTGAGGGATGGGCTGGACAGCGTATTCATTTAGGAGTCTCTCCAAGTCAAGACCCTTTACAAAAATTGTTGCACACTCATTGCTCTGTGGCTATATAATAACTTAGCAACCTTTGCCCCAGTGACGAACATCCACTTAGTTTCTAGTTCTTTTTGTTTTTGGTGGGTGGGGGTTTTACAGGCCAGGCAGCAGTGCTACAATGTGCTTTATGTACATACCTATCATCATGCACCAGCTCAGTCTTTAACTCCTAGAGAACTCTGGCTTCTAGGCACTGATAAGGAATGCAAGTGGTTGTTTGCAGAGCCTATATCTGGGAAAGCAAATGCTGTTTTCAGCTCCACTGCCACCTTGTTCTAGAAGAGAGTTTGTTCCCTTTGGACCGAAGACACCTCAGGCCTGGGGTCATCTTCTCAGATGTGCGAGGCTCTCAGTTCCCATCCCATTTACTCTTGGCTCCCCAGCCCGTATCAGCCGTACCTCTCGCGGTTTGCTGAGGTCCCCAGGAATGAGTGACTGACTCTCTGTGTTGGAGAACAGTCCGTAGAAGTGTGTCTAGGTCCCTCCTGGATGCCCAGCCTCTGTTTACCTCTGCAAGTAGACCTCTCCCCATTCCTGTTTAGCTTCACAACATCAAGCAGATAGCCTTCCAGGGCCAGGAGGAGGCAGGGTTCCTGGGTCCAGACATTGATATAGCGGACAGGCAGAAGGGGGTCATAATTTCATGGTGTGGCCTCCAGTGTAAGTATTAGGAGTTCCGGTGGGGAGTGGAGAAAGCCGGTTTCAACCGGTTAAATTATGCACACCGTCTGTCTCCATTCTTCTAAAGAATTTTAGGTAGAGGATTCTGATTTCAGAGCACAGGCAGGAGGGCCAAGTCCTTTGGGGTTTGGGGGGAAAGTGACATTTAGATACGACCAGGACAGGTCTTAAGTCCTGGCAGAATGGAATCCCTAAATAGAGTCCGCACATCAGAAGTCAGGAAGGTAGGAATGAGATTTTGGACTGGGATGGGGGTCCAGACTCTGGACAGCCTAGTAGGCAGGGGGTCAGTTCTGAGCAAGGGTTGCAGGAAATTCCAAGAGCATTTGGAATATGTTGAAGAAAACCTGGACATTCCCAGGAGTTCTGGCTGCTCCCATCTTTGCCTCCTTCGGGACACGCTTTCCCTGTGATCCCACACCTGCTGGAATCAGAGACAGCTGCTCTAAAGGGTCAGGGCAAGTACTTCCCAGGCGTTGAGAAGCACATGCATTCACAGAAGGGCCACGGACAGCTTCAAGTTCGGGCAGGAAATGCGGCGCGTGACAAAGTTTGGGCAGGAATGTTGTTTTCTACTTTAAGATGCCTGAAAGGCGTTTTAACACTAACCTCCCATGTAGCTTTCCTGTGGATGATATATAACTCCATTTACCGTTTTAATCTGGGTAGCAAAATGAATACTCGATGGTTGTAATATGAATAGTAAATTAACCCAGATAAAAGTGTTCTCCAGCCAATCAAGACCATTAAGTAACTAGGAGACTAAGATTAGTGAGCACATTCCGAAGGCAATTATAATGAATAACTAAAGAGTACATTCACTTCAACAGGGCGGACGGCTTCAGAAGCTTTCTGTTCTCTCCAAAGAAAATGAGGGTAGGTGGGAATCTGCCAAGCATCTGCCAAGCATCTTGAGCATCTGCCAAGCTCCCCACCATGCTGTCGTCTGGTCTTGCTTCCCACCGACAAGACCCGTCCTTTGTTAAGCTGTGACCCTGGTGTCCTTAGGAAGGAGAGCCTTCCCTGGGACCCAGCCGAGACCCCAAGCTGCTCAGCGAGAGCAAAGGCAGGCAGTGATATTTTTTCATTGATCCAAGCACTCTGGAGTGGAGGCCCAGAGGCCCACCACGCTGCCATTCGCCCAGTTTTCCCATTGGCTAGAAGAAGCAGGGGTCTCCGGGATGTATGAGGCCCGGTTTTAGTGTTCCCAAAGCACAAAGGTAGAATACAGCGTCTCCCCCACTGGCCCGAGTTCTCCGAAGCAGGGATCACAGAGAGAGAGAGAGAGTCGGGTTCTCGCAGCTCCACGAGGAGACCGCGTTTTGCATGCACATGTGACCCATAAGAGGCCATCCGTGGAAATAGCGTCATCCCATCCCTGATGCGGATTAGCCTAGCCAGTAGGGGGAGCCATCAAACTTTCCCATCAGACAGCAAGAGTCTACTTCCTCAGCAGCCCCAGTGCAGAATCAAGTCATAGTAGGAAGATTCTGTGGGCACCTGGAGGCACGAGGCGCTCTGTTCAGCGCTGTGGGGGCGTAAGGCACAGCTCTCATCCTCACAGATTCCGTGTTTGACTGAAGGGCTGAGATCTGTAAGCATGCAGCAGTACCAGGTAATAAAAGATAGGGTACACTTAGGTGCTCGCGGGTTCGTGTGGAATCCCAGAGACCATGTGTTACATTTACCCATCCAGCTTGCGCTTTGGGGGCTGACCATCCGGTACTTGTGGTTCCCAAGGGACCGTGACGCAGAAGACCTGGCTCCCGGGAGCCCAGGGGTCCTGTCTGCTCAGCGGTACTGCAAGTGGGATCGTGTGCCCAAGCAGGGCCAGTCAAACTTGTTACCAGAGTTCCCTTATCATCTATGGAAACTGCTTGAACCAAGAGCTCTTTTCTGCCCCACTGCTGAAGTGAGCACAGGGCTGGCTCTAGCTCGAGGGAGGGGGGTAGCCAGGACACAAAGTGTAAGGGGGGACGTAGCTCTCAGGCATGACCCTGAGAGTGAGCGTCTCCTTGAATCTGTGCAAATTTGCCCTGCCCTGGTCCTGGTGCCTCAGGGCCATCGTCCCTCACAGCCATCTTTCCTTTCCACGGAGAGACAGCCTATCTGGAGAAGGAGAGGGAAACGGCGCAAAGACACAGAGAGAGCTAGAACCCCAGTGATATCATGAGAGCTCCTGGATCCAGCCATGCCTGCAGCTTGTGTTTCTGGTCATAGAGCTAATGCATTGAACTGGCTTTCTGTCCCTAAAACTGACTTGGCACCTTCAAGTGGAGGGCAGCAAGTGACAGGGTACAAAGCGAGACCTTGGCTGAAATGAGGGGACAAGGGGGGGTGATGTGAATCACCGTCTCCTGCTGAGGAGTGTGTGAACTTAGTCTGTGCGTGAGGACGTCACCAGCTGGCAGGGGAGTTTGTAGATGCTGTGTGGTGTTTGCTAAGAGCCCACAGCCGAGGAGGCTCAGTCTACCCACCAGAAGAGCAGAACGGGACAGAAAAGAACTTTATTGATTGCGTATTTTTCACGACTGAGAGCCCTGGACCCAGCTGTGCCTGAAGACAGGCCATCCCTCAACTTCCGAGCTATGACAACCAATAGACTGCTCTTTTCTGTGAGCCAGGCCAGGAGACATGGGTAATGCCCACAGAAACTAAGATAGGCTTGGTCCCTCCTCATCACCACACGCACTGAACTATAAGCAACTTGGGGGCCAGTGTGGTGTTCCGGGCCAGGGTAGGGACGGAGACACTGTAGGCACACAGTCAGCCATGACACCCAGACGGATGGATGAAAGGGTGGGGGGAGTGGTCCAGGGCACCCTCTATGGGACATGTAGTCCCTGCCTCCTTGGAGCACCTAAGCAGGGAAGCAAAGTGGAAGGAGGCTTATGGACCATCTGGGCCCCCCGGGCCTGGGTGCTGGGAATCCCACAGCTGAACAAAACACACACACTTCTAACTTTCCAGGCCTCCTCCAATCGCTGTGCCCAGTTCTGGGGCGGGGAAGCTGTCTCACCGGGGAACAGGACTCACGGAGGTTGACCAGACGGTTAGTGGCAAAGCTGAGGTTAGAGCATGCACCTGGCCTCCTGTGTCTGGCGCAGAGAGGAAACACTCCGTCCTCGTAGCGGCCGGCACCGTCCCTCGTCTTTGAGCGTCTGAGAATGCAGAGGTCAGGCAGGAGCACGGCCAGCGGGGGCACCCAGTGTGGCGTATCAGGGGCGGTAAGGGATTCCAAGCTGTGTGGTTGTGCCTCTTCGATGGTCCATGGGCAGCGGGCGGTCAAGCTTGCCCAAAGGCAAACCGCTTTACCTGGCCATTAAGACCCCAAAGGCTGTGGAGAAGGGGATGGGGTTCTTCTGTTTGGAGACCCAGTCTTATTTACTTCCTTGAAGATCTTATTTTGAAAGTCCTGATAATGACTTTGTGCCTGTTCTTGGATTTCACACCGCGGTCAGGGTGGCAGGGAGAGGCAGAACCTCGAAAGGTGGCCTGCACCCCTTGGTCGGCACATGGCCAAACTTAGGGCCAAACTCCCGAGTCTCCTAATCCTGCCCTGTTAAGCCATCATATCCCATGGCAAAATCTCTCCATTTCTTCCTGATCTCCTTAAGGGCCAAGACACCCAGGAAGGGGGTGGGGGTGCAGAGAAGAAAAAGGACCCCTTAGAGCCCACAGACTCACATTGTCTCTGTTTCCAAACGGAACCCCTATGGTGTCACCTGTGGGCAAGAAGGCTGAGGTGCAGAGAGGCCAAGCAGGTGTCCAAACCCCTGTCACCCGTTAGTGCCAACACCAGGCTTTGTTCCCAGACTGCCTGATGGCACAGCCAGTGATCCGGGAAGCACGTGCCCAGACGAGGCCCAACACCTCAGCCACTTTCAAGTGCATGGGTGATGTTGGAGGGCAGTTGATGTCTCAGCTTGCCCATCATCAGTTTGAAATTGAGGATGACCTCTGTGCATGCTCAGCTGGGAGCCCGGTAAACGGCACGTGCACAGGAAGGGTGTCCCCACCGCCACGGTTTCTGATCCAGGTATCCCATGACGCTGGCCACACAGAGCTTCAATGTGCCGAGGACCAATGTGTGAAATCCAGGTGTGCAGCCAAGCAGGCAGAATTTAGGCAGAATTTAGCACAGTCAGCTCGGACCCTCGAGGTACCTGCTCAGTCTCCTCCTCCGGGACGTCACCCGGCTTCCTCCCAGAGTGTACAGACGCACCCCACACTGCCTCCCCAGTGCATTTCTGCGGGTTTCCCCGTGATGGAGTTCAACAGTACAGATGCCATTTCACACCTGAAGTACAATTCTTCAGCCTGCTAGCTCGACCTCAGTTGTGAAAACCGGGGCCTGCTGTCTGGCCGCCAAGACCATTTCTCCGCACGTGGTGAATTCCTAGCCAGCGAAGAGTAGCAAGGCGACCGAAACAGCCTAAATTCTTCATCCTCATTTTTTTTTTCCAACGTTTTTTATTTATTTTTGGGACAGAGAGAGACAGAGCATGAACGGGGGAGGGGCAGAGAGAGAGGGAGACAGAATCAGAAGCAGGCTCCAGGCTCTGAGCCATCAGCCCAGAGCCCGACGCGGGGCTTGAACTCACGGACGGCGAGATCGTGACCTGGCTGAAGTCGGACGCTTAACCGACTGTGCCACCCAGGCGCCCCACTTCATCTTCATTTTTAAAGGAGAGTTTTGTTGGGCACAGAATTCTTAGTTGATGTTTTTTTCAGCACTTCGGGTTTATCAGTACACCATCTTCGGGCTTCCATTGTTTGATGAGAAATCAGACATTAGTCACATTATTCTTGCCCTCTATGTGATAAGGAGCTTCCTCTTTCTACTTTCAAAATAATATCTTTATTTTCCAATAGTGTAACTATGATTTGTCTAGGTGTGTTCTCCTTTGTGTTCATCCAAATTGAAGTTATTTCAACTTTTTGGATCTTTCAGATAATTTTCATCAAATTTGGTATGTAAACAACTAGTTCAGTAATATTTTTGTCCCTTTTTCTCCCTCCTCTCCATCTGGGGCACCTATTATACATGTGTTACATAATTATGTTGGAGCACCTGATATTGTCACACGGTGCTCTACTGATTGGTGTCCAATTTTTCTCCCCTCTCTATTCTTTGGCTTGGCACATTTCCCTTGATTTACTTTCAAGTTCACATATTCCTTCTTCTATTTCTAATCCACTGAGTTAATCTAGTGAAATTTTATTTGAGTTAATGTATTTTTCAATTCCATAAATTTCACTTTTTTAAAAATCACTTCCATTTGTCTATTGTGATTCTCGGTGGACTCACATCATGTTTCCTACTCTATCTTTGAATATTTAGTTCCTTAAATATAGTAGCTGCTGGAAGTCTTTGTTAAATCCAAATACATTTTCCTTTAGTTCTTTAAATATAGTAGCTGCTTGAAGTCTTTGTTAAATCCAAAGGTGGGCCTAGTCAGTTTCTATTTAACTACTCTTTTTCTTCAGTATGGGTTAAACTTTGTTAATGTGCATGTTTATTATTTTTTAGGTGAAAAGTAAACACTTATTTAGATTATCTGCTCACTTGCAGGCACGTGCGCAGGCACGCATGCACACACACACTCGTTGCTATCCTGACTGGCAAGAGATAATATTCTCTCTACTCTTACTAATTAGCATTTCCATAACAAAATCCTAGAAACAATAACACACTCATATGTGCTAATACAAGCATAGACTCCCTTTATAAAAGGGGCCACTAAAGAACAATTAAAGTGGCTTGAGGAGGAAAGAAGGGATTTGAACACGTGTACCTTTTGAAATTCACATCCACAAACTACCTATTCATTTAAAAAACAAAAACAAAAACAAAAACCAATCTGTTTCACTGATTCTCAACAACAGCACTGTGCATTAAAACCTAAAAGCACCTTTTATTTTGCATTTACTACCTCTCATTATAATCGATTCTTAACTAGGAAATAGCAAAATGCATTTTTAAAGCAGGAAACAAGAGTTAGCCTCCAAAACATGACTAAACTACCACATGATTCACTTTCCTTTTTACAACCATCATCCTTTTATGAACCAAATAAGTGAGGTACCACTCCAATGGTATTCAGATGCTAGCTGACTATTAGCCTTTCAACTACTGACAGTGGGGACAGTTTTGGAAATACTATTCAGTTTAAAAGTAGCAAGCAGATCTCTTTTAATACGAAAGGGACTCAGAGCTGAGCAGAAAAGGTGAGAGCAGTGAATTTACTCCTGGATGGCAAAACCTAGGTTGGCTGAAATCAGAAAATGCTTTTGAGATCAGCTTGTTCAGAAGCTTCCCATCTGAGATCCTTGGAACTGAGAAAACAGAAATGGGATCTCCTGCACTTACTCAACATATCAATGAGACTTTTTAAAGACCTCATTAATATTATCAATGAAAAAGCTGCTCTGGATAACCAAAACAGGTATTTTTTTACACCCTACATCTTTCTGGTCATACCAGCATTACCAACATTATTTCTCATCATCAGCCCCCAGGACAATAGGTTTCTCATGTCCCCGCATTGATACTACATTCTTTCTACCTTATACACCACTCCATACTGTCCATTAAACTTCTCTTTGTCTTGCAAGATCCACCTCAAGTATTATCTCTTTTTTTAGAAAGAACACATTTTTATTTGTTTTGAGACAGAGAGAGAGAGAGAGAGAGAGAGAGAGAGAGAGAGAGAATGCGAGCACAAGCAGGGGAGCAGCAGAGAGAGAATCCCAAGCAGGCTTAACCAACTGAGCCACCCTGGAGTACCATCTCTTAATGAAAATATTATCTCTTAGTGAATTTAGCACAGTCAGCTCGGACCCTCGGGGCACCTGCTCAGTCTCCTCCTCCAGGATGTCACCCGGCTTCCTCCCAGAGTGTACAAGCAGGGGAGCAGCAGAGAGAGAATCCCAAGCAGGCTTAACCAACTGGGCCACCCAGGAGTACCATCTGGGACCTGCCTGGGTCCAAGTTACAGCTGTAACACTGATTGTAAGATTAGTCTAGGTCTCATCAGGTATCCCATCTGCATCCCAGACGTGCAGGTTCCTAAATGGTAGCTAGTCACCACATGATGATATTGGTAGAATAGACAAAGAATATGCCACGGCGGGGAAAAAAAAAAAAAAAAAAAAAAAAAACAAAAACCTGGACCAAAAACAAAAGTACGTCATTTATGATCTCATTCATCTAGAACTCTAAAAAAAAGAAATTAATATATTGTGACAGACTGCAATTCAGTAATGGGTGGCAGAGTGGGGCAAGAGGAAAGGATAACCAAGGGACACAAGGAAACTTTTCGGTGATGGATATGTTCACTATCTAGACTGTGGTGGTTTCATGGATATGTGTGTGTATATAGTTTTTGATCTGTGTGTATACTCATCCACACTGATGTATAAACTTATCAAATAGCACACTTTAGTTTCCTGCAAGTTATGCCAATTATACGACAATAAAACTTTTTAAAAATAAAAACAAACAGGATGATATTTTAAATAAAATGCAACGTGTGGGATTTGTCTCAAATAAACCAGGGGAAGACGGGAGCAAGGACAAAACGGGTAGAAATACAGATGCAACAAGATTGGACATGAGTTGTTAATTTTTATAACTAGGTCCTAAGGACATGGGGGTATAATATGCTATTTTCTTGACTTTTACATATTTGAAATTTTCTATAATAAAAACAATTTTTCAGTTGAAGGGGAGCAAATCATAAACCAGGATAAACTAAAAGAACAAAAATACTATGCTGGCTCCAGAGCCCAGACTGCTAGTAGCCAAAGACTTTCTTAGAAGTTGAAGAGCAGGGGAATGTGGAGTTTAAAGGGACACATTTTATTCTCTACTCTATCACCTGAGAAACGTGCACGCTCCTTTGAGAGCTAAGCCATCCTTTCCCTGGTTGGCTCAAAGCTGGGCTCCCTTGCACACTTGACTTCTCGTGGAGCCTTCAAGCTGTCAGACCACACAGGCTTCCACAGATATGCTTCCAACAGCCTGAAGTTTAGGATAAAAGAAAAACCATCTTGTCACCCATTTGAAGTATTTCATGCATGCTGAAGCAGCACCTGGTTAGATAGCCAAGTACTACAGCCACAGGCAACTCAGAAACACACAAACAGAAGCAGCATTTTTATCTTCTTTTCCTCCAAGCCTCTGCTCATGCATCTTACAAAAGGAGTCCCAATCACATCAACCAATTTGTAAAGAAGGGAACTCTTGGCCAACATTTGCTTAGAGCACACTAACTCATCATCTCATTTGAGCCTCATGTTTAACCTTGGGAAGAAGCAAGTATCTTTACCCCCCTTTTTAAGCATGCTAAATACTGAAACTCAGAGAGATGAAACAAATGGAGTGCCCAAGGTCTCACAGCTAGCCTGTGGCAGGGCCAGGAGTCGAGGTCCGTCCCACTTCTGTGCCTGTCTAGCGTGACTACCTCACAAGCTTAGCAGAAACTCTCATCAAGATGCCTATATGAAGAAAAGTCATATCCCAATTAACCCACTTTTTTTCTACCCAATCTCAAACACGTCAAAGGATTTTAAGAGTAGGCACATGAAACCATTACTGCAAATAAAGCTTTTTCAGTTATGTATAATTTCTTTATCCGCTAGCACAAGGAGGTATGAAGAAGGGACAGCAATTGACTTTAGACATTACATGAGGGGAGGAAAAGGAAGGTATTGCCCAAAGAAAGATCAAAGAAAGAAAACTAAGGATCAGACTGGAAAGAACAGCACAGTAAACACAAAACCCAAATTAACGACCCCCATGGTATTTTCTCTGTAACACCAGCATGTCCTGGGTGGTGATTACCCTGTTAGTGAAATGAAAGAAAACGGCCATTTTTTTCAAGCTACTGGTTTCACCCATGCTAGGTTAAACTGGAAGAGAATTTTTCAAAACTGTATTAAATTTGCTCACACTGTGGTGATTCTCCATTTTCCAACAAAACATGTCACTTTCAGAGTTCAAGGTCTACAGTAACAATCCTTGCTTCTGGGATAATGCATGAAACTGGATATTTAAAACGTGTATCCTGGTTGTCACAGCTAATAATAGCAACTAGTACTTACTGAGCACATATTATGAGCAGGTGTTGTTTCTAATGCTTTTAATCTTCAAAATGGATCTTTTGACACAGGTTCGCTTATTGTGAGGGCAACAATAATTCCTATTTTCCTATAATTCCTATTTTACAACCTTTTTATTTGATCTGTCCCAGAATTCATTCTGAAGAAATCCAACAGAATAAATGATCATTCTCCCCGACCACTTGACTGCTTCTTTGAATACATGATGAGGCTGCACGTGTGTATTTATTTACAAAAAATTGATTGCCACGGAGCCTCCACATCCCTTTCATGCTCTGCAAACGTGGACTTAACACCCTTCCTCTGAAACCCGCAGCCAGCCCCGCGTATGTGACAACACGTTGAAGGAGCAAATGGGTTTATTGGTTTGGGCAGCATGTCCCTGGTGAGGAAATTAGGGGATGTGCAGACATGCAAACTCTCCTCTTGTCTGCATCTTGGCACGCTGCTCTGGGGCCTGAAGACTGCATCAGCCTACAGGGAAGCCCCCCACCCCTGGGAGACATGAGGACTCCATGAGCCAGAAGCAGGTGCCCAAAGGTGCTTCTCTAGAGAACCTTTGTCAGAAAGAAGCACCTGCCATTGGGGGACCCAGGACAAAGCATCACTGCAGCTCGGGGGCTGACAGGTGCCCCAGGGGCTCTGTGATTGGGGCCCTCAGGCGCAAGCCTTCAGACAAGGACTTGTGTCCAAGAGTTCACTTACAAGGAGATGCCAGAAGAATCATAGGGTTTGGGCAGGGGCCAACGAAGGGTGTGTTTGTTACCAGACTCGGGGATCCTTGTGAAACACCTCCAAGCTATCCCAGGGGTGAGGAGGCAGGGGTGCACAGTCCCTGATGCCCACTCATCCCTGGCGGGGGCGTGATCCAGGTCCCCTCCTTGCTTGGCATTTCTGGCCGGCCCTGCTGCTGGCGGGGTGGGGGAGCAGGGGAGTGGGGAGATGGGGCGGCTGGAACGGGACAGCGTGCACTGCGGGGCAGTGGCTGGGTTAGTGGTGGTCCCCACATTTAGGAGACCCTAGTCCCACGTTTCTTGCTGCACACCCGGGGCCCCAGGAGTCACACCAGAGTGACCCTGCGAAGTCACATCTGTGACCTTGGATCCAGATGGTGTGGTGGCATCCCAGTGAGAACAGCCACCTGGGGACGTGGGGATCTGGGGTCATGGTGAACGTTACCACCTGAGCCTACTGTTGTGCCATCCAGAACCTTCTGCAGAGCTTCACTGGTGCTGGCAGTGTGAGAGGCCCCCAGACCTGAGTGGGACTGGGAGGTGAGGAGCGGAGGGGAAGTAAGGGAACAGAAATGGGACAACAAGTAGTAGGAGGTGCATGGCAGGGGGGAGCGAGGGGGAGATAGTGTGTTTGAGGCTCACTCGGACATGGCGTCCCCAGCTCAGCTCCAGTGCAAGGACCGTGCAGCCCAGCCAGTGTCCCTGAGATGGAGGAGGGCCTGCTCCAACTTGTCTCCAGCCTAGCTGCTCCCAGTCTGTCCAGAGGCTGGGCAGCTCCCGCCTCGCCTGGGAGCCATGAGAAATCCCACTGTGGTCCAGCCCTGGCCTCTGATTCAAAATCTGCATTTTCATAAGATCCCCAGCTGCTTCCCAAGCCCATGGGCTGAGAGGCACGGATTGGGCTCTGGCTCTCCAGCTGGGAGTCCCGGGCCCTCCCCTGGGTGTTTGGGGTCTGAATGTCGCGGAGACCACATGGCTTCCATGTTTTCAGGGGGCCAGACTCTGCATGGCCTCATTTCACTCTGCAAATGACGCTGCTCAGCCACAAGCACCCGGGTCATCACCATACAGGGTAGGAACCCACAGTTGTGCTGGGAACATATACACCACAGTCCCTGAGTCCTGCAGCATCGGGCCTGGAGCCCACACCCCTCGGGCCCCCGTCTCCCCGGCCAGCCTGTCCCTAGGCAGCAGAACACATCCGATCTGGAAGATTGTTGGCACATTTCCACACCCGAGAAAACATTTTGTTTTGTTTTGCATTTCAAATGAAGGAGACAGTGAAAGACAGACAAAGTGGTGAAATTGTAGGCAGACAGTTTTGTGCTGTATTTTCTTGCTGAATGTTTTTTATGACGCATCCGATATCCTTTAAAGGTCAGATATTACTATTGTTCATTTCCTCTTCAGTTAGCTAACCAAGCACTGTGCACCGCTTCAGGTCACAAGTGTTAGTTACTGATGAAAGAGAAAGGCTGCTCTTGATTTTGTAAGGGGAAGACATGATTCGAATGCACACTTGTAGAAACAGTTTTGCAACCAGGGCAAGCATGCTATGCACAGATTTAATTTGGGGGAGATAACGTTATGTCAGATACAGGATCTTGACTCCCATCTCTGGCCACTGTGTGCAGGGGCCACACCTGCTGGTGCCGATCTGGGCAGGACAGTGGCCAGAGCAGACACCACCATTTCTGCATCGTGACCAGGAAAGACACCGAGTGCTGCAACAGCTGGGGCCAGCCTGCTTCCCCTCTGGTGTGACGGGGATGACAATCCTGCCTGTCCCCTGCAGGGTGAGGGTCGGGGTGGCATACACAGCCTGTCTCAGTAAAACGGTCGGGGAGAAAAATGAGACCACGTGAACTCCTGGTACTTGAGAATCCATGTCATGGTAGAACTTCTCTCGGGAAAGCTGTGCACTTGGCCTAAGCAGGAAGGTCCAGTCCCCTCAGAGCAGTGAAGAAAACCAGCCAGCAGACAGGTCTAGTGGCCCGCATCCCATGGCACAACCAAGGGGTTCTGGCACCTGACCTGACAGAGCCCCAGGGCAGGAGGCCCTCTGTGGTCCCACAGTGTTGAAACACTTACCTGCTCCCTTCCCACAGCTACTAGCTGTCTTTTATTTCCTGTGTTTTCTTTCCCTTCTCGGAGGGAGGTCTCATTTGTGGGGCGAACACAGTAAGGCCTGGAGGCTTTGTCAGGGACAAGAAAGGCGGCATTAGGGGCGCCTGGGTGGCTCGGTCCGTTAGGTGGTGGACTCTTGGTTTTGGGTCAGGTCATGATCTCCGGGTTCGTGAGTTCAGGCCCTGCATTGGGCTCAGTGCGGACAGTATGGAGCCTGCTTGGGATTCTCTCTCCCTCTTTCTCTGCCCCTCCCCTGCTCTCTCTCTCTTAAAATCAATAAATAAATAAAAAAAGAAAAGAAAAGAAAAAAAGAAAGGAAAGGAAAGGAAAGGAAAGGAAAGGAAAGGAAAGGAAAGGAAAGGAAAGGAAAGGAAAGAAGAAAGAAAAGAAAAGAAAAGAAAAGAAAAGAAAAGAAAAGAAAAGAAAAGAAAAGAAAAGAAAAGAAAAGAAAAGAAAAGAAAAGAAAAGAAAAGAAAAGAAAAGAAAAGAAAAGAAAAGCTGGATTAAAACTCCTGGATAGGGTTTGTGCAGCACAGGCGAGCGATGAGGACAAACCTGACGACATTCCACTTTCTTTCAGCTTCTTGGGGTCAGTTTGGATGTAAGAGACAGACCCAGTCCTGTCGCTCAGGGATCAGGGGCATCTGACTCCAGAAAACAGAGCAGCGGCCCCAGCAGTTACAGATGGAGCTGGGCTGAGGGGCTGTGGCTCCTGTGTGGTGCCTCCCTCGGATAAGGGTTTATATCTACCCCCTCCACTCCCCCTACCCTGTGCCTCTCCCTCTCTGCTAAAAGAGACTGGCTTTTGTCCAGACAGCAAAGAGGGAGAGAAAAATATAATCACTTCTCTAAAGGAGAGGGGAAAGCGGTTCCCACGATTCTAATTGGTTGATTTGGGCCATGTGATCAGGGACCTGGGGGGAGGGGAGGGGTTCTGGTGATTCTGATTGGTTGGTTTGGTTCAGAAGCAGGTGATTCTCATGGAAGGTCTGGCCTGCACTAACTGTGTGGAGGAGGGGGAAATATTTCACCTCATTCAGAAGAAAGTGCCAAGCCTGGGGACCCTCCCTTGGAGTTGCTGACTATGGGGTGGGTGGCTCTGGTCACTGGGTAGATCCCATATCCATGCAAGAGTGCCCTTTGAACTTGTCGCCCGTTGCCAAACCAGCCAGGCCCGGGCACTGCTCTGCTTCATTCCCCACCCATTGTCACCCCCTTTAAGGGCTCGCAACACTCAAGGGGACACATGAGCCCTGCTGATGTTCAGTCCCCCGGTTTTTATTGTTGTTAATGCTGTCCTTTGCTGCGATCATGGAATTCTGCTTTGGAAATCATTTTAGGCAATACTGGTCTCATGAGTGTTAGAAGTGACTCTGTATTTTGGCCTGGGGGTGTGTTTCCAGGCTGTGTGAGTTCACTTGTGTTTTATGGGCCCGGCAGGAGGGCCTGGCCCTTCACCTGCATCACAAATGTATGTGCGCGTACAGTATTGCACACACACGCAGTATCACAGCCTCTCCAAGTGCCAGAGACATCTGTTTACGCTGTGCCTTGTTCTCCATATACCCCCACACCTGTCTGATTTGGGCCAACGAAGGCCGCTGTGCAAATGAGCTGACATGCCACTCTGACTGCAGGGCACAGACACATTTCCCGCTTCCCTCGGGTATGGGGGCCCCGGGAGATGCTGTACATGGGGTCCCCGGGAGATGCTGTACGTCATTACCTATCAACACTGAGTCCGATCAATTTCTCTGGGAATATGACAGGCTCGTTCTTCCCCTCAAGCTGCAGCCAGTGCTGGGGCCCATCCTGGGTTGGAGCTGTTCTGCTTCCCTTGGAAATCTCGAGCTTTAATGACTGGTTAACATATCGACTGCCCCCACAAGCCCTAAGGCATCTCCTGTTAAAGGTCAGCCTGCAGCCAGTGTATAATGGCTGCTTCTCCGAGATAATTAGTTACTTTCCTTCGATTAAAATTGGAAAATGCACAGAGCGGAACATTTGTCTCAGTTAACATCCACTGAGATGCATCTTCAGACCCATAATCGCTCCCCCAAGGTGGGAGGGCTGGCTTAGGGGACCTCGGACAAGTCGGGTCTGAGGTAGTGGTTTCTTGAAAATCAAGAAAGCACCATCATTCTCACCACGGTGACCTAATCTTGGCACCGAGATGGCGTGGGACCTTGGAAGGCCTCGGGGAGATGTGTGCAGGCTTCCCAGATGCCAATCAACACAACCCACCCCCACCCACTGCTCTCCCATACTGGCTGCGGCGGCCAAGCCAGGGTCCGGGATGTCCGTATCTGATCACCAGCTGCCTCCTGCCTCCTGAACATGCCAACAACAGAGCTCATTATTCAAACAGCTGTTTCTGTTTGCTTCAGATTGCTATCCCGAAGGGAATCAGGCTTTCTCGTTTGCAAAATGAAGACCGTACTTCAGTTTGTGCAAGATGTTAGGTCCCCCACATACCCAGATCATTGGTAGAGAGGCTGACAGCTCAGGGCAAGAGGTTGGATGGGAAAATGGTCATTCTGCAGTCAGGGAACATTCTGTATTCTCATGATGGGCCTCCGGCCCTTTATCTCTGTCTCTTGAATATTCAGAATTCCGGAGAGCCTCACTCTGGAAGAGTCCCCCACCCCCTAGCCTCCGACAGACAGGTTATACACCTGTGTCTACAACACAGCTCTGGGGGCCCAGCCTGAGGGGTGTAAGACCCCGTCCACGGGCTCCTCTCTGCCCTCTTGTTAGATATGTCTTGTGTTTACTCCCACACCCTCAGTGGCTGTCCTCTGTTTATAAATAATTTGTGTTGATCACTTAAAAGTCATAAGAGCACACAAAAATAACACGGAGGAAGTAAAAGTCTCCTGAGTCACTGTTGGCCTGGTCTAACCAGTGGCAAATGGTGACTCGACGTTTTTATTCAAATCCTTCGACTTACTATTTCTTTCCACTTCTCTCCACCATTTCTTTGAGGGATGGGCTGGACAGCGTATTCATTTAGGAGTCTCTCCAAGTCAAGACCCTTTACAAAAATTGTTGCACACTCATTGCTCTGTGGCTATATAATAACTTAGCAACCTTTGCTCCAGTGACGAACATCCACTTAGTTTCTAGTTCTTTTTGTTTTTGGGGGTGGGGGGTTTTACTGGCCAGGCAGCAGTGCTACAATGTGCTTGATGTACGTACCTATCCTCATGCACCAGCTCAGTCTTTAACTCCTAGTGAACTCTGGCTTCTAGGCACTGATAAGGAATGCAAGTGGTTGTTTGCAGAGCCTATCTCTGGGGAAAGCAAACGCTGTTTTCAGCTCCACTGCCACCTTGTCCTGGAAGAGAGTTTCTTCCCATTGCACAGAAGACACCTGAGGCCTGGGGTCATCTTCTCAGATGTGTGAGGCTCTCAGCTCCCATCCCATTTACTCTTGGCTCCCCAGCCCGTATCAGCCGTACCTCCCGCGGTTTGCTGAGGTCCCCAGGAATGAGTGACTGACTCTCTATGTTGGCGAACAGTCTGTAGAAGTGTGTCTAGGTCCCTCCTGGATGCCCAGCCTCTGTTTACCTCTGCAAGTAGACCTTTCCCCATTCCTATTTAGCTTCACAACATCAAGCAGATAGCCTTCCAGGGCCAGGAGGAGGCAGGGTTCCTGGGTCCAGACTTTGATATACCCGACAGGCAGAAGGGGGTCATAATTTCATGGTGTGGCCTCCAGTGGAAGTATTAGGAGTTCCGGTGGGGATTGGAGAAAGCCGGTTTCAACCGGTTAAATTATGCACACCGTCTGTCTCCATTCTTCTAAAGAATTTTAGGTAGAGGATTCTGATTTCAGAGCACAGGCAGGAGGGCCAAGTCCTTTGGGGTTTGGGGGGAAAATGACATTTAGATACGACCAGGACAGGTCTTAAGTGCTGGCAGAATGGAATCCCTAGATAGAGCCTGCACATCAGAAGTCAGGAAGGTAGGAACGAGATTTTGGACTGGGATGGGGGTCCAGACTCTGGAAAGCCTGGTAGGCAGGGGGTCAGGTTCTGAGCAAGGGTTGCAGGAAATTCCAAGGGCATTTGGAATATGTTGAAGAAAACCTGGTCATTCCCAGGAGTTCTGGCTGCTCCCATCTTTGCCTCCTTCGGGACACGCTTTCCCTGTGATCCCACACCTGCTGGAATCAGAGAGAGACGCTCTAAGGGGTCAGGGCAAGTACTTCCCGGGCGTTGAGAAGCACATGCATTCACAGAAGGGCCACGGACAGCTTCAAGTTCGGGCAAAAATGCGGCACGTGACAAAGTTTGGGCAGGAATGTTGTTTTCTACTTTAAGATGCCTGAAAGGTGTTTTAACACTAACCTCCCATGTAGCTTTCCTGTGGATGATATATAACTCCATTTACCGCTGTAATCTGGGTAGCAAAATGAATACTCCATCGTTGTACTATGAATAGTAAATTAACCCAGATAAAAGTGTTCTCCAGCCAATCAAAACCAATAAGTAACTAGGAGACTAAGATTAGTGAGCACATTCCGAAGGCAATTATAATGAATAACTAAAGAATACATTCACTTCAAGAGGGAGGACGGCTTCAGAAGCTTTCTGGTCTCTCCAAATAAAATGAGGGTAGGTGGGAAGAAAGCTGAAGAAATTTCGTAAAAAGGACATATTTATTGATCTATGTGGGACCATTTAGAATCAGTAATGGGTTCTTAGGGCGACTTGGGCATCTTAGCCATCAGCAGGATCATTAAAGGAAACAAAGAACCGAGAAGTTTTCCCTGCTCACCACCTTTTACAGCCAGGTCAGACCCAGAGGCTGTGCCTGAATCTCAGTGTGGCAACAGTTCTCAGTCTCTTGTGAAGAAATACCATTTTCGTGTTTTAAATGTAAGTGTAATGCATGCTAATTGCAGACAGTATGGAACACTCACCAAAAAACGTGAAACGATACCAAAACCGATCCATAATCCTGTCACCCAGAGACAGCCATTATTAACATTTTGGGGTAACTAGGTTTTTAAGTGTTTCTGGGTATGTACATTATATGTTTGGATAGTTGTAAATTATTCTGTTCACTTAAGAATGATGGCTTTAATATTTTGGTAAAAACGATACAACTTATTATATAAAATTCAAGCCATACAGGAAAATGCAAAGAAATGTTTTAAAAACTTTCACCTGGGGGCACCGGGGTGGCTCAGTGGGTTGATGATTCAACTCTTGGTTTCGTCTCAGGTCATGATCTCACGGCTTCACGAGTTCGAGCCCTGCCGATGGGCTCTGTGCTGCCAGCCCGGATCCTGCTTGGGATTCTGTCTCTCCATCTCTCTGCCTCGTCCCTGATCCTGGCTCCCCCTCTCAAAATAAATAAATAAACTTAAAAAACCCAAACTTGCCCCTGAACTCTCACCCAGGGAAGTTAACCATCCTGCATCTTCCTTCAGCTTATGGGCTAATTATGTGCTCTCTCAGAGAGAGAACAATTACCTTCTGCAAAAAATGGATGATTGTAGGCTATTTTCATGCAAAAATGGAAATTTTTTTTTTTTTTTTTGTAATTTCAGGTAAGGAAATAAACAAACCAGAAGGACAAAACACAAGGCTGAAGGACTGTGGCACTACTGGAAACTGTTTCCAGGGGCCACACTGGTTCTTTTAAGAGATTCTGCCCATTCTCTCTCCTGGCTTTCTTTTCTTTGTGCTGAGACATGTCAGCTCATCGCGTCTTCCAAGGCAGTAACAGGGCTCCGTGTAAGGCCCTCGGCCGCACATCCTGCTTTTCCTGACTTCCAGCAGATTATCTAAGTCTGGTGGCTCAATCCCAGACACAACAATGGCCCGATACTGAGAAGTGTTCAACCCGTGGCCACGGTGACCCTCGGCTGTCTAGCCAGTCACTGGGGGCACCCAGTGTGGAGTGTCAGGGGCGGTAAGGGATTCCAAGCTGTGTGGTTGTGCCTCTTCGATGGTCCATGCGCAGCGGGAGGTCAAGCTTGCCCAAAGGCGAACCCCTTTACCTGGCCATTAAGACCCCAAAGGCTGTGGAGAAGGGGATGCGGTTCTTCTGTTTGGAGACTTAGTCTTATTTACTTCCTTGATGATCTTATTTTGAAAGTCCTGATAATGACTTTGTGCCTGTTCTTGGATTTCACACCGTGGTCAGGGTGGCAGGGAGAGGCAGAACCTCGAAAGGTGGCCTGCACCCCTTGGTCGGCACGTGGCCAAACTTAGGGCCAAACTCCCGAGTCTCCGAATCCTGCCCTGTTAAGCCATCATATCCCACGGCAAAATCTCTCCATTTCTTCCTGATCTCCTTAAGGGCCAAGACCCCCAGGAAGGGAGTGGGGGTGCAGACAAGAAAAAGGACCCCTTAGAGCCCACAGACTCACACCGTCTCTGTTTCCCAACGGAACCCCTATGGTGTCACCTGTGGGCAAGAAGGCTGAGGTGCAGAGAGGACAAGCAGGTGTCCAAGCCCCTGTCACCCGTTAGTGCCCACACCAGGCTTTGTTCCCAGACTGCCTGACGGCACAGCCAGTGATCTGGGAAGCAGATGCTCAGACGAGGCACAACACCTCAGCGACTTTCAAGTGCATGGGTGATGTTAGAGGGCAGTTGATGTCTCAGCTTGCCCATCATCAGTTTGAAAGTGAGGATCACCTCTGTGCCATGCTCAGCCCAGAGCCCGGTACATGGCAAGTGCACAGGAAGGGTGTCCCCACTGCCACAGTTTCTGATCCAGGTGTCCCATGACGCTGGCCACACAGAGCTTCAATGTGCCGAGGACCAATGTGTGAAATCCAGGTGTGTAGCCAAGCAGGCAGAATTTAGCACAGTCAGCTCGGACCCTCGGGGTACCTGCTCAGTCTCCTCCTCCGGGACGTCACCCGGCTTCCTCCCAGAGTGTACAGACGCACCCCACACTGCCTCCCCAGTGCATTGCTGCGGGTTTCCCCATGATGGAGTTCAACAGTACAGCTGCCATATCACACCTGAAGTACAATTCTTCAGCCTCCTAGTTCGACCACAGTTTGGAAAACTGGGGCCTGCTGTCTGGCCGCCAAGACCATTTCTCCGCACGTGGTGAATTCCTAGCCAGCGAAGAGTAGCAGGCCGACCGAAACAGCCTAATTTCTTCATCTTCATTTTTAAAGGAGAGTTTTGTTGGGCACAGCATTCTTAGTTGATGTTTTTTTTTCAGCACTTCGGATTTATCAGTACACCATCTTCGGGCTTCCATTGTTTCTGATGAGAAATCAGCCATTAATCACATTATTCTTGCCCTATATGTGATAAGGAGCTTCCCCTTTCTACTGTCAAAATAATATCTTTATTTTTCAATAGTGTAACTATGATTTGTCTAGGTGTGTTATTCTTTGTGTTCATCCAAATTGAAGTTATTTCAAGTTTTTGGATCTTTCAGATAATTTTCATCAAATTTGGTATGTAAACAACTAGTTCAGTAATATTTTTGTCCCTTTTTCTCCCTCCTCTCCATCTGGGGCACCTATTATACATGTGTTACATAATTCTGTTGGAGCACCTGATATTGTCACACAGTGCTCTACTGATTGGTGTCCAATTTTTCTCCCCTCTCTATTCTTTGGCTTGGCACATTTCCCTTGATTTACCTTCAAGTTCACAGATTCCTTCTTCTATTTCTAATCTACTGAGTTAATCTAGTGAAATTTTATTTGAGTTATTGTATTTTTCAATTCCATAAATTTCACTTTTTTAAAAATCAGTTCCATTTGTCTATTGTGATTCTCGGTGGACTCACATCATGTTTCCTACTGTATCTTTGAATACATGTTCCTTTAGTTCTTTAAATATAGTAGCTGCTGGAAGTCTTTGTTAAATCCAAATACATTTTCCTTTAGTTCTTTAAATATAGTAGCTGCTTGAAGTCTTTGTTAAATCCAAAGGTGGGCCTAGTCAGTTTCTATTTAACTACTCTTTTTCTTCAGTATGGGTTAAACTTTGTTAATGTGCATGTTTATTATTTTTTAGGTGAAAAGTAAACACTTATTTAGATTATCTGCTCACTTGCGTGCGCACGCGCAGGCAGGCACGCATGTACACACACACTCGTTGCTATCATGACTGGCAAGAGATAGTATTCTCTCTACTCTTTCTAATTAGCATTTCCATAACAAAATCCTAGAAACAATAACACACTCATACGTGCTAATACAAGCATAGACTCCCTTTATAAAAGGGGCCACTAAAGAAAAATTAAAGTTGCTTGAGCAGGAAAGAAGGGATTTGAACACTTGTACCTTTTGAAATTCACATCCACAAACTACCTATTCATTTAAAAAGCAAAAACAAAAACAAAAACCAATCTGTTGCACTGATACTCAGCAACAGCACTGTGCATTAAAACCTAAAAGCACCTTTTATTTTGCATTTACTACCTTCTCATTATAATCGATTCTTAACTAGGAAATAGCAAAATGCATTTTTAAAGCAGGAAACAAGAGTTAGCCTCCAAAACATGGCTAAACCACCACATCATACACTTTCCTTTTTACAACCATCATCCTTTTATGAACCAAATAAGTGAGGTACTACTCCAATGGTATTCAGATGCTACCTGACTATTAGCTTTTCAACTACTGAGAGTGGGGACAGGTTTGGAAATACTATTCAGTTTAAAAGTAGCAAGCAGATCTCTTTTAACACGAAAGGGACTCAGAGCTGAGCAGAAAAGGTGGGAGCAGTGAATTTACTCCTGGATGGCAAAACCTAGGTTGGCTGAAATCAGAAAATGCTTTTGAGATCAGCTTGTTCAGAAGCTCCCCATCTGAGATCCTTGGAACTGAGAAAACAGAAATGGGATCTCCTGCACTTACTCAACATATCAAGGAGACTTTTTAAAGACCTCATTAATATTATCAATGAAAAAGCTGCTCTGGATAACCAAAACAGGTATTTTTTAGGCCCTACATCTTTCTGGTCATACCAGCATTACCAACATTATTTCTCATCATCAGCCCCCAGGACAATAAGTTTCTCATGTCCCCGCATTGATACTACATTCTTTCTACCTTATACACCACTCCCTACTGTCTATTAAGCTTCTCTTTATCTTGCAAGATCCACCTCAAGTATTATCTCATTTTTTTAAAAAAAGAACACATTTATTTGTTTTGAGACAGAGAGAGAGAGAGAGAGAGAGAGAGAGAGAGAGAGAGAGAGAGAATGCGAGCACAAGCACGGGAGCAGCAAGGAGAATCCCGCGCAGGCTTAACCAACTGAGCCACCCAGGAGTACCATCTCTTAATGAAAATATTATCTCTTAATGAAAGCATGAGCACTGCAGCCAGACTACCTGCCTGGGTCCAAGTTACAGCTCTAACACTGATTGTAAGACTAGTCTAGGTCTCATCAGGTATCCCGTCTGCATCCCAGATGTGCAGCTTCCTAAATGGTACCTAGTCACAGCATGATGATATTGGAAGAATAGATAAAGACTATGCCATGGCAGGAAAAAAAACCAAAAACAAAAACAAAAGCAAAAACAAAAAGAAAACACAAAAAAACTGGACCAAAAAAAAAAGTACTTACTTTATGATCTCACTCATCAAGAACTCTAAATAATAGAAACTAAGATATTGTGACAGAATGCAGATCAGTAATGGGTGGCAGAGAGGGGCAAGAGGAAAGGATGACCAAGGGACACAAGGAAACTTTTCGGTGATGGATATGGTCACTATCTAGACTGTGGTGGTTTCATGGATATGTGTGTGTATATACTTTTTGATCTGTGTGTATACTCATCCACACTGAGGTATAAATTTTATCAAATAGCACACTTTAGCTTCCTGCAAGTTATGCCAATTATACAACAATAAAACTTTTTAAAAATAAAAACAAACAGGATGATATTTTTAATAAAATGCAACGTGTGGGATTTGCTTCAAATAAACCAGGGGAAGAGGGGAGCAAGGACAAAATGGGTAGAAAGACAGATGAAACAAGATTATACATGAGTTTTTGATAATTTTTAAAACTGGGTCCTAAGCACATGGGGGTATAATATACTATTTTCTTGACTTTTACATATGTGACATTTTCTATAATAAAAACAATTTTTAAGTTAAAGGGGAGCAAATCATAAACCAGGATAAACTAAAAGAAGAAAAATACTATGCTGGCTCCAGAGCCCAGACTGCTAGTAGCCAAAGACTTCCTTAGAAGTGGAAAAGCAGGGGAATGTGGAGTTTAAAGGGACACATTTTATCCTCTACTCTATCACCTGAGAAACGTGCATGTTCCTTTGAGAGCTAAGCCATCCTTTCCCAGGTTGACTCAAATCTGGGCTCCCTTGCACACTTGACTTCTCGTGGAGCCTTCAAGCTGTCAGACCACACAGGCTTCCACAGATATGCTTCCAACAGCCTGAAGTTTAGGATAAAAGAAAAACCATCTTGTCACCCATTTGAAGTATTTCATGCATGCTGAAGCAGCACCTGGTTAGATAGCCAAGTACTACAGCCACAGGCGACTCAGAAACACACAAACAGAAGCAGCATTTTTATCTTCTTTTCCTCCAAGCCTCTGCTCATGGATCTTACAAAAGGAGTCCCAATCACATGAACCAATTTTTAAAGAAAGGAACTCTTTGCTTAGAGCACACTAACTCATCATCTCATTTGAGCCTCATGTTTAACCTTGGGAAGCAGCACATGTCTTTACCCCCCTTTTTAAGCATGCTAAATACTGAAACTCAGAGAGATGAAACAAATGGAGTGCCCAAGGTCACACAGCTAGCCTGTGGCAGGGCCAGGAGTCGAGGTCCGTCCCACCTCTGTGCCTGTCTAGCGTGACTACCTCACAAGCTTAGCAGAAACTCTCATCAAGATGCCTATATGAAGAAAAGTCATATCCCAATTAACCCACTTTTTTCTACCCAATCTCAAACACGTCAAAGGATTTTAAGAGTAGGCCCATGAAACCATTACTGCAAATAAAGCTTTTTCAGTTATGTATAATTTCTTTATCCCCTAGCACAAGGATGTATGAAGAAGGGACAGCAATTGACTTTAGACATTACATGAGGGGAGGAAAAGGAAGGTATTGCCCAAAGAAAGATCAAAGAAAGAAAACTAGGGATCAGACTGGAAAGAACAGCACAGTAAACACAAAACCCAAATTAACAACCCCCATGGTATTTTCTCTGTAACACCAACATGTCCTGGGTGGTGATTACCCTGTTAGTGAAATGAAAGAAAACGGCCATTTTTTTCAAGCTACTGGTTTCACCATGCTAGGTTAAACTGGAAGAGAATTTTTCAAAACTGTATTAAATTTGCTCACACTGTGGTGATTCTCCATTTTCCAACAAAACATGTCACTTTCAGAGTTCAAGGTCTACAGTAACAATCCTTGCCTCTGGGGTAATGCATGAAACTGGATAGTTAAAACGTGTATTCTGGTTGTCACAGCTAATAATAGCAACTAGTACTTACTTAGCACATATTATGAGCAGGTATTGTTTTTAATGCTTTTAATCGTCAAAATGGATCTTCTGACACAGGTTTGCTTATTATGAGGGCAACAATATAATTTATTGTCCAAATAAAGATACTTTGGGGAATCAAAGCGGAAAGTCATTAGCAGTTGTGCCAGGCACGGCCACAATCCAGGAACATTTGGACATAGAATCACTAGCCTCATTTTGCAAATGGAGACTTAAGGAACAGAAAGGTTAAATAGCCTACCCAAGGTCACACATCTAGTCAGCCAGGGTTCAAGCCCAGGTCATCTGGCTCCAGGCTCATATTCAGCCATTCTGCCATGTGCCCCCTCTGAGCTGATATACTACCTTAAAAAAAAAAAATACATCATCCCACTGTCTGGCTTTGGGGCCTTCACCTTATACCATAGAAGCAAAGTCTCACCTTCCCTTGAGTAGTACTGGGTGGTTTTCAAAAACTTCCAAGAAAAAATGATGTCCCAGAAATGAGTTTGGAAACTAGAGAATTCAACATTTTCCTTTCATTACTAAAAAAAAAAAAAAAAAAAAAAAAAAAAAAAAAAAAAAGAAAGAAAACTACAGGCATCATAAAACTTCAGAGAGCCACAATGCCAGGTAGGTAGAAAGTGTTTTTGTGAATATACAAGACTGCTTGCAGATGTGCTTTTTGAGGCAACACAATACTGGCGTGTTTCACATCATCCCCTTTCTCAAATACCTCAGTGATACCACTGTCCTTTTACACTTACAGCTCTTCCTGCATCTTCCCTCAGATGACTGCACGTTTGCTTCAATGCTCCATTTAGTGTGTCTGTCAGACAGCAATTCACCAGCCAGGCTAAGATCATGCCCTTCCACCAGCCAGCATCACTCTCTCTCCTCTTACCCCATCTATCCCTTTCTTCGTAGCCAGGGTAGAAGAACAAATAAAAATAAAAATAAATAAAAATACAAATAAAAATAAATAAAAATAAAAATAAAAATAGTGTTGAAAGGAAAAAAAAAAACACCCATTGAAAATTCTATATCCAGCAAAAGTGTATTTCAAACTGAAGAAAAAAGACTTTTTGGGGTGTCTGTGGGGCTCAGTCGGTTGAGCATCCGACCTTGGTTTCTGCTCAAGTCATGATCTCATGTTTAATGAGATTGAGCCCCACATAGGGCTCTCTGCTATCAGAATGGAGTCTGCTTGGAATTCTCTCTCCCCCGCCCCCTCTGCCCCTTTCTCCCTCAACATAAATAAATAAACATTAAAAAAAGACGTTAGGCATGGAGTGCGTTACTCTTCCCAAAAGCATCTGAATTTTACAATCCCTCACCTTTGTAAACAACAAGAACAACAACAAGAAAAACAACAACAACCCAAAAACAAGTAATACGTTGTCAAACAAAAAAGGAAGGACTTTATCACTAGTAGATCTGCGTTGTAAGAAATTAAAAAAAAAAATTTCCTTGGAGGATACCTCAGTGGTTAAATACCTGACTTTAGCTCAGGTCATGATCTCATCATTCATGAGTTCAAGTCCCACAGTTTGTGAGTTCAAGTGCCACATCAAGTGAGCTCCAGCCCCACTGCAAGTGAGCATGAGCCATGCTTTGCGTGAGATCCCATTATCTCTCCCTCTCTCTGCCTGTCGTGGGATTCTCTCTCTGCCCCTTGCTCATTTGTGCCCCCTTCTCTCTCAAGAGAAAGGTCTTTAGAAAAAGGAATATGGATATAGGTTATAGATAAGGAATTCAGATCTATGTTTAAAAAAGAAGAGGATTAGAGTAGGAATAAGGGAAGTTAAGATAAAATATTTTATTTTTCTCATTCCCAACTTATCTGATAGATAACAATTTGTTTAAAGTGATAACAGCAACAATATACTCGGTTGATCATAGCATATGGATAAGGAGGTAGATGACCTCAATATTAGAAGGCATGGGATGGAGGAATTGAGAAAGTTTTATGAGGTAGCTGCACTACCTGTGAAGTGGTACAGTGTGATTTGAAAGAGGAATTTGACTAGTTATAAATGAGTAATGCAAATGCAAATAAAGGGGATACCACTCCAACTTTTTAAAATAAAAAAGTATAATGAATATGCTAAGAGAAAGAAGAAAATGGAATATACCCACTGCGGCATTAACATCCAGAAGGCAGAAAAAGGTGAAGATAGAAAGGAAGCAAAGTATAAATGCAGTGAATAGAAAACAGTTACAAACATGGTAGATATTATTCCAACTATATCAATACTCACATCAAATGTGAATAGTCTAAATATACCAATTAAAGCTCAGAGATTGTCACAGGAGATCCAAAAACAAGATGCAACTCTATATTGTCTATAAGAACTTCACATGAGATATAAAGGTACAGATAGATTAAAAGTAAAAGGATGAAGAAAGATTTATCATGCTAATGCATATCAAAAGAGAGTTGGAGTAATTGCATTAGTTCCAGACAAAGCAAACTTCCAAACAAGGAAACTCTAGAGAGATAAAGAGTGTCATTATATAAAGAGATTATCTAGAGAGATAAAAGGGTCAGTTCTGTAAGAAAACATAACAATCCCTAATTTTCTATGTCTAACAACAGAGAATGAAAATACATGGTGGAAAAACTTTTAGCATTTCAAGGAGAAAGGGAAAAATTCATTATTATAGTGGAGACTTCAACACCTTTCTGTCAGTGACTGACAGGTCTAGAAGGATATAGGTAAGGCTACAGCTGGACTAAGCAGTAGCAGTAATCACCTAGATCTAACTGATATGTATGGAATATTTTCTCCAACAGTAGTTGAATAAACATGTTTCTCAAGTTCACACAGAACATGCACCAAGTCAGAACATGTTCTGGGCCATAAAACACATCCTACCAAATTTCAAAGACTAGAAGCCATACAAAGTATGCTGTCAGGCCACACTGGAATTGAATTGGATGGAAAGCAATAATAAAAAGATAGCAGAAAAAATCCCCAAATGTTTAGAGATTTAAGAACATACTTCTAAATAACACAACAAAAAAGGAATCTTGAGAGAAATTTCAAAGTAGTTTGGACTCAATGAAAATTAAATACAACCTACCAAAATGTGCAGGGCGTGGTGAGGGGGGCACTGAAGACATGGCTTCCAGTAAAATGAACAGCACTGAATACATTTATTAGAAAAGTAGAAAGATCTTCGGGCATCTGGGTGCTCAGTCGTTTTAGCATGCAACTCTTAGTTTCCACTCAGGTCATGCTATCATGGTCATGAGATCAATCCCCTGTATTGGGTTCCTGCTTGGGATTCTCTCTCTCCCTCTCTCTGCCATGCCCCTGCTCACGTACATGCTTTCTCTCTCTCTCTCTCTCTCTCTCTCTCTCTCTCTCTCTCTCTCTCTCTCTCTCTTTCTCTCTCTCTCTCTTTCTCTCTCTCTCTCTCTCTCTCTCTCTCTCTCTCTCTCTCTCTCAAAGTAAGTAAATAAATGTAACAAAATCGAAAAGGAGAAAGACCTTAAATTAGTAGCCTAAACTTCCACCTTAGGAAAATAGGGGAGGAGGTACAGTTGAAGGCTGAAGTAGAAAAAAAGAAATAATAATAATTAAAAAATAATAATTAGAACAGAAATCAATAAAATAAAAGATAGTAAAATACTGGAGATAATCAATAGAGAAATCAAAAGATGGTTCTTTGAAAATATCAATAAAGGCAAAGAACCCCTAACTAGGTTATCCAAGGAAAAAAGTAGGCACAAATGGCTAATATCAAAAATGAAAGAGACATAACCGCTACCAATTCCATGAACATCAAGAGATAATGGAAAATATTATGAATGACTCTATGCCCCCAAATTTCATAACTTATATGAAACAGATCAATTATTTAAAGATGCACACGATGGGGCACATGGGTGGCTCAGTCAGTAAATGTTTGACTTCAGCTCAAGTCATAATCTCCTGGCCCATGGGTTTGAGCCCTGAGTCAGGCTCTGTGCTAACATCTCAGAGCCTGGGGCCTGCTTCAGATTCTGTGTCTCCCTCTCTCTCTGCCCCTTCCCACCTCCCACTCTACAGCTCTCTCTCAGAAATAAATGAAAACGTTTTAGAAAAATATAGAAAACAAATAAAAGACACACACTCCTAAAACCCACATAAGGAAACATAGATTATCTGGATAGGCCTATATTTATTAAGTAAATAGAGTCAAGGACGAATAACCTTCCCAAAAGAAAGCATCAGGCCCACATGGTTTCACTGAAGAATTCTAGCAAACATTTACAGGAAAAAATGATGCTAATGTCCTATAATCTCTTCCCGAATATAAAAACAGAGGGAAAACTTCCTCATTCTAGGAGGCCAGCATTGACAAAACAAGGTAAAGGCATTATTAGAAAGGGAAACTGGAGACCAATGTCTTGCATTTTCATAGACACAAAATACCCAATACATGTTAGCAAATCAAATCCAACAATGTGTAAAAAGAATTATACATCCATAACCAAGAGGGATTTAGTACCAGTATGGAGACTGGTTCAATATTCAAAAATCAATTAGTTTAACCCCTCACAACAATAGGCTAAAGAAGAAAGACAGGACAATGATCAGATGGTCTTAAAAACAGATGCAGACAAGGCAATTGTTACCTCCATTCATAATAAAGAAAACATTCTCTCTGCAAACTATGAGTCCAGGGAGACTTCATCAACTTGATAAAGGACTTTTATAAAACAAACAAAAATAAATCCCCACCAAAAAAGCCTACAACTAGCATCACAAAAGTTTCACCATTTCATGGGGTGCCTGGGTGGCTCAGTCGGTTGAGTGTCCGACTTCAACTCAGGTCATGGTCTCACAGTTCATGGGTTTGAGCCCTGCATCAGGCTCTGTGCTGACCACTTGCTCAGAGCCTGGAGCCTGCTTCGTATTCTGTCTCCTTCTCTCTCTGCCTCTCCCCCACTCACACTTTGTCTCACTCTGTTTCTCAAAAATAAATAAATGTAGACACAAAAATTAAAAAAAAATGTTTCACCATTTCAGTGGGGAAGAATTGGATGCTTTCTGAAATGCTACTGTAGTTGTTTACGAAGAGGCCAGGTAGGAGAAGACACCTGTAGTAATAATGGACATAATTATATAATTCTATAAGAACACACCCAGAACAGGCCTGTTCTGTTGAATTGTTCCTGATTCTGCTACAACACTAACTGTTGATCAGTTAATAATTTGTGATTCCATCTTTAGAGGAACTAAGTATTGACAAAACAAACATCTTGTAACACTGAATGTACATTCATATTGTCAGAGGGACGTCATACACCAACTTAGAGCTACTCAGAGTAAATGCAGAATTACATGGAGCCAAAGTATTCCCTGCAAATGATATTTTTGTTTTTATATTATATTCTGTTGATTTTTTCCAGTTTTTTTATATTGTTCCTTTTTTTTTTCAAATCCCGATGATTCTACAAATATTAAAGTTTTAGTCATTTGTTTAGAGGTGAATTTTAAAATCATCGGTATCTAGCTGAAACTGGCTGGCTAAAGAGAGTTTCCAGTTTCCATGAATGCAAATTAATAGATTCATTTAAGGGAACAAGCTAGAAAGCCAGATGTTGCTGTACCCCAAGGATAGGCCCCAGCTAGTTGAGAATCAGTGAGAATAAATTACCTTTAGATAGCTCACAAACAGGACCTTCTTAAATTTGGCTTCAGTATACACTCCACATAATAAATAAATGACAAGGAAAGTAAAACAGAACCACAGCAATGACTGCAATCTGTACAGTAGAAAAGACCCTCCAGGAGATAATACATGTGTGTACAAGTTGTACATTTTACAGATTTGAGGGTTACCATTCGCACTATAGTTCATATAAATCATGCCCCCTAGAACTGTGCAGTATACAACTTGTGCAACAAATAGCAACAAACTGAAAACATTCTGATGCTGGTATAGAATAGCAAATATATGAACAAGGAGTACAAATTACATCTGAAGTTATAAGGTGTATAAATTGGATTCATAAAAAAGAAAAAAAAATCTCTAAATTGCACTTCATTAGTACTAAAACTTTTGCTTGGTAAAAGACTCTGTGAAAAGAACAAAAAGACAATCTATGGACTTGGAGAAAATATTCCCAAATCATATATCCAGCAAAGGTCTTGTGTCCAGAATATCATATATTGAAGTGCGCAAAACGATGCTCCACAACACTAGGCTTCAGGGAAACACATTAAAACTGCCCTGAGATACTGCTATACACATATTGAAAATGTTTTTTTCAATCTTTACTTATTTTTGAGGGATAAAGAGAGACAGAGTGTGAGCAGGGATGAGCAGAGAGAGAGGAGATACAGAATCCAAAGCAGGCTCCAGGTTCTGAGTTGTCAGCATAGAGCCAAACATGGGGCTTGAACTCACAAACCATGAGATCATGACCCGAGCTGAAGTCAGCTACTCAATCTACTGAGCCAACTAGGAGCCCATGAAATATATATACATTTTTTAAAGACAATACCTAATACTTGCATGTGACCCATAAATCTGACTCCTAGACATTTGCTCTAGAGAACTGAAAACTTATGTTTATAAAACAAAAACAAAAAAATATGCACACAAATGTTTACAGCAACTCTAATCATAACTGACAAAAATGGAAAAACACAAATTTCCTTCAGGAAATGAATGGTTAAATAAACGCTGGTATATCCGTACAGGGAAACACTAAGAAACAGATGTATTGTAAAGGCATGATGTTGAATGAAAGAAACCAGTCTCATAAAGTTACCTACAATAAGGATCCATTTATATGCTATTAAAGTTGGAGATAGATGGTTGCCAGGCCTCAGGGGTGGGGTGAGAGTGATTCAACATGAGGGAATTCTGGGAGCTGATGGAATTGTTCTCTTTGTGTCTAATTTTTTTGGGGGGCAGGCAGAGAGTGAGAGTGGGGGAGGCACAGAAAAAGAGGTAGAGAGGGATAATCCCAAGTAGGCTCCGGGAAGTTCGTGAGCAGGGGCTCAAACTCAAGAACAGTGAGATCATGACCTTAGCCGAAATCAAGAGTGGGATGCTTACGTGACTAAGCCACCTATGTGCCCCAGGAACAGAACTCTTCTGTATTATCACTGGGGTGACATTTACATGAGTATATACAATCTTTAAAACTCAAAGCACTATGCACCAAAAGAGTTATTTTATATAATGTTAATTACACAACAAAAAGCATTTTCAAAAAAATACCACATCTGTCCTCATGTCTCCATTTCCTGCATCCACACTAATTCCTGTCATGTTCACCTCTCCTGGTCAACTGCAATGACTCCTTACCGATTTCCTCCCAATTACAATCTTCAATCTGTCTTTCTAATAAACTTATGAAATATTACTCCTGAATAAAGTGTTATAAGGAAAAAAAAAAATAAGCCGGATCTAAATAGGTGCACCTTCCTTAGATCATGCATGTATGTACACCACTCCTTATGGTATTTGTAACATGAAGACCCAAAGTGCAAATACAGTAAGCAGACAAGGGAGCCTAGGGGCTCAGTCAGTTGAGTTACCTAATCTTAGTTTCAGTTCAGGTCGTGATTTCGCCATTTGTGGTTTCAGCCGCAGGTCACACTCTGCACACAGCCTGCTTGGAATTTTCTCTTCCCCCTCTCTCATCCCCTCCCCTTCCTTACACAAACTGCAAATCAACCAACCACCCACCCACCCCCCCCCCCCCACCCCCCCACGCAACCAACCAACCAACGAACAAACACTAAAATCAAAATAAGCAGCCCAAATCGTAAGGGTTTGTAGTACGTTACACATTTATCCTATAGTTCAAATAAAAGCAGAGAAAACTTGGGGCACCTGGGTGGCTCAGTCGGTTGGGCGGCCGACTTCGGCTCAGGTCACGATCTCGCACTCTGTGAGTTCGAGCCCCGCGTCAGGCTCTGTGCTGACGGCTCAGAGCCTGGAGCCTGTTTCAGATTCTGTGTCTCCCTCTCTCTCTGACCCTCCCCCGTTCATGCTCTGTCTCTCCCTGTCTCAAAAATAAATAAACGTTAAAAAAAAAATTAAAAAAAAAAAAAAGGCAGAGAAAACTTGACTATCGTGCTGGAATTATTTTTTTTCTCTTATACCCAACTCATTTTGCTCACTTGTGGTTCATTTCTGTGTCTCCTGCTCTAAATGCAGTGCCCACTTCCTCCGGCAGTCCTAGTTGAAGTGAATTTCTAACTGCTTCAACTCAGTAACTTCTTCATTCTGTTGCCTTTGTCATGAAGACCTGCAACAAAAATCCGTGAAAGAATGAACACCCCAGGCCTGGCATGCCAATATTAACACCTGGCAAACAGCAACAACGTCCCAGAGACAGCAACTAGCAAACAATCCGTTGTCTATTTAGGAAACATGAGCGAGAAGATGGAAGAAATAGAACTTCCCAAAGGGAGCCTGAAAAAGAAAACCAAAAACAAAATCCACTGGCGTTAAAAAGTGAAAACAGGTAACACCAAGGTTTATCTCAATGTTATTGCAGGTGTTCCTGGATAGACTAGATGAACCTGAAGCAAATGATTTCTAAACAACAAAAACAACAACAACAACAACAACAAAAACAGCAAAAACAACAACAAAACAGTCTTCTAAAATATGCATTGGTATAATTTAGCAGATAATCAGAGCTGCAGAAACTAGCTTTATGTGGGAATAATCAGAATACCATAGCTACTCAGAGGAGTCACGCTTATTGCGAATAACTGATGCTCAGGTGGTGTGATCACTGTATCAACAAAACCAAGTAAGGGTCTTAAAAAGGAGGAGGGAACCCACGCAGGGCGGCAGATGCCAGAACACATGGGGTGAATCAAGGGCTCAGTGAAACGGAAGACTTAATCACAAAGTGAACAATTGGCCTCAAAATGCTGCAGATTCAGGCCAGCACACAGGCCTCCAGGCTCCCTGGCAGGAGTCCTGGGAATACCAGGGGCAAAGCAATGAACTTACAGCTACCCATCACTTCCCTGTGGCAAGCACATTACCTGATAAAGCATCTCAATTGACCCTGTGTACAGAAGAAGGAATTGAGGCTGAAGGAGATGTTATAATTGCTCAAGGTCACAGGACTAAGAAAGTTATGGAAATGGCCGTTACCCCAAGCACTCTGACTCCTTAGTGCATTACATGCTGTCCCAAGTATGCAAAACTCAGCTTCAGTAACCATTTTACCATATTTTTAGGCAAATTTTTTTTCAAAAAGTTGATTGTTGTGTTTTCATTTTTATTTGTTTCCTTATGTCTTTTAATTTCTTTTCTAATTGTCTGGTTGACTGATTTGTTCTTTACTAGGATGTTTTTTAACCTGTATGCTTTTAGAGGTTTAGTAGACTCTTTCCTGTAGTTTATTTCAAGTTCAAAACATTGTGATCTGAAAGTGTGCATGGTGTCATCTCAATTCTGTTATATTTACTGAAGGCTTTTTGTGACCCAGTATGTTGTCTCTCTTGGAGAATGTTCCACGTGCACTCCAGAAGCAAGTATGCTCTGCTGCTTTGGGATGTAGAGTTCTAAAATACCTGTCACATCCTTCTGGTCCAATGTATCATTCAGGACCATTGTTTCTTTCCTGATTCTGTCTAGATTTTCTGTCCATTTTTGTAAGTTGAGTCTTAAAGCCCCCTGCAGTTACCACATTCTTATCAATGAGATTGTTAATGTTTGTGATTAAATGTTTTAAATCTTTGTGTGCTTCTGAATTCACTGCATAGTCATTATAATTGTTAGCTCCTCCTGATGGACAGACACAGTAATTATTTAATAATGCCCTTAAATATCTCTTGCTACACACTTTAATTGAAGGTCAAGTTTGTCTGATATAAGTATGGCTAATACAGCTTCCTCTTGACTCGCAGTAGCGTGAAAGGTAGTTCTCCATCCCCCACTTTCAATAGTAAGGTGTCCTCAGGTCTGAAAGGAGTCTCTTGTAAGACAGCAAATAGATGGGTCTTGTTTTGTATTATCCATTCTGATACCCCATGTTTTTGGTTGGAGCATTTATTCCACTTCCATGCAGTGTTATTATGGAAAGCTATGGTTCTGAGGCACTGTGATGTCTGTACTTTTCATGCTTGTACTGGTGTCTGTGGCAGTTTGTGATACTTGCGACATTTCCCTCATAGAATCCCGCTTAGGATCTCTTGCAGGGATGGCTTAGCGGTGATGAATTCCTTCAGTTTTGGTTTGTTTGGGAAGACCTTTACCTCTCCTTCGATTCTGAATGGCAGGCTGGCTGGATAAAGGAATCTTGGTTGCATATTTTTCCTATTCATCGCATTGAAGTTTCCCCTATTCCTTTATGGCTTGTCTGATTTCAGTAGATGGGTGTGCTCCTATCCCCATATTTCTACCTTTGTACGTTAATGTCCATTCATCCCTAGCTGCTTTCAGAATTCTCTCTTCATGCTTGTATTTTGCCAGTTTCACTATTATATGTTGTGCAGAAGATCAACTCAAGTTACATCAGAAGGGAGTTCTCTGTGCCCGTTTGGTTTCAAGGCCGGTTTCCTTCCCCAGATTGTGAAGTTCTCAGCTATGATTTGTTCAAGGTCATCTTTACACCACTTTTTGCTCTCTTCTGGAAATCCTGTGCTATGGATATTGTTCCATTTGATTGCATCACTTAGTTCTCTTATTCTCCCCTCTCGATCCTCAATTTTTTCTCTATCTTTTTCTTACCTCCTTTTCCCCATATTTTTATCTTCTAATTCATTTAGTCTCCCCTCTGTCTCTTCAATCCGCGCTGTGGCTGCCTCCATTTAAATTGCACCTCATTTATACCATTTGAATTCATCATGACTACTTTTTACTTCTTTGATCTCTGCAATAATGGATTCCATGCTGTCCTCTATGCCTTTGCCAATCCCAACGATTCATCCTTTGACTGTTATGCTAAATTCTGATATGTAGCTTATATCTGTCTTGATCAAGTCATTAGCTGTTCACTTCTTCCCAGAACTTCTTTTGAGGGGAATTCTTCTGTTTCATTATTTTGGCTAGTTTTCTCTCTCTTATGAGGTTCAAAAGCTTGTTATTTGCTCTGCACCTGCAAGAATTGCTATATGAAATGGGGGTCACACCCTGTGCAGGTTCTAGCCCTGCACGTAGTGTTTCTTGGAGAGTGTTACTTGCTCTCTGTTGTGGCATTGGCTCTTTGAGTTCTCTACTCATGATGTTTTTGACCCTCCACAAGGTGTGCTTTTATTTGTCCCTTGAGGTAGCCCTGGAAAGGAAAACAAACAAACCAACACACAGGAAACAGAGACATGGAAGGAAACGTGCAACTAAAAGAAATAAATGGACACACACACGCTCACACACAGAAAAACAGTCTGAAATCAAAAACGAAACAAAACAAACAAACCAGAAACACCAGCTACAAGTAAAGAACACGGTAGAGGTGTTGCTGTTGGAAGAACACATATAAAGAGGGAAATGACAGGAGTGGGGAAAAGGAAAAAAATATATATGTATATTGACCAGAATGGGAGGCCAAATGGCTTAATGCAGAGAGAGAGAGAAAGGAAAATAAGGAAGGAGGTGTGGGAACAAAAGGAAGATAAGTTTACCCAGACAGAGAAACTAGATGGCTTGATTATTCCAGAGAGAGAGAAAGAAAATTATAGAAATATAGGTAGGAAATGTATCAAGGGAATGGATTATAAATGTCCGCTTAAACGAACCAACAAGCAGAGTTATCAACCTAAAAGAGGGAAGAGATAGGAAGGGAGAATATGTCTAACTAACAAGAGTTGTCCCGGAATTAATCCAGTCTATGCAGCATCACTGGTCCGGATGACGGACCTGCCTGGTTCCACAGCGCCTACCCTGGTCCATCAGATAAGCAGGTACCCAGCACAGAGGGGCGTGGTTTGGGGTAGGCTGGTCCCACCTCCGCTATGGACCCTCGGACTGATCCCTGAGGCCCCGCCTTTGTGCTGGTGGTGGTGGCGGTGGTGGTGGTGGTGGGGAAATGGTGATGCCCAGCCTCTTCTCCATGACCTGGTGTACTCCGTTCCCGTTGTCCTCATTGTGCCGAGGGCACACGCAGGGTGGTCCTTCTTGCTCCGCTGACTCCTTTGGCATAGCGCTTGTCTAGGATTCGCAGACACGTTCCGTGTGCTCTGGCACTGGGGAAGTGCCTCTCTGTGCTGCTACAAATGTCTTCCTGGCTATCTTTGTGCTGCTGTGCTTCAGGGAGCCCCGCCTTTTCCTGCCTTGGACTGCCCTGCTGACCTCACTGCTGAGCTTGGGCATGGTGGATGCAGGCAGGCATTGTTTTGTCCCACAGCGACGCCCCCAGGGAGGGGGCCACTTTCTCCTACTGCAGACTGCGCCCTAGACCCAGCCACTGATCCGGGGGGGTGGTGGATGCAGGCAGCCTTTGTTCTATTGCACAGCCCTCCAGGGAGGGGCTACTGTCTCCTTCTGTGGACTGTGCCCCTGATCTACCCCTCAAACCAATGCTGGCTCCTCTCCTCCCCAGGTGCGCAAACATGGAGCCTAGCCCCAGACCCAAGAAAGCCCCACAGTTAGAGATAAGATCCCTCTCAGTCCCAGTCCGAAGTTCTCCTCTTATCCACATACAGCCCTACACTCCCGGAGCCAATCTTTCTCTTACTTTTGTCTCTCCGCAGAAGGGGATCTCTTCCCTCCATTCCTACTTGGCCCAATTTATGTACCCCAGTTCACAATCAGCCACCTGTCATTTCTTAAGTTGTCTCATTTCCTTCAGGAGTATTCAGTGTGTTTTCCTCGCAGACTTTTGGGGTTCAAAATACTTTGGCTTCAGCACTTTGTTTGAGAGACATGGGATGTACAGATCCCCCTACTTCTCCACCATGTTGACCCCTCTGCCCCAGAAAGATTTATTTATAAATTGATGGACATCAAATTCTAGATCTTATTTTCTTATTAATGTTATTAGTATTAAACTCAGTACATACTTTTAGTTTTAAGAGAAATTCCCTGTGATTTGAATCCTTTGAAAATGAATTGAAGAGGCAATCCGAATAAATATCACATGCCCTTACTGGGACTTCTCTCTCCATCTCTCTCTCTCTCTCTCTCTCTCTCTCTCTCTCTCTCTCTCTCTCTCTCTCTCTCTTTCTTTCTCACTCTCCTTCTCTTTGACACACACACACACACACACACACACACACACACACACACACTTCCCCCAGACTGTCAGGAATCTCTCTAAGGTGCCCGCTCAATTCCATGGCCAGTACATAAACTTCACCAGTACTCAGGACTAGACATCCTCACTAAGGTCTGCCCAAACAAAATGGAAGAAAACAGCCTCTGTCAGTCCCACTCTCCTGCCTGTGCAGTTTCCTCCCTCCTGCCAGGTAACCCTGACCCCAACTCTACCTTGCTGTAAAAGCCCATTCTATAACTACCTGACAAACCTAGCTAGTGTTTGATTCTGCAGCAAAACGCAACAAAGTTCCAACAGGTCTCAGCCCTCCCAGGCCAGTGAGTCAGCAGGAAAACACCAGGCCAAGAATCACACTAGGAGAATTCTCATTCCAGCCATACCACTTCCTGGCTGAAGATGCACAGTGAAGCTGTCATCCAACAACAGTCTAGCTCCACATCTGTAGGCCTCTAGCCCACCTGCATTGCTACCAGGCTTGGGGACACATCCAACAATTTTGTTTCTTGAGCCCTTTCTGGACTGTGTTTGCTTTGTTTAAAATGTCTACCTCTAGGATAAACTACATTTTGAGATACAAATATGCACAAATATGCAAATTCCCCAAGGGAAAAGACACATCCAGGGGTCTTTTCACTGCAGTCATCCATATCCCCAAAGCACTGATTTCTACCGTGTACATAATTAGAGAGAAGAAACAGGCAGACACTTTCCCAATGACAATGAAAAAGCAACAGAAGGTGATGGAGAGTCCCACCTGATGTAGTAGCTGAAAGCCCAGAGGTCAAGAATTACCCACCACCACTACGGAGGCAGGGGTATACCTCAAGAATAGAGCCTGGCACACAGAGTCCCTCAGTTTTCGGTTTAGTGGTGAATAAAGCCACAGGTGGACCAATAAACTGACAAGCAAGCGAGCAAAGGCAGACAAGGGAAAATCCACCTGTTCTATGGTGGTATAGAGAAAGTAGGTGCTTTTAGCAATGCCAGTAAGAGGGTAAACATTATAGAGCAGGCCAATTAGTGAATTCTGTGGGTGGAATGTTTTCTCCTGATTACAATGGGCAGCTTATCCATCCTCCAGCTCTGAAGCCTATGGTAAGTGGACACCACATGCTGGGGACAACACGTTCGGGAGTAAAGGAGTGGAAGTAACAAGTCTCCACCTTTGCTAGAATGTCGGCTTCCATTTACAGACCCTCCATCTGGCCCCTGGCCCTTTCTTCCTCCCACCCACCCCGATTACTCCCACATATTATGTCCTTACTGCAATCTTGCAATCCTTGGTTTTGAACCATCCTTCTAATCTGTTTTGTTGTTGTTTGTAAGATCTGTCATTTATCTACATAAAAACCTGGGAATTTCCATCTTAACAAAGGTGAGAGCACCTGGATGGCTCAGTCAGTTATGCATGTGACTATATTGCTTTCGACTCAGGTCATGATCTCATGGTTTGCGAGCTCCAGTTCTGCATCAGGCTTTGTGCGGACAGCGAGGAAGCTGCTTGGGATTCTCTCTCTCCCTCTCTCTGAGCTTTCCTGGCTCTCTCTCACTGTCTTATGTTTGTGTGCTGCTTTTTAAACTGGCCTACGAGTAATTTGGGACAAGTGGTATGATAAGTAACCTTCTCTTTCACCTGCTATGACAGCAGGTAACGTTCCCGTTACTCTGCTGAGTTAAGATGTAAGGCAGAGTGTCCCGAGATCCTCAACCAAACTACACGGTGTAATTGTATGAGCATAGGTATTCACACTTCTGTCCATTCCCTCGGAAACTCACTCATTTCACAAAGAATGAACACTTACGCTGTGCACTCTGAGAAATATAACAGTAAGCAAAATAGCCTTCGTAAATTAATATTTTTCCCGCCTTGGGATTGCATGGGCCTATAGTACCCAGTCCTATGTTATTTAGCACATGATTATGACTAACGTATTTCACTTCTTCCAAAGATGTTTCTAAAGATTGCCAGAGGCAGTGGGATGTGACCGATGGTCGTTCAAATCCTAGCTCTGCCACATAGATGTGATATTTGGCAAGTTATTTAAACTTTCTAAGCATTAGTCTAGTTGCGTGTTAAATGGGAATAATAATACCTTCCCCACAGGCCTGTTATGTTTGCTTGAGAGGGAAACATGTGTTAATTGCAGAGAACTGTACTGGTGTATGGTGGGAACTAAAGGAAAATTAGTTTGTTCCCTCTGTTTTCCTATGGCTTTCTGATCATCTTGTTATGGGTTTGTACGGAGGGCCTTGTGCCTCTCTGTGCCTCTCTGTGCCCTTGAGTATCCTCTAGCAATCACCAGCATCAGGGAGTTGGAACTCATTCTACCAAGTAAGCCTGACTCTGACATGGTGACTTCCATAGTTCACCTGTTCTGTACATTCAACACAGTCAACGTGAAGGTTTTAAGTAAGCAAGCAGCGACTTTGTAAAAATGTAATTACATCACTAATTAAGGCGAGTGTTTACTGACTCGCAGTTAAGGGGGTTCCATGCATTATTCTAAGTGTTTTACCTTTGTTTCCTCACTGAAATCATTTCAGAGCTCTGTGGTGAAGGTGCTAGGTTGGGCCTGATTTTACAGCTGAGAAAACTGAGTAACAAAGAGAAAAAATAAGTTGTCCAAAGGTCTTCTGCTAGAAATAGATCAAAATAGGAATTTAGATCCCAGGCAGCCTGCCTCCAGGGGACACCCTCTTAGTCACTGAACTATAGTGCTTCTTGCTAAGCAAGAATTTACTGTAGGATATGGAAATGAAGTGGTATTGGGTTGCAAATAAGATAGTAGGAGATGGCAAAGGTTCCACCCAATTCATCTGATCACAAAAGGGTAAGAGTTCATCAAAAGTTGATTATGCAGGTGTTTGTAAAAAGAGAGAATGTGATAGGGAATCCCCAGTATAGACTGCTGCTGTTACATAAAATTGAAGTGAGACAGCTAGTTCTTTGTAAAAAATGGGAACTGAAACCCCATAAACACATTGCATTCATTCAGTATGTACAGGGTCCTTTGCACATGGCTGGCACTGTAGTAACGACACACGGATGGCTAAGGTGAGCCCTGCCCATGAGGAACACATGGTCTAGGAGGGGAGCAAGGGCTACATAAGGAGGTTCATGGCAACACAACTAGTGGGAAGAAGAACTGTGGACACACAAAGGTGAAGTAAGCACCGCCAAGACACTTTCCATAAAAAAAGACATAAGAAAGGAACGAATCCTCTTAGAGTTCTGGAGGCATCCTTCATGTAGGCTCTCATGAGTGTATTTTCACTAAGTGCATAACGATTGGGAGCTGATCCCTGCTGAGCCAAGCTCCTCCCGGACAGAACCTTCCTCTGCTCAGTTGGCTTCAAGTGAACCTGGGTATTCAGCACATCTCCAGTGTCCGTCTCCCACCATCCCACTTCTGGCCCTCTTGATTCCTAGATTTCTAGGAAAATCAGCCTATAAGGTCAAATCCTTATTTGTTGTTAGTTCCTTCCAGAGACAGGGTCTCCACGATGCTATCGATTACTTCAGTGGAATCTTGCCCATGGGCTGCACAAGGAACTCCATGATACGAGTTCAATGCCTTCTCAAATGATGGGTTTTATGAGAAGTTAAGTCCTCTGAGCTTGGGTTAGAAAGAATCCACATCATTCCCAATCTCAAGGCTTCTTCTGGACAAAGGATGAAGATTAAAAGCAATGAATACATAAAAGTCTTTTGTAAAAGCTCAGCCTAAAAACGGCAGAAGAAAATATAGGGGGAAAATGTATTTTCATTTCATGTTAAGAGCCAAGAGAAAAGCTTCTTTACATTTCAAGAAAAAAGGAATAATATCACTACACAAAGCAACCTTTAAAGATGAGCCTTATCATCGTTTCAGTAGAGCTTTTTAGTACAAACTCTACAGATTATGGTATTTCTCAAAACCCCTTGCTGCCCTAGGGAAAAGTACTTAATTGCCTAACTTTTATCTGAGTTCATGGCTATTTTCCTTTCATTTTTAAAGCTTAGCTTATCTTAGGTCATCAAATAATCTTTTGTTTTTCTTTTTTTGCTGACAGAAATCTGATTTACACTCCTGAACGTCCTATTACCCTTGACAGGTACCTAGCATTCTGCCTTGCACATCTACTTACTTTTGTGGGGAAAAAGAAAAAAAAAAGACATTTGTTTATTCACCGTCCACAGACAGAATAAACTCCTAACGGAAATCATAAAATATTTGGGCACTGAACACGTGACTGCTCTTAATTGTTCATATATTCAATTTGAGGAAATTTTTTATTTGACAGGTGTGGTCAAAGGCCCAACAGAACGATTCAAAAATAAAGAGAACTCTGGGAATAAATGTGTTAGGAAGGTAATGAAAAGTTGGAGACTACTTTCCAGATCTTAAAAAAAGCTCTGAATGTATACTCACAAAGACTTAACGACTTTTGATAACCAGGTTAGAAATAGTGCTTTGAAAGTTCATAGAGCTGTAGCATTCGAAGGCAGGGTTTCTTACAGTAAGGTCTGATACCTCTCCCTAATCAACAGAATCATGGAGACTTACTACAGGTACAGATTCTGAATTCACACCCAATTCTACATTTTTAGATAATTTGCCAGTTTTTGTTAAGATAACCCAAACTAGTAACAACATTCCAATCTGCAAAGGACACACGAGGCCCACTCTCTTTAGCATAAAGTTTGGCTTGCTTTGGTAGGTGGATGAAAGCAAGAAAACACAGAAGTCTACAGGGAGAAGTGGAGACTTGAAGTGTTGGAAATGCATACTGTCCCATTTCTCAGGGAGGGCACAGATACTGCTTGATGGCACCCAAATCAGGTGTTTCTGTCTGAACCAGTCCTGCTACCCAGGCCACAGTCAACCATAAAGATTATCCAGAGAAATGGTCTGCATCTGTATCTGCTGGAGATTCACTGACTAACCATATTCTCACTGCTGCTGGGGCCGGGGATATGGGGTGGGAGGTAGCTAAACGGAGAGAATCAGACAAGCCCAAGAGGCCAAGAACTGGAAGGAGTCCACCCTAACTGTTACCGTGGCCATATCTGAAGTTTCCAGAGCTGATGATGCCACATTTGGGGCCACCATTTTTCCGTGATGATATTGCAGTTGGTTTATGATGCGAAGAAATTAAACAAGGAAACGGGGTAACTTAGTATACATTATAAGTGTCAACAAGAAGACAAAGAAAATTCTTGGTTTTTACTTTATTGGCAATTACTAATAGATATGAAATTTACAGTGCCTCCTAGGAAGCAAGGTTCTTGCCAACAGAAATACAACGCTAATACAGGAGCACCTTCCAAGGGTTCATCTGAGAGAATACTGAATGGCATGAGTATTTAATGTGATTTGATAAGGCAGAACTGGTTTCTCCATGACTCACAAGTATTAAATTCTAGAATTCCTATGAGTATGCTTGATGCATTGATAAGCAAAGGAAACCTAGGAGGGGATTTGGTGAAGCCACGTGCCCTAGAAATATGACAGCTAATTTTTGACTTAAGAAGAAAATGAATGACCTCCAAAAGACATCAACAATTCTACCTCACAGATGTGCTGTGAGCTTGAAATGCTCACACATGTGATGCGTCTTGAAGATGGAAAGTGGTAAAAATATTTGTATTATTATATTAATGTCTGCTACCCTTTTCTCCAAAGTTTTGTAGTAGGTCGTAAAAAATTGGCAGCTCTGCCATTCCATGCAGGCTGCTGCAGATGACGTTGCTGCCTTAATGGGACACAGCCTACAGCCTCTTTGTGAGTAAAACTCTCTTTGTTCGTGCCACTGGTGGCAGCCTTTCTGTGACAGCTGAACACGTCCCTAACCGATACTACTTGCCCTTACTCAATGCCATTCAAATACAATTATATGATTTGTTAGCACAGATAACATCAATAATGTCACTCTTATTGAAGGTGAAATTATTACCAACCTCACTCAGCAGATGACGTTGGGGAAAAGATGCTAGAAAAGTGTCCTAAATGAAGAAGGGTCTTGGAGAATACCAGTGTTCTCTCTCGTAAGCATACCCTCGCAGACTAAACTGTGGGGCACAGGGTTCTCTCTCTCCCTCAAATAACATATATTCATTCACACATGCATACATACATCATACATACATACATACATACATACATACATACATACATGCATAAAATTATATCTTGTGATGGTTAATTTCATGTTTTAACTGGGCTAAGCCACAGGGTACCCAGATATATGGTTAAACATTATTTCTAGTGAGTCTCTGAGGACATTTCTTAGTACAATGAACATCTGTATATCAGGAGACTAAGCAAAACATATTGCCTTGACAAACACTGGGTGGGCTCAACCAATCGATTGAAGACCTGAATGGAACAAAAGGCAGAGTAAGAGAGAATCCACTGTTGTGTATCTGAGTGTCTTCAAGCTGCGATATTGGTCTCCTGACTTCAGACTCAGACTTGGAGTGGAACATACATCATCAGCTCTCCTGATTATTAGGCTTTTGGAGTCTGCCTGGAACTAAACTACTGGATCTCCTGGGTCTGCCCTTCTCAGCCTCCGTAATCCTGTGAACCAATTCCTATTGATACTGAGTCTCTGGAGAACCCTAACTGGGACATATATGTAACTTCATCCATTATGTCTTTTTGCCCTCAGATCCAGTTCCTGCACTTCTCCTACAGACTGTGTTTCCTGGTTCCTTGCCACCTGGCTTCCAGAGGGGTTTGACCAATGGGTGTTTGATGGGAGAAAGGGAGGAAGGTATAAGCCCAGAAGTTTTTCTCTCTCCCCCTCCACTTGCTACCAGTGATTTTATCTCCTCCAAATTCTAGCTTCTTTCCAAGAGCCTCTTCCCCCATGTTCTCAGTTCCTGCTAGGTGTGGTTCTGAGTTTCTCTAGCCCTGGGGTGGAAACAGCTTTCTGATGATACTAATTCCTGATTGCTTCGCCATCCTTTGTTTGGCTTCTCGGATTTCCCATCACGTGTGTAACTCTTTAAAATACCTATAGTGACTCACTGGTTGGCTGGACCTGACTGAAACAGTACAAAGATAGAAGTTCAGGAATATATGGGAAGGTGAGGAGAGAGAAGACAGGTGGCTTAAGCGACCTATATATGTCATCTTCACATAGGAAGTCAGTACACGGTGCTTAAAACTGACAAATCAATAAGCAGCAGTATGCTATATTACTTATATTCATGAAGATACCTAAGAAAAGAATATAAACCTGGAACAGTTAAAAGTGTTGCCTCAAATAATGGAGGCAGTAAAGAGGCCTGTGGTTGCCAGGAACTCAGAGGGGAAGGGACAGATGAATAATAGATGAAGCACAGGGAATATTTATGGCAGTGAAACATCTTGTAAGACATTGAAATGCTTTGAATCATGGCATTGTGCATTTGTCAAAACTCACAGAACTGCACACCACAGTGAATGCTAAGGTAAACTTGGGATTTTCATTAATAATAGTTTCCATTTTGGCTCATCCGTTGTGACAAATGCACTACACTGACACAAGAAGTTTACAATAGGGAACACTATGTTTTGGGGGGTAGGAGGGAGAACACGGGAACTCTGTACTTTCCAGTCTTCTTCTGTAAAGCAAAAGCTGTTTTAAAAAATAAACTCCCTCAATGAAAGGAAGGCAGAGAGACAGAAGAGGAGGGAAGGAAAGAGAGAGAAAGGGAGCTACTTAAAAGTCATGGAGGAAACTTAAATGTGGATTACTAAGTGAAGGGATCCAATCAGAAAAGCCATATGCTTTACGTTTCCAACTATGATAACATTCTGGAAAAACAAAACAAAGCAAAACAACAACAACAACAACGACAACAACAACAACAGCAACAAGAAAACACCTTCAGAGACAGTAAAAAGACCAGTGGCTATTAGGGTTTAGGGGGAGAGAGGAAGTGGTAATAGGTGGAGCACAGGGCACTTTAGGGTGGTGTAACTATTCTGTATGATACTGCAATAGTAGGTACATACCATTTACATTTCTCAAAACTTAGGAATCTATATAACACAAAATAAACCCTAACTGTTAGTAATGATAATGTGTCTAATGATAATGTGTCAATCAATGATAGCTCATCCACCACTTATAATTAATGTATCCACATGAGTGCAAGGTACTATAGAAACTAGTGGGGGTGAGGAAACTGTATTTTTTGTGCAATTTGTCTCTAAATCTAAAATTGTTCATACAAAATGGTCTGTTTAAAAAAACCCTGATTTAAAAAAAAAGAAAAAAGAAAACAAAAGAAAGTGTTGCCTCTGGGGAAGAGGTGTTCGTGGGGGAAACAAAGCTTTTGTTTTTTTTTATTGCAAGTCCTGATCTGCAATTTGGATGCTGTTTTCTTTTTTTTTTTTAACTATTCGTATACAATACTTGGATTGAAATTTCTCAAATAAAAAAACAAATCTGTACATCTGCCAGAATAGATAACATGAAAAAGCCCATATTAGCAAGTGTTGGCAAGGCTATCAAGTATTCAGAGCTCACAAACACTACGCAGGCACTACTATAGAAAGAAGTTCATGTAAATTGGTATAACCATTTTGGAAACAGTTTGGAGGAATCTTACCAAAGTTGATAAGTTGGATGACATGACATGATATGAAAATGAATAAAATGAATGCAAATTCTGGCTTTACTTTATTCTCTAGGACAGCCTTTATTGCTGCTACTCTTATGCAGCACATTATGTTCTTTTATAATGTAAACATACGTGAGTGTTAGGGTTTCTATCACTACTAGAAGGGGGTTGGAGTCAGGACTCAAAATGAACTTTGATGCAGTTTTAAAGTGTTTATTGTGGCAAACTGGGTAATGGTTTGGACTCTGACATGAAGCATTGTCTCAGGGATTCACTAGATCATCAGACTTGATATTGACATACTGTTGACTCCCAAAATAGCATAAAAACCATATCTCCAGGCTTCCAGGGTGTTGCCGTTAACAAAAGAAATAAAAATTTCTCACATTGTTTTGCGATTCACATGCAAACCTAAGATTCCATTTCAAAAACTTTCCAACATCATTAGAAGAGCCAGACACTGCACATTCCCTAACACGTATTTACAGTTAATACATTAAAAAGAAAAGTACAAGCAGATTGTAAATCTTAATCATATGTGCACATTAAACTGTCCCAGAACACAATTCAGTTCCATGACAAACAACTGAGTTCTAATTCCCATAAGACATGACAATCTACCAAAAATATTTTAAACACACCAATAAAGCAAATTTTATATATGTATATATATATACATATACATATATGTATATGTATATGTATATGTGTATATATATATAATATATATATATAATATCCACTATATAATATATGTACCCACTAAATGATATAAATATTATATATATATAAATTATATATGCACTAAAAACACTGATTTTAAGAGCTCCATGGCAATCCTTGGAACACCAAAAACTATGAGTTCAAAATTGCTCAGATTTCTTTGTATCCAAATATGTTTCATGCATTTTTATTCAACAGTGTTCAGAACACTAGTACTATTGTTTGCACATAGCAAATTGATATGTGTCAGCCACCGGTTTAAATTATACTGGAAAAATTGTGTACTCAAACATGGACAAAACACACAGCACAACAGTGACAGTAAACAACAATGAAGCTTGCTCTCCACAATTATAACATTACTGGTTCTGTAACGAAAATTAAGTTGCTGGGTCACAAGTAGAAGGGGGATAAAAATGACACCAGGAATTCAAAAGCTTATTTGAGGTGCCAGTCACCACATATAGGCACTCAAGCATAGCAAGGTCATAAACTTCCTCCTTACTTGTGCCATATGAGATATAAAGGTATGAGAATGAATAAAGACTATGGGATTTATTTCAAAAATCTGTACAACCTAAGCGCAGACTCGTTTTAGAAGACAGTAAATGAATGCCTCACCAGAAAGGCCACCGTATCAAGTTCCTTTTTACAGTCTGCCCAAAAGAATACATAAAATACTTCCAATTTCCTATTAATATATGAATCAACTATATTAGTTGTTTCTTCACATTTTATAAGTTGTCAAACAAAACTTCAGCAAGGTTCTGCTAAAAATTTAGCAAAAACAAAGATTTTTTTTTACCATCCTGTTTTTTAAACTAGAAATGGCAAAATTTTTTAAGGGACCAGCTAAACAACATATTGATTTTTGGATGGACATTCAGATCCAAACCGAAATCAGATAGCCCAGATAACCCAAAGCATGAATGCAAGTTCAAGTGCAATAAAGTAACAAGGTATAGCAGGGAAAAACTAAGATTCTCAGTTAAGTTCAAATAACTGCATGGTGTCAATGTTTGTGTTTCAAAGCTGTGCTGAGCAAAGTTATCCTCCCAGCTACATCTAATTTCAAAACCCTCTGGGAAGCTACCTCGATAAGCTATATGTTGAAATTACATTCTAATATGGTCGTTGGATTCATTTTTAATTACTATACAATTATATACAATAGGGAAGTTGTACAAATATGTATCTTTTCCTCAGGGGCTAATTAGCTAAAACAGTTACTTTGGGAAGGGTGGGGGAGAAAAACCTCTGTATTTGAAATACCATTGGCAATGGAAGCTAGTAACGAAAATTTATATAAGCTTCCTATGAAACAAATATACTTTAACCCTCTGCATCTTTTAAATAATTATTCACTTTTATTTACTCATGTGGCAGTATTTGTAACAACACATTATCATTGAGTAGTGAAAAAAAGACTATGAGGCTTACTGGGAAACTGTATATTAGGAAGCTATGCCATTTGAACTCTACAAGCCCAAGAGTCAAAATCACAACTCTCGGGGCGCCTAGGTGGCTCAGTCGGTTAAGCGTCTGACTTTGGCTCAGGTCATGATCTTACGGTCCGTGGGTTCGAGCCCCGCGATGGGCTCTGTGCTGACAGCTCGGAGCCTAGAGCCTGCTTCAGATTCTGTGTCTCCCTCACTCTCTGACCCTCCCCCACTCATGCTCTGTCTCTCTCTGTCTCAAAAATAAATAAACATTAAAAGAAAATTAAAAAAAAATCACAACTCTCATTATTCCCCTAAAAAGCTGCCAAGCAGAGAGAAACCCTAATGTTGAAGATTTAATAGGTCATGTTTCAGCCTGAGATGGATGGTTCTATTGCACAATACTTAACTTGAAAGAATAGTGGTACAAAATCACTCCTTGGCCCTTCCGATATCGCAGTAAAATCTGGCTGCGGCACCACTGACTAAACACCATTAAGTCTTGCTGCCACCAATAACGGAGGTCACTTGGATAATCAAGAATTCCATGCTGGGCCACAGGATATAAACACTATCATAAAAGTGAAAAGTACTCTGTGTGGCTCTCCTGTTTGATCCCTGTGGTCTTTGATTGTCAAACAAAAGACCAATACCTGCTAACATAACTATGCATGGACGTAAGTTAATAAAGGAAAGTCCTGGAGCAAAACTGTTAACCAACTGCCATGATATTTATAAGAGTGATGCATGGTAATGTGGATATTTCCTGTTATCCAACAACAACGACAAACACAAGTGAGGAAAATCTCTTTTGCCCAAAGATAACCTCAACCAGTTATTTGGTGCCAAAAAAAATGTACCACCTCTCTAGATCAGTAATACTTCAGAGAATTCCAACGGCTATTATGTATGCAGGTTTAGTCACCACGCTTACCCCTACTCATTTACACTATGTGACTTCCATTTTAAAATAAATTATCCTGGAAAGATTCCCAGATCAGTATGTGAGATTGGTACAAGGCCAAGTCATTTCCGAGTGGATTCCATCCATGTCCATAACCAGCACCAGTTTGTTTGTTTGTTTGTTTATTTATTTATTTATTTATTTATTTATTTATTTATTTATTATTTTTTGAAATTCACTCATTGGTTTTTAATAGAAACCGTGTGGTTTCTCAATGCATTTTCAATTGTACCCACTTATAAAGAATTTCCCAAGTTAATTTTACTAAACAAAACCTTCCAAGTGTCTACCATTTCCTTTAGGAGTTCAGTAAACACAAACATTACATTTCAATATAAAATCTTTAGAAAAGTCTTAAGAATGTGTACACAGTTGAACTTTGAATCTTTTGCTTTGTAATCACCGAGCCCATGACATTCAAAGCCAAACAAATCCTTACATTACTAACAGTGATACGCTTCAATTTCTTAGAAAATCTTAGAAAATATCCTTGGTCAAAGCGTTGGAATCCACTTAAAACTCGGAAAGGTGTGAGATTCAGAATACCCAGGATTGCAATTGGTATTGAGAATACCAACTATTGCAAAACTTTCCACACATATTCGATCTTTCGTCCGGAAAGAGTGGCAGTCAAAAAAGGAAAGAAAGAAAGAAAATGAGGCGGGAGGAGCCGGAGGTGGGTGAACAGCAAGGAAATTCTAGCTTTATTACACAAGCATGGAACCAAATTCCTTTGGAGGGGGTGGGGGTGGAATGGCTTCTTCTGACAACTTCAGACCAATGAGGGAACAAGAGAGAACATGGACCTGCCCCTACAGTCCTGGAGACATCTCAATCTGGGGTTAGGACGAAAGGGGACCTCCCTTGCTGTCCAAAGGTCTTCTCCCTCCGCAGACCCGGTGCTGGGAGGCAGCAGAGGGGCACAGCTGCCCCGGAGTCCCAGAAGGCAGCGCCGCATCCTGGGGGCGCTGGCCGGGACCGTCTGGTGCTTCTTCGCCCATAAAGTGCACTAGGGGACGCTGTCCCGGCAGTCCCTGGTTCATCACTAAAGGCACAACCCTTCCCGGGGCTGAGAGGTCGCGCGGCGGTGGCCCGCATTTCATGCCCAGGCACTGGGAAGCGGCGGAGTCTCACCATGGGTTCCAGGTTAACTCGAGGACTTGGCGCGCCTGGCGCCGCGCTTCTGCCAGGCTGCTCTCCACCCACACGTCGCCCACTCCGCGGATGGTGAGGAAGGTGGTCAACGTCGGGGTGGCCGCCCTCCCACTCTCCTCCAGGGTGCGAACCCCGGGATAGGGCCCGGGGGGCGTGGGAATGTGGGGGCTGCTATCCTCGCGGGACGGCAGCGGCGGGGGCGGCACCTTCCTCAGGCCGACTGCCACCTTCCGGGCTCCGTGGCGCCTCCGCCTGGCAGCTGGCCGGCCCGTCTGGAGGCAAGCCTCTGGGGGCTGCTGCCTCCTCGTGTACACCATCTTCTCCTCAGGCGCCTCCAGGGCGGCCCCTCCTGCAGCGCTAGAGGCTCTTTCCAGGCGGCCAGGGCCAGGGCCTCCTGGGGCCAGCGCCCCCATCTTCTTCTTGCTGCTCAGGATGTGAGGCCACTAGGGGCCGCCCGCGCTTGCCAGGTCTCAAGGCCGCCTCAGGGCCCTGATGCATTTCCTACCATGAAGCCAAATCAGGAGGCAGGCTGTGAGAGTTACACCGCAGTTGCTAGGAGACCAGGCGCTTTGTGAGGTCACAATGTCTGCATATCTTATCACGGTGGGCTGCCCAAAGCAGCCTTAGGTTTGGCTGTGTTTAAGACTATGCCCTTGAGAAAGACCTGCACGTAATATTACCTGAGAAGGCCCATAATTCTTCACGAGTTCAAGAGGGTTGTCCTAGAGGTGAATGCACGGGTGCTTCAGCCTCCATTAATTCCATCTAAATGAAGTGACACTTAGTGGTGGACAGTACACACAACTTGCAATCAAACATGACTCTAAGAGGGTTTTAGCTAATTAAGTGACTTGTCATGCAAGGCACTGAAATCCAAAATGAAATAACTACTCTTCCCTTTCAAAGAATACCGATATACTGTGCCTTGCTTAGGGTTCCATACGAGTGTTGCTACAGCTCACAGTTCAGGAAGCTGTTCTTCACAGCAGCAGCAAACAGTTTGCCTAGTTAGTATCCATGCTCACTTTCATGCAGCGTAGGGAAGACCGAGCCATTGTGTGCTTAAGAGCAAAGCGTCAACGAATTCTGTGTGAGTGGCCAGTAGGGCATTCAGTGCCACTAAAACCTATTCACTACCTACCAATTCATGAATATTTCAGGTAAGGCATACACAAGGTAGTAAGAGAACGTATGGGATTCCAAGGGTAGAAAACGTGTTACACCGTCCGTGTAAGTGCTTTTGAAAGCAACCAGCATAGTCCATCCATCATCACCACATACACAATTCATTCACAAAATACTACAAGGACCACCTACCATGATCAACTGAAATCCACTTCCCCATGAAAGGATGACTCCAAACTATGTGAGTCACTAAGAGTGATAAGTCATGGTAACAATCAGAAGAGAAACTTGCCAAGGTCAATGTGATACATGTGAGAGGCCTCTGTCTTTATTCAGCTCCTTTTCTTAAACACACAAACAAAACTTTCATCTACGCAGCTTAAGCTACTACTACCTCACGCTCATAAAGTGCTGAAAATGGAAAACAATCTCATATACAGTAAGAGCAACTCCTGGATTTCCTTTTTCATTCAATGTAATTTATTTTCAAATTGGTTTCCACGCAACACCCAGTGTTCATCCCAACAGGTGCCCTCCTCAATGCCCATCACCCACTTTCCCCTCTCCCCAACCCCACGTCAACCCTCAGTCTGTTATCAGTATTGAAGAGTCTCTTATGGTTTGCCTCCCTCCCTCTCTATAACTTTTTCCCCCATCACCTCCCCCATGGTCTTCTGCTAAGTTTCTCAGGATCCACACATGGATGAAAACATATGATATCTGTCTTTCTCTGCCTGACTTATTTCAGCATAATACCCCCCAGTTCCATCCACGTTGCCACAAATGGCCAGATTTCATTCTTTCCATGGCCAAGTAGAATTCCATTGTATATACATAAACCACACCTTCTTTATCCACTTGTCAGTTGATGGACAGCTAGGCTCTTTCCACAGTTTGGCTGTTGTGGAAAGTAGTGCTATAAACATTGGGTTACATGTGCCCCTATGTCTCAGCACTCCTGTACCCCTTGGGTAAATTCCTAGCAGTGCTATTGCTGGGTCTTAGGGTAGATCAATTTTTAATGATTTGAGGAACCTCCACACTGTTTTCCAGAGCGGCTGCACCAGGTTGCATTCCCAGCAACAGTGCAAGAGGGTTCCTGTTTCTCCACATCCTCACCAGCATCTATAGTCTTCTAATTTGCTCACATCAGCCACTCTGACTGACATGAGGTGGTATCTCAGTGCGGTTTTGATTTGGATTTCCCTGACAGGGAGTGCTCTTGAGCATCTTTTCATGTGTCTCTTGACAATCTGGATGTCTTTTTTAGAACAGTGTCTGTTCAAGTCTTCTTCCCGTTTCTTCCTGGATTATTTGTTTCCCGGGTGTGGAGTTGGTGAGTTCTTTTGATAGGTTTTGGATACTAGCCAATTATCCAGTATAACTTTTGCACACATCTTTTCCCATTCGGTCAGTTGCCTTTTAGTTTTGTTGATTGTTTCCTTCACTGTGGAGAAGATTTTTATTTCGATTAGGTCCGATGGTTCATTTTTGCTTTTATTCCCTTGCTTTTGGAGATGTGTCATCAGAGATTATTTTTCGTGCTTTCTCCTCAAGGGTTTGATGGTTTCCTGTCTCACATTCACGTCCTTCATCCATTGTGAGTTTATTTTTGTGAGTGGTGTAAGAAAGTGGTCTAGTTTCATTCTTCTGCATGTTGCTGTCCACTTCTCTCAGCACCATTTGTTAAATGGATGCTGTCTTTTTTTCCATTGGATATTCTCTCCTGCTCTGTCAAAGATTAGTTGGCCATAGGTATGTGGGTCCAATTCTGGGGTCTCTATTCTATGCCATTAAGTCTATGTATTTGTTTCTGTGCCAATACCATGCTGTCTTGATGGTTATAGCTTTGTGGTACAGACTAAAGTCTGGCATTGTGGTGCCTCTCACTTTGGTTTTCTTCTTCAGTATTACTTTGGCTATTCAGGGCCTTTTGTGTTTCCATACACATTTTATGATTGCTTGTTCCAGCTTGGAGAAGAATGCTGGTGCAATGTGATTGGGGCTGCATATAATGTGAGGACTGCGTTGGGTCGTATTGACATTTCGTCAATATTTATTCTTCCAATCCACGAGCATGGAAAGTTTTTCGCTTTCTCTGTATCTTCTTCAATTTCCTTCACAAGCTTTCTATAGTTTTCAGCATACAGATCTTTTACAAATTTGGTTAGGTTTATTCATATGTATTTTATGACTCTTGGTGCATTGTAAGTGTGTTTCGTTTCTTTATTTCTCTTTCTGTTGCTTCATTATTGGTGTATAAAACACAACCAATTTTTGTACATTGATTTTGTACCCTGCAACATTGCTAAATTCATGCATCAGCGCTAGAGTACTTTTGATGGAGTCTGTAGGAGTTTCCATGTATAGTGTCATGCCATCTGCAAAAAGTGGAAGTTTGACTTCATCGTTGCAAGTGATGATACATTTAATTTCATTTACTGTCTGATTACTGATGCTAAGACTTCCCACACTATGTTCAACAACCGGGGTGAGAGTGGACATCTCTGTCTTGTTCCTGATCTCACAGGGAATGCTCTCAGTTTTTCCCCATTGAGGATGATATTTACTGTGGGCTTCTAATAAATGGCTTTTATGATGTGTAAAGTAGGTTCCTTCTATACCAACTTTCTTGAGGGTTTGTATTAAGTATGGAAGCTGTATTTTCTCAAATACTTCTTTCTGCATCTATTGACAGTGTACTATGGTTCTTATCTTTTATTAATGTGATGTAGCACAATGATTGATTTGTGAATATGGCACTAGCCCTGCAGGCCAGGAATGAATCCAACTTGATTGTGTTGCATAAAACTTTCTATATGCTATTGAATGTGATTTGCTAGTATCTTGTTGAGAATTTTTGCACCCCTATTCATCAGGGATATTGACCTGTAATTCTCCTTTTGTTCTGTGTCTCTGTCTGGTTTGGGAATCAAAGTAGTGCTGGCTTCATAAAATGAGTCTGGAAGTTTTCCTTTCATTACCATTTTTTGGAACAGCTTGGGAAGGATAGCTATTATGTCTGCTTTAAATGTCTGCTAGAATTCGCCAGGGAAGCCACCTGGTCCAGGACTCTTACATATTGGGATATTTTTGATAACTGATTCAATTTCCTCACTAGTTATGGGTGCGTTCACATTTTCTATTTCTTCCCGTTTGAGTTTTGGAAGTGTGTGGGTATGGAGGCATTTGTCCATTTCTTCCAGGTTGTCCAGTTTGTTGGCATAGAAGATTTTATAGTGTTTCCTGATGATTGCTTGAATTTCTGAGGGATTTGTTGTAATAAATCCATTTTCATTTGTGATTTAACCTATTTGGGTCCCCTCTCTTTTCTTTTTGAGAAGCCAGGCTAGACGTTTATCACTTTTGTGTATTTTCTCAAAAACACAACTCTTGGTTTCATTGATGTGCTCTACTGTTTTCTTTTAGACTCCATATTGTTTATTTCTGCTCTGATCTTTATTATTTCTCTTCTTCTGCTCGGTTTGGGGTGTCTTTGCTGTTCTGCTTGTGGTTCCATTAAGTGCTGTTAGATTTTGTATTGGGGATTTTTCTTGTTTCTTGAGATAGGGCTGGATAGCAATGTTTCTTGTCTTTTTTTGTTTGTTTGTTTAGTTTTGTTTGTTGTTCCCTGTCAGGACTGCCCTTGCTGCATCCCGAAGGGTTTGCATTGTTGTATTTCATTTTCATTTGTTTCCTTATATCTTTTAATTTCTTCTCAAATTGCCTGGTTGACCCATTTATTCGTTAGTGGGATGTTTTTTTAATCTCCATGCTTTTGGAGATTTGCCATCATTTTTCTGTGATTTATTAATGTCCCTGCAATTACCACATTCTTATCAATAAGGTTCTGTATGTTTTTAATTAATTGTTTTATATATGTGTGTGTCTCCGAATTTGGTGTGTAGACATTTCAAATATTCAGCTCTTCCTGATGGAGAGACCCTGAAATTAATATAGGAAGCCCTTCATCACCTCTTGTTACAGCCTTTAATTTAAACTCTACTTTTTATGATATAAGTTGGCTACTCCAGGTTTCTTTTGACCTCCAGTAGCATGATAGATAGTTCTCCATCCCCTCCCTTTCAATCTGAAGGTGTCCTCATGTCTAAAATCAGTCTCTTGTAGACAGCAAAGACATGGGTCTTGTTTTGTTTTTTGTTTTTGTTTTTTCTATCCATTCTGATACGCTATGTTGTTTGGTTGGAGCATTTAGTCCATTGAAATTCAGTGTTATTAGGGAAAGATATGCGTTTAGAGTCATTGTGATGTCCGTAGGTTTCATGCTTACAGTGGTGCACCAGTTTCCTTTCCCACCAACAGGGAGAGAGGGTTAGTCTTTCTCCATATGCTCGCCAGCATCTGTGGTTTCCTGAGTTGCTCATTTTAGCCACACTGACTAGTGTGAGGTAGTATCTCAGTGTGGCTTTGATTTGTATTTTCCTGATGATGAGTGATGTTGAGCATCTTTCCATATGTCTGTGGGCCATCTGGATGTCTCCTTTGGAAAAGTGTCTATTCATGTCTTCTGCCCATTTTTTCACTGTATTACATTTTCCAGGTGTGACTTGGGTAAGTTCTTTATACATTTTGTATACTAACCCTTTACCAATATGTCATTCGCAAATATCTTCACTCCTTCCATCGGTTGCCTTTTAATTTGGCTGATTGTTTCCTTTGCAGGGCAGAAGATTTTTATCTAGACCAGGTCCTGATAATTCATTTTTGCTTTTCATTCCCTTGGCTTTTGAGACATGCCAAGGAAGAAATTGCTGCTGTTGAGGTCAAAGGGTTTTTTTTCCTCGTTTCTCTTCTAGTGTTTTGATGGTTTCCTGTCTACATTTAAGTCTTTCATCCATTTTGCATTTATTTTTGTGCACGTTGTAAGAAAGTCATCTAGTTGATTCTTCATCATGTTGCTGTTCAGTTCTCCCAGCACCATTTGGAAAGAGACTGTCTTCTATCCATTGGATTCTCTTTCCAGCTTTGTCAAAGATTAGTTCACCATACATTTGCGGGGCCCCTTCTGAGTTCTCTATTCTGTTTCATTGGTTAATGTGCCTGTTTTTGTGCCAATGTCATACTATCTTTTGATTATAGCTTCGTAGGAGAGGTGAGAGTCTGGGCTGCCGCCCACTTTGGCTTCCTTTTTTCAACATAAGTTTGAGTACTCAGGTTCTTTTGTTGTTCCGTGCCAATTTTCAGATGGCTTGCTCTAGTCTGGAGAAGAATGTTGGTACAATTTTGATTGGTATTGCATAAACTGTGTAGATTGCTTTGGGTAGTATTGACATTTTAAGAGTATTCATTCTTCCACTCTATACGCATGGATTGTTTTTTGTTTTTTTTCCCTGATTTTGTTGTGTCTTCATCATTTTCCTTCATTCATTTTCTATACTTTTCACCGTACAGATCTTTTACATCTTTGGTTAGGTTTCTTGCTAGGTATTTTAGGGTTCTTGGTGAAATTGTAACTGGTATTGATTTCTTGACTTCTCTTTCTGTTGCTTCCTTATTTGTGTATAGAAATGCAACCACTTTCTTTACACTGATTTTGTATCCTGTGAGTTTGGTCAATTCATATATCAGATCTAGCAGCGTTTTCATGGAGTTTTTTTTGGGTTTTCCGCGTTCAGTCTCATGTCATCGTTGAAAAGCCAAAGTTGAACTTTCAGTGATATATGTTCAGTTAAGTGTAGATAAAAAGAATTTACTCTTTGGGCTCTATGGTAACTTCATAATTGCACAATAAGTGAGAAATAAGCAAGAACTTTGCATGTTATCCCACATTAGAATTGGTAACTGGAATCTAACTCTTTAAAATATATTGAATTCCTCATGTTATGGATAGAAGTATGAAACATCTAACTTCACCCAGTGCACTCGTGCGTATTTGTAAACACATATGCTAATCAGCAAAATTGTAATACTAGTGAGGTGTACCAAATTTTCCACGTTCATGGTACAGATAATATTGTTTTACTGTCTTTATGGTAGCATCCTAAATAAGACATTTGGAATCTAGGAGAGAATCCAGAACCTACAGGGTACATTCTCCATGCTCTATTCTGGCTTTGAAATAAATGAACAAATGGAATTAAAAAAAAAATAGATTGCACTGGTAATCATGTTTAATGCAATTGTGCAATAACTTTTTATAGACTCTAGCCATAATAAGAGTGCACGTGAATAGGGTTTGGAAATAACACCTATTTATAACTTTGTTTGACATGACAAAATCACTAGCAACATATACTTTCAAAAATTGCCTTTTTAATTAACCATGGCTATGTTTTAGTTCTTTTATCACTGCAATACTAAATTCTCTGTTCTCTTCTATGCCTTTTTTCAAGCCCAGTGATTAATCTTATGACAATTATTCTAAATTCTTGCTGTTATACTGCTTTTATCTATTTTGATCAATTCTTCAACGGTCACTTCTCCTGTAATTTCATCTGAGGGGAATTCTTCCGTTTCATCATTGTGGATAGTTTTCTATTCCTTATGTGTTTTAACGTTTTTGTTGTTGTTGTTGTTGTTGTTGTTGTTGTTGTTGTTGTTGTTGTTTTGTTTTGTTTTGTTTTATGTGCTCTGCACCTGAGAGCACTGCTACATTAAAGTGGGCTCATCCCCTCTCCATGGCCTGGCCCTTCTGGAGGTGTGTTTTGAAAAGTGTTACTTGCTTTGTGTTGCTATGACTTTCGTTGTTTGATTTCTCATCTCAGAGTGATTTTTGAAAATCCCACGAGGTGTGCTTTGATTTGCTCCTTGAAGTACCGAATGAAGTAATTGGAGGTTTGCACTACCTTCACAGGGGTTAAAACACCTTAAATTGCCATGGATGGATGTTCTTGCCCTTCCCAACAATGGGGGTTTCTCCTGGTAGTGAGATCCTGGAGATGTGATGGCGCCACAGCCCGGGCTCCACACAGACGGCTCCTCCGAAAGGCCCTGGGCAGCTGCACTTATGAAAGCCGCTCATTTTCTGATTTCCCAGAGGTTACCTTGTGCAAAATTGTGGATTATTTAAATTACATGGCCCCATCAATTTCTTCTACCAGCCAGATCTTAGACTGTAGACAAAGGATACCTCAGAGTTTACTTTTCCACTATGTAAAGGGGAAGTATAACACCTATGTTCAGTATAGTTGTGAGATTATTGGTAATGCTGTAAAACATGTGGAAAAAATCCTGGCACATTACACTCAATAAACATTGTATTTTGTTTTGATTTCCTCATAGTTGTCACTACATCCATGCAAAGTGTATCTCCAGGGTGGGGTCTTTTGTAGGGCAAAATGTAAGCTACACCATAGAAGCTATCGACAAGGCAAACTGTTTTTCCTATTCTTGAGGAGGTGACCCTTCCCTTTTTTGTATATGAATAATAAATTTGGTGGTAGAGATTATTGAAGACTTGAATGTATATTGCAGTCCAGCACACTGGGAGATAGTTAAAAGTCCCCTATTTCAGGCACTGTGGATATAAATATTGAGCACCTTAGGTGTCAGGTGTTATTAGGTTCAAGTACACAGTGATAATCAAACATGCATGCTCCATATATTCAGGATGTTTCAAACCTTAGCTACAAAAGGTACATGTGTAATTACAACTTGTGGCAAATGCTGTTAAATAAAAGACTAAATGTTATGAGAAGGAATGACACAGGGGACAGAATGTCGATTAGAGGACTGGCCAACAAAGGGTTCTTGGGGAGAAAAGTGCTTTATTCAAACTTGGACCCATAGCAATAACGGTAAGGAAACTAGCGAACACAAAATGCATTCGAAGTGGAACCTACATGGGTCCAATTTGAGAAACCAGGAGAAGAGATGGTCCCAATCACCTAATGAAAGGAGAATGAGGAAAGATGGCATTAGAGGGGTGACAAGGCTGGACTGCCAACGTCTGGTGGTCACGTTACAGTTTCTATGTGTCATTTTGAGTACAGTAGAGATTAGAGGGTTGTTTTAAGCAGAGGAATGAACTGCTCAGATTCAGGATTTTTGGATTGCATTCCTGACGCAGTGAAAAGAATGAACTGGGATTTTGTTTGGAAGGGAAAGGCAGCATGGGGCTAAGAACGAAAATGCAGAGTAGGCAGAAGGTGGTGAGAAACTAGCTGGCGTGGCATACATTGGAGGTGGAGTTGAGAACCCCTGCTGCTGAATGGATCAGGGAAAGACGTTGAGGAGGGGACGACTGACAATGAGTCTCTTTCCCTCTATAGCAACTGAAGACAATGTCCCATTAACAGAGAGACACAAGAGGGGTCTTAAGTTGGTCATGGATTTCAATTGCTTATTGATTGGGTATTAATTCACATACTTACAGAAGTTTGCTTAGAATTTTAACTTTTCGTTGTTTTGTTTCTACCGAATTGCTTCGTTATTACCATCTGGAGGTTCTAACTGATGGTCTCCAATTCTTCGCTGTCAACAAGACCTTCTTACATAAGATTATGGAATTGATGGGTGATGTAGGTACCTCATCTTCTACCTAGTCTTGTTCATCGTCACAAATACTTAATGGCCACTGTTGTAGAAGAACCTCAAACTCCAACAGGGTTGTTCTCACTGTTCTTGGAATGCCTGCCCCTCCTTTTTCCCCACACATTTGCTTTTGTCTCCTTTGTCCTTCTCCTTTCTGCCTGCCAGCCAAAAATTTGGTCATCCTTTAAGATTCTTTGTGCTATGCCTCTGAGATGCCTTTACTGATCAACTCAGCTCAGTGGACTTCTCCTGATACATGAAACTTGACCTTGAAGTCTTACTGTGCTTTGTATGGTGTTTGGGTTTTTCCTACCCTCTAATATTGTAAGTTTCTTGAAGGCAAAGATGAGGTCTTCCATGCTTCCAGAAACTTTTATAAACACTCAAACATGGTCAAACTTTAGAAATCATTCTGGTGAAGTGGTGGAGTCAACGTCATATCAGGTGGGAGGGGAGTCTGCTGAAGGAATTTTCGGATTCAAGCGCAACCTTGAAACAACGTTTACATCACAAACCAGAGGCAATTACCTAACTTCACAAAAATAATAACTTACTGCACATATCTTCACGTTTCACAAAAGAATTATACCATGACCTCTGTTTTCTCCTACCTCTCAATGCATATTGGAGACTGAACTTGAAGAATGTGCTTTCAGAGTTTTGTGATACCTCAATGTTAACTGTTGCAGTACTTTCTAGAGTCACAAGTTGGTTTTTGGCTTTCATTCTCTGACATATATTCATCAAGACAGATTCTGGGCATGAATCCAAAAAGCAGCTTCAGAAAACTAGAAAATTAAACAGCACCAACTAAATTTTCAGTTGTAACAGTTACTACTAAGGAGATCTCATTTAATTCTGTCTTTATCTGGACCATGGAAAATTATCTCTTGCCTTTTCCAGTCTCAGTATTTATGGAGCTGGGATACCAAACTAGGGTGTGTCTAGATATTTGATACCCTAATCTCCCACTCAAGTGTGCCGTATCATGGAACACATATTTTTCAAACATGTCTAAAGACGTTTCCTTTGAGAATTTGGGGAAATTTCAACATATTATGGAAGCCATGCAGAGTCTCTTAAAGCCTATAGGTAGTCTTTTTGTTTAGGAGCTTTATCAAAAAATCTTTATGAAGAAGAAGAAGAAGAAGAAGAAGAAGAAGAAGAAGAAGAAGAAGAAGAAGAAGAAGAAGAAGAAGAAGAAGGAGAAGGAGAAGGAGAAGGAGAAGAAGAACAAGAAGAAGGAGGAGGAGGAGGAGGGGGACGAAGAGGGAAAGGGGGAGGGGGAGGGCTAGGGGGAGGGAGAGGGAGATGAGGGCGAGGGGGAGGAAAGTGATGTCAATATGGCCACAAAATAATTTTTGCATTACATTTTATTGTCCAGAAAGAGGAACCCATTGAGAATTCCTTAAACTGGATTCATCTCCTCCTTTTGTCTGGGGATTTCAACATCTACCCTCGTGGTTCTTAACCCAAGCTCAAATTAGAAGGATCTGTGGAACTGACATCCAGACATCAGGGTGATTCTGATGTACAGGCAGGGTTTAAGGCTAAGGCAGCTAACTAAACATTAACACGCTGTGGTAGATACGCTTCATGCTGAGCACAGTAAAAGGGAAATGTTCATAGCAGCCTTCCGTATAATAAGTACAGTATGGAAACATACATTCCAAACGTGAATCAACAGTAGAAGGGATAAGCAAATTGTTAAATAATCATGTAAGAGAATACAATATGGAAGTACCAATCCCTGAGTTACACCTATGCAAAACAACATCGATGAGGGTTATAGTGTTGAACGGAAGAAGCCAGATCTAAAGAAATGCATATTATTCCATTATATTTTTATAAAATTCAAACACGGAATAATTTAATCTCTGTTGCTCAAAGTCAGGATATCAATTACGTTGGGGAAGGGAGATGGAGCAGGAATGGGGAGTGATCGCAGGGAGAGAATTCATGGTGCTGGTAATGTTCTCCTTTTGGAGTTTCATGGACGTTAGAGGCCTAAGGTTATACCATATAAAATTATGTATTTCCTTTACATTTTCAGTATGTCCTCAAACCTATATGCTGAACTATTTGCAGAAGTTCATCTGTATTAAAAGCAATAGAACCCTTTGAAATAAGCTCTTTGGCCAAAAAAATAGTAACAAAAGTTGACAGTGGGATGGATCATTATGCGTCATGATTTGCTACTAGTTCTTGTTTTGTTTGTTTCTTTGCCTGTCTGTTTGTTGGCTTGCTTGCTTGTTTGTTCATGTTTAATATGATGTGGTCCTGGAGCAGACCCACTGAAGATGATATTTTGGAAGTTAATATATTAATTAGAGTAACTGGGTTGATGAATCTGTTCACTAAAGTCTTTCGTAAAGCCAATAGCATATGGTGTAAAGCCAATTATATGATTTTCAAACAAATGTAATTTCTTATAAAGTCACAGTTTTTATGGACTCCTGTGTGGCTCAATTAGTTAAGCATCTGACTTCAGGTCAGGTCATGATCTCACAGTCTATCAGTTTGAGCCCGGAATCGGATTTGGATTTTGGATTCTCTCTCTCTCTCTCTCTCTCTCTCTCTCTCTCACTCACTCTGGCCCGGCTTTTACTCTTTCTCTCTCTCTTAAAAATAGATCAACATTAAAAAAATTAAAACAATGAAAAAATAATAATGTTGATTTTGAGACAGAGAGAACACAAACAGAAGGGGCAAACAGAGGGGACAGATGATCCAAAGTGAGTTTTATCCTGATAGCACTGAGTCTGGTGTGGTGCTTGTATTCACATTTGTGAGATCATGACCTGAGCAGAAGTTTGACACTCAGCTGACTCAGCTACCCAGGTATCCCTAGACTCCCATTGTAATCTAGACCTTAGCAACGTTAACACTGGACTATTTGAAACTATCCTTGATATGTTGAATGTACCTAATAAATTTATGAATTGAAATATTTTATTTATTTAAATGATACTAGACTGAATCATTTATTTGAAACGTGATTTTATGATTATGGTAGTCAGCACAGAGCCCGACGCGGGGCTCGAACTCATGGACCGTGAGATCATGACCTGAGCCAAAGTGGGCTGCTTAACCAACTGAGCCACCCAGGCGCCCCTTTGTCCATGTGTTCTTACCGAACTCTGCCCCTGCCTCACTGAAATCCAGTCTTGGGGCTCCTGGGGGGCTCGGTCAGTTAAGCGTCCAACTCTTGATTTCAGCTCACATCATGATCTCATGGTTAGTGGGTTTGAGGCCCGTGTCAGGCTCTGTGCTGATAACACACAGACTGCTTTGGATTCCCTCTCTCTCTCTCTCTCTCTCTCTCTCTCTCTCTCTCACTCTCTTTCTCTCTCTCTCTCTCTTTCTCTCTTTCTCTCTCTTTCCCTTCCCTTCCCTTCCCTTCCCTTCCCTTCCCTTCCCTTCCCTTCCCTTCCCTTCCCTTCCCTTCCCTCCCTCCCTCAAGCTCTCTCTCAAAAATACATAAACTTGAGAGAGATTAGTGGGGGATGGGCAGAGAGAGAGGGAGACACAGAATCCAAAGCAGGCTCCAGGCTCCCAGTTATCAACACAGAGACCAACACAGGGCTCAAACTCACAAACCGTGAGCTCATGACGTGAGCCAGTCAGATGCTCAACTGACTGAGCCACCCGGGTTGCCCCTAAAATAAGTAGACTTTAAAGGAAAAAAAAAAATAAAGTCATTCTTATGTCCCTTCCTTTTGAAATTGGGTTGGCCTCTGTGACCTGGGTGGGGAATGTGGCAGAAGTGATGATGCATGGCTTCTGGGACTCGTTTGGAAAAAGTGTCCAAAAGGCAGTGTCTTCTTGGTTGTGTCTCTCACTGAACATACCCCTTTTGGGGCTCAGAGCTGCCACACCAGGGAGCATGAAGTCACTATGCTGGGGGAGGTGCATAGGAAAGGAGATGTTGCCGAAGCCCCAGCTTTCTCTGAGTCTCCCCAGTGCAGACTCCAGGCATGTGAGGGAAGGCGACTCTCATGGCAGCCGCCATCTGACTACAGTCTTGCGAGAGACCCTGAGTGAGAACTGCCAGGCACAGCTGCTCCCAAGTCCCCTTCCCATGACTCCCTCTCCCCAAAACAGGGATAACAGGTGTTACTGTCTTTGAAGAGCTAAGTCTCAGGGTTCATTATTAGGGAGCAGTAGGAACTGTAGCACCAATAACTTGTTTCTCTGTGGTGGGAACTGCCTCTCAGCTGGGGTCAGGAGGTTGACCACTGGTCATCCAGCTGCAAGGTCACTCATCTGTGCCTGGGACTCTGCACAGACCTCCTTCCAGCCCACCTCCTGTAGACACCACCACGCTCCCGGGATGGAGGTAGCTGCTTGGCGATGCAGAGAACAGAAAGGCTTTGCCGCTGTCTGGGAGGAGACAAGGCGGCTCCAAGTCTCCTACTTGCCTGGGGGGGAGAGATTAGTCTGCTTCGTGTGTGTCAGAGTCACAGGGCGGTGCTTGGTTCACGGGGAGTGCTAAAAGTAGTGGCCGCAGTTACTTACTGGTTTCGTACAACAGATGGGTGCGAGGACTGTGCCGGAACACAGATTGGACAAGCGCTGATGCGGCTGCTCATGAGGCTGAGCCCAGGGAGCTTCGAGGGGGTCACACGTCCCCCTGGTGCACCAGGGATGATCTTGATGATGGTGCTGGTGGTGGTGGGTGGTGGGTGGTGTGATGTGACATGATATGGGCTCAGAGTGAGCAGTCATGAAAGAATGGTTGACACATTTTCAGTGCGAAAAGGTGGTTTTATCAAAGGCACAGGGACAGGACCCCTGGGCAGAAAGAGATGCACTGGGATTGTGAGGAGCTTTCAACTTGGGGGCAGGTAGAAATCAAGGCATTTTCCAAAATGACGGTGTTTGCATGTCGAAGAGGTCTTGCCGGATCCTGGAGGTCCGGCTTTTGTCAAGCTAAGGAGGCTTTTTGCCTCTAGCAAAGCATTAACGGTAATGCTTTATGCATTATACTTCATGCGGTCCTGAGTTCCTGTGCTCTGCCTGCCTCAAGGAGGTTGCGAGTTCTAAGGCAGTTTAATTTTACCTTCCTGTCTTTTGCCTTTGTTGCTTGTCAGTGATGACGATGGCGGCTAAGCTTCCTCGTTGTCCGTCACGCATCAGGTGCTCGGCGAAGGGTCTGAACCACTCAGTTCTCACTGCAACGCTATGAGGTAGGTCCTACTCTTGTTCCCGTGTTCCAGGCAGGGGGAGGAGGCACTGGGGGGTCACATAACTGGCCCTGTCTTACGCAGTCATGAGCTGCCCTGGGCTCCTCATTGTTAACATCTCCAAGTAGCACGTATTTCGAGGTCTGCACCGCATATATAATGTGACTTCATCTTCAAAGCAACCTTGTGAGGGAGTTGAGGAGACCTCCGTTTTTTTCTAGTTTGAAGCTACCATCCAGAAAGTTAAGTGGCATCCTCACAGTGACACTGGAAATGAGGCAGAATGGTGTCCATGGGGGTAAGTGTCAGGCGTGCCGTTTGGAAAACAGTCCAGGTGTGTAAAGGAGAGGTCGGGTGAGATGCGGCTGAAGTGAGGGCCAGAAGCGTGGAGCTGGGACTTCATTCGGGATGAAAGGGGGAGCCACAGAATGCACCCGACGTGTGTTGTTGAGGTTTGTCCCTGGTGTGGAGGAGAGTTTGGAGTGGGAGAGGAGAGCTGATGTGATGGGATCTCAGCAAGGGCAAGGTGCCGGCCTGGCAGGTCACAGGGTCTGACGAAGGACATGCTGTTCTGGAGAAGGCGGTGTCTTAGCAGCGTCTCTGCTGTGGTGGAAGACACACAGAGGGGAGTAATTCTGAGCCACGCCTGAGGTGGAGAGGGTGGGTGGGCAGGAAACAAGGGGCTGCCTCCACCTCCCATCAGTCCCAGAGTCACATGTGGATGGGCCTGACCTGCAGGGAACAGCCAACAATGAACCACGTTTCACTTTTCTTGCAAAGAGTCTGGTAGATTTCTCACTGTTTTTTCAAATAGCGCCTTGGGATCTGTGAAGGGGACACACTCACAGATCCCGTTAGGACACACGGCACCCTGTCAGGGTCGGAGAGTTGGAAGAATCTGGTGGGGTGCATGTTGGCTGTACTGGTGAGGAGGCCAGAAAGCCAGGATGGGATACTAGGCAGACTAGAAACCAGCTCTCTTCTTGCAGTGGAGAAAAGGGTAACAAAAGGTCCATGTGTGCTCCATCGACAAATAGTAGCTGTCATATCGGTTGTAAAATTTTGACCGTTACATACCCCAGATTCCTCGGTGGAGTGGAATGTGTGCTCTAGAGCCAGCCAGACCTGGTTGTCTCCCACCTAGTCGCCACGTGATCTTGGGAGGTTGCTGAGATTGGCACCAGAGTCAGGCAGGTGATGCTGGAAAGGTGGGAATCACAACACTCAATACAGCCGTCTCCCTGAGTCCCATCTTGGTTGTCTACAAAACGGAGGTGGGAAGAACATCCACTGCATTCGGCACCTGTGTAGATGAAGTCAGTTCTCTTAGAGGCAAACCCACTCCATTACTGCCAGAAATGTTAGTAGTAAAGGGGAGGTACAAAGGAGCAATGCCAGAAACGTTCTCGAGTAGGAGGAGGGGCTGTACTCCAAATTCTTGCACATCAGCTTCAGGGCTGATGTTAGATACAAGCAGCTGGCCACGAAGCTCCTGCAGAATATGACTTCCTGGAAAAAATAGCCCAGCGCTATTCCTAAGCCCAGCTTAGGAAGAGACACATTTCGGGCTTCTGCCAAGTTACTCACATTTCGGACAATTCGTATTTGAATGCAGAATGGGTTTCGAACAAATTCCTTTCTTTTACCCCGACTACTTGCAGTGAGCTTGGGGTTGAACTCTGCCCCTTTGAAGAAAATAAGGCACTGAACCATAAACTATTATTTTTTGACACTAATTTCCCCAGACTATTTTTCTAGGGTAGTGATCTCAGTTTAACATACATTGATGAGTTTTAAGTGTTTTTCTTCTCAGAACACATTTATGGGGATGAGCAGGACATAGTACACAAGAATTCAGATTCTCGGAATTTTGAGTCACGGTGTTTGGGACAGAGTAACCAATATGGGTGTGAGCACGCGCGCGCGCACACACACACACACACACACACACACACATACACACACCACACACTCCAGTATTTACCTGCACATCTGCCTTCTCCCAGGAGGAGGAGGGGAAAGGAAGCTCTTCTGTTGCTCGGGCCCTTTTGTTGATTTATCATTTATTATTTTTTAAAATGACTAAAAATGTAATTGGCCTCATCACTCTGTTTTGGTGTGGGCTTAACCAAGGTCCTCAACCCCTGGGAAAAGTCCTCCAGATGCCATGTTTTTTTTTTTTTTTTTTCTGTTTTTTTTGTCCAGTTCTCACCTCAGGCACGAGCTTTTATTCATCGGCATGCCTTTGCAAAAGACTGTTGTCCCTCCATCCCTCCAAAAAAGACATTTTCCTTATCAGAAATTTTAGAGATTTCCGGTTCCATTTAGTACTGAGAATGAGTAGCAGTGATGATGGCAGTGACGTCGTAGCAATGGACTCATGTGCTGAAAAATGTGACACGTGTCAGGTTTCTTTTATTTACCATAATCTGCCCAGTTCTGTTAGAAAGCCATTTGTAGGTTTGAGGTGAGTGAGGCTAACTGCCCCCTTCCCTTACCATGGGGCAGGGTGGGGGATGTGGACACAGTGACTTGTTTCCTGCTGGGCACGTGACTCCCAACTGGCTATGTGACCAGACCAGGAGACTTTCTGTGAGGTCATTGGGGTGGGTAGTGACCAGGTCTCCTCCTTGGAGGTCAGAACCATAAGATTCATGCCATGCCCCATCCCATGTCATGGGGAGAGACAGTCTTCCTGCAAACTTCCAACAGACAGGAACCAGTATGGAGGTTCTGAAGGAGCAGACCTTGGGCGTGAGACCATCTCAGTAGTGCTGGTGTGGGGTGAGGCTGATCTTTAACCAGAAATAAAAGGAGAGAGCTTGAAAAACATGCGAGAAAGCCAGGAAACAGTTGTTACTTCCCAAGGGGAAGCCTTTTCTGCGGACTCCTGTTGTAAACCGAGGACTGGGCAGTGTAGCAAGGGATGGATGTATCATCAGAGAAGAGACTAATGGATTTCAGCGTTATCCCAGCAGCCTGGATGTTTCAGAAAAGGAGCTGAAAGGGTGGTAAAGAACAGGCCAGTGAGAAGCTTATGGGAGGTGGAGAAATGGCCCCCAAAGATGTCCACTGTAACCCATTGGGCCTGTGGATGTGTCCTCTGCTGTGGCCCAAGGAGCACTGAGGATGGATTAAATAAGGGCCTGGGGATGGGAAGCCCTCCTGGACTGTCTGGACAGGCGCACCATTGCCTCACGGACACTTAAACGTGGAAGAAGGAGGCACAAAAGAGGTGGGAGAGATGAGGCCAAAGGGAAAGAGGGGGTGAGAGGGGCAAGAAGGACTCATTGCACCTTGAAGATGCAGGAAGGGTGCGGAGTCGTGGAATGCAGGGGACCCTGCAGACAGGACGGGCCTCAGCGGCCAGCTGGCCAGTGGTGCGCTGTGCCCACAGAGTGATGGAAGAGGAGAGGCCCCACCCCACAGGGCCCCCGGGGGCGTGGGGCGCAACCTGCCCGTATTTGGTGTCAGCCACTTCTGACCTCCAGAATCCACTGAGGTCGTCTAAGCCACCATTTGTGATAACTTGTTGCAGTAGCAACAGAAAATTTGTGTAGAAAAAGACCCACATGCTATCAAATCAGGACAGAGGCGGTGCCCTGCAGACTGGCTCAGTGCATGCCAGCCGCACGGGGACCTGGCCTCACAGAGTCTCTGCTCCGGCCTTTCATGTAGAAGGAAAAGTGCCCGTGCCTCCCGGGGCCTGTGCTTGTTGGTTAAGATTGTTCTTGTATGGCAGTTAGCAGAGCATCTACCCGACTCCGTGCTCAGTAACTGCTCGGTTGATGCAGATGAACACAGGAGAGGGAGAGACATCCTCATACATACTTTGAGATTCTCCTTCCTTTGTTAAGTAGCCCAACTAGGTCACAAAGAAATGCAGCCTGAATAGACGTTGCGGGCTAATTCCATTTTGAAGGGTTTTGGCAGCTTTCATATTTTCATCTCTATAAAATTGTAGTGTACTGAAAGTATGTTGAAATTTCATTAGAAGGTAATGCATGAGGCCACAACTCCTTTTTCTGGACAGGAGAGGGATGTGAGGGGGGAAACAAGGAACACACCAGTTTAAAATTCCACTCCATGTGCATCCATTCTGTGACATTTGCAATAGCAGTCAGAGGCCCATGCCTTGGTTACGGTGTGGCAGCAAGTGGATAGCCAAGCCCGTTACCCTGGGTTGTTTCTGAATTAAAAGGTTCACCTTATAGGAGTTCATCTGTGTGCTTCCCCGCTGCACATGGCTGGATATGTGGTTTCTCCTCTGCACTGTTTTCCCCTCCCACACACCCAGTTCTTTCCCCCACTCAATTATTCTTGCCCTGTCTCTCTGGAAGGACAGGGAAGCTTGGAGTCTGGGGTTTGAGCCCCTGCTCCACCACGTACAGGGCTGTTCAGGGCTGTGTCCCCGAGCCTGGCTAGCCGCTTGACTGATGGGGTTGCTGCAGGGTGAACAGACGATTCCGGAAATGCACTTAGCAGAGTAAATACCCCTACTCATCTTCTCTACACTGCATCCACAGCAGTCCTGAGAGCCTGGTGTCTTACCCAAGCTGGTGTTTTTCAATTCCAGCATCTCCTAGGTTAATGAAAGTTCAGGGACCCAGGTTCTTACCAGCCCGTCCTCTACGTTCTGACACCTGGGGTACTGCCTCTTGATTTGCTGCTGTTGTGCTAGATGTGTGTGCATTGAAAATATCCATCTTCCTCCACCCTGCCCCTCCCCCTTCTCCACACGCTGAACATCCAGGACAATCCCTCAACCTCAGATCACTAACCCGGGCCAGGCTCTCGTGTGCGCCCATAGAATCGTCTCCACTCGGTTTCTTAACATAAAATCATTTTCTAACTCACTGTTACAATAACAATGATTATTCCTATTGAATCACAACTTGAGGTGTCTCACAGTGTTCCAGGGATCGTTTTGTCTCACCGTTACTGATGCTGTTAATAACTCATGAAGGATGCTTGTCATCCACTCCGATGAGCCCTGGGTCATCCACGTACAGCAGTACAGCAGGAGCATCTGGGGGACTGACGTGGCTTCAGGGGCGCCTCCTCTGAGCCCGTCCAGGGTGATGGTGTCCTTGATGACACCCTTGTCAGTTTCAGTTTGACCCCTATACTGCCCCCTCCCTCCTGTCCTGTGGCCTCTGATAATTCTCAGGCATCTCAGACCTACCTGCAAGTTTTGTTTGACCTGACACCGCCTCCCTTCTGAAGGGCGGAGTCAGCCCCAAGTTCAGTGAGCTGGAGGTGAGCAGGGTGGTGGGGTGGCGGTGGGGGTGCTGTGGTCGTTAGAAAGAAAACCACAGGCCCCAAATAGTGTCACTTCGCTGAAGTTCCCAAACTGGGGCTTAAGGCCTAATCCAACTGCATTTCAGCCCCCCTCAGAGACGTAGTCTGAACCAGCCAGGAATGTTCCATCAGTGCCAGTGACTCTGCCACAGGGGCCTCTCCACCCCCCCCCAAAGAAAGAAGACATCTCCTGGATCCAGGGACCCCTTGCTTTCCCCCTGGACAGCAGCCTCCCTGCAACAGCCCTTCGCTGTTGCTAGTAACTTTCTTACCCAGCCCTCCTTCTAGATGGACCTTCCTTTCTGTCCAGCTCCTTGGAGCCCCTTCTGCTTGCCGCTTGGGGTGCTACCCAATTCATGAGTCCTAAAGCCAATCAGATCTTTAAAATCTGCTCAGTTGCATTTTTGTTGTCTGGCAGTCTGCGCAAGAAGGCTCAGCCGGTGTCTCTCTGAGGCTTAGGCCCCGTCAGGTATGGCCACCGAAGACCCTGAGGGACCTTTCTCGGGACGGAGGGGCTCTGAGTTTGGGACTTAACCTGAGACAAGTTTGAGTGATGTTAATGCTCCTAAGGGAGCAGGGCAGGATGGGGGCCAATAAAGGGTGTGCGGCTCCTCTGAGAGACCGTGGGGACAGTGTGGGGACAGTGTAGGAAACGCCTCAGCGTTGCCTAGTGGGGGCAGAGGACTGGGGCATGGGCGTGCAGTGAGCCCACCCTCCATGATTGATGTTGGGGCAGACATGCCTTGCAGGAGGCAGCCTTGACAGGAGGGGGTGTGGGTGGGGCACCCTGTGGGCTGCTCCTGCCTCGCTTCCCGGCCTCCCTGCCACTTGGAGACCAGAAGTCCTGACCGTAGTGTTGATAGTGGAATGTCTGCGCCCCCTAAGGGGAGCCCTGGAGGAGGAGTATGAGAGTGTCCTATAAAAGCTGACCGCTTGGGAGAGCACAGGAGGGAAGAAGAGGGCTCTGTCTGTGAGCTGGCCCCAGCCCTCAGACCAGCCAGGAGCCTCTGTGGGAGCAGCCAGTGGGATCAAGCCCGGGGGAGCCTACCTTCTGTTCAGCCCAAACGTTGCAGCTTCAGGCCCAGACACTGGCAAGGGCAAGACTCTCCCCTCACCGCCTCACCTCTGTCAGGAGCCGAGCATCCCCAAAGAGGCCGATGGAGGAGAGCCGGGCTCTGCATCCTCTCAGGGGCCATGGAAGCCCTTTGTGGCTTCTCCAAGTGGATTCCTAGGCCACCAGCATGGTCAGGGGGGATCCAAGATGGACGGAAGTCCAGCAGTGGCAGGACGTGGTAGACGGGCACACGGGAAGAAGCCCTTTTGAGACTCAGAAATGCCTGGGTGTTTTGGGGGGTTTTGACTCGGTCACTAAGGCCACTGGAGGGGTGTCTATGCACCATCATGTGAACATGAAGGAACAACAGGGAAACCCAAACTGATGCACAGCCTGAAAGTAACACACAGGCCTCTGTTCCTCGAAATTTCTGTGGCATGAATAACCAAGGCCGAGGAATGTTCCAGAATAGAAGGTAAATAAACAGATGTGACCACAGAATACAGTTAGTGACCTTGGAATGCATTCTGTGCAGGAACAAAGTTTAATAAGGACATTTTTGGGACAGTTGATGACATTGGAATATGACCCATGGTTTAGATTATGGTGTTGTACTGGTGTTCAATTTCCTGAGGCTGGTCACTGACTTGTGAATATGTGAGAAGATGGTTTTGTCCTCAGGGTGTAGACCCTGAGCAGAACCGACAAAGGGGCATGGTATGTGCAACCGACTTGGAAATGATTTAGAAATACAGTAAAACCTTGGATTGTGAGTAATCTGCTCCGCGAGTGTTCCACGAGACGAGCAAACATTTCTAATAAACTTTAACTTGATGAAGGAGCGATGTCTTGCGGTATGAGTCGTACGTGATGCCGAACGTCATGTGGTCACAACTGAGGCAGTGGTTCTTGAAATTTGCTTTGATACATGAGTGTTTAGGATTACAAGCATGTTTCTGGAATGAGGTATGCTCGAAAACCAAGGTTTTACTTTATGTACGAGTGCGCGCGCATACGTATGTACATATGTAAATCCTGGCCAAGCGAAGTATTAGTGAAATGGGCTAAAAGGTATATGGGGGTTCCTTTACTATTCTCACAGTCTTTTGTAGCTTTGACAGTGATTGCAAGATAAAAGGAAAAGGAAGTTAGTGACCAGTTAGTGAGGCTTGGGAACACACACACACAGTGTCCCCTGCATCCCATGGGAGACCAGATCCCCCACCCCTCCTGCCCAGTCTGCTGCCCCACCCCCACCTGGAAGAGTGCTTAGATTGTCCACGAAGCCCAATCTCCAACACTCGCTTTGCGCTCCACCCCCTTGGGACTCATGCTTGGAACCATGCACAGGCGTTTGTTTCCTCTTCATTCACATGGCCTTGTTTTCCGCTAGCTGTGCCAACGCCAACCCTTGGTGCACCCCCAGGGTCCCCAGACAGATCAGGAGTGTCCCGCCCTGCCCTCTTTTAAGCCATATTTTCCCAGCCGTATTGTCCAGATCTGGTCTGTCTAGCCCTATGGCATGATGCGTGGCACATACTTCATTTTCTGGGTCGAATGAGCGGGCCAGGCAGGGGGAGGGCGGTGTGCTCCCAGACCCTTGGGAAGATGTTCTGTGGGAGGAGAGGGACACCTGGCTTCTGTTTCATTGGGTAGGGGGGGAGGTGGGTAGGCGTGGGCCAGGCGTTCACCCAGGGATTGTGGTGCTGCCATCAGGCCCATGGCAGAAATGACAGGAGGTAGAACCATACCTGAGCAAAGCATCCTGTCCGTTGTGACCGCATCATGCTGGAAACTTCCTTTCTTGGTGTCCCTTTGAGGCTGTGGTCAGGGAGGGGCTGGGTCCCATTGGAAGCTGGGTTTGTGTGGGGTGGGAAGGCCACAGCCCCCAGGAAGGCGGAAGGGGGGATGGGGGAATGGCGGGAAGGCAGAAGGGGGTGCTTTCCTGTGGCCACAGGAGGTCTATAGGAGGTGAAAGGCAGCTAGGGACACAGAAAATAATAGCAGAATGAAGACTCTCAGGGATCCATAAACAATCTGATGGGGCCCACCCCTTGGGGTCCTCTTCAAGGCCCGCCAGTGGGGAGTTTCTCAGGCTGCAGGGAAGGTCTTTGTAAGGAAGGTCTGGTAGGCACTGCACTTAAGTGGATTGATGTACAAGTATCTCAAGAGCACTAGGGGAGGGCGAGCAGGGTATGGCCACTCTATACTAGGGTTTTGGATTTGTACTGTTCCTTTCGATTTGTGAAGTCAGGTCTTTTGTTCATGTTGGGAAAGGCTTTGCTTTGGCGGGGGGGGGGCAACTCGGGGTCCTCTCCTTGCAGGGGGGGTCACAGCCTCTTCCATCGCATTCACTGGCTTTGGGCAAATCGATAATGAGGCCACCCACCGTCTATAGAATCAAATCAATCCTGTGAGTGTGTCTGGGTGGCCCACACTCCTTTTTCTGGCCCCAGTGGACTCTGGCCAACCTTAGTCATCGATCTGTACTGCAAATATTGTTGAGCTGATTTTTAAGAGCCAGGCATGGGGTGCCTGGGTGGCTTGGTCGGTTAAACGTCCGACTTCAGCTCAGGTCATGATCTCACAGCCCGTGAGTTTGATCCCCACGTTGGGCTCTGTGCTGACCGCTCAGAGCCTGGAGCCTGTTTCGGATTCTGTGTCTCCCTCTCTCTCTGCCCCTCCCCTGTTCATGCTCTGTCTCTCTCTGTCTCAAAAATAAATAAACATTTTAAAAAAATAAAAAAAAAAAGAGCCAGGCAGTCGGGCTGGAGCTACAAATAAAACGGCAGCCCACAGGGGCCCCTGTTCCAAGTCCGAGATGACAGGAGACCAGTAAGCAGAATCCTGTGGTCCATGCAGCAGGATTCATGCTATATAAATAAAGAAGCCTAGGGTTGGAGAGAGGAGCTCCAGATTAGGTCAGAAACATCTTCCTGGAAGGGCGTGGGGTGAGCAGAGCCCAGAAGGAAGTAGGGACCAGCCCTGTGTCCTGCGAGCTCCTGGCAGAAGGCAGGGCTACAGCCATGGTTGTGAGGCATCTCTGGGGAGGAGTGGAGGGCCGTGGAGAGATGGGGCAGGACTGTCAGGGACAGGCCTGGATGTTGGAGGCAGCAGGAAGAGCACCGCCTGGCAACATGGATAGGGGCTTGGCTCTAGCCACACTGATGTGAGAAGTGGGTTTTGGGGCTAGGAGAGTGATACATAGTACAGTCATCCAGGGGGTCAGATTAACTCCCACCGACTTCAGCTTCTGTGTTACCCCTCCCAAGGGAGCTGTGGCCCGAGTGTCTGTGCCCCGCATCTATGCTTCTGATTGGATGCTGCATGAGGACCAGCAGGAAATAACGCTGAAAGAGGCCATGCTTCTCAAGCAGAGGTGATTCTGCCCCCCGGCTGACAGTCAACAATGTCTGGGGACATTTGTGGTTGTCACCACTGTGTGTGTGCTCACACGTGCTTGCACGTATGTGTATGTGTGTGTGTGTGTGCACGTGTGTGTACTCCTGACATCTACTGGGTACAGGCCAAGGATGTTTCAAACATCCCTCAGTGTCCAGGTCAGATGCCCCAAACAGGCTCTTCTGGCCCCAGATGACCCCATTGCCGACTCTAGACCCCAGCTAAACATGGCATGTTCTTTGCTTCATTTAATCCTTATAGGAATCCTATTAAGAATTCGGTTCCCTTTTTATAATTGGGGAAAGTGACATTGGGGATGGTGAGCCATTTCCCAAGTGACACAGCTGGTTAGTGGTGAAGCTGGGATTCGAACCTGGGTCTTACCCTGCAGTTTGTGTTTTAGATGATGCAGGACGCTGTGCGGGGACCAGGCAGTTAAGGGGCACTCAGCAGGTGCCTGGAGAACGAAGAAACCTCTTTATTTTGACTTGAAAGTTCTTTGGGTGCTGCTGCCAGTTTGCTTTTGCTCCAGACATTCCCTGGTGACCCCCTTGATTTGTTCAGTTCTTCGGAAATCACCCAGAACATTCACACCACTGCCCAGCACTCATCGGACACTGGCAAGTGGGGAGTTAACGATGTCTTGATGTTGGAGTCAAGGAGACCTAGATTGGGCAGCCAAGTCTTACAATCTGTACATGGGAATGAGGGGTTATATTACCAGTGCCGCCCGCCCTGAGTCTTGGGTTTGTAAAGTGTGCTGACGAGTGCCCGTCAGCCTCAGGTCCCTTTCTTAGGAGGCCCCAAACACTTAGGGAGGTTTCTGGACCCACTACACGGCAGGGCAGGGGGCCTGATTACCCACCATGGCGAGAGGACGGTGGGGCATCTAATTCAATTGCTGTTCCTGTGGATCCACTGTGACAGATGTCTGTGGTGGGCTCGTGTGCACACTTGCCCTGGGGACTTCCTCAGCGCCTTGACGACGATCCCAGGGGACGCCTCATCAGGGGCACTGAAGGACCCAAATGTGAGATCCATGAGCATGGTTCTTAATCACACCCCCTCCCTGCCCCTCCCCCCAGCTGCCCCAGGGGCTCCTGTTCCTATCATCCCCTCAGCTGTGATTCCTTGGGCCTACAGGTTCTGAACCAGCCTGAGCCAGAGCAGTGGGTAGGTGGGCTCTGAATGGCATCAACTTACCAGAGACCTGCTTCTTTTATTTATTTTTTTAAAGTTTACTTATTTGGGGGGAGGGGGGAGAGATAGAGAGCGGGAGGGGCAGAGAGAGAGAGAATCCCAAGGAGGCAATGAGCTGTGAGCAGAGAGCCTGACGTGGGGCTGAAACCGTGAGATAATGACCTAAGCCGAAATCAAGAGTCGCTAGCTTAATGGACTGAGCCGCCCAGATGCCCCAGGAGCCCTGCTTCTCAGTGTCTCTCACCCACTTCCCTAACACTTGGGGCCATTGGTGGATGGGCTAATGGGGACAGTGGGGACAAGACAGCATTCATTAGGAGTATACAGATGGCTCATGGGGACCCCTGCTAGTTTTTCAAGTTCAGCTTTCTCACTGAGCTGGGCAGGCCCTGCTCCAGGCATGGGAGCTATTCATTTAAATGAATCCTACAAGGCCTGCCCTCCATGAGCATGTGGTCTGTTAAAAGAGCCCCATGAACAGCAAATACATCAGTGCAGGCCCCCCTGGCTCTTGTCACTGCCCTGCTCACCAGCCTGCCTTCCAGGGCTACTCTTGGCTGCTCCCGTCCCCTCTCTTGCCCTCAGCTGAATATTGTTGGTACGTCTGGCCTCCAGGCACCTGGCCTCCAGAGCCCTTTTTGCACCCACCACCCATCCTTTTCCCTGGTGCCTCCATGCCCTGCCCTCTGGGTAGAGGCCTCTGGATGTGCTCCTCAGCCTGGCTGTGAGCTGGCTATGGGTGGGCCCTTCTGTGCTGCAGGCCTGGCGCTGTGTGCTGAGGGGCAGAGGAGGGACTGGCATGGTTTGCGGGGCAAGTGCAGGGTGTGGAGGGAAACCATGGGTCTGTGTGCAGCAGCCTTTCCTGCAGAAGGCACTGATCCCGGGTATCTGGGCATTGGCCTCAACCACATCAGAGGCTCAGGGGCAATACCTTGTTGCCATGAGTCTGGGGTGCACGTGGGCAGGTTACAGTCTCAAGAGCCAAGTGTGGACCCCAAGGCTCATTGTTGGGATTTTCAGCCATTCAACATACACTCGTCCTCCTGCCTTAGGGGAGAAACCCTCCCCAACTCAGGATCCTTCTGGAAACCACCAGGGCCTCAGACAAGAGGATAATGAAGATTTTCTGCAGCGACAAAAATGAAACCTGGAACTAATGTGTTTTTACCACGTCCAGTGTCGTCTCCCCGACCCACAATCGCGATGCCCCAGCTCATCCTGCCTCCTGCCCCCACCTGCTGCTTGGACTTGGAGGATAAATAAGCTGGGGTGTCCCTGAGAGCTGTCCTGCTGGGCACGTGGAGTCGGGGGCGCTTTGGGCAGGGGGTGGCACAGAGCCGCATTTTAATAAGTGTTTGATAGTTGCTACCTGCACAGTGACTAATTGCGTGCACCCGTCCAGAGGACAGACCCCCTGCGTGGCGCTCCATTAACAAATTAGTCTTCAGTCCTGAGGGCAGGACTCCCTGCTCTTGCTGTGATTCTGGAAGCTCAGTGGGGCACAGCCTCACCTTCGGAGTGACAGCTTCCTTGTGCCACCAGCAGGCTGTGTGGACGTTTTTACCTCTCACTCTTCCCGTGGCTGGGTCGGAAGGGCCGCCCTGGAAGGGGTGTCGACCTCTGTGCCCTCCTTATCCCCCTCATCTGCTTCAGCCCTTGCCCTTGCCCCTGCTGAAAGGCCCCCGCCACAGCCACCTCTTTGTTACCTGGAGGTCTCTGTAGTCAAACACCATTTCCTTAAATAGGGCAACTTGATTCCAACAGATTCTGTCCCTGGAGCGGGAAGGCCGGGACCGGCTAAGCCAGAGTGACAGGTGCGTTATGTGATGTGGGGTCAGAGGGCACCCTCCAGTGACGCTGAAATCATCCCTTTTCCTTGCTCAGTCTCCCTGGAAGACCCACCTGCTTCCCTTCCTACATGCCCAAGCACAGCCCAGGGGAAAAATAAAACCTCTTTCTTGCCATTGCCAAGAATTCTTATTGCCAAGAAAGTCCATGCGTTCATTGTAAACTGCTGTTTTTGTACAGGACAAAAATCAGGGTTACGCCTGGACTGCAGCCTCCTATGAAAAATATACCAGGAAAGATGTGAGGGTTTGGTGAAAGGAATCACACACACAGGATCACAGGAAAGGTTTAACAACTAGATTTTTTCTGACAAAGACTGGCTACTTTCCCTCCTTCCCTCCCTCCCTCTCCACCCCACCTAGTTCCCTGTTATCTTTAAGAAACATCTCCTTTATTCCCCATCTTGCTCATGATTCTTGGTTGCAAACAACAGACCCCGCTCTAGCTCGTGGCTCGTTTCAATGTGGACAGAGCCCGTTGAAGGACTCTGGTGAGCTCACAGAATCCCCTGGGACAGTCCGAGACTTGCGATCACAGGCCATGCACACAGGAGCCCACCCAGGCCTGGAGATGCGGCCTCCCCCAGCTACTGTGGGCCATGCTACTGACATGGATTGGGCCCAGGTCACACATCCTGCAGGTAGGACAGATGCATGGCCCCGCAAATCCAACGTGAGGTGAGGCCCCAAGACCGGGGCTGAGGAGCAGGGCAGAGCCATGGACTGGGAAGGGGCTCAGGCAGCCACTGGTCTGTCTCATGGTCATCAGTGGAGACCTGCAGTGTGCCACAGGATGGGAGCACTGGGGGCAGGGGTAGGTGTGGGCTCGTGGGAAAGATGGGCCAAACCAGGGGAACAGAAACATCACAGTAATTTTGCTGGAAGAGAAAAAAATGGAGGTAGTGATGGGCCTTCCCCAGACGGGGTCCAGGGCACCTCCCTGCGGTGGTTCCCGCTAAGCTCACCTGTGGCCCCTCCTGCCATCTGGCCACAGCCAAGTGTGCCGGCTCTGATATCCGCATTGCCAGGATCAAGGCCCGTGTGCCTGGCTCAAGCTCATGGCTGTCCTTGGATAAAGTTGGTACGTACATGGGGTGGTTTGGGGTCAGGGGGAAGCATTTGCGCCCTGGAATCCCCGAAGCAGCTTAACTTGGATAAACTGACCTCTCTTACCCTTGGCTTTCTTCTCAGGAGGTAGGATTGATGAAGGTACCTGTCCCATTGGGTTGGAGATAATGCTTGTCAGGTGTGGAGGACACAGTCTAGCTCACAGCAAGTGCTCAGTAATGCTTGGCTGTTAGGCTGGCATCACCTTGCTCATTAGCAATCAACTGATGAATCAATCACTAAACCATAAAGCCAGACTGTTCCTTAGTGCTTAGCCGGTGCATAGGCACAGGGGAGAATAGCGTTTGGGATTTTCTTTTAAGAATCTCTGTTCTACCATATTTTCATACCTCAGTGTTCTTCCTTGACTACATTATCTACTAGTTGTTGGGTATTTATTCTAGGCACCTTCCCGAGAATGCCATACTTAATCCTTAGTGTGTGTGTGTGTGTGTGTGTGTGTGTGTGTGTGTGTGTGTGTGTGAAAATCAAGTGTCATAGACTTTAAGTATGTTGCCGAGTGTTGTAGCTTCTGTGAGGAATAGCTGGGATTTGAACCCAAATCTGGCTGACCTCCAGTTCTGTCTCATGACCAGTGCCAGGTTGCAGAGCAGCGCTGAGGTGCGGGGGCTGGAGGCCTGGGCTCTGTGTCCGTCTCCGCGTAAGCCAGGGTCCTCACACACACAGCAGGTGTTTCCCGAGGAGGGCCCAGCAGCATCCATTTTTGCCGTCAGACAAAGAATGTGCCTGGTGTTTCCCCCAGAATCTTCTTGGAAAATTGTGCCTAAAGGAGGCAGTTCCTTGTAAATTCAGCCGCCACCGAAAGCAGAGAGGACTCGGTTTGCCAGAATGGCAGAACCAGCCGCCGATCCATTTTTATTTGCTTCTTGTTCATTTTGCATTTTCTTCTATCCCCATAATGCTTTCTCCCCCATGTGATAAGATTTTCATCTGACTGTCTATTTAACATACCGATGCTTCTCGCAGAAACTGCCATCCACTGTTCTTTGGAGTGGGGATTCATTAGTCTTTGCCGGAGAGGGTCTGTGGATTCGGTGTCTCCTTTGTAGGTTTGAGATTAATTCCTGCTGTGGTCATGTTCATTGGGATAATTTTATCAAGATTTTCTTTCTGTTGCTTTTATTACTTGCTTTCTTGGTTACTTTATTAAATTCTAAAATGTCTTATTAAAACCACTTCTTTTCTCATGACAAAAGTATAATTTTTAAACTTGGCTTGAAAAAAATTGCAAACCAGGTGCTTCCTGCTCCTTCCCCCTGCCCCTGGGGGGTGGGACAGGGCCTGCTGGGGACATGGGTCAGGGAAGGCTCTCACCTGTTCGCTCTAATCGTTTGTGCATGGTTTTCACTATTGATACTCATCACAGACTATTTCACGGAATTGCTTTAAGCAGTGAATAAAGACTTCTGGACGTGGTAATGTTAATTTTTAAATTGTCTTATAAATTTATGTTAAAAGCAGTCGGCAGATATAGAAATGTAACAAGTCTTTTGTGAAATACACTTCGAGGACTCCACCTTTAAAAAATTGACAGATGGCAATCCCTCCAGTGAGAATAATGTGGCTATCAAAGTTGCACAGAATTCAGGAATATGCTTTAATGGAGATTTTTAAGGCCACTTGGCCTAACTGCAGTTTACAGCCCAAGTGACAATCTGTCTGGGTTCTGTTGGAGTATCCAAAGGTGCAGAGAGAGACAAGCTGTATTCACACTGTGGAGCGAGACTTAATGCCAGCAAATGACTTCCATGTCGGCCATCACCGGAAACCATCTAGAAGGACAATTTATGAAAACCCGGCCTTTTTTGACTTACATGGTGCCTGGTCTTTTGAAAAAGGACTGTCAGGGCAGGACTCATTTGGTGCCCACCATGAGTTAGTTTCTCACCTGGACAGGTGTCTGCCTCTTGCAGGTGGGCAGGTAAGTTGGCTTGCTGGCCTTGGGAGGCAGGGCACCTATGGGTGGAAGCCAATGGGTGTGGAGAGCGATGCCTGGTGGCGGAGGAACCTTCCTGTGTTCACAGGCCTCCCCACCCCCCCCTTCTCCAGGGCTCTGTGCCTCTCCCGGTCCCAAATAGGAGTGCTTTCTTGAAGCTACAATAGTCAGAACACCCCACGTCCTCTGCCTCGTCCCCACCCCCGGATCCCCCACTCATATGTCACATGTGTTTCTTAGACACGGATCTAAAATTAATGCTCTCGAGCTAGGTTCCTCGGGGGAAAAGTGGGATAATCAGCAAATGTCAAAATGTTTTCTCCAAATTTCTAAATGAATGGAAAATAAAACAACGTAATTCCCCCACCCTCAGGATTTACCTGGCCACCGTTTTGCCACAGATTTGACAAGGCTATCTTCTGTTCCCCTGAGTGAATCCATTTGGGAATATTTTATGCTGCAGATCTCTGAGCTCTGAGGAGAGACACTGCCCCTTTGGAAAGAGGGGGTCCTGAGCTCATGGGTTCTAGGTGGTGTCCTCGGGTTCCAGGCAGCTTTTTGAGCCATGAAATCTGGGAGGCACCTGGCCACACAGCCAGAAACAGGCTCCTTCTGTGGGTAGTGCCGGTTAACCTCCAGAATCTAGTGTAACTGGAAATCTTTATTGGAATTACCCAAGCCATTACCCGCTCACTGGATTAGCTGTGCCCTCGAGCACTCTTGACTGTGTCTCATGGGGTTGGAGTGCTTAGTCAGTTGGAACTCAAGCCTCCCGATCTTAATTAGAGATGTGCCAAAGTACATGAATTTAATGGAGAAGGTTGGAAGACAGATCTCTCTCCACCCCTCTTGCATTGAATGACTTCATTACTGAGTATCGTCCACAGTCATGCAGAAATTAAATATGCCCTGCAGAGAAGCACAGAGGTTGACGTGCAAACACTTCTGCACGACACGTTCTGTGTGCAGCTCTGCGCTCTTTGCAAAATGGGGAGAGCAGAGATGTCAGTCCGTCCCCTGGCCATGCTCCGCCCAGCAGCCTGGCCTCGGACACCCGCGAGGGGCTGATGCCCCTGATACCCTGAGGTGCGGTGAATGCATTATTCATGCACTCGCTCCCATCCGCAGATAATTCAATATTCTGCTCTCAACAATCTTTTCCAGTGTTAGCTGTATTCGTCCTCTCATCTTGTAAAGAAGGCTGCTAAGTAATTGTTAAATATCTCTCCTGCTCCCTGAATAAATTGGAGATACAGAAAAATAATAGGGGTATGATTGCACCATGTTCATTGGGTCGCGTCTGCCCTGAGTCAGTGGTGCGGTCACGGAAGAAGGAAGTGCGGCCTTGTAGGGAGTGCAGAGTAGGGCCCAAGTCACAGCTCTTTCTCCCCCTGGAAGATTTCCTCCGAAGGAAGCAAATCCGATGCATCTCTCCTCGGTTCATCAGCTCTGCGTGTTTGCATCCTCACAGACTCCTTGCTGGACGACAGCCTCCAACCTTTTCCAGGCAGCCACTGCTTGTGATTTCCCTGAAGTCTCATGACTGCTGATGAAAGACGTCAGAGACTGGCCAGCCTAGGGCACCTCTCCTAGGTCATAGTGGGGAGCACATTGGAGCTCCACTCGTAGGTACAGGCAAGAGCTGGGTAGCCTGGCCACGACTGGGCTGGCCTGACCCATGGGTCTTGTCTTTAGTCTAATCCTTCTGGGGCCCCTCAATGCTGAGTGTGTCTCCTATTACTCCTAGTTGTCTCGGTGTGTGAATGGAAGTCTCAGGCATTTATCCAGGCTGAGTGTTGTGTCAGGGACAGATTAAGCACGTCCTGGCCGGCGTGTCTTAGGAAGAGCAGTGAAGGTGCTTGGGTGCCGTAGTAGGTGGACCGTATGCTGAGGAACACAGAGGCTCCGCTCAGACCGGCTGGGGTCTTGTCTGCCTCTGTTTCTCACTAGGAGTGACTTGGGTGTCTCAGTACATTCAGTGTGCTCTAACCAAATGCCACAGGATGAGTTACAGATAAGAAGCAGACACTTTGAAAGGTTGTGTAATTTGTGAGGTCCGAGATCGTGGCACAGGCATGTTTGGTGTTTGATGAGGACCTGCTTCCTGGTTCCTAGATGGCTGTCTTCTTGCTGTGTCTCACGTGGTGGAGGGTGTCAGACACCTCTCTGGGGTCTCTTGTATGATGGCACTGGGCCCATTCATGAGGGCCCCATCCCCCTGACCTAACCACCACCTGGAGTCCCCACCTCCTAACACAGTCACCTTACGCATGAGCATTTCTGTGTATGCATTTGTGGAAGTCATTTGGGGGGACACAAACATTCGGCCCGCAACACCTGGGAAAGTTACTGACTCCCTGTCTCTGTTTCTCATCTGTGAATGAAGTGACGATACTGTCTAACTCTTGGACTTGCTGTGAGAGCCAGGAATGTAACACATGTAAGCTGTGCAGTGAGTGCATGGCACACAGTCAGAAATGCCAAGCTTTATTTTTCGTACTTCATGGACTGAAATATGGAATTGCAATCTTGACAGAAGAGGAAAAAAAAACATTAATGTTTTAAGAAGCTTACCATGTTGGGGGCCTGGGTGGTCAGGTATTTAAGCGTCCGATTTCAGCACAGGTCATGATCTCGCAGTCTGTGGGTTCGAGCCCTGCGATGGGCTCTGTGCTGATGGCTGAGCCTGGAGCCTGCTTGGATTCTGTCTCCCTCTCTCTCTGCCCCTCCCCTGCTCTCATTCTGTCTCTTTCTCTCTCTCTCTCTCTCTCAAAAAAAGAATAAATGTTAAAAATAAAAAAAAAGAACCTTACCATTGATGATAGACACTAAAAGTGAATGTTCATTATACCTCCAATGAGGAGGCACACCTGTGGAAAATTACCACTTAGTGCATCCAGATCTCGCGAGGCCCCAACTCTTTAGGAATAGTCCATTTATGTAAAGTGGGGTCCTCTTCATGCGTGGGTGCTTGCCCTAGGGAGACAGTAAGGCTGAGAAATTATTAATCTACCCCAACCCAACTTCATTCATGGCAGAGTCCAGAGGGTGAAGAGTGAGTGAATGTTGTAGACGTTTGCAGTCTTGGTGATCTGCTCATAAACACAGTGGTTTATTAGAATCTAGGATGCTGGATTTGATAACAGCCGCGGTAGGGAACCTCCTCTCAGAGAGGTTCCAGAATGCCCCTTGTGGCTGGTAATGATGTGCAGAACCAGTCTGTCTCCCCTGGAAGGGAAAAGCCTGGTGCACAGTGAAGTTTGGAAACAAAAACAAACTCAAACACACCTTCTTCAAGACCCGAGATTCTAGCCCCGTGCGATGCGAGGCATCGCAGAGGCCCAGCCGGTCTTGGGGGAATCTCGTCCAATGCTCACTTCTGCTTGGTGGCAGAAACTCTGCAGAGATTCACTGATGTCCTACTCCATTTGCAAAGCCGTGGCTCATGGCCCACGATCACAGGGCTGCTGGGTACACATAGCTGCAAGGCAGTCCCAAAGGGTGGAGAATTCCAGAATGTGGGAGAATTGGTGACGGAGGTGGGTGAATATGTGAGTGACTGACATTTACCATTGAAGAGATCTGATGTATACTCGAAGTTGGCTTTGGAAGGGGCCAGAGATCAAGGTATTGCTTGCCTGTTTCCTGGTGATTTTATTTGTCACAGAAGAAAAGAAATACAGTCATCACTTGGGAATTGTGAATGAGGTTGGGGCCCTCTGTTTAGGAATGGGAACACACTGAGGGACAGGATCTTGGGAAGGAAAGTGGCTCTATTTCTCCCAACACAGTGCCTTTCCTCAAGCCAAGGAATCTCCCCTGGTTTTCTGAATAGATAAGAATGGTTTGTAATCCACATACTGTCAAGGGCTTCTGGAATGCTTGAGGATGCTTGGAAAAGGATTTCGGTTGGCATAGCATGGCTTTGCCCAAATTGCACATGACATATTCCTTAGCCAGTTCCTTTCTTTATACAGAGGTTAACTTCCCAACTGGCAGGTAGGGATTATCACAGTCCGGATGTAGGTGGTTTCTGTATAATATTTGCCTCTGGGTGCCCCTGTGAAAACAGCTAAAAATAGGGTCTTCTAGAGAGAGAGAAGTCATAAGCTGGGAAAGCTAAGGGCTAGAGGTGACCTCAAAACCTAGGGAGATAAGCTTTGCTGTGGGCTGAGGCAGCTGGGAACCTGCGAGGAGTTTCCAAGAATTTAATTCTACAGAGGTCTTCAGTTATCTACACTGCTATTTCTCTAACTTCCACCGGAAGAAATGTTTTCTGGCTAAAAAGTCACCAGCATTTGCAAATAACCACTGTTTTTTTCCCAGCCCTTCCTGCACGTGTGGCCCCCACGCACCCTGGGAGGTAAAGAGGACAGGTTTTATGGCCCTGGGAAGATCAAGAAGGAAGGTGTGATGTGGCTGTCTGGTTGAGCCAGAACTCAAAACTGCCTCTCCTATCTGTTGAATGCCTGAAACCTTCTTCCTCTCGTGTATAATCGATTTCTGTTTTCCACGTGCTATGGAAACACTACACTGTGTCTTCCATCGTCCTTGTTGGCGAAACTTCCAACGTCCGAATTTAGGAAAAAAAGGTAAATTGAGAGAGATGTTCCACTTACCCGAAAGATTTTCTCCCTTTCTTGAAAGAATTTGTGCTTTCTTTACATTGAAAAAAATGTTGCACATTGTCCTTCGATTTGCAAAAAATGTGGCATAGCTTTTCAGAGCACGTCCGTTTGGTAGAGTGAGACACAAGAGAACAGAACTCATGCCTCTCAGGGAATTCCTGAATGTGCCCTCAGCCTTTTAACCACTCCAGGGCGCCTGTGTGGGTTTACGGGTCGGTCTGTGTGGTTGGCGGCCCGCGCCCCCCACGGCAGGTGCAGGCACACACCGTCCCACACGACACACCCACATGCATCCCCAGTTGCCTCACTGGTGAACTCTAATGTGGTCTCTCAGCTCTCGTCCTGGGTTTCAGCAGCTCTCTGAGAAAACCAGACAGACAGGGGTGTTCCTGGCAGTCTGGGCATAAATGAGCTCTCCACGTTGAGCTGAAGGGATCTCTTGCTGTCCAACACCCATTACTTCCTGCCAGTCTCTCTACCAACATGCACTGGTGTACCTCCGTACACACACATGCACACACAGGCTTGCTTCAGGTAAACAAACAAACACCAAGCCTTCCTCCTAATTGCCTGAGCAAATCTGAGAGCCTTGTGGTGAATCGTTGTGTCAATAATCATCCCTGCCACATCAATATTCATCCTCTCGCTTCTCTCTGGATGGTTTCCGCAACCGAGAGTCTACCTTTGTTAAATCTGGAGTATTCGTTTCCGGCTGGTGGTGATTTTGCCCCTCCCCTGAAGACACCTGGCGATGTTTGGAGACATTTTTGCTTATCTCAACGTTGGGGGATCGCTACTGGCAATGTAGTAGGGAGACGCGAAGGATGCTGCTTAACATGCTAGGGTGCACAGAACGCCCCCACAGCAGAGAGCTGTCTACTCCAAATGTCAGGAGTGCCAGGGAAGAGGAATCCTGGGTCATAGGGGGGAACACAGCATAAACGTGAGATAACAGTTCGTCCTAATGAGGGACCCTGGCCCAGAATTTGTGGCTCGCTAGCACTGGGAACTTTCTTTGGAAAACTGGAAGAGGGGAAACCCGTCACACGCACAGTGATACACAGGCATTTTAGAAACAGCAATGGCAGTGGCAGGCACGGAAACTTCCCCTTTTAATTAAAGAGTACAGCCGGTGAGCATGGCACCACAATTTCTCAGTTACAGTTCCCTCCAAGTGGCTCATTCACTGCGCAGTCAGACCTACAGAGGGTACCCATCTGATGGCGTCCTGACAGTGGTTGAGGGACAGGCAAGCATTCCGTTGGTCTTTCTGAAACACTTTCCCTTCTGTTATAAAGAGGTTGCGTTGTTGAAAAGAGACCCTTGCTGTTTGTGGTGCTATTAAAAATTCTCCCCTGGTGACATCACCCATGTGGCCAGAGAAACAGAGTTTCCGACTGCATCACCACAGAGCTCCTGCCGGATCGGGAGGAGGGATGGAGATGGTGAGGTGGGGAGGCTGGAAGTGTCTGCCTGGGCAGTGAAGAGGGGACTGGTTTCATTGCTCATCAGGAAGCGTTGGAACAGGAGAGAGACTGAGCATCTCCGGAAGCCGAAGCCGCCTTTGGCTTGCAAAAGTGTGACATACAATTCTCCATGGAACAGGCAAGCTATATTTAGCTTGGTTTTGGAACGGGTAGGAAAAGGATATATTTAAATAAAACTTCAGCTCAGGTCATGATCTCACGGTCCGTGAGTTCAAGCCCCGCATCGGGCTCTGTGCTGACTCCTGAGAGCCTGAGACCTGTTTCGGATTCTGTGTCTCCCTCTCTCTCTGACCCTCCCCCGTTCATGCTCTGTCTCTCTCTGTCTTAAAAAGAAATAACTGTTAAAAAATTTAAAAAAAAAAGAATAAAGCGATCCCATAGGTTGTTTACTAACATACATGCACACGCACATATAACCCATATTTTCATGCGTGTGCATAGGTAAATGTATATGGTTTATGTATAAATATGTATACTTACTCATTTCCATGTATATGCAAAGCATTATAGTTTGGAACTGGACAGATACACACCAGTTTCTTAACCAACCTGCTTCCAGGGTCAGGATAAGAAAGCCAAAATGACAAACTGAGAACATTTGTTAATTACTGATGATGATTTTGGGACGTTCATATTATTATTCTGTATGTTTCCCTGTATTTGAAATTAATGCACACAAATCTGGATTGGAGGCAAAGGAGGCAGTGGGGCTTCGAGGGTGCTGTGAAGAGACTTAGGGGGCTGAGTGGTCACAGCTCCGGCGGCAGGGCCACCCGGAGAGCAGCATGGGCTGTGGAGCAAGGACATGCAGATGCTTTGTTTTGCTTCTCCTGTGATGGCTGTTCCACGGACGACCACACCGGGAGGGATTCTGCAGCCTGAGTGGCTGGAGGTTCAGGAGATGCCCATCGCTGGACTCCCCTCCCCACACCCCCCCACCCCGCCCACCCGGATGCCTGGGTAATGGTCACCAAGGAGGAACAGCTGGGGGCTCTTGGTTCAGCTTCAGCGCAGTGTCTGGGAGCGGCCCTAACAGAGCGGCCGTTGGGCTTTCCTGCCTTCGCTCGCTGTCCCCCTGCAACTGAGGGCACATGTGGGTGTGCAGACTTGCCCGGCCTCAGCTCAGGGCATCCACGAGGCCCCCTCTCAGGGGCCCGCCAGCCCGGTCGCCACAACGCCAGCCTGGCCTCCTCTGTAGCTATTGTTTCTTGCCTGTGCCTAATTATGCTCAATGGTGGCACAAGTCAATAAAAACCCCACCTGGCCCTGACAGCACAGATGACTGCGTCTGTCTTGAAAATTCTTTTGTGCTGAGCCGAGCACACGCTTCTAAATCACAAGGGACAGAAGAGTCAAGGTGACAGGGCAGGAACAAAAAATCAGCCACAGGAAGCACAGGCGCCATGGGGCCATATTTCACCCTTCGTGGGGAGGACAGTAAAGGCACGTTTCCTGGTTTGTTCAGGTGATAAGAGGACATGAGGAGGCATGTGTGAGGACATTAAATGGGGTGTGCATTTTACCCAGAATATATTATTGTGGGCGCATTGCATTTAACATCTGTTTGACCTAACTGGGGACCCAGTCAGACTACCAGCTTCACTGTGTCAGAACCACAGGCATTAAAAAAAAAAAATTTAATGTTTATTTATTTTTGAGAAAGAGAGAAGGAGAGAGCGAGAGAGAGGGAGAGAGAGAGAGGGAGAGAGAGAGAGAGAGGAGAGGCAGAGAGAGAGAGAGAGGAGAGGCAGAGAGAGAGGGAGACACAGAAACAAACGCAGGCTCAAGGCTCTGAGCTGTCAGCACAGAGCCCGACACGGGGCTCGAACCCACAAACTGTGAGATCATGACCTGAGCCAAAGTCCGGTGCTTAACCGATTGAGCCACCCAAGCGCCCCAGAACCACAGGCATTTTGAGCTCCAGCCACCCTAGTAAGCTGCCTGGGACAGTGTCAGGTCAGCTGTGCCCAACTCAGGGTCCTGGGCACCTTCCTGTGAGAAAGAATTCCAAGCAGGATACCAGGTGGAAAAAGCCTGGATTTTCACAATAGTCATGAACTTGATGTATAGGTGTCTTGTTCTGTTCTGGTGTGGGGCAGGGGTAGGACACACCCCTTATCTTTCTTACCCTCTTTTTCTGAGCATCTGTGCTTCTGAGCTCAGCGTTGGGGAAGCAGGGTTGGTAAAGACACGGGTCCTGCTCTCCAGGGTCCGCATGTGGCGGTGGGGAAACAGAGGTACTTTCAGGTGTTGAGGGAATGGGGGAAGTCACAGGGCGGGGGTGTGGGGTGAGGCAGGGGGTCCCCATGAGGAGCCTCCTTGAGAAGGAGGGAGGGGTAGGAAGACTGACAGAGGAAGAAGGAGGAGGGGAGGCAGGAGGCGAAAGGAGGGAAGGAGGAGGAGGGAAGAGGAGGGATGGAGGTAGAGAAGAAAAGGAAGCATGCATGGCTGCCACTGTGTGATGGGCTGTGGAGGCCGCTCGCCCACCTTCCTGGGCACTGGCTGCTTGGCTGACCTCGACTTCCTCAAGCCCGCCGTGTCCCCACCTCTCACCACCTCTGTCGCCCCTGTGCTATCTCTGACTTCCGGCATCTGTGGCCCCCAGCCTGGCCCCTGCTTCTGGCCTGGATATGACAGTTCTACCTTTTATCCAGTCCTTGAATCTCAATATGTTTCAGCAGCTTGGAGCCTGGGTTCCCCTGCTGGTCTCGTCCTCACCTCGTTGCTGGCAGCACCTGGTGCTCCTGTCCCGGCGGCTTGCTGTCACCTGCGCCGTCCTCCAGGGGCCGGCTTCTCTGCCACAGCCCTGGCCTCCGGGTCCCTAGAAATTAGACATTTTGGTGGAGGCAGTAACATTTCTTAGCACCTGGAATCGGCAGGCAGCCTCCTGTCTGTGCGTTACCCGCAGTCATCTGCCCCTGCAGTTACGGTAAACCACGTGCGCGTGGGGACAAAAGGCTTGTGTGGTGACAGATGTGGCCCCTGGTTCCACACCCCACGCAGGATTAAACAGGTGTTTCATCTTCTGCTTATGAATTCTGTCAATAAGTCTAATAAGAACTTGCAAACATTAAATTAGAATCAGCCCATAGGTTTTTAACATGAAAGGAGACAAAATTTGCTGAGATAAGTCAATTTGAAAAAAAAGAAAAGAAGCTGCTCACATTATGCATTTATGAAGTAGAAACTCATTTTCCCATCCAATTTGAGCTTGCTGTTTCACGATGGGTAATAGGTACTTCTGATAACAACCGCAGCCTCTGATGGAAACGCCAACGCAGTCTCACCAGTAAGTTCTCTCCAGGCTCGGGTCAGTGATGAAAATCTCATTGGCCAGACCCTGTCTAGTTAAAGGTGGGGTGCAGTGTGCCATCCAGTTCCCTGGCTCCCTGCCTTGCTGCATTTATTTATCATTCGTACCTAAATTCTGCCCACCCTATGCATGTGAACTCCAGGCTCCCTCCTCTGGGAAGCCTCCAGGGCTGCCCTTGTACTGCAGTGATTGTGCCTCTGGCCACCACCGCCCTTCAGGCCCCTCGTCCACTGCTCCCAGCTCTGTGCTCAGGATGGGACAGGCAGAAAGGGAAGGCGGGTGCTGAGTTTGACACCCATTTTCTGCTGGAGCCCTCACGAGAAATCTGTTTGTGGACCTGACAGGCCCCCTGCTCAGGCTTCTGGGGGTGACCTCTGCCTGCTTGAGCCTCAGCCTGGGTGTGGGAAGCAGGACGGTGGGTGCAGAGGCCTAGAAGGACCCAGAAAGGTCTGCATAAGCCACGTCGTTGAAAAGCAGGCTTGGGGAAGGTTTGCTCTTGGAGAACTAGAGTCAGAGAGACCCAGGGGGGTGCTGGGCACCCGGCCTAGGGAGGATTATGGCGTTATCTGGCATGGCTGGTTGACAGAGAAATGATGAAGGACATTGAGGGCAGCCGCAAGGCAAGGGCTAGACGGCCCGTGAGTGGGGAGAGGACGGGTGTGCGGTATTGTTGCTCGGGGTCACTCACCCCATCTTCTCCGGTGTTCGCTGAGATGCTCTGCCAGACTCAGAGGGACCGCGTCTCTCTGCACTGCCCCGCGTGGCCGTGTGACCCCTTGGCTGCATGGCGTGTTGTGGGCCGTATGTGGCCCCTTTGCTCAGGCCCGGGTCTGAATTTGGCTATGTGGCGGGAAAGCTGGATGGCAGATCTGGAGCAGGTTGCTTAGCTCTCTAAGCCTCGTGTCCTCAGCTGTGAAAGGGGCACAACTAATCACCTCCTAACGGGGTTGTTCTGAGATCAAAGTGAGATAAAGGGAGGTGACATGGGGTGCGGGGCTCATCACGCAGCAAACAATTGGAGGCTAACAGGTCTTTGTGTCATTGATCTCCTAGCCCCGCATGGCTCAGCCCTACCCTGTGTCTGCGTCTTACCCCTCAGCTGCTGTGTGTGCCCTCTGCGGAAGGGGCCGTGACTCAGGAGCTGTTTATGCCCCCAGAGCCCTCCCAGGGAGGGGTGTGCAGGGGGAGCTCAGTGAGCCCATGAGCATGTTCCTCCTGTTACCCCAGCGGGCAGTTTCCTGAGCTGCGGGAGGGCCGGGCCTGCTCAGGCCCAGAGGAGAACCCTGGGGCCAGCACGCTGGCCCGACGGGATTCCTCTCTGGCTGCGTTGTCCTGCATCTGAGTTTCTGGACTTTGGTCACAAGAATCTCGTAGGAGAGAAGCACGTGGGTTTGGCATGCTGCACTCACCCTCTAGAAATAGCACGCACACACACGGCTCTCAACACATGTTCCTGCGAGGAGTCATAAATTCGTAAGCACATTTAATTGCTCAACAAGGCGTACACTTGTCTAAGGGAAAATTCTGAAAAATGCATTGAGCAGGGGAAAATCACCAACAAAAATTGAACTTAAAGTCCCATGACTAAGTATTTCTGTAGGGTGTTCCGTTCAATCACAGTTGACCATGTCTGAAAACAGCCAGATGGTGCAGCAGGCATGGGAGAGTTGACCATGGGTCAGCCCAAGCTGGGCCCGTGGACCCAGGCCATGTCTGTGAGCAGGCGACTCAGGCAGATACAGTGGCTCCTTGGACTGTGGTTTCACAAGAGGAGCTGAGGGGCTGTGTGCACAGCGTCCAGCACCAACCGAGGACTCAGTGTACCCCAGACGTTGTAACTGTTATTACTGTAGTTTTTATTTTATTTTTTAACTTCATTTTACTTAATTATTTTACTTTACTGTGTGTATGTATGTATGTATGTATGTATGTATGTATTTGAGAGAGGGAGAGAGAGCACACAGGCATGTGAGCAGGGGAGGGGCAGAGAGAGAGAGAGAGAATCCCAGGCAGGATTCATGCTCAGCGTAACGCCCCACACGGACTCCGTGTCACAACCACGAGACCACGACCTGAGCTGAAATCAAGAGTCAGACGCTTAGCCTATTGAGCCACCCAGGGGCCACCCTTATGATTGTATTTAGGAGCACTAATGCCATTTGTTCCTCCTGAAAAAGTTGCCATTCTTAATTCTTTTGTGTACTCTCAAGTGAGATAAACATGTTACCTGATTGCTGTCGCACGTTCCGCGTCTGACACCCTAGTGAACGGCAAACACCTCTCCATTCAGTAACGGCCTTAAAAGAACCACAGACTGGTTTCTCAAAAAGATGTATCTTTGCAATCAACAGACCTGCCGTTCATTCCTGTAGCCATCAGGAGGCTCTCAGCTGTTGGCACACATCCACCAAAAATACAGAGAGAGGGTGCGTGACCTTGAATATTCATGTGAGAACAACAGGTGGCTGTGAACACGAGCTGAGAGCAAAGAGCACACTTAGGGACATTTCGCTCGGAGTGGGACCCCTGGCTCTCACACCTACTCCCCTGGAAGCAAATTTACTGAGAAAGAAATGGAGGCAGCATGACAGCAGCTCAGACTGGAGCCCCCCGCCATCTGTGCAAAGACCTAAGCGTGTGGTGCAGACCCCGTGCCTTTTCTCTCTGGCTGTTTTAAGATAAATATCCTGAAAAAGCATAACAGTTGACTGAGCTTGATTCAGTCGTTATGGAAAGAAAAGTCCGAAAACTAATAAGCAAAGAGAAAGCACTCAGAGGTCTGGCGGTTGGTGGGCGTTTGGCTCACCACCTGTCCCCAACCCCAGTGCTGGGCATTATCCCACTATTCCTGCTGTGACTTTGATCCCCAATGAGCAAGGGCCAGGCCTGGGTCTCAGAAGCAGCTGAGGTCCCTGATGGGAGACAAGTGATGGTAAGACCATAGCTGTGAGCCAGCCCTTCCTGCACAAGGTGCTTTGCAGACTGATTCTGTTTGCCTCTGCGACAGTCTGGATGTACGTATTGCAAAAATTCATGTGTTGAAACATAATTCCCAATGTGCTGGTCTTACAAGGTCAGCTTTGGGGGGCACCTGGGTGGCTCAGTCAGTTAAGCGTCTGACTTCAGCTGAGGACATGTTCTTGAGGTTTGTGAGTTCGAGCCCCACATCGGGCTGTGTGCTGAGCGCTCAGAGCTTGGAGCCTGCCACAGATTCTGTCTCCCTCGCAGTCTGCCCCTCCCCTGCTTGTGCTCTGTCTCTTTCTGTCTCTACCCAAAATAATTACTTATTAAAAACAAATTTAAAAAGAAGGTGACAGGCACCTGGGTGGCTCAGTCGGTTAAGCAACCAACTTCGGCTCAGGTCATGATCTCATGGTTTATGGGTTCGAGCCCCTCATCGGGATCTGTGCTGACAGCTCATAGCCTGGGGCCTGCTTTGGATTCTGTGTCTCCCTCTCTCTGCCCCTCCCCTGCTTACTCTCTGTCTCTCTCTCTCTCTCTCTGTCTCTCTGTTTCTCTCTGTCTGTCTCTCTCTCTGTCTCTCTCTCTCAAAAATAAACATAAAAAATAATAATTAAAAAAAAAGAAGGTGAGCCTCTGGGAGGTGATTAGTCATGAGAGTAGGGCTGTCATGAATGGGTTCAGTGCGCTTCCTTATAAAAGAGACCTCAGAGAGTTCCTTCCCCCCCTCTGCCATGTCAGAACACAGTACAAGACACTTGGAGCCAGGAAGACTTTCCCAAACAGTACACTGGTACTATGATCTGAGCTTCCCAGTGTCTAGAACTGTGAGAGATACACTTTCTGTTGTTTGTAACCTGTCTAGTCTATGATATTTTTTGTTATAGCAGCCCGAACGGACTAAGACAGCATCACTTCTTTTATTTCCATTTTATTTATTTTTTATAGAGAGAGAGAGGGAGGGGGTACAGGGGAGGGGCAGAGAGAGAGAGAGGGAGACACGGAATCAAAAGCAGGTTCCAGGCTTCGAGCTGTCAGCACAGAGCCTGACGTGGGGCTCAAACTCATGAACCACGAGATCATGACCTGAGCCGAAGTCGGATGCTCAACCGACTGAGCCACCCAGGCGCCCAAGAGAACATCACTTCTAATTTTATCTTCATAATAATTTATAAGATTGAAAACACCTTCACCCCATTTCACAGATGTGTAAATGAGGCCCAGTGGAGCTCTGGTGCTCCACACAGCACAGGTGATGTGGGTTAGCATTCCAGCCTCTGGAATTTTCTCTCCTTCTGTTGGGTTGAGATCTTCATTTGCAAACTTTCACCATGATCCAGGCCCCTCAATTGGAAGCAAATGCCTGCCCTACCCCAGAGGACAGACTGTTAGGTGGCCAGACGTGGCACCCCGAACCTGCGGTATTCCCTGTAGTACCTGCCACGTCCCTCACGTGTTCTTCCCCTGGCCTGGCTGTGAGTCTCCTCAACATTTCAGTTGTTTTCAAAGCACCTCCAGTTGAGGGAACGTCCCTCTGCAAAGTTCAATGCCTGACACCCAATGTCACACTGCTACCTGTTTTTAAAACACCTCAGTTACGCTTACAATGATCACTTCTATTAACTTTGTCGCTAGAGTTCTCGAATGCAGCCTCAGTTTGGACCAGCTGTGTCAGGAGCCAACAAGTGAGTAGTGAGTACACTCACTGGTGTGTGGACTCCACACAGGTCACAAGGAAATCTTGTTTGTTGGTGGGTTCGCAAGGAGCTGGGAGTGTCTCCTGTGTACCAGGCACTTTGCTGGGTGCCGTGATGTAACGCTGAGCAGTCTCCAGGGCAGAAGCAAGTGAAACAGGCCAGTCTGCGTGAAATTGTCACCGTGTGTGTGCTGCAGACGAGAGGGTACCGTGCGTAACGGGAGCGTGAAGAGGTAAGCCTGGCCTGGCCTGGCCTAGATGGGGGTGGTGGCTGCTAAGGGAACATTTCCCCGAAGGGGATGACGTTTTACATGAGAGAAGACAAATGAAAAGGAAGTGATATGGGGGGAGGGGTGGAGAGTGGTAGGAGAGATTATTCCAGGAAGAGGGTCTGGCATGTGCCAAGGTCCTGAGGTAGCAAGGGGCTTCCTGGGTAGGGTGGGTGGACAAGGAGAATGTCCACATTTGGAGAGTGAGTCTGTGCAGAGACAGGGCTGGAAGAGCTGGGGAGGGCAGCCATGCAGGCAGGGGCTGGTAGGCTGTGGCGAGGGTGCTGGGTTTTACATTGACAGAAGCAGGAAGTCCCTGAAGGATTGTAGGCCGAGGGGTAAGCTGACGAGCTGGCTTTTGTACAGTGGCCACGTCTGTGGACTGACTCCAGAGTGCAGACTTGCAGCCACTTAGCCTCTCTTGCACAGGAAGGAGAGCCTCCTCCATCTCCCTCTGTCTTACACTTGGAAATCACACACATACACACACATGCACACACACACACACACACACACACACACACACACACACACACACACAGGCTGCCTCCAGCTAAGGCTAAAAGAGGAAGGTGCTGTTTGGACCTGAGTCTGCATTCTTTAAAACTGGGCGTTTGAGAGGAAGCGTGGTGCCGAATGCAACAATGCTTATGGCGAACAGCGAGTGCTCTGGATACGGCCAAGGGTATTTGATATCAGCTATTTCTCTGAAGTTTGAAGAGCCTCATGCTACAGCCATACACCCCTTCCCCACCAGCACCCCACGCCAGGGAAAGGCCAGGGCACAGGTGAGTGGACGGTGGACAGAAAGCGTGACCTCACAGCCTGACCAGAGAGAGACGGAGTGCGTGGGCCTGGGGGAGGCTTGCGGGGGGTGCCCGCTGCCCACTTGTGGGGAAACAGCCTTTCACAGGAGAGAATTTGGGGCTCAGAGCCTTCCTGTTTGGGGTGGAATAAATACAGGGAGTCCCAGGCCAACCTTCCAAGGGCATCGCATGGCCCATTTTATGCTTATTCGTCATACTCATAGCGGTGCTGTGATTAATTATTTAATTCTGATGTGTAAAACCAGCAATCAATGAGGCTACAAACGGTGAAATGTAACACGCTTCCATTCCAACGGCACCTGCTGGAGCCGGAAAGCAGGTTCCGGTGGAACAGCTCTCGGTGGGCAGAATCCAGGATGCGCGGGGGCATCACCTGGTTTGTGTGTCTGCTGTGCAGGGCTCGTGGCAGACACAGCGAGCCTGGCAACATGATGGTAGCCGTGACCCCGCACTCAGGCCTGTAAACTGCTCTGTCCCAGGCAAGGGACAGGGGCCTGGGGTGCAAAGGGTGCAAAGGGTCCAGGGTCACGGGGATGGAAGGCAGTGGAGGCGCGTCTCGAATCCAAGTCTGGGTCTCAGCCTGTGGGATTACGGTCCACATTCCTGTCTTGAATATGCTCTTTCCAGGCCATGGGGAGAAGAGAGGTGACGCCAGTAGTGGGTATCAGGAAGCTAGAGGTGAAACCACCCAGATGCTCTGTCCACTGAGCGCACGGGGCAGAGCACCTGCTGAGTCAGCAGCTCCTGACTGTTCACATGGGGTGTTTATTGCACTGTAAACACAATTAAAAATGTCCATTCTTTTAAGATACTGCCATAGACTGTGTCCCCCAAATTTAAATGTTGAAACCTAATCCCCAGGGGGATGGTATTGGGAGGTGGGGCCTTTGGGAGGAGATCAGGTCATGGGGGTGAAACCTCACGGATGGGATCCGTGCCCCAAAGAAGAGAGCCAGAGAGCTCCCCTCCACCATGTGGGGACGCGGTGAAGAGACAGCCACCGTGAACCGGGACGTAGGTCCCACCAAACCCCGGATCTGCGGGCGCCGCGGGAGCTGTAAGAAACTGTGGTTCCTCAGCCCCTAGTCTGTGGTCTTCTGTTACAGTCGCCCAGTCTCAGACGGATACTTGGTTCTGCTGCTTGAAGACACTAAAGTTTGCCTGGTGATCAGACTTGGAGAAAGCAGCGTGGAGGTGTTTGGGACTAACGTGAGGAGAGCGCATTTGTAAGAGGGGTGGAAGATGCTCTTTCTTATTCACTTCCATAGCAAGAGCCAGATGAAATTGTAGTCGCTTCCTGTAGCCAAAGTAACAGATACCATGTTTGATGGCTTCAGAAGCATCAACTCTCTCTCTCTCTGCCTCTCTCACTCTCTCTCTCTCTCTCTCTCTCTCTCTCAGTTCTGGAGCCCAGGCATCCGCAATCAGGCTGTGGGCATGGCTGGGCTTCCTCCAGAGGCTCTAGTGGAACATCCTTTTGCCTCTTCCACTTCCAGTGGCTCCAACCATCCTCGGCTTGTGGCGTCACTCTGACCTCTGCCTCCTCTTCACATCACCTCTGCTGTACGTCATCTCCTCTTTGGTCTTTTATAAGGACACCACTGTGTCACATCTGGCATGAGCTCATCTCGAGACCCTTCACATAACTCCATCTGCAAAGACCCTTTTCCAGAGGTGACATTCACAGCTTCCAGGATGCAAATGTAATTGGGGGTGAGGGGGCACCGTTCACCCTCTGCATAGAGCCTTCAGTCAAAGCTCTCAGCACAATGCCTGGCACCACTGAGTGCTCAAGGAATATTATCTGTTCCTGTATCGGTAACTATTGTTTCCTGGGAGAGGGTTTGGGAAGCCCTATGGCCCTTTGGTTAAAACAGAACAGATGGAAAGGAGAGTCTTCATGACGGGGGCAGGTGGAAAGGGGCCGGGGGCACTGTCACCGGGCCTGCCAGGCGAACACGGGGCTCCCTGCCTCAGTCCCCTCAGCCTGGGTTGAACTTTTCTCTTGGCATCTGCATTGTGGGTTTCTCAGGAGCAGAAGTTCTCCGGGTAGAGTATGCTTTCCCTCTGGAGAGGCTCGGCTGTCCTGCCCGTGGCCAGCGTGCTCCTGCAGCACCGAGTCTCAGAGCTAACCTCCACCTGCTGTCAGCAGAGAGGTGGGCAGAGCCCAGGAAGATTGTACCAGGGGACGAACACACCACTGGCCTCCTCTATCATCTGCGGCCTCAGTGGAGCTGCTCGGATGCCAGACTGGAGGAAACAGCAGAATCTTCCTCTCTTCCCAGGGGAGGAACCCATGCACCTGACCTGGGACGTTCGCCCACCAGAGCACCAGGACTGAGGGGCTCGGAGCTCCTTGCTTGAGGCTGGGGCTCTCGGACAGGTCTCTGTCCTGAGCCCTGCACAGCGGCCCCCTCACCCCCGCCTGACCTCTCCGATCCCATGGGTGGCCCGCAGGCACCCATGCCCTTCCATGTTCTCTTGCCTTCTGGGGATCACGGGCCCACTTTATGCCAGGTGAGGTGCTAGGTGGACGCTGCAGCCTTGGAGGGAACACTGGCCAGAGAAAAGCCATCTGTCTGTGTCTGCCCCCATTTACCGATTTGTGGGATGAACAGATTCTGTCCAGGCGGTGACCGTTGAACACCTGCAGGCTGCAAGCCACCTCCCCCTGCGGTCCTCAGGTGCATCTCCGGCTCTGGCCTTGTGGGTGCGCTAAGAGCCAATTAAGTCTGTTCCCACATCTGTTTATGCCAATTGCACCAGTTTGTGTAATTACATCACGTGACTAAATATTACATAAAACAATGGCATTTCAGTGCGAACAGGAAGAAGGCATTTGTTTCTATAAAAACAGTTGAATTTTTGGAAAGACTTAAAATGGGCAAGGTAGTAACATTTTTCTTTCAAATTCAGTTTCCATGAATCTGCAATAAAGGATTGAAGGAAGGAGTCACAATTCCCACTGATGGTGATACCTGCTGGTGCTTCAAATTGTCTATGTCCTCACAGCACATTTGGTGGGTGGGAAGTGCGCTGCAGGCATGGTAGCTGCGAGCCAGAAACCAGAGGGCAGAGGAGGTGTGTTTTCCCAGAGGTGAGCAGACAGTAAGTGAGCATATGTCTAAGCGTTTTGTGTTGAGATGTTTAAGGCATCATCGGTGGTAATGACTGTCCACTTCACAAGACTGAGCCTGTGTGGCTCAGTCGGTTTAGCCTCTGACTCTTCTTGACTTTGGCTCAGGTCATGACTGTGAAATCGAGCCCTGCATCAGGCTCTGCCCTTAGTGTGGAGCCTGCTTGGGATTCTCTCTCTCTCTCTCTCTCTCTCTCTCTCTCTCTCTCTCTCTCTCTCTCTCTCTCTTTCTCTCTGTCCCTCTCCCCTCCCTCCCCCTCCCTCTCTCTCCCTCTTCCTCTCTCTTTCTCTCCCTCCTCTCTCTCCCTGTCTCTCCCTCTTTCTGCCTTCCCCCTCCGCCCCTCTTCTGCTCATGCTCCCTCTTTCCAAATTAAAAAAAAAAATGGTCCACTTCATAGGACGTTTATGGTCCTGTTTGGGAGGGAGTCTTCTGGGAGGCACTGTGACAGTGGGAGCTCACAAGGACCTGGGTCTCTCCAACATCCAGGATGTCATCCCCAGACCAGAGATCACAGAACAGTGATACCTGTGGGATGGTGTGTCAGAGTCTCCACAGCGTCTGACACATCCTCAGGCGGAAGTGCTCCAGTTTTGTTGTTACTGTTCAGTGGAGGAAGCGTGTAAAAGAGGGCTTACTTTTGTCACACATAGGCACATGCGTGTGTATTCCTCTCTCTGTTCCAAAGACGGTAACTCTAAACGTGACCTTCTGTTCGGTCAGCTTACACAAAATAATCCTGAAAACATAGGAACTCACTTCCAAGAGAGAAAAGGAAGTGTAGACAGAAACTGAGGTGTAAGCAGCAGTTACCTGCCGGTCAGGTCTCCTTAGGGTCCCAGAGAGCTGTCAGCTGGCCCCTCGACACGAAGACGCAGGGTCTCACACAGCGGCCACCTGGATGCTCACACACCAAGCGTGGGGATGCTTTGCGTGCAAAGCTCGTTGCCCTCCAACTAGTTAGAAGGCAATATCTTTTAAAAGGTAAAATATTGCTCATGTAGATTATTTAACTTTTTTTTTAGCTCCTTCTATAATAAAAAAAGAGACATGCAGCATCGAAATGAGCGATTTATGGAAACATATAAAGGAGCACCTTTTCCTGGCGAGTCCTTGAAATTTAATTTAGAGATGTGGCAGCAGAGAAAAGGATGCATTTTCAAGTTACTTGTTTCGTCTCCTTTCGGTGACTTTGCGGTGCCTTTGTGAGAGCGGCTGAGCTCAGGGAAGGAGCCACAGGGCCTTTCAGATAGTCAGGCGTCCCTGTCCCTGAGCATCGGGTGGGGAGAGCCTTGTGCTAAGCCTGAGGAACTCCTGTCTCTGCACTCACTCCCTCGCTCGAGAGTTGAGTGCCACCGGCGTGTCTCTACTTGGACGTCAGGAGCCCATCTCACACTTGATGCATGGGGAGCTCAGCTCCCGCCTACGAAGCTTTCTCTGCGAAGTCTTTCCCATCCTCGTGGATTTCAACAGTGTCCATCCAGGTGCTCCAGCCGGATGACCGTGTCATCCCGGCTCCTCTTTTCCTACACCTCACACATAATCCATCACCGTGCTTTTCAGCAACGCCTTCCAAATACATCCAGAAGCCAGCCGACATAGATAGATAGCTTGTAGCCAACACCACGTGGGTGCCTGTGGAACTGCCGTGGCTGCTGAACTTCCGTCCTGCCCATCCTTACCCCATTTCGGTGTCTACACGGCGGCCAGTGGGAACCTGCTAACGCCCAGTAGGGCGATGTCACCCTGCTTCCAATCCTCTGATGGTTCTTTTCTCCCTCAGCCGGTCATGTGACTGTGTGAGCGGGGGGCCGGTCCGCCATGTGGTGCCACGGGCTCCTGCAGCTGGAGACACTGAGAGCCAGGGGCGGTGAATGCGAGCGGGCACCCTCACAAAGGGAGCGAGCCCCACAGCCAAAGCAGGTTCTTAGTGTTCTGGCCCCGTCCCTCTGATGCCAGAGCAGGCACTTCCCTGTATCACGTCATCGTCACTGGGGAAGGCCTCCTAGGCTAGGAGCTTGGTGGATGTGAAGGAGGTTTGCCAGGAGGGAGAGAATAGCAGACGGATGAAATGTCTACGAGTCCATTCTGGTTTAGGGAAGTAACTTATGCCTCAAAGATAGCTAGTGGGGCACCCGCGTGTCTCAGTCAGTTGACCGTCTTGACTCTTGAATTCAGCTTAGGTCGTGATCTCACAGTTCATGAATCGAGCCCTGTGTCAGGCTCTGCATTGATGAGGAGGCTGCTTGCGATTCTCTCTCTCTCTGTCCCTTTCCTGCTTGCTCTCACTGTCTCAAAAAAGGAGGAGGGGGAGGAGAAGGGAAAGGAGAAGGAGGAGCGGAAGGGAAAGAGGAAGGGGAAGGAGGTGCCTAGGTGGCTCCGTCAGTTAAGCAACCAAGTTCGGCTCAGGTCATGATCTCACATTTCACGAGTTCAGGCCCCACGTCTGGCTCTGTGCTGATTGCTCAGAGCCTGGAAGCTGCTTTGGATTCTGTGTCTCCCCCTCTCTCTTCCCCTCCCCTGCACATGCTCTGCCTGTCTCTCAAAACTGAATAAATGTTAAAAAATTTTAATAAAAGGAAGAAGGAGGAGGAGAGAGGGAGGAGGAGGAAGAGGGGAAGGAAGAGGAGCATGGGGGAAGGAGGAGGATGAGGGGAAGGAGAAGGAGGAGGAGGCAGAGGGGTGGGGGAGGGGGAGGAGGAGGAGGAGGAGAAAGAGGCAGATATGATAATACAGAGTGGCTGGAATAACCAAAGCCCGGGTATGACCCTGTGGGATCAACCCTAGGTTGTGTGCCACAACCATATTACTTCCCCGGGAGAGTGCCCCAGGCGAGGGACGTCCCTGATCTCACAGAGTGTATAGTGGAAAACCTGTCTAAAGTCCCCAAGAGGGTCTGAACTGGCCGACATCAGCCAAGAGAGCTCACTGGCATCACATGATGCTCTGCAGACCGAGTCTGGTTTCTCTGTGTGTCGTCCAGTCAGACTTGCACGTGGCATTTAAGGCCCTCATCTGGAATGAAACCAGGGGCCCAGGTGATGGATTGTTGACTGCTTCATTCATTCACACACATTCATTGAGCACCTGTTGTATGTCAGGCACTGGGTCAGCCACTGGGTGTGGTGAGCCCCGCGAGACCATGAAGTGAACCAAGAGTCTCCCAGCACCAGGGCTCCTGGAGGACCCTGTCGCAGAGCCATCTTGCACAAGGATGTCTGGAAGGCCACCCTGTGCAGCTGCCCCCATGCACACCACATCTCTGTTGTATGTTTACACAGGGCATCAGGGATTTATGTGGGAGGCATTAAAGCATCAGGGATATCCAGTCAGAGCAACAAAAAAATACAGGGACCGTCTTTCAGTCCTGGTATCTGCACAGTTCCCTTTTATGTGACAAATATGAAGAACAATTAGGTCCCTTTTGATGGGATAATTGCTTGCTACCTGAAGAAGCTGCCTTAAAATGACAACTCGAGCAACGTGGACTTGCCAGCACTATTTAAACCCATCACATTATCCAGAAGAAGTGGAAGGAAGGCTGAGCCAATCCGTGAATGTCTCCTTCCTAGATTGCCCAGCCTTTTGTATCTGTTATTAAGCCCTTCACAAGTATGCTGCTTCTCTGGTGAGAAAATGTATTTGCATAGCTCCCAGTGGCTACACCAGACAGTGGTCAGCTCGAGATACACCTCCCAGAGCTGGGGAGGAGGGTATTACGCACATACCATAACCAGGTCCAATTATGTTGAAAACCAATAGCTGTGTTTCTCTGCCCATGTGTTCCCTGAGTGTGAAGAGAAGGAACAAATAGACTGATAAAATAGAATGGAATGGAATGGAACGGAACAGAACGGAATGGAATGGAACAGAATAGAACAGAATAGAATAGGACTAAAATAAACTAGACTAGGCTAGAATAAACTAGGCTAGAATAGACTAGACTAGATTAGAACAGACTAGACTAGAAAAGACTACACTGGAATAGAATAGAATAGAATAGAATAGAATAGAATAGAATAGAATAGGCTCAAATAGACTAGAGTAGACGAAACTAGACTAGACTAGACTAGACTACACTAGACTAGACTAGACTAGACTAGACTAGAATAGAATAGAATAGAATAGAATAGAATAGAATAGAATAGAATAGAATAGAATAGAATAGAATAGAATAGAATAGAAAAGTAGAATAGAATAGAATAGAATAGAATAGAATAGAATAGAATAGAATAGAATAGAATAGAATAGATGAGACTAGACTAGAATAGAATAATAAAATTGCTACAGGGTTTTAAAGATAGGAGTCTGAGGAGGAGCCATTCTTGTTCTTGCCGCTTGTCCCGTCTTGTGTGGGTCTCCCAGGAGCACAGGGTACGCTGGTTCTGGCAGCCCCTGTGGGCTGCCCCCTGGTTGGAGGCAGTGCTGGGGCCTGCCAGCACTCCACGTGGCACCAGCAACCTGGAAGTGCCTTCTCAAAGAAATAGCTTGGAGAGGCACGAGGCTCCTCGTTTTCTTTCTTTCCAGTAATTGACTTTGTATAGAGTTCCCCACCAAAGTGGACAGTCAGGCGCTCGTTCCCAATGAAAATTGCAGCGAGAGACAAATGGCAGTTGAAATAAGTAACATCGAGTCACTTGACAAATGCATCTGCAGCAGCAGCAGAGGCCCCGGCTCAGGAGACGCAATTATGCACCTGTCCTGTAAGGCCAGTGCCTCAGTGGCCGAAGGAAAATGGATCAGCTATGCGGGGCCTGGGGTGGGCCCTTTCCATGTATTTGTCCCAGAAAAGTTAATCAGAGTGAAGTGGAGATGGGGAGAGCTAAGGTTATCCTGATAGCGTTAAAAAAATTAAATTGCGGTTGTCCCTTTCCAATCCAGGCTCATTTCTCTCTCCCTCTCTCTCTCCTATGGAAACCGTGTCTATCCGTGTCTTTTCGGTGTGAGAACAGTTTCACCCTTGAATTGGTGAGAGGGGCCTTATTGTTTCTTAGGGAAGTGCAGGGGGCAGGACAGGGATTGTGAGGGGAGGTCCAGTGGCTCCCATGGTCTCCTCCCCCCACCCACAGGGCTGGCGGAAGAACACAGATGGTGCCATTTAACTGGACAAGCGTGTGGTTGAGAACAAGGCCCCTGGGGGTTTTATGGGCATGGGTTTGCCTGGAGGACAGATCTGGGAAGGCTAAGAGAATGTACGCAGGGAGCTCCGGAGGGGCAGAGGAAGGACAGGTCAGGTGTCGTCAGTCACCCAGCGCTCCTTGCCCTGAACAGATGCATCGTGCAAGAGTGCAGTCTTTGCGTCTGCCCATCATGCCCGAGGCTGGGGGTGAGGCTACGCCCCTGAGGATTCAAGGACCAGACTGAGCCCCTCTGCTGGTTGAGGTGGGAGGAGTGTCAAGGCTGGGATCCTAGATGCTTACACGGGGGGACATCTCCCCGAGCATCGCACGGCTGCCTGCCCAGCCAGTGCCAACCACCGTGGCCTGGAAGGCTCCAGAGCTCAGGCTGAGAGGCCACGCCTGGACATTGTGCCCATACGAAGCCCCTCCCTTAGCTGTCATCCAGAAGGAGAAAGTCCCTGGTGTTGCTTCTGAGGCCACCACCAAATTGCCTCTTAACACCCCAGACAGGTTCCTGGAGGTTGGATGGTTGCCGAGTAGAAACCAGCACCTCCTTGACCTGCTGCCCTTAGGAAAATGGATATGGCCCAGCAGCCAGGGGTGACTGTGCTGCCATCCCCACCCAGCCTCCAGCCATGCTGCACCCAGAACCTTCTAGGGGTCCGTCAGGGGGCTTTGTGCATTTGTACAGTGTCGGGAGGCCCTGCAGGAGGTTGCCTCCACCCGGTGCGGTGCCCTGGTGGTGGTTCAAGGTCCTTCTCTCCTGCCCTCCCACCCTTCACGCGTGTATGGGCAGCACTGGGTCCCACGTGCCAGGTGCCGATGGCAGTGTTTTACCAACCTCAGTCATTTACTTCCTTACTCCGTGGTTTGGTTTGGCCACGTCTCCTGCCACCACGGCCCATCTTCACGGTTTTCCACTTTCAAATATTTCCTTTTTTATTATTTACTCATTGTCTCCTCTTAGTTGCCTTTTTAAAAAAATGGACTTTATTTTTTAGAGCAGTTTTAGGTCCACAGCAAAATCGAGAGCAAGAGGAAGGTCCAAAAACGTTTCCATATGCCGTCCGCCCTGCACTGACGCGGACTCCCTCGTCGTCACCGTGCCCATGGGATTTGTTACAGTCCATGAACCACGTAGACGAGTCTTTATCACCCAAAGTCCATCTTTCACCTGAGGGTTCACTCTTGGCGTTGTGTGCATTCTGTGGGTCTGGACTGATGTGCGGTGGCACGGCCCGCCAACATAGCGCCACACACTGTGGTTTCTCGGTCCTGAAAGTCTTCCGTGCTCCCCCCTGGTTATCCGCCTCGCAAATCCCTGGAAACCACCGATCTGTTTACTGTCTCTCTAGTGTCGCCTTTTCCAGAACATCATAGATTGGAGTCAGCTTGGCTTCTTTCACGTGGTAATACACACTTACGTTTCCTTAAGGTAACTTATTAAACTGAAGTGAATTTATTTTAAAGGGAATCAGTACCACTCATGGAAAACTAGTATCATTTATATTAACGGGGGATAATGGGATGAATACAATAAAAAGCGAATACGTTTTGGCTAGAGATCATCAATTAACAAAAGGTCAGAGCCCCAGATCTATTTTCTTTATTGAAAAGATACATGAGTGTACGTGAGGTGTCAAGGCTAGAGCACCATGGAACTGAGGCTTTCCTCTTTATCGGAAGAGCTGAACAGCCTCTGCTGCATGTGTCCACTCGGTAGATACCAGTAGGACAGTGGTGGGTTCACACTCTTCCTTCTTCTCGGATTTAGTTATATTCTGGAGCAGATGTTACTATTGCCAGTTTAAAGAGGGGAAATTGAGGCTTGGCAAGGCAGTGGAGCCAGGACCTGAACCCAGCGTCCTGGCCCTCAGGTCTCATGCTCACAAACATCGCATTCCTCCCGTCTGGGAGAGGGGGCGTTTCCATATCAAGGCTCCCCCCCCCCAGGCATCAGACTGGCAGGGAGGGCTGCCCCCAAGGCATGTGTCGGTCCTGGAGGGCTCAAGGCAGCCCACCTCTGGGGCCAGGCTGGTCATCTACCTCACCTTTGGGTTGACTCTCTGACCCAAAGTGCAGAAGGCTTCTGTGTGAGTGGACCATCCGCAGCTGGGTTGGGTTGGATCCTCTGGGAAGGGCCCTAACCTTCCTAAGCGCTCTTCTCTGTCATGTGTCTTGGGGGCAATCAGGAAGTGATGCGGGATGACCTTTCCCCCAGAGCAGAGCTCCCCATTAATGCTCAACATTAATGCTCAGGTTCAGAGGATCAGGTTCACAACATCTCAGCCTGCCCCATTAATGCTCGACACCTGGAAAGATCGGGCTCACATAGAAGTTGGTTTCTCAGAGAGGCTCTCCACAGCCCCGGGGTTCCTTTTAAATTTCTCAGCAGCAAAGGATATATGAGAGGGTACGGCATGCGTGCCCAGGTGGTGGGAGGACTTTCTTACCAGTGACCTAGGGAAGTGACCTGCTGTCTCCAGGAAAGTGGGTGCTGGAAGTCCCTCACCTGTGAGCATCTGGCAGGGCTTATTATCCATGGCCATGGAAGGAGTGGTCCCCCAGCTTTCACGACCAGAGGATAAGTTATGTCTGAGTTATGCATCTGACTAACGTATTGGCAGACCCGCGAGCGTCTGTCCTGGTTTTCTGGGTCGGCTGTTGTCAGCAGGAAGATTGACACTCCTCCAGCTCCTTGTTCTGCGTCCTCCCTCCTTCCATTCGACACCTGTTGATAGCGTGCCAGGCGCTCCACCACTCGGGATGGCTACACGGCCCTGGTTTCTGCTTCTATTAGGCCACCGGGCACCTTGTCTAAGAGCGGAGGTAGACCTGGAGTGCGGGCTGTCTGCACCCACACTTCCCTCCCGTGGCTCTCTCCTCCCCTGCGTCCCCTCTGGAAGCTTACCTTCCATTCTGTGGCTGTGACGACTGGGTATTTCTATATTTGAGAAAAGTATGCATGGTACAGGGAGGTCAGGACCGGGGCACTTGAGGCCTCTTTCCTCCCCTTTTTGGGGTTATGTGTATGGGAAGATAGAAATGGGACCCACTGCATCTAAGCCCCGTGTGCAGAACTGAGCCATGGGGAGTAAAGTGTCTACATGGACATGACCCAGGGGGCCTGGCTCTCTTGTCTGAGAAGGTTCTGGAAGCAATAGAGACCAGAGTCCAATGGTCTGTGTCACGATCCCTTGTGGTCGGTCTGCCCTCTGTGGAACACAGAGTGGCAGGGTCGGTCACCCGGAGGAAGGAGTTGACAATCACCTGGCAGGTTGACAGGTCCCAGACACTGTCTGAGCTTTAGGCGAGGCAACAGTTCCCATGGACACTGGAGAGCTGCACAGAGATGCCCTGGCCATCAAGGCAGCCTGACGCGGGAGGAGAGGGGGTGATTACACCTGTGTGGCCCAAAGCCCAGGTGCCACCGGCACACCAGGTACAACATCTCTGAACCTGTGGTTGCAAGCCGAGTCCTCAGGCCTGTCACGGGAGGGGCTGGGGCCTCCCATCTGCCCTCTTCCTTTGCCCCTTCAGGTCTGGGCACCTGGTCTAACAATGCATATGTCCAGCCCACCCCCTTCCCTGCTGACTCGTTCTTCTGGCTGCTGCCACCATCCAATTGTACGTTGTACTTCATTCTTTCATACGTCGTGTGGTTCTGCCCATTGGGGTCTGGGCGGGAGAGCTCATTGTCTGGTTCCCAGTGCCAGGTACCTTGTGAGTCCAGGACACATGTTTCTTGCATGGCTGACATGTGGCCACGTGCCGCATGGAAGTCTTCTGCAGGCTAGATCACACGGCCAGCTTACGGTGTCTGGAGGGGAGGCGTGCATGGGTCCAGTCGGGCCTCAGGGACCTCGCCATCCACTCGGTCTTTCTGGCTTCTCCTGGAGCAGCTTTTCTTCCGGGAAGTGGTAGCCAGAGCAAATGTGCTCAAGCCTAGTTGTGAAATCTGCAGTGGTGTGTAACAGGGACACTTTTAATTTCTGTAAACCTGAGCTCACAGTTCTCCCCATTCCTCCCTTTTGGGGGACCCATGGGAAGGATTGTAAAGATATTTTTTTTAACGTCAATTTTAAAAAAGTGAGACGCCACATATTCCCCTCTGTTCTGCCTTACATCAAGGAAATACAGCTAGGGCCTTCTTGGGGGACTTCCCGACTCCTTCCCATCCACATACTTACTGCTCTCTTCAGTTGTTCATCTGGCCCACAGACACGGGTCTGGCACCCACCAAGCTCCAGGTGTGATGTGTGATAATGAACCCTTCCTATTAGATCAGATGCTTTGAAGGTCAAAGAAACCAACCAGGGATAGCATTGGCTGAGGCCCACAAGGACTTTCTGGCAGTAGTCCAGGGAGCCTCGCTGAGTTTACAGAGAGAGGAACCCAGGGCACGAAGAGTGGTGGACGCATGAACAGAAAGAACTCAGACAGTAAGCTGGTGCTGTGTCTTTGAGAAATTTGAAGGTGAGGAGAAGACGAAGGTTGTGAGGACAAAGCAGGGCTAGAAGCTCGGGGATTGAAATCACCGTATTCCAAGTGGATGAGGAACAGCCAGTGGAGAGAAAGAGAGCCTGCTACACATCATCTTTTTTAAAAAATTTTAATTTCACTTTTTATGTTTAGAGACTTCGAGTGGGGAAGAGGGCAGACAGAAGGCGAGAATCTTAAGCAGGCTCATGGAGCCCGATAACGGGGCTGGATCACACGACCCTGGGATCATGACCGGAGCCGAAGCCAAGAGGCAGACGCTCAACCAACTGAGACCTCCAGGTGCCTCGACGACGACACATCTTTCATCTCCTTGTGTCCTGCTGGCAGAGGTGGCGAGGAGGTGAGAGTTCCTGGGAGGACCTTGGGGGGCCCGTCTTTGGCTAGACTCCCAGGTTCCTTAAGTTGGGGGGTGGCCCTGAGCAACCATCCAGTGCTCCTGCGCGACTGCTTACAAGATGGGGAGCGTGGTGGCATCAGCGGCGAGCGGGGATGACTTTCTTCTGGAACCTTCCTCGGTGTCACCGAGCAGCTTGTAGCCTGTGACATGCCATGTGTGTCATTCGACAGGTTTGCGCGAACGCCCAACATATGCCGACGAAGGCTCTCCTAAATGAAAGGTGAAGAGATGAGCGGTCAGCGTTGCTGGCGGGGCGGTGGGAAGGGCGGCTTCCACTGTCACGTTCATCTTGTGGAGCCAATAGCCGCAGGGGTCTTGCAGGGACCGGGGCGCACCTGCCCCCAGCCACGCGGAGCCCTTGGTGATCTTTCCACCTGGGTCTCCATTGGCTCTGGGTATGGCTACTCCACTAAATCATTGTGTGATGAGGGTACAGTGACGACTCCTGTGGATTTAATGAATGTTTCCTGAAGACGAGTGAGTTTGAGAATTGTTTTCACGTTTGCCGGTCGGTTGGCGATGCTCTTGAGATTTACTGACTGTGCACATCCTTTTGTTCATTGACAAATGGCTGGGTTGTTTCTTCTTGTCCTTTCTGTCAGAGGTCTGTGCGTGTTGGAGCTGTTCACCCATTGCTTCTTATCTGCTGCAAATGCGGATGGCTCCAGACTGCCGATGGTTTGACCTAACTGTTTTTCGTCTTTTCTGTGGCGTGAAGGCAACATGCACTCAGTGGAAAGCGTCTTTGGGATTGTGGGTTTGGACCTCTTCCTGGGTTAGTGATATGTGGTCCGATCATCTCCTATGATGTGGGGCAGCGCGGGCTCCCGTTAGCCACATGACCACAAGTGTCACCAACCCATACGCTGGTGGCCACTCTGCACCCAGGCGTCCCTCTGGCTCCCACTTCAGGACAGTATTTGGTACATTCCACGAGGCAGTCAGCACTCCTTGATCCAATAGGATTTAGGATGAACGGTCCTGCCCAGCCGTGGGCTCACATGACTGTTCTTGCATATGGAAGGCAGGCTGGACTGAGCTCTGAGGTGTGGGAGGTCAGGCGTATGCATGCATTTTAGACTTAATGATGTTTTCAACGAAGGATGGGTTGATAGGGATACAACCTCATCATGAGTCCAGGAAGATCTGTATTTATTTTTTTTACAAAGACTTCATTTAGGGGCACCTGGGGGCTCAGGCCATGCGTGATCTCACAGCTGGTGGGTTTGAGCCCCGCGTTGTGCTCTGTGCTGACAGCTCAGAGCCTGGAGCCTGCTTCACATTCTGTGTCTCCACCTCTCTCTGCCCCTCCCCTGCTCACACTCTGTCTCTCTCTCTCAAAAATAAATAAATAAGTATTAAAAAATTAAAACAAAATAAAACCCACAAGGCTTTCATTTACCTGTTGATGTGTTTGCAAAGGCATTTGCTATGTAAAATTTCTCATTTTTTATGCTGCCAAGTGTGAGTGCTGTCTGTGCAGCATCTGAGGTCCCTTCCTGCCCAGGGATGTGTCCCTGTGCCTAGATCCTGGTGGAGTTTCTTCTGTTTGTCCTGGGAAAGCGCCTGTCCGACACCACCCCTTAAAAGAGCCTTGTCTTTTCTGAAACATCAATTAGATCTGAAATAGGAGAAATACGGAAGGTGTAAAATTGTTGCCTGGATATTATTTTATAGCCCTGTGTCAAGATCCTATTGAGAATTGCTGGGAAACCCGTGTTGTGAGAGAACTTTGACTTGATTTTCATGGTGGATATTTCTTTCTTACCCTTTCCGCACTGAGTCCTCTTCTCTGGACAGTCTGGACAGTGGCACCCCCAATTTCTTTGGGGTGATGAATGTGTCTCGGCCATCGAGGGCATTCTGGATTAGACCCATTGGTGTCCACTCTTGTCCCACGAGCTCCCGGTGCAAGCAATCCTGGTGGAGGCCCTCCTGAGCTGAGTGGAGGGCGGGAGGGCAGAGAGTGGGCCAGGGGGCTGGGCCGTGTCTCTAAGCCCCTGTGCCTCCCCTTTTTGCCCTCTGGGGGCATGATTCTCAGAAGTGGCCGGGCAGTCCCTGGCTGGAGCATCCTGCGTTCAACTGTTCCTAGTTCTGGGTATTTCCATGGCTCTTCCTGTCACTGGCACATCGCGATGCCCAGACACACCAGGCAGGTTTGCACACCAGGCCGGGCTCCGGTACAAATGCTTGGCAGGCCTTGGCAGTGCAGCGGAACTCCTTTGGCTTGAACTTTGGAGACACAGGTGACTCCAGGCTTACAGCAGACCTGGACCAGGTAGTCTGGTTCCCGATGTTCAGTCCAAATCCTGGAAGTTCCCTTTGGAGCAGGGGTGGATACTGGCTGAAGAGCCCTTTCTCCGGGCTGCCCCCTGGGTGGTTGGACAAGAACAGGTGGAATAAAGATGTCAGCCGTGTAGGGACAGAGGTGCTCTGCGGTGGCTGTGGTTCGAGTGTCCCAGCCCCTGGCACCGGTGGAAAAGTTCCCCAAATGTGACGAGGAAGCCCGTGCCCGAGGAGATGGGGGGAGCCGGTAGTCTCTGCATTTTGATGTTGGGTTTTCACACTGAAAGCTGTTTACAAGACATGTTCAGTCCAAATTTTTCATCTCCTCTTGGTTTACGGAGAAACTGCCAAACTGTGTGACTTAGTTTTTCCAAATTCAGTGAAATGGTCCTAGTCCAGGGGATGGGAAGAGATCAACGGGGGCCTGGATGCCAGAGAAGGGGGCTGTGGTGACTTTTTCTGGTGATTGAAGGCAGTTTTGCCTCTCCCCTCCACCCACCAGGATCCAGAGGAAACACACCCACTACAGGGTGGGTACCTCACTCACCCCCGTGGGCTGGTTTGTCAGAGCATCACTGGTCGACACATGTGCCTGCTAAATAGTGCTGATTTCACTCCTGTGCTGTAGATTGCACGTTGAGCAAAACTAGATGTGACACTTGTCTCTCTTCAGAGAGATGGAATTTAATAGAGGAGGCAGGTAATGGGTTTTACGAATATAATTTCACGTAAAGTTTGAAGGCTGCAAGAGTGAATGATAGGAGGATTTGAGTTAGTCTTGAGAGGGAGAGGGCAGAGAAACCTTCCTGGAGGCAGTGATGACTGCTCAGAGGGAGAGAAAGAACCATTGTTTTGGGCAGAGGGAAAGACATGAGCAAAGGTCCTGGGGCAGGCGGGAGTTTAGAATTCAACTGACCAGAAGCCAGTCCTCATAGCTGGGAGTCACAGAGGAAGCAGAAATAGCAATTAAAAGAAGCTGCAGTGGGGGGCTGGGCCATATCATTTTGAGCCTTGTGTTTGGTACAGGACTTCAGACTCATCTGTCCAGCTGCTCACCTGCCCACCTGTGCAAGGTGTACCGAGGAGGTGGGTGTGGACCTTGATCTCGTGACTGGTGCTCCCCGGGTCTCCCCTCCGTACCCCAGCTTTGTCCACCCGACCGGGCCTTCATGTCTCTGAGATCCCACCACTGGCTTGCTGCCCTCCTCCCCACATCTGCCCCAGGCACTCGCCCATGGATGCTGCATCACTCTGGGCCCCAGGATTTCCGACCTCAGACTTAGTACCAGCGGCCTCTCCACCTCCCTGCCTCCCCTCCCTTGTTGCTGTTCACTCACACTGGTCTTTGAGCCACTTTCAGTCCAGATCTTTCGCGGCTTCCCTGAGTGAGGCTGGGACAGGAGCCCCTCACCAGGGGGACTGTGAGCGACCTTCCCTAAAGCGTGTTCCCATCAGACTGAGCTTCTAGAGCACAGGGCCTGGCCAGGCCCCTTCCCTGCTGTCAACTTGGTGCCCAGCGTGGTGCTTAGCACACGGACATGCAGCGTGCACGTGATCCAGTGAGAGCCCCCGCGCACCCACCCCCTGCATCCCAAACTACCCCAAGGGCCCCGCCCCACAAGCTGCTGAAGAAGGAGCCTGCTGTTCATGCAGATGCAGACAGACAGACTGATGCAGTGGCTGGCAGACCAGGAGAGGATGAGACACCGGTTCCGGAAGCTTTCTGGCTGCCACCATTTAACGCCCAGAGCTATTTTCAAATGCTAGACACAGACATTTTGACCTGCATTAGAATACACAGAATTCTGAATTTTCTTCTGAGCAGCACATGAGAGAACTGTCTGTCACCCGAAAGGGGAAGAAGGGAATGACGAATTTCTAAGGTACAAAACCTGGAAAGGGGAAACTAATCCACAGGCAGTTCTGGAACTTTCTCCCACACCAGGTGGTTCTCTCTCCTGTCCTCCGTTTCCAGCCCCAGCTCCGGTGACTTGGGGAATGTGGGAACAGATGAGGTGGAGCAAGCCGGAGAGGGGAGTTCATGTTGATGGGCAGCAGCTCAGGAAAAACAGAGCCCTGCCTGAGGACCGCTGAGGAGGCCATGGCCAACACAGCACACAGCCAGCCAGGCTCGGATACACAATCCGCAGGACCCTTGCAAACGTGAGTTTTGCGGACAGCGTGAAAAGCATCGCACGTGCCTTCCCCTTTTACTCCCCAGGACTCCTGTCAAAGCTGGGCCCTCGCCAAATGGTATATCTGTGTCCCGCCCATAGGCCCTCAGTCACAATGACCCCCCCACTGTGGTGTCCGGCCTTAGATCATCCCCCACCCCATGCTGCGGCCACACTGGCTGCCCTCCAGGTCCCTTGCAGACCAGGTGTATCCCCGCAACACACACACCACGGGGCCTTTGGTCATGCTGCGCCTGCTTATAGAAGGTCCCATTCTATTCGCCCAGCTGCACCTTCTCTCTGGTCTCAGCTTGGTTTTATCTCCCCTGAGAGGCCCTCCTGCCCCCCACCCCACCCCTAATTTGGCCTTCCCTTTGATTCTGTTACTCTGTCCTGTGTGGCATCCCATGTGGCATCCTATGTGCTGTCCCGTGTGGCACTGATCACGAGTGTGGCCTCTTCACACACCTGCTCTGGCTGGTCACTCTGGTTGGTTGTCCTCACCAGAACTAACCACCACGCTGAAAGAGGCCCGCAGGCCCCCCATTGCCAAGCACAGTGCTAGGCCCAGGGTTGGGAACCCAGTAAAAGAGGCACGGACTGGAAGAAGGCCCATCTGGCAGGCGTGGGGCTGGCACTGGGGGTCTCGCCTGTTCCTGTGCCTCCTCTGTAACAAACACGCTGATCCTCACTTACGATCTTCCGCTTTTCTATCCGCAAAGTCTATCCCAACCCACAGACCAGGCAGCGGCTTTGCTTACGGGAATATCCACGCTTTGTTCCTGGTCAGTTCTGATGTAGTGGCCACCCCGACACAAGGCAGGACACCACACAGAGAGGTGGAGGGCACTCTGGCTGCACGTGGACACTTGCGGGTTGCAGCCAACCCCAGTGCCGTGGCACAGTGTCTCGTAGGGCCACGCCTGCCCACGCCTGCCCATGTTGCCTTGTCTGTCCATTGGGCTTCCCACTTGGATGATCGGAGTTTCTCACTCCAAATGTTGGATTTCTCATGGACGTCTGCCCAGATAAGACTGGCGGTCGGCATGGTCATTCGACATCTGTGTTGATGCCTTAGTGTGTGCTCAGAGATACAGGGCAGCAGCGGTGGCCCAGAGGTGTGTTTATGTGCTCATGGAGACAGCTGTCAGGTGAGCTCAGGTCAGCAGATGCTCCAGGTTATATAGGCGCTGCGGCTTTACCTTTCACCCACGGCATCTCTGTGTCTTTGAGCCAGGTCCTGACTCGCTGCATTCCCTCAGCTGTTCTGGGCTCCTGCCATGTGCTGGGGCTGCTTGAAACCACGCAGAACCAAACAGCACGTGGCTCCCACCTTCTGGGGTTTCTAGGCCTGTGGGGACAAGGCCATGAAGACCAGGGACCCTGGAGCCATATCCGCTGATGTGCCTACGGCGTCCCACGGAGGGCAGATGTGGCCGCTCACTGCAGCTGGGATGGGTGGTCCTCCCCATGTTTTCTTTTGTGGCAGCCACTGTACTCACAACCACCTTGTAGGGAAGGACCCAGCTGTCCTCCAAAGGGCTCCTCCCCAGCTTGTGTCCTGGTCACGGGGAGAGTCTCTCCTCGTGCCTGGAGTGGAATCTACAGGTGCCATGTGTCAGGCTCCCTGGGCGTCCACGTCGGTGTTCCTGCTTCCACTGCAGGCTGCTGGGAAACAGGGATCTTGCGCACATCACCTTCTCTTGGTCCCTCCGGACCGCCTCCCTTCCAGTAAGAACAGCCCTCTGAGAGCAGCACAGAGCTGGAGTCACCATTTCCAAAGAGGAACCAGAATACAGACTCCTGAGCGTGCACCCAGGGACTGGTTCTGCGTTAAGTCTCTGGAGGAGGGAAATCGGGGTTTCAATTGGCTGGTGGTGTTTGGGGAAGGGTCGTGGTCTCCAGGTTGTGAAAGGATCCATTCAGCTTTGGTGTCTGGAGAAGGTGTCCAGATGGTGCCGTGTCTCTGCCTGGCTGCCCTTAGGTCGACCCAGCAGGCTGACGCGTTACATGAAAGATCCTCTATTGAAAGGCTCTCCGCCCACGTTGGGAAGGCTTGTCACTCAGAGCCACGCTTGCACATGAATTCTGGGGTGCCTGGTCGAGAAGGCTTTTGCATGTAACCAGAACAGGCTGAGGGCGAGTTCGGAAACTTGCCGGAGGGAGAACACGTGGGTCTGTATCAGTCCCACTCAAGGTCACATGTGTATGTGATGGTGGCTGTGCACACAGAGGGCTAACACATGGCAGACGTTGCCCATCTCTCCCCAGCACCCACCCTTCCCTGCTGTCCTTGCAACCCTGCTGGCCTTCTTCCTCTTCCCAGAACATGAAAACTCCCTCCCGCCCTGTAACCTCAGGACACTTGCACATATGACTCCACTGCCTGGACTGCTCTTCCCCAGCTTTGCCTGTTGGTCCCTCCCCATTCTTGTCTCTGCTTAAACATCACGCCCTCACTGGGCTCCGTGATGGTCACCCTGGCCAGTTCAATTTGCTCCCCCCCCCCGCAGTCCTATATTTACAATTTGCTCCCCCCCCCACAGTCCTATATTTATCTATCTCCACGTTGAGTATCTGAGCCCTCCGTGGGAACACACTCTCTGAGAGAGGAAGGCCTGCTGCTCTTTTTGGCTGCTGTGCCTCATGGCACCTGCAGTGGAACCAGTGCTCCCTACTGAGCAAATGCATGGACAAGTCAGTCCTTTCAGATACAGGTTCCCTGGGCTCAAAATTAAAGATAAAAACAATATGTGGGCATCTGGGTGGCTCGGTCAGTTAAGAGTCTGACTCTTGGTTTCAGCTCAGGTCACGATCTCACCGTTTATGGGATCGAGCCCACAGCAGGCTCTGCACTGAGAGCATGGAGACTGCTTGAGATTCTCTCTCTTTCCCTCTCTCTTTGCCCACCCCGCCCAATAAACATTAAAAAAACAATAAAAAATGACCTTCAAAAAGGGTTAGGAAAGGGGTTGATTTAAATTCTAAAAAGCTGATGTGTTTAAAAAAATCAGAAATTCTAGAAAACTATTGAATTTGTAAGTTACTTGGTTGCCTGATTATGTAATGGATTTTCCTCCTACATTTTTCTCTTGCACACTTGTTGCCTCCTCATGTGACAAAGATTGTGTGGTATTGTTTCAACAGAGAGAATAGAAAGCCAATTCCATGTGCCTTGTAGTGTGGTTGGGTGAAAGCGTTCTGTTTTGTTTTTTAGTTTATTTATTTGTTTTGAGAAAGGGAGTAAGTATGAGTGGGGGAGGGGCAGAGAGAGAGGAGACAGACAATTCCAAGCAGGGGGCCCGATCCCATGAACTGTGACTTCATGACCTGAGCTGAAACCAAGAATCAGATGCTTAACCGACAGAGCCACCCAGGCAGCCCAAAAGTGTTGTCATTAGTATGATTATGGAGAGTGGACTGCACACAACATGCAGATCGACTCACGGACACACTCACTGTCACATCAGACAAGTTTTTGCCCTACGGACACAAGAATTCTGATGAATTCCATTTCAGCCCATCAAAAAAATAAATGGTGTGCCGATGCTCGTATCTATGCGTTATGCACTACCCCTTGCAGGAGACAATGCTCATTTTGACTAGTTGCTACTGACAGCTGATGAGAACTGGGTCCTGTCCTCACAGTGACTTTCCTGTGGTCAGGATTTCCTGCCCCCTGGCTCCTGGCTCCACACGTCCCAAGCCTTGTTTCTCTTCTGCGGTGTACTCGTGGTTCTGAACGCCTGTGTCGTGAAGCGGCATCTGGCCCTGGACCCCATGAGCGAGGATGTGGGAGGCTTGGCCTTGCCGCTCCGGGCTGGCTGGCATCATGGAGCTCTTCGTGGAGGTGAATTTGTATGAAGCTGCCACTAAACCCTAATAAGCGTGTCCAGGCTTGCCAAGTCCCGTTAATACCATCTGGTGTGAGGGAGACGTGACAGAGGGGAGTCGGAGCATGAGACCGTGGTCTGAACCGACTGAAGTTGAAGTGTCTCCCCCTTGCAGGTTTTGCAGAGCATGTGAGCATAAACACATTACTGGGGCTCTCCCCGTGGTCCCGGAAGTGAGGGGCTCCAGGGCCACACTGCCTCTGTCCTGTTCATCTGCAGTTCCGCCCCAGCCCCTCACCCAGGAAGCTCCTACATCCATGGGCTGTCCTGCCCCCAACAAACTGACCTGAATCGGACCCCCTTCCTCTTGTGACTCTTCAAGTCTAGACTCTGACAGCATCTCCACTCAAAACACTGCATGTAAGGGATTACTTCTCATCACATGTGGAGAAAACATGGACTCAGCTGGACTTTCAACTGAAACAGGCCATCGCCTCACTTGCTGTTGCTGCTGACTCTGTGACATCCATGGCAAGTGGCCACAGGGGCCATCCCAGAGTCTGTGTTTGGGGGCCTCTGTGTCATTATGAATAGAACGTGGCTCTCACAGCCCTGGTGAAGACAAGCATGTATGGTGAGAAGAATTCTCTGCAGGAAACTAGCAGGGGCTCAGGATGCTTTCATGGGCCAGAGGGAGGAGTCCTCTAAGGGGGTCATGGTGGCCGGGTGATTACGCAGCACTTGGCAGGCACTGGGGGAGAAAGAGCTCTGTGCCACGCATGCAGAAATGACACAGGACACACGTGTGACTGCCACAGTATGTTTGTAATTACGGCAACCGCAATATTCTAGACAGAAGGCCGGTCAAGGAAAATGTGCTGCCAGGGGTCAGGAAGGAGACCTCCACCTGCTCGGTGGTTTCAGGATATGCTGAAGGAAATTGCCAAGAAATCTCAATTCACAAAAAATAATCTAATGGAGACCTTGCTTTCCATTACAGTCACCGGCTTGCATCTTCATTGACAGATTGTCTGGGGCAGATGGTGATTTCTGTGCTGGTTTCAGATGGCCAGAAGGGGCTTGGGTCTGAGCTGCACAACTCAGACTTGGTCCACATGACACAGAGAGTGTGTGGAGATGCACACTATGGGGTCCCCATGCCCAGAGACTCCCACTCAGCGGGTCTGGAGTGGGCCAGGGATTTTGCATTCCCAGCGAGCTCCCAGGTGACGCTGGAGTGACCCGTTCTCACACGGTGGTCTGCAGGTGCAGTAACCTAGAAGGCTGTGGCTGGCACATCACTTGTCTTCTGCCTTGGTTTACCGTGCACCATGGTTTTAGATGCTCGGGACCCCAAATGTGACATGTGTGGGTTTGAGGGATGGTTTCTATGATGGAGTGTGACATTCGGCCCCAGAATCCATCATGACTTGGAGGACTGGGGGCCGCTAGGGCACAGGACCCATGCGAGGGATGAATCTCTACCTGGACTGCTCAGGGGAACACCATCCTGCAAGCCCCTGCCCTGCCCTGCCGGGTGGGGTTCACAACCGAACCGGCGGAGCATCGTGCTTCCTGGACCTTGCCCCTCCAACCACATGCATCCAGCTTTGGGGAGCTATTAGTGAATCAGTTGACATCTTCCCTGAGAGTTCTCAGGTCACAAAAGCTAATTAACCTCCTCTTGCCTTCCAAATAGAGTAACAACCACCAAGGCCAAACCTCCTGGAATAGATGGGGGAGGAAGAGAGAAAAGGAAGAGGCATATCTGTGTCTTGTTGTTGTTGTTGTTGTTGTTTTAAATAGATTCACAGAGAATTTTTAAAATGAAGTCCAAGGAGGGGAGTTGGTGGGAGGCACAACTCCTGGGGCAGTTCCTGCCGGAGCAGACACAGTTTCAGTGGTGGCTCTGCTCAGCTTCGGGTCTGCTGTTGTCCAGCAGCTGAGACATGGAAGTTCTGGATGGAAGCTCGATGTGGGAAATCCGGAGGTTCCCCTGAACTTGGAGGTGAGGTCAGTGGGCACTGCAGTGTTGGGCTCATCTGTGCCATTGGACTTGCCCTGATATCCCGGACTGACCAAGAGAGGACTCACGAGCCTTCACGTGTGGTGCACCTGCAAGGCTGGATTAATAGCATCACCCTTTGCATTCCCCTCTGAGAAGCCACATAGTCAAAGAGGTAAGAATGTGGGCTCTCATGAAGGGCACGTCTGAGCTCAAATGCCCATCGTGACACTGACTGCCCATGTGACCTGGCACCATGTTTCCCAGACTCCGCCATATCCACACACCCCTGAGTCCTGCCATATGAGTATGCAGTTACCGCTTACTGGGCAGACAACCCTCACCATCCTCACATCTTCCTTCTGTGTGCCTTGGTGTCCAAACTTTACCCTTCTCAGAAGGACACCAGGCTTTGGATTAGTCCCCACCTCAGATCACTATGACCTCATCATCACCTGGTTACATCTGCAAAGACCCTGTTTCCAAATGAGGTCAATTCTGAGGCTCCAGGTGACGAGATGTGCTGGACATACCCCACCCCACCCAGTAGATGCACCTTCAAGGTTTTTGCACTGCTCGAGAGAGCTGATTGTGCACGTCCCTTCCTGATTCTGCCGTGATGGTGCATTTATATCCACCTGACTGGGCCTCAGGGGCCCGGATAACTGGCCATACTTCCAGGTGTGTCTGGGAGAGTGTTTCCAGAAGAGATTAACATGTGGATCCTTAGACTGAATGTAGCAGGTGGTCACCTCAATTTGGATGCGCACTGCACAGTTTTTGGAGGGTCTGGGTAGGCCAAAAAGGTGGAGGGTAGACTTCTCTCTTTGCCTGACTGAGCTGGGGAGTCTTTGGCTCTTCTCCCCTTGGACTGGAAGATACAACTTTGGATCTCCTGGTTCTCGGACCTTCAGGCTCAGATTGGAACTACCCCATGGGCTTGCCTGGGTCACCGGCTTGCAGGTGGCAGGTTGTGGGGATTCTCAACCTCCATAACCACATGAGCCAATTTCTCCTAAATCTCCTAAGTAGGATAAATAATAGGATAAGTCTAAAGGTATAATGGGATAAATACATTTTATGTATAAATACCGGTGTGCTTGTCTGGAGAGCCCTAATAGATTAGTGTTCAGTGATATATGTGCATAGCTGGAAATTGGCTATGGTGGGAATATTTATCCCCAGGGAATCTGTAGTTGCTACAAGTGGGGCTTTTTTAACGTCTGGACCACCAGTTGTTAAACATTTACCAGCACACCACTGGACAGCAGAGTATTCCTGGGATACTATGTGCTTCACACTTTCTTTTACAAAATACACATTAAAAAAACCAAAAAAAAACCAAAATACATTGATTTTGCGGAGACAACTTCAGACCAGAGGTCAGCAAACTAGAGCCTGCAGAACAAAGCTGGCCCATTGTCTCTTCTTAGAAATAAACTTTTGTAGGAGCTCAGCCATGTACGTACTGTCCGTGGCTGTTTTCAGACCACAGGGGCAGAGCTGAGCAGCTGGGACAGAAGCCAGATGGCCCGCAGAGGCTGAGTGTTGACTCCCAGGCATTTGGTGGAAAATGTGCCGGCTCCTCCTTTAGACAGGTGCTTCTCAAATGTTAATGAGCAGGTGAATCACTGCACCTGGTCCTGGGCCACAGCCTTACAGCACAACTGCCTGGAAAATCAGCAGCACTTGCCCTGAAGGGAAGGAGCTCTGAAGAGAACAGGGCAAGGTGGACCAAATGGCAGAATGCTTCCCAGAATTGGTGGCCTGCCAGGGACTCCGGGCCGGATGTCCCTTTTTGTGGTGAAGGACATCAGCGAGCATCTGAGACGTGTTGGCAGTGAAACGAGACGTTGTCCTGCGTGTAGGAAGAGGGGATAAGAGACCACCAAAAAGGTGAAACTCCCTCCCCGTGTGGTTCAGTGGCCTTCTGTGTCGCGTTCCTGTCGCCCCTCACCTCTTGCTGCCACCGGGGAGATGTGGCCACACGTGGGGACCGCTGGCACAGAGACATCATTACTTATTAAGGTGATAAAGCCATCGGGGCTGACAAATGCCTTTATTTTTGGTTCTGTTTTACATTTTTCTCCTTCCCAAGTGCCACCTTCTTTCCGGCATGCTTTGAGTATCGCCAGGGACCTAGCATGTCTGCACAGGGACGGCGGAAAAATGGCCAAGAGATTCTTTATTGCCCTCTCCTCAAGCTCTGCCACGTTAAACTTGAAGTCCACAGCTCTTGCATTATTTTAAAGCCTCTGGCATATCTCTAAAGCTAACGGCCCAAAACCTGTGTGATAAATTAAGATACTTTCCACTCTGTCATACTACAAAAAAGAAGCTACTCCCAAGTCTTTGGAAAGCATTTCTGAGATAAAATATGTACTTGTGGGTTCTGCAGATTTAAAAAAAAAAAAGGCTTGAATCTTCATAGATTTACCGGAGGTGGGGGGGGGGGGATGTTGCATGTAAAATGTGCTTTTCCTTGACATTTAGAGGTCTTGCAAAGTGGTTTATTATAGATCTTATGGACATCTTGATATTTAATTAAATTTCAGGGGCACCTGGGTGGCGCAGTCGGTTAAGCGTCCGACTTCAGCCAGGTCACGATCTCGCGGTCCATGAGTTCGAGCCCCGCGTCAGGCTCTGGGCTGATGGCTCGGAGCCTGGAGCCTGTTTCCGATTCTGTGTCTCCCTCTCTCTCTGCCCCTCCCCCGTTCATGCTCTGTCTCTCTCTGTCCCAAAAATAAATGAAAAATGTTGAAAAAAAAATTTAAAAAAAAATTTTTTTTCAGAAATATATTCTCTATACTAACAAGAAGGAATATGAAGAATGTATTTATTCACTGTCTATTTGTTATTTTTTTTCTGTTTCTCACACAAAGTTATCAGTTGGAAGTAAGTCATCAGAGGCACTTAAAATTTTTCAGAGTCGGAAATCTAATTAACCCCAGCAACTGTGCTTAAAATGTTAAATAATATAAGACAAGTACTTACAGGGATCTTTGGTAATATTCAGTCCGGATGAGGATTTACACTTTGTTTTTTTTGTGTGTGTGTGTGTGTGTTGGTTTTTTTTTTGTTTTGTTTTGTTTTGTTTTGTTTTGTTTTTTTTGGAAACTAACCTTTAGTGTCTATTTTCAAAAGGCATGAGGAAATGGAAAGAAGATTGGGAAACAAGTCACTTGTGAGGCCTCATCCTGTACATTTCTGTAAATTATTGCTGAGTGTAAGCAGCTGTATTTGTAAATTATTTCATCCCTTTACATTTTTATAGACTGAATTAAGAGCAAGTTCGCAGTAAATGGACCATTCATCTGAAATAGCTTTTTCTCCCCCATTTAAACTTGAAATCAGAGACTGGAGCCCATATGTGTCCAACGTACACATTTTGGGGTACATGATTTTCACAGGTGTCTTACTGGTGGGCGTGCCTGGTACAGTTTGGGTCTCTGATGTCTCTTGACCAACTAAGCTGTTCTGGCACGTTCTTGGGTGCTCTGCTTTATTTTTCTGTGAGTGGGCTCTAGTTTGCAACAGGACGGAAGTCGAAGCCACATTCAAAGTACCGCCAGGATTCAGACAATTTCTCTTCATGAGACGGAATGTTTTGCCCCCAACTTGTCAGAGGAAGAGCTGAGGGAAGTGGTTGGGACAGGGGCTCTCAGAACTTGGGGAGAAAATACAGAAGACTCACGTGGTTGGCGTGGAAGGTACTGGGAGGGGTGGAGGAGCAGGAGCGAGCCATGGGAGGAGCCAGGCAGGTAGCCTGCAAGTGTCGGTGACAGGTGAGTGGTACTGGCATGACAAGCAGGTGGTCCACCCCTTGCCCACTAAGGCGGGAAGCTTTGGGGAGGCAGAACTGAGAGCGAGTGTGGGGGCAGGCCTCGATGTCTGGTGGACAGACTGGGCCGCAAAGGTCTACAGGCTGGGGGTGGGGTGGATCCTGGCTGGTGGGGAGGAGACTGAGCCCAGGCCTCAGGGAAGGAGGGGTGGGAAGGGCCCATCTCCTGCGGGCATCATTAGAGTTAGAAGTTTCATTGTTCATCAGAAATTCTAAGGCATCGGACCATTATTCATTTCCCATGGCTGCTATAACGGAGTTCCACAAACTCAGTGGCTTCGAACACAAATTTAGTATCTCACTGTTCTAGAGGGAAGTCTGGCATGAGCCCTGAGTCAAGTGTGGGGAGGGCTGGTTCCTTCCAGAGGCTCTAGGGGCAATCCGTTTCCTGGCCCTTTCCAGCTTCAAGAGACGCCTGCCCTCATCAGCTCGTGGCCTCTTCCTCCTTCCTCAAGGCCATGGCACTGGTCAGAGTCCCTCCTGTGCTGCCATCTCTAGAGTTCTTACTTTTCCGCTTCGGCTCCTTATCCTTGGGATTTCGTGAGGTACCCAGAAAATCTCCCCATCTCACAATCAGCTTAATGACCTTTCTGAAAGTTTTATTTTAATTCCCGTTGGTTAACATACAGCGTTAAATTAGGTTCAGTTGTGGGGTACAGTGCTTTGGCACCTCCGTGCATCACCTGGTGCTCGTCAGGACAAGTGGCCTCCTTCATCCCCATCCTCTAAATGCCCCCCCCTCTGGTGACCGTCAGAGTATTCTCTATACTTAAGAGTCTGGTATTCTTGTCTGTCTCTTTTTTTCTTAGCTCCTTGTTTGTTTTGTTTCTTAAATTCCACCTATGAGTGAAATCATATGGCATTATTAGATTTTCTGGGATCAACTTACTTCACTTAGCATAATACTCTCTAGCTCCTTTCATGTTGTTGCAAAGGGCAAGATTTCATTCTCTTTTTGTGGCTGAATAGTATTGCAGTGTATATATATCCCACGTCTTCCTTATCCATTCATCAATCAGGCGACACTTGGGCCGTTTCTATAATTTGGCTCTTGTAGATGCTGCCGCTATATAAACACAGATGTGCATTGTAGCCCTTTAAACTAGTGCTTTTGTCTCCTCTAGATAAATACTTAGTAGTGTGATTGCTGGAGCATAGGGTAGTTCTGTTTTTAACTTTATGAAGAACCTGCATAGGGTTTTCCAGGGTAGCTGCACCAGTTTGCATTCCCACCTGTAATGCACACGGTTGTTTTTTTTTTTCTCCACATCCTCATCAGCACCTGTTGTTTCTTTTGTTGTTGTTTTTAGCCATCCTGACAGGTGTGATGTGATAGCTCATTGTGGTTTTGATTTGCATTTCCCTGATGACGAGTAATGATGAACATCTTTTCATGTGTCTGTTGGCCATCTGGATGTCTTCTTTGGAGAAATATGTGTTCATGACTTCTGCCCATTTTTAATTGTATTAGTTGTTTTTTGGGTATTGGAGTGTAGAAATACAGAAACACATTTTGGATACTAACCCTTTATCGGATGTGTCATTTGCAAATATCTTTTTGTCCTGTTGGTTTCCTTTTTGTCGGTAACTCTTTCCTTCACTGTGCAGAAGCTTCTTATTTTGATGAGGTCCCAGTACTTCATTTTTCTTTTGTTTCCCTTGCCGCTGGTGACGTGTCTAGGGATGAGTAGCTGTGGTCCGTGTCAAGGAGGTTTACTGCTTGTGTTGTCTCTTGGGATTTTTATGGTTTCAGGTCTCCCATTTAGGTCTTTCATCCATTTTGAGCTGATTTTTGTGTATGGTGGGAGAGAGTGGTCCAGTTTAATTTTTTGCGTTTTGCTGTCCATGTTCCCAGCACCATTTGTTGAAGAGACTGTCCTTTCCCATTGGATATTCTTCCCTGCTGTGCCCAGCATTAATTAGCCGCATAATTCTGGATTTGCCTCTGGGTTTTCTGTTCTGTTCCTCTGATCTCTGTGCCTATTTTTGTGCTGGTATCATACTGTTTTGATGACTACAGGTTTGTACTATATCTTGAAGTCCAGAATTGTAATGCCTCTAGCTTTGGTTTACTTTCTCAAGGATACTTTAGCTATCCAGGGTGTTTTTTGGTTCTGTACAAGTTTTACAATTGTTTGTTCCAGTTCTGTGAAAAATTCTGGCGGTATGTGACAGGGATTGCCCTAAATGTGCAGACTGCTTTGGGTAGTATAGACATTTTACCCATGAGCATGGGATATTTGCCCATTTCTTTGTGTCGTCCTCAGTTTCTTTCCTCAGTGCTTTCAGAGTATAGGTCTTTTACCTGTTTGGATAGTTTATTCCTAGGTGTTTTATTATATTTGGTGCAGTTGTAAATGGAATTGTTTTATTGATTTCTCCTTCTGCTGTTTCATTATTAGTGTATAGACATGCAACAGGTTTCTGGACATTGATTTTTGTGTCGTGTGGCCTCACTGAATTTATGTATCAGCTGAACAGTCCTCAGTCCTTCTGTAATCCTCCTTCGACACAAGCTGACAAAGGCACTGGTTCTGGGTTTCAGGGCATCTCTGGGGGCCCATGGTTCTGCCCACCATGGCCTCGTCCAGAACGAAGTGGGGGTGGGAGAAAAGTAACTAGAGCTGGAGCAAAGTGGGACGTGGCTGAAGGCCTGGTTGACCCCTTGTTCCACTCTGCAGCAGACATTCCCCACGCCAGAGCTCGTGGGTATGCAAAAGGTGTTCCATTATGCTCCTAGACATCCTTGCAGGCCACGTCAGGGACACCATGTCTCTGCCCCGTGCTGTCTCATTGGGAAGACTACAAAGATGGGGTTGGTTCAGTGGCAGGGTCCGGTGTCATCCAAAGGCCTCTTTCCTCGTGTGGATGACCATTGGTGCTGGAAATTCCCTGGATCTCGGACGGATCACCTGTAGGTGGCCTGTCTGCAGACCCAGGCTTCCTGACAGTATGGCTGCCTCAGTATAGTTGAATTTCCTACATGGTGGCTCAGGGCTCCAGAAGCCAGTGTCCCAGCCACGACACGGCATCTGCGTTGCCCCCGATGTCACACCGCGCCATTTCTGCCGCTGGTTATAAGCAGGTCACAAGCCCCCCAACCCTTGCCTCACAGGGACAGGTGTCAGGGCCCATCTCTAATGAGGGAGTGACACATGCAGGGTAGGAGAGGTGAGGCACCAGCCTCAGCAAAGCAACCTGCCACGCTCTCGTAGGTTGGCCTACGGCCCAGGTTGGTTGGGCCCTCGGCCAGGATGTACAGGTTGTTTCTAGACGACCTCCATCCCAGGGTTGCCAGGTTTAGCAAATAAAAACACAGAATGTCTAGTCAAATTAGGATTTCAGATAAACAATGACTCTTCAGGAAACTTACGTCCATGCTACATTTAGAATATACTTAGGCTGAAAAATAGTTGTTTTTCTGAAATTCAGATTTAACGGGGTGCCTTGCATTTTATCTGGCAGACCTTATGCATTCTGATTGTTCATTCTCACATACTTTGAGCCCGACCCCTGTAGAGGAGGAAGGTAGGGACAGTTAACTAGGGGAGGTTTCTGAGAGAGGCCCTCCGGGTGGGGAGCTAACTTCTGCATGAAGAAGCCCGGACCTGAGTGTCACTGTTCCTGACTCGCCCATTTCTGAGGAGGAAACCCGTCCCCTCTCCACTCGCCATTGGCCTTGGGACACCTTCCAGGCCCCTTGTAACAAACAGGAAGTATGGAACCCGTTCTTCCGATGAACTTTCGATCCATCAGTGTCTGATTCCCAAATGCTCATGAATAAATGACTAATTCAGGTCACAAATAGAATCAAAGAGCTCACTGCTTATGAACAGCATGGTTTAGAGATAACCCCATTATCCTTTCCGTCAAGCTCACCGTCGTCAGGGAAGCAGCGGCAGGCACTGAACACGTGAGCTGCCAGACGCCTCCCTGGATTCTCCGATCTCTTGGCAAACCAATTGGCTGGTGTCTGTTCTTACGTGAGCCATGAAAACCAAGCCACTGGTCATCAGCCAGAGGTCACACAATGAGAAAGCAGTGAGGCTGGGAGGACACAGCAGCACCCGGGTCCTCGCCCAGTTCTTTGCTTTTCTGTCCTGCTCACTGTCCCTTTTCTGAGGACAGAAAGTGAGCTTCTGGTCAGGCATTGGGGCTAATGCATCCCTTTGGCTATGGTGTTGAGTTGGATGTTGTTTCCCAAAATGATAGGTCCAGGTGGTAACCACTGTACCTGCGAATGTGACTTCATTTGGAAATGCAGTCTTACGGATGTAATGAAGGTAAGGACCTTAGGGTGAGAATATCCTAGATTTAGGGTGGGCCCTAAGCACAATGACTGGGGCCCCATAAAAGAAGGGAGGGGGAAGTTTGAGACACAGACATAGAGGGAAGACAGCCGTGTGGAGATGGAGGCGGGGGCTGGAGTCACGCTTCTACAGGCTGGGGACTGCAAGGAATGTGGTAGCCACCAGCAGCTGGGAGAAAGGCAAGGGATTCATTCCCTGTCGAAGCCTCCAGAGGGAACCAGCCACACTCAGCCCTTGATCCTGGACTTCTGGACCTCAGGGTGGTGAGACAGTAAGTGTCTGTTGTTCTCAGCCATCTCGTTGGCAATAATTTGTGAGCAGCCAAACCTGAAGAGAGGGTGCTACCACCTGAATGTTCAGTTGTCTGTTCGTAGGCCTGGAGTGGCTCAGCTGGCCTGTCCCATGCCGCCGACCCCAACCAAGCCATCACGTTGCCTTTCGTCACACAAGGCACAGGGCTTTGGCCTCCCCTGTGTGTATGAGACACAAGTGGTGATCTGTGATTCTGGGCCGCCTGCGTGGCATTGGACAAAGACAAATCATATCAGCAAAGCCTCTGCCGGGGTCTCCAGAGGGAAATTTAGAGTAACCTGGGCTCTGTGTGCTTCTCTTCGTCAGAGAATCAAAATTACGGTTTTTATAACTGGCACGACGAAAGCGCTTGAATCCACTCCAAGCACGAGCTGGCCGGCCACTTACCCGTGTGGCTCCTGGACAAGGAGGTGCACGCGTGTTTGGAAGGATGAGAAATCACTTGCTAAGTAAGAGGCTCATGGAGTTTCAATCAAACCCAGCACCTCTGGCTTCTGGCAAACTTTTAAAAGTATTACCACTCCTGCCTGCCTTTGTGCAAACACCCCCAGGCAGGGGTTAGAGGCAGGACTGAATTTTGCTGTTTGCTCACCTCTTAGGGCAGATTCCCCAGTGTCCCCTCCAGCTCTCGCCATAGCTCAAGTGCCAGGAAATGAGCATTGTCATCTATCATCTGGCCTATTCCCAGTTCCTCCCTCTGTTGGCTGGTGAGGAAGCAGGTCTCTGGCTGCAGGGCTGTGCTGACTGTTGTAAAATGGCTTTTTGCAGGGCGAGCTGAACTGTCATCCCACTCACCCAACCCCCAAACTTTAGAAAGTGCTGGATTCACCCCAGAGCCAGGAGCAGTTGCCCTCTGAACACATCAAGGCTCTGGAAGAGGATTTAAAGAATTTGCTTAAGAGAAGCTTTGAAAACCTCAAAGAGAGCAAAGCCAGCTCAGCAGGAAGCCTGGGAGAGGAGCCCTTTCCTGGTGGGGTTTAATTTTAACTTGAAAATGTGACCAGAGGAAGGAAGGCTCAGGAGAGCAGGACACTGATGAAATAGAAACACGTTGTTTTCTTTCATCTCCTCCACATCGAGGCAGCCAGGGGTTCTGCAAGGTGAGCGCTCTGTCAGCAACATCCGTGAACTTGGGAAATGAGGTGAAGCGACTCGGGTGCACAGCACGTTCTTGAGATGCCCAAACTGGCACACGCCATTCCCAGAGCCTGGCAGGGCTGGGACACATCCGAGTTGGATCTTTGGGTATGATGCTCTTTCTCTCTGCTTCCTGCCCCTGCACAAGGTGACCAGTGGGTGTAGGCGGCGGGAGAATGAGCCCAAGGCCCTTGCTGTGGCTGTGGCTGCGGCTGTGGCTGTGGCTGTGGCTGTCACTGTTTCATGACCTGAGTAAGTTCCGATCCGTTTCAAGCCCTCATTCCCCATCAGCACAATGGAGACAAAGATATCTCCTTTCTGGGCTCCCAGGGTCATTTGGAACATCAAATAAGGGCAAAAATGTCAAGATAATAGTACTGACCACCACTGATTGCCTGCCTAATGCCGGGCTCTGTGCTAAGGGCTTTCCATGCAGAGCACAGAGCATAGATTGGCTGCCTGCTTTGTGTAGGAGCACAGTGGGGCACAGAGTGCGAATGAGGCGCCCAAAGTCATACGGCAAAGCGATGAGTGAGGATGCCAACCCACATCAAAGCTAGTGCTCTAAGTCACTGCTCAGAGGCTTCACACATTTCTTGTAAAGGACCAGACAGTAATACTTTCGGCTTGGTGGGCCATTAGGTCTCTACTGTTATCTTCTCATCTCTGCTACTGTAGCACAAGAATGGTGGTAGTTGCCAAGTAAGCCAGTAAGTGTGGCTGTGTTCCAATAAAACTTTATTGACAAAGACCAACAGGGGAATGGATAGACACTGCTTAAACAGTAAAGGTATTACTCTGGAGTTGACAGAAATATTTGGAACTAGATAGAGTGCTGATTGCACAGCATTATGAAAGTACTAAATGCCACTGAATTGCTCATTTTTACAATGATTAATTGTACATTTTGTGACTTTCACCTCAAAGAATGAATGAAAAAAAAATTCTGGTGTTGAACCCAGTTTGCAAACTGTTCCCGGTCCCAAATCTAGTTAAATGAAGGTGTCCAAGAGGCATTGGGAATGAACTCTTTCAGCCACCTGCCAGCCTCTTAAACCAGCTGGTTCCTTGTAGAAAAAACAGGGATGTCCACACAGGCAGAGGAGACCACCAGCATGCTGGAGAGCGCAAGGCTCAGCACATCCTGCTTCTGTTTAGCACCCGCTGAGTCCGCATGCGCAGTGGTTCAGTCTCTCAGTTTGCTCATCTGTAGGATGGGGGTGAAGGGGATGAGCTGAGTCAGTGCGTGTGCACGACAAGAGTCTGCACGTGTTTGCCATTTTTTCAGCTTTGAGAGACGAAGCAGCTTTCCTACCCGTCAGGTACTGTTTGCTAATAAATGAGAGCTCAGCAGGCAGGTCTGGTTTTATTTTTCTTTTTTTCCTCACGTTTGTTGAGATATAATTGGTCTATACAATTGTGCAGACTTAAGGTGTACACTGTGATAATTTGATATGCCTACATATTGTGGAATGATAACCACAATAAAGTTAGTTAACACATCCATCACTTCACAGACTTCCCTTGTTTGTTATGGTGAGAACATCTAAGATTTGTTCCCATGGCAACATTTCAGTGTACAATGTAGCGTTGTTAACCATAGCCACCATGCTGTATGTTAGATCCCCAGAACTTATTCATCGAACACCTGGAAATTTATTCTCTTTGACCAGCATCTCCCCATGTAACCAGCCCCTAGCTCCTGGCAACTGCCAGCCTACTTTGTTTCTAGTAGTTTGGATTTTTCAGATTCCACATATAAGTGAGATCACACAGTATCTGCTTTTCTCCATGCAACTTATTTTACTTAGGATGATGCCCTCAAGGTGCATCCATGTTGTTGCAACTGGCAAGGTTTTCTTCCTTTTCGTGGCCGAATAATATTCCACTTTGAGTGTGTGTGTGTGTGTGTGTGTGTGTGTGTGTGTGTGTGTGTGTGTGTGTGTGTCTGTGTGTGTGAGTGTGTGTGTAATGCTTGAGAGAGAGAGAGACAGAGAGACAGAGAGACAGAGAGATTGTGTGTCTGCCTGTGGAGCATATTTTCTTCATCTACTCATGCATTTATAGGCACTTAGATTGCTTCCATCTCTTGACTATTATGAATAATGCTGCAGCGAATATGGGGTGCAGATATCTCTTCCAGATAGTGATTCTGTTTCCTTTGGGTATATACCCAGAAGTCGAATTTCTGGATCATGTGGAAATACTATTTTTAACTTTCTGAGGAAACTCCATGTTGTACTGGTAATGGCTCCATGGTAACGGCTATACCAATCTATATTTCCACCAGTAGTGCACGAGGGTTCTTCCCATTTCTCTACACCTTTGCCAACACTCATTATCTCTTGTAATTTTGATGATGGTCAGTCTACTCAGTGTGAGGTGATATCTCATTGTGGTTTCCCACGATGTACATTTCCCTGATGCTTAGTGGTATTGACCACTGTTTTAGGCATCTGTTGGTTATTTGCAGGGCTTCTTTGTAAAAATATCCAATCAAGTCCTTTACCCATTTTTAAAGGGGATGTTGATGATGAGGATGATGAGGATTTTGCTATTGGGTTGTATGAGTTTCTGAAATATTTTGGATATTAACCCCTTATTTGGGACATGGTTTGCAACTATTTTCTCCCATTCTGTACGTTGCCTTTTCATTTTGTTGATCATTTGTATTGCTGTGCAGAAACTTTTTAGTTTGATATGGTGCCGCTTTTTTAAATTTTTGCTGTTGTTGCTTATGCTTTTGGTGTCACATGCAAAATAGCCTTGCCAAGACCAATGTCAAGGAGCTTTTCTCTTATGTTTTCTTCTAGGAGTTTATGGTTTCAGATCTTACACTGAAATCTTTGTAATCTATTTCCAGCTACGTTTTGTGACTGGGATAAGATAGGAATCCTAAATTCTTTTGCAAGAAAATATCCGGTTTTCTCAACACCATTTATTGAAGATGCTATCTTTCTCCATTGAGTATTCTTTGCTCCCTTGTCACATATTATTACTTGACAGTATATGCATGGGTCTATTCATAGACTCTCAATTCTTTTTTTTTTTCTTTGAAGTTTATTTATTTATTTTAAGACAGAGGAGGAACGTAATGGGGAGGGGAAGAGAGAGAGGGAGAGTGAGGGAGAATCCCAAGGAGCCCCCACTACACTGTCAGTACAGAGCCCAGTGCGTGGCTCAAACTTACAAAACCCGAGCCAATCGTGACCCAAGACGAAACCAAGAGTCAGGCGCTTAAACGCCTGAGCCACTCAGGCACCCCATGGGCTCTGAATTCTGTTCTGTTGGTCTATGTGTCTGATTTTGTTTTGTTTTTGTTTTACCACTATGATACCATTTTGATTATTATAGCTTTGTAACAGTTTGAAATAAGGAAGTGTGATGACTCCATTTTTTTTTTTTCCTTTCTCAAAATTGCTTTGGCTTTCTGGGTGTTTGTGATTCTATGTGAATTTAGGATTGTTTTCTTTATTTCTGTGAAAAATGTCATTGGAATTTTGGTAGGAATATCAGTGAATCTGCACATTGTTTTAAGTACTATGGGCACTAACAATATTCTTCCCATCCATGAACATGGGCTATCTTTCCATTTCTTCACGTTTTCTTCAGTCTCTTTCATCAATATCTTATAGTTTCCAGTACACAGATCTTTCACCTCTTTGGTTAAATTTATTGCTAAGTACTTTATTGTGTTTGATCCTATTATAAATGGGATTATTTTCTTTTTCAGACACATTGTTGTTAGAGTATAAAAATGTAATTGATTTTTGTGTGTCAATTTCGTATCCTTCAACTTTACTGAATTTAGTTTGAAGAGATTTTTGATGGAGTCTTCAGGGTTTCCTATAGGTAAGATGATGTTATCTGCAGAGACAAACTATCTTCTGATTTATAAACATTGTATTTCTTTTTCTTGACTAATTGCTCTGGCTAGGATTTCAGTACTAGGTTTAATGTAAGCATCTTTGTCTTGTTCCTGATCTTAGGGAAAAGCTTTCAGCTTTTCACCATTGTATGATGTTAGATGTGGGTTTATCATATATGGCTTTTATTTCGATGAAGTTCATTCCCTCCAAATCTAATTTGTTGAGAGTTTTTATCGTGAAGGGATGTTGAATCTTGTCAAATGCTTCATCTGTGTCTGTTGAGATGAGCATGTGGCTTTTATCCTTTATCCTGTTAATACAGTGTAACACCTTTGTCGATTTGTACATAGCGAACCATCGTTGTCTCCCAAGGATAATCCCCATTTGATCTTGGTGTATGGCTGAGAAGGGCTGGCCATTTCAAGGTACACAGCTGGGACTGAGGTCTATGGGCCTCTTAGCCAGTGCAGATATGGGTATAACTTCTCCCAGAGCCCTTGACGTATGGGGCTGGTGACAGGAGAGATGGCAGATGGCGCTATAGCTGAGCCTGCAGGGGCATGGACCTGTTTCTGGGTATATAGTTGAGACTGCAGTCAGTGAGTCAGCCACCTGGCTATGGGCCTCCATTCTCAAAATAGCGCTTGGACTGCATATTGTTTCAGAATTTCCTACCTGGATCCCAAAGCTCCCAGAAAAGCACTGTTGTCTGTGGATAGGTGCCAGGTTTTTATTGCTTAGCGGGGGGTGGGGGGGTGGATATGAACAGGGCACCTCCTGTGCTACCATCTTGCTGATGTCATTCTCTCAGCCTGGTTTTTAAGAGTCAGCACTGGCAAGCCCTAGATAAACATGCTAAGGGAAGTTTAGAGGCAACTTCAGATAGACGTGGTTACTTCCCAGAATTCAGGAAGTTCTGTGAGCAAAGACCAGGCTTCATAACTTGTGTTTGTCATGAATATAACACAAGTGGCTCCTAACTGCTCCATTCTTTAGGGCTCACTAACTCCCATTATTGTCCAGCTGACAACAGAAGGGCCTGTTTCTTGTTTGACCACAGAGGCCAATCTTTACTAGATCAGGCTTCAGGAAGGAAATAGACCACAAACTGGCAAAACAGAAGAATCAAGAGAGATATTGTTCAGAGAGCGGCACATCGAGGAACCCCTGGGCTAGTGATAATGGGAGAACAATTTCCATCCCAGGACCTGAAGGAGTGGGGGAGGGGGCAGTTACAGGGCTCCATGGAGGAGAGCTGTAGGGAACCACGGCAGAAGTGAGAGCTCCAGAAAGAGGACGAAGCCAGCTTGCAACAGTGGAGCAGAGAGGAAACCAGAGGAATAAATAACTCAACCATTCCTCCTCTTCAGCTGGGCTCTCTCGTACATGGACCAAAGCCAGCTACCAGCCCCTCTGTACTTACAGCACCTCCCCAGCAACTTTCTCAGCCAGCATCTGATGGTTCCAGTGAAAGTCCCAGGGAAGCTTTGCACTGGCCAGGATCGAGCCAGTAGGAGACCACATTCTGAGTGGCTAAGTCTGGTGTGCAAAGGGCTTCAGGCTAGAAAGAGAAGTTCTAATGCCAGAAGAATGAAGACAGGGAAGGTAACCGAGGAGGATTATATCTATTGACATCCACTGTACTTGTTCTTCTCAGACAGACCAATGCTCTGCCCTCCACACATCACCAGCATTTTGCAGTTACATTCTCCAGAAGGGTTAAGGTCCTCCTCTGTTTCCTTAAAGTGGGATTAAATCAGGCTCCTTTCATGTTTATCAAAACTTCACGGAAAGCTTGGAGGGACCAAAGTTGAAAGAAGGCTGTGATCTGAAGCCAGGTCCACCATAGCCGCGGGTCCATGCTAGATGTGCTTCTCTTTAACCCTCAACCTGATACCATGTTTCTGCATCCCGTGCACCAGTCCCAGGACCCACCTCTTGCCTGCCATCAACCGCAGCATTTTGGAACCAGCAGAAAGAAGGCTGCCCGCTTCTCCCTAGCCCCCCACACAAAGTCCTAGACTCATCTCCCACATTACACTCCCAGCTCAAAGGTGAGTTCCATGCACAGCAGTGACACACTTCACATTATGACGCAAGGCTATTTCACATCTCCTTAGTTAGAACCTCTCCATTCCCAAATAAGGGTTTGGCTTCTCCTTTGTAAAATCAAAGGGCTCATTGAATTGCTTTGTTTTGTTTTGTTTTTTGGAAATAAAAGAGCAGTCTTGTCTTCCAAAGATGGTTCAGAAAATTGCTCAGAGATTTAAAATAGCAGCATGTCCCCACTCCCACCCATCAAGTATTAAAAAATATGAGGGTCTAGACTCAGAGTATCCAATTTACACAAGGATAAATTAAAATCAAAATGCTTTATTGCAAAAATCTGCTTCCTGCTGGGAAAATTTGACCTACAATATGTCAAGGGGAAAAATTCTAGAGAGACATCACAATTTTCCCTACCCATAGGTAATCATCGCTGGACCTCAGGGAGCTACAGGTCAGGAGCTCTGTCAGTTTGGCAAAATGGATTCTTTTTTCCTCTACCCACATCTGGAGCTACCTTGTAATCAGTCCCTCTTGAGTCCCGTTCTCATGTTTTCTTTTCTTTTGTTTTTAAGGTTTCTAACAGATGAGTTCTCTGCCACCCCAGCCAAGTCCTTGCAGCTTCCATGATCTCGGAGGTAGGAGATAAAAACAGAGGAGATTTTGTTCTGAGGTCCCCTGGGCAGTAGGGGACATTTTGGCCAACAGAGATTTAATTGCTACCTTTGCATTCTGAAGATAATGCTACTCCATTTTCTGTTATTGTTATAAACATTTTATGATTTTAAAGAAAATCTTTCCTCTTCTTTTTTTTAATGTGCCTCTGCTTAGAGTTCCTTGTTGTCTCTTTTATTTGGGGAATGTTTACCACTTCCTCTGGAACTGCTGATTGTCAGTGAGGAAACCAATTGAGATCAATATGGGCGTGAAGTATTGATCTACAAGTGGGGGCAATCCGTGGTACAGACCTCCAGCTGCTACCATGTGAATGCAGTGCTCCCCCCCGCCCCAACTCCCGATTCCTCCCCAAGACGCCAGAACCTCCAACCTGCCTCCTCTCAAGGCTGCACAGTGCCAGCGTCTGATCGTCCCCAGCTCTGGGTTCTGCCGAGCGCACTTGGAGGCTGTGATGCTTTCAGCAAGGGCACGGGCCTGCCTCAAACCATTTCAGAAGTTCCTCCTGGGTACCTGCTCTTTGTGCACAGCCATAGGTCCCAGTAGACAGCCAAAGAACTCTCTGGTGAGCACTCTTTGTTGGAGAGTTATTGACTTTCTATTCATGATACTGAGCCCAGGTCCAGTGAGCAGCTAAGTGTAAGGCAGAGACCGATTCTAAGGTGATCATTGCCCAGGGAAAGCTCTCTCCTCCCATGATTTTCAATACAGGATGCTGTTTTTGGATCACAGTTGGAAGGGTCTGAGAAAGAAAATCTACAGATACGTAAGATTTTCCATGATTTCAGAAGGGCTCTAGCCTTCTTAAAGCCTCACCTTGGCTTCCAGGTTCAGATCCCCTAGTCTCTCACCTGCTCTGAGGACATGTTCATCCATCCCTCCATCCATCCATCCTCCCATCCATCCATCCATCCATCCATCCATCCATCCATCCATCCATCCAATAAATGTTGTTTTGGGTGTCTATTAGGTAACAGGCTATAGTGATGCCTAGGAGAATAAAATAGACATAGTTCCTATCCTTTGAGGGCTTATAATTTTGAGGGAGTTTCCAGACTATAGGCAAAATAAAGAAGCAAATAAAGAGTTATGACTGGTGAAGGTGCTACAAGCAAACCCAAATCAACAGTAATAGAGTGAATTGGCATTGGATGTGTGTGGCCATCCAGTAGAAACCTGGTCCAGGAAGTACCTTGTGAAGATGTAGCATTTAAGCCATGCAGGCAAAGTGCTGGTGAGCACGTTCTAGACAGAGATAGAACATGTGCAAAGGCCCTGAGATAAGGTGGTAGTCAGTTTGGTCTAGCACAGAATGGAGGCCAGCATGGTGCAACCCAGGGACCACAGGGGGAGGGAAGAGATAAACAGGATCGGATCCGTCAGGTTTTGTGGCACAGGTAGGAGCTTAGACTTTTCTTATAAGTTTAGTAGGAAGTTAAGCAAGGATTGGATATGACAGCCCAATCTAGGTTTAAACTTCCTTTTCAGCTGCAGTGAAGAGAGTGTGCTGGAAGGAGCAGGAATGGGAGAAGGCTGTTTTTGAAGTCAGAGGTGATAACTTGAAGTCAGGTGGTCATGGTGGGGACGGGGAGAGGCAAACTAATTTGGGATGTAGAAGTGGTACGTTGGTAAGCCAGCAGTCTTAAAAACAAACACGATGAGTGTTACAATTCCATGACATAAACAACTTCACCGCTGGCTGATTGCAAGCTGCCTGGGTGATGTCACTGAACGTGGAGTCAGGAAGCCGTGCGCACAGTCCAGCTGCAGTCTGTCACTGGTTAGCAGGAGGCACCTCAGGCAGGGAGGTGGATTGAAGAGGCCAGCCAGGAGGCATTGGAGACCCACACACGTTTTGGTTTGAGTAGCTAAGAGGATACCAGGAGGACTGGACACCTGAGGTGCATGCATGTAGAATGGACAGGCTTCTTTCCTGTGCCCTCTGGAAGCTGCCAGTTACACAAGCTACGATGCTGGAAGGTGATGGAAGGGAAGGAGACAGGCAGTCTTTGGGAAGAGGGTGTGTGTGACACCCACGGACTTTGAGATGTTCTGCCTGAACTCTCATCACCCTGGGGCCTTTGGATTCTGAAGCCGCTCACTTCCCTGGCCTCCTATCCAGTAACAGACACAGAGACTGAAACAGAAGGAGGGGATCACATGGAGGGTGGCCCCAGGGGGTGCTGGCCGTGGCCCTGTTTCCTAGCTTGATGAGCTCTGGCCTCCCAGACCCCAGGCCTGGGAGCCACAGCTGGAACCTGCCTTTGTTGACACAGTGCTTCCATATGTTTGATTAGACATGCTAGGTGGACCCTGATTTAAATGACAGGATGTCAGTGCACTACTTTTGTTCACAGCATACCTGCAAAGAAGAAAAGTTGCAAGTAGGAAATAAGTCAAATACTGAGGCCAGGACCAAATCTCTGAGCAGCCTGGCAAGATTTACAGACCCTGCCTTGGGCCAAGGTCAGAGAATGCAGCTCACCTCCAAGGGCTAGGTGAGAAGCAAGGGGAAGGAGGGCCAGAGAAAGGGGCTGTGGAGGGAGGAATGTGATCAGGCTTCATGCTGCCCCAGGCCCCAGGCGTGTGGTCGCCATCTCTCTAGGGAGATGCCCAGGGAGGGGCAGTGGGTGTGCTCGAATGTGGGCGAGCCGTGGGTGCAGGGTGGACGTGAGAAGGAACGTTGGATGCACGCGGCCACCTTGAAGGGGTGGGAGAAGCAGCCAAGTCTTCAATCCAGGCAGGTCTTTCTTTTAATCATGTATTGAGCACCTAGATACACCGGGTACCATTCTAGTATCAAGGCTACAAATGCAGCAGGGATTCATCAGGTTCCCAACTGTGAAGTGCACGGAATACCTAACACCTTTACTTTCTGGCCATCAAAGGAATGAACAAGCTGAGCCTTCATCCTTCCTGGTGAGAGGAAAATTCAGCCACACTTGTTCTTGGGGGTCAGCTTCTGTCAGGTTTTGGAGAACTTCCCTTGTTGGAGGCTGTAGCCAGGAGTGGAGGAAACTGCTCTGGCCACTGGTCACTAGGCCAGAGTGCCTGCATCCCAGCATGAAGGTCCATGCTGTTTTATGCCCATCCTGGACCGCAAGAGTCTTTGGCCAAGAGGTCTGGGGTGTGAAGCAGGCATACTGCACAGGTGTGCCCCTAAGATACAGGCAAGGCTGGGGCTGCTTCCAGAGCCCCCCTAGTCCCCTCCTCCCTCCCTTTCTGCTCCAAGAAGACACTTCTTTTCCTTTTTCCTGCAAATTCAACTCCGTTTAAGCTTCTCCACCTCATCTTGTATTCTCCCTGCTCTCTGCTACTTCTAACACTTGCTGAGGTTCTATCACCTGCCCCGGAGCCTTTGAACCTGCTATTTCTTTCTGTCATCAGTGCTGTTTTCCTTGGTTTAGCTCTGCCCTCCTAATTCTGATCTCATCTCAATATGAGTTTCCAAAGGGCTTCCATGGTCACTTGATTTTCATAGCCTTCAGTCATTGTCACTTCCTATCAGGCATGCTGTTGGCTTGTCTTTATAAAGGACACTGCCATCTTACTGTTTTAAACTTACTTCTTTGTTACAAGTCCATCCCAGCAGAATGTAAGTATTTGAGGATAGTCTCATCCTGTCCTGTTCACCACTGTGTCCTTCTCAGTGGCCAGCATTTAGTAGTTGCTCAATAAATACCTGTTGAGTGTGGGGTGGACAAACCCAGAATGTCTGGCTTCTTCCACACTAAGTAGAGCTCACTGAAGATTCCTACCTCCCTCCTCCAGAGTCCCTCTGATTGGGGTGGATTGTCTAGAGAATAGGGCTGTTTTTATTTCTTTTCTGGATCTCATAGAATACATCTATTTCCAGCTTAAAAAAAAAAAAAAAAACAAGAGACAATAAAAACGCATTGTTACAGATTGGATGGGTAAAACAATTGGCTTGACAGTAATCTAGGAATTCAATTATAGCAAAACATGCCCATGTAATACCCAGACTTGGGAAAGAAGTCTTGAAGGGGTCCAATAAATCATTGTTTGTAAAAACAGAAGAAGCCTTTGTAATCGTCCGGTTACTGCTGATGAGGCCATAAAGAAGGCCTAAGCAGCCTGGGCACCATGCATCGAAAGCTTTAATGTGCAGGCGGTTCTTCGGAACGGGGAGCTGCCTGGGAAAGAGCTGAACTATGTGGTTATTTTTCTCAAATGGAAAGCAATCACTCAGGGTGGTGGGAGCTGTTTAGTGAAGATCCTTCATGGCCAACCGCATGGTCCCGCACATGTTTGGTTAGGAGTCTAAAGGAGCAAGGGTGGGGGGGGGGGGGAGACAAAGATGGCCAGGAAGCGCTCGCAGCCCCACTTGGGCAGAATTCCCTGGTACATGGCTTCTGGCAGCTCGCCTGCCCCCAGCCGGGCCTGCGAACACATCCTCCGGGATCCACTGCCCGGCGAGCGATGCAGGTCCCCAAGCGCCCCTTCACGCCCCTTTGCTATGGCACCTCCTTCGTGCACCAGCTCTTCAGAGAGCCCTCTTGCCTGTCCACGTAAAGAACCTACTGCCACCACCCCTCCCCCTCCCCCAGTCCCTGGTTGATTTTCTTCAGAGCATTTATCACCATTGGAGAGTGTCTTACCTGAGGGTTTGTTCACACATTGTCGGTCCCCGCAGTGTGACCTAAATGTCGAGAAGGCGGGGCTAGCTCACATTGCCACAGCCCCACATCTGGTACCTGGCAGACGCCAGGCCCGCTAATGTGTGCGTAGCCCGTGGAGCGGTTCTCTAGCTGACCCAGGGACAGGATGTCCTGCCACCCGCTCCCTCTTCAAGAAAGTGAGTGTGGAGAGGGCAGTGCAGGGGCGTTAGACACTGCCCAAGGTCTGCAGAAGGACCCGTGGCTTGGGATCATAATTCATTTTTAGTTTTTTAAAGTGCTTATTGTGGACTAAGCCATGTGAATTGACTCCTACACTCACATACATGTGCACACACACCACACATATGCATAGAGGGGAGTATGCGTGTGCACATACACCTGTGCACGTAAGTATATGTACATGTAATATTATCTCTATACACAGGCAATATGATATGTATACATATACTACATATTATTATTGTTTATGAGTGCACTAGTCGTTAGTACGAAGCAATACTCATTTCTCTGTAGATGGTAGAAATACATCTATGTATATTGTCCCTGTCTGTGTATCTGGTAGAGTTACCTTTCCTGGCATGTTCCCTGTTGTGCAGGGGAGGGGTCAGGTGACCACCCCAGGTGGCCCGGGAGTTGTGAGTGGAGTCCGCACGTGTCACTTCCACTGCTGGTGTGACATCCACGAGGCCCTCCCTCCCTCCACTGCCTTGAGCAGCAGAGGTGCCGGAACGGGGTCCCACTGGAGAGCAGAGCAGAGCTCCCACCCACCCGCAGACAGCGTGTTGCTTCCTCAGACACAAACCTTTGCTGTTTTAAGCCACCATATTCAGGAAACCGTTTGTTACTATGGCACGTAGTTAACAGCCTGGTCCGTCCTGACTTGCAGTTTTTTTTGTTTTTTATTTATATAAAAATAAAGTACAAATTTCAAATTCTCATATCACAGCAATTAGTGGAATTCTTCCAGGGTGCATGCGTGTGTGTGTGTGTGTGTGTGTGTGTGTGTGTGTGTGTGTCTGTACACAAACCATACAAGGCAGGGAGACACGCTTGTGTGTCTATATGCTGGAGTCTATCATCACACTCAGTGCTTCTACTTCCCGGTCTTCCAACCCTAACAAGTGGGCACATCTGAGCCCAAGGCAAGGTCTTCATGCACTGAAGGTGTCTGCACTGAGGAACAGAGCTGCCTGGGCCCCAAAGTAGATCTTCTGACTCCCCAGAGAGGACCGAACCGCCCACCTAACCATTTCCATCATTTCTCAGTTTCTTCCAGTGATGGGGGTTTTCCATTGTTTTACCTCGGAGCATGGCATCGGAGGTATTTCAGACGTCTTCATTTCTCCTCAGTAACAGAGCCCTCCTTCATCTTGCGTCACACCATTCTTTTCCTCTGATTCTGTGCATTGCATGTATATCCTCGGGCTGTTTTGTTCTTCTAAAGATATGAAACAATTTCCCAGGCCCTGGTCACTTTTCCATGGATGCAGCCTAGCTTTTTCAAAGCACTGTTCAAGGGCCACGTGCGTCAGTATTATGTGGGACGTTGGCTGCACACTCAGATTCCTGCCTTGTCCTGCTGACCTCCTGCAGAGTTGGGGTCCCGGTTCTGGGAATGTTGAGGGGTCCCCTCCAGGAGGAGGTCTGCTCCCGCCCTGAATTGGACACCATCGAAATGATTGTTAAGCATGCATAGTCCTGGGCCCATCTTTCTTCTCTGTAAGGTAATCATTAGGCGACTGGGGGAAGCAGGGCGAGATGGGATTCAGTATTGAGGAAGAAGCCAAGGTGTGGGAGTGACAGTAAAGATCTGATTTGTCCTCCAGTGTCTTTGACACGGTTGGTTCAGCAGGCAGGTATGCCATTCCCCTACAGTGGACAGCCACTACTGGGTGTTGGGGTGAGGGTACTCACAATTTCCTTTGGGGGACCACTCTGTGCCCACACTTTATCTGCGTGGCTTGGGTGGGGCTAATTCCACCCCAGCCACAGAGAGCCCACTTGGCCCAGGCCTAGCCAGTCAGCTTCTTCCACTCATTGGCCTGTTGAGTGGGCCCTGGGACTTGTGCTCAGCACTGAGGAAAGGTTTCTGTCTTCACCTGACAGGAGCCAGTGCACTGTGTCACCACCAGGGGAGCTTGCCCAGAGTGTAGTCCATGGAGGTGAACATAAACCTGACAGCAGAGGTTGGCCCCCTGCAGCCGGCCTGGTGCTGAGTCGCCGGGTCATGGGAACCAATAATGTTCTTGTCTTTAATAAACCTGCCTGTGTTTAGTTTCTGTCACTTACAACCAGAAGGGTCCTGATAATGCTGGGGCGGCCCCCTCCCCATCCTGGTCCCGCAAATGCCTGGGATGCTTGGCCAGGGGCTGTGAGCTGGCAGTGGTATCGGCAGGAGGTGATGAGCATTCCTGCAGGGCCTGATTCCAGTGACAATCAGGCCAAGCGACTCTCGATGCCAAACGCATCACCGGGGACCATCACACACAGGTGGTTGCTTTGTCTCAGTGGATGATGGTACAGGCCCCCTCTGAGCCAAGACCCTGACCCTAGGATAGACCAATCTGTCTGCCCAATCTCCTGTCGCTTCCCGAGGACACAGGGACTCCTCCTTGGAGGCCTTCATGATGTGCCCAGAGGGCCTGCCGCTCATTTCCTGCTGATCATGCAGACCCTGGCTCCAGCACACAACTTCCTGTCTCCTCCCCTGAGGTGGGGAGGGGGAAGGGAAAGTGCCTTCCCAGGTTTTACTTTGTCTCCAGTTTTAAGGATAGGGCAAAGCAAGAATTCTTCAAGGCATTCTAGTTGCAAAAGATAAAACAGGAAAACTTCTCTTCCAAAAAAAGACTGAGTTGTGTGGTTCCAATAGGTTGGGGAGACACTGGTTTAAAAGAAGTTAAATAGGGGCACCTGGGTGGCTCAGCTGGTTAAGGGTCCGACTTTGGCTCAGGTCATGATCTCACGGTTAGTTCAAGCCCCGCGTCAGGCTCTGTGCTGACAGCTCAGAGCCTGGAACCTGCTTTGGATTCCGTGTCTCCTCCTCTTTCTGCCCCTCCCCTGCTCATGCTCTGTCTCTCAATAACAAATAAGTGTTAAAAAAATGTTTAAAAGCAGTCAAGTAGATGTTGCACAACAGGAAGATGCTGAATTGCTAACACACCGCGTGCTGTGACCCCAGAAGTGTATGTGACTGCCTTTGCTAATCTCACGTGCTCCTAGGACCTCTGTATGGGGAGCATCTCTTGGGATCTTGTGTTCTGCAGAAGACTCCTGGGGAACATTTTAAGGAGAAAGGTGCAAGAGTCTTCTCCCTGCCTTTGGCTTGGAAGTTCTGCAGGGTGACTTTGTGGGACTGGACCCCGCGGTATGAGGAACAGATGCTCATTGTCTACACACTGGTTCATAAGCTTCAGGTTGCCTGTCTGGTTCACCACTCTGTCTCTGGCACTGACCGCAGCATCTGATGTGTGGTGGGCCCTTGAAGTGTTTGCTGGATGAGGAAATGAACAGTGTGTGGTCGAGGCCACATACACCCAGCATGGGGACAAGGTGGAGCCGGAGAGCTTGCTTTCTGCCACCTCTGAAATTCTTGCATGTGAAAGGAGGGATTATTTGTTCCCCTTGTGGCTTCAGAAAACAGAGCTGGAGTTGGGGCATCTAGCTGGCTCAGTCGGTTGAGTGTCTGACTGTGGCTCAGGTCATGATCTCACAGTTCGTGGGTTCAAGCCCCATGTCAGGCTCTGTGCTGACAGCTTGGGGTGGAGCCTTCTTCGGATTCTGTGTCTCCCTCTCTCTCTGCCCCTCTCCTCCCCCTCCAAAATAAAAAAAAAAATACAAATATTAAAAAAAAAAAAAAAAAAAAAAAGGAAACCAGAGCTGGGGTCCAAGGGTGGAGTTGACACCGAAGAGGAGTTCAGCCAGGAGGGAGAAAAGCATCTCCAGCAGTCAGCAGTAGCTCAGCAAATGGTAGACTGTGTCCAGAGGCAGGGGCCCCCGTGGGTTACTGCAGATGTACTCATGCCTCAGATGAGGGCTTGCCCTGTGTGGTCTCCAGGAGCAAGTCTCTACACTGCGAGCGTGAAATATCGACATGTTCTCTCTGTGTGAGTTCCTCAGTGACGAGACTAGCTGTCTCCAGAAGCTGTTGGCGCTGAACCCCACGGTTCCTAAGCTGCCTTCAAATATTTGAGGACATTGGGAATGTTTCTTATTTGCCATGAGAAGCCCTGGGTGTGCTTTCATCTCATAAATTCAACCTAGATAACAACACAAGAAGGAAATAGAAGACCGGAAAGAAAAGCATGTTTTGCATTTGCAAGGGCTCATTTGTGGAGGGACCTCTCTCTTGGTGAAGCTGCATCTTGGGTCAGGGTGTCCGGAAGCACACTCTGAGCAGAGGATCCATGAGCAGGTGCTTCAGTAGGAAAGTGATCCTGGGGAGACTGGCAGGAGCAGGGGGCAGGGGGCTGGGCTGGGGTGGGAAGGGAGGGAAGAGGAGCCCTTCCTGACACCACAGGTGGACCCCATGTGCAAGGGACCAAATCTGTCAACATCAAGGCCAGGGATGTCACTGGAGAATGCCCTGGGTCTTGGAAGGTGCTCAATGCTTAAGTAACAGGAGTAGAGGATGTGGTGTCTTTAAGGAGCTTTCTAACAATTCAGCCTAAAAGAAGAAAAGCGCCTTTATGTATACACACATACACGTGATTCTTCTGTTAAAATTCCCTACTTAATTATTTTATAAATATTTATATATTACATTTACATAATTTATATATATTCATATATAATATTTCTATATACATACTTATAAATGTGTTTCTATATACATACTTATAAATGTCCCATATCTATATATCCACGTAGATAAATAAAACACACGCGAATGATGCAAGTGAGTGTTGTACTTTTCACTCTTCTATAGGCTTGAAAATTTTTTTTAAAAATGTTGGGGAGAAAGTGAACCACAATTCCACCTTCCCAAAATAAGCACTGCGTGAGCCCTGTTAATGTTTCAGTCTGTGCTTCTTTCCTCGCAGCTGTGGGCACATGTGTCCAGGCACGTGCTTGCAAGATGCCTCGGGAGTCTCTGTTAGCCTGGGGAGTTGGTTCAGGGATTAAGATGTGGTTTGCACACAGGACCCTGGGATGCCCAGACCCTCCCCGAGCCCAGGCGCTCGTGTCCAGAAGCCCAGGTGCAGAGTACCAGTGAGCTGGCACGGGAGGGTGAGGGAGTCTCCCTTTCGTGCAGGTCCTCTGGAATGCCCAGCTCCCCTGTGAATAACCCGGGCCCCCACGGTCTGAGGAGGCCAAGGCGGCCTGGCCCCTGGCTAGGCAGTATGCATGTGATAGAGCCCCGCGTCCTCCTGGAGGGGCGGGAGGCCCAGCGCGCCACCCTTCCCCAGAGGCTGAACACTCAGAGGGAGAGAGAGACGCATTCTTCTCACCTTGGCGGTAGAAGACACAGAGGGAAGCCAGTGCTGTGAGTTCCCCATCTGAAGAGGCACCCAGCCGTCACACCTGCACTTAGGTGATTGCTTCCAAATTTCCGGCGGCGTGTCTGTCCTCAGTCCTCGGTCATCCTCCTGGAAGGTGAGGGTGGTGGGGGGTTGAGTGAGGAGTCTTGATGTCATCAAGGCAACAGTGGAACAGGCAGCATGATATCCGTAACCTCCTTTATCATTATCTTAAGTAATGGACTCATGGAGCAGTTTTAGTTTCACAGAGAAACCCGTGGGGAGTCCCAAGGCTCCCCCTGTATGTTCTCCCTCTTGCTCCCCCATTCCTCCCATTGGCAGCTTGCCTGGGAGGGTGCAGGAGGTATGGGCGCTGGGTCGGTGGGGATCCTCTGTCATTAACCGTAAAGCTTGCACTTGGCCTTAGTGCTCATTTTCGGTGTTGTACATCTGCGGACTTCCACAGACGTGCAGTGACTTCCATCCACCATTACAGTGTCACTTGGAGTATTTCCCTTGAGGCTCACCTGTCCATCTTTCCTCCAGAACCCTTGGGAATCACTGACCAGTTTGCTCGGCAATATACCAGGAACATTTTCTCATGCCATTAAATTTTCCTAAAAAGTGAACTTTTTAAAAGGTATTTGAATTTGACATTCTCCAGTTATTAAATGCATTTAAAGCAAGTCTCTATGTTGGGAAAGTTAGGCCGTTTCCTTTTTTTTTTTTTTTTTTTCCTCTGCCTCAACTGTGAAATCGTTGCAATGAACACAATTTTGCATCACGGTTTCTCACAACAGCACTGTTGACACTTTGGGCAGGATAACTTTTTGCCACGGGAGCTTTTCTGGCCGCTGCAGGATATCTGCCACCATCCCTGGCCTCCACCCAGCAGATTCCAGCAGCGTCCACCCCCAGCAGTGCCAACAGAAAATGTGTCGTCGCGCCACCAAGTGCACTGATTTACCTCTGTCTTTCTGCGCGCATCCGGCTGTTTCGGGGGCTAGGGCCTCATAGGTGGGATTAGAAGTTGGGATTGTTGCAAGACTAATAATGATTTCGGGAGCATGTGCCATACTGCCCTTCCTGGGTTGCTGGGTGGCTCGTGGCTACAGAGTGTATCCTCTCTGTTCCCCAGGTCGTGGCTTAGAGGTGGACTTGGGGAGAGTCTAACGTCCGAGGGGATGTAGACTGTGCCCAAGGACCCTCCCTCCAGGTGCGGGAGGGAGGCTCCAGGGGAAGATCGAGTTCACCCGGGAGTACCTTTGCCAACAACTGGCCTGAAACCACAGACAGTTGAAAATGTGCCACGCAGTCATCATGACTGCTGGTGGGCCTCCCTTCCCCTGTGACCATCACATCCGGCTGCTGATGGGACCCTCGGGGAGGTCAGAGAAATAGGGGGACTTGCTAGTGCCATCCCACAACAGGAAGTAGGCACCGGGTGAGCGGGTTCTGCCAGTCTCCAGTGCCAGGCCCAGCAAACACGAAGATGAGAGTGTGCGGACAGGCTGTGCAGGAAGTTGTTACAGTTAAGCAGAAGAACAGGTCTGCCTGTGGGTGGCCCCGGACTTACCCCAGTGCGGACCCCCAGGCTGCCCTGCCTAGTGAACAGCCCTCTGTAAATGCCTCCCTCAGGGCCTCAAGGGTGGTGATGCCTAGCTGGTATTTTCATCCATGAACGTGTGGGTTTGCTCACCGTTAAATCATTTCCATCCTGAGGGGGTTGGTCGCCAGGTAACTGAGAGAGAAGGAAGTCTGGCCCCAGCTGAGTGCCCTTTGCTCTCCTCCCTGCTTTGGTCTTCAAGACATTTCTGCAAGTTTCTGCCAGCCCCTCCTTGTCTGGCTGGTTTCTCTTTAAGTTTCCACTGGCCCGTCCTGTTCATCTGAATCTACGATTTAGTCCACTTTCTTTCTACCAACTGTGAAGCTTTTCGTCCGTGAATGAACAAATTCCCCTTTAAGGAACATATTCCTGTCTGCTAGAGTCTTGTGTTTCCATGTTGTGTGCAAGGCTCCGTGAATATGCACCAATGTGAATTTTCCTGGCCCACCGTCGCCTGCTGGATAATTTGCTGCCCAGAATTGACACCTCATCTGTCTCCTTCCTTTCTTCCTACAGAGGGACGTCCCCTGGGCCCTGGGAACACCACTTCCATCATAATTCACCAGCTGAAGGGAGGTGGAGGCCACTGAGCCATCTTTGGTTGGGGGTCTGGGAGAGTCAACATGGCCCGGACTCATAGGGCAGAGCGATGGGGACAAACTGTCTCCCTACCCGGCCCACGCCTTCACGTCACCAAATGCCTGGGCCACCAAGCGCCCTCTGTGTGACACAAGGGGGCAGATGCAGCCTGTCTTGTGACTCCAGCTGCAGTTCCCCACCTGGACCCCTGCCCAACCCTGCTCATATCCCCTTTCTCTCCCGGACCTCCTCCTTTGAGCCCTCCCCCACCTGGAGAAGTGTCTTCCCCTGCATGTGAGTGGCCTTCCCTCTCTGGACGGGTCACCTAGTGCTACGCCAAGCCAGGTCTTTGTCTGCCAACTCTTGAAGCTCAAAGGTACTATCCACAGCTACTTGTCAGTTGTGAGGACAAGGGTCCCACCTCTGGCTTCTCAGTAAACCCCATTTGGCCGTTTACATAGTGAATGCTCAATGAGTGTGTTAGTGAATTTATGGGAGAACTGTTTTATCTCCCAGAGGACAGGACAAGCCCCGTTGTTACACTGTGTCCATGTAACGGGTCCATCCGATGTCTAACAGGATGAAATACTTACTGTGCCTTGCTGGAACAGTGTGTTGGGGATGGACTAGTCTGAGCAAGAGTCTTCATTATACACAGTAGGAAAACGAACCCCTCTGCTGGGCAGGAAAACCGGTTCCTACTTCACATTCTTGTCGACAGACAGGCCTGGGGGCCAGAACAGTGTTCTGGGGTCCCCCGCCTCACTACAATATCCATGCAACGACTGAGGAGTGGAGAAGAGCTCACTTTGCCAGCAGGGAATTGGGGAACAGTCCAGCTCCTGTGTTCTGGGGCTTCATGATGCAAAGTGCAAGGAGGAAGCCAAGTTGTGGGATGCAGTTGCCTCCACTGCTGCAGTGGTGGACCCCAGAGCTGGGTGAATTAAGATGGAAACTGTTTGCGAGGGTCTGGGTGGCTTAGTCGGTTAAGCATCCGACTTCTGCTCAAGTCATAATCTCGCGGTCATTGAGTTCCAGCCCCATGTCCGGCTCTGTGCTGACAGCTGGGAGCCTGGAGCCTATTTCAGATTCTGTCTCCCACTCTCTCTGACCCTCCCCCATTCATGCTCTGTCTCTCTCTGTCTCAAAAATAAATAACCATTAAAAAAAAAAAAAGATGGAAACCATTTGGCCTGTGGCCTCAGAGCTGGTTTTATGGCCATGTGGGGACTGAGCCATGCACTGGACCCGGTCTGAGCCAGGAGGAAAACTCTGAGCAAGTTTTGTAAGTTCCAAAACCATGTAAATCCCCATGGTCTCTCCATCAACTTAGTTTCTGCCATACTGCCTGCCCCCGCAGGGTGTGGGATGGGTGGGGAGAAGCATGGAGAAGCATCAGAAGAGAGATACCACAAGCCTTCACAGCTTATCCTGAGTGGTCGGAGCTCATTCTGTACTTTCCAGACTCCCTAGGGCTCCGTGGTGTACCCCCAAATCCTTAATTGGAGGTGGAAAACCCAGCGGTTCTGAAGCCGTGGTGCCCTGGGTGTCTGAGGACCATGCTTTGAAAACGAAAGACTTGGTCCCATTAGGACTTGTTCTCTGACACTGGGGATCGTGTGGCTTGAGGAAGGTCAGGGTGCATTAGAAAGAAGCACCTCTCTGCTCACTCCCCCTCCCTGAGACTTCATGGCACAGGCTTGTGGGTAACTGTGATGGCCCAAAGCTGGCCTAGGAGATGGCACCAAGGATGATCATTTGGGGAGGAATATCTCGTACTGTGCAGGGAGTGAAGGTTCCATCTGTTCAGTCTGAAAGCAGGAACTATATGGAAACAAGGCACTGCTGTCATAATCCACAGAAGCATCTCCCATCTCTGGCCACCCTCCCTCTGTCCCTGTGACACTGCACTGGCTTCTCTTTTATATCTGGGACTCCAAAGAGTGTTCATGTCTAAGCTACCACGAGGAGTGACAGAAGAAGCTGGTTATTCATTTAGAGGATGGTTATCAAGTTACAGCCTGCCAGGAGTCAGTTTTTATGGCTCACTCCTGATCCCCGAAATGCAGACTTGACGATGACAGTTTTTTGGGCAGTGCTTGGAGTTCTGTGGCATAGCAATAAAGAAATCTGAGCAGAAAGCACTCTCCTTCCCAAGTAAGCCCCTCTCTCAGCAAAATTTCGCAAGTGCTTTTTCATAAATAAAATGATTCTGTGTTCCGGCTGAGAGTGCTGTGCACACCCTCCCTAGTTATGTGTCCATAGCCTGTGTTTTCACTGCTGGGCAGGATCTGTTGATGGGCACTTTATCGCTAAGTGTGTTGTCCCTTTGGGAGAAAAATAATTTTATCCCAGCGCGTGCCTCATCGCCAAGTCTACTGATCAGTGTTGTTATTATACTTGCAAGAGTCATTTGTAAGCTTTTCAAATGATATGTCAATATGTGTGTGGTTTTTTTTTTTTTTTTTCCAGGTAAAGGAGAGGATACTCTAAAAGCAAAACCCTATATATCTACGGGGGCGGGGTGGGGGTGGGGGTGGAGGGCGTCATTCCAACCGAATCGATGTTTATCTTACAAGCACTGTCTATCATGAAAGGCCTGCTGGCTACTTTCTTGTGCATGTTCCAGAAGCAATCCTCACTATTAAATAAGATTGGGAAAGTGGAATTGGAGAACTCAGCGCCCATCATGCTCCTTCTTAGCTATCAGAGCAAGGAAACATGGGTGGAAGATTTCAAGCCTTTGTTTTCTCATCTGTGAGAAGAGGGAAGTGCTGATGCTTAGTTAGTGAAATGGTTGTGGAGATTCAGGGCCATGATGAAGGATGAGGGGCACAGAGTGCCATTCCGGGTTCTCGGTACATCAGAAATGTCTCTGTGATAGTCTCTGCTCTTGTGTTTCTTGTTCACTATGAGTTTGGCAAATCTCTCAGTATTTCAGGGGTGGTTGGTGTTTGAGACCACTCCTTCTTACCTTTACTGGTAATCTTAAACCAGTTTGGGGCAGAGATAGCATCAGTATCCTTTTCCCCCCCTCAAAACCCTGCAGTTTGTTAAACACATTTGCCTAAAGTTCATGCATCGTGTGCTCAGAGCTGACAGCGTTGTAGTATCTCAGAGAGGTGTGTGTGAGTGTGTGTGCACACACATACACCGGGATGTTCTCACTAGCCTCCCATAGAAGGATGAACTCCTACTCAGGGGACAGAGAAGCCTTCCTTGGGCTGACTCCCACATACCAGTCAAATCTGGGCCCCGGAAGACTAAGGGGTCCTGCTATCATCTCCACCAGTCTCCAGAACTTGATCCTGAATGAAGGTCGTCCAGTTTCATGACATGCAGACCGGATGAGGGACGGTCTTGATGATGGCTGTTGGCATATTTGTGGAGCTCCAAAGAGGCAGGTGTGACCATCACACAAGTGTTCTGAACACAGAGTGTGTCACCTTCGGCCAGCGTGGCTCCCGTCCCCACAAAGTGAGCTGCCACCTTCCTGCTGGTGGCTGGGGATGGGGGTATTGGTGGGGATGGGGAGAGCACACGGCAGTGAGCTCCTCACTTGGTTGTCGTCTCCCCAGGGCTGCCATGAGGATGCTCTTCCCACAGGTGAGGTCGTGTGGGCCCCTTCTTCACTCGTTTGTCTTGGCTGTCACCAGACTAGCTGGGCCGGTGGGGTCGGGGTGGGGGGGCTAAGAGAAAACAATTCTCTTTCCACCAGTGAAACACAACATACAAGCCCATTTTTCTGTTGCAAAACCTTGTATCCAGTACTTTTAAAGAACTGAATCTAGTACAGGGAACATGCCCCGGAGTTGCCAGTTACCTTGCAAACCACCCCTGTGCTCTATGGTTTTCAGGGTGTGTGCGGTTCAAGCTCAGTCCCTATCAAATGACTATGAAACTGAGGGGCTCGGGGCTTCGCCGCCCAGGGGAGCCTGTGACTCAGAGATGAAGCGATTGCCTGGGGACATGAGTAATTTAGCGGGGGGGGGGGGGTGGTGAGGCAGGAATTCAAGCTCAGGTCCTTCTGACCCCGAGTCGTGGGTGTCTTCTGCCCTGCCCCACTGGTGTCCAGCCATGTGCAGAATGCCAGTGCTGGAGAACAAGGTTGCAAGGAGTGTATGTGCTCTGCAGGTGCACATGCTAATCAGCCCCCTTCCAAATGTGCACACAACTCTCTGTGTCAGCTGCTGTTTGGACAGCTGAATCTCTAAGGAACCACAACATAATGCCTGATTCCTACCCTGGGAGTTAGAAAGTAACCCCAGGTTGGAAATGTAAATATTTTCCCCATGGACAAGAACTGTGTTTAGCGGATTATAAATGGAAAAGACTGACAGCTGTCAATATTGATGGTTATTCCTTGAAAAGTGACTTCAAGGTACTGCTAATCAATTGTCTCTCAGAATGAAGAATGGAGCACACAGCTCTCTGGGAACCTCAACATGTATTTATAAACACATGCTTTATCGAACACACAGGAAAAATGAGCCAGACCTTTGCAATTATGAGTTATTCAGAGTAAATACAACAATTATTAGCGTCTATATTGGACTTCAAATTGACAAAATTCCTTTAAAAAATGGCTGTTGCTGCTGTTTTGTGTTTCTGTTATTTAGTGTTCTCCTCGCTACACTGAAACATGCTGCTTGGCACTGAGCTGAAGACTTCACAAGGGCCGGGATTGTTTCTTTCTTACTCGGTAAATAAGTAGCTTTCCACTTGGCTAAAAACGCCTGGATGATTTAGGCACTGGCTAACAACGTTTGCCTCGCCGTGTCTTCCTAAAACTGACGTTGGCGTGCAAGGTGCAGGGGAATGCGTGTTTTACTGTGAGGACTGTGGGTTCTTCTTCCTCAGACCCTTTGCTGGGGACTGGGGTCTAGAGGCGTGGCAGGCAGAGTAAGATGTCCTCCCGGAACTCATGTCCCTGGAATTCCCTTCCCTCTAGTGCGGACGTGATCCGTTGCTTGCTTTCAGCCACTGAATGTGGCGAAGATTGGAATGTCGTTTCTGGTATTGCCCTACAAAAGATTGTGACATCTGTCTGGTGAGGAGGCTGTCCCTTGTGCGCTGTGTTGAAGAACACCCCGCTGGCCCCAGGGAGCCCAGGTGGCAGGTCGCTGAGGGCAGGGCCCCTGTCTCAGCAGGAAGCTGAGACCCAGTCTGCCAGCAGCGAGGGGCTCCCCAGCTCACCTGTGGCCGCTTTTGGAGATTGCTGATTGACCCTTTGTTGCAGTAAGCCCTGGAACAATGATTTCAGAATCACAGCTTCCACTCCCCACAGCGGTTGGATACCCTCCACTACTCTCCCATTCCGCGCCAGGATTGGCTGTATTCATCCTGAACCACGGAAGGTGAGGGTGGAAGAATCACAAGACCTCACGCAGGAGCCTACTCCTGATTCCAGGACTCATTTCTTAATTTATAACCAGGGAACTTTTAATAACCAGAATAAACGAGTAGTGTTTCACTGTTGCATCAAAAGACGCAGAAGAAACTGTGTGTCATGAGGTCAGTGTCATGCCTCCTGCCCCAGGAGCAGACTCACAGTGAAGCCTCCAAAGTATCATGAGCTTACGGTGAAGCTTATAGCACAGTCCTCCACATCAAGGCACTGCAAGACCTGTGAATGTGAGACCAACCAAGAGGCAAACGGGCTATTCATGGAGAGCTGCAGACACATCACACAATGTCTGAATTGACTCACCCAATGTACGTAGATGTGGGATGGTCTGCGTGGTGTCATCCTTGCCCACAGAGGGCACGGAGGTAAAGGTCCTTCTGGGCAGCTGGCGTCCTCCCTGGGACGGTGCCCTTCACACCTGACATTCAGTCTTTCATTTGATGCACTTATTGGGCACCAGCTGCATGCCATATGTGACATAGGTGCTGAGAGGAAATCAGTGAACAGATCATTTCCTCCCTTCCTAAGAGGGGACGGCTGCTGAACTTGTTCTGCTGCAGGATGCAGGGGGCTTCCATCCTGTAAATTCACTCCACACATTCTAGTACTCACCGCACTAGATGCCTTTACCACAATTAACGATGTTGGCCATTCCTCCATTTCCAAACACCTGTCCCCTTGGAACTGTGAGAATGAAATGACCCATGTGGGAATCCAGTGGCCAATATGGAGAAGTTTTTGCAAGTTAGTGGGAATTCAGATCAGGAACAGGCTATGGTCTGATTTGTTCTTGGTGAAGACACTCTGGCTTCATTGTGGGGGCTCATGAGAGAGAGAGGAGGTCCTTCTGACTGACTTCCAGATGAGTGACATGGGAAGTTCTCCTCACTGTCTTCTGGACGAGAGAGTGGTGCTTCTCCAGACCGACTTCCGGATGAGAGAGAGGGGAGGTTCTCCTGACTGACTTCTGGGCAAGAGAGGAGGGTTCTCATGTAGGAGAGAAAGGGTAGGTTCTGCTGACTGAGTTTTGGATGAGAGAGGGGAGGTTCTCCTGACTGACTTCCTGGCTACAGAGAGGAGAGGTTCTCCTGACTGTCTTCTGGAGCAGAGAGTCAAGGATCTCCACACCGACTTCCGGATGAGAAGGGGAGTTTCTCCTGATGGACATATGGATGAGAGAGGGGAGGTTCTCCTGTCTTACTTTTGGACGAGAGAGAGGGGAGGTTCTCCTGACTGACTTCTGGACGAGAGAGTGGAGGTTCTCCTGACCAACTTCCTGATGAGAGAGAGGGGAGGTTCTCTTGATTGACTTCTGGAAGAGGAGTGGAGGTTCTGCTGACCGACTTTCAGATGGGAGACAGGGGAAGTTCTGACTGACTTCTGGAGGAGAGAGGGGAGGTTCTCTTGACTGAATATTGGAGAAGAGAAAGTTAGGTTTTTCTGACTGACTTCTGGACCAGAGAGTAGATGTTCTTGAATGAGACACAGGGGAGGTTCTCCTGACTGACTTCTGGGCAAGAGAGGGGAGGTTCTGCTGACTACTCCTGGATGAGAGATAGAGGATGTTCTCTTGACCGATTTCTGGACCAGAGAGTGGAGATACTCTTGACAGAGGGAGAGGGGAGATTATCCTGACTGACTACCAGTGAAGAGAGAGGGGAGTTTCTCCTGACTGACTCCTGGACCAGAGAGTGGAGGTTCTGCTGATCGACTTCTGGACAAGAGAGCGGGATGGTTCTCCTGACCGATTTCTGGACGATACAGGGGAGGTCTCCTGTCTTACTTTGGGAAGAGAGAGAGGGGAGGTTCTCCTTATTCACTTCTAGACCAGAGAGGGGGATTTCTGCTGACTGAATTCTGGACCAGAGTGTGGAGGTTCTCTTGAAGGAGAGAGGGGGGAGGTTCTCGTGACTGACTTCAGGCAAGAGAGAGGGGAGGTACTCCTGACTGTTTTCTGGAGCAGATAGGGGAGGTTCCCCTGTTGTAACTTCTGGACAAGAGAGAGGGGAGGTTCTCCTCACTGACTTCTGGACCAGAGAGGGGAGGTTGCTGAACAAGAGAGAGGGGAGTTTCTCCTGATTGACTTTTGGACCAGAGAGGGGAGGCATTCCTGACCAACTTCCAGATGAGAGAGAGGGAGGGTTCTCCTGACTGACTTCTGGGCAAAAGAGAGAGGTTTTCCTGCCTGACTTCTGGATGAGAGATGGGAGGTTCTCCTGAATGTCTTCTGAACGAGAGAGGGGAAGTTCTGCTGACTGACTTCTGGACCAGAGACTGGAGGTTCTGGTGACCAACTTCCCGATGACTGAGAGGGGAGATTCTCCTGGCTGACATCTGGACCAGAGACCGGAGGTTCTGCTGACCGACTTCCGGATGAGAGACAGGGGATGTTCCCCTGATTGACAAGATTCTCTCTGGATGAGAGAATGGAGGTTCTCCTGACTGACTTCTGGACCACAGAGTGGAGGGTCTCTTGGAGGAGAGACAGGGGTGATTCTCCTGACTGACTTCCAGGTGAGACAGAGGGGAGGTTCTCCTGACTGATTTCTTGACCAGACAGGGGAGGTTCTCCTGTCTTACTTCTGGACAAGAGAGAGGAGAGGTTCTCGTGAATGACTTCTGGACCAGAGAGGGGAGGTTCTTGAATGAGAGAGAGGGGAGGTTCTCCTGAATGACTTCCCAACGAGAGAGAGGGGAGGTTCTCTAACTGACTTCTGGATGAGAGAGGGGAGGGTCTGCTGACTGACTTCCGGATGAGAGGGGGGAGGTTCTCCTGACTGACTTCTGGATGAGAGAGGGGAGGTTCTGCTGACCGACTTCTGGATGAGGGGGGGTGGTTTCTGGCAGGAGACAGAGGGGTGATTCTCATGACTGACTTCCAGGCAAGAGAGGGGGGAGGTTCTCTTGACTGATTTCTGGACCAGACAGGGGATGTTCTCCTGTCTTTCTTCTGGATGAGAGGGAGGGGAGCTTCTTCTGAATGAATTCTGGACCAGGGATAGGAGGTTCTCCTGACCAACTTCCAGATGAGAGAGAGAGGGGAGGTTCTCTAGACTGACTTCTGGACAAGAGAGAGTGGAAGTTTTCCTGCCTGACTTCTGGGCGAGAGATGGGAGGTTCTCCTGACTGAAATCTGGACCACAGAGTGGAGGTTCTGCTGACTGACTTCTGGATGAGAGAGAGGGGAGATTCTCCTGACTGACTTCTGGATGAGAGAGGGGAGGTTTTCCTGACTGACTCTTGGACGGGAGTGAGTGGAGGGTTTCCTGACTGGCTTCTGAACCAGAGAGTGGAGGTTCTTGAATGAGAGAGACTGGAGGTTCTCCGGAATGATTTCTGGATGAGAGAGGGGAGGTTCTGCTGACCACAGTCCGGATGAGTGAGAGGGGAGGTTCTCCTGACTGACTTCTGGACGAGAGACGGGAGGTTCTCCTGACTGACTTCTGGACAGGAGAGGGGAAGTTCTCCTGAGTGACTTCTGGGTGAGAGACTGGAGTTTCTCCTGACTGACTTCCGGATCAGAGAGTGGACGATCATCATTGAGTGAGAGAGATGGGAGTTTCTCTTGACTGACTTCTGGACAAGAGAGTGGAAGTTCTCATGAACGACAGAGAAGGGAGGTTTTGCTGACTGACTTCTGGACAACAGAGAGGAGAAGTTCTCCTGACTGACTTCTGGACCAGAGAGGGAGGGGAGGTTCTTGAGCAAGAGAGAGGGGAGGTTTCCTGACTGACTTCTGGATGAGAAAGGGGGGAGGTTCTCCTGGTTGACTTCTGGACCAGAGAGGGGATGTTCTCCTGACTGACTTTTGGACGAGAAAGAGAGAAGGTTTTCCTGAGTGACTTCTGGACCAGAGAGTGGAGGTTCTTTTATGAGAGAGAGGGGAGGTTCTCCTGATAGGCTTCTGGATGAGTGAGGGGAGGTTCTCCTGAATGAATTCTGGACCAGAGAGTGGATGTTCTCTTTAAGGAGAGAGAGGGGAGAATCTCCTGACTGATTTCCAGGCGCGAGAGGGGGGAGGTTCTACTGACCAACCTCCAGATGCCAGAGAAAGTTGTTTCTCCTGACTGACTTCTGGACCAGAGAGCGGAGGTTCTGCTGACCAACTTCCGGATGAGAGAGAGGGGAGGTATCCTGTCCGATTTCTGGGCGATAGAGGGGACGTTCTCCTGAGTGACTTTGGAAGAGAGAGGGGGAGGTTTTCCTGACGGACTTCTGGACCAGAGTTCAGCGGTTCTTGAATGAGAGTGAGGGGAGGTTCTCCTGACCGAATTCTGGACCAGAGATGGAGGTTCTCTTGAAGGAGAGAGAGGGGAGATGATCCTTACTGGCTTCTAGGTGAGAGAGAGGGGGAGGTTCTCCTGACTGACTTCTGGACCAGAGATGGAGGTTCTGCTGACCGACATCAGGATGAGAGAGGGGAGGTTCTCCTGTCTGAATTCTGGACCAGAGAGTGGAGGTTCTCCTGACTGACTTCTGGATGGAAGAGAGGGGAGGTTCTGTTGAGTGACTTCTGGACCAGAGAGGGGAGGTTGTTGAAGAGAGAGAGGAGACATTCTTCTGAATGACTTCCGGATGAGAGAGAGGTGAGGTTCTCCTGACAGAATTCTGGACCAGAGAGTGGAGGTTCTCTTGATGGAAAGAGAGGGGCGATTCTCCTGACTGACTTCAGGCAAGAGAGAGGGGAGGTACTCCTGACTGACTTCCGGAGCAGTCAGGGGAGGTTCCCCTGTCTTAACTTTAGACGAGAGGGAAGGGAGGTTCTCCACACTGAATTCTGTACCAGAGAGGGGAGGTTCTTGAGCAGGAGAGAGTGTAAGTAGTCCTGAATGACTTCCGGAGAGAGAGAGGTGAGATTCTCCTGACTGACTTCTGGACGAGAGAGGGGAGCTTCTCCTGACCGACTTCTGGATGTGACAGAGGGGAGGTGGTCCTGAATGACTTCTGGATGAGAGAGGGGAGTTTCTCCTGACTGACTTTTGGATGAGAGCGAGGGGAGATTTTCCTTACTGACTTCTGGACCAGAGAGAGGAGTTTCTCGAACAAGAGAGAGGGGAGGTTCTCTGAATGAATTCTGGATGAGAGAGAGGGGAGGTTCTCCTGACTGACTTCTGGATCAGAGAGGAGAGGTTCTGCTGACTGATTTCTGGATGAGAGAGGGGAGGTTCTCTTGCAGGATAGAGAGGGGAGGTTCTCATGATTGATTTTCAGGCGAGAGAGAGGGGAGGTTCTGTTGACAGATTTCTGGACTACACAGGGGAGGTTCTCCTGTCTTACTTCTGGACGAGAGAGAGGGGTGTTTCTCCTGAATGACTTCTGGACCAGAGAGGGGAGGTTCTCCTGACTGACTTCCGGAGTTGAAACCAGGCAGGTGCTCAGCATGGCTATGTCAGCGCGAGGAAGCATCTTTACATTTGAAGGTGCTTGTGGAATGATGGCAACAGGGAAGTGCCAACTACCTCTTCTCAGGTGTAACAACAGTGGTTGTAGTATTTGCTCATTTCACCTACAGGCTGACTTCACTGATAGCAGATTCAGACAAATTGTGTCCAGCCAGCTCCAGGGGGCTGGTGTGAGCAGGACTCTGTCAGGATGGTCAGCAGGTGTGAGTAGGTGACCCACTGGGATGGTCAGCAGTTCTGAGCAGGTGCCCTGACAGGATGGTCAGCAAGTAGCATGTTGAAAGGGCCTGGCAAGGACAGTGTAGGTGAGCAGTGTTCCAGTCCAGCCAGCTCCAGGGGGCTGGTGTGAGTAGGACTCTGTCAGGATGGTCAGCAGGTGTGAGTAGGTGACCCACTGGGATGGTCAGCAGTTCTGAGCAGGTGCCCTGACAGGATGGTCAGCAAGTAGCATGTTGAAAGGGCCTGGCAAGGACAGTGTAGGTGAGCAGTGTTCCAGGGATTATTGCTGGGGTCCTGTCTTTCAAATGAGATGGATGTTGCAACTGCTCACAGACACACTCCAAGGGGAATTACAGGGGATTTGGAAAAAGTTGTAGGGACTAGCAGTCCCAGAGGGTCTCAGGGCCTGAGTGGACAGTCTGTCAGCTCAGGTCATGTGTCAATGCTTTCAGGAGGTCAGTACCTACCTGGGACACCCTGGTCCTGTGTTTAGAGGATGGGACAAGGACACAGTGGGAGATGCCAGCTGCAGATCAGAGGGGGCTGGACTGGAGAAAATCATGTGAGAATCACACATTCCTGTGTGGCTGAGGCCAGGGCCTGGGTGAGGTTCCAGAGCAACAGTGAGGATGTCACCCATGAGGGAGTGAGGCCCACCATCTATCTGTCTCTCACTCCACTCTTCTCTCTGTCTCTGTCTCACCCATGTCTCTCCATGTCTCTGTCTTCTGTCTGTCTCTCTCTCTTTTGTCTCCCTCTGTCTCTCCTCTCTCTCCCCTCTTGTGTCTCTGATGAATGCCATGGCTGCCAGCTGGGTAGAAGAGACTATGCCTTACCAGCAGGCTGAGGAGCAGCGGGAAGGACACTGGAGACTGTAGCCAGGGGAGGAGTGTTTCTGGAAGGAAGTCGGCGCTGGGAGGTCCAGCAAGGGTATGGAGGATGGCGGTTGGGTGTGGGCGGGTGGAGGCCTCAGGAGACCCTGGGCAGGTTCCCGGGCCAGCCGAGGGGTAGGAGCAGCGTGGAGTGGACGCAGCAGTGGATGCGCATGAGAAGCTGGCCTGGCACCCTCAGATGCCTCCAGAGTCTGTAGCTGGGGAGCACTCGAGAGAAGTGGGAGGAGTTTTCAAAGGGAAGTACTGAAGCTGCCTACAGGTTGATGCAGCCAAGAGGGGAGTTTAAATGTGAAAGAGAGAGAGAGAAAGAGACAGAGACAGAGACAGAGACAGAGACAGAAAGAAGGGAAACAATAGAGTAATGACCTCTGAATGTCACTCTCCCAGTAAGAAAAGATGGCCGAACTGGTCAGAAGAAGCTTTTCCACAACTCTAGAAATTAATCAAAGTCTTCCAGGAACATAAGTTTTTCTGTGTTCTGGTTTTCCGTTGTTGTTTTGAGGAAAAGCCGTTGAATTTTGTTAAGAACGGTGAGAATTCTGACTTTCCCCATATCGCTCCTGCTCTGCAACTCTGGGTGACCTTGAGCACCAGCAGTGCCACCCAAGGGGTGAACACAGCTGGGGCTCGCCGAAACCTCCTCCTCAGAGCACTGCCCTCACCATACGTGTCCTGCAGTTGCTTGGACACCTCTGTCTACGAGGCTGTCTGTTTGCCTTGACTGGAGCTCACCTGGCGTGAAGTCAAGGAAGGGCAGGTGACAGACAGAGAGCCGGCCACTCAGTGACGGAGCACAAGAGCATTTCAGGTGGAGGGCACAGGTGCAGGTCCTGAGGCTGGAGTGAAACTGGTTGGGATCCCAGAAAGAAGATCGGGGATGGGGCAGGTCTGGGAGTGCCAGAGAGGAGGGCTGGGGACCCTGGATCTCACCCCACGGGCACTGACGAATTCTGGCTGTGTTTTGAGTTGGGGAAACCGCTCTGAGGTGGGGTGTTACTTTGTCTTTGAGCCACGATTCCGCTGGCCTGTGAGCAATGTGGGAATAGAGACTGCCTCTTACATCCTCAGGACAGAATCCTGCCATCCATCACAGGTCCTGTCGTAGGTGCATTTGGGGAAAGAAAGAAGGAAGGAAGGAAGGAAAGCTAGCCGGGTGGCCTAAGCTCACGCTGTTGCGCCTCTGCCCTTAGCATGCTGCAGGGGGTGCTCTGATTTGGGATTTGAGGACTTTCCTAACTGTTTAGTTTAACATCTGTGCCTGTTGGGCCTGACATGCTTCTAAATTCAATACCCTCTTCCTCTCATATTTTATGCCAAATTTCTCTACCTTGGAAATTCTAGATCCTTTCTTATGGGAAAAAAAATTGCATGTTTTTGATGTCATAAGATATAATTTACTGGGAGTTACAGATAGCTTTTCCATTTAATCATTATTCATTTGTTCAATTTTACATTTCTTCTATCAATTTTATACCACTACGTTTCTCTCCGTTGTTAATTAGAGCCAGTCTGTATTCCAGGCATTCCTGGAGTCAGAACGCACAGGTTCGTTGTTTGCAAAGGTGAATGGGAGTTGCCAGCCTGTGCCTGCCCCAGTATGCCCCAGTATGCACAGTATACTCTGCGTTTGCACATTCTCAGAAGGCACCATATGTCCCCATATCTGGCTGGGGAAGCCGTTGGTGGCAGGGATGGTCCTCACCTGGTGATGATCTCTTTACTGCGTCTGTTAAATAATGTAGTCACTTTTATTAATTCTCAGTCCATCTATGCAGGAGAAAATACCTGAACAGGCATATGGTTGACTTTAAAAAAAAAATAATAATGTTTATTTATTTTTAGAGAGAGAAAGAGAGAGACATAGAGTAAATGAGCGGGGGCGCTAAGAGGGAAACACAGAATAGAAGCAGGCCCCAGGCTCTGAGCTGTCAGCACAGAGCCTGACACGAGGCTCAAACCCACAATCCGTGAGATCATGACCTGAGCTGAAGTCAGACACTTAATCAAGCGAGTCACCCAGGCGCCCCCATACATTTGACTTTTTAATGACTGCAAAATTCCTTTTTTTTTTCTTTTATGAAATTTATTGTCAAATTGGTTTCCATGCAACACCCAGTGCTCATCCCAACAGGTGGTCTCCTCAATGCCCATCACCCACCTTCCCCCCCCCCCACCCCCATCAACCCTCAGTTTATTCTAAGTTTTTAAGAGTCTCTTACGGTTTGGTTCTCTCCCTCTTTTTTTTTTTTTCCTTCTCCCCCCACCCCCACCCCATGGTCTTCTGTTAAGTTTCTCTGGATCCACATATGAGTAAAAACATATGATATCTGTCTTTCTCTGCCTGACTTATTTCACTTAACATAATACCCTCCAGTTCTATCCACGTTGCTACAAAAGGCCAGATTTCTCATTGCCAAGTACTATTCCATTGTGTATATAAACCACAATGTCTTTATCCATTCATCAGTCAATGGACATTTAGGCTCTTTCCATTATTAGGCTATTGTTGAAAGTGTTGCTATAAACATTGGCATACAAGTGTCCTTATGCATCAGCACCTCTGTATCCCTTGGGTAAATTCCTAGTAGTGCTCTTGCTAGGTTGTAGGGTAGTTCTATTTTTGTTTTTTTTGAGGAACCTCCACACTGTTTTCCAGAGCGACTGCACCAGTTTGCATTCCCACCAGCAGTGTGAGAGGGTTCCAGTGTCTCCACATCCTCACCAGCATCTAGAGTCTCCTGATTTGTTCATTTTAGCCACTTTGACCAGCGTGAGGTGATACATCAGTGTGGTTTTGATTTGTACTTCCCTGATGAGGAGTGATGCGGAACATCTTTTCATGTGCCTGTTGGCCATCTGGATGTCTTCTTTCGGAAAGTGTCTATTCATGTCTTCTGCCCATTTCTTCACTGGATTATTTGTTTTTTGGGTGTGGAGTTTGGTGAGTTCTTCATAGATTTTGGATACTAGCCCTTTGTCCGATATGTCATTTGCAAATATCTTTTCCCATTCTGTCGGTTGCCTTTTAGTTTTGTTGATTGTTTCCTTTGCAGTGCAGAAGCTTTTTATCTTGGTGAGGTCCCAATAGTTCATTGTTGCTTTTAATCCCCTCGCTTTTGGAGATGTGTCAAGTAAGAAATTGCTGCAGCTGAGGTCAGAGAGGTTTTCTCCTGCTTTCTCCTCTAGGGATTGACGGTTTCCTGTCTCACATTCAGGTCCTTTATCCATTTTGAGTTTATTTTTGTGAATGGTGTAAGAAAATGGCCTAGTTTCATTCTTTTGCATGTTGCTGTCCAGTTCTCCCAGCACCCTTTGTTAAAGAGACTATCTTTTTTCCATTGGATACTCTTTCCTGCTTTGTCAAAGATTACTTGGCCGTACTTGTGTGGGTCTAATTCTGGAGTCTATTCTATTCCATTGGTCTATGTGTCTGTTTTTGTGCCAATACTATGCTGTCTTGACGATTACAACTTTGCAGTAAAGGCCAAAGTCTGGCATTGTGATGCCTCCTGCTTTGGTCTTGTTCTTCAATATTACTTTGGCTATTTGAAGTCTTTTGTGGTTCCATATACATTTTAGGATTGATTGTTCTAGTTTCTAGAAGAATGCTGGTGCAATTTTGATTGGGATTGCGTTGAAGGTGTAGATTGATTTGGGTAGTATTGACATTTTAGCAGTACTTATTCTTCCAATCCATGAGCATGGAATGTTTTTCCATTTGTTTTTATTTTTTTTTCAATTTCCTTCATAAGCTTTCTATAGTTTTTAGTGTACAGATCCTTTACATCTTTGGTTAGGCTTATTCCTAAGTATTTTATGATTCTTGATGATGATTGAAAAATTCCTGATGTCACATGAAAGATTCTGGACGCGTGCACATTATGCCTGATTTTCTGCTAACTTCCAAACCTAGTTCCAATCCCCTCCTGGGGGACCTTTACTACGTGGCTGTGTATTTAAGAAAAGGGGACAGTTCACAGAGCAGGCACAGAGCTGCAATGCATACTTAATGGCTTGTTCCAAGGAGTAAATTAAGCCTGGAACTGTCACTGTATTAAACTTAGCAGAGCAGGTCCTGAGCATTAAGGAGAGACATTTCTGAGAGAGAGGATTCATTCTTTCACATTGACTCAATAGTAAAATAAAGTGAACTCTGACAATGTGATTTAGCAAAGACTCTAAAATATAACATGTTGGAGTGGCTGTGTATCAAAAGTTATTTTTCTGTTCTATTACCTTTAATGAATAGCTTAGATCACCAAGTATATTCACAGAGTTATGGCCCAGTACATTTTTGATAAGGAGAAAAAAAGTACTCTGGGTTTTGGTGTAATTTTATATATGCCGACGTTGCGTGCTCAGTGTTCTGTGTGTTCAGAAGTGCCTGTCCCCGCGCACAGTGTCCGTGTTTGTTTACACACAGGGGCACGTGAAGATTTTACCTGTGGGGCTTTGACTGAATCAGGATAGGTTTGATAATAAAGAGCTTTATTGTGTTTTTCATCTTAAATACATAGAGGCGCACAAAACCCTTTCTTGGAAATTCACTGAAGGGAGACACGTCATCAAATTAGTCCCCACAAGGCCAGCTGTGAGGTGAAGTGGTGAGTCTATCTCAGATGAGTCACTGCTCTGTGAAAATGCCTCAGATTATTTAGCCCATGGCCTTGAAAGGACTGTCTCCCAATGCATAGTTTCAAGCAGAGTTCAAACCACCCATTCAAACCACCCATTCCTTATTTTCAGAGTTCAGGTGGGAAGTTTCCACTTGCCTTCTGGGCTGAGTCTCTTCTCCCCTTCCAGCAGCGTCTTCAGCTGCTGGGCAGGGAACACAGTCCATCTGCCTCCGAGGCTGGGTCGACCAGTGACTCCCTTGCTATAGGACCCCATCCTGTACCGGGAACCCCTCACCTGGGTGGAGAATCCTGGACAGGAATACTCTCCGTGGGGGTTGTGGTAAAGCCCTCTACCCCATCCCCTGCAGACTTCTGCCTGGTGTGGGTTAGCATGCCTCAGCTGGGAACACAGCTTTGCCAACCCCACGGTCACTGGAGGCACCCCCGCCACCACCCCTCTGGCCTTTCTTCAAGCTTCCCACCCCTCAGGGCTTTTGCTCTGACTGCACCTTTTAGCTGGAACACCCCAAGCCTGGTTGCCTTGTCCACATTCCTCTAAGATCTTTCTATCTTCTGAATCTATGACCATTCATTCATTCATTCATTCATATACTTATAACGTTTATTTTTGAGAGAGAGAGAGACAGAGAGAGAGAGAGAGAGAGAGAGAGAGAGCACTAGCAGGGAGGGGCAGAGAGAGAGGGGGACACAGAATTGGAAGCAAGCTCCAGGCTCTGAGCTGACAGCACACAGCCTGATGCGGGGCTCAAACTCAGAAACCATGAGATTATGAACTAACATGAAGTCAGACAACTGATTGAGCCACCCAGGTACCCCGACACATATTTTTTAAAGTTTATTTATTTTGAGAGAAAGGGAGAGAGCAAGAGTGAGCAATCAGAGTGCACATGAGTGGGGATGAGGCAGAGAAGGGGAACCCCAAGCAGGCTCCACGCTGCCAGTGCAGAGCCCCACACAGAGCTCGAACCCATGAACCGTGAGATCACAACCTGAGCCAATATCAAGAGCAGACTCCCAACTGACTGAGCCACCCAGACATCCCACGTCCAACCCATATTTTTGATGACTTCCTCTGGATGGCAGGCACCAGGTATAGGTGTGTCTCTGAGTGAGCAATATGGGGGGATCATGTTCTCAGCAGGGGAGACAGTATACGTTTCATGGACGAGGACATGCATCACACACAATCTGTCCTGTGCTAGGCACAAGCCAGGCATCACATGTGTTCAGGGGCCCTCATTTGGGCTGTCATAGGCATTTGTCATGGTGTGCACCACGCTGTATGAGAAAAGACCTTTTCCACTCCACTGTAAGTTCTGCAGGGCAGAGCCATGCTGTTTTGATCTTTTTATACATAGCGTGGTGCCTTCTTCGCGGCTTCTAGAAAATACTTTCAGTAATCCATCACACAAATATTTACTGAGCTCCTGCTGTGCAGCTTGCCTCATTCTACGTACCAGGGATGGAGATAGGTGAGGCTGCCTCCCCCTGGGGAACGAGGGGGAGGAAAGGAGGCTCAGTCAACTAGTGCACCTGGGACCCACAATCTCCAGAGTCTCTGATCAGGCAGGCGTGCCACGGCGTTTGAGAATGTGCATTTGCAGCAATCCCTGGACCTGCTGCTGCCGGTGCATAGGACACTCTGAGAAGGGGACGTGGAAAGTGAGGCCTGGAGGAAAGGAAGGGTGCAGAGTGTTTCTGGGAGGGGCATCGAGGGCAAAGTCCCCGAGGTAGGAACAACCGGATCATAACACCAGGGGCCCTGAGCCTGGCGTCCAGTGAGAGGGGAGGAGGGACGTGACACACAGGAAATTTGGTGTCAGGTAGGTCCCCCAACCTGGGGCCACTGAGCTCAGCAAGGAGCTGATATTTTTGCAACAGCAGTGAGAAAGTGCTGTGGCCTGTTAAGCAGGGAGTGGCATCAGCTGATGTACATGACGGCAAACAATGGCTTCAAGCAACACTGTTCTTCCCAGCTCCCGGCTCACCTGTGGTCTCATGGGGCTGAAGTCACGACACCCACATGCCGCATTCCTCTTGGAGGCTCCCAGGGAGACTCCCACCTCCTGGTCTCTTCCAGCCGCTAGCGGCCCTCCTGGGCTGGAGTCTGCCTGCTCGGTGGTTAACACCCATGACGGTGCACCCGCCAGTCTTTCTCTGCTCCCTTTCCCACCTTCAGGGCTGACCCAGTTGGGTGACCCAGGGTACTCTCCATATCCTGCAGTCCACAGACGAGCCATCTTTGTGGGGAGCACTGTTCTGCCCGCACATCTGGTTTACGTTTAAAGTGAACACTGTGGATACAGTTCAGAGGTGGCAGCACAAGGGTCCCAAACTGGTCCAGGCATGGAATGGGCAGGCAGGGGTGCCATGAACTGAAGGATGAGGAAGAGGAGGGTCAGAGTCAAGTCTGTTCAACCTAGGTCACTTACCAGTATACACACCGGGCTTTAGAAGCACATAAACTTTATTTTTTGAACCAGAAGATGAAACTTGGGCTCTAGTGTCCTAAGGACATCCACCACTGTGGGCTGGCACTGATTGACCTGTGGGACAAAAGGAATCTGCATCAATTCTGGAATGTTTCATAAAGAGAAAAAGATGTTTGAAGACTGTGCTTGAAAGGAAGTGTGGACTTCTGGGATGGGCACAGGCTGACCTGAGTTTGAATCCAAGTTGGGCACTTACTAGTTGAGATATTCCAAGAATTTGGCTGACTTCCCTGACTCCTTCATCTGGAAATATGCCCTGAGAAATCAACTGGTGGGGTTATCTAAGACTGGGCATGCTGTACATAAATGCCTCACAGCTCCTGAGAGTTCATTCTTACACTCTTCTGGTCTCTGTTGAGTTCTAATGAGTTGGAAATCATTTGTTCTGACATTAGTACTCTGAGGCAACGGCTTTTTCAGGGTGCTATACAATTACTGATCCAATTGACATGCCCTATGAAGGCTCCTCAAAGCAGCCAATAATTAAAAAATTAAGCTTTGTAAAAAACTTCACCATCCTTAAAAATATTTGTATTATTCGCTCTTCTTTATAGGCCAGCAGGTGTTAAGAAATGTTTTACTTTAAAAAAAAATTAACTTTTTTTTTTATTTTTTGAGAGAGAGAGAGAGAGACAGTGAGTGGGGAAGGGACAGAGAAAGAGGGAGACACAGAATCTGAAGCAGGCTCTAGGCTCTGAACTGTCAGCACAGAGCCCAATGTGGGGCTGGAACTCATGGACCATGAGATCATGACCTGAGCCAAAGTCAGACATTCAGCCGACTGAGCCACCCAGTTGCCCCAAGTTTTTCTCTTCTTTTTTTTTAAATGTTTATTTTGAGAGAGAGAGAGAGAGAGAGAGAGAGAGAGAGAGAGAGAAGTAGAGGTGCAGAGAGAGAGGAAGAGAAAATCCCAAGCAGGTTCTGCATTGTCAACACAGAGCCCTACGTGGGGCCTGAGCCCTGGGATCTCACGAATCCTGAGGTCATGAACTGAGCCAAAATCAAGAGTCAGATGCTTAACTGACTGAGTCACCCACGTGCCGCCCCGAAAAGTTTTTCTAATGAAGAATTTGGAAATCTCTGTGAAAGTCCAGCACCCCTCTTTGAGAGGTAGGAAACGTTACGTACAAAAACAATACATCATCTGATGTTTTCCAAACTGCCTTACTTCTCTCCTCCCGTGTTCTCATCTCTGTGTACTCCCCCATCTGGTGATGTGCACGAGTACTCATCAAAAGTCAAAGCCATATTAATATGTTTCTTTTCTCAGACGGTTGGCAGTGAGTGAACAATTAGCAGGTCTGATTATGGTTTTAAATTCAGTCCCGCCTCCTAGTTGCCAAGCATGACAGGCTTCACGACCCGCAGACACTGTGAGTTTATTTTTCATTTGTGTTCATGACACTGGTGATCTGAAATGGCCATTTTCATGTGTCCCCACTCCTCTTTGCAACAAATGAGTGGAGTCAGTTGCTTCTGGCTCGAGGTCTCGTTTGTTGTGCCAAATGTGACCCGGATGCCAAGTTCCGTCTCAGCATTGGCATTTAGAGCACATTGGACATAAAGAGACCCTGACGGCCCTTATCTGTGGTCTGGGAAGGGGCCAGCAGTGCAGTACCACAGACAGCTGCCTGAATGCGCCTCCTGACACTTTATGTCTGGGGATGCAGTGACCACAGGCTGTCCCTCCCACACAATGGTTGCTGATGAGAGGGGACAGCTCCACAGACTCTACTCCAGCATTGGGGTATTGACGAGATGATTCTTGGTTTTGGCAGGGTTTGGGGCCAAGGAATTTCAAATACCTTTACTTTCATTGTGATTATTGATGCAGAATCTTCAGGTTGCTGAGTGTAGCATTTAAAAAAAATTAATGTTTATTTAGTTTTGAGAGAGAGACAGAGTGCAAGTGGGGGAGGGGCAGAGAGAGAGGGAGACACAGAATCTGAAGCGGGCTCCAGGCTCCCAGCTGTCAGCACAGAGCCAGATGTGGGGCTCCAACTCACAAACCGTGAGATGGTGACCTGAGCTGAAGTTGGACGCTTAACTGACTGAGCTCCCCAGGCGCCCTAGTGTGGCATTTTTAACCACTATTTAAAAATATTATAAAGGTAATATATACAATATATGACTTTTACAAAGTCAAATGTAGAGAAGAAGGTAGAAGATAGATGCTACACACAGGTGTCGTTTCTACCGTTCTAAGTAGGATCTCAAAGATGGGGAGGATGTAGAAGCCTAAGTAGGGTTCTCTCCACCCCTTCCACTGTGTGCTCGTTTTCTACACTTGACCTTCCACAGTGTACTCATTTTCTACACTTGATCTTAGCCAAAAGGGTGAGAAGCAATGTAAGTTTATTTTCTAGAAGTAGTATTTTTAGCTTTTAGCTACTTTATTTCTTATGTACCTTTATAGAAATACGTATGCATTTACCACAATGTCATCTATATAATACATCTCTATGGTACTTATAAGGCATCTCCATATGTATACATATGCACATTTGAGAAGCCTGATTTAAATGAACGTTTTCCATTCTAAATGCACCTTTTTCCTTATCCGATCTTGAATATTTCATATGTACAGAAGAGTACATATACTGGGTGCATTCCTTAAAGAATGGCAATGAGTGGATTCTCTACCCTACTCAGGTAACACAAGGAAGCCCATGAACACCCATCAACTGTACCCCTTCTCCTGTTATCCCAAATGCTATAATTATTTCTTTGCTTTTCTTTTTTTTTCTTTTTTTAAAATTTTTTTTAGCATTCCATCTTATGGTTGTAACATGCTTTATTTAGCCAATTTCTATTGTTGGATAGATCCTAACATTTTAGAGTTGGAATACACTATAGACATTGTTGTGTCCAAGTTATTTCTTTCCCAAGCTTTATAGCTGCAAGCCTTAAGCACATGGCACACAAAAACCATTCGACATTTTGAAAACAGTGTCAATTTTTCACTTTCCAGCTGGATTTGGGTATTGCAGGGGCTTTGGATTTGCCATTCAGGAATCTAAAAGATGGAAATAGTGGAATGGTGGTAGGAGGGGGCAACGAGCCAGGTGTGAAATAGTGCCCAAGGCATCAAAAGTCTATCCTGAATGGTTTTGTGTCCCTTAAAAATAGATATGGCAGACCACAAAATAGGTTCTATTGAATCTGTTGATGACAGTTCCATCATGCAAAATGGATAATGCCTTGACAGAGAAGAGATTAAGTAGAGAACTGGTTGCGGTGAATGTGTCTCTCAGAGTCAAGCAGCACTTTCTCTTCCCCACAGTTCACGGAACGAGAACATCCAGTCATTTGGTCTTGCTGTGCTGAGCTTCATTTTGTGTTTCTGGAGGCACGGGGGCCAGGCAGGAGAAGTCGTTCTTGACGCTTTTTTTTTTTTTAATTTTTTTTAATGTTTATTTATTTTTGAGACAGAGAGAGACAGAGCGTGAATGGGGGAGGGTCAGAGAGAGGGAGACACAGAATCGGAAATAGGCTCCAGGCTCTGAGCTGTCAGCACAGAGCCCGACGCGGGGCTCGAACTCACAGACCGCGAGATCATGATCTGGGCCAAAGTCGGCCGCTTAACCGACTGAGCCACCCAGGCGCTCCATTGACGTTTTCATTTCAACTGCCTATCATTGTCAGAGACTTCAGGATATTCTCTGATGATGTCTTTAAACCCAAATGAGTCACATCAAGGTAAAAATAACTGCGTTCCTTGAGGTCTACACGAAATGTGACACATACTCTGGATGTTGGAGGATTATCGAAGCAGTTGTATGTGTTTCCTGGGGTGTCCCTCATGGGACCAAGGCTTTCCAATTAGAGTGCTGCACTCTCCCTGTCACCGAAGCATTTTCCACAATAGGGTGGCTTCTCAATATCACTCCCCATTGGCTTAGTTGGGTTTGGTAGAGGGCACAGGAGGCCACCTTGCCTGGTCTTAAGCTGAAGTTTTCAGTCCAAGTTAGACTGGTTTTATGAAGAATCATTCCTAGACTATTTTTTTCTATTGTGTTGAATGGATTTTTCTTAGAGTTATAGAAAATTTTCTATCTCAGACACCAATTATTTTTCTGTTGTGTATGTTTCAGTTTATTTCCACATCTTTTGCCATCAAACTATGTGCATAGTATAGAGAAATTTAAGAATCTCATGTAACCAAACACACTTTCTTTCCTTCCTTGTTTGTGTACTTTATGACTTAATTTAGCAAGGCTTGCCCTCCCCAGTAATTACTATTAGTTTTTAATATTTCTTTGTATTTTATTCCTAGGCTTATATGACATCCCCCTTGCATTTCGCTCTATTATCCACCTGAATTTAGATTTGCATGTCATTGGAGGCAGGGGATGAAGAATACTGTTTCAAGACCACCACCTATATAATCTTATGTTCTCCACTAACAAGTGTGTCTTCAGGATGCATTTCCTTCCTTTGGAAATTAAATCTAGAAGCAAGTCTTGCTTGTGAACAGTCAGAGAAGCTTCATTTGGTGGAATTCCCAGTGGTCTTACTTCAAACCAAGGCCAGTACAAAGCCTGGACGCTTATTTCAGTGATCCTTTCATCTTCTTTCCAAGGGAAGACATTGTAAGGTCATTCACAGATTTATAAAATGTGTTCTCATGGCTTGTGCTGGCTACAGAGGAATTTCTAGTATGGCCCAGTATGCCTTGAAAAATTTGATGAGCTTTCCAGAATGAGTAGGTAAGTCTGTGCTGTAAGATCAAAAGCCCTCAGTCCAGATCGCTGTCTTAAAAAGGCCTTCTTCTGAGTGCCTGGCCAAGGGCCTTTGCTTCTTATGCAGTTGTCAAAGGTAACAACAGGAGAGCCACTGGCAGGTGAGGCCTCCCCAAGGTAGGACTTAGAAAGGACTTACAGTGCTCACCCTTTGCAGGGAGGGGCATGGTCTAGAACCTCAGTGATCCTGGCTCCCCCCTCTTTTTTTTCACCAATTTCCTTGTTCAGGGGGAGGTTAACCTTTGCCAGAAAAAGGCTCCTAGTTCAAGCATACATCTGTCTGTGGGGACACCGTGTCCCCTCTTTCCCTTACCAGACCACAGGCACTCAACAAAGAGCATCTTATAAACACATCAGAGCCAGGTAAGGTTAACCAGAAGGAAGGAAATGACACTGAGTGATTGGGGTGCAATGATCCTGGGTCACGCCAAATCACCACAGCTTGAACTCACAAAGTCTTCTCTTTGTTCTTGGATGTCTCCCGCCAGCACCTCTGGACGCCCGGTGGAAACATCACCACCCACAGAAACTTTCCACTGCTGGTTCGAGAGCCTTTTTTCCCAACAGAGCAGCACAGATGGATGGTGTCAGCAGAGGGCTAGGTGAATCAGCAAGGTCAGGCCAGACCATTCAGCCCATGTCTGTGTCTAGTTGAGCAAACAGCAGAGCCTAGGGGATGCTGTTGGGAGTATTCTAACACTGATGCAGTTTGTCTTGCTGGCCTTGATCTCTGATGCAATTAACAAATTCATAGTGAATGTGCTCCTCATAGCTTTGTGCCCTGGAAACTTCTGGGAGATTCCTCTCTCTCCTGCACGTTCTAAGAAGCTGGTGAAAGACAGGGAAGGTGGAATTTTTATAAAACGCAATCCTTCCTGGAGCTAATGCTGAGTTATGCTTCCTGCCCTCTAGACACGTGCTCCCATTCAACTTCAGCAGGAGCATGAGGCACTTGTCTGTCACATGGGCACATGGTGGGAAGTGAGAGAGACAGAGAGAGAAAATACAGATATATATATCTGAGAGAGAGAGAGAGAAGAGAGAGAGAGAGAGAGAGAGAGAGAGAGAGAGAGAGAGAGAGAGCACGTGCCTCAGATGTCTGCTCCAGAATTTTCCCCTTCATCCCTTTACTTGCTGGGTGGCCAGATGGAAAATGTAAAACAGTGCTGCTGCAGGAAGCCCTGTTACTGCCCGGGGTCCTGAATGATGTCTTTTGACAACTTAGAGATTGGACCTTCTCCAGGTCTGAGGCTCCTTGTAGAGACTGAATTCCAGGATTCCAGAAGGCTCTCCCCTTCTTACAAAGGAAACGATTGTCCAGGCAACAGTCCATTCACATCTGGCAAAGGTACAGACAACTTAGTGGAATCGAGCTCAGTATTTTACAGCTGTGGGCGCTCGGATGCTCTCTTGGTGATCACTAGACCCAGCCCTCGATCTTTCTTCTTTGCAAGAGAGGGTCTCCTCGAAGTCCAGACGTGTGATGAGGCATAAGGAGAGGTGCACCTGCTTATCGCATTGTGGTCACCACAGAGAAAGTTAGGGGGAAGAGGGCTTTGGGTTGGCTGGGGACACTTGATGCCCTTGGCTTGGCACCTCCACCCTCACAGTCGGGAACCTGGCCAGGGAGTAGCAGATGGGCCCAGGGCTGGAAGAAGCCAAGAGACTGCTTCTGCACCCAGAGTGCTTGTGGATGAGCGAGTCTCTGAGTCACAGCATCAGATGAGTTTGCCTCCATGGCCTCCAACCCTTGGCTGAAGGACGAGGGCTCTCTCCATCTGCTCCGGAATTTACAGAGTGGAGCCCTTGCCGAGAAGCCCACTCAGGAGGCCTTTCTGAGAGCTGAGTGAATGTTCTACAGTGTGTGTTGACAACTGGCCTCGTGGGAGGCCCATGTGCCAGGGACCCTGAAAAAGTGCATGGCAGGGCTGGCAGGATGCAGCTCTGGGAGACAGTGACATGTCCCCTGACAGCCTAGGTGACAGAGGGCTGTTTGTTCGTTGCCTGGGCTTCAGACCAAACCCTTCCCAAGAGCAAAGAGACACCGTTTAGCAAACTTGAAGCCAAAGCTAACATAAGAGGCAAGATAACTCGATGCAAAGGGCATCAGTATCAAGGGCTAACACCCGATTAGCACTCCCGGCCTATGAGGCCATGTGCTATAGTGGCCATAATGGACACTGTCCCTTTCATCTTCAAAGCAGCCCTAGGAGGCCAGTGCTGTGTCATTATTGTGCCTGTTTGACAGCTGAGACTCAGGCTCACAGAGGCCCAGATGCTTGCCCTGAGTTGAACAGAAGCAGAGGAGACAGGACCCCAACCATGGCTGTGTGATGCAGCAGTAACATTGACTCCTTCAAACCTGTGCTGTGAAAAGTGGTGGTATCGATACATTCTTTGAAAAATAACTAAAGATAGTGAGAAAACAGAAAGCGCCCTCTCTTTCCATTTGAGCTCCCCGCGCGTCCCTCCCCATCTCCCCAGCAGCCGGGCCCATTGGCCCCCGGGGACAAACTTACTTTAGCACATGGCTGCTTCTGGCCCTGCTGGAATTCCCTGGGAAGCTCTTTTCTCTTATTCCCAGTAACTGCTCTTGGTGTAAAGCTCTCGGACGTGAAGCTTATCCTGATCCATTTACCCCCCAGATGCCTAGGTTTCTTCTCCCTCAGAGTCTGACCCCACTTCTCCTCCTCGCCCTCACTGGTGTTGGCCTTTGCAGGTTGGAAATCGGAAGACGCCCTGCAGTCTCCTTGTTGGCACTGAGCTGGAGACTGGGGTGGGTGGGCACAGTGCCCACAGTCTGGGGAAACCACAGCCCGGTGAAAACGACAGCTGCTTCCTTACAAATGTGACCGAGCAACACCTCCTCCTCCACCTGGAGCCCTGGGGGGCTTGTTGTTTCACAATAACAAGTTAGATAGTGTGTGTGTGTGTGTGTGGGTGTGTGTGTGTCTGTGTGTGTATATATATATATAAATCTAGCTTTCTTTCCATGACTTATAGCCTACACGTGCAGGAAGTCCCTAGCCTCGGTCCCCATTCAGCCCCTCCACTCTGCAGAAGGGTGTAGACATTTCTTCCAGAAAGGTTTGGTGCTGATCGGCTGTTACGTGCATGTACTTAGCAAGCTCATTGATTGTTCATTTGCAGTCAAAATGCCGAACACCCAGCCTCTGGGGCCACCATTCTGTCTTCCTTTTCTGTCCCTTGCCTCTCTTCCGTCTAGAGCAGGTGGCGTTTCTGCCGCAAAACTAACAAATGTATTTGGGGGCTCCACCTTGAGTTGGGGTGCTCCTTCAGGGTGATGGCGAATACCAAGCACCAAAGGAAGCTCCTAACTCATTTGAGAACAGAGTAGAAGAAAGTTTCAGGAAAGCCCGTTGTCTCGGTTCTGAATGCCAGAACCAAATACCACAGACAGGACACTCAGACAAAAGGAATCTGTATCTCAAGGTTTTGGAGGCTGGAAGTCCAAGGTCAAGGTGCCTGCAGAGTAGGTCTCTGTGAAAGTCCCTTCCCGGCTTGTGGCTTCCCATCAGTTCCCTGTGTCCTCCCAGAGCCCATGCTCTGTGGTTGGTGCGTGTGCTCCTGGCACAGTCTTGTTGGATTAGAACCCCATCCTCGTGACCTCATGTAACCTTGATTACCTCCTTGAAGGCTCTACCTTCAAACACAGTGACATTTGGGATTAGGGCTCCAATCTAGGAACTCTGGGGGGACACACATTACTACAAGTTACTACAATTTAACTATAACCTAAAAGCCAAATGAACATATTCCTCCTACACATGTAGATTTCAATGAGTTTCTTTCTTCCCTTTTTCTATTCCAGTTGGGAGAGTGCATTGTGCACCAAGAAAGCTCAAGTCCCAGTAGGCAGAGGGGAGAAGTACCCTACAAACCCTCCCATGCCCCCTGTCTCCACTGTTACCAGGGATAGGAGCATAGCCATGAATGCTGGGACAGATGTCCACCGGCCTGTGCCCTCCCGGTGAGGGGGTCCCCGCTGGCCCTGCTCCTGGTCGGTGTGTGGGCGTTGGATTTCAGACTGTCTCACACCTCACTCAGATGTGCACCACCATGTGCTTACTCTGTTTTTGCAAGCGGCTGCTCCAGTGTCCTCGGGGGTCCCCCATTTGCCATAGAGCAAGTGGGGGGAAGCTTCAGCCCAGCCCAGTGAGCTCGGTCTGAAGAAATAATTTACATCCGGTAAAACCTTGGATTGCAAGTGACTTGTGCTGTGCGTCTTCTGCAAGACGAGCAAACACTTGTCATAAATTTTAGCTTGATAAACGAGCGATGTCTTGCCATACGAGTCGTAGGTGGCACTGAACTTTCCATGATCACAACTGAGCCGATGGTTCTTGAAATTCACCTTGATCTATGAGTGCTGTGGATTCCAAGTGTGTTTCTGGAACGAATCACGCTCACACACCAAGGACTTACTGAATTTAGTTTATCATGTTTGGTCTCTTCATGTAAAGATTCAGACTTGGGTCACATTCCTCTGTCCCTCTGCAGGGTTGAGGCTGGGTGGGTGTAGAGGCACAGCTTGTGGCCTGCTGGTGGCAGAGGACAGAGGAAGACCGTAGGCTAGGGAGGCACGGCCCCCTCTGGCTGTGGCCTGATGCCCCTTCTACACCGGGGACATGGACAATTCCCTGCCTTCCCAGGGAGGTGCCTGTCTCCGGGGACTTCCACACTGTGGCGCCTCGCTGGCACATGCTCCCCCTTTAGGAAGCCAGGCTCCTTCTCACAGCCTCAGCCTGAGCCCCAAGGGTGTCCTCATTAGGAATCTTAGAGGCTTGGTGCTTTAGGGACAGGGGACCTTCCCCCAGTCCTCCTGTTCCCTGCTGCCCCGTGGCTAAGGGGTGCCTTGGCTGGTGGCGTGGGGAGAGGGGGGCTAATGAGGCCTGCTGGAGAAGTGTTTCAGTTGAAAGTCTGAAACTTTGCAAAGCTTCCCCCAAATCGCACACCTCCTTTGCACTCACAGCCTTTTGAAGTGGCTCAGCTGACTCAAACCAGAGAGATTCAAAGCTGAATTTCAACCACTGTTCATTTCTTATTTGAGAATAGGGAAGGCAGATCCTTAGACGGTGAATGCACTGTGTCTGTTCAGGGGAGAGAACGCGAGCTGCTGTGGGACCTCTCGGGGATGCACAGCCATGCTCCTCTCTGGGCTCTGGGCATACGGCGGGCTGGGGGTGTGGGCGGGGGTTGTGCCAGGAGAAGCCCATTCAGACACAGGGCACAAGTCTGCAGCACCTCACTACAAATTTAGCAGCAAGGCAGCGATCACACAGTGATGATAAATTAAAAGATGAAAAATTAGAGATTAAAAAGAGGGAGAGAGCAGCTCAGCTCCTGAACAGAAGCCAAGCAGGAATTTGCTCCCAGAGTGGTTGGCAGTGCATCAGGGGTGAGTTAGGCTTGCACCCACTTCCTCCCGCTGCCACAGGCAGTCATCTTCTTTATTCTCTCTGGAAGGCACGAGCATGGGGCGTGCGTTCACCTTCAGGGCTTGTGAGCACATCAGACATCTCATCTGGATGTAACGCAACCAGGAGTGCAATTTCTCAAGTTGGCAATTTAAGCCGTAGGTGGAGAGGTGGAGTGATCTCCCTGCTCCCTCAGATTCTGGGAGATGTGAGGTGACCGGAGTCCTGCCCCAGGCCTGGGTCCAGTGCAAACTCAGCCCTGCTGGCTGCTTGAATCCTGGTCTCCTTCATTTGCATGCTGATTATCCAATTAGTTAATGTTCCCTTCTCCAGCTGAGTGGACTGGGGTGGGGGGAGTGGAGAAAAATAGTAGGGTGGAATCTCAGGGCCATAGTAATGGCTTTCTACTCCTTGTGAAGCATGTGATGGGTGTTTTTCCACAGAACTTAATTCAGTTTTGAATATGAATCAGGATGAAAACAGAACAAATCTAATAGCAATCAATAGAATTTCGCCATGGTGGATCTCGGGGTAATTTAAGATGAACTGGCACAAGGCAAGCTAAATCAAACCAATAAAGCTTCACGCCTTTACCAGAGAGGTCAGACAAGGGCGTTCTTTAGGGTAGAAGCTCTTAGCTGGGGCCTCACAGCTCAGCATTACGGGGTCTGTGTAGTCCTGGATATGGGATTCCAAGCCAGCTGGTGTGTGCATTTTGGGGGGAAAGGTTCCTTAACTTTTTCATCAAATTCTTAGAGCAGTGTCAGGTGGTTCCCACTGGCTTTGGCACCACTGTTTAAAAGAAGATTCAGGGATTGATTAGAGACCACAGGGGGAGAGATGTTACCAGACCTGGGCCTTGGAGATGCAAATTGTTGCCATGAGAGAGTGTGTGTGTGTGTGTGTGTGTGTGTGTGTGTGTGTGTGTGTGTGTGTGTGTGTGTGTTGGGGGTGCACTCATACCCTTGTGCGGGTCTGCCAGACATGCTAGCAGAGTGAGAAGAGCACTGGCCCAATATCTCAAACCTGTTTCTGTCTCCCACTGTGTGGCCTCAGACACATTCTCAACTTTCCTGTGTTTCAGCTTCTTACCTGCAGAATGGGGACAGTCATGGTGCGCATGCCATAGAGGATTTGAAGATTAAAAGCATCACTCCTCACAGAGATCTGCAGACCGCGCACAGCAGAGACAGAGACACAGTGTTCTCCAGCTGCTTTGTGCCTCCACTTAAGGCAGCGTCGCTGTTTCTATTCTCGATCCCGCGCGCTTCACGCTGCCGGTCATTTCTGCGTTAGGTATGGGCAATGAGGCACTCGGCAAAGTGCCTGGCACGAGGTGAGCATAGTGGAGAGTCAAGGCATGTTTGTTGGGGTGCAGTTCTGTCTGCCAAGTGCAGCCGCGCAGTGCGAGAGCCATCCAGGGTGCCTGGAGGAGCCCAGACTTCAAAGCTGCTGATGGCCGCACTTCTGTGAAGCCCTCCTCCTCTGTGCTGACGGCGAAAACTTCTATTTGTATTTTCATTGTCTTTCTCCTGAGAGATACATTTTGTGGCCTGCCATTGAGTCTGCTTTCCAAAATGCAGTTTGGAGATTTTTTTTTTTTTTTGAGATAAACTATCCTGTGAAGAAACATAGATACTATATAGTAATCTGGGAACATTGCATTCAGAACCTCTTTTTTTTTTTTTTTTTTTAAGGCAACATTGGTGGTGCTATCATTCAGAGGATATGGACGTTTCGAGGAAATTTACATCCAATCGTACCTTTGAAGCTTTACCAGCCCTGGGCAATATCATCTTTCTGTCTGGAAACAGCAGTGGCTATGGATGTAACACATGATCCCGGATCATAGTGCCCACACCACGAAGGTCCGTGTCCACACTTCTCCAGGCCTGTTGTGGCTAAGATCCTTACACGGGAGGGCCCCTGCCCTGACAGATGTTGTGTACCTATCGGAGCGAGGCCAGGGAGGTCTGCTGGTTATCGCAAAGGCGGTATCCAACCCACAGGGAGGACACAGGGGCTGGCATTGAGCCACCAGGGAGCACTCTGCTTAATCCTGCCCCATTTTGGAAACAATGGGGAGGAAGGTGAGCTTGGTGGTTGAAGGCACCTAAAATTGTCACCCTGGGGCGTTTCCCAGGTTGAAACTAATTGCCTTTTCTCATAACAAGAAAGATGCAAAAAAAAATCAAGACCCATTAGTTTTGGTCCAGATAGAACTGGGTGCTTCTATTTGATAAATATTAACCTGTAGAATAAGATGGACCCCTGTGGGTTGGTTCCACCTCAGAACTCCCTGAGAACCCAAGCATGGTCCCCTCATCAATGAATCTTCCTGGCTGGTGCCCTCGAGCCCCATGTACAGATGTGGGGCCCATCGATTTCAACATATGTAGGAGAAAATGCACCTGTTAACAATAGTCTTCTTACACATCTGTGGGATGTACAATACACTCATCCCCCCACAAACCAAAACGTGACCCTCTGCTGCAGACGCGGGGAGCACCCCACAGTGTGCCTGATGTGATGCTTCTCCAGGAAAGGAACAAAACTGCATGACATCAGTGCCCACCCTTTCCAAAGACTTCCAATTGGCCGTGGTAATGGGGAGCGGGCCAAAACATGGGCAAGACAACACCAAAGATATTTTTTTTTAATTTTTCTCCAATCGTTATTTATTTTGAGAGAGAGAGACAGAGCTTGAGCAGGGGAGGAGCAGAGAGGGAGGGAGACAAGCCGAAGCAGGCTCTAGGCTCTGAACTGTCAGCACAGAGCCCAATGCGGGGCTCGAACCCACGAAAGCAAGATCATGATCTGAGCCAAAGTCAGATGCTCAACTGACTGACCCCCCAGTCTCCCCGATGGTCTTATTTATGGAAACTGTGTGACATTCCTTCCATCCCCAGCCCCTCCCAGTGGGCACCCCGTCTGTGATTTGCTGAAACCTACAGTGGTTTTTATGAGGATGTGTGATCCCACCAAATGGTGGAAACTGACCCAGGGTTCAAATTTGGTGGAACTCAGTCTGTGAAATGGATTATATTGCACCTTGCTAGAATGTAAATGCAAATTCAAGTTCACAAGGTGGGGGTGGGAAGGGATTTACTAAGAGCAAGAAAGACTTGAGCTGAAAATGCATTTTGAAAGCGTGGAATTGCGCTGATAGGTATGGGCGTAAGGAAGACAGGATTCTACAAACATGTATTGGTCCAAAACTTGGGGCTGATGCTGGGCCGGTTAGTGGACAAATACGGCTCAACTGTGACCTCACAGGAGGACGTAGGTCTAGAGGATGCACACTGGGGCAGGAGAGGGCCTCTCTGGCCGGACAGGCAGGAAGGAGCCCGTGAAGGTGGCCACCCGGACGAGGTGGGGAGTGGAGCCAGAGGGTGGGCACGCCCACGATTTGGAATGCCGCTTTGGTGCTGAGCAGGATGCGGGATTGTGAGGAGACCCCTTGCTCTTTCAGACCCCAGCTTTGGGGACCTTGGGTCTGCAGAGTGTCCTGTTAGGTGACAAGCTAACAACATCACTAAAGAGTGTTATCTGCTTCCCTAAACCACGTGGCCAGGGTCAGGGCACCTGGGTGGTTCCGCCAGTTAAGCATCTGACTTTGGCTCAGGTCATGGTCTCAGCTTCGTGGGTTGGAGACCCCCATTGGGCTCTGTGCTGACAGCACACGGATCCCGCTTGAGTTTCTCTCTCTCCCTCTCTCTCTGCCCCCTCCCTGCTCACGTACGTGTGCTCATGCTTTCTGTCTCTCAAAAATAAATACAAAACTTAAGAAAAGAATGGCCAGGGTCCTGACACTGTTTCTGCAAAGAGGGGGCCAGCAGCGGTAGGGACTCACTTTACTGGACATGGAATCGGGCTACAGATGTGTCACTGACACCGCCTGTGTGGCACAAAGCCTCACCCTCTGCCCTCGGTGTTTCCTGTTTTCCCTCTCTCTGAACATTTGTCTGAGTTTCTCCTGAAAAGCCAATACTCCTCTCAAGGAAGCAGTGACCCCTATAAGTAGTTCTAGGGAACTCCTAAACCTGGCCCATCTCTCTGTCTCTTGTTCCCAGACCATGGCTCTTAGGAGCTTTAATACAAGTTCAGCAAGTAAGAGGAAGGTGTGATGAGTGATAGTGGCAGGTCGTTGTGGTTTGCTGGGCGACAGGTTATGAGTGTCCCCACAGTTCTGTGTGGCACTTTACTGTTGCTCTTCTTCAACATGTGGCTGAGAGTCACGGCCACGAGCACGGCTGGCTGTCTCTGATGTGCTGTGAGGATGCTGGGGTGGGTTTTTCTATGGACTGGAAATCCTGGGTGCCTCCAGATGTTCCATTTCTCTTGGAAAAAAAAGGCTCTTCTGGGGTCAGTACAAAGATAATCCTTTATGCTTCTGTGAGGGGGTGCCAAAAAATATACGAGAACAACAACAACAAAAAGAAATCACCATCATGTTTACGCCTTAAATTTATGGACAGCCTGTCACGATGAAGTCAAAGATTGATACTCACTTTGTGGACTTAATTTCAAATGACTTAGTGGAGGGAAAGCAGGCAATTGCTTTGAACCACCCGCAATCGAAACACAGACTCCGACAGCCTAGTGTGAAAAGGGGCCGTTGGGCACTGCTGACCACCTGTCCCACATTCACATCCCCTTCTCTCTCTCCCCGCAGAGCCTCCACCCGCGTCCGCCCCTCTGCCTGGAGGTCAACGTGGCTCCAGCGGTGCCAGCCACACCTGTGGAGCCATGCATATGCCTGCACGTGTGCACCAGGGGTCCTGGAGACACGAGACCTCCTGGGTTCTGCCACAAGCATTCCCACCCAGCCTCAGCTTTGGGATTCTGCTGTGTGTCAGGGCAGCGATATGCTGCAGCCACTTGCTGGTGGAGGGCAGCCTGGGGGACAGGTGAAGGGTGCTCCGAAGCCAGACGTGCAGGAAGATGGGCCCGGTGACTCCCTCTGTATGGTTGCCATTGGAGTGGGGGCCTCTTTATTCACAGGCAAGAGAGTCCCTGGAAGCTGAGAGCTAGCTGTTCATACTACGTATCTGGGATCCAGGTGATCCCAAGGTGGCCTACTCAGTCGTTGTTGACTTCGGAGGCCCTTGGGTGGAAGTTTCTCATTCTCCCGGAGCAGGAGCCACCCAGGCATGGCGTCATTCTCCCCGTCCTGCCAGGAGAAGGGCCTCGCACCCCTGTTCACCCCAGCAAGGCAGCAGAGTGGGAGCATAGAGGCCACTGCATTCCCTGGAGGCCTCAGGGAGGCTGCGTGATGGAGGCTTTTCATGGGCCAGATGCCCTGCACCGCCCACCACCACTTCTGGTGCCTCTGCAAGGCCCAGGCCACCCTGGGCATGGACCCCTGGGCTCCGCCTGTATGAGTGAGGGTCCCAGGTCTTCAGTGGCAGAGCATCCCCGGCTGCAAAGCCCTCCTGCCGCTCTCCCGACAGGATGTCCTGCTCCCCCGCCAGCTCAGCATGGGCAGAAGTGCTGGAGGCCAGGGACCTTGATACGGCAACGCTGGCCACAGGCATGGCCGAGTTTGGAAGGTCGTGGAATGGGAATTATGTCAGGGCTCAGCAGCTTCTTCAGTGTTACGGGCTATTTATTTTTGTGTTTATTTAGTTAGGTTTGGGTTAGAGGCTGGGGGGAGCCTGCACATGCGAGTATGAGCAGGGGACGGGCAGCGAGAGAAGAAGAGAGAATCCCAGGCAGGCTCCACGCTGTCAGCACAGAACCCGATGTGGGGCTCGAACCCACAAACTGACAGATCATGACCTGAACCGAAATCAAGAGTTGGACGCTTACCTGACTTTGCCACGCAGGCTTCCCATGTTACAGGCAGTTTAACTGAATTGGTGTTTCTGCGGTGAGCAGAGTACAGGGCACCCAGGAAGGACCTAGTGCTTTGGGAGGCACTGGACAGACGATGACAGGAATTGCAGGGAGAACTTATTTTCGGTAAGGGTTTTCTTCATGTACCTTCAGAGTGCTAAATCCTTTCCCCACCTTCTAACTTATTACTCCCACCGACCTATTAGCTCCATTTTATAAGTGAAGGCAGAGGTCAGAGAGGTTCAGGAACTGTCCAAGACACACAGCACGAAGAGTGTGGGATCAAGATTTGGACCCAGGGGCGCCTGGGGGACTCAGTCGGTTAAGCAACTGACTCTACCTCAGGTCACAATCTCACGGTTCGTGCGTTCGAGCCCTGTGTCAGGCTCTGTGCTGACAGCTCGGAGCCTGGAGCCTGCTTCAGATTCTGTGTCTCGCTCTCTCTGCCCCTCCCCCTGCTTGTTCTCTGTTTCTCAAAAACACATAAACGTTAAAAACATATTTTTTTTTTCATTTGGACCCAGCTGAGTCTGAATGCCAGACGTGCCTGGACTCTCACCCGTTACTGACGTGCACCTAGACCCACGTCTCCGTGACAGTTTGCTCCTGTAGGGAATGTGACAGTGAGAGGTTGAAGGGTCTGACTTACCTGGTAGTTTAGAACCAACCGTTCATCCAAGAGGCATAGCAAACCTCCAGCTCTCTCCTGCCTCGTCCTTACCCTGCCTGCTGACAAGACAGATGCCATTCAAACACTGACAAGTCTCTGTCATTGCCGTAAGGGGAGGGGTGACCTTAGAACACAGGCCAGCCCCATCTGCCTGAGCTGGAAGAGGGCAGAGAAGAAAAACTTCAGGGAATCCAAACATGAAGACCGCGGCCACCCGTCGGTTGTCCTGTGCTGACGATGTGCTTGTCACAACACATTAATACGATCCTTGAGAATTCCGCTCACTTCAAATGATGAAGCCTTGTACCGTAAACGGACGTCACTGCTGCCCCATGAACGAATGCAGAGGGATTCCTCGTAAAGTCACCTCGAGCTTGCCCCTGACCTCACCTGCTTTAATTATGCACGAGGTGCTCAGATTCCCTGGCAACAAGCAGTCACTCATTACCTATAATTCCTATTTTATAACCTTTTTGTTTGATCTGTCCCAGAATTCATTCTGAAGAAATCCAACAGAATAAATGATCATTCTCCCCGACCACATGACTGCTTCTTTGAATACGTGATGAGGCTGCACGTGTGTATTATTTACGAAAAATTGATTGCCACGGAGCCTCCACATCCCTTTCATGCTCTGCAAACGTGGACTTAACACCCTTCCTCTGAAACCCGCAGCCAGCCCCGCGTACGTGACAACACGTTGAAGGAGCAAATGGATTTATTGGTTTGGGCAGCATGTCCCTGGTGAGGAAATTAGGGGATGTGCAGATATGCAAACTCTGCTCTTGTCTGCATCTCGGCACACTGCTCTGGGGCCTGAAGACTGCATCAGCCTACAGGGAAGCCCCCCACCCCTGGGAGACATGAGGACTCCATGAGCCAGAAGCAGGCGCCAGAAGGCACTTCTCTTAGAAACTTTGCCAGAAAGAAGCACCCGCCAGTGGGGGACCCGGGACACAGTGTGACTGCAGCTCAGGGGCTGACAGGTGCCCCAGGGGCTCTGTGATTGGGGCCCTCGGGCTCAAGCCTTCAGACAAAGACTTGGGTCCAAGAGTTCATTTACAAGGAGATGCTAGAAGAATCATAGGGGTTGGGCAGGGGCCAACGAAGGGTGTGTTTGTTATAAGACTCGGGGATCCGTGTGAAACACCTCCGAGCTCCCCCAGGGGCGAGGGGGCAGGGGTGCACAGCCCCTGATGCCCACTCATCCGTGGCGGGGGCGTGATCCAGGTCCCCTCCTTGCTTGGCATTTCTGGCCGGCCCTGCTGGTGGCGGGGTGGGGGGGCAGGGGAGTGGGGAGATGGTGTGGCTGGAACGGAACAGCGTGCACTGCGGGGCAGTGGCTGGGTCAGTGGTGGTCCCCACATTTAGGAGACCCTAGTCCCACGTTTCTTGCTGCACACCCGGGGCCCCAGGAGTCACACCAGAGTGAGCCTGCGAAGTCGCATCTGTGACCTTGGATCCAGATGGTTTGGTGGCATCCGAGTGAGAACAGCCACCTGGGGACGTGGGGATCTGGGGTCATGGTGAACATTACCACCTGAGCCTACTGTTGTGCCATCCAGAACCTTCTGCAGAGCTTCACTGGTGCTGGCAGTGTAGAGGCCCCCAGACCTGAGGAGGAATGGGAGGTGAGGAGCAGAGGGGAAGTAAGGGAACTGAAATGGGACAACAAGTAGTAGGAGGTGCACTGCAGGGGGGCGTGGGGAAGCAGTGTGTTTGAGGCTCACTCGGACATGGCGTCCCCAGCTCAGCTCCAGCACAAGGACCGTGCAGCCCAGCCTGTGTCCCTGAGACAGACAAGGGCCTGCTTCAACTTGTCTCCTGCCTAGCTGCTCCCAGTCTGGCCAGCGGCTGGGCAGCTCCCGCCTCGCCTGGGAGCCATGAGAAATCCCACTGTGGTCCAGCCCTGGCCTCTGATTCAAAATCTGCGTTTTCATAAGATCCCCAGCTGCTTCCCAAGCCCATGGGCTGAGAGGCACTGATTGGGCTCTGGCTCTCCAGCTGGGAGTCCCGGGCCCTCCCCTGGGTGTTTGGGGTCTGAATGTCATGGAGCCCAATGGCTTCCATGTTTTCAGGGGGCCAGACTCTGCATGGCCTCATTTCACTCTGCAAATGACACTGCTTGGCCACAAACACCCGGGTCCTCATCACCATACAGGGTAGGAACCCACAGTTGTGCCGGGGACATATACACCACAGTCCCTGAGTCCTGCAGCATCGGGCCTGGAGCCCACACCCCTCGGGCACCGTCTCCCTGGCTGGCCTGTCCCTAGGCAGCGGAACACGTCCCATCTGGAAGATTGTTGGCACATTTCCACACCCGAGAAAAATTTTGTTTTGTTTTGCATTCCAAATGAAGGAGACAGTGAAAGACAGACCAAGGGGTGAAGTTGTAAGCAGACAGTTTTGTGCTGTATTTTCTTGCTGAATGTTTTTTATGACGCATCCGATGCCCTTTAAAGGTCAGATATTACTATTGTTCATTTCCTCATCAGTTAGCAAACCAAGCACTGTGCACCGCTTCAGGTCACAAGTGTTAGTTACTGATGAAAGAGAAAGGCTGCTCTTGATTTTGTAAGGGGAAGACATGATTCGAACGCACGCTTGTAGAAACAGTTTTGCAACCAAGGCAATCATGCTATGCACAGATTTAATTTGGGGGAGATAACATTATGTCAGATACAGGATCTTGACTCCCATCTCTGGCCACTGTGTGCAGGGGCCACACCTGCTGGTGCAGATCTGGCCAGGACAGTGGCCAGAGCAGACACCACCGTTTCTGCATCGTGACCAGGAACGACACCGAGTGCTACAACAGCTCGGGCCAGCCTGCTTCCCTCTGGTGTGACGGGGATGATGAACCTGCTTGTCCCTGGCAGGGTGAGGGTCGGGGTGTCATACACAGCCTGTCTCAGTAAATGGTTGGTGAGAAAAATGAGAGCACGTGAACTCCTGGTACTTGAGAATCCACATCATGGTAGAACTTCTCTTGGGAAAGCTGTGCACTTGCCCTGAGCAGGAAGGTACTGTCCCCTCAGAGCAGTGGAGAAAACCAGCCAGCAGAGAGGTCTAGTGGCCCGCATCCCATGGCACAACCAGGGGGTTCTGGCACCTGACCTGACAGAGCCCCCAAGGCAGGAGGCCCTCTGTGGTCCCATAGTGTTGAAACACTTAACTGCTCCCTTCCCACAGCTACTAGCTGTATTTTATTTCCTGTGTTTTCTTTCCCATCCTGGAGGAAGGTCTCATTTGTGGGGTGAACACAGTAAGGCCTGGAGGCTTTGTCAGGGACAAGAAAGGCTGGATTAGGGGCGCCTCGGTGGCTTGGTCCATTAGGTGGTCGACTCTTGGTTTTGGGTCAGGTCATGATCTCCGGGTTCTTGAGTTCAGGCCCTGCATTGGGCTCAGTGCGGACAGTATGGAGCCTGCTTGGGATTCTCTCTCCCTCTTTCTCTGCCCCTCTTCTGCTCTCTCTCTCTCAAAATTAGTAAATAAATAAAAAAAGAAAAGAAAAGAAAACTATAGAAAAGAAAAAAAAAAGAAAAGAAAGTAAAGGAAAGAAAAGAAAAGAAGAAAGAAGAGAAGAGAAGAGAAGAGAAGAGAAGAGAAGAGAAGAGAAGAGAAGAGAAGAGAAGAAAAGAAAAGAAAAGAAAAGAAAAGAAAAGGAAAGAAAAGAAAAGAAAAGAAAAGAAAAGAAAGGAAAAGAAAAGAAAGGAAAAGAAAAGAAAGGAAAAGAAAAGAAAAGCTGGATTAAAACTCCTGGATAGGGTTTGCCCAGCACAGGCGAGTGATGAGGACAAACCTGAGGACATTCCACTTTCTTTCAGCATCTTGGGATCAGTTTGGATGTAAGAGACAGACCCAGTCCTGTCGCTCAGGGATCAGGGGCATCCAGCTCCAGAAAACAGAGCAGCGGCCCCAGCAGTTACAGATGGAGCTGGGCTGAGGGGCTGTGGTCCTGTGTGGTGCCTCCCTCGGATAAGGGTTTATATCTACCCCCTCCACTCCCCCTACCCTGTGCCTCTCCCTCTCTGCTAAAGGAGACTGGCTTTTGTCCAGACAGCAAAGAGGGAGAGAAAAATATAATCACTTCTCTAAAGGAGAGGGGAAAGGGGTTCCCACGATTCTAATTGGTTGATTTGGGCCACGTGATCAGGGACCTGGGGGAGGGGAGGAGTTCTGGTGATTCTGATTGGTTGGTTTGGTTCAGAAGCATGTGATTCTCATGGAAGGTGTGGCCTGTATTACCTGTGTGGAGGAGGGGGAAATATTTCACCTCATTCAGAAGAAAGCGCCAAGCCTGGGGACCCTCCCTTGGAGTTGCTGACTATGGGGTGGGTGGCTCTGGTCACTGGGTAGATTCCATGTCCAGGCAAGAGTGCCCTTTGAACTTGTCGCCTGTTGTCAAACCAGCCAGGCCCGGGCACTGCTCTGTTTCATTCCCCACCCATTGTCACCCCCTTTGAGGGGTCGCATCACTCAAGGGGACACATGAGCCCTGCTGATGTTCAGTCCCCCAGTTTTTATTGTTGTTAATTCTGTCCTTTGCTGCGATCATGGAATTCTGCTTTGGAGATCATTTTAGGCAATACTGGTCTCATGAGTGTTAGAAGTGACTCTGTATTTTGGCCTGGGGATGTGTTTCCAAGCTGTGTGAGTTCACTTGTGTTTTATGGGCCTGGCAGGAGGGTCTGGCCCTTCACCTGCGTCACAAATGTATGTGCGCGTACAGTATTGCACACACACGCAGTATCACAGCCTCTCCAAGTGCCAGAGACATCTGTTTACGCTGTGCCTTGTTCTCCATATACCCCCACACCTGTCTGATTTGGGCCAACGAAGGCCGCTGTGCAAATGAGCTGACATGCCACTCTGCCCGCAGGGCACAGACACGCTTCCCGCTTCCCCCGGGTATGGGGGCCCAGGGAGATGCTGTAAGTCATTACCTATCAACACTGAGTCCGATCAATTTCTCCGGGAATATGACAGGCTCGTTCTTCCCCACCAGCTGCAGCCAGTGCTGGGGCCGATCCTGGGTTGGAGATGTTCTGCTCCCCTTGGAAACCTCGAGCTTTAATGACTGGTTAACATATCAACTGCCCCCACAAGCCCTAAGGCATCTCCTGCTAAAGGTCAGCCTGCAGCCAGTGTATAATGGCTGCTTCTCCGAGATAATTAGTTACTTTCCTTCGATTAAAATTGGAAAATGCACAGAGCGGAACATTTGCCTCAGTTAACATCCACTGAGATGCATCTTCAGACCCATAATCGCTCCCCCAAGGTGGGAGGGCTGGCTTAGGGGACCGCGGACAAGTCGAGTCTGAGGTGTTGGCTTCTTGAAAATCAAGAAAGCACCATCATTCTCACCACGGTGAGCTAATCTTGGCACCGAGATGACATGGGACCTTGGAAGGCCTCGGGGAGATGTGTGCAGGCTTCCCAGACGCCAATCAACACACCCCACCCCCACCCACTGCCCTCCCATACTGCCTGCGGCGGCCAAGACAGGGTCCGGGATGTCCGTATCTGATCACCAGCTGCCTCCTGCCTCCTGAACATGCCAACAACAGAGCTCATTATTCAAACAGATGTTTCTGTTTGCTTCGGATTGCTATCCCGAAGGGAATCAGGCTTTCTCGTTTGCAAAATGAAGACCGTACTTCAGTTTGTGCAAGATGTTAGGTCCCCCAAATACCCAGATCATTGGTAGAGAGGCTGACGGCTCAGGGCAAGAGGTTGGATGGGATAATGGTCATTCTGCAGTCAGAGAACATTCTGTATTCTCGTGATGGGCCTCCGGCCCTTTATCTCTGTCTCTTGAATATTCAGAATTCCGGAGAGCCTCACTCTGGAAGAGTCCCCCACCCCCTAGCCCCCAACAGGCAGGTTATACACCTGTGTCTACAAGACAGCTCTGGGGGCCCAGCCTGAGGGGCGTTAAGACCCCGTCCACGGGCTCCTCTCTGCCCTCTTGTTAGATACATCTTGTGTTTACTCCCACACCCTCAGTGGCTGTCCTCCGTTTATAAATAATTTGTGTTGATCACTTAAAAGTCATAAGAGCAAACAAAAATAACACGAAGGAAGTAAAGTCTCCTGCGTCCCTGTTGGCCTGGTCTAACCCGTGGCAAATGGTGACTCGACGTTTTTATTCAAATCCTTCGACTTACTATTTCTTTCCACTTCTCTCCACCATTTCTTTGAGGGATGGGCTGGACAGCGTATTCATTTAGGAGTCTCTCCAAGTCAAGACCCTTTACAAAAATTGTTGCACACTCGTTGCTCTGTGGCTATATAATAACTTAGCAACCTTTGCCCCAGTGACGAACATCCACTTAGTTTCTAGTTCTTTTTGTTTTGGGGGGGTGGGGGGTTTTACTGGCCAGGCAGCAGTGCTACAATGTGCTTGATGTACGTACCTATCCTCATGCACCAGCTCAGTCTTTAACTCCTAGAGAACTCTGGCTTCTAGGCACTGATAAGGAACGCAAGTGGTTGTTTGCAGAGCCTATCTCTGGGGAAAGCAAACGCTGTTTTCAGCTCCACTGCCACCTTGTCCTGGAAGAGAGTTTCTTCCCATTGCACAGAAGACACCTGAGGCCTGGGGTCATCTTCTCAGATGTGCGAGGCTCTCAGCTCCCATCCCATTTACTCTTGGCTCCCCAGCCTGTATCAGCCGTACCTCTCGCGGTTTGCTGAGGTCTCCAGGAATGAGTGACTGACTCTCTGTGTTGGAGAACAGTCCGTAGAAGTGTGTCTAGGTCCCTCCTGGATGCCCAGCCTCTGTTTACCTCTGCAAGTAGACCTCTCCCCATTCCTATTTAGCTTCACAACATCAAGCAGATAGCCTTCCAGGGCCAGGAGGAGGCAGGGTTCCTGGGTCCAGACATTGATATACCCGACAGGCAGAAGGGGGTTATAATTTCATGGTGTGGCCTCCAGTGGAAGTATTAGGAGTTCCGGTGGGGATTGGAGAAAGCCGGTTTCAACAGGATAAATTATGCACACCGTCTGTCTCCATTCTTCTAAAGAATTTTAGGTAGAGGATTCTGATTTCAGAGCACAGGCAGGAGGGCCAAGTCCTTTGGGGTTTGGGGGGAAAATGACATTTAGATACGACCAGGACAGGTCTTAAGTCCTGGCAGAATGGAATCCCTAGATAGAGCCTGCACATCAGAAGTCAGGAAGGTAGGAACGAGATTTTGGACTGGGATGGGGTCCAGACTCTGGAAAGCCTGGTAGGCAGGGGGTCAGGTTCTGAGCAAGGGTTGCAGGAAATTCCAAGGGCATTTGGAATATGTTGAAGAAAACCTGGACATTCCCAGGAGTTCTGGCTGCTCCCATCTTTGCCTCCTTCAGGACATGCTTTCCCTGTGATCCCACACCTGCTGGAATCAGAGAGAGCCGCTCTAAGGGGTCAGGGCAAGTACTTCCCGGGCGTTGAGAAGCACATGCATTCACAGAAGGGCCACGGACAGCTTCAAGTTCGGGCAAAAATGCAGCACGTGACAAAGTTTGGGCAGGAATGTTGTTTTCTACTTTAAGATGCCTGAAAGGTGTTTTAACACTAACCTCCCATGTAGCTTTCCTGTGGATGATATATAACTCCATTTACCGCTGTAATCTGGGTAGCAAAATGAATACTCCATCGTTGTACTATGAATAGTAAATTAACCCAGATAAAAGTGTTCTCCAGCCAATCAAGACCATTAAGTAACTAGGAGACTAAGATTAGTGAGCACATTCCGAAGGCAATTATAATGAATAACTAAAGAATACATTCACTTCAAGAGGGCGGACGGCTTCAGAAGCTTTCTGGTCTCTCCAAAGAAAATGAGGGTAGGTGGGAAGAAAGCTGAGGAAATTTCATAAAAAGGACATATTTATTGATCTATGTGGGGCCATTTAGAATCGGTAATGGGTTCTTAGGGCGACTTGGGCGTCTTAACCATCAGCAGGATCATTAAAGGAAACAAAGAACCGAGAAGTTTTCCCTGCTCACCACCTTTTACAGCCAGGTCAGACCCAGAGGCTGTGCCTGAATCTCAGTGTGGCAAAGTTCTCAGTCTCTTGTAAAGAAATACCATTTTCGTCTTTTAAATGTAAGTGTAATGCATGCTAATTGCAGACAGTATGGAACACTCACCAAAAAACGTGAAACGATACCAAAACCGATCCATAATCCTGTCACCCAGAGACAGCCATTATTAACATTTTGGGGTAACTAGGTTTTTAAGTGTTTCTGGGTATGTACATTATATGTTTGGATAGTTGTAAATTATTCTGTTCACTTAAGAATGATGGCTTTAATATTTTGGTAAAAACGATACAACTTATTATATAAAATTCAAGCCATACAGAAAAATGCAAAGAAAGGTTTTAAAAACTTTAACCTGGGGGTACCGGGGTGGCTCGGTGGGTTGATCATTCAACTCTTGGTTTCGTCTCGGGTCATGATCTCGCGACTTCACGAGTTCGAGCCCTGCCGATGGGCTCTGTGCTGCCAGCCCGGATCCTGCTTGGGATTCTGTCTCTCCATCTCTCCGCCTCATCCCTGATCCTGGCTCCCCCTCTCAAAATAAATAAATAAACTTAAAAAACCCAAACTTGCCCCTGAACTCTCACCCAGGGAAGTTAACCATCCTGCATCTTCCTTCAGCTTATGGGCTAATTATGTGCTCTCTCAGAGAGAGAACAATTACCTTCTGCAAAAAATGGATGATTGTAGGCTATTTTCATGCAAAAATGGAAATTTTTTTTTTTTTGTAATTTCAGGTAAGGAAATAAACAAACCAGAAGGACAAAACACAAGGCTGAAGGACTGTGGCACTACTGGAAACTGTTTCCAGGGGCCACACTGGTTCTTTTAAGAGATTCCGCCCATTCTCTCTCCTGGCTTTCTCTTCTTTGTGCTGAGACATGTCAGCTCATCTCGTCTTCCAAGGCAGTAACAGGGCTCCGTGTAAGGCCCTCGGCCGCACATCCTGCTTTTCCTGACTTCCAGCAGATTATCTAAGTCTGGTGGCTCAATCCCGGACACAACAATGGCCGGATACTGAGAAGTGTTCAACCTGTGGCCACGGTGACCCTCGGCTGTCTAGCCAGTCACTAATGGGACATTCTTACATGTACCGCCAACCCGCATCTTCAGGTGCTAGGGAAAGATGAACAAACACAAACACCAAACAAAGCAAATTTTCCAAGACCTAAGCAGTGATATCAGTGAATTAAGTGGCTTATGTGCGATAAGAGCAAACCAATAAACCTGAGCCTCCAGAGCGGACAGGGAAAACCCCCAGCCTAGTCTTGCCAGATGGGAATTGGGGTCCATGTGGGCATATCATCAGATTTGTCAGGAGGAACCAAAAATCTAAATTTTTTAAATTTTTTTGGTAATGTTTATTTTATTTGTTTCAAGGGGGGAGGTGATTGAGTTGGGGAGGGAGAGAGAGGGAGAGAGAATCCCAAGCAGACCCCATATTGTCGGCACAGAGGCTGATTCCGGCTCGAACTCACAAACTGTGAGATGGTGACCTGAGCCAAAACCAAGAGTCGGGCACTGAACCGACTGAGCCGCTCAGGCGCCACCACAGAGACCTAAATTTTTAACTGAAATCTCCTTACTTACATATATTGAGGGTAAGTTAGAAAATTGAAAACACCGCACAAAGCATACAAAACTCACTGATGGGTCAGCCGGATTTCTTTTGCTGTTCTGACACAATTTAGTACAATTCAGGACACCAGTTCAAGAATATCAAGTGAGCAGCAGACAATTTTTAGTGAAAGTATGACCCAGACAATATTTGGCACATATTTATACCAAAAGATATTCATTGTTGTTTGTTTTTCTGTGTTTTATCTGAGATTCAAGTTTTACCTGAATGTCTTGTTTTTGCTGGTGGGTTTTGGTGGATGATTTCCACCCCCCCCCTCATGGGGACCCCCGTCTTAGGAAGTCTGTGAGCTTTCTCTGTCTTCCCTGCCTCTGTCCAGATTTCAAAGTATTTGGCAGCTAAGTGTCATGTTTTTGTTTTGGTCCGTTTCCTTTTTCATTGATAATGTAGTTGTTTTTCTCTTACTGTTATTATTTTTTTAATTTTCTTTTTGTTTCCAGTAGGTTTGGAGGAAATTGTGGGGTAAGAATGTATTTTTTTAATGCCATTGATGAGCAGTCTCTACAGTCTGCTTTTTAATTTAACATTATATCATATATATCTCCCCATCATGAAATATTCCTATTTAAATTTTTTAAAGTTTATTTATTTTTGAGAGAGAGACGGAGAGAGAGAGCATGAGCAGGTGAGGGGCAGAGAGAGAGAGGGAGACACAGAATCCAAAGCAGGCTCCAGGCTCTGAGCTGTCAGCACAGAGCCTGACGCAGGGCTCGAACTGACTAACTGTGAGATCATGACCTGAGCTGAAGTCAGACGCTCAACTGACTGAGCCACCCAGGTGCCCCAACATTCCCTCATTATGAAATATTTTTAAAACACATTCACTCGTATGAATTTCCCAAACCTGTCTTAGGTGAAGTTCAGTTACATTTAATGCTCAGAAAACCTGTGTACAGATATTGGAGCTAGAAGCAGAACTGTGTGGGAGAAAGAGTCGATTCTCCTGCTTGTTCCTAATGGGGCTGGGAGAACAGGAGAACCGTCCACGGTGGGTCGGCTCTGACTGTCCTTAGCAGCCACTACAAATGATGGTTCCTCCCACAGCCCTGGTCCCAGATTTCCAGTGGCCTTCCTTAGCTTTACCTTACACAAGTCGGGTGAAGGATTTCTTTTTCTCCCCTAAATCATCTGGGGACCTCTTCTTATTAACTGTTGGTTTCTAATGAGCAAGGCAATCCTACCAACTGGGTTTGATGTGATTAAGAAAAGTGCTTTTTCAAGCTATTATTTTTTGTGGTGGGGATGATTCTCGGGTAATTAGGCCACACTGTGGAGACACAACTTGATACATTGGCTTATTTGGGTTTTGACAATATGATTAAAAGTCCTAGGCTTTTGCCAAACAAGCTGCTGAGGAATGTTGGCATTCCATTTGGTATCTGCTGGGATCTGAAGTTGTGTGTGGGGGACAAGGGCAAATGCACAGCTAGGGGAGGAAGGGGCTGCCGTGTCCTGTCCGCGTAATCCACCTGCGGGGAGCTCGCGCTGGCTCGCGGAGATGGTAAGGGCACCGTTGGGACTGCATACTGCTTCCCAGGATAACCACATTCCATGAAGAAATTGGATGGCATCTACCCTGATGGCACAAAACACCGAGAGATAATTCCATTCTACTTCCTGTTTTTTTCTCCAGATCCACTCCACTGTGGCACAGTGAGTCACGATCGTTCTCGGTTTTAGAGCTGGTGTTTTTAATTTTGTTGGCGGCTTCAAATGCCACTTTTATGAAGTTGAGAATCCTGTTATGTAGAAAGTATGAGGCACTTTGGGTGACATGTTGGGCCTCCACAAACTAGCTTTCTTCTTCTTCAGATACAGGACTGGATTGGCCTGTGGGTGTCTGTCTCGTGTGGGAGGCGTCCACCGGCCAGCGCTCTTGCACTCTTCCACCCAGTGCTTGCTGGCCGGCTCAGAGGGTCCATCCATCCTTGTTTTGGCAATGAGTGCCTTAGTCCGGCCATTTTTGGCTAGGGTAGTAAGAGAGAAAGAAAAAGAAATGGAGAGGAGAAGAAGAAAGGCAGAAGGACAGAGGAAGCGGGGGAGGAGGGAGGGAGCGGAAGAGGGAGAGCATTAGGAAAGATCAATGCTCCAGGATCACTCCACATGCAGAAGGACCACGGGTGTCAGGGTGAGCTTGAGGGCAGGTACTCAGAACGTCATCTGAACTTTAAAGTGTCATCCCCAAAAAGAGAAATCAAATATTCAGTGGCTCCAAAATGCTCATCTATCCAATCACGAGTTGCACCTAGCACGCCTCTCCACCTGGAGGCATGGACACAAAAAGGGCTCCATTTGTAGAGCATCTCCTGGAGAGAAAGCTGTGATAAGAAGAAAAGGGAAAACACCCGAGTCTCCTGTGTCCCGCACACCTGCAGCCCAGGAGCCAAGGAGAGGCTGACCCTGGTGTCTTTCTTGCCGGCCGGACAGGACTTGATTCTCAGATGTGATTGAGTTAGTGGGGTTGTTGGCAAAAGCTTGTTTTGACTGGTAAACGATACAAGTTTGGGATAGAAGTCGGTGACCGAGGAGGAATGAACAGATCCTTCATATTAATGTTGGTGAGAGCAGAGCACAAGGGAATAGGTGTAGATGGAATGGTAGATGCGATAGGTGATTTTGCAAATTCTCTTTTCACTGACCTGGTTTTCTCAGTGCGGTAATAGGCAAAGTTATAAGACCAGAGTGAAGAAGCGTTGGGAACAGTTGGAAGTTTGCGGAGAAGGAAGTTGTGAAATAGAGGTCTAGGGGTGTGAGTAAGTAGCCTTCTGACCTCACTTTGGTCAGTGGCCATCAAGTAACTTTTGTGCTGCTTTTCTCCAATTACATTGGATGTTGCTATGCGTAGGAAGTAGATTGAACTCCCTGCGGTTCCCCACTTCTTTACCTTTGCATAGGTAAGTTTGCATCTGCCTGAGAAGCCCTCTCTACCCTAATCACTCATATTTCAAATTTGCCTCAACCATTACTTACTTAATCCCACCAGGCAGAGTGAATTAGTCCCTTCTTGGAACTCTTGTGGTACCATGGGCAGTACCCTGTACTGTAATTTTTGCCATATTGTAATGATTTGTGTCCCTGTCTCCCTAGATAATTTGGCCACTCCTTGAGGGTGTCAATTTGGTCATTGCACTTCCTCGTATACAGTTTGACTTGTGGTTAGGCTTTGTTAATTGCCAATTGAATTGAATTGAATTGAGTTGAGTTGAATTGAGTTGAATTGAATCGAATGTATTGAATTGAATTGAATTGAATTGAATTGAATTGAATTGCATGGAGAGAATTAGCAGAAGGGATTGGCAGGTAGGAAGGGCAGAGCCTAGAAAGAGTGGTGACATTTAGAACAAGACTTGTCTGATCTGTAAGGAGGGGAACTCCTGCTCATGAGAGTGGGAAAGGTAACTGTTTACTCACCTGTAGTGGTGGAGTGAATGGAGCCGAAACCCCAAATGGACTTCTGTAAATGGTGTCAACAATTCTTACTTCTATAGTGTTTGCGTTGAGGACCAAAAGAGTTCATATATGCAGAAGGATTTTGTACATAAAAATGTGCTGCATAATGTAAGATACTCTTTCTCACAACACTCTGTGCCAAGATTAAAGAAATGTGTTGATTTTATATATTTTACTAAAGGATAGCATGTATAACAGAGGAAGAGAAGGATGGGTTTAAAAAAATGATTATAGTTATACTCGTCTTGTTGACCTTTCTACTCTTTAAAGTCTCTTTGGAAGATATCATCCTGGTCTCTTTCAGTTACAGATGCCTCTTATTGTCTCTGAGACAATAGCCCTAATATGATCCAATTTGCTAAGCCAGGTGGTGTGGAAGACAGAAAACGGCCAGCTCATTCTGCAGGAAGCAGCATACAAGGAGCCCACTGATCTGACAGGCTTGTGTCACAATGCACCAGTGTGGGAATTGCTCAGGCTCAGAAAAGGCCAGTTTTTCGCAACATTATACAACTCAAGAGAACTTTCTAACACAGAGGCAATGTTCACAGTTGCACAGAAATCACATGTCTGATTCTTGATGCTGACTAGAAATCAGCCAGTTATTTTAACACAGGTTATAACTCTCACTGGTTTCACTTCACTTTCCCTTAAGGTTCAGGTTTCTTAAGGGCAGGGACCATGTTCTGGGCTTCATAACCTCTGCCCACACATGTCTACCATGGTATTTCATGGGCGCTCCGTTATCATCTGTTATTCATTGTGTTTTTTAGTAGGTGTCAGGCAGCTTTCATGGTGACCACGTATTGGCAGATCATCAAGAGAGTGGCAATAGTGGAGCTTTCTCTACTATATGAACCACATGTTACTTATCTTAAAATTCCTGGAATATATGTATGATGTCCTGTATGAATGATTGTGAGTTTATGACACTCATATTCTACTCCTTTTCCCCAACAGTTTAAAATACCTTTATGGCAGTTTACCTTCCTTTCATTCCCTAACTTAAAATATTTTACTTCTTTGGCTTTGGACTACCTACCTACATGCTAAAAGATGCAACACTAGAAAACATGATTGCATTTTGATGTGTTCTTAGCAGGCTGCCTTAATTGCCAGCTCTGTTGGGTGGGTTGGATATCACTGTAACTTCTGGCAGAATCTTCTGAGATACAAGTATATTTCTTGGGCAAAGTAGCATGTTGAGTCCATCATCATTTGGAGTGAAACTCAGTCTACGTCCAGTAGAGTTGGTCCTATCGGTCACATGAAGGAATGAAAACCAGGCCATATTCGTTTCGATGTCATAACATTCTGGGACGTGTAGTGATGCCCATGAGAAAAAAAAAAAAAAAGAATCAGACAGGGGACTCCATTTAAGAGACGTCTCAGCAAGCAGAATCAAGATGCCAGAATGAGGAACAAAGATAAATGCTGTCTAGGTTGTAGAGGTTGGAGACATTGCTCCAGCAGAGAGAAAGTTCCTTCAGGGTTAAGGGAGAGGCTGGATAGTGATCCTCAGGCCCCTTGTTACCACCTCCAGGCCATGATCTTTCTACTCCCCTGAAGTTCCTGCCTTCACCTCCTTAGTCCATCTATTCAATCCCAGAGCGCCACCCTTTTTTTCATGGACATTTCTGGAATCCCTTCCTACTCTTCTTTCTTCTCATGTTGCTCCCGCCTCTGTTGTGGGCAATTTCAGAATCCTGGTAAAATTGCTCTAGCAATGTAGCTTCAGTGTTCTTTAAATTCTCTGGCTCCCACAACCTTAAGAGTCAGTTTCCTCCAGTAGCTAACTTCCGTGATGGTACTCTGAGCTCTATGATCATCCAGATGTCTCCTGCTAGAATGTGAAACTTAACGTGCCAATATCTCAGAAGATAACCTCCCCTAACCAGGTGTCTCACTACTTGACTTCACAACTTCTCTTCTTCAGCCTGATAGAGACTTGTGGTCCCTACTTCCTCCCTCTCATTTCCCTGTATATCATCCCTTGTGGCTCCACTTCCCTTCCTAATGCAGTGTATACACCTCAGTATGTCACTTTGTGTTGGAACCTCCTAGTCCTCTGCTGCGTCGGCTTAGGTGGCCTTGAAGCTTGGATGAGTCCTCCACTCTGTCAGCCCATCCTCTGTCTCACTCAGCCCAGTGAACTGTTACAGGGACTCACAGTCACTAGGGTCACTCACTATGATTTTATGGTTGCTGATGGCAACCTACCCCCAGAGCTTCTTGCCAATCTTAAGCGGTCTTCTCCCCACAGCAGCTATTCCATACCTCCATCATTTCCCTCAACCTATCTTTTTCACCTTTCCCTGGGAAATAACTCATATTTCATAGATAGAACTTAGATTGTAGACACCTTCAAACTCTCACTCAGACCTCATAATCACACCTTTGAACACAACGTTCAACCCCCACCCCAGTATGAGAGACAAAATGTTCCTATTCCCACTCTACATTCATTAATTCATTCGGCAGTCACTGAGAGCCAACTGAGTCCTACGAAGCACTGTGCTATATGCTTGGGACATTAGAGATGAGGAGGCAGACCCTACTCACAAGGCGCTTACAATCACAAGGAGCTTACAATCATGTAGGGGAGGCAGATATTATGGTGTAATGATCCCAAGATGCATGGAGCATTAGGAGAGTGTGAAGGGAAAATCCATGTAACTCAGCCTTCAGGGGAAGGAGATGAAGTGTTGCAAGGGACTTTTCAGGTGGCGTGCTATCTTGAACTAATCCTTAAAGAGTGAGTAGGTATTAATTAGGCAAGGTTGGAGTAGGAAGGACACAAGAGGTTCAGGCATTACACAGTAGAGAAAAATCATACTGAATAGGGAGGGGTATAAGTAAAAATAGGAAATTGAGTCATTCCGATTCTTGACTGGGTCCTACACTTTGTAAAGAGGTCATCTCACAAAGAACCTCAAACGATCACATTTTCCCACAATTTCCTTCTGCATTTTTTATTCTTTATCCTAGTGTAATTCCTCTCCTTCCCTCACCAGTATGATTCAATTAGTAACTCACTTCTGTGGATACTATGGCAACCACATTTCCTCTATGCCGCACCCTTCTGTATCTTTGCTTGGCATCAGTGGAGCCTCATGATGGAGCTCATATCTCTACTCCCCTTAGAGTGGACTTTGGAACATGCAAAAGTTATTACATCACTGCCTTCCAAGCTGTGGTTCCCCCACACTCCAGCATGATAGAAAACACCTTTCCCATCCACACCCTGCCCCCACCTTTGCATCCTTACTGGTCCTGGGCCAATTGCTCATGCCCTTAGACTCCCGCATGATCAACTATCAGCAAATTCCTTAATATGCCCTGTTGTTTTATACCTAGAAGTCTTCCCCATCACCATGGGTATGTTTTGATGCAGCATCTTAATTGGTACATATTTTAATGCAGGCTAAAATAACTATCAAATATCTAACCTATTCTCTTTTTTTTTTAATTTCCCAGATAACAAGGGTAATAGATGCTCTTTTTTTTTTTTCATTTTTAAAATTCTATTATTGAAGTATAGATTACATACAGTGTTATTTTAGTTTCAGGTGTGTAAAATAGTGATTTGATAATTCTATACATTATTCAGTGCTCACCATGGTAAGTGTAATCACCATTTTTCACCATATCATGTTGTTATAATATCAACTGTATTTCCTGTGCTGTACTTTTCATCTCTGTAAGTTATGTACTTTATGACAGGAAGTTTGTAACTCTTAGTCGCCTTTCCCTATCTTAGACACCCCACCCACTTCTCTTCTTGGAACCACAAGTTTGTTCTCTGTATTGAAGAATCTGTCTGTTTCTTTCTTTGTTTTGTTTTTTAGCTTCTACATAAAAGTGAAATTATATGGTATTTCCTTTTATCGGGATAATCCCACGTAGCATAATACCCTCTAGGTTCACACATGTTGTTGCAAATGGCAACGTTTTATTCCTTTTTTTTACAATGAAATTATATTCCATTCTATGGACACTACATTTCTTTATGTATTCATCTGTTGACAGGCACTGGGGCTGCTTCCATAGCTGGGCTATCATCAATAATGCTTTAATAAACACAGAGGTGCATGCATCTTTTCAAATTGGGGTTTCCCTTTTCTTTGGGTAAATACCCAGTAGTGGAATTATTGCATGATGTAGAATTTCTGATTTAATTTCTTGAGGAACCTGCATTCTGTTCCCTAGAGTGGCTGCACCTATTTACATCCCCACCAAGGGTGCATTGGTGTTGCTTTTTCTCTTACCTTCTCACCAATACTTGTTATTTCTTGCCTTGCTGCTACTAGGCATTCTGTCAGGTGTGAATTGGTGTGTCATTGTGGTTTTGATTCAGGTTTCTCTGATTAGTGATGTTGAGCATCTTTAATGTGTCTGCTGATGTAGTAGACACTCTTAATTCATCCCTTTCCCCTTCCCTTTTGATTCTTTCCAGGGTGATGGTGACACCGATGACCTCTGACAGCTTAACTCACCATTTTATCTTCTATCAACAGTCATACATTACTTCAAGTGTCCTGCTTTCCTGCTTCAAGTTACATTGTTTCTAATGCTTTACATGACGTCCCTTTCACGAGTCTTCCTAGGGCACCCCTACTCACCTTGTATTACTACCCACTGTCACTCATACTCTTAGAAAGTTGCTCTAGTTACTTATCCTGATCCAACACTCTCTTTCTATGCCCCGACTCTAATCTCTACACACACTTCAATTGACACCTCTTACACTTAATTTTTTTCCTAAAGTTTATTTATTTATTTATTTATTTATTTATTTATTTATTTTTGGAGGAGAGAGAGACAGAGCATCAGTGGGTGAGAGGCAGAGAGACAAGGGCATGCAGAATCCCAAGCAGCCTCCAGCTCTGAGCTGTCATCACAGAGTGCCACATGGATCTTGAACTCACAAGCTGTGAGATAATGGCCCAAGCTGAAGTCGGCCACTTAAGCAACTGAGCCACCCAGGTGCCCCAACACCTCTGACACTTTCATGTCTCCAACATAGGACTTAATATTTCTGAGGACCGGGACTATCCATTCATTAATTTCTAGCACCTCCTACAGTTTGGGAATAAAGTAGACACTCAATAAATTGATGCTCAATTGACAAATAAAGGAAGGAATGGGTCTGAAGACAAAGGGCTCAATAAAGACTTTCGTTCCTAGGAATTCAACCCAGAGTAACACTAGAGCATTTGAATTCAACTGGAGGGTCCTTTAACCAATCATGGGAGAATTTACCATATTCTAAGAGTTGTAAGCTGAGAGACTAAGATTTTTTTGAAGAAATATTAAAGGTAATTTAATTTCCTAAGAGGCCAAGCCTTGAAAGCTTAGCTATAAGAACTATAAGATGTAAGAAGATTCTGGATCATGGTGAAACTCAAGTGCAGTGAGAGCCGTGACAACACGGGGAACACGCAGTAAGGACCGCAGTAGTCCCGGAAGTGCTGTCCTGTATGAGAAAAGAGGGCTTAGTGACCCTGTATGGAGGGAGAGGATAAAGGGTGGGCAGAGTAGGGAGGGGAGGAAGTTGGGATCCAAATTGCAATATTGAAATATCAGAGGAATGTTATTGTCATATTCATAAACTTCCCTATACGTATCCTAAGGAAAACTTTTTTTTTTCTTTAACGAGCTATTTAAAGGTAATATACACATGGTAAAAATTCATATAGTAGCAAAAAAAGTTATTCAATGAAAGTAAATCTATGTCTTCTCTAGGCCTCCATTATCCTTCCCCAGAAGAAGACCACCTTTAACAGTTTGTAGGTTTTTTTTTTTTTCCAGAATCTCAAAGTATATAATATGCATATTATGGTATATGCCTACCTCACATGAAAAAAAAATGTATATATAGCTGGTACCAAGATATTATCTACAGCTCTCCCTTTTATAGATACATGATTTTTGTGATTGTTAAAAGGTTTGACATGCCATTTGCCCTCTTAAAAATTAAAGTGTCTGGTCCAATGGGACATTATTTTTTAAATATACTTCATGGTATTCCTACCCTGGCTGCATTGGAGGTATTTAATCTGTCCCCTGTTTATGTGTATTTAATTTGTTTCTAGTCTACGACTATGGACTATATACGCTGCAGTGAAAGTCCTTGTACATATGTTTGCCTGCCAGAGTCCAGCAGAGTGTGGGTGGTGCCTCTAAAATCTTACCTGGAAAGAGTTTAATGGAGGAACTGTGAACACAGGTGCTGGCGAGATAAACGGGCTCAAAACTAAGTGGTCGAGTTCTTGGGGACTAGCAAGAGAAGACTTCACCTCTCCCAGGCGCCAAGGGACACGGAAAGGACAAGTGTTACTAGAAGCCAATGAGCCCACAGCTGGGAGAGAAGCCACCTAACAGGAGATGTGGCCATAGACTGAGGAATAAGCCACTGCCAAAATTCCAGAGTTCACAGTACATATAATGACTGCTTTTCTATTGCTCTCTGGCTACCTATTAGTATACCTGCCAACTATGGATGAAAGCCAGAGGACAAGAAAGCCTAAACGATGCAGTCCATGGAGGTCAGCTTACTGGCAGGCATAGGATGATCAAAAATATATCTGCAAGGATGAATGGAGGATTAGCAGTCCCTGGCTTAATATTGTTTGACTTATAGTTATTGGACTTCACAAGGGTGTGAAAATGATAGCATTGTTTACAAATTGTACTTTGAAGAGCACCTGGCTGGCTCAGTGGTGTAAGCATCTGACTTTAGTTCATGTCAAGATCTCACGGTTCATGAGTTCAAGCCTGCCTCAGGCTATGCTGACAACTTGCATCCTGGGGCTGACTTGAGATTCTGTGTCTCTCTCTGTCTCTCTGCCCCTCCCCTGCTCGCACTCTTTCTGTCTCTCTTTGTCTCCAAAACTTGAATAAACATTAAACGTTTTAAAAGATAAAATGTACTTCAAGTTTAAATTTTTGACCTCTCCCACTGCTAATGAGACGCGATACGACCCTCTCCTGTGATGCCTGGCAGAGCAACCAGCCACAGCTCCCAGTCCACCACATGATCATGGTGGTGAACAATCTATATGCTTACAGCCATTCTGTACTCACACAACCGTTGTGTTTATGCTTTCAACACAGTATTCACTGAAATACATGAGACAGTTAAACTTTAATGTAACATAGGCTGTGTGTTAGATGATGTCTCATAGTTTCAGCTAATGCAACTATTCTGAACACACATAATAGAGGCTACACTAAACTATGATATTCAGCACATTATGTGTGTTAAATGCATTTTTGACTTAGCATAATTTCAACTCACAATGGTTTTATCTAGAGGTGACTCCATCCCAAATCAAGGATGATTTGTAATGTAAAAATCTTGGGAAATTTCCTAGAACTGGAATTGTGGTATCAGTAGGACAGAAAGAACCTCTTCCACATCCATTCCTCCACCTCCTTCGTTTGCTGGTTATTACCAGCGCTTAGCTGTGCCTACGGGCACTCGGAATTAGGACTACATACCCCAGCTTCCCTTGCAGCCAAAGCAATATAAGAGGAAGTGTCATGTGGCAGCTTTTCTGAGAAAGTTGAGACAGCTGTGTGCCTTGTGACCTTTATTTTTTCTTTGATGTCATTCACATGCTGCCTTGGATCCTGAACTCCAGGGCCAAACCATTTGGATGGAAAGTGAACTGAGATTCTTCCAGCAAGAGCTGGTAGGAACTAGATTTCTTTGCACTTCATAGAATATAGCTGCCCAATCAGACTTGAGCTGTATACCTCCAAATTTCACTTATTTGGGAGAGAAATCCACTTTTACCCTATTGAAATCATAGTTCTTCCTTGTTCTGTGTTGTAGGGAAAAACCTAACCCTCATGAAGGTATATAGATAACAGGTATAAATAGTTTGAATTTTTATGGGTTTTGTCAAGTTTGGTATTTTGAACTGAATTTTTAATACTGACTTTGAATTCAGCTACTCCATTCACAACACATGGCTTAATCTTCTTGTGCCTCTGATTTCTCAGAGGGGTAGTAATATAAAGCACTTCATTTGGTTGTTATGAGGAATAATTAAATTAAAATATGTGAAAGAGGTCAGTGTCTGTCCAACATGCCAAACACTCAATGAATGTTATTACTGTTATTTTTACCATTATCATGTTTAACTGTCTTCCAAACAAGACGTACCAGTTAGCCAATTGCATTTCTGAAATGCCTTTTTCCTCTTCCCTTATCTATAGTGTGCATTACCAAAGTTTGTGTCCAATAGATGAGTAGTAGTATTTCATTTTTATTTGCAATTGCTTTCTAAAATTGTGGTTGTACATCTAGACATTTTGTAAAAGTCATTTATGCTTGTTTTCTGGTGAACTTCCTTTTTCTTTCCTCTATTCCTTCTATTGGATTTTTGTTTTGTTTTACAGTGTGGCTTAAAAAAAAGCAATACAAGCATTATGGGAATTTGTCTTCTGTGTTTCTATTGGTGGTGCAAATATTTCCACTAATTTTCATTTGCCTTTATTTTCTTTTTTTTAATTTTTTTAAATTTAATGTTTATTTACTTTTTGAGAGAGAGAGAGAGAGAGTGTGAGCAGGGAAGGAGAAGAGAGAGGGGGAGACACAGAATCTGAAACAGCCTCCAGACTCTGAGCTGTCAGCAAAGAGCTAGATGCAGGGCTCAAACCCACAAACCATGAGATCGTGACCTGAGTCGAATTTGGACGCTTAACCTACCAAGCCACCCAGGCACCTCACTTTATTTTTTCTTTTTCCTTTTTTTTTTTTTTTTTTTGGCTTTATTTTTTCTTTACAAAATTTAAAAATATATATATTCAATATAATAAACATGATCCTTCTCTACTATCGTTACATCTGAGCTTAATATCCACCCCTATTTTAGAAAGATCATTGTCATTCTGTATTATAAGAATGACTCCCCCATGTTTTCTCCTAAGACTTCATAGATTGACTTACATAAAAAATATCTTCTCCATTTGTAATAAAACTGGGGGAGGCAGTGAGATGAGATTTAAAGTGATTCTGCAGATGACTGTGTTGGAGCGTTGGCAAAAATGAACGCTTTGACACATAAATCTTACCTAAGAAAGTTATAGTTTCCTTTGATCCACATAATAGATACTTCTTAAACAAAGCATGCGGGAAGCCATCCTCCTTGCAGGTATGGGGTTAAGCTTGCCTCCTGGGCTTTTTTTTTTTTTTTTTTTCACTCTTGGGGGGAAACGCATCGGTTGTTTATAATGGAATTTTGTATTTCCAGGTTAAGGTGCTGCCAGGTACAGCCTAACTAATTTACAGTTTGTAAGACTGCCTCTCACACATCGCTTCCTGGTAGTAGGCAAAATTTCTTTCTCTGCAACCAGGACCATACTGCCACTTGTTCACAGGTTAAGTAATGATGCCAAGACATTTTTATGCCTATGCTACCAATGGCCCATCTGTGGACAAGTGCAGGCAGATACTGCCTAAGTTTTAAGGCCAAGGAGGGATTGAGCCCAGGGCCTTCCACTGGGCTCCACCATTGTTTCTGCTCTCTCTGGTGTTTGTCAGTTGTGATCATCACGGTTGAGAACACACGCTCTAGAGTAAAACTATCTGACTATGTACTTCCATCTTGAGCTATAGGGAAACAAATAAAGTCCCCTTACCTTTTTTGTTCTTTGCTTTCTCTTTTGTGAAACGGGCATTATCACAGTGTGGAAATTAAATAAGTAAATAAATAAATACGTAAGTGCTTAAAATTTCTTAGCAACAAACGCTCAGTAAATATTAAGAAGGCTTATCCCAATAGAGAATAGAAAAATAACTTTCTTCTTTTCTCCTAGGATTTTATAGATGCATTTTTATAAGAAAACATATAACATTGGTAACAATATTATAACATATAATAATATGACATTATACAAATTAAGACATGTATAAGAAAAGTACTGAAACTTCATGACTAGTATCATTGGTACTATTATTCGAACAATGCATTTGTTTTGAAAGGTTCACTTAGTTATACACTAAATTTGCATATGCTTTGAACCTAGTTGTGTATTCTCTATGAGGATTCATTTATTGAGCTTAGCCACATTTGCTTTATAACATAATTTATCATCTGGTAGAACTCGACTAATTCATATGCTTCCTTTTCAGAACATGTTTTCTAGATCAGCTTGAATTTTGATATTTATACAAAAATCTTAGAACCAGCTGATCTGATTTAAAAAATCCATATTTTATTGGGCTTGCAACAAATTTACATAGTAATTTAGAGATGGTTGGCATTCTTACAATAATAACTTTTCCTATTCCAACACAAGGAATGTTTATATTTAAGCTTTTTTTTTTTTTTTATTAAAAAAAAATTTTTTTAACGTTTATTTATTTTTGAGACAGAGAGAGACAGAGCATGAATGGGGGAGGGGCAGAGAGAGAGGGAGACACAGAATCGGAAGCAGGCTCCAGGCTCTGAGCCATCAGCCCAGAGTCTTAAGCGGGGCTTGAACTCACGGACCGCGAGATCGTGACCTGAGCTGAAGTCGGACGCTTAACCGACTGAGCCACCCAGGTGCCCCAAGCTTTTTTTTAAATATCTCTCAGAAGAGTTTAAAGTTTTCTGAAATGCTTATTTATATATTTCTTTCATGTTTCTTGTTAAGTTCCCTCCTTCCTTCCTTCCCTCCCTCCCTCCCTCCCTCCTTCCCTCCCTCCCTCCCTCCTTCCCTCCTTCCTTCCTTCCTTCCTTCCTTCCTTCCTTCCTTCCTTCCTTCCTTCCTTCCTTCCTTCCTTCCTTCCTTCCTTCCTTCCTTCTTTCCTTCCTTCCTTCCTTCCCCCCTTCCACCTCCTTCTCCTTTTACTTCTGTTATGGCAAATGGTGCCAATTCTCTGACTATATTTCTAATTATTTCTTGTTCGTATGGGAGAATGCTAAATTGTTTACCTTGTGAGCCTGGATCATGTAACTTCATCAGGAAGACTCATGAAAAATCTGATCTCCCTTCCTTCATCGCAGTTATGTATAATTGACATTTGTTGGAAGGAGATAAACAGAGTCAAGAGAATTTCAGTCTTAGAAGAGACGCCCCTGAGGTGAGAGTAGCCTGAGAGAGCAATTGGAGAGGGAACAAATGTGACCCAGAAAGGAGCTCACTGAACAATGTGATTGGGATACCCCCCCAAAAGCAGGTTGATTAGGAATAGCACCAATCAGTAATTGTCAGATATGATCAAAGCTGTACAAGGGCCACTTTAAAGTGTTAGATGTTTTCCTTAAATACAAAAACTTTTGTATTTAACCAAGAAATTAAAAAGTTACCCAAGATAAAATCAGTAAAATTAAAGCATTTTTCTTTTAAACAGAAAATTCAAGGAAACCAAATTATTAAAGGAAAACATGGTAACATTATAGAGCTTTTTGTTATGAAAAAATCCTATGTACATATGCCAATAAAATAGACAATGAATGTTTTGGAGACAATGTAAATGATACAACTGGTTTAAGAAAAAGCAGCAAGAGAATGAAAGCCATGCGAGTCATTTCTTTGAAAAACTAGCATAACCCCATACCTCTAACACTGGAGCAAATGAGTAAGACTTGGGGACCAGCTAGCCTGGCTGAGATGTTTCTTGCCAACACTTACTTAGTTCTTACTCATACCAGGGGAGTTTCTGAACATTTCACAAGTAATTCATGTCATTCTCCTAAGGGCCCTAGGAGGGAGGGGTTACTATTAACCTCCTTTTACACATCAGCAAATTGAAGAAGTTCAGAGGTTAAGGAACTTGTCTGCTCCTAAGGTCAACACAGGTGGCATGTGATGGAACTGAGAGGTGGCATGAAATAGTGTCCTCTAGTGCCAGCGTACCCAAGTTTACATCCTGTCTCAGCAGTACTAGGTGTATGATCATCGGCACAGTTTTTTTTTTTTAATGCTTTTGTGCTTTAGTTCCCATATATGTAAGACCAAGAGATGAATATAATAATCATATAAAGAGTTTAGAACAATATCTGAAACATAGCAAACACCCCTTATATAGAATCCTATTATTACTGCTATTATTATTAAAACAGGACAGGACAGAGAATACCTAAAAAGACATAATAACACATATGCAAACAAATGAATTTCCTGATACCTAAAATATCAGAAATTCCAGTAATTTATTTAGGTGCTCTAAAGTTTTTTTTTTTTCTTTTTCTTATAAATTGAATTTATTTTTAAATATTTTATGGTTTTTAAACAATATCTTATTTATTTTTGAGAGAATGCAAGCAGGGTCAGAGAGAGAGGAATAGCATATCTGAAGTGGGCGTGATGCCTACAGCAGTGAGCCCAATGTAGGGCTTGAACCCACGAACTGCGAGATCAGGACCTGAGCCAAAGTTGGATGGTCAACCAACTGAGCCACCTAGAAGCCCCTATTTTTTTCACATATAGTGTTATATTAGTTTCAGATGTACAACATACTAATTCAGCAATCCCTTACAATACCCAGTACTCATGGCAACAAGGGCACTCCTTAATCCCCATCACATATTTCACTCACTACAACTGCACCCCCCCCCCCCAAAACACTGGTAACCATCAGTTTGTTATCTATAATTAAGTGTATGTTTCTTGATTTGTCTATTACTCTTTTTCCCCAACTTTTGATCATTTGTTTAGTTTCTTAAATTTCACCTATGAATGAAATCATATGGTATCTGTCTTTCTCTGACTGACTTCTTTTGCCTAGCATTATACTCTCTAGCTCCATTCATGCTGTTGCAGATGGCAAGATTTTATTATTTTACATGGCTGAGTGCTATTCCACTGTGTGTGGGTATTATACATAATATACCACATCATATAATTTTGTGTGTATAATACCACATTATAATACCACATCATATATACATACTAAATCTTTATCCATTCATCATTTGATGGACGCGTGGCTGTTCCTTATCTTTGCTATTTTAGATAATGCTGCCAAAATTATCAGGGTTCTTGTATCTCTTTGAATTATCGTTTCTGTATTCTTTGGCTAAATACACAGTAGTGTGATTGCTGCAGTTGTATTTTTCACGTTCTGAGGAACCTACTATGTTTTCCACAGTGACTGCACCAGTTTACATTCTTATCAACAGTGCAAAAGTTCTTTTTCCATATCCTCATCAACACCTGTTGTTCATTGTGTTGCTGAGTTTAGCTATTCCAACAAGTGTGAGGTGGTATCTCATTGTCCTTTTGACTTGCAATTTCCTGATGGTAAGTGATGATAAACATGTTTTCACGTGTCTGTTGGCCATCTGCATGTCTTCATGGAGGAGTGTCTCTTCAGGTCTTCTGCCCATTATTTAATTGGCTAATTTCGTTTTTCAGTATTGAGTTTTGTAAGTTCTTTATATAGTGGATACTAATCCGTTACTGGATATGTCATTTGCAAATATCTTGTCCCGTTGTGTAGGTTGCCGTTCATTTTTGTGGATTTTTTCCTTAGCTGTGCAGAAGCTTTTTATTTGGATGCAATCCCAATAGTTTATTTTTGCTTTTGTTTCCCTTGTCTCAGGAGATATACCTAGAAAACGTTTCTTTGGCTAATGTCAAACAATTACTGCCTGTGTTCTCTTCTAGGATTTTTATGGTATCAGGTTCAGCATTTATATCTCTAATCCATTTTGGATTTATTCTCATGTGTTTTGTAAGAAAGTGGTCCACTTTCGTTCTTTTCCATATTTCTGTCCAGGTTTCCAACACCATTTGCTGAAGAGAATACCTTTTTCCATTTTATATGCTTTCTTCCTCTGTCAAAGATTAATAGACCAGATAGGTGTGGGTTTATTTCTAGGTATTCTATTCTGTTCCATTGGTCTACGTTCCAATTTGTCCCAGTACCATGCAGTTTTGATAACTACAGCTTTGTAGTATAACTTGATATCTTGAGTTTGTGATGCCTCCAGTGTTTGTTTGTTTGTCTGTCTGTCTGTCTGTCTGTCTGTCTGTCTGTCTGTCTGTTTGTTTGTTTGTTTAAGATTGCTTTGCTCTTCAGGTTCTTTGGTGGTCCCATATAAATTTTAGGACTGTTTGTTCTAGTTCTGTGAGAAATGCCGTTGGTGTTTTCATTGGGGTTACATTAAATATGTAGATCGCTTTGGTAACATAGACACTTTAACATTATTTGCCCTTTCAATCCATGAGCATGGAATTATCCATTTCTTTTGTTGACTTCAGTTTCTTTCAACCTTATTTAATAGGTTTCAGAGTATGGGTTATTCACCTCTTTGTATAAGTTTACCCCTAGATATCTTATTTTTTTGGCCCAATTATAAATGGATTGTTTTCTTAATTTGTCTTTCTGCGGCTTCATTATTAGTGTATAGAAATGCAACAGATTTCTTTATGTTGATTGTATCCTATGACTTTACTGAATTCGTTCTTCAGTTCTCACAGTTTTGTCCGTGGAATCTTTCAGGTTTTCTACAGTAGAGTATCATGTCCTCTATAAATCGAGAACATTTTTCTTCTTCTTTATTGATTCCATCGCCTTTTACTTCTTTTTGGTGTCTAATTGCTGTGGCTAGGGGTTCTAGTACTGTGCTGAATAAAAAAGTGGTGGGAGTGGATATCCTTGTCTTGTTCCTAAGCTTATGGGCAAAGCTTTCAGGTTTTCCCCATTAAAAAAGATTTTAGCTATGAGTTTTTCATAGATGGCCTTTATTATGTTGAGGTATTTTTCCTCTAAACCTAATTTGCGGAGGGTGTTTATCATGAATGGATGTTGTACTTCTTCAAATGCTTTTCCTGCAGCTATTGAAACGATAATGTGGTTCTTCTCCTTTATCTTATTGGTGTACTGTAACATGTCAATTGATTTGGGAATATTGGACTATACTTGTAAACTAGGAATAAATCTACCTCAATTGTGGTGAATACTTTTTTATAATGTATTATTAGAGTCAGTATGCAAGTATTTTCTTGAGGATATTTGCATCTATGTTCATTAAACATATGGGCTTGTAGTTCTTTTTCTTAGTGGAGTAGTATTCTGATTTTGATATAAAGTTAATGCTGGTCTCATAGAATGAAGTTGGAATTCCTTTGAGAAGAACAGGGAGTAACATTTCTTTAAGTTTATAGTAGAATTAATCTGGTCCTGGACTTTTGTTTCTTCAGAGCTTTTGGATTACTAATTCACATTTGAGATTCTATCTCACCGTCTCTGTGCCTCTCCTCTGTATTCTCCCTCTCTCTCTCTCTCTCTCTCGCTGTCTCTTTCTCTCTCTCTCTTTCAAAATAAATCACTTTTAAAAAGATAAGTTGAGACGTTTTAAAATCAAACACAATATCAGCAATTATGGCAATATTGTCAGATGGAATGAATTTGAGAAACTTTTAAATATTGACATCAAACTTGTCATCGAATTTTCAATAAATAAAAATTTAAGAGGTTTCTTTGCAAGATCGAATATCAAATCATATTTTGAAGGAGTTTTTTTAAAATCATATATTAAAGCATAACAATTTTGAGAATGAATGTTGGAAATAAAATTGTAAACAAAACAAAATACCTAATTTTCTGATTAAACAATTTGATCACACACTCACACCCACAAGACTCCTGAAGGAGTCCTAGTACTGATGCCCTTGTGTGAACTTCGCTGTTTCTGAAATGACCTCAGGTTACGGATGGGTGGCCCAGATTGCAAGCCAACAGAGGGGAGGGTCGCGGGGAGGTGGGGCTCTTAAAGGCCACGAACACACCATCCTCTCTCCCGTGTGCCCTCTGCCCTCTCATCATCAGCCGTGATGAGTCGGGTGATGCTCTTCCTCTGTGTCCACAGGCTTAAGCCGTGTGTCCAACACGCCATGTGAGACTTGTGAGAAGACTCCCAACTGCAAACACCAGCAGGTGCTCAGGGAGGTCGCCTGGTCCCAGGCAGCCTGTGTTCCTTTGCCTGAGTGCCAGGACAAAGGCTGCCTCGGCCACATAGGGAACGATGGACTTGTGCAGCCTTAGCATTCTGTGCAGAGGTCACGGGCAGGCCTGGAGCTTAGAAAGGACTGCGATGAGCCTCACCTGCAAAGAGGTGAGTGCTGGGGTACTCCTTACAGAGCAGATGGCTGCTTGCCAGAGATGTCTGTGCTAGGGATGGGGCAAAAGCTCCACCGTGCTAGCAGTGCAGTAGACAAGAGTTCAGTCTTGTCCATCGCAGGCTCTTCTGTATCCCCAAGTAACACAGCCCCCAGCACAGCGTGCCTGAGACTGACATCCCCACACTAATCTTCCTTTCTCCCAAGGTGCCCAAGCCCCCCAGGAACGCACTGCACAGCTCTGCAGTACAAGAGCCTTCTCTGCAGTGGCTCTATTCCTGAGAAGCGTTGGCAGTCCCAATGCATGGAGGCTTCTTGCCCCTCTCAGTATGCAGACAACATGGTCAGTGGAGTGTCAGTACGCTGTGGAGTTGAGGATCTGTGCAACCAAGTCTTACCTCTTCCAGGGCGGAGGCTGTCGCACTCTCTAGAAGGGAAGACAGGTCTTACTCTGGCTGCTGTCTGCACATTGGCTGGAGAATCTCGTCTTCTCAGCTGCCTGATGTGTAAACGTCGGGGTACCCTGGAAAACCTCCCTGTGCTGGCCCGTGTCTTTGGTGTGAACATCCAGAAAAAGTATGGCCCATGATTCTGCAGTGGGAATATGGCCTCAGTGGTCATGAGGCTGGGCCCTTTGGGGCATCTTTCTGCACAAGCAGGCCGTTACTTGATAGGTCTTTCCAAGCAGGAACACTTTACGGTACAGGTGAACACAGGGTCCCCCACATGTTAATATCTCCAGCCAATACCTGGTTAGGGGCCAGGGTGACGTTTCCACCCGGCCTGTCCCAAAGACAAGGCACGGACAAGGTGTGAGTGTGGAATGCACTCACGGCCCCCAGAGCCAAACCCTTAAGTGTGGACACTTGTGTGCAGGGACCGTGGTCAGAGGCCTCGGTGCTCTGTATCCGAGGGATTACAGACCTCATGCTGCACACCCGGTAGTCCCCGGTGTCCTCCCGTATCTGCAGCACTCCCCGGGGAGCCCTAGGGTCCAGGAGCTGCTAACCCCCCTGCACAACTGTATCTGCTGCCCAGCGGCCTCTTCCACCCCAACACCAGCGTGTGTGGGCTCCAGAGTGCTGTCCCTCGAGAGAGGACACCCTCAGCAATTCAGGAGCCTTCTGACTTCCATGTCTCTGAACCACACGTGTCTCTCATTGGTCTGTCGGGATCGTCATGTTGTTCTCTGTGTGCAGGAAATGTCTTGCATTGCCTGTGCTCCTCTGTCTCCCTGAGTGAGCCCTGGCATGTTTGTGTCTTTTCCTGGCTTTGCCTGTGCCGACACCTCTCTGGTGATGCCTCCTTGTCTGGCCTAAGTGGGCACAGCTGTACCCGTGTAACCGCCTTCGTCTCTGCACACCTGTGTGTTGGGTCAGCTGTGGCTCTGGTGGCCTGTCTTGTCTTTGGTGTATGCTTCTGCGCTTGAGTGTGTTTCCCTCTGCATTCAACCCCTTTCTTCCACTGACAGATCCAATTGCTGTCCTGCTGTCAGGTGGAGGGGATTCTGCATGTTCTGTTATATGTTCCAGGAGCCAGAAATCATTCCGTGCCAGTAGGACCTTCTTCAGAGGATTGGCCATGCACTCACTGCCAGTCAGTTAATGTCCCCAAATGCAGCTGCCTTGCTTTGAGCATTAAGTCACACCTCTAATTTCTGTACTTCTGTTTTCAAACCCTTTGCACCCGAGGGGCTCAAACATCACTGGCTTGCACATTGCAGATGCAGGCGTAAATTGTGAAAAGCGGTCCAGCAATGTTTTCCCACTTACTCTTTTGCCATGTGGCATGTTCCTGTCTGGGAGAGACTTCCCCCTGCCAGTGTGTGTCTCGTTTCCGTGTGCCTCGTGTGTGTTCTGGTCCCTAATTTGTCCATTACATCCTACCTGGGAGTCTGATTCATGTTTGCGGGAACGAGGCTGACACCTTTGACTGCTGGGTTCTGAGCTCAGCTTAGTCCACCAGGACTAGTGCGTGACTGAGGGACACAACGGGCAGTGACGGATGTGCCCGTATCCTTCACGTGCAAGCGCTCCGTCCAGCCACCTTCACCGGGACATTTCTCAGCAACCCCTCTTTGTTTGTGGTGAGAGCACTTGCCTCTGAGAAATCTGATGAGGCGGTGAAGCATTGCTTACGGCTGCCCTGTGCAAGTTAGATCTCCAGAACTCATGCACATGCCATGACTGCATCTTCACACCCGAGGCCCGACACCTCCTCATCGCACCCTCCCCTGATTAGCACCACTCTACTCTCTGGTGGACTGCATGCCTTTAACTCCTTTAGTCTCCTCAGGAATCCATCAGGCAGGGCTCACCACCACTGTGCTTCTGTCAGGGGCTGGCTTCTTTCAGTGAGCCCAGTGCTTTCTGCACTGATGCTCAATGCACCCGCGGAAGGGTGAGCCACACTAAGCCCGGCGGCGAACCCTTTGGCCCTACGTTTCCCACATGTGTGCCTGGTGGCAGAGGTGCACAAGGAGCCCGCCTGCATGCGTCTCCCAGGTCCTCCACAGGGTACAAAGTACCGCCTCAGGAGGCTGATCCGCATCACATGGGCATAGCTCTGCTTGCACGTGTTAGCCTTTCGTATCATACAGGCAGCCCAGACTTAGAAATCCTGCTACCTGCTTACAACTATCCAGCCCTCGTGCTTCTGCAGACGCTCTGTGTCTGTACAGACATTTGAGTCACGGTCTCCTGACCTTTCAATACAGCTTGATGGTCTGTCCTTAGCTTACAGCCTGGGATGTGGTTCTCACTCATTGTCCTCCCCTCGGGTGCGAGTTTCCTCCATCACTGTGGTGGAATGTAACCTTTATCACCATACGTTGGCTTGAAATTACTGGGCGGATCACCTGTCTGCATCCGGGGATCCGAAGGAGACCTTGGCTCTTTTGCTCATGGTGCACCCTTTCTCTGAGATGAGTCGCTTTGGATGAGAAGCTTGCCCGAGGCGAGGGGCCTCAGAGTTGAGCACATTTCCTGTGAGAACATTATCTCACATTATCTGTGAGAACCTCGTTGGTTCCACTCAGAAAGAAATGACTTTCATGGATGTGCAGCCTCTGCTTTTGCTTGAATTTGCTGAGCTTTGGGACGTGATTTCTTCCTGCACGTGCTGTGCCTAAATCTCTGCTGTCTCTTTCTGGCAGTCCCATTTCCTGTCTCCTGCTGGTAAGTACAGGGCTTCCAGCAGCCCTGTGGGGATCGGGTCCTTGTTTTCTTCCCTGCGGTGCCCTCTTCCTCACCCCGAATGACCTCATTGCAGCTTCCTTCTAGTTCAGGGATCGTTTCAGACTGCCCTTAAGGTCCAGGTGGGAGCGGTGCCTTTTGTGCTGAGGGCTGACCACTGTACAGCATTCGTCTCTGTGCAAATCGCACAGGTGAATTTCACCAGGTGAAACTGCACACTGTAGTTGCCCTGTCTTCAGAGTCAGCCCACCTGTCTCCGCCTCGGCTGCCCACTGCTCTCCTTCCTCCTACCCTCTCCTTGTCTCCCCCTCCCTTGTCTTCTTCCTGTCCCTCCCTCCCACTTTCCTTCCAGCTCTCTTTGTCTTCGTCTCCCTCCTCTCCATCACTAATGCCTCCCCCTGTCTCCGCCTGTCTTCCTTGTAATAGGTGCCCCTCTGTCTCTTCTTGTCTTGCTCCTCGTCCCTGTCTCTCCCGCCAATCTCCTTGGGACTCTCCCTCTCCAGGCCGGTCTTCCCCTCCACTCATCATTCCTTCATCTGCTTGCATGTTTCTCTCTCTCTCCCTCTATAGCTCTGTCTCTCTGTGTGTCTCTTTCTCGCTGTCTCTCTCAGTGGACCTTCTGTGTCTGGGTGCCTGTTTCTTCAGAATTCTTGTTGGTGCCTGGGAAATGGGAAGGGAACTCGTCTGCTTTCGTGTGTACTAGTGAAAGCAGGCACAGGGCTTTCTCAGAGACAGACACAGACAAGTTTGCAATTCTCGGTGAAGGGCCTCTACGTGCCCTGCGTGGTTGGAGTCGTCCTCCTTTTAGTGGAAGGTTAGATTTCAGGACCGGAGCGAGCTGCTAAATCCTACTACCCCATCTCCCTGGCGCTCTGTATGGAGATCAGTAGGGCACCAGTGGCAGATGGTGCTCTGGGGGTTGTTCTTTGCTCTGAATTGCAGTGCAGTGAGGTCTACTGAGCTGTTTTCTTGCAAGGACATGGCGGTGGGGTGGGTCTAGGGTGGGTGTCACTGGTTCTGGGTGGGCACCCACCTTACCGCCGCCCTCAGCCTGACGGCCAAGGAGGAGATACCGTGCGGACGGCCATGTGGCCCCGGTAGGCGTGACACTAAGGACTTCTCCAGGCCTTGCCCCAGCTTCATGAAGAAGGGGCAAGGGACGGAGCAGGGAGTGGCTCACGGCGTGGACGTTCCTGTGCTGAATGCTCTGGTGCCCGTAGTGAGGCCTCTGGGGAAAGGGTGTACAAGCGAGCACAGACTGTGCGATACCGGGGACCTCGCAAGTCGGCCTGGAAGGTGACAGCGCTGAAGAGGACATGCGGCAAACGGGGGCCACGCTGGCACCTTGGCACTCGCTCCAGAGCCTGGACCGGCCATTGGCGCGCGCTTGCTGGCGGCCAGCACCCTGTCTTGCTGTCTTGCAACTAATTGCTCCCCGAACCTGGCCAGCTGGCCTGACCTGCCCTGGAACCACTTCGCCCCCAGGCCGCATGCGCACACTCTTCACTGCCTCTGTCTCGGCCCCTCCTCCACGGCAGCCACAGCCAATGCAGAGTCCTCAAATCCCAGAGCCTGTGCGCCTGCGCTCAACTTTGGCGGGCTGCGGCAGGAGGCTTCAGGGAGCTAATGGTCTTGCGGCCAAGGCTCCCCCCACCTGCTGCCATTTCCTGTCCTTGTCCTGAGGCTGCCCTAGCTACACTGGGGCCGGGGCCGAGCGTCATGGCCAGCGTGTCGCGGTCCGGACAAAGCAGAGATTCCCGCCGACCCTGAGCCCTGATCGTCCCGGATGCGAAAGGTGGAGAGTCCCGGCCCCGCGGGAATGCAGGGGCGCTGGAGGTCGTGGGCTGGGCGCAGTCCCTAGGTTCAGGGGTGGCAAGCGCCCATCCTGTGCAGGAAGCCCAGGCCGGATGTGAGATACAGGTGGCAAGCCCAGCGGAGGAATTGGTGCTGATATTGGATGACGGAATTTTGGCGGCTGAGGTGGTGATCGGGGAGGAGGAAGAGGACGGCGAGGCGACCAAGGAGGAGGTGGCTGGAGGGGAGAATTCTGAGGAAGCCAAGCCAGAAGCAGAGGACATGCACGAGGAGGAGGAGGTGGAAGTTGAGAGACAGCAGCAGGAGGAGATTCAGGAGCAAGAGGAGAAGCGCAAGGCAGATGCAGAGGCGGAGGAGGGGCCCCAGCTCTCACAGGAGCTGCAGCAGCAAGAGCCAGCGCTGCGTCCTGCCTCAGCCCAGGACCCGCTGGCAGCGCTGGAGCATCTTCAGCTGGAGATCAGCGCTGGGAATGCCCAGGATTCCAGGGCCTTATGGCGGCTGAAGCGCAGGATTCTTCGGAGGCGGTTTTCTCACCTGGATCACAGAAGGGCCATCATGAAGCACATCCCTGGCTTCTGGGCCCAGGCGGTATCCTTCCTTGTGCTGGTGGGTGATGGCGGGGGCTGTTGTGCAGGAGGGCTGGGCACTGAGAGCAGGGTGCCTCAGGGCAATGGCCCCCAGGGAGGAGAGCTGGGGAATGGTCCCTGGCCCTGGGTTGGTGTGGTTTGGGATCCAGTGTAAGGCCTTGCATAGGGGCGGTTGTTGGGGATGGGGGGACTTGGGGACTTGGAGCTGCTTCCTCTTGGTCTCCGCCAACGTTGGCCTGCAGGCTGCTCTCAAACATTATTTGCAGACGTGAGTCATGTGTCCCCATGCTACCAGAGCTAGGGTAGCACAAAGCAGCCTTCACTCAGAGCAAATAAGGCAAGGAAATATTTCCTGCAAAATGGGAGGGTTACACAGGCCACACACACCCCTTCACATTCACAGGCTGTGCACGGTTTCTTAGCAGTTCCGTCAAAAGAGAGCATTTCAGACACACACTCATGGCCTTTAGTGGAACAACGCCACGCCCCTTTGCCAGACAGTAGGACGACTCAGACCCACTCCAAACGGGGTACACGCTGCCTCCACAGACCCTGACATACACACACACACACACACACACACACACACACACACACACACACACACACACACAGGATTCTCTCCTGGTATCTCCACCCCTGCTTCCCTCTCTGTCCTCAGGCTCAGGCTGGGTCCCACCCCTGTCTTTCTCTCCGGACTGGCTGTGTCACTGTGTCTGTTTCTTTTCCCTCCTTGGCCCTCCTCGTCCATGCTTCTCGATCTCTTTCTCCCTCCCACACCCTCTGCTTGCATCGTAAGTGTGCAGTCGGGTTCCTTTAAGCCATGTTATTCCATCTGGACTCAGAAGGCTGGTGACAACATAGGTCTTCTTGGGAATATGCCAAGAAACCCAGCCGTGAGGAGGGGTCAGAGCACATGCCGACATCACAAGCTATGATGGGCTGCTGGCAGCCCACACAGGTCAGATATAGGAAGGAACTGTGAGGCGTGCAGGCAGTGGAGTCTCTCCCTGCTGTGTGCAGACAGCGTGGGAGGTACAGGAAGCCAACGGACTGCCCAGTGTCGATGGGGTCTGATGCATCTGCAGAGGCTGAAGAGTGTGGGGACTGGTGTTTCCTGGTCTTTCTGCACATGCCGTGATCTAGTCCCTTGCTTTTAGCCTGGGAGGGTTGGAGGGGGGCTGTGTCTGTTTCCACAGCATCTGAAGGCACAGCTCCTTGACACAGCACAGATTCTGAATCACCCCCAGTTGTCGGCCATGATCGGTGCCCAGGACAAAGACGTGCTCAGCTATGTGGTCGACTTGGAGGTCAGACCGGGGAGGCTGTGGCTAGGGGCCGTCCTGTCGGGTGTCGGATTTGGACAGGAGAAGGTGAGGCAAAGGTGCTCACCCTCACAGCCAGGCAAGTAGCTCAGGACCCCGAGGGAGGACACTTGCCCCCTCCTGTCCCATTGCTCACGGCAGGTGGGAGAAGTAGGCCATCCCACGTATCGATGCAGAGTGATGTTTTTCTTTGAGGCCAACCCGTACTTCCAGAACCCAGTGATCATTAAGGAGTATCAGCTTAGCTTTGCTGGTAGGGTGTGGGTCCCATGATGGTGCGGGGCTGGGGGATGAGGAGAATGAATCAGGGGCAGGGGGGAGGGGGAGGGGGAGGGGGAGGTGGGTGGGGAGGAGGCCGTCAGGTTGCTCCTCAAATCCTCTCTTCCTGCAGGCTACAGGGCATCGCATTCCACTCCAGTCCAGTGGTTCTGGGATTATGAACGTGGAGCTCCCAGTCTCAGGCATGACCCCACCAGCCTTAACTTGATCAACTGGCTGTGTGAGCACAGCTGCCCAGGGGTGAACAGGATTGCCAAGGTGGGGCCCCTGAGGCCTTCGTCAGCAGTGGGGATGTGGGTGGCCCCCGGCCAGAGAGGAGAGTGGGCTATGCCCAATGTGGCGCCGGCCTGTGTCCTCTTCCAGATCATCATCGAGGACCTGTGGCCCAATCCCCTGCAGTACTACCTGAGGGAGGAAGGGACCAGAAGACAGTGATCTGACGTGCTCACGTGTCGGTGAGAACCCCAGTATGCGGTGTGTTGACCTGTGTGTTGTATGGGCAAGGGAACGTGGGCCACACATTGGCTTGGAAATGGAAGGGCCACCGAGACAGGGACACAGGTAGCATGGGGAGAGGGTGGGAGGATGACAGGGGACCTGCAGAGACTCAGCTGCAAACACATAGAGGGTCGAAGCCTGCAAACCAAATGCAGTTGTGCTGTGGGCTGGGACTTTGGAGAGCAACTCGGGAGGAGCAATGCTTCTCCACCACAAATGCTCCCCATGGATGTCCGCCCTGTCCCTAGCTTCCCCCTGCTCCTTCAGTCTGGATTTGCCTGCCAGTCTTTGGGTCAGGAGCTGCCGTGTCCCCAGGCGCCACTGTGGTGAGAATCTCGCACTTCCTTCCATGTGCCCCACCACGCCATGTCCTCCCGCAACCTGACATCCATTCTTAGAACTGGCCCAAGGCCATTGGGGGTTGGAAATGAATCCCTGGGTGAGAAAGCAAGGGGGATCACAAAAGGGCGAGGCACAAGAGTGACACCATCTGGGATGTATTTGCAAATATCCCGTATCATTCTTGGTGTCTGTTGCATGGGGGTGCGTGTGTGTGCGTGTACGCAAATGTGTCTGCGTGTGCCCACATGCGTCAGGGGCTCTGCATCTGTGTGGGCGTGAATGGCGCAGAGTTTCTATCTTTGCCCATGCAGAAAAAATGGAGGATGCCACTAGCACTGGAAGAGATGGGTGGATGAGTCTCCTGTCTTCTACGTGCCCCGGAGAGAATTGGGGAAGTGATCACATGTGGCAGCCTTGAAGAGTTGCCACGATGTTTATGTGGACACATACAGGAAGCTGAAAACCCTTCTGTTTGTGTGTGTGTGTGTGTGTGTGTGTGTGTGTGTGTGTGGTTTTATGGGGACCTGAGGAGGGACGACGAGGGAGGGACCTGAGTGTGACTGTCCTAGCTGCTGCCGGTGTGATTCTGTGTGTGCAGGAGAGGTGCAGTACTTGTGTGGGGCAGGTGTTGCCATGTGCACAGAGGCCTGCCTTCTTGGGCAGGCAGAGCCTGGAAGGAGGAGGAGGAAGAGACAGACCTGTTATTTGGAGACTTGTTGTATAGGCCAGATCCGAAAGGCAGGGAAGGGAATTGCACAGTGGGACCAAATTGGTCCATTGGGTCCTGGTAGAGTGTGGCAAGGACTTGAGGGGTTTCAGCCAGGACCCTTGCTCCCAGAGGGGTGTCGTGTCCTTGGTGAGATAGAATCCAGTCAGCAAAGCCTCCAGTCAGGATCAGAGCTAAGGCCCCGTGTCCCCGGAGAACTCAGGAGTAGGCAGACTTCTCACAGTCGATGCCAGTATACCTTACTGCTGCCTCCCATACCCGGGGCTCCTTTGACCCTGAGCCCTGTCCTCAGACAGTGGCTCAGGATGGGAGATGTGTGATGGGGAGGGGGAGGTGTGGGTTGTGGGCAGCAGCGAGACTTATGAGTGGGATTTCATGGGGAGAGTACACGCGAGGGCAGAGATCCAGCCTGAGTTCCTGCGAGTGTGTGTGGGCGTCTGTGGCAAACTGGGCCTGAGATCCGTGGTGGTGCCGGCAGTGTGAGCGTGCATATGCTCGTGCGATTGTGTAGGCGTGTGTCTCTGTGTGTGCGGGAGTGGGTGTGTAGGCCGCTGGAGAGACAAGGAGAGACACAGGGGTCTCTGTGAATGAGGTGCTTATGTGGGACGGTCAGGTGCCAGAATACAAGAGTGCAGTCCCTTCCCTCCTGAGTCCTGATGGTAATCGCTGGGATGGGTGCAATCATTGCTGTGCCAGGGGGCTCAAGTCAGGATGCAAAAGGGAAGTTGGTGCAAGGTCAAGAGGGGGGCCGAGGGGAAGAAAGCCTGTGCCCAGTGGCCAGTGGACCACTTGTGAGTTAGTGTGCTTGCGTGTGTGTGAGTGTGTGAGTGAGAGAGAGAGAGAGAGAGAGAGAGAGAGAGAGAGAGAGAGAGAGAGTGTGTGTGTGTGTGTGTGTGTGTGTTGAGTTGCCCTGGTGGTCCTACAGTAGCAAATACGGAGGGGCTACAAGGTTGTGCCCAGGCTTTGTGCACAGAGTAGCTAAGGAACACAACCTGTCAGGCTACGTGGTGTGCAGAGGGCGTAGGTATTTCCCTGGAGGGAGCTGTCCAGCAATAATCTCTGCTCTTGGCAGACGTGCCATATTTCGTCACCAGTCAGCTCTTCCTCGAGGCTCTCCTCTCTGCTTCCTGTGCACCAGGCCCAGGGAAAGGGAGGAGCTTGGACCCTAGACCTCAGGTGACTTGAGTCTCCCAGGTGTGCCATAGCAGGGTGGTGTGTGGGGATCCGAGTGTGGATGGGCAGGTGAGCAGCCTGCCAGCTGCTCTCTGAGGGGACAGTTCCTTGCCAGCAACACCTCTCCCCACAGCACAATATCACCACTGTTGCTGCAGCTGGGCTGGGGACATGTCAAGGTGTGTCCCAGAACTCTGTTCCCCTTGCATGTAAGTGGTGCCAGCATGAGCCTCTCAGTCCCTGTGCGGGCGATCCTGATTAGCCTCAGGCTTTGTTGACTCCTGGCCTCATGTAAATGGGGACCTGGTTTCCTTTCTCAGTGTCTCAGCGGTTGCATGTCGACGGAGGATGCTGTGGACATTGTGGTCAGGATTCTGACCAGGCTCCACCCGCCCCGACCCAAACCGCAGTGGGCAGAACGCGGCCCACTGTGTGTGCGCTTTGGAGAGTATAAAGAGAAGGCTCTTGTACTGCAGAGCTGTGCAGTGGGGATCCTGGGGGGCTTGGGCAGCTTGGGAGACAGGAACATTAGTGTCGGAATGTCAGTCTCAGGCACGCTGTGCTGGGGGCCGTGTTACTTGGGGATACAGAAGAGCCTGCGATGGACAAGGTGAACTCTGTCTACTGCACTGCTAGCACGGTGGAGCTTTTGCCCCATCCCTAGCACAGACATCTCTGGCAAGCAGCCATCTGCTCTGTAAGGAGTACCCCAGCACTCACCTCTTCGCAGGTGAGGCTCATCGCAGTCCTTTCTAAGCTCCAGGCCTGCCCGTGACCTCTGCACAGAATGCTAAGGCTGCACAAGTCCATCGTTCCCTATGTGGCCGAGGCAGCCTTTGTCCTGGCACTCAGGCAAAGGAACACAGGCTGCCTGGGACCAGGCGACCTCCCTGAGCACCTGCTGGTGTTTGCAGTTGGGAGTCTTCTCACAAGTCTCACATGGCGTGTTGGACACACGGCTTAAGCCTGTGGACACAGAGGAAGAGCATCACCCGACTCATCACGGCTGATGATGAGAGGGCAGAGGGCACACGGGAGAGAGGATGGTGTGTTCGTGGCCTTTAAGAGCCCCACCTCCCCGCGACCCTCCCCTCTGTTGGCTTGCAATCTGGGCCACCCATCCGTAACCTGAGGTCATTTCAGAAACAGCGAAGTTCACACAAGGGCATCAGTACTAGGACTCCTTCAGGAGTCTTGTGGGTGTGAGTGTGTGATCAAATTGTTTAATCAGAAAATTAGGTATTTTGTTTTGTTTACAATTTTATTTCCAACATTCATTCTCAAAATTGTTATGCTTTAATATATGATTTTAAAAAAACTCCTTCAAAATATGATTTGATATTCGATCTTGCAAAGAAACCTCTTAAATTTTTATTTATTGAAAATTCGATGACAAGTTTGATGTCAATATTTAAAAGTTTCTCAAATTCATTCCATCTGACAATATTGCCATAATTGCTGATATTGTGTTTGATTTTAAAACGTCTCAACTTATCTTTTTAAAAGTGATTTATTTTGAAAGAGAGAGAGAGAAAGAGACAGCGAGAGAGAGAGAGAGAGAGAGGGAGAATACAGAGGAGAGGCACAGAGACGGTGAGATAGAATCTCAAATGTGAATTAGTAATCCAAAAGCTCTGAAGAAACAAAAGTCCAGGACCAGATTAATTCTACTATAAACTTAAAGAAATGTTACTCCCTGTTCTTCTCAAAGGAATTCCAACTTCATTCTATGAGACCAGCATTAACTTTATATCAAAATCAGAATACTACTCCACTAAGAAAAAGAACTACAAGCCCATATGTTTAATGAACATAGATGCAAATATCCTCAAGAAAATACTTGCATACTGACTCTAATAATACATTATAAAAAAGTATTCACCACAATTGAGGTAGATTTATTCCTAGTTTACAAGTATAGTCCAATATTCCCAAATCAATTGACATGTTACAGTACACCAATAAGATAAAGGAGAAGAACCACATTATCGTTTCAATAGCTGCAGGAAAAGCATTTGAAGAAGTACAACATCCATTCATGATAAACACCCTCCGCAAATTAGGTTTAGAGGAAAAATACCTCAACATAATAAAGGCCATCTATGAAAAACTCATAGCTAAAATCTTTTTTAATGGGGAAAACCTGAAAGCTTTGCCCATAAGCTTAGGAACAAGACAAGGATATCCACTCCCACCACTTTTTTATTCAGCACAGTACTAGAACCCCTAGCCACAGCAATTAGACACCAAAAAGAAGTAAAAGGCGATGGAATCAATAAAGAAGAAGAAAAATGTTCTCGATTTATAGAGGACATGATACTCTACTGTAGAAAACCTGAAAGATTCCACGGACAAAACTGTGAGAACTGAAGAACGAATTCAGTAAAGTCATAGGATACAATCAACATAAAGAAATCTGTTGCATTTCTATACACTAATAATGAAGCCGCAGAAAGACAAATTAAGAAAACAATCCATTTATAATTGGGCCAAAAAAATAAGATATCTAGGGGTAAACTTATACAAAGAGGTGAATAACCCATACTCTGAAACCTATTAAATAAGGTTGAAAGAAACTGAAGTCAACAAAAGAAATGGATAATTCCATGCTCATGGATTGAAAGGGCAAATAATGTTAAAGTGTCTATGTTACCAAAGCGATCTACATATTTAATGTAACCCCAATGAAAACACCAACGGCATTTCTCACAGAACTAGAACAAACAGTCCTAAAATTTATATGGGACCACCAAAGAACCTGAAGAGCAAAGCAATCTTAAACAAACAAACAAACAGACAGACAGACAGACAGACAGACAGACAGACAGACAAACAAACAAACACTGGAGGCATCACAAACTCAAGATATCAAGTTATACTACAAAGCTGTAGTTATCAAAACTGCATGGTACTGGGACAAATTGGAACGTAGACCAATGGAACAGAATAGAATACCTAGAAATAAACCCACACCTATCTGGTCTATTAATCTTTGACAGAGGAAGAAAGCATATAAAATGGAAAAAGGTATTCTCTTCAGCAAATGGTGTTGGAAACCTGGACAGAAATATGGAAAAGAACGAAAGTGGACCACTTTCTTACAAAACACATGAGAATAAATCCAAAATGGATTAGAGATATAAATGCTGAACCTGATACCATAAAAATCCTAGAAGAGAACACAGGCAGTAATTGTTTGACATTAGCCAAAGAAACGTTTTCTAGGTATATCTCCTGAGACAAGGGAAACAAAAGCAAAAATAAACTATTGGGATTGCATCCAAATAAAAAGCTTCTGCACAGCTAAGGAAAAAATCCACAAAAATGAACGGCAACCTACACAACGGGACAAGATATTTGCAAATGACATATCCAGTAACGGATTAGTATCCACTATATAAAGAACTTACAAAACTCAATACTGAAAAACGAAATTAGCCAATTAAATAATGGGCAGAAGACCTGAAGAGACACTCCTCCATGAAGACATGCAGATGGCCAACAGACACGTGAAAACATGTTTATCATCACTTACCATCAGGAAATTGCAAGTCAAAAGGACAATGAGATACCACCTCACACTTGTTGGAATAGCTAAACTCAGCAACACAATGAACAACAGGTGTTGATGAGGATATGGAAAAAGAACTTTTGCACTGTTGATAAGAATGTAAACTGGTGCAGTCACTGTGGAAAACATAGTAGGTTCCTCAGAACGTGAAAAATACAACTGCAGCAATCACACTACTGTGTATTTAGCCAAAGAATACAGAAACGATAATTCAAAGAGATACAAGAACCCTGATAATTTTGGCAGCATTATCTAAAATAGCAAAGATAAGGAACAGCCACGCGTCCATCAAATGATGAATGGATAAAGATTTAGTATGTATATATGATGTGGTATTATAATGTGGTATTATACACACAAAATTATATGATGTGGTATATTATGTATAATACCCACACACAGTGGAATAGCACTCAGCCATGTAAAATAATAAAATCTTGCCATCTGCAACAGCATGAATGGAGCTAGAGAGTATAATGCTAGGCAAAAGAAGTCAGTCAGAGAAAGACAGATACCATATGATTTCATTCATAGGTGAAATTTAAGAAACTAAACAAATGATCAAAAGTTGGGGAAAAAGAGTAATAGACAAATCAAGAAACATACACTTAATTATAGATAACAAACTGATGGTTACCAGTGTTTTGGGGGGGGGGGTGCAGTTGTAGTGAGTGAAATATGTGATGGGGATTAAGGAGTGCCCTTGTTGCCATGAGTACTGGGTATTGTAAGGGATTGCTGAATTAGTATGTTGTACATCTGAAACTAATATAACACTATATGTGAAAAAAATAGGGGCTTCTAGGTGGCTCAGTTGGTTGACCATCCAACTTTGGCTCAGGTCCTGATCTCGCAGTTCGTGGGTTCAAGCCCTACATTGGGCTCACTGCTGTAGGCATCACGCCCACTTCAGATATGCTATTCCTCTCTCTCTGACCCTGCTTGCATTCTCTCAAAAATAAATAAGATATTGTTTAAAAACCATAAAATATTTAAAAATAAATTCAATTTATAAGAAAAAGAAAAAAAAAAAACTTTAGAGCACCTAAATAAATTACTGGAATTTCTGATATTTTAGGTATCAGGAAATTCATTTGTTTGCATATGTGTTATTATGTCTTTTTAGGTATTCTCTGTCCTGTCCTGTTTTAATAATAATAGCAGTAATAATAGGATTCTATATAAGGGGTGTTTGCTATGTTTCAGATATTGTTCTAAACTCTTTATATGATTATTATATTCATCTCTTGGTCTTACATATATGGGAACTAAAGCACAAAAGCATTAAAAAAAAAAACTGTGCCGATGATCATACACCTAGTACTGCTGAGACAGGATGTAAACTTGGGTACGCTGGCACTAGAGGACACTATTTCATGCCACCTCTCAGTTCCATCACATGCCACCTGTGTTGACCTTAGGAGCAGACAAGTTCCTTAACCTCTGAACTTCTTCAATTTGCTGATGTGTAAAAGGAGGTTAATAGTAACCCCTCCCTCCTAGGGCCCTTAGGAGAATGACATGAATTACTTGTGAAATGTTCAGAAACTCCCCTGGTATGAGTAAGAACTAAGTAAGTGTTGGCAAGAAACATCTCAGCCAGGCTAGCTGGTCCCCAAGTCTTACTCATTTGCTCCAGTGTTAGAGGTATGGGGTTATGCTAGTTTTTCAAAGAAATGACTCGCATGGCTTTCATTCTCTTGCTGCTTTTTCTTAAACCAGTTGTATCATTTACATTGTCTCCAAAACATTCATTGTCTATTTTATTGGCATATGTACATAGGATTTTTTCATAACAAAAAGCTCTATAATGTTACCATGTTTTCCTTTAATAATTTGGTTTCCTTGAATTTTCTGTTTAAAAGAAAAATGCTTTAATTTTACTGATTTTATCTTGGGTAACTTTTTAATTTCTTGGTTAAATACAAAAGTTTTTGTATTTAAGGAAAACATCTAACACTTTAAAGTGGCCCTTGTACAGCTTTGATCATATCTGACAATTACTGATTGGTGCTATTCCTAATCAACCTGCTTTTGGGGGGGTATCCCAATCACATTGTTCAGTGAGCTCCTTTCTGGGTCACATTTGTTCCCTCTCCAATTGCTCTCTCAGGCTACTCTCACCTCAGGGGCGTCTCTTCTAAGACTGAAATTCTCTTGACTCTGTTTATCTCCTTCCAACAAATGTCAATTATACATAACTGCGATGAAGGAAGGGAGATCAGATTTTTCATGAGTCTTCCTGATGAAGTTACATGATCCAGGCTCACAAGGTAAACAATTTAGCATTCTCCCATACGAACAAGAAATAATTAGAAATATAGTCAGAGAATTGGCACCATTTGCCATAACAGAAGTAAAAGGAGAAGGAGGTGGAAGGGGGGAAGGAAGGAAGGAAGGAAAGAAGGAAGGAAGGAAGGAAGGAAGGAAGGAAGGAAGGAAGGAAGGAAGGAAGGAAGGAAGGAAGGAGGGAAGGAGGGAGGGAGGGAGGGAAGGAGGGAGGGAGGGAGGGAGGGAAGGAAGGAAGGAGGGAACTTAACAAGAAACATGAAAGAAATATATAAATAAGCATTTCAGAAAACTTTAAACTCTTCTGAGAGATATTTAAAAAAAAGCTTGGGGCACCTGGGTGGCTCAGTCGGTTAAGCGTCCGACTTCAGCTCAGGTCACGATCTCGCGGTCCGTGAGTTCAAGCCCCGCTTAAGACTCTGGGCTGATGGCTCAGAGCCTGGAGCCTGCTTCCGATTCTGTGTCTCCCTCTCTCTCTGCCCCTCCCCCATTCATGCTCTGTCTCTCTCTGTCTCAAAAATAAATAAACGTTAAAAAAATTTTTTTTTAATAAAAAAAAAAAAAAAAGCTTAAATATAAACATTCCTTGTGTTGGAATAGGAAAAGTTATTATTGTAAGAATGCCAACCATCTCTAAATTACTATGTAAATTTGTTGCAAGCCCAATAAAATATGGATTTTTTAAATCAGATCAGCTGGTTCTAAGATTTTTGTATAAATATCAAAATTCAAGCTGATCTAGAAAACATGTTCTGAAAAGGAAGCATATGAATTAGTCGAGTTCTACCAGATGATAAATTATGTTATAAAGCAAATGTGGCTAAGCTCAATAAATGAATCCTCATAGAGAATACACAACTAGGTTCAAAGCATATGCAAATTTAGTGTATAACTAAGTGAACCTTTCAAAACAAATGCATTGTTCGAATAATAGTACCAATGATACTAGTCATGAAGTTTCAGTACTTTTCTTATACATGTCTTAATTTGTATAATGTCATATTATTATATGTTATAATATTGTTACCAATGTTATATGTTTTCTTATAAAAATGCATCTATAAAATCCTAGGAGAAAAGAAGAAAGTTATTTTTCTATTCTCTATTGGGATAAGCCTTCTTAATATTTACTGAGCGTTTGTTGCTAAGAAATTTTAAGCACTTACGTATTTATTTATTTACTTATTTAATTTCCACACTGTGATAATGCCCGTTTCACAAAAGAGAAAGCAAAGAACAAAAAAGGTAAGGGGACTTTATTTGTTTCCCTATAGCTCAAGATGGAAGTACATAGTCAGATAGTTTTACTCTAGAGCGTGTGTTCTCAACCGTGATGATCACAACTGACAAACACCAGAGAGAGCAGAAACAATGGTGGAGCCCAGTGGAAGGCCCTGGGCTCAATCCCTCCTTGGCCTTAAAACTTAGGCAGTATCTGCCTGCACTTGTCCACAGATGGGCCATTGGTAGCATAGGCATAAAAATGTCTTGGCATCATTACTTAACCTGTGAACAAGTGGCAGTATGGTCCTGGTTGCAGAGAAAGAAATTTTGCCTACTACCAGGAAGCGATGTGTGAGAGGCAGTCTTACAAACTGTAAATTAGTTAGGCTGTACCTGGCAGCACCTTAACCTGGAAATACAAAATTCCATTATAAACAACCGATGCGTTTCCCCCCAAGAGTGAAAAAAAAAAAAAAAAAAAAACCCCAGGAGGCAAGCTTAACCCCATACCTGCAAGGAGGATGGCTTCCCGCATGCTTTGTTTAAGAAGTATCTATTATGTGGATCAAAGGAAACTATAACTTTCTTAGGTAAGATTTATGTGTCAAAGCGTTCATTTTTGCCAACGCTCCAACACAGTCATCTGCAGAATCACTTTAAATCTCATCTCACTGCCTCCCCCAGTTTTATTACAAATGGAGAAGATATTTTTTATGTAAGTCAATCTATGAAGTCTTAGGAGAAAACATGGGGGAGTCATTCTTATAATACAGAATGACAATGATCTTTCTAAAATAGGGGTGGATATTAAGCTCAGATGTAACGATAGTAGAGAAGGATCATGTTTATTATATTGAATATATATATTTTTAAATTTTGTAAAGAAAAAATAAAGCCAAAAAAAAAAAAAAAAAAAAAGGAAAAAGAAAAAATAAAGTGAGGTGCCTGGGTGGCTTGGTAGGTTAAGCGTCCAAATTCGACTCAGGTCACGATCTCATGGTTTGTGGGTTTGAGCCCTGCATCTAGCTCTTTGCTGACAGCTCAGAGTCTGGAGGCTGTTTCAGATTCTGTGTCTCCCCCTCTCTCTTCTCCTTCCCTGCTCACACTCTCTCTCTCTCTCTCTCAAAAAGTAAATAAACATTAAATTTAAAAAAATTAAAAAAAAGAAAATAAAGGCAAATGAAAATTAGTGGAAATATTTGCACCACCAATAGAAACACAGAAGACAAATTCCCATAATGCTTGTATTGCTTTTTTTTAAGCCACACTGTAAAACAAAACAAAAATCCAATAGAAGGAATAGAGGAAAGAAAAAGGAAGTTCACCAGAAAACAAGCATAAATGACTTTTACAAAATGTCTAGATGTACAACCACAATTTTAGAAAGCAATTGCAAATAAAAATGAAATACTACTACTCATCTATTGGACACAAACTTTGGTAATGCACACTATAGATAAGGGAAGAGGAAAAAGGCATTTCAGAAATGCAATTGGCTAACTGGTACGTCTTGTTTGGAAGACAGTTAAACATGATAATGGTAAAAATAACAGTAATAACATTCATTGAGTGTTTGGCATGTTGGACAGACACTGACCTCTTTCACATATTTTAATTTAATTATTCCTCATAACAACCAAATGAAGTGCTTTATATTACTACCCCTCTGAGAAATCAGAGGCACAAGAAGATTAAGCCATGTGTTGTGAATGGAGTAGCTGAATTCAAAGTCAGTATTAAAAATTCAGTTCAAAATACCAAACTTGACAAAACCCATAAAAATTCAAACTATTTATACCTGTTATCTATATACCTTCATGAGGGTTAGGTTTTTCCCTACAACACAGAACAAGGAAGAACTATGATTTCAATAGGGTAAAAGTGGATTTCTCTCCCAAATAAGTGAAATTTGGAGGTATACAGCTCAAGTCTGATTGGGCAGCTATATTCTATGAAGTGCAAAGAAATCTAGTTCCTACCAGCTCTTGCTGGAAGAATCTCAGTTCACTTTCCATCCAAATGGTTTGGCCCTGGAGTTCAGGATCCAAGGCAGCATGTGAATGACATCAAAGAAAAAATAAAGGTCACAAGGCACACAGCTGTCTCAACTTTCTCAGAAAAGCTGCCACATGACACTTCCTCTTATATTGCTTTGGCTGCAAGGGAAGCTGGGGTATGTAGTCCTAATTCCGAGTGCCCGTAGGCACAGCTAAGCGCTGGTAATAACCAGCAAACGAAGGAGGTGGAGGAATGGATGTGGAAGAGGTTCTTTCTGTCCTACTGATACCACAATTCCAGTTCTAGGAAATTTCCCAAGATTTTTACATTACAAATCATCCTTGATTTGGGATGGAGTCACCTCTAGATAAAACCATTGTGAGTTGAAATTATGCTAAGTCAAAAATGCATTTAACACACATAATGTGCTGAATATCATAGTTTAGTGTAGCCTCTATTATGTGTGTTCAGAATAGTTGCATTAGCTGAAACTATGAGACATCATCTAACACACAGCCTATGTTACATTAAAGTTTAACTGTCTCATGTATTTCAGTGAATACTGTGTTGAAAGCATAAACACAACGGTTGTGTGAGTACAGAATGGCTGTAAGCATATAGATTGTTCACCACCATGATCATGTGGTGGACTGGGAGCTGTGGCTGGTTGCTCTGCCAGGCATCACAGGAGAGGGTCGTATCGCGTCTCATTAGCAGTGGGAGAGGTCAAAAATTTAAACTTGAAGTACATTTTATCTTTTAAAACGTTTAATGTTTATTCAAGTTTTGGAGACAAAGAGAGACAGAAAGAGTGCGAGCAGGGGAGGGGCAGAGAGACAGAGAGAGACACAGAATCTCAAGTCAGCCCCAGGATGCAAGTTGTCAGCATAGCCTGAGGCAGGCTTGAACTCATGAACCGTGAGATCTTGACATGAACTAAAGTCAGATGCTTACACCACTGAGCCAGCCAGGTGCTCTTCAAAGTACAATTTGTAAACAATGCTATCATTTTCACACCCTTGTGAAGTCCAATAACTATAAGTCAAACAATATTAAGCCAGGGACTGCTAATCCTCCATTCATCCTTGCAGATATATTTTTGATCATCCTATGCCTGCCAGTAAGCTGACCTCCATGGACTGCATCGTTTAGGCTTTCTTGTCCTCTGGCTTCCATCCATAGTTGGCAGGTATACTAATAGGTAGCCAGAGAGCAATAGAAAAGCAGTCATTATATGTACTGTGAACTCTGGAATTTTGGCAGTGGCTTATTCCTCAGTCTATGGCCACATCTCCTGTTAGGTGGCTTCTCTCCCAGCTGTGGGCTCATTGGCTTCTAGTAACACTTGTCCTTTCCGTGTCCCTTGGCGCCTGGGAGAGGTGAAGTCTTCTCTTGCTAGTCCCCAAGAACTCGACCACTTAGTTTTGAGCCCGTTTATCTCGCCAGCACCTGTGTTCACAGTTCCTCCATTAAACTCTTTCCAGGTAAGATTTTAGAGGCACCACCCACACTCTGCTGGACTCTGGCAGGCAAACATATGTACAAGGACTTTCACTGCAGCGTATATAGTCCATAGTCGTAGACTAGAAACAAATTAAATACACATAAACAGGGGACAGATTAAATACCTCCAATGCAGCCAGGGTAGGAATACCATGAAGTATATTTAAAAAATAATGTCCCATTGGACCAGACACTTTAATTTTTAAGAGGGCAAATGGCATGTCAAACCTTTTAACAATCACAAAAATCATGTATCTATAAAAGGGAGAGCTGTAGATAATATCTTGGTACCAGCTATATATACATTTTTTTTTCATGTGAGGTAGGCATATACCATAATATGCATATTATATACTTTGAGATTCTGGAAAAAAAAAAAAACCTACAAACTGTTAAAGGTGGTCTTCTTCTGGGGAAGGATAATGGAGGCCTAGAGAAGACATAGATTTACTTTCATTGAATAACTTTTTTTGCTACTATATGAATTTTTACCATGTGTATATTACCTTTAAATAGCTCGTTAAAGAAAAAAAAAAGTTTTCCTTAGGATACGTATAGGGAAGTTTATGAATATGACAATAACATTCCTCTGATATTTCAATATTGCAATTTGGATCCCAACTTCCTCCCCTCCCTACTCTGCCCACCCTTTATCCTCTCCCTCCATACAGGGTCACTAAGCCCTCTTTTCTCATACAGGACAGCACTTCCGGGACTACTGCGGTCCTTACTGCGTGTTCCCCGTGTTGTCACGGCTCTCACTGCACTTGAGTTTCACCATGATCCAGAATCTTCTTACATCTTATAGTTCTTATAGCTAAGCTTTCAAGGCTTGGCCTCTTAGGAAATTAAATTACCTTTAATATTTCTTCAAAAAAATCTTAGTCTCTCAGCTTACAACTCTTAGAATATGGTAAATTCTCCCATGATTGGTTAAAGGACCCTCCAGTTGAATTCAAATGCTCTAGTGTTACTCTGGGTTGAATTCCTAGGAACGAAAGTCTTTATTGAGCCCTTTGTCTTCAGACCCATTCCTTCCTTTATTTGTCAATTGAGCATCAATTTATTGAGTGTCTACTTTATTCCCAAACTGTAGGAGGTGCTAGAAATTAATGAATGGATAGTCCCGGTCCTCAGAAATATTAAGTCCTATGTTGGAGACATGAAAGTGTCAGAGGTGTTGGGGCACCTGGGTGGCTCAGTTGCTTAAGTGGCCGACTTCAGCTTGGGCCATTATCTCACAGCTTGTGAGTTCAAGATCCATGTGGCACTCTGTGATGACAGCTCAGAGCTGGAGGCTGCTTGGGATTCTGCATGCCCTTGTCTCTCTGCCTCTCACCCACTGATGCTCTGTCTCTCTCTCCTCCAAAAATAAATAAATAAATAAATAAATAAATAAATAAATAAATAAACTTTAGGAAAAAAATTAAGTGTAAGAGGTGTCAATTGAAGTGTGTGTAGAGATTAGAGTCGGGGCATAGAAAGAGAGTGTTGGATCAGGATAAGTAACTAGAGCAACTTTCTAAGAGTATGAGTGACAGTGGGTAGTAATACAAGGTGAGTAGGGGTGCCCTAGGAAGACTCGTGAAAGGGACGTCATGTAAAGCATTAGAAACAATGTAACTTGAAGCAGGAAAGCAGGACACTTGAAGTAATGTATGACTGTTGATAGAAGATAAAATGGTGAGTTAAGCTGTCAGAGGTCATCGGTGTCACCATCACCCTGGAAAGAATCAAAAGGGAAGGGGAAAGGGATGAATTAAGAGTGTCTACTACATCAGCAGACACATTAAAGATGCTCAACATCACTAATCAGAGAAACCTGAATCAAAACCACAATGACACACCAATTCACACCTGACAGAATGCCTAGTAGCAGCAAGGCAAGAAATAACAAGTATTGGTGAGAAGGTAAGAGAAAAAGCAACACCAATGCACCCTTGGTGGGGATGTAAATAGGTGCAGCCACTCTAGGGAACAGAATGCAGGTTCCTCAAGAAATTAAATCAGAAATTCTACATCATGCAATAATTCCACTACTGGGTATTTACCCAAAGAAAAGGGAAACCCCAATTTGAAAAGATGCATGCACCTCTGTGTTTATTAAAGCATTATTGATGATAGCCCAGCTATGGAAGCAGCCCCAGTGCCTGTCAACAGATGAATACATAAAGAAATGTAGTGTCCATAGAATGGAATATAATTTCATTGTAAAAAAAAGGAATAAAACGTTGCCATTTGCAACAACATGTGTGAACCTAGAGGGTATTATGCTACGTGGGATTATCCCGATAAAAGGAAATACCATATAATTTCACTTTTATGTAGAAGCTAAAAAACAAAACAAAGAAAGAAACAGACAGATTCTTCAATACAGAGAACAAACTTGTGGTTCCAAGAAGAGAAGTGGGTGGGGTGTCTAAGATAGGGAAAGGCGACTAAGAGTTACAAACTTCCTGTCATAAAGTACATAACTTACAGAGATGAAAAGTACAGCACAGGAAATACAGTTGATATTATAACAACATGATATGGTGAAAAATGGTGATTACACTTACCATGGTGAGCACTGAATAATGTATAGAATTATCAAATCACTATTTTACACACCTGAAACTAAAATAACACTGTATGTAATCTATACTTCAATAATAGAATTTTAAAAATGAAAAAAAAAAAGAGCATCTATTACCCTTGTTATCTGGGAAATTAAAAAAAAAAGAGAATAGGTTAGATATTTGATAGTTATTTTAGCCTGCATTAAAATATGTACCAATTAAGATGCTGCATCAAAACATACCCATGGTGATGGGGAAGACTTCTAGGTATAAAACAACAGGGCATATTAAGGAATTTGCTGATAGTTGATCATGCGGGAGTCTAAGGGCATGAGCAATTGGCCCAGGACCAGTAAGGATGCAAAGGTGGGGGCAGGGTGTGGATGGGAAAGGTGTTTTCTATCATGCTGGAGTGTGGGGGAACTCCAGCTTGGAAGGCAGTGATGTAATAACTTTTGCATGTTCCAAAGTCCACTCTAAGGGGAGTAGAGATATGAGCTCCATCATGAGGCTCCACTGATGCCAAGCAAAGATACAGAAGGGTGCGGCATAGAGGAAATGTGGTTGCCATAGTATCCACAGAAGTGAGTTACTAATTGAATCATACTGGTGAGGGAAGGAGAGGAATTACACTAGGATAAAGAATAAAAAATGCAGAAGGAAATTGTGGGAAAATGTGATCGTTTGAGGTTCTTTGTGAGATGACCTCTTTACAAAGTGTAGGACCCAGTCAAGAATCGGAATGACTCAATTTCCTATTTTTACTTATACCCCTCCCTATTCAGTATGATTTTTCTCTACTGTGTAATGCCTGAACCTCTTGTGTCCTTCCTACTCCAACCTTGCCTAATTAATACCTACTCACTCTTTAAGGATTAGTTCAAGATAGCACGCCACCTGAAAAGTCCCTTGCAACACTTCATCTCCTTCCCCTGAAGGCTGAGTTACATGGATTTTCCCTTCACACTCTCCTAATGCTCCATGCATCTTGGGATCATTACACCATAATATCTGTCTCCCCTACATGATTGTAAGCTCCTTGTGATTGTAAGCGCCTTGTGAGTAGGGTCTGCCTCCTCATCTCTAATGTCCCAAGCATATAGCACAGTGCTTCGTAGGACTCAGTTGGCTCTCAGTGACTGCCGAATGAATTAATGAATGTAGAGTGGGAATAGGAACATTTTGTCTCTCATACTGGGGTGGGGGTTGAACGTTGTGTTCAAAGGTGTGATTATGAGGTCTGAGTGAGAGTTTGAAGGTGTCTACAATCTAAGTTCTATCTATGAAATATGAGTTATTTCCCAGGGAAAGGTGAAAAAGATAGGTTGAGGGAAATGATGGAGGTATGGAATAGCTGCTGTGGGGAGAAGACCGCTTAAGATTGGCAAGAAGCTCTGGGGGTAGGTTGCCATCAGCAACCATAAAATCATAGTGAGTGACCCTAGTGACTGTGAGTCCCTGTAACAGTTCACTGGGCTGAGTGAGACAGAGGATGGGCTGACAGAGTGGAGGACTCATCCAAGCTTCAAGGCCACCTAAGCCGACGCAGCAGAGGACTAGGAGGTTCCAACACAAAGTGACATACTGAGGTGTATACACTGCATTAGGAAGGGAAGTGGAGCCACAAGGGATGATATACAGGGAAATGAGAGGGAGGAAGTAGGGACCACAAGTCTCTATCAGGCTGAAGAAGAGAAGTTGTGAAGTCAAGTAGTGAGACACCTGGTTAGGGGAGGTTATCTTCTGAGATATTGGCACGTTAAGTTTCACATTCTAGCAGGAGACATCTGGATGATCATAGAGCTCAGAGTACCATCACGGAAGTTAGCTACTGGAGGAAACTGACTCTTAAGGTTGTGGGAGCCAGAGAATTTAAAGAACACTGAAGCTACATTGCTAGAGCAATTTTACCAGGATTCTGAAATTGCCCACAACAGAGGCGGGAGCAACATGAGAAGAAAGAAGAGTAGGAAGGGATTCCAGAAATGTCCATGAAAAAAAGGGTGGCGCTCTGGGATTGAATAGATGGACTAAGGAGGTGAAGGCAGGAACTTCAGGGGAGTAGAAAGATCATGGCCTGGAGGTGGTAACAAGGGGCCTGAGGATCACTATCCAGCCTCTCCCTTAACCCTGAAGGAACTTTCTCTCTGCTGGAGCAATGTCTCCAACCTCTACAACCTAGACAGCATTTATCTTTGTTCCTCATTCTGGCATCTTGATTCTGCTTGCTGAGACGTCTCTTAAATGGAGTCCCCTGTCTGATTCTTTTTTTTTTTTTCTCATGGGCATCACTACACGTCCCAGAATGTTATGACATCGAAACGAATATGGCCTGGTTTTCATTCCTTCATGTGACCGATAGGACCAACTCTACTGGACGTAGACTGAGTTTCACTCCAAATGATGATGGACTCAACATGCTACTTTGCCCAAGAAATATACTTGTATCTCAGAAGATTCTGCCAGAAGTTACAGTGATATCCAACCCACCCAACAGAGCTGGCAATTAAGGCAGCCTGCTAAGAACACATCAAAATGCAATCATGTTTTCTAGTGTTGCATCTTTTAGCATGTAGGTAGGTAGTCCAAAGCCAAAGAAGTAAAATATTTTAAGTTAGGGAATGAAAGGAAGGTAAACTGCCATAAAGGTATTTTAAACTGTTGGGGAAAAGGAGTAGAATATGAGTGTCATAAACTCACAATCATTCATACAGGACATCATACATATATTCCAGGAATTTTAAGATAAGTAACATGTGGTTCATATAGTAGAGAAAGCTCCACTATTGCCACTCTCTTGATGATCTGCCAATACATGGTCACCATGAAAGCTGCCTGACACCTACTAAAAAACACAATGAATAACAGATGATAACGGAGCGCCCATGAAATACCATGGTAGACATGTGTGGGCAGAGGTTATGAAGCCCAGAACATGGTCCCTGCCCTTAAGAAACCTGAACCTTAAGGGAAAGTGAAGTGAAACCAGTGAGAGTTATAACCTGTGTTAAAATAACTGGCTGATTTCTAGTCAGCATCAAGAATCAGACATGTGATTTCTGTGCAACTGTGAACATTGCCTCTGTGTTAGAAAGTTCTCTTGAGTTGTATAATGTTGCGAAAAACTGGCCTTTTCTGAGCCTGAGCAATTCCCACACTGGTGCATTGTGACACAAGCCTGTCAGATCAGTGGGCTCCTTGTATGCTGCTTCCTGCAGAATGAGCTGGCCGTTTTCTGTCTTCCACACCACCTGGCTTAGCAAATTGGATCATATTAGGGCTATTGTCTCAGAGACAATAAGAGGCATCTGTAACTGAAAGAGACCAGGATGATATCTTCCAAAGAGACTTTAAAGAGTAGAAAGGTCAACAAGACGAGTATAACTATAATCATTTTTTTAAACCCATCCTTCTCTTCCTCTGTTATACATGCTATCCTTTAGTAAAATATATAAAATCAACACATTTCTTTAATCTTGGCACAGAGTGTTGTGAGAAAGAGTATCTTACATTATGCAGCACATTTTTATGTACAAAATCCTTCTGCATATATGAACTCTTTTGGTCCTCAACGCAAACACTATAGAAGTAAGAATTGTTGACACCATTTACAGAAGTCCATTTGGGGTTTCGGCTCCATTCACTCCACCACTACAGGTGAGTAAACAGTTACCTTTCCCACTCTCATGAGCAGGAGTTCCCCTCCTTACAGATCAGACAAGTCTTGTTCTAAATGTCACCACTCTTTCTAGGCTCTGCCCTTCCTACCTGCCAATCCCTTCTGCTAATTCTCTCCATGCAATTCAATTCAATTCAATTCAATTCAATTCAATTCAATACATTCGATTCAATTCAACTCAATTCAACTCAACTCAATTCAATTCAATTCAATTGGCAATTAACAAAGCCTAACCACAAGTCAAACTGTATACGAGGAAGTGCAATGACCAAATTGACACCCTCAAGGAGTGGCCAAATTATCTAGGGAGACAGGGACACAAATCATTACAATATGGCAAAAATTACAGTACAGGGTACTGCCCATGGTACCACAAGAGTTCCAAGAAGGGACTAATTCACTCTGCCTGGTGGGATTAAGTAAGTAATGGTTGAGGCAAATTTGAAATATGAGTGATTAGGGTAGAGAGGGCTTCTCAGGCAGATGCAAACTTACCTATGCAAAGGTAAAGAAGTGGGGAACCGCAGGGAGTTCAATCTACTTCCTACGCATAGCAACATCCAATGTAATTGGAGAAAAGCAGCACAAAAGTTACTTGATGGCCACTGACCAAAGTGAGGTCAGAAGGCTACTTACTCACACCCCTAGACCTCTATTTCACAACTTCCTTCTCCGCAAACTTCTAACTGTTCCCAACGCTTCTTCACTCTGGTCTTATAACTTTGCCTATTACCGCACTGAGAAAACCAGGTCAGTGAAAAGAGAATTTGCAAAATCACCTATCGCATCTACCATTCCATCTACACCTATTCCCTTGTGCTCTGCTCTCACCAACATTAATATGAAGGATCTGTTCATTCCTCTCCGGGCCAATTATCTTTTGGACACTAGACTGAAGTCACTCTCGCCCTGTTAAGAACATTTCTGTCAGCAGTTCTCCCCCACTCTGCCATATCATCATTTCCATCAGCAATATGGAAATTACAAAAATGCTTTTATTTCTCAAATTTTAGAAAGAAAAAACAAAGCCCTCTCTTGACCCTGCTCCCTTCCCTTCCCACTGCTGCCTCATTTTTCTCCCACATTTTGTCACAATGCTCCTTGAAAGAATTGCCTTCCTCCCTGTGTACAGTCATTCTCCTCCAATTCTCTGTTGAATCCACTCCAATTCGGCTTTTCCCCGGTGCTACAGAAACGGTTCTCATCACAGGTCAATGACATCCACTTTGCAAAACACAGTGATTATTTATATTTTAGTAATTTTTAAAGTGTATGCATTCATTTTGAAAGAAAGGGAGAGTGAGCAGGGGAGGTTATGAGACAGATGGAGGCATAGAGAGAATCCTAAGCAGACTCCACACTGTCAGCATGGAGCCCCACCTGGGGCTTGGACCCACAAATCATGAGATCATGACCTGAGGTGAAACCAAGAGTCAGACACTTATCCAAGTGACCCCCCCATGTGACCCTGATGATCATTTATTTGACCTCATCCTATTTGACTTGCCATCAGCACTTGACCAATTTGATACCTCCTTCCTTGAAACTCATTCCTTACCAGGCTTCCTGGACTCGAGACCCTCCTCATGTCTCGCCTACTCCTTCAGTGGCCACTGTGTCTAGTTTCCTTCTCTAGTTTTTCCACATCTTGCAGTACTTTAAGAGTTAGAGACCCCAGAGCTCAGTCCTTGCATGTCTTCTCTCTCATCCATTCTCACTCCCTAGTTGATCTCATGTGATCTCATACTAAGTAATCCAGACTAGAGTCCACACGAAACTTCTTAGTTTAAACTCCAGATGCCTATATCTAACTGCTTTCACAAAAATGCAGCTTGGATGTCTGATAACCATCTCAAACTCACAATGTTAAAAAAAGCAAGTCCTGATGTTTCCCCTAAAACCCATGATCTCTAACAGACAACTTAAAACTACCACCAACCTGTGGTCCAGCCCAAAACAAACAAACAAAAACAAAAACAAAAACAAAAACAAAAACAAACTTGATATCATCTTTTATATCTGTTTTTCTCATACCTTATATTCAAACCACAAGCAATCCTACTTGATCCACATTTTAATATACACACGATCATAATTTTCTCACTATGTGCCCTTCTTGCATCCTTATTCAAGCTACAGTTATTTCAAGATTACTATGGTAACCTCCTTATTGTGTTGTTGTTGTTGCTTGTATGCTTGCTTCCCACTCCATCCTGCTCCCCAGACAGTATTCAGAATGATTTGTTTAACATATAAATTAGGGTCACCTGGGTAGCTCAGGTGGTTAGCCATCTGACTGTTGATTTTGGCTCAGGTCATGATCCAGAAATCATGAGCTCATGGGGTCAGAACGTGCATTAGGATCTGTGCTAGGCATGAATTAGGCATGAAGTCTGTTTGAGATTCCCTCTCTCACTCTCACTCTCTCTCTCTCTGTCTCTCTGTCTCTCTATCCCCCTGTGGGCACTCTCATAAATAAATAAATAAATAAATAAATAAATAAATAAATAAATAAATAAATACATAAGTAAATAAATAAATAAATAAATAAATAAAACTAAAATATTAACTTGGTCAGACTACTCAACTGACTTCCCATCTCATTGAAAATAAAAGTCAAAATCCTTATAATGACTTTCACATTCTTCGTGATATGCACCCCACACATACCCTCCCTGACTGAATAAATAATTGAGTAAATGAGTGAATGGTTGGTAGAGAAGAGGAACATAGGATGAGATTAACCTTATAGAATTAAACAGATGATGAGCAACCTTCTAACTAAGCCAAGAAGTGTCTTCAGGTTTATTTGAATACAATGGGTAGTCATCAAAGTTATTCGGGCACAATAACTATCTCCTGTAAACTTTTCTAGGATCCAATTCATATGTCACCTTCTACACCAATCCTCACTCTTTACCAACCTCCCATTCCCACAAGAAATCCATCCAAAGGAAACTTTGCTACTCCTTTAATGTGTCACATTTTCAAACTTCCGTGTCTTCCTCTTTTATTTATTTATTTATTTATTTATTTATTTATTTATTTATTTATTTATTTCCCTGCCTGGAATGCCCTTCCTTACTCTGTCGATTTGAAATATGCCTTCTCTAGAAGACTCACTTCAAGTGACTCTCATTTTTGTAAAGCACTCCCTGGGTGCCCCAGAGACTCATGTGTTTTCTTCTTTGCAATTCCAGGGTACATTTATCCACCTCTATTACAGATGTTATCAACTCAGTATAGTTAATTTCTTTGCACAGTGGCAAATCCCTGGATAACAAGGTCCATTATTAGTTCTAGATAAGACCTCTGTTCTTTGTATACAGTGCCTACAACCTAGTACGTGCTCAATGCATGCTTGATGAATGGAAATGAGGCAGGAAAATAGAATGAAAATTAGTAGAGGGAATATAAAAGAGAAACCAGGAGAGTCAAATGTTATCAAAAAGAAAAGAAGAGGTATTTTCAAGAAGTAAGGAGTGGTCCGTTCTTTAGAGTTTTGTGTTTTGCTTTACTTGAGTTTGAAATAAGCTACAGGTATCATTGCATTTAACTAGTAGGAGATACGTGGAAGTACAATCGTCAAATTTCAGTAGCATATGGCAGAAATTACCTTCTATCCAAGCAGTGACTTAATATGAGGAATTGTGTGTTCAAAACATCAGGAGAAGTGTTAGTTAAGTGGGGTGTACACTGCACTCCCAGAATCCAAAGACAGCACTGCAGAATTGTCTTGCCAGAATAACCCCAGCAGACTCACTGGTCTGTCCAGGCAGACTCACTGGTGTTCTGGGCCTAGGGTATCACTAGGTAAGAGTCAAGTGTCAGTAGGTGGGGTACTTATCTGGAGAAATCTACTTCTGAGATTATTTGGGGTTTGGACAATTAAGTTCCTTGCAGTTATACAAGTGAGGTCTTTATTTTCAGATTGTGGGATGGCCAGCCAGAGAAAACTCTCTGCTTTGCATGGGTGTATGGTGCATGGGTTCATGATGATACTAGGTTGGTCCAGAAAATCCCTCTCTATAATACAACACGACTACAGAAAAGGTATCTCTTCATTTTCATGGGTTGTCAGCATTAAGGTATGGAATGTTGGGTGCTATTTTTTTTCTATTAGAATAATGTCTACCACATTCTGTTTGTAAACAACAACAAAAAAAACGGCTGTAGAACCACTAGATAATAGTTTTCACCTTCTGAATTAGTAAGATTCAACAGAGAAAACTTCTGTTTCTCATATATATATATATAATATATATTATAGTTTATAATATATTTATATATTTTTATTTATTTATATATTTATATTTATGTTTATATTTATATATTCATATGAATACGAATTTATTAAATAAATATATATTTATATTTATGTATTTTATTTATTTATTTATTTATTTATTTATTTATTTATTTATTTATTTATTTCGTATGAGAAATTGGCTCCCATAAATGTGGACGGTGACAAGTCCCAAGATCTGCAGGATGAGTTGGCTAACTGAAAACACACGAGATCTGATGGCATAGTTCTTGTCCAATGGCTGGCAGGCTTGAATCTCAGGTAGAGCTGCTGTTTCAGTTTGAATCTGGGGACGAGGCCAATGTCCCAGTTTAAAGACATTCAGGCAGGCAAGAGTAATTCCCTAGTATCCATGGGAGAATCATCCTTATTCTATTCAGGCCTTCAATTGATTAGATAAGGCTCACTTACATTAAGAAAATAATCTGTTTTACTCACTGTACAGACTCAAGTATTTCCCATCACAAAACACCAGAAAAATGTTTGACCAAGCATCTGGACCTCTGTGGCCCAGTAAAGTTGACACATAAAACTAGCCATCATATCTTCCAAATTTCATGCAAGCACATGAAGCGGATGAACCTAAGCCCTATCAAGAACCCAAGCTACAGAGGCACCAGGCAGCCTGATAAGGTGCATTAGCACAGCGTCTCTCAAATATTTTATCCCCAACCTACTGTAAGGAACACATATTTCACCACAACCCAGTATAAGCATACACATACATATAAATAAAGGAAATAAACAACATTTCATGAATTATTGGTTATCCTTACTAAGTGTAAATGTCCTTTTATATTTTCTTATTGGTTCTATTTAATTTTCATCCATTCTTACCTTGATCCACACTTTCATGACCTTCCAAAAAACAAGGCATCATTAGTAAGGCGTACTGATTTTGAGGGTCAATCTTTGGGAAGTACTATTCCTTCAGTTATATGTTTCACAATGTCTGACATGTAATACCCTCTTTGTTAAGTTGAATTGAATACAGAAAATGGGCTTCCAATTCAGTCTTAAGACATACTACGAAAATTCTGAATCCTTTTATAGGGGTAGGTCCATAACTATCGAACAAAATGAAACAACAGGTACCAAGAGATACCCTTTTGATGTCTCCAACCCTATTCAGGAAGGCTAAGTTTACAAGCCCACGGAAACACAGGGGACCATTTCTGTCATGGGGAAAATGACCAACAACGGAATGTTCACGTGCAAAGAGCAGACAGGATTAATTATTATCAAGAGGTGTTGAAGCATGTAGAAATTGTCCACGTCTATGCCACTTATAATTAGTGCTTTTCTCCCTTGGATTATCATGTCAATGCCTAAGGCACAGTTAGAGAACATTGTTACCCAACAATGGCAGCTCTCAGGTTTCATGTTTCTGTTATACACCCCAATAGGTTGAACTGTGTCTCTGCAATAGTTAAGGCCCTAGAGAAGAATTCACCCACTTTGCACCACTCACTCTCCCTGATTAAGCTGCTCTGCAGGGAAACGGCTTACTTTTTTAATGCTTGCTTTTTGTTCGTTGGATAAGCAGTAGACATATTTCTGATTGCAGCATTTCTATTTAACTGTACTCATGCCCTAAAGAGATTATAGGGATCAGCTCAGGGAGTCAACTTGAATTGATCTTCTTCCTCTCTATTGCAACATTACTGGCAGACGTTCACAGTCAGATTTAATTCTGTCTGACTGAGAAAAACTGAGGAATTTGGCTTTCTGAACCAAGACCACATTATGGAATTGTCTGCACTCAGTTGCAAAAGACTGTGAATGAAGAGGAGACAGGGGCATTATATGATCCAGGATGGGAGGTTGTAGGGTTAGCTTATGGTGGTTGTAAGGAAACCTTAATATTGTGTGAAGACTACAAAACCTTGAAATCCCTATAATGTGGATGGTCTGGGGACTCTTACCATATAGATTGTCCAAAATCTTGTTATATGTCCGATACAGAAGCAATAGAACTCATTCACTTAACAAGATTTAATGAGCATATACTATGTGATATTTAGAGCTCTACTCTTGTGGGAGAAGTGAATAAAGTACTCCAAAGATGTTCAACGGGGCTCAAACAGACTCTGGTCTCTAGCTTAGAGACCTCTCCTCTGGATTCTCCTTCCTCTGTTTGGTGGGTGTGCCAAAACCCCCACAGATATGGAAGCTGACGACTATAAATTACCCTCCCCACTGGACTCCACGCTCAGACCTTTGGTGAGCCAAACTGGAAATGCCCAGAGTCCAAGAGACCCCCAAAAACGAACCACTAGAGTCCAGAGTCAAAGCTAAGCAGCAAGGGTCATTTATTGCAGGTTCGAACCTGAACCTCTGCGCACTAATTGCCAGTGACGCTGAGAGGCCCCAAGAGAGGTTTTTACACCCCTTTTATAGACAGGTACAAACAAGTCATGGGGAAATCAGGAATTTTCCACAGTTACAGAGCTGCGATTGGTTGGTGTTTAAAGTTGGACACTTAGCAGTATTCGATTGGTTTCTGCCTTTAGGTCAGACCACAACCGGGGGTACGGGTATCACAATGATTGATCACGAATACACGGATGTGCCAAGCAACAATGATTGATCAGGAATACACGGGCACGCCAAGCAATTGCACAGAAGTGGAACAAGCTAGTTAGGCTTGGTTAGGTTTCAGTTTCCCATAACTTAAGCTTTTAAGTTTCAGTTTTCTCAGGCCTCTCAAACTCTCTGACCAAACTCTCTGAGTGCCACTTGGTTTTTCCTCCAGTGTTCCAGCCTGGTTCCGTAACATACTAGATTGCTGACTAGGAAACCCAACCGCACTGGCCCATTGTTGCCACTAGTTTGGGAGAACAGTGAGGTGGTGGCAAAGCAAAGGCTAGCAAGGGAGAAAGGGCATGCTCTGCCTGAATTTCAGCAGCCTCCTTCTCCGCTGTCTTGGGCAGGTCCTGCTCCATGGAACTGGTAAGGCCGGGGCCCCGAAGAAGTCAGGCATACCCAAAAGAGCGGAAGGGGGACATGATCAATCCCCAGAGGACTTAATAGGTGTCCCAGGTAGGAAATTTTGTGGAAGGAAATGTAATAGACTCTGGTGTGCATGTGTGTGTGTGCGTGTGTGTGTGTGTGTGTGTGTGTGTGTGAGAGAGAGAGAGAGAGAGAGAGAGAGAGAGAGAGAGAGAGAGGGAGGGAGAATGTGCAGCTAAGCCAGGGTTGCCAGTCGAGTTAGAGTTTGTGACTTCATGGACGGGCACTCTTAAGGTCCCCAAAGTCTCTGGAGTCTGAATGGACTCCCCTGTGTTGTCATTGTGAGAGTATAAGGTCTAGGGCGGTATCAGATCAGATTCCCATTACAAGTCACAAAGCAGAGTCCACTATAGCCAAACCTCACCTAAACTTTCCCTCAGGAATGCGACCAGAGGAGTATGTGAATAGTCCTCTCATCTGGCGGTATACCCTAACTTTGTCTGTCTTTGTGACACCAAATATGAGAAAGAAATTAATAATGGGATGAAAACAGAGTAAGCCTACGATTTTTTGAGGTCATGATGAAAAAATGTGAACAGGGGTTTTCAGGTTACCATGGGGTGACAATGACACCCAGGAAGTTAAGGAAATTTTGTGAACTAGAATGGCCCATATTCAATGCTGGATGGCCTCCAGAAGGGACATTAGATGCTCAAATAGTGCAGCAGGTTTGGCTAATAGTCACTGGGAACCCAGGCCACCCTGATCCATTTCTGTACATCAACTCCTGGCTTGAAATTGCCCCAGAATTCCTGCCTTGAAGGTGATTCATCATTAGCAAACAGAGCCAGGCAAAGGCTTTAGCCACTTTATCTGGAGGCTCACCAGGGAGTCAAAGAAGTGATCCACTGCTCCTCTAATATTTAAAGGAGATGTGGACGAAGATATTGTCTTTCCACCTCCTTATAACTCTTCAAGCTCCCACCTCCCTCCCTCTGAGCTTGAGACTCCTCCTGCATCTGTCTCTCCAGCCACAGCCAGAGTCAGTGCACTTGCCACTGCAGTCAGTGCCGCCCCTCTCCCCACCCCTCTCAGACCCAGATAACCCACACCACATGGGCCAGCAGCCAGACTGCGCCCAGACCCAGACCTAAAACTCTCCAAACGCATGTAACGGAGACAAGAGAGGCTGAAAGACAGAAAGAGGATAGACCAGTCCAGACCAGCCATTCCATGATGGGTTATCTAACTTTCTCTACAACCGACCTCCTCAAGTGGAAACACAACACTCCACCATACTCCGAAAAGCCACACGCAATGGTTGACTTGATGGAGTCCCTCTTCCAGACGTACTGACAGACTTGGGAAGATTGTCAACAGTTGCTCCATACTTTGTTTAATTAAAAATAAGAATGACAGAAACATGACAGTACCTAGAAGATCACACATCTCCAGGAATCAATGACCCTACTGTCTGGGCTCAAGTTGCATGCGTGAAGAATGCCCAACACGGGATTTCACCACAGAAGGAGGACAGGGCCATGTCTGATGATACCTGGAAGCCCTCCTTCAGGGAGTCTGAGCTGGAGTCAACAATCCCATGAACATGACTAAAATATCATCAGTCACACAGCACCCTGGGGAGTCTCCCGGAGACTACTATGAAAGATTATGTGAAGTGTACCGTGTATACGCACCGTTTGACCCCGAGGGACCAGAGTCAACAGATGGTACATATCTCTTTTGTGGCACAGGCTACCCAGATATCCGACGAAAGCTCCAGAAGTTGGAGGGCTTGCCAGATGAATATCACTCAGCTGTTACAGGTCATCAGTACAGTTTTCACGAACAGAAATTTGCAGCTGAAAGAGAAGTGAAGACTAAAACAGAAGGCCACCTTTCTCACAGCAGAACTAAAGAACAGATGCTGCAAAGATGGGAAAACCCCAACCACAAAAAGGGGGGAAGCCCATAGCCCCCTTAGCAAGGGACCAGTGTGCATACTGCAAAGGTAAGGGAAATTGTAAGAATGTTCGAATTGGATGGGGACCTCAAAACGCAGCCAATATCTGGAGGAACCTCGAGGTGAGAACCCTCTTGATCTGGCCGGGGTAGAATTGGACGGAGGGGTACCGGACTCTTTGTTTCTTGGCCCCCATGAACCCACGGTTGAAATGAAGTGGTGGGCTGAACAATAACTTTCATGGTTGACACTGGGGCTGAATACTCCTTTGTTACTTCCCTGGTAGCGCCCTTAGGCCAAAAGACAGCAACCATACTTGGGGCTACTGGGACACAGGCAATGCAACGGCCCTTCTGTCAAGCTCAACAAGGTGCACTTGGGGGTCACAAGGTCCGGCATGAGTTCCTCTCCTTACGTGACTGCCCGATTCCTCTCCTGGGCCAGGATCTACTCTCCAAACTTGGGGCCCAGATACCTTTTGAACCCACTGGACACACTAGCCTCCAGTGAAACCCAAGGCAGAAGGAAACCCTGGTCTTGGCGATACCCATGCCAAGGGAAGAAGAATGGAGACTGTTCTGTGCCCAGGCCTTACCTGGTAGCCCCTAAGAATTCAGGCTTACATCAGCTCGCTATGGGCTGATGATAACCCGCCTGAAAATAGCTTGGAATTGGGTCCCAATCATTGTTGACCTGATCCCTGAAGCTCAACCTCAGACACCAAGGCAGTACCCCGTTCCACTAGAGGCTAGAATGGGCATACAAGAGCACCTGACCAAGCTCAGAGAAAGAGGTATTCTAACTGAGTGCCAATAAGTTTGGAATACCTCACTCTTGCCAGGCAAGAAGCCAGGAGGACACCAACCAGTACAGGCTTTGAGGGCCATTAGCAAAGTGACGGTTTCCTTACACCCAGTCATTCCGAACCCTCAGTGTACTCTCCTCAGCCAAATTCCGTGGTCAGCCAGAAGGGTTGCGTGCTTCGACCTAAAGGATGCTTTCTGCTGCCTCTGCCTGGCTCCACAAAGTCAATCATTGTTTGCCTTTGAATGGACTGAGCGTGTTACAGAGCGTCAGATGCAGCTGACCTGGACACTACTTTCCCAAGGTTACAACAACTTGCCCATTCTTCTGGGGGAAGCGCTAGGTTCAGATCTCGCTGACTTTCCGAAGGAAACCACAGGGTATGTCCTTCTCCAATATGTAGAAGACCTCCTCCTTTCCAGTGACACCAAGGAAGACTGTATGAAAGGTACACAGGCCCTCCTACAGCTCTGATCCTACTTGGGGTACCACCCTCATGGAAAAGGGCACAGATTTTGTCCGCCGCAGGTCCAATACTTAGGCTCCCTCCTCACAAAAGGAAAAAGAGAACGAGGACCGGAAAGGAAGAAAGTGTGGCACCACACTGCCACAGCCCCAAACAAAACGAGGCTTGTGTGAATGTTTAGGGGCCGGAGGGTTCTGTCGCATTGGGAATCCTCAGATGCTCAGCCATAGTGAGGTCCCTCTATGACCTGTTGGGAGGACCAAACTGGGAGTCCCTCGCATGGACTGAGGAGGTGAGGGCCGCTTTCACAGAAATAAAGTTGGCTCTGGGACAAGCCCCAGCCCTTGGTTTGCCTGACTTAGAAAGGCCCTTTAACTTCTTCCTACATGAAAAAGAGTGCTCACTCAGAGCATGGTGCCTTGGCAATGGCCAGTGTTCTAACGGTCAAAAAAAAAAACAAAAAAACTTGATCCTGTGGCTGCAGGATGGCCCCTGTGCCTCAGAGATCAGAGCCACAGTCCTGCTCATGAAGGATGCAGACAAGCTCACACTTGGCCAAACATTTAATGTTAAGGTCCCACACACGGTCGTGTGGCTCACAAGCACCCAAGGATATCATTTCCTCTCCATTTCTCAGCTGACACAATCCCAAAGCCTTCTCTATGAGAACCCAAGGCTCACTCTCGAAACAATATAAGAACACTAAACCTGGCCACCTTCCTTCCCACAGAGGAGGGAGAACCTGACCATGACTGTTCTGGAGTAGTGGATGAAGTCTACGCCAGCTTCCCAAACCTCCAAGACCAGGGTATAACAAACCCAGAGATCACCCTGTTCAGCGATGGGAGAAGCTATTTAGAGGAGTGCAGCCAAAGAGCAGGGTATGCGGTAATCACAACCACGGGAGTTCAGAAAGCCAAGGCCTTGTCGGAAGGATGGTCGGCACAATGGGCTGGACTCAGTACGCCTTAACCTGAGCCATCATCCTTCACAAAGGTAAATGAGTTAACATCTACATCGATTCCTGGCATGGCTTCGCTACTGTGCATGTACATGGGGTCATCTATAAAGAAAAAGGCCTCCTTACCGCTTCAGAGAAAACTATCAAAAACGAGGAAGAAACACTAAAGCTTCTTGAGACCATATGGCTACCAGACAAAGTAGCTATCCTACACTGTAAGGGACCTCAGAAATGAGATGCCCCCATAAATGAAGGAAATCACCTGGCCGACAAAACAGCCAGAGTGGCTGCCTGAGGTGACCTAGGTGAATCTCCTACCTACACTCTGACTCTTGGGCCCCAGAAGGAAGCCTCCCCACCCCTGTACACGAGTGAAGAAAGAAGTTGGGCCTCGACAGAAGTGGGCACACTAAGCAAAGACGGATGGTGAGTCTTGTCCCGTCATCTATGTGAAAGCACCTAGTGAAGGAATATAACTAACTCACCCTCTTAGGGAAAACTGCTCTACAGGGCCTCTTCAAAAAGAACTACGATATCAGCTGCCGGCAGCCAGCCAGCTGCCAGCATTATGCCAGGCTGTCAGTGAATAATGTGTAACATGTGCCAAAAACAATACTTGCTCTGCCCCACAGCCCCTGCCTGGCTCACAAAGGATGGACTTAGGGGTGGACTTTACCAACGTACAACCAAATAAAGGGTTTAGGTACCTTCTTGGAACAATCTGCACCAATTTGGGATACCTCCAAGCATTCCAGACCAGAATGGAATGAAGTCACGAGGTGGCCAAAGCTCTTCTACGGGACATTGGGCTTAATCACACACAGTAATAATGGACCTGCATTTGGAGCGGACATTATACAAACCCTAACAAAGTCCCTTAACATTGCCTGGAAACTGCACACTACTTAACGCCCCCAGAGCTCAGGGAAAGGTAGAGCGGATGAATTGCACCCTCAAGGAAACCCTGGCCAAGTTCCACCAAGAGACTCACCCCCTATGGCCAGATTTACTTCGGCTGGCCCTCCTGTGTGCCCAATGCCCGCCTGGGGCACTGGGATTCTCCCCTTTTGAGTTATTATATGGGCGACCCTCCCCCCCCCCACACACACACACGTTTAGGAAAGCTCCCAGGAGACCTACACCAGATTGCAGACAAGGAAATATGTTGCACCTTTGGGGTGTTCTATCTGTGTTCTAATTCAGCCTATCGATGCTTAGAGGCCAACTGGACTCAGAAATGTTATTCCATGTTCCGGACCCCAGGGATATTTGTATACACTGAAGATCAGTTCCTAACAACCTTTAGCCCCAAGTCTCAGGCTAAACGGGCAGTCCTGCTACCCATTCGGATAGGCTCAGAAATTGTGACAGGAATAGGAACTGGATAAGGGGACATAGGTTTATGCAAAGGACTGTACCATAGACTATCTCAGGAGCTAAATGAAGACATGGAACGCGTGGCCGATTCTCTGGTAACCTTAGAAAACCAAATAAACTCTCTGGTGGCAGTAACCCCCCAAAATAGACAAGCCCCCGACCTCCTCACTTCAGAAAATGGAGGGACTTGCATCTTTCCGGGGGAGGAATGTTGCTTTTTTTTAAACCAGTCAGAAATACTTACAACTAAGGTTAAGGAACTAAAAATAATAATAATAATAATAATAATAATAATAATAATAATAATAATAATAATAATAATTCAACATTGACAACAGGAAAGTACCAATCAACGGAACAAATGAGATCTCACAGATTGGGATCCTGGCTTCCTGCCCTGGCAGGGCCCCTCTTCTCCCTAATTTTACTTGTATCCATTGGCCCCTGTATACTGAATACCATGGTACATTTTATTGAAAACACTGTTGCTCCCCAAACTACTGCAGGCATCTTAGCCTTCTGAGGGTACCAACCTAAAAAAGTGAAAGGTGATACCTACTAAAAAGGTGTTGTAAAAGGCATAAAATGGGATAATGTTGGAGGAGTGAATAAAATACTGCACCAAAGATGGCCGGTGGGATAAAACGAACTCTGGTCTCTATCTTAGAGACCCCTTCTCCTGGTTCTTCTTCCTTTGTTTTCTGTGTGCAGGAAAACCCCCACAGATATGGCAGCTGATGACTAAATTTCCTGCCCCACTTGCATTCAGCGCTCAGAAGTTTGGAGAAACAGCGTCCTCTGAGCCCGCCGTTCCATCAAGATCTGCAATCCAAAGAAGATCTCCGAGTGCCACTTTGTTTTCTGCCAGCGTTCCAGCCTGGTTTTGTAACATTGTAAACACAGAAGTGAGCAAGACAGACCAAGTCCCTTCTTTATACAGTATAAGGAGGCAGAGGACCATTAACTGGTAAACAAGTAATTAACAAGTGTACAAGGGTAATGGGGTGCTGGGAGTCAACCAGCTCTCAGTTGTCTAAAGGAAACATATGCTATATCACCCACCTCATATATGGATCATAGTTCTAAGTGTTGTGACGTTTATAATTGATACACGTGATCACTGCCAGGGTATTTCCCCTTTTCCCAAGTTACATTTATTTTGAAGAACTTATGTGAGTTAAGGAAAGATACTGGGGATTCCCAGAATCAGTAGATGCTGGTGGACCAGGTTTCAAATAGCAGCCCCAGAGGTCAAAAGTCACAATATCTAATCATGTTTTTTTTTTTTAACAACTTCATTAATGTTTAACTGATATACACAAACTGTACATATTTAAAGTACGTAATTGGTGGAGCACCTGGATGGCTCAGTCACTTGAGCATCAGACTCTTGATTTTGGCTCAGGTCATGATCCCAGGTTCGATCAAGCCCTTTATTGGGCTCCATGCTAAGCATGGAGTCTGCTTAAGATTCTTTCTTTCTCCCTTGCCTCTCTCCCCCAGTTATGAACACTTCAGCTCTCTCTCTGAAAAAAAAACCCTATGGGGCGCCTGGGTGGCTTAGTCGATTAAGCGTCCGACTTCGGCTCAGGTCATGATCTCACGGTCTGTGGGTTCGAGCCCCGCGTCGGCTCTGTGCTGACAGATCAGAGCCTGGAGCCTGTTTCAGATTCTGTGTCTCCCTCTCTCTCTGCTCCTCACCTGTTCATGCTCTGTCTCTCTCTGTCTCAAAAATAAATAAACGTTAAAGAAAATTTTTTAAAAGCCCTAATAAATTACTTAATTAACAATTAATAATTAATACTAATACTAATAAATACAATTACATAATTTGGTAAATTTTGTTTACATGTACACCAATGTATACATAACAACAAGGAAAAGAATATGTGTGTCACCACTAAAAATGTCCTTGTATCCGTTAGATATCCCTCCATCCCCCACGTCTTCCCGATTCCCATTCCTAGGCAATCTCTGGTCTGTTTTCCGTCCCTACATATTATCTTGCATTTTCTAGAATAGTATACAAATAAAATTGTATAAGACATACTCCTTATTTTTTAGGGGTGGGGAGTTGACTTCTTTCACTTGGTATTTTGAATATTATCCATAGTGTTGTGTGTTCTAATAGTCTGTTACTACTTGTTTATCCGTTCACATTTCAGTGGACATTTGTATTATTTCCACATTTGGCGTATTTATTTCTTTTTATTGGGGGGGGGGCGGAGAAGGAGAGGGGAGGGTGGAAGGAGAGGTGGGGGAGAGATAGGGAAAGGGAGATGGAGAGGGAGAGGGAAATAGAGAGGGAGAGGGAGAGGGGGAGGGAGAGAGAAAGAGAAAGAGAGAGCAGAGGGAAAGAGAAAAAGAATCTAAAGCAGCCTCCATGCTTAGTGTGGAGCTCAATGTGAGTCTCAATAACACGACCCTGGGATGATGACCCAAGCAGAAATGAAGAAATCAAGAAATCTACCAACTGAAGCACCAGCTGCTCCTTAGCCTATTAAAAACAAAGCTTCTATAAACATTCATTTTTTTCTTTTCCTTTCTCTCTCTCTCTCTTTTTTTTTGTTTTTTTGTTTTGTATGATCGTAAACTTTGATCTCTCTAGGGAAAATATTTGAGAGTAGATTTGGCTGAATCATAGAATAGGTTGCATGTTCAGCTTTTTAGGATACTGTCAAACTGTTTGCCAGGGTAGTTTTATAACTTTTACATTCTCATCAGCAGTATGTGAGAATTCCAGTTCTTTCATACCCTAGCTAACACTTCGGAGCCCTCTCTTTTGATTTTAGACATCTCGTAGGTATGAAGTAGTAGTTGATCTCATTGTATCTCATTTATCTCATTGGAGTTTATATTTGCATTTCCCCTCATGATGCTCAACACATTTTCATGTGTGTATGTGTTGTACATATGTCTTTTTGGTAATGTGTCTTTTCAAATCCTTTGCCTTTTTTTGGATTATTTCGCTTCAGAATATTGACTCTTGCGGATTGCCCATTTGTTCTAGATATAAGTCCCATTTCACATAGGTGATTTGTAAATATATTCTCCCAGTCTCAGTCTTCTATTTCAAACTCTTTGTTCTTTGAAAAGCAAAAGTTTTAGTTTGATAAAATCCAAACAATCATATTTTTTTCTTGTAATGAGTCATATTGTTGGTGGTGTAGCTAAGAAATGTTTGCCTAATCCAAGGTCATAATGGTTTCCTACTTTAGGTACTTTAAAAAAGTTATCGTACTGTATTCTAGATTGCATTGGTTCTGATGAGAAATCTTTTTCCTCCCTTTCTCTGGATTAAAGCAATTTGATTGTGGGGTGCCTTGGTGTAGTTTTCCTCATTTTTCCTGTCCTTGAGTTTCATTGAATTTATTGGAACTATATATTTTTAGTTTGCATCAACCTTAACAACTATAAATTCAAATTAGTTTCATTATTTACTGAAACTAGTTTTCTTGTCTGTGTTCCTTGGAGATACAATTACATGTATATTGGATGATTTGCAGTCACACTTTCTCTGTGTGTTTCATTTCAGATGATTTCCATTGCTATGTCTTTAGGTTCATCAAACTTTTTTTTTTTCTGCACTGTCTATATGCCTTTAATTCCATTCAGTAATCATAGACCAGATTTCTTATTTCAGTCATTGCTTTAGTCATGAGAACTTTGGTTTAGGTCTTACGTATCACTTGCATGTCTCTATTTAAGATACTCATTCTGCCCTATAATTTCTTGGATATACTGATAATAGTTATAATAACTATTTGAATGTTCTTATGTATGAATTATATCATTTGTGTAATTTCTGGGTCAGTGTCAGTTGAGTTCCCCTTCCTTACGTGTCTTAGTTTCCTGCTTCTTTGCATGCCTGATAATTTTTTATGGGTTGCCAAACATGGTCATTTTTAGCCTGTCAGAGGCTGGATACTTCTAGATTCCTAAAAATATTCTTGGTTTTTGTTTTGGGACTTAGTTCAGTTACTTACAAATAGCTTGATCCTTTCAGGTCTTTCTTTAAATGTGCTTTGGGCAAGGCACAGGCAGCACGTAGTTTAGGGATAATTTTTGTCCAGTACTGACACAAAAATCAAGTATTTTCCAAATGGCATGTAAATTGTGAGGTCTTCCACACTGGCTGTGAGGCATTATTCCTGACTCTGCATGGCAGTGGGTATTGTTCCTCCTCCTGATCTCAGTTTCCTCATACACAAGAGTTTACCCATTTTCAATTGAATACTCAAGGCAGGCAATCTGTTGATCTCTGGAGTTCTCTCTGTGAACAACTTTCTCTTCTTTGGTACTCTGCTCTGTGAAATATAGCAGTCTTCCTGAATCAGTGACTACCCCCTCCACAATTCAGGGAAACTGTTGGGCTATGCCAGCTTCCTCCTCTCTAAACCACAGACTCAAATCCCCACCTAGTCAATAAGCTAGGACACTGTAGGAACCATTTCATTTATTTCCCAATATCAGGGATCACTGCTCTTCACTGCCTGATGTCTGATGTTTTGAGAACAGCTTCTTATATATTTTGTCTACGCTTTTAGCTGCCTCCATAAGGAGTATAAATCTAGTTTTTGTTATTACATTTGACTGGAAGTAGAAGTGTTAACACCAATTTACATTTTAGTACTGAGTCTTACTTCTCTGGCTTTGTTCTTTTACCTTTTTATTCTTCTTTGATGATAGATTTACTGTGGACATATGGAGAATGGCCATTGCTAGACATAGGGAGAAACGAGGGATGAGCTGGCTGATTGGAAGTATAGTTAAAAAAGAAAAAAAAAAAAAGAAAGAAGGAGAACATGCAGTCAAATCTTGAAGAAAGGAATTGATGGCGATTGTCAAAGCCATGTGAAATCCCAGCTTCCACTTTAACACCCACAATATGAGAATTCAAACTAATGTCTTCAACTTGGAAACCTTAATCTGCCAGTGAGCTTTACTAATTTCTACCGGTCTTCATAACTCCATAACAAAGGCCAAGGTTTGGAATTTCTCACCTTTGTTTCTCAGAGAGAAAACACACCAAAGTCACCCAGAATTCAGTGCTTGGGTGAAAACTAGACGTCTTAAATGAGTTTTTGTTGTTGTTGTTGGTTTTTTTTTTTTTTTTTTTTTTTTTTTTTACTTCTTTGTTCAAATGATTCTTTAGCAGTGTTTGCCTTGGAAGAGAACAAACTGTGGCACAGAAGAAGACACATTGGGCATGGAGTAGGAGTCTAGGGTTGTTGTCTAACACAGTCATAAACAAGTTATGGGGAAGGCACTTGATTTTCCTAGGTCTCAATTTCCTCACCTGGAAAATGGAATAAGGACTCCCATAGGAAGGGCCAATGTGAGATTAAATGAGATGATGCATGTGCCAGTATTACAGAGGCTAAAACTTAATATTACATGCAAGCGTCTGTGTATTATTTCTTCTAGACGGAGGGATTTGCATTTCTTTTAGTGGAAGGAAAGAGATGAATATACAACTGGACTATCAAATAAGAGGTGGATAGAGGACTGGCTTACTGGTGTACCTCCTTGTACTCATTCAGCCATCCCGGCCCTGGGTTCCCTCCAAATTAAAGAATCAGTGTCAGAAGACCTGAGATCCACCCGTAGGTATCTGACTCCACACAGAATATTAGCCTGTCTTAGCTGTTCAAATGAGGATAATGATGGCTATCATCGGTGGAGCACTTGTTTGGTGTTGTCAGGTGTTGGATTAAGCACCTTGCCAATACTGTCATTTAAACTTTTTGACCCTTTGTTATTATTTCCTTTTTATAAATTAGGCAGCTGACTTTCAGATATGTTAAGTAATTGGTCCAAGATAACACAAACACAAGTGGTGTGGCTGGGATGGGCACCAGCTCTGCTCCTATGCCAACATGCATCCTCTCAGCTATGTTACACTGTCTTCCCATTAGCATGTAAAGGGTTTGGAAAGCTGAGGGCCAACCCTGATAAAGTACCATGGAGTATGTTGGTGTCCTAGCTAAGATCTTTTTCCCTTACCTTACCGGAAACAGTTTCATATTAACTGAAACACTAGTCCCTGCACAAGACAACTTTCTCAAATTTCTCTTAACGCTATACACTGGTCAGAATATAAAAAGCAACGACTTCAGAATTTGAAAGTTAGCAATAGGAGGTGAATGAGGGAAGGGAAGCAAAACGAGAATGACCCTGTGATGGTTTTTATTACGTGTCTACTTGAGTTGGCCGTGGGGTGCCCCAGACTAAACATTTTTTTCTCGGGATATTTGTAGAGTGTTTCTGGGTGAGATTAGCGTTTGATTTGGTGGACTCAGTAAAGCAGACTATCGTCGCCAGTGAGTGTGGGCAGCATTCAATGTCCTGAGGTCCTGAAGAGAACACAGGGTAGAAAAAGGAGGAATCCATGCCCCACCGCTTCTTTTCTCAGCCTTAGAAGGTGATCCCGCTTAGAGGCAGAGCAGTGGGTAGGGTTAGGGTTGGTTCTCCGGAAGTGCCTTTGCTCCAACACCCCACAGTGATGTGATTTCCCTGCAGGACTGAAATGAGGGCCCATGTGCGGTTATGGGTCAGGGGTAGCGTTGGAAGAGCGGAGCCAAACATATGGGTGGGCCAGACTGAAACTGTCTCAGGATCTCCACCTCCATCTCCATCATGGCCATGGAAATGTCATGGAGAGAGTGTGACTTCCACACAGGATTTTCCCCAATGGTAATTGGCCCCAATCCGTTATTTCTTTCAGACGTCCATGCTAGGTCCCTTTAGGGCCAGAGCCCAGGCCAGCGTTAGGGTTAGGTCCTAGCTACCTGCATGTAGATCTCCTGGTTTCTCAATACCATTTGTTGAAGAGACTGTCTTTCCCCCATTGTTTATTCTTGCCTCCTCTGTTATAGGTTAATTTACCACATAAGCATGGGTTTATTTCCTGACTTTCTATTCTGTCCCATCGATCTATGTGTCTGTGTTTGGGCCACTACCCATACTAATTGCTTTACTTGAAGCTTTGTACTACATCTTGAAATCTGGGATTTTGATACCTCCAGGTATGGTTTTGTCTTTCAAGATTATTTTCACTCTTCAGGGTCTTTTGCGGTCCCATACATATTTTAGTATTAGTTGTTTGAGTTCTGTGAAAAGTGCCTTTGGTATCTGGAAAGGGATTGCATTGAAACTGTAGATAGTTATGAGTAATATGGACGTTTTAATGATATTGATTCTTCCAACCCATGATCATGGGATAGCTTTCCATTTGTTTGTGTCGTCTTCAATTTCATCATTGACTTACGGTTTTCACACTACAGGTCTTTCACTTCTTTGGATAAGTTTAGTCCTAGCTATTTTACTCTCTCTTTTTTTTGGTGCGATTAGGAACGGTGTTGTTTTCTTAATTGCTCTTTCTGTGACTTCATTATCATTATATAGAAACCCTACCAATTTCTGTGTATCAATTCCGTATCTGCAACTTTACTGAATTCGTTTATTACTTCTCGTAGTTTTGGGGGGAAAGTTTTAGGGTTTTCTAACATATTCTTATGTCATCTGTAGATAGTGACAGTTCAGCTTCTTTACAAAGGTAGATGACTTTAATTTCTTTTTTCTTATCTGATTCCTGTGGCTAGGACTTCTAGTGTTATATTAAACAAGAGTGGCAAAAGTAGACATATTTATCTTGTTCTTGATCTTAGAGGGAAAGCTCTCAGTTTTTCACCATTGAGATGTTAGGTGTGAACTTAATATAAACAATATATAAAATAATATTTTTATGTGTTGAGGCATGTCCGCCCCCCTGACTTTGTTGAGAACTTTTACCATGAATACATGTTAAATTTTGTCATATGCTTTTTCGGCATTTATTGGAATGATCATATGATTTTTACCCTTCGTTTTGTTGAGGTGGGATATTATGTTGATTGATTGGATGAGCCATCTTTGTTTCCCTGGAATAAAAGCCACTTAATCATTTTAGTGTGTTGTTGAGAGGAGTTTGCTAATATTTTATTGAGGGTTTTAAAGTCTATTTGGTTTGATATAGGTGCTGTTACCTGGTTCTGAGGTGTTGTTGTTGTTTGATGTTGTTTTTGTTGTCCTTGTTGTTGTTTGCTTTCATTTGCCCGGGAAATGTATCTCCATCCCTTCACTTTCAGTCTGTATGTGTCTAGGTCTGAAGTGAGTCTGTGCTAGGCAGCATATGGATGAGTGTTGTTTTTTGTCCATCCTGTTACCCTATGTATTTGGACTGGAGCACTTCAGCCATTTATTTTTAAAGTAATTGTTCACTGTTATGTACTGATTGTAATTTTGTTCTTTGTTTTCCGGTTGCTTTTGTAGGTCTCTGTTTCTTTTTTTCTGTACTCTCTTTCATTCTCATAGATGGATTTGTGTTGTGCTTTACTTGGCTTTCTTTTTCTTTATTTTTCATGTATTTTGTGTTTTGGGTTTGTTATCACAAGGCTAACATATAACATCCCAAGGAAACAGCAGTCTATGTTAATTTGGTTGTCACTTTAATATAAACACATTCGAGAAATTTAAAAAGACTAACCTTTGGGGCAAGTGGGTGGCTCAGTCAGTTAAGTGTGCGATTTGGAGCTCAGGTAATGATCTCACAATACATGAGTTTAAACTGCATGTTGGACTCTGTGCTGACAGCTCAGAGCCTGGAGCCTGCTTCAGATTCTGTGCCTCCCCTTCTCTCTGTCCTCCCTGTTAACACTCTGTCTCTCTCTCTCAAACATGAAATAAAACATATATTTTTTAGTAAAATAAAATACAAAGAGTACTTTTTTAAGTCCCTCCTCCAAATTTTATGTGTATGTTGTCATATTTTACATCTTTTTATTCATAATTCTGTTATATCTAATTATGATTTTCCCCCATTAACATTTCTTGCATTGCTGATTAGTGGTGATAAACTTCTTTATCTTCTGTCTGAGAAACTCTTTATCTCTTTTTTTCAAATCTTAATGATAATCTTTCCAGGTAAAGTTTTCTTGTTCATGGCATTTTCCTTTCAGGCCTTTGAAGATATCATGTCACTCTTTCCCAGCATGCCAACTTTCTGCTGAAATATCAGCTGACAGCTTTAGGTGTTTGTTTGTTGTGATTTGTTTTTCAAATCATAGGTAATTTTTGCTTCTCTCTTACAACTTTTGAAATTCTTTATTAATCTTTAAAGTTTGACGTTGTAATTCTGATGTGTCATAGTGTGGGGCTTCTTGGTTTCATCATGTTTGGAACTCGGTGCTTCTTGTCCTAGATGCCTGTTTTCTTCTCTAGTTTTGGAAAGTCTTCAGTTATCTTTTCTTCAAATAATTTCGGTACCCTTTTTCCTTCTGGTGGAATCCCTATTATGTGGATTTTTGCTCACTTGATATTTCCAAAGTATCCCTTAACCCATCCTCATTAAAAAAACAATCTTTCTGCTGTTTGTTTTGGGTGCTTTCCCTTAATCTGTCTTCCATATCACTGATATGTCCTTCCGCATGCCATCTTCTACTGTTTATTCCCTCTAGTGTTTTTTTTTTCAGCTATTGTATTCTTGAACTCTGATTTTGTGTGTGTTTGCTATCTCATAATTAAGGTTCTCATTCAGTTCTTGCCTTTTCTCTGCAGCTCGGCGAGCATCTTGACCATCATTAATTTATATTCTTTATTTAATTGAGGTACAGTGCTTACCTCCGTTTCAGCTCTTTTCTGGGTTTTTTATTGTTCTTTCTTTTGGAGCATATTTCCCTGTCTCTCCATTTTGCTTACCTCTCTGTATTTGTTTCTATACATGAGGCAGAGCAGCTGCTTCTCCTACACTTGAAGGAATTGTCTTACATATGATTGTCCCCCTGGGTAGACTCTGTGTGCTAGTTGGTGACATTGGCTGGCTGGCTGAAGCCGTGGCTTGCATGGACTGGGGATCCTGGGGCTTTCTACATAGCAGGCGCCCTGTCAGGATAGTTAAAGCTGAAGTGAACGCAGACTGGGGTGTCCCAGGATTCTGTGTGTTGAGGGTACCCTGGCAGGACAGCTGAAGCTGAAATGATTGCACGTTGAGGCATGCTGGGGTGCTGTGTATAGGTGCCCTGTACAGGGTGGCTAGAACATAAGCAGTCTGGGGATCCGGTTGTCCTTGATCTCTCTATACAGACAGTTCCTGGGCAAGATAGGTGAAGCTAAAGTGGGTATAAGCTGAAGGCATCTGGGGCTGAAAATGCAAAGGATGCCTTGCCAATATAGTTGAAGCTGAAGTGGATATAAACTAGGGTGTACCAGGACTTTCCACTGAGGGGGTGCCCTGAAGGGGCCGTGGGAGCTGAGGTGGGTTACAGTCCAGAAATGGCTCTTTTTATATGCTAGTTCCTCTTTAAAATGCATTGTTTAAGGGGGAAAAAGCATGTCATGTGTGTGTGTGTGTGTGTGTGTGTGTGTGTGTGTGTGTGTGTGTCCAGTGCAATTGGGGCTGGTGTGTATTGTGTGCCTGGAACTTACTGAGGCAGCAGACCAGCTACAGCAACTGGACCCTGCTCTTGTCTATGCTTTTAAGGTGGATGGAGAATGTGGGACAGCTGGGTGGCTCAGTGGATGGAGTATCTGAGTTCAGCTCAGGTCATGATTTCACAGTTCATGAATTTGAGAACCACATTGGGCTTGATGATGTCAGTGTAGAGCCTTTCCTGAATCTTCTGTCCCCCTCTTTCTGCCCTTGCTCTGCGTGTATTCTCTGCTTCTCAAAAATAAGTAAACATTAAAAAATGTGGATGTAAAATGTAACCCTGCCATTCTCCCGTCTCTATGACCCAAAGAGAACTCCTGTGGCTCCTCTGTCATTGACAGAGTTGTAATGCTCTCTTTTATATGACAGTTGCTGTTTTCAAACTGCAGTGTTGTGTTTTTATTTTCTTTCTTTTTTCTGCCCAAAGACAGAGGAGTCTGTTCCTGGTCCTTCCCCAAATGCCCTTGGCAACGTTAGGGGTGAGTGTTTCCTTTGTTACTGTCTCTCTGTCTTGCTGTTGTCTTTAGATTTTCTATGTTTGGTTAGGCACAATCTGTGCAGTCAGTCCTCAGCTCCTCAGGAGGAATTGTTATAGCAATGGTTGCAATCCCCAGGGAGCTGGACAAATTGGAAGTACACCTTCTGGCTGGTTCATGAGAAACGTAGTCAGGGATTTCAGGCACAAGAGCACCTAGCTCCAGGGGACCCAAAAAAGGTGAGGATTGGCTACCCATTACTGACAAGATCGCAATTCAAAGGAACTAGTGGAGGTGAAACAAATGGGAAATGTATTCAGAGGCCGACACCAGAAATGCAGCAGACTCACATCAAAGACTCCCTCTTACGTGCTGAAAATACTTCCAGGTTTATGGAAGGAAAATGTGGGACAAAAAGAGGTAGGTATACACAGGTGGTCACTAAGGTCACGTTGGTCATTTTGTTGGGCTTGAGGGTGGAGTCTTATTGCCTCAGGCAGTCCTTATTGCTAGAGTGGTAGATTCAGTTCCCATCACGTGATACTTTGCTTTCAGGATCCTGAATTAAGAGATAAGCTGAGGGTGGGGAGGGGGCGCGTGGGTGGCTCGGCTGATTAAGCTTCCTACTTCAGTTCAGGTCATGATCTCATAGTTCATGGGTTCATGCCCCACATTGGGCTATGTGCTGACAGCTCAGAGCCTGGAGCCTGTTTCAGATTCTATGTCCTCTGCTATCCCTGCCCATCCCCCCCTTGTGCTCTGGCTCCCTCTGTCTCAAAAATAAAGAATCATAAAGAAGGAGAGAAGCTGGAAAGAAAAAGTTAATCAATTGGAAAGTTTAAGGTCAATATGGAGGTAGTTGAAATCTTCTTTCACCCTGGAGGAGTTGAGTTTAAGGCCTTCCTACACAGCCATCTTGAACCGAAACTAGAATAGGGTCCCTCTGAATCCTATTTTGATTGGGAAATGTTTGGGAGAAATCCAAGGAAGGAGACAATAAAAGCAAGGAATCTGCCAGTTCTGTGTACAAGTCGACATAAACACCAGTACCTCCCCTGATTACAAGTGTGGCATGTACCCAAAAAGGCATAGAAAAGGCCTTCAGAATGGAAAAAGTAAAAATGAAAAATATAATAATTCTTTTTATTTATTTTTCAATTTGTATTTTGGAAAGAGAGAATGAGCAGAGACGGGGAGAGAAAGAGACAGCGAGAAAGACAGAGAGAGAAGCTTAAGCAGGCTCAACGCTTAGCACAGAGCCCCACAGGGGGCTCAATCCCCTGACCATGGGACCATGACCTGAGCTGCTGAACCCAGCAGTCTGGTAGTCAACTGATGGAGCCATCAAGGTGCCCTGAAAACTGCCGCGACTCTTAAATCATGGGGTTATCAACATGAAACAAATTCTAAGGGTTATACATCAGGTTTCTAGAACTCAAACATAATTAAATAAGCCCCAGAATACACGGTCAATATATACAACTCAGTTTTATTTTTATACGTAAGCAATGAACACTTAGAATATGAAATGCTTTTAAAGAACCATTTAATATCACACCAAACATTGAAATATTACATTTAAATCTAACAGCCAAGCACAGGATCTGTATGCTAAAAGCCACAGAAGGCTGATTGGATCAGTCAAGGAATATATAAATAAATGGAGAGATATGTCATATGTATCATTGGAAGCCTTGCTAGTAAGATGTCAATTATCAACTTGATCTAGAGATTCAACATAATCCCAGTCGAAATCCCAGGATTTTTTTGTGGATAACAGCAAGCTGATTCTAAAATGTGTGTGAAAAGACAAAGGAACTAGAATAGCCAAATAGCTCTGAAAAATAACCAAGTTGGAGAACTCATGTTGCACAATTTTAAGACAATTTTAAGCCACCTGTCTTCTCTCTCCTCACCTTCCCATATATTTCTGAACTTCTATCTTTATACTGTTTCAGTCAGGTCCAGCCAGCCAGTGAGTCACTATCGGTATTTTAAAGAGTTACACACGTGATGGAAAATCCCAGAAGCCAAATAAAGGATGGTGAAGCATTCAGGAATTAGAATCATCAGAAAGCTGTTTCCACCACCAGGGCTAGAGAAACTCAGAACCATAACTAGCAGTAACTGAGAACATGGGAGAAGAGGCTCTTGGAAAGAAGCTAGAATTTGGAGGAGATAAAATCACTGGTAGCAAGTGGAGCGGGAGAGAGAAAAACCTCTGGGCTTATACCTTCCTCTCTTTCTCCCATCAAACATCCATTGGTCAAACCCCTCTGGAAGCCAGGTGGCAAGGAACCAGGAAACACAGTGTGTAGGAGAAGTGCAGGAACTGGATCTGAGGGCAAAAAGACATAATGGCTGAAGTTACATATATGTCCCAGTTAGGGTTCTCCAGAGACTCAGTATCAATAGGAATTGGTTCACAGGATTACGGAGGCTGAGAAGGGCAGACCCAGGAGATCCAGTAGTTTAGTTCCAGGCAGACTCCAAAAGCCTAAGAATCAGGAGAGCTGATGATGTATGTTCCACTCCAAGTCTGAGTCTGAAGTCAGGAGACCAATATCGCAGCTTGAAGACACTCAGATACACAACAGTGGATTCTCTCTTACTCTGCCTTTTGTTCCATTCAGGTCTCCAACCGATTAGTTGAGGCCACCCAGTGTTTGTCAAGGCAATATGTTTTGCTTAGTCTCCTGATATACAGATGTTCATTGTAATAGGAAATGTCCTCAGAGACTCACTAGAAATAATGTTTAACCATATATCTGGGTACCCTGTGGCTTAGCCCAGTTAAAACATGAAATTAACCATCACAAGATATAATTTTATGTGTGTATGTATGTATGTATGTATGTATGTATGTATGTAGGCATGTGTGAATGAATATATGTTATGAGAGAGAGAGAGAGAGAGAGAGAGAGAGAGAGAGAGAGAGAGAATAGAGAGCATATGCTCAAGCAGGATAGGGGCAGAGAGAACAATTGTGAGCTGTCAGTGCAGACCCTAATGCTCATCTTAGTCTTATGAACTGTGAGATCATAATCTGAGCCAAAATCAAGAGTTGGATTCTGAACTTACCGAGCCACTCAGGTAACCCACAAGATGTAATTTGATAATAGAGACCTATTTCCCTTACTGTACAATCATTTTTCATTCCATACATTGTAAGATAAATGTCTTCCTCAAACTTGCTGCACTTTTTCTCGGTTTCCCATCAGCTTTGGACGTCTGTTTGTCATTGTTGTTAACACTGGTATTATGCTCTGCAGTCAAGTCTCTTTCCATTGTTTAAGGTTGATTCTAAAACTTGTAAACTAATAAATGGTTTAAATTATTGGGATTATTAAATAATATGCCAACACTAGAATTACTTCTCTTTTCCTGGAGTCCTTGGACCTGCTGAATGAGGACGTCTCTAGGATCAAGGTGAAATGGATCCTTTTTCTTTGTGTTCCATCAGTGCTTTAAACCACGCCATGTTTCACTTGGCTCATTCAGACTAAGACCATCTTATGGATATTTGCTCGTTCTCCTTTGGTTTCTAATTGCACTTCTTTGTTTTATTGCACTCTTTCACTGTTCTCAAATCATGCCTCTTATGACATCTTCCTGTTAACCTCTTAGAGGTCACTTACTGGAGCCTTCTCTTTTCCTGCCACATTTAGGTGGTGACTCAGTAGGTCTGCTTCATAGCTTCCTTCCTGTGATTTTCCTCTGCTACAGTCCCCGTTTGTTTCCATGGTTTCATGGTAATATGGCTATCTGGGGAGTGAGGGAGCATTTAAAAGCCTGGACTCTAGAGCCAGACGGCCTGGACTTAGTCTTTACTTGTTCCACTTACCAACTGTGTAAGTTGGATGTTGGATGAGTTATTTGGCTTCTTTATAACCCTATTTCCTCCTCTAGAAGATAATAATCGTAATTGTATGTACTTTATAAGTTTCTTGTGTGGTTAATATGTAATAATATGTGAAAATAACCCATAAGAGTGTCTGGCACAAAAATAAACACTGTTAATGTTGGCTATTATTAAGTATAATTTTTCTTTATTTTTTTCACTCCTTGTTTTGCTGGAGTACACCTTCAGATAACTTCCTAATGAAGAATGAATAGAATCAAATGTTCTGAGTCTTTGCACATCTGAAGATATCTTGAGTCCACTCTCAAGTTTAATTGATAATTTTGATAGGTGTACAATTCTAGCTTCTTTTTTTATTTTATTTATTTTTAATTTTTAAAGTTTACCTCGACATTAGTTAGCATGTAGTGCAACAATGATTTCAGGAGTAGATTCCTCAGTGCCCCTTACCCATTTAGCCCATGCCCCCTCCCACAACCCCTCCAGTGACCCTCAGTTTGATCTCCATATTTATGAGTCTCTTATGTTTTGCCCCCTCCCTGATTTTATACTATTTTTGCTTCTCTTCCCTTATGTTCATCTCTTCCACTCATAGAATTCTAGCGTCTAATGGCCAGTTAACCTTTCCATACATTATCCCCTGATCACAACACCATTGGAACTACAATATCTGCTCTTTAGAGTGATTTTGACTCACCATCACTTTCACCTTCTTGTATTTTTCAAAACCATTCAGTACGTCTGGCGTATGCTTAAGGAAAAGGGAATGGAGGTTCACCTTTTGAAGGGCTTAAAAGAGAATTTATGAACATATTTTAGACTGCCACAGCTTGTCTGCTGGCCTCCTATTATTCACTTTCATCCTGCATGGAAAATATCCTCACCCTACCCCAAGAATCCTCCCTCTTAAAGACCCAACCCTTGTAACATCAGCTCAAAATTCAGGATATTTTTATCCAAATTAGGTCCAGGTGTGAATGAGTCTCCTTGTGTGCCCTGGTCCTCGATTCCACTTTCAATCTGAAGTCCTATCAATGAAGACCTATGAATTAAGCATACAACCAACACGGGCACGTGATAACCAGAAAACACACACAAAACACACACACACACACACACACACACACACACACACACACACACACACACTCACACAGAAAAAACAAACAAAACACAAACATTTCTGTTCCCAGAAAAAGGAAGGAGGTTATCATGAATCACTGTTCCATAACAATTCTGAAGTTCATCTGGCCCAGGTAGGCAGTCCTTTCATTGGGTCTTAAGGACTGGGAATGATTTTCCATGGCTCTAGCTCCTCCGGGGTTCTGGCTTTCAACCTCCAAGTCATTCTTCCCTTCTCATGAAAGGTAGCCTGTGTCTACAGCCTTATGGTTGTCTCGGCCTACTTACTGATTTTAGGAGTTTGTGGGTCCAAAGCCTTCTTTCATTTTACTCTCTGGGATTAAGTAAACTCTTCTCTACCATGGACTTTTTCAAACTTTTATAAGGAAAACCACTCCTAAACTTCAAGTTATGTTGTAACAGAGAGAACCCTGTGCCCCACAGTTTAGTCTGCGAGGGTATGCTTATGAGAGAGAACACTGGTATTCTCCAAGACCCTTCTTCATTTAGGACACTTTTCTAGCATCTTTTCCCCAACGTCATCTGCTGAGTGAGGTTGGTAATAATTTCACCTTCAATAAGAGTGACATTATTGATGTTATCTGTGCTAACAAATCATGAAATTGTATTTGAATGGCATTGAGTAAGGGCAAGTAGTATCGGTTAGGGACGTGTTCAGCTGTCACAGAAAGGCTGCCACCAGTGGCACGAACAAAGAGAGTTTTACTCACAAAGAGGCTGTAGGCTGTGTCCCATTAAGGCAGCAACGTCATCTGCAGCAGGCTGCATGGAATGGCAGAGCTGCCAAATTTTTACGACCTACTACAAATTTTGGAGAAAAGGGTAGCAGACATTAATATAATAATACAAATATTTTTACCACTTTCCATCTTCAAGATGCATCACATGTGTGAGCATTTCAAGCTCACAGCACATCTGTGAGGTAGAATTGTTGATGTCTTTTGGAGGTCATTCGTTTTCTTCTTAAGTCAAAAATTAGCTGTCATATTTCTAGGGCATGTGGCTTCACCAAATCCCCTCCTAGGTTTCCTTTGCTTATCAATGCATCAAGCAAACTCATAGGAATTCTAGAATTTAATACTTGTGAGTCATGGAGAAACCAGTTCTGCCTTATCAAATCACATTAAATAATCATGCCATTCAGTATACTCTCAGATGAACCGTTGGAAGGTGCTCCTGTATTGGTGTTGTATTTCTGTTGGCAAGAACCTTGCCTCCTAGGAGGCACTGTAACTTTCATATCTATTAGTAATTGCCAATGAAGTAAAAACCAAGAGTGTTCTTTGTCTTCTTGTTGACACGTTATAATGTATACTAAGTTACCCCGTTTCCTTGTTTAATTTCTTCGCATCATATACCAACTGCAATATCATCACGGAACAATGGTGGCCCGAATGTAGCATTATCAGCTCTGGAAAATTCAGATATGGCCACGGTAACAGGTATGGCCACGGTAACAGTTAGGGTGGACTCCATCCAGTTCTTGTCTTCTTGGGCTTGTCTGATTCTCTCCGTTTATCTACCTCCCACCCCACACCCCCAGCCCCAGCAGCAGTGAGAATATGGTTAGTCAGTGAATCTCCAGCAGATACAGATGCAGACCATTTCTCTGGATAATCTTTATGGTTGACTGTGGCCTGGGTAACAGGACTGGTTCAGACAGAAACACCTGATTTGGGTGCCATCAAGCAGTATCTGTGCCCTCCCTGAGAAATGGGACAGTATGCATTTCAAACCCTTCAAGTCTCCACTTCTCCCTGCAGACTTCTGTGTTTTGTTGCTTTCATCCACCTACCAAAGCAACCCAAACTTTATGCTAAAGAGAGTGGGCCTCGTGTGTCCTTTGCAGATTGGAATGTTGTTACTAGTTTGGGTTATCTTAACAACAACTGGCAAATTATCTAAAAATGTAGAATTCGCTGTGAATTCAGAATCCGTACCTGTAGTAAGCCCTCCATGATTCCGTTGATTAGGGAGAGGTATCAGACCATACTGTAAGAAACCCTGCCTTCGAATGCTACAGCTCTACGGACTTTCAAAGCACTATTTCTAACCTGGTTATCAAAAGTCGTTAAGTCTTTTTGAGTATACATTCAGAGCTTTTTAAAGTTCTGGATCATAGTCTCCAATTTTCATTAGCTTCCTAACCCATTTATTCCCAGAGTTCTCTTTATTTTTGAATCGTTCTGTTGGGCCTTTGACCACACCTATCAAGTAAAAAATTTCCTCAAATTGAATATATGAACATTTAACAGCAGTTACGTGTTCAGTGCCCAAATATTTTATGATTTCCGTTAGGAGTTTGTTCTGTCCGTGGACGGTGAATAAACAAATGTCTTTTTTTTTTTCTTTTTTCCCCACATAAGTAAGTAGATGTGCCATGCAGAATGCTAGGTACCTGTCAAGGGTAATAGGACGTTCAGGAGTGTAAATAAGATTTCTGTCATCAAAAAAAGAAAAAAAAAAGATTATTTGATGACCTAAGATAAGCTAAGCTTTAAAAATGAAAGGAAAATAGCCATGAACTCAGATAAAAGTTAGGCAATTAAGTACTTTTCCCTAGGGCAGCAAGGAGTTTTGAGAAATACCATAATCTGTAGAATTTGTACTAAAAAGCTCTACTGACATGATGATAAAGCTCATCTTTAAAGCTTGCTTTGTGTACTGATATTATTCCTTTTTTCTTGAAATCTAAAGAAGCCTTTCTCTTTGGCTCTTAACATGAAAGGAAAAGAAATTTTCCCCCTATATGTTCTTCTGCCGTTTTTAGGCAGAGCTTTTCCAAAAGGCTTTTATATATTCATTGCTTTTTATCTTCATCCTTTGTCCAAAACAAGCCTTGAGATTGGGAATGATGTGGATTCTTTCTAACCCAAGCTCAGAGGACTTAACTTCTCATAAAACCCATCAATTGATGAGGCATTGAACTCGTATCATGGAGTTCCTTGTGCAGCCCATGGGCAGGATTCCACTGAAGTAATCAATAGCATCGTGGAGACCCTGCCTCTGGAAGGAACTAACAACAAATAAGGATTTGACCTTATAGGCTGATTTTCCTAGAAATCTAGGAATCAAGAGGGCCAGAAGAGGGATGGTGGGAGAGGGACTCTGGAGAAGTGCTGAATACCCAGGCTCACTTGAAGCCAACTGAGCAGAGGAAGGTTCTGTCCCGGAGGAGCTTGGCTCAGCAGGGATCAGCTCCCAATTGTTATGGACTTAGTGAAAATACACTCATGAGAGCCTACATGAAGGAGGCCTCCAGAACTCTAAGAGGATTCCTTCCTTTCTTATGTCTTTTTTTATGGAAAGTGTCTTGGCCGTGCTTACTTCACCTTTGTGTGTCCACAGTTCTTCTTCCCACTAGTTGTGTTGCCATGAACCTCCTTACATAGCCATTGCTCCCCTCCTAGACCACGTGTTCCTCATGGACAGGGCTCACCTTAGCCATCCGTGTGTCGTTACTACAGTGCCAGCCATGTGCAAAGGACCCTGTACATACTGAATGAATGCAATGTGTTTATGGGGTTTCAGTTCCCAATTTTTACAGAAGAACTAGCTGTCTCACTTCAATTTTATGTGTAACAGCATCAGTCTATACTGGGGATTCTCTCTCACATTCTCTCTTTTTACAAACACCTGCAATCAACTTTTGATGAACTCTTACTCTTTTGTGATCAGATGAATTGAGTGGAACCTTTGCCATCTCTTAAGATCTTATTGGCAACCCAACACCACTTCAACTCCCTATCCTACAGTAAATTCTTGCTTAGCAAGAAGCACTATAGTTCAGTGACTAAGAGGGTGGCCCCTGGAGCCAGGTTCCCTGGGATCTAAACTCATATTTTGCTCTATTTCTAGCAGCAGACCTTTGGACAACTTACTTTTTCTCTTTGTTACTCATTTTTCTCAGCTGTAAAATCAGGCACAACCTAGTACCTTCAACACAGAGCTCTGAAATGAATTCAGTGTGGTAACAAAGGTAAAACACTTAGAATAATGCATGGAACCCCCTTAGCTGCGAGTCAGTAAACACTCGCCTTATTTAGTGATGTAACTACGTTTTTGACAAAGTCGCTGCTTGCTTACTTAAAACCTCCACGTTGGCTGTGTTAAATGTACAGAACAGGTGAACTATGGAAGGCACCATGTCAGAGTCAGGCTTACTTGGTAGAATAAGGTCCCATTCCCTGATGCTGGTGATTGCAAGAGGATACTCAATCCTCTTGTGCACAGAGAGGTACAGAGGCCCTCGGTACAAACCTATAACAAGATGATAAGAAAGCCATAGGAAAACAGAGGGAACAAACTAATTTTACACAATCCTCTTGTGCACAGAGAGGCACAAGGCCCTCAGTACAAACCTATAACAAGATGATCAGAAAGCCATAGGAAAACAGAGGGAACAAACTAATTTTACTTTAGTTCCCACCATACACCAGTACAGTTCTCTGCAATTCACACATGTTTCCCTCTCAAGCAAACATAACAGGCCTGTGGGGAAGGTATTATTATTCCCATTTAACACGCAACTACACTAATGCTTAGAAAGTTTAAATAACTTGCCAAATATCACATCTATGTGGCAGAGCTAGGATTTGAACCAGCATCGTTCACATCCCACTGCCTCTGCCAATCTTTAGAAACATCTTTGGAAGAAGTGAAATACGTTAATCATAATGATGCGCTGAATAACATAGGACTGGGTACTATAGGCCCATGCAATCCCAAGGCGGGAAAATATTAATTTACAAAGGCTATTTTGCTTACTGTTATATTTCTCAGAGTGCACAGGGTAAGTGTTCACTCTTTGTGAAATGAGTGAGTTTACGAGGGAATGGACAGAAATGTGAATACCTATGCTCGTACGATTACACCGTGTAGTTTGGTTGAGGATCTCGAGACACACTGCCTTACATCTTATCTCAGCAGAGTAACAGGGACGTTAGAGCTGTCATAGAAGGTGAAAGAGAAGGTTACTTATCATACCACTTGTCCCAAATTACTCGTAGGTCAGTTTAAAAAGCAGCACACAAACATAAGACAGTGAGGGAGAGCCAGGAAAGCTCAGAGAGAGGGAGAGAGAGAATCCCAAGCAGCTTCTACACTGTCCGCACAAAGCCTGATGCAGAACTGGACCTCGCAAACCATGAGATCATGACTTGAGTCGAAAGCAATATAGTCACATGCATAACTGACTGAGCCATCCAGGTGCTCTCACCTTTGTTAAGATTGAAATTCCCAGGTTTTTACGTAGATAAATGACAGATCTTACAAACAACAACAAACAGATTAGAAGGATGGTTCAAAACCAAGGATTGCAAGATTGCAGTAAGGACATAATATGTGGGAGTAATCGGGGTGGGTGGGAGGAAGAAAGGGCCAGGGGCCAGATGGAGGGTCTGTAAATGGAAGCCGACATTCTAGCAAAGGTGGAGCCTTATTACTTCCACTCTTTTACTCCAGAACTTGTTGTCCCCAGCATGTGGTGTCCACTTACCGTATGCTTCAGAGCTGGTGGATGGATAAGCTGCCCATTGTAATCAGGGGAAAACATTCCACCCACAGAATTCACTAATTGCCCTGTTCTATAATGTTTACCCTCTTACTGGCATTGCTAAAAGTACCTACTTTCTCTATACCACCATAGAACAGGAGGATTTTCCCTTGTCAGCCTTTGCTCGCTTGCTTGTCAGTTTATTGGTCCACCTGTGGCTTTATTCACCACTCACCCAAAACTGACTGAGGGACTCTTTGTGCCAGGCTCTGTTCTTGAGGTATACCCCTGCCTCCATGGTGGTTGTGGGTAATTCTTGACTTCTGGGCTTCCAGCTACTACATCAGGTGGGGGTCTCCATCACCTTCTGTTGCTTTTTCATTGTCATTGGGCAGGTTTCTGCCTGCTTCTTCTCTCTAATTATGTACACGGTAGAAATCAGTGCTTTGGGGATGTGGATGACTGCAAGAACAGACTCCTGGACGTGTCTTTTCACTTGGGGAATTTGCATATTTGTGCATATTTTTGTCTCAAAATCTAGTTTATCCTAGAGGTAGACATTTTAAACAAAGCAAACACAGTCCAGAAGGGGCTCAAGAAACAAAATCATTGGATGTGTCCCCGAGCCTGGTAGCAATGCAGGTGGGGTAGAGGCCTACAGATGTGGAGCTAGACTGTTGTTGGATGACAGCTTCACTGTGCATCTTCAGCCAGGAAGTAGTACAGCTGGAATGAGAATTCTCCTAGTGTGATTCTTGGCTTGGTGTTTTCCTGCTGACTCATTGGCATGGGAGGGCTGAGAACTTTTGGAACTTTGTTGCATTTTGCTGCAGAATCAAACACTAGCTAGGTTTTTCAGGTAGTTATAGAATAGGCTTTGACAGCAAGGTGGAGTGGGGGTCAGAGAGACCTGGCAGGAAGGAGGAAACTGCACAGGCAGGAGAGTGGGACTGACAGAGGCTGTTTTCTTCCATTTTGTTCTGGGCAGACCTTAGTGAGGATGTCTAGTCCTGAGTACTGGTGAAGTTTCTGTACTGGCCATGGAGTTGGGCGGGCACCTTAGAGAGATTCCCACAGTCTGGGGGAAGTGTGTGTGTGTGTGTGTGTGTGTGTGTGTGTGTGTGAAAGAGAAGGAGAGTGAGAGAGAAAGAGAGAGAGAGACAGATACAGAGACAGAGACAGAGACAGAGATGGAGATATGGAAGTCCCAGTAAGGGAAAGTGATATTTATTCGGATTTCCTGTTAAATTCATTTTCAAAGGATTCAAATCACAGGGAATTTTTCTTAACACTAAAAGTATGTACTGAGTTTAATCCTAATAACATTAATAAGAAAATAAGATCTAGAATTTGATGTCCATCAATTTATAAATAAATCTTTCTGGGGCAGAGGGGTCACATGGTCGAGAAGTAGGGGGATCTGTACATCCCATGTCTCTCAAACAAAGTGCTGAAGCCAAAGTATTTTGAACCCCAAAAGTCTGCAAGGAAAACAGACTGAATACTCCTGAAGGAAATGTGACAACTTGAGAAATGACAGGTGGCTGAATGTGAACTGGGGTACATAAATTGGTCCAGGTAGGAATGGAGGGAAGAGATCCCCTTCTGCGGAGAGACAAAAGTAAGAGAAAGAGTGGCTCGGGAAGTGTAGGGCTGTATGTGGATAAGAGGAGAACCTCGGACTGGGACTGAGAGGGATCTTATCTCTAACTGTGGGGCTTTCTTGGGTCTGGGGCTAGGCTCCCTGTTTGCGCACCTGGGGAGGAGAGGAGCCAGCATTGGTTTCAGGGGTAGATCAGGGGCACAGTCCACAGAAGGAGACAGTAGCCCCTCCCTGGAGGGCTGTGCAATAGAACAAAGCCTGCCTGCATCCACCACCCCCCAGATCAGTGGCTGGGTCTAGGGCGCAGTCTGCGCCCCCTAGGAGTCTTCGCCTTTCTAGGAGAAAGTGGCCCCCTCCCTGGGGGCGTCGCTGTGGGACAAAACAATGCCTGCCTGCATCCACCATGCCCAAGCTCAGCAGTGAGGTCAGCAGCGCAGTCCACGGCAGGAAAAGGCGGGGCTCCCTGAAGCACAGCAGCACAGATAGCCAGGAAGACATTTGTAGCAGCACAGAGAGGCACTTCCCCAGTGCCAGAGCACACGGAACGGGTCTGCGAATCCTAGACAAGCGCTATGCCAAAGGAGTCAGCGGAGCAAGAAGGACCACCCTGCGTGTGCCCTCAGCACAATGAGGACAACTGGAACGGAGTACACCAGGTCATGGAGAAGAGGCTGGGCATCACCATTTCCCCACCACCACCACCACCGCCACCACCATCAGCACAAAGGCGGGGCCTCAGGGATCAGTCCGAGGGTCCATAGCGGAGGTGGGACCAGCCTACCCCAAACCACGCCCCTCTGTGCTGGGTACCTGCTTATCTGATGGACCAGGGTAGGCGCTGTGGAACCAGGCAGGTCCATCATCCGGACCAGTGATGCTGCATAGACTGGATTAATTCCGGGACAACTCTTGTTAGTTAGACATATTCTCCCTTCCTATCTCTTCCCTCTTTTAGGTTGATAACTCTGCTTGTTGGTTCGTTTAAGCGGACATTTATAATCCATTCCCTTGATACATTTCCTACCTATATTTCTATAATTTTCTTTCTCTCTCTCTGGAATAATCAAGCCATCTAGTTTCTCTGTCTGGGTAAACTTATCTTCCTTTTGTTCCCACACCTCCTTCCTTATTTTCCTTTCTCTCTCTCTCTGCATTAAGCCATTTGGCCTCCCATTCTGGTCAATATACATATATATTTTTTCCTTTTACCCCCTCCTGTCATTTCCCTCTTTATATGTGTTCTTCCAACAGCAACACCTCTACCGTGTACTTTACTTGTAGCTGGTGTTTCTGGTTTGTTTGTTTTGTTTCGTTTTTGATTTCAGACTGTTTTTCTGTGTGTGAGCGTGTGTGTGTCCATTTATTTCTTTTAGTTGCACGTTTCCTTCCATGTCTCTGTTTCCTGTGTGTTCGTTTGTTTGTTTTCCTTTCCAGGGCTACTTCAAGGGACAAATAAAAGCACACCTTGTGGAGGGTCAAAAACATCATGACGAGTAGAGAACTCAAAGAGCCAATGCCACAACAACAGAGAGCCAGTAACACTCTCCAGGAAACACTACCTGCAGTGTTAGAACCTGCACAGGGCGTGACCCTCATTTCATATAGCAATTCTTGCAGGTGCAGAGCAAATAACAAGCTTGTAAACCTCATAAGAGAGAGAAAACTAGCCAAAATAATGAAACAGAAGCATTCCCCTCAAAAGAAGTTCCGGGAAGAAGTGGACATCTAACGACTTGATCAAAACAGATATAAGCTACATTTCAGAATTTAGCATAACGTCAAAAGATGAATCGTTGGGATTGGCAAAGGCATAGAAGACAGCATGGAATCCATTATTGAAGAGACCAAGGAAATAAAAAGTAGTCATGATGAATTCAAATGGTATAAATGAGGTGCAATTTAAAATGGAGGCAGCCACATCGTGGATTGAAGAGACAGAGGGGAGACTAAATGAATTAGAAGATAAAAATATGGGGAAAAGGAGGTGAGAAAAAGATAGAGAAAAAATTGAGGATCGAGAGGGGAGAATAAGAGAACTAAGTGATGCAATCAAATGGAACAATATCCATAGCACAGGTTTTCCAGAAGAGAGCAAAAAGGGGTGTGAAGATGACCTTGAACAAATCATAGCTGAGAACTTCCACAATCTGGGGAAGGAAACTGGCATTGACACCAAACGGGCACAGAGAACTCCCTTCTGATGTAACTTGAGTTGATCTTCTGCACAACATATAATAGTGAAACTGGCAAAATACAAGCATGAAGAGAGAATTCTTAAAGCAGCTAGGGATGAGTGGACCTTAACGTACAAAGGTAGAAGTATTGGGATCGGAGCAGACCCATCTACTGAAATCAGACAAGGCATAAAGGAATAGGGGAATCTTCAATGTGATGAATAGGAAAAATATGCAACCAAGAATCCTTTATCCAGCCAGCCTGCCATTCAGAATCGAAGGAGAGGTAAAGGTCTTCCCAAACAAACCAAAACTGAAGGAATTCATCACCGCTAAACCATCCCTGCAAGAGATACTAAGAGGGATTCTATGAGGGAAATGTCGCAAGTATCACAAAGTGCCACAGACACCAATACAAGCATGAAAAGTACAGACATCACAGTGCCTCGGAACCATAGCTTTCCACAATAACACTGCATGGAAGTGGAATAAATGCTCCAACCAAAAGACTTAGGGTATCAGAATGGATAATACAAAACAAGACCCATCTATTTTCTGTCTTACAAGAGACTCATTTCGACCTGAGGACAACTTACTATTGAAAGTGGGTGAATGGAGAGCTACCTTTCATGCAATTGGGAGTCAAAAGGAAGCTGTATTAGCCATACTTATATCAGACAAACTTGACCTGAAATTAAAGTGTGTAGCAAGAGATGTTTAAGGGCATTATTAAATAATTAGTGTCTGTCCATCAGGAGGAGCTATAATTATAATGAGTATGCAGTGATTTCGGAAGCACACAAAGATTTAAAACATTTAATCACAAACATTAACAATCTCATTGATAAGAATATGGTAATTGCAGGGGGCTTTAATACTCAACTTACAACAATGGACAGAAAATCTAGACAGAATCAGGAAAGAAACAATGGTCCTGAATGATACATTGGACCAGAAGGAAGTGTCAGATATTTTAGAACTCTACATCCCAAAGCAGCAGAGCATACTTTCTTCTGGAGTGCACGTGGAACATTCTCCAAGAGAGACCACATACTGGGTCACAAAAAACCTTCAGTAAATATAACAGAATTGAGATGACACCATGCACACTTTCAGGTCACAATGTTTTGAACTTGAAATAAACTACAGGAAAAAGTCTGCTAAACCTCTAGCATACAGGTTAAAAAACATCTTATTAAAGAACGAATCAGTCAACCAGACAGAGAAGAAATAAAAAGACATAAGGAAACAAATAAAAATGAAAATACAACAATCAAAAATTTTTGAAAAAAAATTTACTTAAAAAGATGGTAAAAGGGTTAGTGAAGCTGAGTTTTGCATACTTGAGACAGCATGTAATGCACTAAGGAGTCAGAGTGCTTGGGGTAAAGGCCATTTCCATAACTTTCTTAGTCCTGTGACCTTGATCAATTTTAACATCTCCTTCAGCCTCAATTCCTTCTTCTGTACCCAGGGTCAATTGAGATGCTTTATCAGGTAACGTGCTTGCCACAGGGAAGTGATTGGTAGCTGTAAGTTCATTGCTTTTGCCCCTGGTATTCCCAGGACTCCTACCAGGGAGCCTGGAGGCCTGTGTGCTGGCCTGAATCTGTAGCATTTTAGGCAAATTGTTCACCCTGTGATTAAGTCTTCCCCTTTCACTGAGCCTTTGATTCACCCCATGTGTTCTGGCATCTGCCGCCCTGCGTGAGTTCTCTCCTTTTTAACACCTTTACTTGGTTTTGTGTGATACAGTGATCACACCACCTGAGCATCAGTTATTAGCAATAAGCGTGACTCCTCTGAGTACCTATAGTATTCTGATTATTCCCACATACAGCTAGTTTCTGCAGCTCTGATTATCTGCTAAATTACACCAATGCATATTTTAGAAGACTCTTTTGTTGTTGTTGCTGCTACTGCTGTTGTTGTTGTTGCTGCTGTTGTTGTTGTTGTTTTTGTTGTTTAGAAATCATTTGCTTCAGGTTCATCTAGTCTATCCAGTAACACCTGCAATAACATTGAGATAAACCTTGGTGTTACCTGTTTTCACTTTTTAACGCCAGTGGATTTTGTTTTTGGTTTTCTTTTTCAGACTCCCTTTGGGAACTTCTATTTCTTCCATCTTCTCGCTCATGTTTCCTACATAGACAACGGATTGTTTGCTAGTTGCTGTCTCTGGGACGTTGTTGCTGTTTGCCAGTGTTAGTATTGGCATGCCAGGCCTTGGGTGTTCATTCTTTCAACGATTTTTGTTCCAGGTCTTCATGACAAAGGCAACAGAATGAAGAAGGTACTGAGTTGAAGCAGTTAGAAATTCACTTCAACTAGGACTGCCGGAGGAAGTGCCACTGCATTTAGAGGAGGAGACACAGAATTGAACCACAAGTGAGCAAAATGAGTTGGGTATAAGAGAAAAAAAAAATAATTCCAGCACGACAGTCAAGTGTTCTCTGCTTTTATTTGAACTATGGGATAAATGTGTAACGTACTACAAACCCTTACGATATGGGCTGCTTATTTTGATTTTAATGTTTGTTCGTTGGTTGGTTGGTTGGTTGGTTGGTTGCGTGGGTGGGTGGGTGGGTGGGTGGGTAGTTGATTTGCAGTGTATGTGAGGAAGGGGAGGGGATGAGAGAGGGGGAAGAGAAAATTCCAAGCAGGCTCTGTGCAGAGTGTGACCTGGGGCTTGAAACCACAAATGGCGAAATCATGACCTAAACTGAAACTAAGATTAGGACACTCAACTAACTGAGCCACTCAGGTTCCCCTTGGCTGCTTATTGTATTTGCACTTTGGGTCTTCGTGTTACAAATACCATAGGGAGTGGTGTACATGCATGATCTAAGGAAGGTGCAGCTATTTAGATCTGGCTTATTTGTTTTTCCTTATAACACTTTATTCAGGAGTAATATTTCATAAGTTTATTAGAAAGACAGATTGAAGAAGGTAATTGGGAGGAAATCAGGTAAGGAGTCATTGCAGTTGACCAGGAGAGGTGAACATGACAGGAATTAGTGTGGACACAGGAAATGGAGAGATGAGGACCGATGTGGTATTTTTTTGAAAATGCTTTTTGTTGTGTAATTAACATTATATAAAATAACTCTTTTGGTGCATAGTGCTTTGAGTTTTAAAGATTGTATATACTCATGTAAATGTCACCCCAGTGATAATACAGAAGAGTTCTGTTCCTGGGGCACATAGGTGGCTTAGTCATGTAAGCATCCCACTCTTGATTTCGGCTAAGGTCATGATCTCACTGTTCTTGAGTTTGAGCCCCTGCTCACGAACTTCCCGGAGCCTACTTGGGATTATCCCTCTATACCTCCTTTTCTGTGCCTCCCCCACTCTCACTCTCTGCCTGCCCCCCCAAAAAATTAGACACAAAGAGAACAATTCCATCAGCTCCCAGAATTCCCTCATGTTGAATCACTGTCACCCCACCCCTGAGGCCTGGCAACCATCTATCTCCAACTTTAATATCATATAAATGGATCCTTATTGTAGGTAACTTTATGAGACTGGTTTCTTTCATTCAACATCATGCCTTTACAATACATCTGTTTCTTAGTGTTTCCCTGTACGGATATAGCAGCGTTTGTTTAACCATTCATTTCCTGAAGGAAATTTGTGTTTTTCCATTTTTGTCAGTTATGATTAGAGTTGCGGTAAACATTTGTGTGCATGTTTTTTTTGTTGTTTTTGTTTTATAAACATAAGTTTTCACTTCTCTAGAGCAAATGTCTAGGAGTCAGATTTATGGGTCACATGCAAGTATTAGGTATTGTCTTTAAAAAATAGATATATTTCATGGGCTCCTGATTGGCTCAGTAGATTGAGTAGCTGACTTCAGCTCGGGTCATGATCTCACGGTTTGTGAGTTCAAGCCCCATGTTTGGCTCTATGTTGACAACTCGGAACCTGGAGCCTGCTTTGGATTCTGTATCTCCTCTCTCTCTGCCCCTCCCTGCTCACACTCTGTCTCTCTTTATCCCTCAAAAATAAGTAAAGATTGAAAAAAAACAGTTTCAACATGTGTATAGCAGTATCTCAGGGCAGTTTTAATGTGTTTCCCTGAAGCCTAGTGTTGTGGAGCATCGTTTTGCGCACTTCAATGTATGATATTCTGGACACAAGACCTTTGCTGGATATATGATTTGGGAATATTTTCTCCAAGTCCATAGATTGTCTTTTTGTTCTTTTCACAGAGTCTTTTACCAAGCAAAAGTTTTAGTACTAATGAAGGGCAATTTAGAGATATTTTTTCTTTTATATGAATCCAATTTATAAACCTTATAACTTCAGATGTACTTTGTACTCCTTGTTCATATATTTGCTATTCTATACCAGCATCAGAATGTTTTCAGTTTGTTGCTATTGGTTGCACAAGTTGTATACTGCACAGTTCTAGGGGACATGATTTATATGAACTACAGTGCGAATGGTAACCCTCAAATCTGTAAAATGTACAACTTGTACACACATGTATTATGTCCTGGAGGGTCTTTTCTACTGTACAGATTGCAGTCATTGCTGTGGTTCTGTTTTACTTTCCTTGTCATTTATTATGTGGAGTGTATACTGAAGCCAAATTTAAGAAGGTCCTGTTTGTGAGCTATCTAAAGGTAATTTATTCTCACTGATTCTCAACTAGCTGGGGCCTATCCTTGGGGTACAGCAACATCTGGCTTTCTAGCTTGTTCCCTTAATTGAATCTATTAATTTGCATTCATGGAAACTGGAAACTCTCTTCAACCAGCCTGTTTTAGCTATATACCCGTGATTTTAAAATTCACCTCAAAAACAAATGACTAAAACTTTAATATTTGTAGAATAATCGGGATTTGAAAAAAAAAAAGGAACAATATAAAAACACTGGAAAAAATCAACAGAATATAATATAAAAACAAAAATATCATTTGCAGGGAATACTTTGGCTCCATGTAATTCTCTATTTACTCTGAGTAGCTCTAAGTTGGTGTATGACGTCCCTCTGACAATTGAATGTACATTCAGTGTTACAAGATGTTTTTTTTTTTTTTTGTCAATACTTAGTTCCTCTAAAGATGGAATCACAAATTATTAACTGATCAACAGTTAGTGTTGTAGCAGAATCAGGAACAATTCAACAGAACAGGCCTGTTCTGGGTGTGTTCTTATAGAATTATATAATTATGTCCATTATTACTACAGGTGTCTTCACCTACCTGGCCTCTTCATAATCAGCTACAGTAACATTTCACAAAGCATCCCATTCTTCCCCACTGAAATGGTGAAACATTTTTTTTTTTAATTTTTGTGTCTACATTTATTTATTTTTGAGAAACAGAGTGAGATAAAGTGTGAGTGGGGGAGAGGCAGAGAGAGAAGGAGACAGAATACGAAGCAGGCTCCAGGCTCTGAGCAAGTGGTCAGCACAGAGCCTGATGCAGGGCTCAAACCCATGAACTGTGAGACCATGACCTGAGCTGAAGTCGGACACTCAACCGACTGAGCCACCCAGGCGCCCCATGAAATGCGAAACTTTTATGATGCTAGTTGTAGGTTTTTTGATGGGGATTTGTTTTTGTTTGTTTTATAAAAGTCCTTTATCAAGTTGATGAAGTCTCCCTGGACTCATAGTTTGTGGAGAGAATGTTTTATTTATTATGAATGGAGGTAAAAAATGCCTTGTCTGCATCTGTTTTTAAGACCATCTGATCATTGTCCTGTCTTTCTTCTTTAGCCTATTGTTGTGAGGGGTTAAACTAATTGATTTTTGAATACTGAACCAGTCTCCCATACTGGTACTAAATCCCTCTTGGTTATGGATGTATAATTCTTTTTACACATTGTTGGATTTGATTTGCTAACATGTATTGGGTATTTTGTGTCTATGAAAATTCAACACACTGGTCTCCAGTTTTCCTTTCTTACAATGCGTTTACCTTGTTTTGTCAATGCTGGCCTCCTAGAATGAGGAAGTTTTCCCTCTGTTTTTATTTTCGGGAAGAGATTATAGGACATTAGCATCATTTTTTCCTGTAAATGTTTGCTAGAATTCTTCAGTGAAACCATGTGGGCCTGATATATATGTGGGCCTAATAAATATAGGCCTATCCAGATAATCTATGTTTCCTTATGTGGGTTTTAGTAGTGTGTGTCTTTTATTTGTTTTCTATATTTTTCTAAAAGCTTTTCATTTATTTCTGAGAGAGCGCTGAAGAGTGGGAGGTGGGAAGGGGCAGAGAGAGAGGGAGACGCAGAATCTGAAGCAGGCCCCAGGCTCTGAGATGTTAGCACAGAGCCTGACACAGGGCTCAAACCCACGGGCCAGGAGATTATGACCTGAGCTGAAGTCAAACATTTACTGTCTGAGCCACCCAGGTGCCCCATCGTGTTCATCTTTTAAATAATTGATCTGTTTCATATAAGTTATGAAATTTGAGGGCATAGAGTCATTCATAATATTTTCCATTATCCTCTTGATGTTCATGGAATCGGTAGTGGTTATGTCTCTTTCATTTTTGATATTAACCATTTGTGCCTACTTTTTTCCTTGGATAACCTAGTTAGGGGTTCATTGCCTTTATTGATATTTTCAAAGAACCATCTTTTGATTTCTCTATTGATTATCTCCAGTATTTTACTATCTTTTATTTTATTGATATCTGTTCTAATTATTATTTTTTAATTATTATTATTTCTTATCTTCTACTTCAGCCTTCAACTGTACCTCCTCCCCTATTTTCCTAAGGTGGAAGTTTAGGCTGCTAATTTAAGGTCTTTCTCCTTTTCGATTTTGTTACATTTATTTCCTTACTTTGAGAGAGAGAGAGGAAAGCATGTACGTGAGCAGGGGCATGGCAGAGAGAGGGAGAGAGAGAATCCCAAGCAGGAACCCAATACAGGGGATTGATCTCATGACCATGATAGCATGACCTGAGTGGAAACTAAGAGTTGCATGCTAAAACGACTGAGCACCCAGATGCCCGAAGATCTTTCTACTTTTCTAATAAATGTATTCAGTGCTGTTCATTTTACTGGAAGCCATGTCTTCAGTGGCCCCCACACCACCCCTGCACATTTTGGTAGGTTGTATTTAATTTCCATTGAGTCCAAATTACTTTGAAATTTCTCTCAAGATTCCTTCTTTGATGTGTTATTTAGAAGTATGTTCTTTAATCTCTAAACATTTGAGGATTTTTTCTGCTATCTTTTTATTATTGCTTTCCATCCAGTTCAATTCCAGTGTGGCCTGACAGCATACTTTGTATGGTTTCTAGGCTTTGAAATTTGGTAGGATGTGTTTTATGGCCCAGAACATGTTCTGACTTCGTGCATGTTCTGTGTGAACTTGAGAAACATGTTTATTCAACTACTGTTGGATAAAATATTCCATATGTATCAGTTAGATCTAGGTGATTACTGCTACTGCTTAGTCCAGCTGTAGCCTTACCTATATCCTTCTAGACCTGTCAGTCACTGACAGAAAGGTGTTGAAGTCTCCACTATAATAATGAATTTTTCCCTTTCTCCTTGAAATGCGAAAAGTTTTTCCATCATGTATTTTCATTCTCTGTTGTGAGACATAGAAAATTAGGGATTGTTATGTTTTCTTACAGAACTGACCCTTTTATCTCTCTAGATAATCTCTTTATATAATGACACTCTTTATCTCTCCAGAGTTTCCTTGTTTGGAAGTTTGCTTTGTCTGGAATTAATGCAATTACTCCAACTCTCTTTTGATAAGCATTAGCATGATAAATCTTTCTTCATCCTTTTACTTTTAATCTATCGGTACCTTTATATGTCATGTGAATTTCTTCTAGACAATATAGAGTTGCATCTTGTTTTTGGATCTCCTGTGACAATCTCTGAGCTTTAACTGGTATATTTAGACTATTCACATTTGATGTGAGTATTGATATAGTTGGAATAATATCTACCATGTTTGTAACTGTTTTCTATTCACTGCATTTATACTTTGCTTCCTTTCTATCTTCACCTTTTTCTGCCTTCTGGATATTAATGCAGCAGTGGGTATATTCCATTTTCTTCTTTCTCTTAGCATATTCATTATACTTTTTTATTTTAAAAAGTTGGAGTGGTATCCCCTTTATTTGCATTTGCATTACTCATTTATAACTAGTCAAATTCCTCTTTCAAATCACACTGTATCATTTCAAAGTAGTGCAGCTACCTTATAAAACTTTCTCAATTCCTCCATCCCATGCCTTCTAATATTGAGGTCATCTACCTCCTTATCCATATGCTATGATCAACCGAGTATATTGCTGCTGTTATTACTTTAAACAAATTGTTATCTATCAGATAAGTTGGGAATGAGAAAAATAAAATATTTTATCTTACCTTCCCTTATTCCTAGTCCAATCCTCTTCTTTTTTAAACATAGATCTGAATTCCTTATCTATAACCTATATCCATATTCCTTTTTCTAAAGACCTTTCTCTTGAGAGAGACAGGGGGCACAAACGAGCAAGGGGCAGAGAGAGAATCCCAGGACAGGCAGAGAGAGAGGGAGAGATAATGGGATCTCATGCAAAGCATGGCTCATGCTCACTTGCAGTGGGGCTGGAGCTCACTTGATGTGGCACTTGAACTCACAAACTGTGGGACTTGAACTCATGAATGATGAGATCATGACCTGAGCTAAAGTCAGGTATTTAACCACTGAGGTATCCTCCAAGGAACTTTTTTTTTTTCTTGCAAGGCAGATCTACTAGTGATAAAGTCCTTCCTTTATTGTTTGACAACGTATTACTTGTTTTTGGGTTGTTGTTGTTTTTCTTATTGTTCTTGTTGTTTTCAAAGGTGAGGGATTGTAAACTTCAGATGCTTTTGGGAAGAGTAACGCACTCCATGCCTAACATCTTTTTTAATGTTTATACATTTATGTTGGGGGAGAAAGGGGCAGAGAGAGAAGGGGGTGGAGAGAGAGAGAATTCCAAGCAGACTCCATTCTGATAGCAGAGAGTCCTATGTGGGGCTCAATCTCATTAAACATGAGATCATGACTTGAGCAGAAACCAAGGTCGGATGCTCAACCGACTGAGCCACACAGGCACCCCAAAAAGTCTTTTTTCTTCAGTTTGAAATACACTTTTGCTGGATATAGAATTTTCAATGGGTATTTTTTTCCCTTTCAACACTATTTTTATTTTTATTTTTACTTTTATTTTTATTTTTATTTTTATTTTTATTTTTATTTATTTTTATTTTTATTTGTTCTTCTACCCTGGCTACGAAGAAAGGGATAGATGGGGTAAGAGGAGAGAGAGTGATGCTGGCTGGTGGAAGGGCATGACCTTAGCCTGGCTGGTGAATTGCTGTCTGAAAGACACACTAAATGGAGCATTGAAGCAAACTTGCAGTCATCTAGGGAAGATGCAGGAAGAGCTGTAAGTGTAAAAGGACAGTGGTATCACTGAGGTATTTGGAAAGGGGATGATGTGACACACGCCAGTATTGTGTTGCCTCAAAAAGCACATCTGCAAGCAGTCTTGTATATTCACAAAACCACTTTCTACCTACCTGGCATTGTGGCTCCCTGAAGTTTTATGATGCCTGTCGTTTTCTTTTTCTTTTTTAGTAATGAAAGGAAAATGTTGAATTCTCTAGTTTCCAAACTCATTTCTGGGACATCATTTTTTCTTGGAAGTTTTTGAAAACCATCCAGTACTACTCAAGGGAAGGTGAGACTTTGCTTCTATGTTATAAGGTGAAGGCCCCAAAGCCAGACAGTGAGATGATGTATTTTTTTTTTTTAAGGTAGTATATCAGCTCAGAGGGGGCACATGGCAGAATGGCCGAATATGAGCCTGGAGCCAGATGACCTGGGCTTGAACCCTGGCTGACTAGATGTGTGACCTTGGGTAGGCTATTTAACCTTTCTGTTCCTTAAGTCTCCATTGGCAAAATGAGGCTAGTGATTCTATGCCCCAATGTTCCTGGATTGTGGCCGTGCCTGGCACAACTGTTAATGGCCTTCCGCTTTGATTCCCCAAAGTATCTTTATTTGGACAATAAATTATATTGTTGCCCTCACAATAAGCAAACCTGTGTCAGAAGATCCATTTTGAAGATTAAAAGCATTAAAAACAATACCTGCTCATAATATGTGCTCAGTAAGTACTAGTTGCTATTATTAGCTGTGACAACCAGAATACACGTTTTAACTATCCAGTTTCATGCATTACCCCAGAAGCAAGGATTGTTACTGTCGACCTTGAACTCTGAAAGTGACATGTTTTGTTGGAAAATGGAGAATCACCACAGTGTGAGCAAATTTAATACAGTCTTGAAAAATTCTCTTCCAGTTTAACCTACCATGGGTGAAACCAGTAGCTTGAAAAAAATGGCCGTTTTCTTTCATTTCACTAACAGGGTAATCACCACCCAGGACATGCTGGTGTTACAGAGAAAATACCATGGGGGTTGTTAATTTGGGTTTTGTGTTTACTGTGCTGTTCTTTCTGGTCTGATCCCTAGTTTTCTTTCTTTGATCTTTCTTTGGGCATTCCCTTCCTTCTCCTCCCCTCATGTAATGTCTAAAGTCAATTGCTGTCCCTTCTTCATACATCCTTGTGCTAGGGGATAAAGAAATTATACATGACTGAAAAAGCTTTATTTGCAGTAATGGTTTCATGTGCCTACCCTAAAATCCTTTGACGTGTTTGAGATTGGGTAGAAAAAAGTGGGTTAATTGGGATATGACTTTTCTTCATATAGGCATCTTGATGAGAGTTTCTGCTAAGCTTGTGAGGTAGTCATGCTAGACAGGCACGGAGGTGGGATGGACCTCGACTCCTGGCCCTGCCACAGGCTAGCTGTGTGACCTTGGGCACTCCATTTGTTTCATCTCTCTGAGTTTCAGTATTTAGCATGCTTAAAAAGGGGGGGTAAAGATACTTGCTGCTTCCCAAGGTTAAACATGAGGCTCAAATGAGATGATGAGTTAGTGTGCTCTAAGCAAATGTTGGCCAAGAGTTCCTTTCTTTAAAAATCGGTTGATTGGGGGCGCCTGGGTGGCGCAGTCGGTTAAGCGTCCGACTTCAGCCAGGTCACGATCTCGCGGTCTGTGAGTTCGAGCCCCGTGTCAGGCTCTGGGCTGATGGCTCGGAGCCTGGAGCCTGTTTCCGATTCTGTGTCTCCCTCTCTCTCTGCCCCTCCCCCGTTCATGCTCTGTCTCTCTCTGTCCCAAAAATAAATAAATAAAAATAAAAAAATAAAAAAATAAAAATAAAAATTGGTTGATGTGATTGGGACTCCTTTTGTAAGATCCATGAGCAGAGGCTTGGAGGAAAAGAAGATAAAAATGCTGCTTCTGTTTGTGTGTTTCTGAGTTGCCTGTGGCTGTAGTACTTGGCTATCTAACCAGGTGCTGCTTCAGCATGCATGAAATACTTCAAATGGGCGACAAGATGGTTTTTCTTTTATCCTAAACTTCAGGCTGTTGGAAACATATCTGTGGAAGCCTGTGTGGTCTGAAAGCTTGAAGGCTCCACGAGAAGTCAAGTGTGCAAGGGAGCCCAGCTTTGAGCCAACCAGGGAAAGGATGGCTTAGTTCTCAAAGGAGCGTGCACGTTTCTCAGGTGATAGAGTAGAGAATAAAATGTGTCCCTTTAAACTCCACATTCCCCTGCTCTTCATCTTCTAAGAAAGTCTTTGGCTACTAGCAGTCTGGGCTCTGGAGCCAGCATAGTATTTTTCTTCTTTTAGTTTATCCTGGTTTATGATTTGCTCCCCTTCAACTGAAAAATTGTTTTTATTATAGAAAATGTCAAATATGTAAAAGTCAAGAAAATAGTATATTATACCCCCATGTGCTTAGGATGTAGTTTTAAAAATTATCAAAAACTCATGTCTAATCTTGTTTCATCTGTCTTTCTTCCCGTTTTGTCCTTGCTCCCATCTTCCCCTGGTTTATTTGAGACAAATCCCACACATTGCATCTTATTTAAAATATTATCCTGTTTGTTTTTATTTTTTAAAAGTTTTATTGTAGTATAATTGGCATAACTTACAGGAAACTAAAGTGTGCTATTTGATAAGTTTATACATCAGTGTGGATGAGTATACACACAGATCATAAAGTATATACACACACATATCCATGAAACCACCACAGTCTAGACAGTGACCATATCCATCACTGAAAAGTTTCCTTGTGTCCCTTGGTCATCCTTTCCTCTTGCCCCTCTCTGCCACCCATTACTGATCTGCCTTCTGTCACAATATATTAGTTTCTATTTTTTAGAGTTCTTGATGAGTGAGATCATAAAGTAAGTACTTTTTTTTTGATCCAGATCCCCCCACCCCCCCGCAGAGGCATAGTCTTTGTCTATTCTCCCAATATCGTCATGCTGTGACTAGGTAGCATTTAGGAAGCTGCACGACCCTTTAGCAGATATTATAGTAGTTCCGGTGAGAAATGGTGGTTTGGACCAGCGTGGTTACCATGGAGATGATAGCTGCCACAATTAGAGATCTGCTTTGGAGGTAGAGCTGATCAGATAGCTGGATTTAGGGATTAGGGTGGGTGTGGGGTTGGGGGTGGGATCCAGAATTACTCCTGAGGATTCTAGCTGGAGCACACGAAGAGAGTGTGATGAAACGGAGGAGACTCAGTGAGGAGCAGCTATGTATGATCTTTCCCGATTCAGTCCTTCCCTGGATGTCCATTGCTTCTTCAAAGCTGTCATTATTATCATTGGTTGATTTGAACCAGTACTTGAACGGCGGATGAAAAAAACTGTATTGGGAGCACTTTAAGATATTTACAGGTTTACTGGGTGTTATCAGGAATGATATTAAATAAAGGCTAGTTGCCATTGTCAAATTCAAAATAATGAATGTCAGTGTTCTCCTCAGATGTTGGTAGTATCATCTGGTCCAGGTAAGGAGAGACTAAGAAGTACAGAGGCAAATCACATTTTTAAGAGCTTTTAAAATCTGCTTGAGGTGAAGTTCACTCCACTTTTTTCAGGTCTCCAAGAATTTTTTTTGTGCTGGTTTTATCATTGAAAATGTTCTGCTAATTCTGATGCTGTGGTGATAACATCTGCACACAGTGACTAGCTTTGTGAATTTCATCATAAAGTAGGATAGCCTGTCTTCCTTCTACAGGGTTATTAACATGTCGGGTGTTTTATTAGAACTTGGACTCCCTTTGGGTGTTTGGCCTTAAAAAAACTGAGTCAAGTGATATCTTTGGTTTTGGAAATTTAGAAAGTACACGCCACCTGGATTATTAAGTTTATGGGCACCTTTGGGAAACCTGATTAGTTACAGAACTAATACTATAAGATAGTAACAACAACTGCAAGTTTATTGTTTATTACTTGCTGAGTGCTTTATATGCATTACCTTATTTAATCTCCACATCATTCCAATGAAGTAGGTACTATCATCATCTCCATTTTTCTGGGGAAGAATCTGGGATGCAGACGGGATACCTGAATGAGACCTAGACTAGTTTTACAATTGGTGTTAGCTCTGTAACTTGGACCCAGGCAGGTAGTCTGGCTGCAGAGCTCATGCTTTCATTAAGAGATAATATTTTCATCAAGAGATGGTACTCCTGGGTGGCTCATTTGGTTAAGCGTGCTTGGGATTCTCTCTCTGTTGCTCCCCTGCTTATGCTCTCTCTCTCTCTCTCTCTCTCTCTCTCTCTCTCTCTCTCTCTCTCTCCGTCTCAAAACAAATAAAAATGTGTTATTTTTAAAAAAAAAGAGATAATACTTGAGGTGGATCTTGAAAGATGAAGAGAAGTTTAATGGACAGTGGGGACTGGTGTATAAGGTAGAAAGAATGTAGTATCAATGCGGGGACATGAGAAACTTATTGGCCTGGGGGCTGATGATGAGAAATAATTTTGGTAATGCTGGTATGACCAGAAAGATGTAGGGCCTAAAAAATACCTGTTTTGGTTATCCAGAGCAGCTTTTTCACTGATAATCTTATGAGGTCTTTAAAAAGTCTCCTTGAAATGTTGAATAAATGCAGGAGATCCCATTTCTGTTTTCTCAGTTCCAAGGATCTCAGATGGGAAGCTTCTGAACAAGCTGATCTCAAAAGCATTTTCTGATTTCAGCCAACCTAGGTTTTGCCATCCAGGAGTAAATTCACTGCTCCCACCTTTTCTGCTCAGCTCTGAGTCCCTTTCGTGTTAAAAGAGATCTGCTTGCTACTTTTAAACTGAATAGTATTTCCAAACCTGTCCCCACTGTCAGTAGTTGAAAGGCTAATAGTCAGCTAGCATCTGAATACCATTGGAGTGGTACCTCACTTATTTGGTTCATAAAAGGATGACGGTTGTAAAAAGGAAAGTGTATGATGTGGTGGTTTAGCCATGTTTTGGAGGCTAACTCTTGTTTCCTGCTTTAAAAATGCATTTTGCTATTTCCTAGTTAAGAATCGATTATAATGAGAAGGTAGTAAATGCAAAATAAAAGGTGCTTTTAGGTTTTAATGCACAGTGCTGTTGCTGAGTATCAGTGAAACAGATTTCTTTTTGTTTTTGTTTTTGTTTTTTAAATGAATAGGTAGTTTGTGGATGTGAATTTCAAAAGGTACACATGTTCATCCTGTATCTCAAATCCCTTCTTTCCTCCTCAAGCAACTTTAATTTTTCTTTAGTGGCCCCTTTTATAAAGGGAGTCTATGCTTGTATTAGCACGTATGAGTGTGTTATTGTTTCTAGGATTTTGTTATGGAAATGCTAATTAGAAAGAGTAGAGAGAATATTATCTCTTGCCAGTCATGATAGCAACGAGTGTGTGTGTGCATGCGTGCCTGCGCGCGCGCACGCAAGTGGGCAGATAATCTAAATAAGTGTTTACTTTTCACCTAAAAAGTAACAAACATGCACATTAACAAAGTTTAACCATACTGAAGAAAAAGAGTAGTTAAATAGAAACTGAGTAGGCCCACCCTTGGATTTAACAAAGACTTCAAGCAGCTACTATATTTAAAGAACTAAAGGAAAATGTATTTGGATTTAACAAAGACTTCCAGCAGCTACTATATTTAAGGAACTAAATATTCAAAGATAGAGTAGGAAACATGATGTGAGTCCACCAAGAATCACAATAGACAAATGGAAGTGATTCTTAAAAAAGTGAAATTTATGGAATTGAAAAATACATTAACTCAAATAAAATTTCACTAGATTAACTCAGTGGATTAGAAATAGAAGAAGGAATATGTGAACTTGAAATAAATCAAGGGAAATGTGCCAAGCCAAAGAATAGAGAGGGGAGAAAAATTGGACACCAATCAGTAGAGCACTGTGTGACAATATCAGGTGCTCCGACAGAATTATGTAACACATGTATAATAGGTGCCCCAGATGGAGAGGAGGGAGAAAAAGGGACAAAAATATTATGAACTAGTTGTTTACATACCAAATTTGATGAAAATTATCTGAAAGATCCAAAAACTTGAAATAACTTCAATTTGGATGAACACAAAGAAGAACACACCTAGACAACTCATAGTTACACTATTGAAAATATATTATTTTGAAAGTAGAAACAGGAAGCTCCTTATCACATATATGGCAAGAATAATGTGACTAATGGCTGATTTCTCATCAGAAACAATGAAAGCCCGAAGATGGTGTACTGATAAATCCGAAGTGCTGAAAAAAAAACATCAACTAAGAATGCTGTGCCCAACAAAACTCTCCTTTAAAAATGAAGATGAAGAAATTAGGCTGTTTCGGTCGGCCTGCTACTCTTCGCTGGCTAGGAATTCACCACGTGCGGAGAAATGGTCTTGGCGGCCAGACAGCAGGCCCCGGTTTTCACAACTGAGGTCGAGCTACGAGGCTGAAGAATTGTACTTCAGGTGTGAAATGGCACCTGTACTGTTGAACTCCATCACGGGGAAACCCGCAGCAATGCACTGGGGAGGCAGTGTGGGGTGCGTCTGTACACTCTGGGAGGAAGCTGGGTGACGTCCCAGAGGAGGAGACTGAGCAGGTACCCCGAGGATCCAAGCTTACTGTGCTAAATTCTGCCTGCTTGGCTACACACCTGGATTTCACACATTGGTCCTCGGCACATTGAAGCTCTGTGTGGCCAGCGTCATGGGACACCTGGATCAGAAACCGTGGCGGTGGGGACTCCCTTCCTGTGCACGTGCCGTGTACCGGGCTCCAGGCTGAGCATGGCACAGAGGTCATCCTCACTTTCAAACTGATGATGGGCAAGCTGAGACATCAACTGCCCTCCAACATCACCCATGCACTTGAAAGTGGCTGAGGTGTTGGGCCTCGTCTGAGCATCTGCTTCCCAGATCACTGGCTGTGCCGTCAGGCAGTCTGGGAACAAAGCCTGGTGTGGGCACTAACGGGTGACAGGAGCTTGGACACCTGCTTGGCCTCTCTGCACCTCAGCCTTCTTGCCCACAGGTGACACCATAGGGGTTCCGTTGGGAAACAGAGACGGTGTGAGTCTGTGGGCTCTAAGGGGTCCTTTTTCTTGTCTGCACCCCCACTCCCTTCCTGGGTGTCTTGGCCCTTAAGGAGATCAGGAAGAAATGGAGAGATTTTGCCTTGGGATATGATGGCTTTATAGGGCAGGATTCGGAGACTAGGGAGTTTGGACCTAAGTTTGGCCACGTGCCGACCAAGGGGTGCAGGCCACCTTTTGCGGTTCTGCCTCTCCCTGCCACCCTGACCGTGGTGTGAAATCCAAGAACAGGCACAAAGTCATTATCAGGACTTTCAAAATAAGATCATCAAGGAAGTAAATAAGACTAGGTCTCCAAACAGAAGAACCGCATCCTCTTCTCCACAGCCTTTGGGGTCTTAATGGCCAGGTAAGGGGTTCGCCTTTGGGCAAGCTTGACCTCCCGCCGCCCATGGACCATCAAAGAGGCACAACCACACAGCTTGGAATCCCTTACCGCCCCTGACACGCCACACTGGGTGCCCCCGCTGGCCGTGCTCCTGCCTGACCTCTGCATTCTCAGACGCTCAAAGACGAGGAATGGTGCCGGCCGCTAAGAGGATGGAGTGTTTCCTCTGTGCGCCAGACACAGGAGGCCAGGTGCATTCTCCAGCCTCAGCTTTGCCACTAACCGTCTGGTCAACCTCCGTGAGCCCTGTTCCCTGGCGAGACAGCTTCCCCGCCCCAGAACTGAGCTGTCTGATCACAGTCAGATCACCCAAAGCACACAGCACTCGTCGGGCAGTCAAGGCCACACTGCCCGCAGCCACACATGTGCTGCATCCAAGGTGCCACGTGCATTCGCTCACTTCCTCCTTTGGCGAGGGTGATACCGCTCAACAAATGTTTTTTTCTTTTCTATTTGCAATAATGTCGCTGGCATGCATGACAGAATGATGATTTGGGGCAGCTTCATTGCTTAAAGGAAAATGTTCAGTGATTTTTGGTCCGATGGGTGAAAACACAGGTACTGAAATGATAAATGTTCCTCGTCAGGTCCTACCTACGATTTGAATTAGCCTAGCAAGTGGCTTTCTTACACTGTATAAAAGTATACCTGCTGGACCCCCCATGGTCCCTTCCTATAGGGTCCTCAACCTCGGCACTGCTGACGGGGGGGGGCAGACGGTCTCTCTTGGGTGGGGGAGGTCATTTGGTGTGCTGTGTGACGTTTAGCAGTATCCCTGGCCTCCACCTGCTACGTGCCAATGGCAACAACCAAAAGTGTCTCCAAACATTGTCAGATGTCCCCCGGGGTGAGGGGGAAATCCACTGCCCATTGAGAACCGCTCCCCTGCACCAACTCCCCCAAATGTAGATGGAGTGAAGCATGATTGCTATGATAGAGATTTTGGTTGTTTCAGTTTTTAATTAAAATTTCTAACCTCAACAAAGAGATGCCATCCAAATGTTGAAAAACTGACTTCTTCAAAACTTTTGCTTTCCTCCCATTTAATTTATCTCCTTTGAATGTGATTCTCTGACGTTTACAAGCATTTGGTCAGCATGGATAGGGGTAATTACCTGCGAACCTCAAGCCCTCCGTGATCGGGAGAGGACACCTTTGCTTCCAGGGTGGTGCTGAGCAAGGCTGTCTCATCTTGGGTAGACGGATGTTGCCCTTGATTACATTTCGAAGAAGCAAGGACACCTGTGATTTGATTATCTGGACGGAGCGGGTGTACCATAGGTGATCTTATTCTCTCAAATCAAGGACTTGTTGCAATAAGTAAAAAGAAGAGTAACGTTTGGCTGAAGGCAGTGTAGTGTGATGGAAATTAATGGCACTGCCCGAGTAGATGGCCGGGCACATCTTTCTCTGGCTGCTGTGTTTTCTTAGGCATGCATTTGTGGTAACCTGCATGACCCTGACTGCTCCGTGGAGCCCTCATCCCCGCCCCTGTGAAATAGATTTGGCACATGAATGAGATGGAAATTCAGGCGCTCCTATGTGCTAGGTGTTGGCCACTGAAAACTCACCTATGCTCACAGAGGGCTTAAATAAGATTGCAGAAGAGAAAAATACAGTCCTGAATCTGCCCCTCCTGTATTGCTCAAAGCCAAAGAATGACCAAGATCCCGAAGCACTGGGAAAGCCGGAGGAGGGCAACGCATCCGTGGTTCAGCAGAATGCCCGCATGAGTGTATCTGGCTCATTTTCTCCCACTGACTTCGTCTGTGCGACATTCTCTCTATGGACACATCTGGAGGCCGAGAAAGACAATTTGGAGTGTCCTGTCTCTTGCAGGAACTCGCGGGAGAAGGCTCGGTGTGGGCAGGAAGGACTCAGCTCAACCTGGAGGAGTGAATCTAAGCTGTTCGCTGCAGAGGAGAAAAGTGCTACCGAAAATTTGTCACCTAGATCACAGCCGCCCCAGGCGCCATGCGGGGGTCACGGATTAATGCTGGGGGCATGAATGAATGCATGGGCGAGGCGGTGAGGAAATCAGTAAATTGCCTGTGGTGTTCATTTCAGTGAAATCCACCCTGGAAAAATGAAGGCAATCGTAACAACAGCCAAAGAAGAGCCACAAAGGCATGCAAGTTACTATGGGCTAAGCACCATTTTCAGGGCTTTCCACTCGGTAACTCATTTAAGCCTGGTCAGCGCCCTATGCGCCAAGAACTAGCATTTTCACACTCTGAAGATGGAAACAGCGAGGCATAGAGAGGTTGCGTCACTAGCCCAAGGTCACAGAGCTGGGGAACAGCAGTACAGGATTGAGAATCCCGGGGCGTCCCCCACCCGGAGGCTGCGCTCTAACGCTGTTCCGTATTTCCTCTCTATTAACGTGATATGGGGGCACCCGGGTGGCTCAGTCGGTTGAGCGTCCGACTTCAGCTCGGGTCATGATCTCACGGTTCGTGAGTTTCAGCCCCGCGTGGGCTCTGTGACACAGCTCGGCGCCTGGCGTCTGCTTCGGAATCTGTGTCTCCCTCTCTCTCTGACCCATCCCCACTCACGCTCTGTCTCTCTCTGTCTTAAAAATAAATAAAAACATTAAAAAACATTAAAGTGATATGGCATTATTTGCTGTACCTAAACAAGCCTGGGTTCTGCAGAAACACGGATTGATTTGTTTACTTGAGTCGTGAGGTCTCCTCTTGGTGGCTTATCACAATTAGCTGGGAAGTGTCTGAAGCAGAGCGAGTGTATGTTCCCTCATCCCCTCTGGAAACTCACTCGGGAAACCAAAACCGAAGTGTACAGACGGGCAAGCGGGGTTCGGTCTGCTAAAACTCGGTTTGCGGGCATCTGCATATCCCTGTGTAACATGATGAATGCATTTCCCACGGAGGGTACCGCCTGGATTGGGAAGCCTTGTTTGGAGCACGTAACAAGCCGGGTCAAGAAGAGAAACAGCTTGCAGGGCAAGATATGCCATGGCCTCCGGGCCCTCTGGGCCCTAGGCAGCAGTTGCTATAGAAAGGCCCAGGCATATGTTCTGGTGAGCACGATGGGAGTGAGATTAGTCACGATCTTTACTACTGGTTTAGGGCTCCAGTCAAAACCGTGTCTCCATAGAAAGGAAACCAACCATCTCCATAAAAGTTAATCCATGATTAAGGGGGTGGAAAAAGCCAGTATATTTATAGTGACACAGGAATCAGGAATGGAACATAGAGGCCTTCTGTATTTAGCTCTTTCTGCTTAAATAATGCAGCAATGGGAGAGTTTTTTGTGGGAATGTGTAATTTAATATCATTGAGTGAGGGAATTGGAACGCTTCACCCTCTCTACTATTGAATGACATACTCTCAGGCCAGAAGCGGACTTGTGTCAGGACCGAGCTGAGGTCTCCACGGGAGCCCAGTGGGGAAACGGAGGCACAGTGAGGGTTGGGCACAAAGGGCAGGAACGAGGACTGTTTTGTAAATCCGAGCGTGAGGCACGGGCCGGGTGGCATGAGTGCGGAAGTTCTTCCAGCTAAGGGCAGGGGTGAGACGCACCTGTGTAGACAGTCCTTCCACACTTCGGGGTCCCTCCTCGGCGGTCAGCATGGGGCCAACCCTTTGCTGACACTGTCCGGGCCCACAGCCGGGGTTTGAATCTCATAGTAGAAGACTTTTCATTTTGGGTAGAGGATTCCCAGCCCCATCAAATCTCCCCAAACCCTGTGAGTTTCCTATCGTTGCTCCTGCACAAATTTCTGTAAACATCGCACTTTGGAACACCACTGGTAGTTGCCACACGCCTCAGCTTCGGGGTCCAGGCAGGCCCTTCCTGTGGTCGGGGTTTCCAACGGCTGCAGCCAAGGAGCAGCTGGACCGCCCAGCTCCTATGGAGCCCAGCTCCAAAATGTGTTCACTTGCTTGTGGCCCCGGCTCCTGGCAGATGGCCCTCCCTGTGGGCCATTCACAGCCTGGCTGTTTGCTTCTTCAGAGCCAGCACAAGCATCTTGTTCTACTGGTAGTCTCCGATGTCAGAGAAGGATGAGATGCTCTTATAAAGGACTTTCCATCCCTGGGTTAGATCAGGCCCACCCAGGTCGAACTCTATTTAATTATAGCCAGAACAATAGGGACCTTAACTGCACCCAACATCCCTTCACCGTTGTCATATGATATCATGTGCTCATGACAGTGACTTCTCATCCCCTTTGCCCTATTCTACTGGTCAGAAGCAAGACCTTGGTCTGCCTGCTCTGGAGGGGAGGGGATTTGTACCAGGGTGTGACTCATCACAGGTCACCTTCTGGGAGGTAGGTCTGCCACACCCTCTCAGCCCCGGCTCCAGATCCTTTCAGGGCACAGCGATTGGAGGAGGCCTGGAAAGTTAGAAGTGTGTGTGTTTTGTTCAGCTGTGGGATTCCCAGCACCCAGGCCCGGGGGCCCCAGATGGTCCATAAGCCTCCTTCCACTTTGCTTCCAGCTTAGGTGCTCCCAGGAGGCAGGGGCTACATGTCCCATAGAGGGGGCCCTGGACCACTCCCCCCACCCATTCATCCATCTGTCTGGGTGTCATGGCTGACTGTGTGCCTACAGTGTCTCCGTCCCTACCCTGGCCCGGAACACCACACTGGGCCCCAAGTTGCTAATAGTTCAGTGCATGTGGTGGTGAGGGGGGACCAAGTCTGTCTTAGTTTCTGTGGGCATTACCCATGTCTCCTGGCCTGGCACACAGAAAGAGCAGTCTATTGGTTGTCATAGCTCGGAAGTTGAGGGATGGCCTGTCTTCAGGCACAGCTGGGTCCAGGGCTCTCAGTCGTGAAAAATACGCAATCAATAAAGTTCTTTTCTGTCCCGTTCTGCTCTTCTGGCGGGTAGACTGAGCCTCCTCGGCTGTGGGCTCTTAGCAAACACCACACAGCATCTACAAACTCCCCTGCCAGCTTGTGACATCCTCAGGCACAGACTAAGTTCACACACTCCTCAGCAGGGGACGGTGATTCACATCACCCCCCCTTGTCCCCTCCTTTCAGCCAAGGCCTCGCTTTGTACCCTGTCACTTGCTGCCCTCCACTTGAAGGTGGAGCCCACCGTGATAAGATATGCAGACATTGTGACCTCACAAAGCGCCTGGTCTCCTAGCAACTGGGGTGTAACTCTCACAGCCTGCCTCCTGATTTGGCTTCATGGTAGGAAATTCATCAGGGCCCTGCGGCGGCCGCGAGACCTGGCAAGCGCGGGCGGCCCCTAGCGGCCTCACATCCTGAGCAGCATGAAGAGGAGGCGGCGCTGGCCCGGGGAGGCCCTGGCCCTGGCCGCCTGGGGAGGAGCCTCTAGCGCTGCAGGAGGGGCCGCCCTGGAGGCGCCTGAGGAGAAGATGGTCTACACGTGGGGGCAGCAGCCACCCGAGGCCTGCCTCCAGAAGGGCCGCCCAGCTGCCAGGCGGAGGCGCCACGGAGCCCGGACGGTGGCAGTCGGCCTGAGGAAGGTGCCGCCCCCGCCGCCGCCCTCCCGCGAGGACAGCAGCCCCCGCAAGCCCATGGCCCCCGGACCCTCCTCCGGGGACGGCACCCTGGAGGAGAGTGGGAGGGCGGCCACCCCGACGTTGACCACCTTCCCCACCATCCGCGTAGTTGGCGACGTGTGGGTCGAGAGCAGCCTGGCAGAAGCGCGGCGCCAGGCGCGCCAAGTCCTGGGAGTGAACCTGGCACCCGTGGTGAGACTCTGCCGCTTCCCAGTGCCTGGGCGTGAGATGCAGGCCACCGCCGCGCGACCTCTCAGCCCCGGGACGGGTTGTGCCTGGAGGGATGAACCAGGGACAGCCGGGACCGCGTCCCCTAGTGCACTTTATGGGCGAAGAAGCACCAGACGGTCCAGGCCCGCGCCCCCGGGATGCGGCGCCGCCTTCTGGGACTCCCAGGCAGCTGTGCCCTCTGCTTCCTCCCAGCACCGGGTCTGCGGAGGGAGGAGACCCCTGGACCACAAGGGAGGTCCCCTTTCTTCCTAACCCCAGATTGAGATGTCTCCAGGACTGTAGGGGCAGATCCATGTTCTCTCTTGTTCCCTCGTTGGTCTGAAATCGTCAGACTTCCACCCCCACCCCCTCCAAAGGAATTTGGTTCCATGCTTGTGTAATAAAGCTAGAAGTTCCTTGCTGTTCACCCACCTCCCGGCTCCTCCGCCCCATTTGTTTTTTCTTTCTTTCTTTCTTTCCTTTTTTGACTGCCACTCTTTCTGGACGAAAGATCTAATATGTGTGGAAAGTTGTTGCAATAGTTGGTATTCTCAATACCAATTGCAATAGTGGGTATTCTCAATCCCACACCTTTCTGAGTTTTAACTGGATTCCAACGCTTTGACCAAGGATATTGTCTAAGAAATTCAAGTGTATCACTGTTAAAAATGTAAGGATTTGTATGGCTTTGAATGTCATGGGTTCGGTGATTACAAACCAAAAGATTCAAAGTTCAACTGTGTACACATTCTTAAGACGTTTCTAAAGATTTTATATTGAAATGTAATGTTTGTGTTCACTGAGCTCCTAATGGAAATGGTAGACACTCGGGAAGTTTTGTTTAGTAAAATTAACTTGGGAAATTCTTTATAAGTGGGTAAAATTGAAAGTGCATTGAGAAACCACACGGTTTCTATTAAAAACTAATGAGTGAATTTCAAAAAAGAAAGAAAGAAAAAAAGAAAGAAAGAAAGAAAGAAAGAAAGAAAGAAAGAAAGAAAGAAAGAAGAAAGAAAGAAAGAAAGAAAGAAAGAAAGAAAGAAAGAAAGAAAGAAAGAAAGAAAGAAAGAAAGAAAGAAAGAAAGAAAGAAAGAAAGAAAGGAGGGAGGGAGGGAGGGAGGGAGGGAGGGAGGGAGGGAGGGAGGGAGGGAGGGAGGAAGGAAGAGAGGGAGGGAGGGAGGGAGGGAGGAAAGAAAGAGAGAGAGAGAGAGAGAGAGAGAGAGGGAAAGAGAAAGAAAGAAACAGAGAGAGAGAGAGAGAGAGAGAGAGAGAGAGAGAGAGAGAGAGAGAGAGAGAAAGAAAGAAAGAAAGAAAGAAAGAAAGAAAGAAAGAAAGAAAGAAAGAAAGAAAGAAAGAAAGAAAGAAAGAAAGAAAGAAAAAAGGTGCTGGTTATGGACATGGATGGAATCCACTCGGAAATGACTTGGCCTTGTACCAATCTCACATACTGATCTGGGAATCTTTCCAGGATAATTTATTTTAAAATGGAAATCACATAGGATAAATGAGTAGGGGTAAGCATGGTGACTAAGCCTCCATACATAATAGCCGTTGGAATTCTCTGAAGTATTACAGATCTAGAGTGGTGGTACATTTTTTTTTGGCACCAAATAACTGGTGGAGGTTATCTTTGGGCAAAATAGATTTTCCTCACTTGTTCTTGTCGTTGTTGTTGGATAACAGGAAATATCCACATTACCATGCATCACTGTTATAAATATCATGGCAGTTCGTTAACAGTTTTGCTCCAGGACTTTCCTTTATTATCTTATGTCCATGCACAGTTATGTTAGCAGGTATTGGTCTTTTGTTTGACAATCAAAGACCACAGGGATCAAACAGGAGAGCCACACAGAGTACTTTTCACTTTTATGATAGTGTTTATGTCCTGTGGCCCAGCATGGAATTCTTGATTATCCAAGTGACCTCAGTTATTGGTGGCAGCAAGACTTAATGGTGTTTAGTCAGTGGTGCCGCAGCCAGATTTTACTGCGATATCGGAAGGGCCAAGGAGTGATTTTGTACCACTATTCTTTCAAGTTTAAGTATTCTGCAATAGAACCATCCATCCCAGGCTGAAACATGACCTACTAAATCTTCAATATTACGGTTTCTCTCTGCTTGGCAGCTTTTTAGGGGAATAATGAGAGTTGTGATTTTTTTCTAAATTTTCTTTTAATGTTTATTTATGTTTGAGACAGAGAGAGACAGAGCATGAATGGGGGAGGGTCAGAGAGAGAGGGAGACACAGAATCTGAAGCAGGCTCCAGGCTCCAAGCTGTCAGCACAGAGCCCGACGCGGGGCTCGAACCCACTGACCGTGATATCATGACCTGAGCCAAAGTCGGACACTTAACCGACTGAGCCACCCAGGCACCCCGAGAGTTGTGATTTTGACTCTTGGGCTTGTAGAGTTCAAATGGCATAGCTTCCTAATATACAGTTTCCCAGTAAGCCTCATATTCTTTTTTTCACTACTCAATGATAATGTGTTGTTACAAATACTGCCACATGAGTAAATAAAAGTGAATAATTATTTAAAAGATGCAGAGGGTTAAATTATACTCGTTTCATCGAAGCTTATATAAATTTTCGTTACTAGCTTCAATTGCCAGTGGTATTTCAAATACAGAGGTTTTTCTCCCCCACCCTTCCCAAATTAACTGTTTTAGCTAATTAGCCCATGAGGAAAAGATACATATTCGTACAACTTCCCTATTGTATATAATTGTATAATAATTAAAAATGAATCCAATGACCATATTAGAATATAATTTCAACATACAGCTTATCGAGGTAGCTTCCCAGAGGGTTTTGAAAATAGATGTAGCTGGGAGGATAACTTTGCTCAGCACAGCTTTGAAACACAACCATTGACACCATGCAGTTATTTGAACTTAACTGAGAATCTTAGTGTTTCCCTGCTATACCTTGTTACTTTATTGCACTTGAACTTGCATTCATGCTTTGGGTTATCTGGGCTATCTGATTTCGGTTTGGATCTGAATGTCCATCCTAAATTCAATATGTTGTTTAGCTGGTCCCTTAA